>NC_090450.1:463120433-464370433 GCF_031143425.1 Pleurodeles waltl
ATAGGCCCTCATTACAACCCTGGCAGTCAGTGATAAAGCGGCTGTAATACCGCCAATAGGCCGGAGGTAACAAAAATGGAATTATGAACACGGCAGAAACCGCTCAGACAGACAGACACTTTAACACACCGACCGCCACGGCGGTAGCAACAAGCACCATGGCGGTAACTGCCAACAGCCAGGCGGAAGACATTGTACCGCCCACTGTATTACAACAGGCCTATCCACCACCTTTTCCGGGGTGGTACCAACAACATCAAAAGCATCACAGAAACAGTACACAGAAGGCAAAGGACTCACCCCTGGAGACACAAGGAAGAACCATGCCACCACGGAGCCCGAATTGTAGGTTCCACACGACCACAGTCAACCACAGTGAGTACTGCTGCCTAGCACACAGGGGAGGGGGAGGAAAAGAGAGTGAAAAACAAACACACACAACACCCCCAACACCACACACATAACCAGATGCAGTAACATTACATATTCACCCCATACCCGTCAGGAATAATGCAAGGACAAAAGGTATCGATTAAAGTGAGTGTAATAAGATAAAAGTGTAGAAATTCGTGCTTCAAAATCAAAACAGTATATACATATATACAAATGGAGGGACACTGCCCAGTCCACAATGTCCGTGGGCCACAGGGCCACATCACATAGGCCAAGGCCCCACTTGACCCCTGCAACAACATGGAGAGAACACCGCAGGGGCATCAGGTCAAAAATACACAGGCACCTCAGGGGGACGGGGAATGGGGGGGGGGCACCTCAGCCGGAAGATGGTACAACACCACTGGTCCTGGAGGGGGCTACATGCCTTGTGTGATGTCCTGGAGAGTGCAAGACCACAGTCTCTCAAGTGGGTGGTTTGCCCACTGCTTGGTCCTGGGGAGTGCAAAGCCACAGTCTCTCAAGTGGGTGGTTTGCCCACTGCTTGGTCCTGGGGAGTGGAAGGCCACAGTCTCTCAAGTGGATGGCTTCTCTACTGGTTCTGGAGGGGGCCTTGTGCCCACTATGCTTCATCCTGGCAAGGATGGGGTGAGTGGATGGCTTCTTCCACTGGTTCTGGAGGGGGCCTGGTGCCCTGTGATGCAGCACTTGGGGAGTGCAAGGTCACAGTCTCTCACCTGGGTGTCACACCTACCGGATTTGCAGGGTCCAGGATGCACTACATTCCATGGAGGCAGGACCACACACTGCCTGCCAGCGGTGACAGCTGCTTAGTGGTGGCAGTGGCGGTGCCGGTGTCGGGCTGGCAGTGGTGGTGTGAGGCTCCAGCCCATCCCCTGCAACCTCAGACGGCTGCTGGCAGTTGTGCTGGTGGCAGTGCTGGCAGTGGTGATGGGAGGCTCCAGCCCATCCCCTGCAGCCTCAGATGGCTGCCCACTGGGGCTGCTGCTGCTGGCAGTGGTGCTGGTGGCTGTGCTGGTGATAGGGATGCAAGTGGTGGGGGGAGGCTCCAGCCCATCCCCTGCAGCCTCGGACGGCTGCCCACTGGGGCTGCTGCTGCTGGCAGCAGTGCTGGTGGTGGTGCCAGTGACTGTGCTGGTGGCTGTGCTGGTGGCGGTGCTGGTGGCGGGAATGCCAGTGGTGGGGAGAGGCTCCAGACCATTCCCTGCAGCCTCGGATGGCTGCCCACTCGGGCTGCTGCTGCTGGCAGTGTTGCTGGCAGTGGTGCTGGTGGCGGTGCTGGTGTCCCAAATGCCAGTGGTGGGGGGAGGCTCCAGCCCATCCCCTGCAGCCTTGGATGGCTGACAACTCAGGCTGCTGCTGCTGGCAGTGGTGCTGGCAGAGGTGCTGGTGGCGGTGCTGGTGGTGATGCTGGTGGCAGTGCTGGTGTCAGGAATGCCAGTGGTGGGGGAAGGATCCAGCCCTTCCCCTGCAGCCTTGGATGGCTGAACCACCATGGTTGGTGCTGGGGGCTCAGAATCAGTCCCAGCACCAGTCCTCCTGTCCTTCCTGCCTGCAGGGGCAGGGCTCTTGCCCTTGGCAGCTGGTGGTGCCTCCTTGCCTTTCCCCTTGGCAGCTGGTGGTGCCTCCTTGCCCTTGCCAGCTGGTGGTGCCTCCTTGTCCCTGACAGCTGGTGTTGCCTCCTTGCCCTTGCCCTTGGCAGCTGGTGGTGCCTCCTTGCCTTTCCCCTTGGCAGCTGGTGGTGCCTCCTTGCCTTTCCCCTTGGCAACTGGTGCAGGCACACAGTCAGTGCTGATGGCTGGTTCCCTGGAGCCTCCACACCTGCAGTAGCTGCCGACACTACTGAGGCCGTTGATTGGGGGGCTGAGGTGCTCGGCTGGGATCTGACCCCCCTGGCCCGACGTGAAGGATGGAGGGGAGGAGTAAGGAAGAGGTCAACGGCAGAGAGGAAAAGTTTCTTAGAAACACTGGGGCGGGATTGGAGGAAGAGGGACTGGTTGTAGGAGGTGTCTGTCTGCTGCGTGTGGGTGCAGGTGCATCGGCTGAATGTTGTTGTGAGGTGGATGGCTGTTGGGTGTCTGAGTGCTTGCGTTTGTGTACTTTGGGATGAGGGGGCAAAGACACAGTGGGAAAGGACACAGGGGATGTGTGCATGGATGTGGGGGTGGTGACTGCCATTGAGGGGTTTGTAGTGATAGGCATGATGGTGATACGGTTAGTGGATGAGGATGTAGTGCATGCAGGTGTGAGTGGAGAAACTACGGGGAGGGTGGTAGATGACGAGGAGGGGAACACAGTGGAGGACGTGGATGTTTGTGTGTCTGCATGTGGATGGTGTTTGTGTGAGTGCCTGTGGGATGATGTGTGGTGCTTGTGTTTGCCTGAGCCACTCTGGGTGCATGCTGGTCTGAATGTGTGCTTGTAAAAAAGGTTGGGGTTCAGGGGAATGGGACTGGGTAGAGGAAGTTGGAGGGGGGTGGATAGTGACAGGGACAATGGCTGCCATCAGGGAAGAGGCCAGACCCTGGATTGATCTCTGTTGGGCCGCCATGCCAGAGTGAATGGCCTTCAGGAATGTATTTGTTTGTTGCAAATGGCCTGCCAGCCCCTGGATGGCATTCACTATGGTTTACTGCCCAACAGAGATGGATCGCAGGAGGTCAATAGCCTCCTCAAGCAGGGCAGCAGGGCTGACTGGGGCATGGCCTGAGGTGCCTGGGGCGAAGGAGATGCCCACCCTCCTGGGTGAGCAGGTACGGGAAACTCGCTGAGGAGCTGCTGGGAGGGCAGTGCTGGTATGGGGGTGGCAGCTGTACCTGTAGTTGGGGTAGGCACAGAGGTGCCCGCCACCAGCAGGGACCTTCCATCGGAGGAGGTGTCACTGTCAGAACTGTCCCCTCCTGTCTCCGCTGTTGTGCTCCCCTCGCCCTCCTTCCCATTGGTGCCCTCATCGTCGGTGGATTCACCCTCATGGGCCATGTGGGATGCAGCTCCCTGTGTCGCCTGTGCCACTGCTCCTCCGCCAGATGATGCTAATGCACATAAGGGCAGGGTGACAAAACAAAAGGGGGGAGAGACAAAAGATACACTTGGTCAATGGCTTCCCCAACAACACCGTTGGCGTACACAGCACCCTCACACAGGGAACAGGCCAACGCACTATGCAATGCACTACCAGTCACAATGCTAGTCACCAGTCCAAGGACAGGAATACCTTACACCAATAGCAGCATACCTGACACCCACAAACCCCTGCCCAGTTGTGGATGCCTACTAGCTTTGTAGGATGTGGTGTTCATCAACCCCTGCCCAACAATGGACCTACCCTGCAATTTCCGGCCTGGCCTAGGGGCACCCACAGGCCAACATCCCCCACCCGTAGACCACCCCACCATGCGCAAGTAGTAGATTTGGAAACTGTACTCACCCCCTTGTGGCTGCTGTGATGCTCTCAAGCACCCATCCAGCTCCAGATAGGCCACCGCCAGTATGCAGTATGCGGAACACTAAGGGGGTCAGGGTTCAACGGGCACCTCTTCCTCATTGGGAGACCATCCCCAGCTGGACCTCTGCCATTTTCCATGCCCTGCGTCTTAGGTCCTCCCACTGTTTGCGACAGTGGGTGCTCCGCCTGCAGGGGCCCTTTTCCCAGTGACTCGAGCCGTGGTCGGTTCCAGACACAGGTCACAGCAGCACTAGCAGTGTAGGTCCTCTCCTGTTGACTAAATAACAGATAGAAAATGGCAGTCACGTCCGTGGCAGTGCGTATCGTCACCCCTGACGTACTTCACCATTGGCCACTGTAACCCATAGGGCCCAATGACAACCAATGAGGAGTTGCACGGCGGTAACCGACTGCTTCCCACAATGGCGCACAACGTCAGCGGCATTACCTCATTTCAACATGTCCATCCACACAGGACAGGTGGGCGCCATTTTAGGGGGGGGCAGGCCATGGTACCTAACTGCATCACAGTACACATGGGCACCAATTGGGCCTATCCAAAAACATACTGTTACTGTCACAATATGCAATAATGTCTACTGTTTGGAAATGTGCTCACTCTTTTGCCCCCTTGAGTACAACCGCTGCAGTTGAATAGGAGATGGAGACATCCCCCGTGTACAGACCCCTGGTGGATGTGGTAACATTGGAGGACAGGGCCACAATCACAGAGCTGTGTACCCAATTGGAGCCAGACCTGATATTTGCTATCCATCACCCCACTGGGATCCACCCTCTTGTGTGAGTCCTATCAGTGCTCCGTTTCTTCACAACTGGTTCTTTCCAAGTGACAGTGGGCTTGGCAGCAGGAATGTCTCAGCCAATGTTCTCAATAGTGCTGACCAGAGTGTTGTCTGCCCTGATTAAACACATGCACAGCTACATGGTTTTCCCCAAGGAGGAGGATTTGGCCACAGGGAAAGCTGATTTCTATGCAATGGGACATATCGCCAACATTACTGGGGCTATTGATGATACACATATTGCATTTGTCCCCCCTATCCCGGAGAAATGAACAGGTGTTCCGAAATCGAAAGAGCTTTCACTCCAGAATGTGCAGATAATGTGCCTGGAGGAACAGTACATCTCCCATGTCAATGCTAAGTATCCTGGGTCTGTGCATGATGCCTTTATCCTCAGAAATAGCAGCATCCCATATGGGATGGCTCAACTCCAGAGGCACCGGGTGTGGCTAATAGGTGAGCCTATGGTTCCAACCCAGTATATGTTGGTGCATGGGTATGGTGTTGGCCCTAAGGGTTAGTGTTTGGCTAACAGGTATCCATCGATATTTGTAGGTGACTCTGGTTACCCCAACCTCTTGTGGCTACTGACCCCAGTGAGGAATCCCAGGACAAGGGAAAAGGAATGTTACAATGAGGCACATGGGGGAACAAGAAGAATAATCGAGAGGACATTTGGCCTCCTGAAGGCCAGGTTTTGTTGCTTCCATCTAACAGGTGGTTCCCTGTGCTACTCACTCAAGAAGGTGTCCCAGATCATCGTGGCATGCTGTATGTTGCATAGCCTTGCCTTGAGACGCCAGGTGCCTTTTCTGCAGGAGGAAGAGGCTCGAGATGGGCATGTGGCAGCAGTGGACCATGTGGACAGTGATGAAGAGGAGGCAGAGGATGAGGAAAACAGAACATCAATCATACGACAGTACTTCCAGAGACACACAGGTAAGACACTGTAACTTCACCTTCCATTGACAGTTTTGTGTTGGACATTGTACATGGCAGGCTGATTTTCCCACTACTATGGCCACTTACTGTAACCTTTGGCATCTCTATTTTCAGATATCTGTGCACCACTCTGGCTCCTGTTGTGGTGACTGCTGCCAACTACACATCATACCTATGTATATATTACTGTACAGTTGAATTGCAATGTTTACAGCTTGTTAAAAGAATACATATTTCAATCAATTGACAGACTCCATACTTGTATTTATTCCAAGGGTGTTTATTTAGGTGCTAATAAGTGGAGGGGGTATTGCAATGGGCTGGGTTGCTGATGGAGGAAAGTCGAGGGTAGAGTCCAGTCTATTGGTATCACAGGTGCATTGTCCAAGGGAGCATAGGAAGTGGAGCAATGGCAGTTCAAGGTGGACAGGGTGACTGAGTGGGACACAAGGGTGACATTCAGGAGAGTCTTATTTCCTGGCGGGGTCTTGGCAATGTTCTCTGTCTTCTGCCTGGATTGCAGGGCCCGTTTGCGGGGTGGTTCTGCTTCTGCAGGGGGAGGGGTGATGGTGGCCTCTTGTTCCTGTGGCGGGGCCTCCTGTCCACTAGCTGCAGCAGAGGTGGAAGGCTGTTCATCATTTTGGCTAGTGTCAGGGGCCCGTTGGTGTGCCACTGCTTCCCTCATGGTGTTGGCCATGTCTGCCAGCACCCCTGCAATGGTGACCAGTGTGGTGTGGATGTCCTTCGAGTCCTCCCTGATCCCCAGGTACTGTCCCTCCTGCAGCCGCTGGGTCTCCTGCAACTTGTCCAGTATCTGGCCCATCTTCTCCTGGGAATGGTGGTATGCTCACAGGATCTTGGTGAGTTCCTCCTGGAGAGTCAGTTCCCTGGGCCTGTCCTCCCCCTGTCACAAGCAGTCCTCCCAGCTTCCCTGTTGTCCTGTGCCTCTGTCCCCTGAACTGTGTGCCCACTGCAACTGACCCTAGGTCCCTGATCATCCTGTATTGGTGGGGGGGCCTTAGGTCCCTGTAGTGGAGGACACACTGCTGATTGACATGTCCTGGGGACAGTGGTGTGGGCCCGCTAGGTGGGTGCTGTGGTGATGTTTCCTGAGGGGGAGGCTCTGTGGTGGTATGGGACTGTGCCTGGTTACCGACTGTCCGGAGGTCCCTGATGGGCCAGGTTGATCATCTAGATCCAGGCGTTCAGAGCTGCTGTCCTCACTGTGGTCCTCTTCTGGGGGAGGACTGGATGTTGCTGGCACCTCCTCTCCAATGACGTTGGATGGGAGACCTGTAGGGATGTAAATTCAGTGTTATTGTTTCTGTGTGTGCTATCTTGTGCATGGGTGTGTTGCCCTCTATGGTTGTTATTGCCCTGGCAGCTTAGCCTTGTATGAGTAGTGATTTGGTGGGCTAGGTGATACGTGCAGGGCTTGGCATTGGGATGAGTGGGTTGTGATGGTGGGTTGTATGTGAGGTGGTGGGATGATGGGGTGAGGGCGCAGGTGGGGGTATGTGATAGTATGCAGAGAGGGGGGTGATAGTTATAGAGAGTTGACTTACCAGAGTCCAGTCCTCCTGCTACTCCTGCCAGGCCCTCAGGATGCATGATTGCCAAGACATGCTCCTCCCATATTGTTAGTTGTGGGGGAGGCGGTGGGGGTCCCCCGCCACTCCTGTGTACTGCTATCTGGTGTCTTGCTGCCACAGAATGCATCTTCCCCCGTAGGTCGTTCCAACTCTTCCTGATGTCATCCCTTGTTCTTGGGTGCTGTCCCATGGTGTTGACCCTGGCCACGATCCTCCACCATAGCTCCATCTCCCTTGCAATGGATGTCTGGTGCACCTGTGATCCAAATAGCTGTGGCTCTACCCAGATGATTTCCTCCACCAGCGTGGGTTCGGGTGCCAGGGAGGCCAAAGTGTGATCAAAGTTTTCTCCACAATTCTCAAAAACTTAGAAAAGAGTGGACTCAGGCAGATGTGCATTACTTAAATAGTATCTATTATGGCATGCCTGCACAAGTACATTTCCATAGCGGTAAACCTTTGTTTTAACCAATATCTAAATTTTTTACTAACACTGGACAAACACAAACCATGCAAGGAATGATCTCCAGTTAGCTCTTTTATTAATGGCGGTACACCATAACTTATGTTGTATTGTATTAATCATAACTAGTGAATTTCAGTGGTTTCTCATGTCATTGTCTTGATTCTCATTCCACAAATCAAGACAGTGATGATTGCGTTGTTCTCATTGGCCTCTGGGATATTTCAGAAAGACTCTCTTCTGACAACAAGCTGTGTTAAATGAACCAGCTGTATACATTACCAAGGACTCCATTGGCTGTCTCTCACAGCTGGTCCACAGCTATATATAATTTATTTTTAAAGTGCTTTTTTTATCTATGGGCATTGCATTGCCTGCTGCAGCACTATCATGACCCAGATTTAAGGTACGGCACTACTTGCAGTGTCTAGCTTTACTAATCAAGTATCTTTTTATTACATTGACCCTAGGAGTCACATTCCTCATTCTACTTAGGTACAAACTGGATCATAGATTCAGGCCACTCTAGCCACTTTGGTGTCCCTGTTATTACAAGTCCTGGTGAGACTCCAAGGATATAAACAGGGTTGAAATGCAGTCAACATTGCTTCACATAAAAGTATTGATTAGCTAAAGTGAAAATCCATTATTAGAGACTATGGGGGTTATTCTAACTTTGGAGGAGGTGTTAATCCGTCCCAAAAGTGATGGAAAAGTGACGGATTTACCACCAGCCGTATTACGAGTCCATTATATCCTATGGAACTCGTAATACGGCTGGTGGTATATCCGTCACTTTACCGTCACTTTTGGGACGGATTAACACTCCTCCAAAGTTAGAATAACCCCCTATATATATAGTATTCATGATATATTTAAAAACATACAAAAATATGTTTTGCTTCATGTACATAAGTATTACTTTTTTACCATTTTGTGTTTCCTCCCCAGGACACACCACACTTGAATTTTGTTATTCTTTGCAACTGTGCAGAATCTCTATGTCATTTGAATAACTTCTATTTGTTCCATAATTAACCCTTTACAAATTAAAGCCACTTACGAAGCTAGACTCAAAGCATGGTTTTTGACATGGTTTGTTTTTCACTTGACACTGTTGGGTGGTAGTCCCCCAGACCTTTTGCCTTCATCCCCCTGCTTTCTGAACCTGTTTTTGTTGACTTTTAGGACTCTGTGAACTTTATCACTGCTAATCATCTCTTAAGTTTTGTGCTTTCTCCTATAAACATGGTAAAAGTGACTTACACCAAATCAGCATATTTAATTTACTTGTATGTCCCTATTAATGTGGTTCTATGTATCCAGGGCCTGTGAATTAAGTGCTACTGGATGTCCACAGCACTTTTGGTGCCACCCACTCAATTATCCCTGTAAAACATGTCCTAGACCTGTCAATGCAGCCTCTATGTGCAGTTTTAAACTGTGATTTTGAGCTGGCAAAATAAACCTTTTGTGAGGATTAAACCTTCCTTTTTAATTCATATAAATACCCCTAGGGTAGGCCCTAAATATTCCATAAGGCATGGTGCATTGTTACTGAAAAGCTGGTCATGTACTTTTACATTTTACATGCCATGGTACTAAAAAACTCTCAAATTTGGTTTTCAATATTGCAAGGCTAAGATACGGCAAGGCGTAAGCCTTTCCTAACTTTGGGTTATCTTATTACATTTAATAAGTAATAACTTTTGTTTGGCAGCGGGTAGGGATTTTATATTAGGTGTGTGTGGAATTGTACCTTAAAATGTTATTTAATGGTAATTTAGAATTTTAAGACACAACCCTTTTAGAAAGTTGGCATTTTCTTGTCCTAACCATTTGGTGCCTGTAACCTGTACCTGGATCATGTGACTAGGGGCCTGACTTAGATCTTGGCGGACAAGTTATACTATTTGCCAAAATATCAATCCCATAGGATATAATGGGATTTATATTTCAGCAGATCCGATATCCATCATCACTGTGACTGAGTAACTCATCTGCTAGGATCTGAATCACGCCCTAAGTGAGGTTGGCAGTTGGTCTTTAGGTATGCCTCCCAGACAAGCACACAAAAGAGGGTCTGGATATTGACTTGATGAGAGGGACGGAGCTATCACCTGTCACATTTGCACTTCAGAGACACTGCTTCACCTGAAATGAAATGAAAAGAATTATAGAACACACTATACCCAAAGATGTCAAAGTGCTGTAGGAAGGCACCATGAAGCAGTCTAAGATGGCTAAGGGGTATGGAAGGAGAAAAGGCATGTTTTCAGAAGTTTTTTGATTATGGCAAACAAGCCATCTTCCGAGATATGGGCAGGCAGAGTATTCTGTAGTTTGGCTGCAGCCACCAAGATGGAGCGGCCTTCCCATCTGGCCTTCTGGAATCTGGAAGCCAACACTTTCTTACAGAAGGAGAAACCTACTAGGGGTAAACAATGGAAGAGAGAATTAAGTTGGCTGAAACATTTCTGATGCAGGGCTAGACAAACCATACATAGAACCTTAGAGGTAATCCTCTTTCTAACTGTAAGTCAGTGATGGGAATGAAACCCATCTCTGACATAGAGGCCCTTAGGGATGTAAGGATAAGTCAGGCAGCCGCGTTCTGAGCAACTTGAAGTATATCAAGACAGGAAGTATTGATGTTGAAGTACAGTGAATTGCACTAGTCCAATTGCGAGTTGACAAGCGTGCTGACGACTGATTGGCGCAATTCCCCAGGAATGTAGGGGAAGATCTTTCTCAGGGTCCTAATGATGAGAAAACAAGTACTGATAGAGTGGCTAACCTGAGTATCAATGCTCAAGGTATTGTAAAATAAGACACCTAGGTTTTTAGCTGACTTGACCGGAGTGGGAAGAGGTCCACAATCCCTAACCACCAGACATTGGACCAAATGATCTCCTGAGTGCCAAACATCAATATCTCCATTTTGTCAACATTTGGTTTTAGGGCATTGTCTTTCATGCACCTACTAATACTGGGCAAACAATGACTGGACTTCTTAGCTACAAATATCAGTTTGTTAGAGATAGTCATGATCATCTTGGTGTCAGCTGTCTACGATGGCACCTGGAATTAAAAAGACCACGCCAATTCAGCCAGTTAGGCAATATTTCTGACAAATGGAAAAAGGCAGACTCAAAGACAAACCTTAGGGAGCCCCACATAGAAGGCTAAAGGCTTACTCCTTGAATTCCCTGCAGCTGAGACTTTGTACTCTGTTGGTAAGGAAATAGCAGAGGAGCTTTGCTGTGGACCTACTGAAACTGACTTGCTGTAGATGTTGGATCACCTGTGCCAGTGAGATGGTGTTGAATCTAGATCGGGCATCGCTATAATGGCCGCTCCACCATGGTCAAGCTGGTGGCACATGCTATTTTCAGCCTCAATAAGAGCAGACTCTGTACTGTGGCCACTCCTGTAACTGTTTTGGGAGGGGTCAAGAATATCTTGAGTCTCAATAAATGTAACCAATTAGTGGTTAACATATTTTTCAAATATCTTGACCGGCGATGGTAGCTGGGAAATGGGGCAGACATGTTTCAGATCTTCGGGATCTGCATTGGGTTTTTTGAGTAGTAGAGTAACAACCGCTCCCGGGGCTGGGAAAGGTCCCTCACTGCAGAGTAAGGGTAAACACATTTTGCAGAAAGTCAGTGATTGGATCCAGGGCCAGATGAAGAGTTTTAGGTAAACAAGGATCAGATGTAAATCCAGATTTAGCACTCAACAATGGTTTGCTGCATGGAGATAAGGAGAAATTCGGTGAACTGATTAGGCCGAGGGTACAAGGTGGTGTTTTCAGGGAGGGACTCACTTTCTCTATGTAAACTGAAATCTGAGTAAATATAAAAATGTTGCCCCAGACATATAGGGGGTCATTATGACCCCAACGGTGAGTGTTAATGTGGCGGTATGACAGCCAATAGGCTGGCGGTACATATCTCCACATTATGAGATTGGCGGGTTGACTACGGCCAACCCGCCACTTCTCCACTCATTCTGCCATGGCGGTATGACCCGCCGGGCCAGAGATGTGTATCTTCAGCCCGGTGGCTGGCACAGTACTGCCAGCAGCATTATGAGCCTGTCTACCACCATGGAATTCCTTCCCTGCCACCGGTAGGTGGCTCTCCCACCCCTCCCCAACACTCACCTGATGCCCCACACCCCCCTCCCTCCAAACACCCCACCACTCTCTCCGATCCTCAGACACACACGCACCCCACCACCTCTGATCCTCACACACACACACCACTCCCTGCGAGCCTCAAACACACACCCCTAACCCCTCAGATCCTCAGACACCCACATCCAACCCCTCCAATCCTCAGATAGACCCCCGCCCCGCCGATCCTCAAACACCACCCCACCCCCATACATGCACACACCCGCAGACACGCACCACACATACACCCAATCACTCACACTGGCATACACGTATTCATACACACACGGGCATACACGCATTCATACAAGCTTTCATCCAGACATGCTCACATACATTCTTACAACAATCATGCAGACATGCAGACATGCCCCCACTTCACCATTCTTACACGCATTCACTCACACGCATACACCCAAGCAAACAACACAACACACACAGATGCATTCACACACTCACTCACACATTCATGCACACACTCAGACACACACACACAACAACCCCCCCTCGTCACTGGACTAAACTGGAGCACTAGACAGCCACCTACAAAATGGCAGTGCTGTAAAGAAACAGTCAGGGAGGGGGCAGCACAATATCCTGTGAGTCAGCTTATGCCCTAGTGTGTGATGATTGCCCTCTCCATTCAAACAGCCTACACTACAGCAGACCGGAGGGCAATCTAATGTAGTAGCAACACAAAAGTAAATAATTCCTCTCCCATCTAACTCAGTCCCACAGTAAAAGTATTTAAAAAGTAAAGGATTGCGATTTTAAATCACTGCATGCAGGGAGCCTGAAATCACACATAAAGGACTTTACACTACCCTATTATGCCTGCAGATAGCCTGGGAACAGGGCATAGGTGCAGGGAATTCCAGACACCTCTGTAGGGGAAAAACCCCAGAAGTCTCTTCCTTTTCAAAGGGAGCACAAGGGATAAAAGTATGACTCTCAGACCAACTCTTCAGTAAACTCCTGGACCTATTGATACTTCAGAAGAAGGCTTACCCTGCTGCCAAGAGACTGTCCTGCTTCCTGATGCCTGCCCTGCTGTCTGAGAAGAAAAACTGGACCTGCAGTCTTCATTCCAGGCTACCTGAGTGACTCCAAGAGCTAGTTATCTGGCCTTCTGTTCTAAGCTACAAGAACACAACAAGCTCCAGCAGTCTCCCTTCAACTGCCCAGCTGGCCTACTGCACTGGACCTGACTGTACCTGCAACTGGACCTAAATGAGTCCTGCTGGACTCTGCTGGAGTGAATTTCTGATTCCCAAGAGGTGGCTCTCAGGTCCTGGATCCTTGGTGTGGCATCAGGTAAGCTCCTCCTTGTACAAGGAGAAATCCTGACTGCAAAGGACACCTTCATATTAAGATCTTGCTCCCCATGCTGACCGGTAATGCAAGACTCTGGTGAACCTGATGCTTCGCACTAGAGTGACTGCGAACGATGACCAGCATTCTGATATTTACACTTTGCGCTACAGCTTCAACAGCCTGTGGTGCCCACCAAAGCTCCAGCATTGACTATCTACAACATATTATAGAATCTTTTCACAATATCAACATCTTTCCACAATGCCCAGCCTGCTCATCTTGATACAGCATCAACCAACCGCAACACTCACCCTGCTTCGTGTGGCTTCCTCCATCGGGAACAGAACTCTTTGCGCTAGAGTTTAGAAGGTAAATGTTTGAACTGGACTATGCTGGTCTCTGTATCTGGCCCATGCTTCATGGTGGTCAGCTTGAACTTCTCACTTTCACCCAGTGTCACACGACCGTGAGTGGTGCTTTCTGCTTTTAGGCTCTCAAATTACCTTAAAACGTTAAAACTGCGTATTTCTGGTGCTACTGATGAGATTTTTGTCATTTTGGTATTAAATCATTTATCATATTTTACTGTTTTAAAAAAAATTGGTGTGGGATTTTTTTTGTTTTGTTTTCACTTTATTTCTGTTTGTATGCAGCACAAATACTTTACACATTGCTTCTAAATTAAGCCTGACTGCTTTTGTGCCAAGCTACCCGAGGTTTAAGCATTGGTTAATTTAGTGACTTATTGTGATTCACCCTGACCAGGGTTGTGACTATGGCTTGAGAAGGGGTCAGACCAGCAACCCACTTTCTCACAACGGCCCCTGTTCTGTAATATTATTTCTTACAATTTACTCTAATTTTCTAAATTGGCTTCAAATTCTTCTTGTGTTTTGTTTTTCACTGTTTGAGTGCTGCATACATAATTTACACATTATCTTTACGTTCAGCCTGAGTAATTTTGTGCCAAGCCAAGAGTGGCAAGCATAGGTTAATTTAGTGACTTCTCTGGCTCACCCTAACAGAGATTGTGGCTGTTGCTTAAAAAGGGCTCACATCCCCCTCAAACATCTACCCAATTTCTCAGTGAATATATGCAGTAAATGTCCTTATGCCAAATAAAAATTGCTTAGGTAATACGTTCCAGGTGAACCACTGTTTTTTAGGTATAGTATGTGCTCAGACTCCCACAGCATAAGGGCTGCTCGTGTTTATTACAGTACTTATACACAGTTTGGCAGATGGGCTACCCTGTGACAAATGTGGCAAAAATATTGTCTGCCGTATTACAGTTGCTTTTTACCTAAGGCACTTGTAATACCACAGTTTGACAGAGCATTCTGTCTGACATACTCTAAAAGAGGCCCTTATGGCTGATGTACTGTCATGCTGACTGTAGAAAGTGGTTGTAAATTGTGCAGACTTTGTTTTTGTGACCAGCATTTGATTTTGCCACACTATCTACACACTATTAGGTCGATATGCAAAATCATCAATCACAGGAGGTGGCAAAACGTTCCACCTTATTATTAATAATAATAATTAGGCTAATCACAATTTGTGACCTTCTATGATTCGTTACCATCACAGGGATGGTGGATAGCAATTGACAGCAGACTATTATCGCTATGTTTGCATTTCTAAGCCCCTTCCAAATTGCAAATCCCGTTGTACCAGTCCAAAAAAGTTTTCTAAAATATAAAATGGGTTTTGACATAAGAAAGAGACATTTAACAGTTGCAAAACCTGTGGTTTTGTGAACAGCAGGGGCTAATTCCACAGCATTGCTTGTACATTTGGCCCAAAAACCTGGAATAACCAGGTTTAGCAGTAGCCTTGAAAAGTATCAGCGCATCCTTCTTCTAGAATATTCAGGGCCTCATGTACAAGGGACACCTCACTGCACAAAAACAATCACAAGACGTGGTTTCCTCTTTCTATGTGCTCTGCAGAATGCAGCACACAAATAAAGATGAAAAAACATGTAGAAATAAAAATATTTCTCCCTGTTGCATCATTTTTACACCATCCCTGAGGTGGCGCAGGAATCTGAAACAATACCAGACATGTAAAATATGGGACTACATGAGATTCCTTCGTGTTTCATGGGTGTTGTGTAGGAATACCCCAAGCAACACCTATGGAATGCCCTTTTCACTCAGTGTTATGCGTGAAAGGGGTCCATATTTACAAGGCCATGAAAAACCACGCAAGGTGGCTTTGGTCTGGCCTTCTAAATATAGGGGAATATTTAAGAGCCTCCTAGTGCCAACGGAATGTCACTTTTTGTGACACTTTGGTGACAAAATGCCCTGTGCCAAATTTACATGGTGGAATTAATCTACTTTTTGTGTCTGAATGCTACCTTGTAAGTACGGCCCTTGCACATGCAGCACTTTGCATGGAAGGGGTGGTGTGGGCATGCCACCCAGAAACTTCTATTGCATTTTGGCGCTGCCTCAGATTTACACATTTTCGTAAATATGAGGCAGTGACAAAATCTAATGCCTCCCCAGGCAGGAGTGGCATTAACATCACTCAATGAGAATAAATGCTTTCATTTCTGCTCGTTTTTTGCTCCTTTTATATGTGCTGCATTCTGCAGCACACATAGAAAGAGCAAATTGCCATTGTTTGTTTTTGTGCAGGAAGGTGTTCCTTCCTGCCCAAAAACAATCTCCCCCCAACGTTTCATTCTTACACCATGGTGCAAATTTAGTGCTAGCACAGGGGGAAACAGGGGTGCACCATATTTTAGTAAATTAGCCGCACCCCTGCGTTTTGAAAATAATGGTGCGCGACGTTGCCAAATTTTGTGTGGCACTGCGCACAATCATTAATCTATTAAATCTGTTCCACAGTCGGCCAAGCTGCGTCAGTTAAATGAGGCTCGGGTGGTGCAGTGTGCCGCCACGGACTTGTATATTAGGCCCTCAATTCACTTACGCTGCAAAGGATCTTCATTTCTAAATAGTATATGATTCAATTTAAATGTGTAAGCTGTGAAAATGTTTGGATGCACAGTTGTATCCCCCGTGAAATTTTGTATTACTTTAATAATCAAATCCGAAACAAATAATATTTTTTTAACACAGAGGGTTAGTGAAGTGCACATTTTCGGTCAAGGCATGTTGTGAAGACGATCATGCACAGAAACTGTTTACAGTACAACATTTACATACCTATGTTGAATTTTATTAACGCACGGCCAAGCGCACAGTGTTCGTCTCATGATTCGGATCAGTAGGGAAGCGCTTTGCTACAATAAGTACACACGAGTCTGGAGAAGGAGGCAGGACATGTCCAGGGCCCTGCTTCCACACTCTGTGATCCCTGCTTGTCTGTAACCAGAAGGCAGAACCGACAGCCTTTCAAAGAGCCACAGTACGTTCAGCTGGTGGCCTATGCTAATAGCTTAAATCTCCATTTTGAATGGAATTTCTTGGATGCTTCCGTCGTGTAGGATTTTTCTCTATGTGCAGATTTTAGGTGCCATAGCACCCAGCAGTACCTCGTGGACAGTACATCAAAAATATAAAAGGATTATTTCCCGCAGGAATAAATATCTGAACAGTGTTAAACCCAACACATAGTAATTCACACTCTTTCGTTTTATATTAATACCTATTCCCATATGCCAACGTTTTTGACAAAAGCTAAACAAGCTGATGCATTTTTATTTCACAGTTGTGAATATGTTGTATACAGACTTCATACCTATCAGTGGTTTGTGCACCCCAGTAAGAAATGTGGCAATTATTAATTCATACCAATTTTAAAACAAAAAATCATCAGTCCGCTTCCATTTTTATTAGGTCGTGATAAATTACTTTTAGAGTCTGACATGGATCCCTATGTAACAGACAGCAAATCCAGCCACACTAAGTAAATACACGCCGCATGTTTATGGGATATGTACGTTTTAGTTTGAACACTTTATTCTTGTGTTATTCCGATCTCCCAGGTGTGGATTTCATGTTTTTGCCCTTCTTTCATGAATCCAACCTTCTTCTGGATGTACAAGGATCTTATTTCTCCATAAAACAAGTGTACAAATAAACATTGTGTTGGCTAGGCCTCGACAAACCAGAGTAAATTCGGATCACTCATGAGGCACAAAAATAACAGAAAATGATGGCCCAGATTTATGGTTGCCTAGCGCCATTCCAAAGCCACATTAGCATCAGTTTTTCGCTAATATTGCGTTGGAAGGGCAAAAACGCTGCACCATATTTACAAAGTGGCACAATGCTTTCATTGCACCACTTTGTAACCCCTTCCGCCACATTATTCCTGCATCAGACATAATATATGCAACGGGGGCATTCCGGTGCTAGGGGTGCCATAAAAATTGCCATTTTTATCAGCATTTTTAACTCCTACAAATGCAGGCGTTAAAAAGGGGCTCCCATTGTGTTCAATGGGCCTCTGAGTGCTTTGCAGGATTAGCGTCAATTTTTTTTATGCTAGCCCTGCAAAACGCTGGACTAGCATGAAAAATATTGACGCTAGTCTCCCTGACTACCGCCACGGTGCGCTGTATTACAAATACGGTGCACATATGGTGGTGTTAGGGGAGTGCTAAGGGCCGCTAGGCCAGCACCACTTTTCATAAATCTGGGCCTGCGTGATGACACTTGTTTGTGTAATTTAGAGTAATTTGGGGCAAAATGCCCATTCAAAGGGCCAAGAAGAGAATGCAAGTGACCGCTGGCTGATAATATTTCAGTTCTGCTGAATTTAGTGTTTTTTTCTTAGTGTAAAATTAATCCTCTCGTCGTTTTGGATGTGAGGGAGATTTTGCACTAAGAAAAAAGAGCTAAATGCAGAGTTAAGCTGTTCACAGAACTCCATGTGACTTCACCTCATTTTCCTGTAATTTCACATAATTACACTGCAGCAATTTAGATCCAACATGCTCATCTCTAGGGTTGGTCCTTTTTCATGGCCATAATCATACAGCTTTCAGCTTTGGGTACGCCTGGGCGGAGTTTGCAGAGTTCTGCTATGCTGTACTCCGTGAAGTACCCTAAAATATCTGCCATGCTATATGGACTTCTGCAAACGGCAGAGTTTGGGTAAGTCGTGCTGTTTGCACTGTTTTGTTAATTCCAGACGTTTCTCACACACTGTAAAATTAGCCCAAACAGCATCACGCTGAACGCCAGAGGGCGCTAACTTCTTTCTCGATTTTCCTACTCAGGCAGCAGCTTCTTCAATGTGAGCAGCAGCTTTCTCAACACAAGCAATAGTGACCTGCCGCGACCACCAATGTTCAGAAATCTTGCTCATGCTCGCCAACATAGCAATTTCTCTTGCTGGCCAACTTAACCGTGGTTAGCTACGTGAAAGAAAAAACTAAGCTCTGCATCACTGCTAATACCTTGATAATTTCCTTGTAAATTGTTGTTCCACATAATGCTTTTATCCTCAAGGGCATGTTTACTTTTCTTTCCCATTGTTAAATAGTGGCACTTAATGTTCATGTAGTGTTCTGACACAGATGTACCTTTTAATTTACAGACACCAGTTTTGACAATCCTTCTGTCTTGGAGGGATCTTGTGTTTTACACTCATCTCAGTTTTAGTGCCTGGTTACGAGTTTGACGGTTTGTGGACTGTCATGGTGGCGGCAGTGGTCTGACGGCCATCGGCTTGGCAGTCACATCACATATAACAATGCATGTGGTCCCATAGAGGAAAGACCGCCGCCGTCCCGCAGACACTGACAGGTGGCGAAGCAGGCCAAACAACCTGACAGAGCCAGTGTTTCAGGTGGACAAATTATGATGTACCTTACTACCAGCATGAAGCGGCAGTCCAACCATCACATCCCAGTAGGCGGAAACATAGAGCATAAAGGAATCAACTCACCTGCAAGCAGGTTTACACATCCTGTGCTGCCATTGAGCCCCTCACATAGGTCCTGCCGCTGCTGTGGTTCATAGATGGAGGCCAAAATGCACACAGCCGTGGACGGAACCGATGGTAAGAACACCTACCTACCTGTGTCACGCAGCACAACAGCAGATCGTAGCACGTTCAACCTCCTGATATGGGGCTTAAGCTACGGGCACCAAGTACACTTGACATTGTGTCCAGGGTCAGAGTCATTCACAAAGAATGTCACATACACAGCTATTAAATGCCCCCTTGCACAGGTCACTGACTATGCAAAAAACACACTCCACAATAACACATGTCTGTTCATCTTTGGCATAGGGACAGTGAGGTGTACAAAACGTTGTGTCACACAACAGCAAACCACAGCAACATCACATCTACCGATTCAACTGACACCCACACATTACTTACATGCCATGGACTGTTCTCAGATTGAAGCCAATTATTATATATATATATGTGGATGTGTCCTGGAACACAAATACCCCTCCCATGAAATATCTCTGTAATGGACACACATATCACAGACTTTGCAACACAATGGAAGGTCAATGGGATGCACAATATTTTGAGAGACAAATATCCAAAGCTCACAATGCAAACAATACCAGCACAATGGGTATGGGAGCATCAGGAGCACTCATGAAAGGCTGCTGCCCTGGGACACATTTCACTTTGCACATGCCCTAAAACACCATTTGCACAGGATCTGGGGCTTCATGTATCTAAGGGACCAACAATAGTAGAGCCAAGTGCATACCAATTGGCATAATGTGTACATGCACGCCAAAAAAGCAAATACAACAGTAACAGCATGAGCCATACATCTAGATGAAGTTTCTGCAAGGTACACATAGCAATGGACAAAAGGTCAGTCAAATGCAAAGGAAGGTAGCACAGTTGAACCCCCTCCATGTGTGGACAAACAAAACTCTGGCTTCCACACGTGAAACAAATGTACAATACGTATAATGGGATAAATCTAAAACCATACATGCTGATAGCGGCAAACCCAAGATGAAATACATACCATAGCAAACATAACACAGTACAAGGACACCCCAATTAGATAAGCACCCATATCCATACATTGTGTATCAAGCCTTGTCTTGGGTGACACCAGCACTGCCCCCAAAGATCAGATATTGCAAACAACAGCAAGCGGGTCAGCAATCTGGGTGAAACACACACTGTAGGCATTCAAAACAAGTTACCCAGGAACAACAAAAAGGTAGAAAAGTAATGGCAGGAAAAATCTGTACCCAACAAAACAACAATTTGGGTATATTCATTCAAAATGATGTATGGCAAAGGGCATTGGCCAGCCCATATGAGTCATATGTACTGTGCCCAAACCTGAATCCAGTCACTGGCAGGGAACCTCCACAAGAAAGGACATCAAGTGGACAGACAGGCACCTCAGGGATCATCCTTAGGGGAATAGGGCCAGATTTGAGATGGGTGGGTTTGGGTTTAGGAAGGGGGCTTTTTCTTCAGAAAGGGAGGGCTTCTTTTTTGGGGGGAGGAGTATGGCTGCTTGCAGAGGGTTAGGTGTGACAGGAGAGGACATTGATGTGGAAGGGATGGGTTGGGATGCGGGTGGGGAATTCTTGAGTTTAGGAGGGAGGTGGGGGGAATAGGGGAAATGGCATGGTCAAAGAGGAAACTCTCCTTGGGAAAACAGGTAGGGTTGTCAGAAGGGGTTGGGGACTTGGAGGTTGAGGGAGTGATGGTCTTGTCTGTAGGTGGTGATGCCTTGGCTGTATGCTTGTGTGAGGTATGCTTGTGTTTGGGTAGTGTGCTTTGCATGTGTGAGTGTGGGCATTTGCGTGTCTTAGTGGTAGGAAGATGGAGGTGCTGGGTGATATGGGAGTGGCGGATGTGTCTGTGTGTGTTCACGTGGTGTTTGTTGGTATGGTGGATGCTGTAGATGTGTTTGTGTGTGTTGGGGTAGTGTCTAAGGGTATTGGTAATGTGGTGAATGTGTCTGTGGGTTTTGTGGTGTCTAGGGGTATGGTGTCTGAGGTGTGTGGGTCTGTGAGTTGTGAGCTGTTGTCTGGGTGCATGGTGGGTGTGGTGGATTAGTCCCTGGGTAATGTTGTGACATCTGTGGGTATGGTGGTTGTGGCATGTGGGTCAGTAGGGGTGGTAGGGTGTCTGTTGATATGGTGGCTGATGTGGTATCTGTTGTTGAATGTTGAGTGCCTGCATGCTGGTATGCTTGCGGTGTCGATGTGTGCTGCTTGTGTATGTTGAGGTGGGTGCAAATGGACGTGTCTGTGTGCTTGAGACAGGTAGGAGAATAGGGAATATGGATTGGGACGAGGAAGGTGGTGGGGGAAGAATGTGGGGGGTGGATGGCTGCCATCAATGAGGAGGCCGGAGCCTGAAAAGACCTCCGTATCCAGACATGTCACTATGAATGCCAGGAAAAAAAATTTCTACTGAAGTTGGCTTGTCAACCCCTGGATGGCATTCACAATGGCAGTCTGCCCCACAGTGATACTCCTCAGGAGGCCAATAGCCTCCTCACTCAGGGCAGCAGGTGAAACAGGGGCTGGGGGAAAGGAGACGTCCACCGTGTTGGTGAGAGCTATGGCCATATGGGTGGGGAGCAGCAGGGAGGGTTGTGATAGAACTGGGGGTGGTGGACAAGGATAGTACAGGAGTAGGTCCTTATGGCTCTGCCACCACTAGGGCATGGCAATTGGTAGAATCTGAAGATGAGGTTGATCCTGTGTGCTCCATGGCATCCTCTCATCCTCTGGGCCACAGGGTCCCTCTGTCTGTGTGGCGTCATGACTGGAGGCACCGTGGCCTGATGCTGCCCCACTTGGTTCTGCCCTGTCTCCTTTGCTTGCCTGGGATGATGCTGCAAATATAAAGAGAAAAAGGGGCACCACATGTTCCTGATCACATTTGAACAGCTGTGATTCGCAAACATTAGCATGACATTAAGTAGGCCATTAGCAGTGAACTACACCAAAGTGGCTCCTATATGTACCATACCATATACAGGCATGCCACCTGAAGTGTCAACAGTTGCCCACAGGAAAATCAGGATCTCAGACAACTACAATTGCATGGGTGAAGTTGTGCAACACAGTAACCATTGAACAAGTAGGAGACCTCATCACCTTCAATGCTTTGCCTCATGGAGCATAGCTCAGTTACCTGTTGTCATACAAAAGTATGCAAATGCCAAGTTGACAAATCCCACACAAGGTCATGCTTGCATCTGTATGTCACATACACAATAACACAACAATAAGAAATGATGCTCCAAAATCTTGCCATGTTGCTGACAGCAGTACATTAGCCTGAAGAAGGTGATATGGAAATTCTCATGTCACATCAGTATGCACCAAATTCCATTCCTACACAAACAGGTATTCATCTTGTGTGTCACATATGGCCCATCACCAATCATCAAAGGGAGATGCCAGAACCTTGCACATAAACTTGGCTATGTGACAGGCAAGACTATGCCCTGTACTGACCTCGTTGTGGCTGATGTGCTTCCCTCAAATGCTCATCAACCTCTGGGTACGCCATCACCAGAATGCTCCCATTAGGGCTAGTCAAGTTCTGATGTGCATACAAGCATACAAGAAGTCTAAGTGGCACACAGGGGCACACTGTAGCCTGTGAGGAGGGAAAGGATGGTGTTGAACAGAGTCAATTGTGCCTATAAGGTACTTACCTGTTCCACTTGTGAGCCACAGAGCTGACCATACAGGGGAAGAACCACAGTTACAAGCCTCTCTAGCTCCCCTGAAGAGAAGGCAGGAGCCCTTTTACCTGCTGGACGTGGCATGATTGCTCCCACAGGTATCATACAGCTCCTGAATTGTTGGAGGTGTTGCTGGTAACAGTGTCTGGGGTCAAGTGACTGATTTTGCACAACATGGCATAAATGTAAACCACGTAAGCGGTCATCACAACTGACAGACACAGTCATTGGGCAGTGACTGCCACAGGCAACAAAGTTAGTCTATGGCTGTGTCTGCCACAGTTGGAACTGCCTACCATGTGGACGACTTCCGTTGGTGTACACGAGCGGTTCGTGATGTCCAGTTAAGTAGGTCTGGCATCCGACATTTGGGAGGTTTGAAATACTGTGTGTGGCCCTGTTACATGCGTCACAACAACAATATAAGTTTAGCAGCATCACAAACATCCTCAATCTGTCTTGTTGTGTAGGTTTGACTACACAATCAACAGTGCACTATGTTGCAGGGCACAGATGACATATTATGGCGGTGGACAATTTACCATCGCTGACTATAGTTTTTGGCGTTCAGGAAAGACTGTCACATTTCGATGGGCAATTGAGTAGGAGATAGTTGGGTGTCACCCAACTCCTTGTTGTGGACACGTGTTCACAGCCATGGGGTCACATTTGACCCTTGTGTAGGTGCCAGCTGTGATGTTTACTGAGTGTAATGTATTTCTAGTGGGAAATGCTTTGTCACATGATATTGTTGGCATGCATCATGTATGTTGCTGTAGACACAGTGACTAATGTTCAAAATCATGTATTTTCACACATAAGTACCTTGGGATTGGGAGGATGCCATAACGTCCTGTCTATCGTCCATTGTCGGACCTTCGGACCATAGAGGAACATTGCGTCATCCAGCTATACCATCTGAATAGGCAAACAATAGTGGATTTCTGCCATCAGTTGGAGCCAGATCTGATGACGGCTAATAGTAATCCATACTGCATACTACCCATTGTAGTCAGTAATGCACTTCCTGGTCACAGGGTCTTTCCAACATACAGTGGCCCTATCTGGTGTACATCCCAACCTATGTTCAGTCTAGTGTTGAGAGATTTCCTCTCAGCAATGTTGACAGCTCTATCAGGTTCCCTGACGTGAGGATTTAGCCAATGTAAAGGCTGACTTCTATGGTTTTATCTGCATCCCACATGTGGTGGGGGGGGTTATGGCACACATGTTGGCTTGGTGCCACATCAGGCCACTGAACAAGTCTATCCCAACAGAAAAAAAATTCATTCCATCACAGAGCAATTTGTCTGTTTGGTGGATCTCTACATCTCAAATGTATGTGCCCATTTCCCAAGCTCAGCCATTGATTCTTTTATAATGTGGAACAGCACCATACCCAGCTGATGACACAACTGCAATCAGAGAGGCCCTGGCTGGTTGGTAAGTCACGTCTGTCCTGATTGTGTATGAGCAAAGTTAGGTGCCACAATCATGAAGTGAGTGACTCATTGTTGCACTTAGGTCCCATTCCTTAACAGGAGATTCAACAGGAGACTCAGCATATCAAAACCGCCCTTGGTTATTGACGTCGCTGAGGAATCCAACTATTCTAGGAGAAGTCTGCTTCAGTGAGGCCAAAGGAAGAACATGGCAGGCAGGGGAGCAGGCTTTTGGGCTCCTGAAGGCCAGATTTAAGCTGTCTGGACAGGACTGGTGGGGCCCTCCTTTGCTCATACTGGAAAGAGTGTCAGATCACTGTAGCGTGCTGCATGTGCCACAACATCATCCTGTGGAGGAATATCCTGCACATCTCAGAGGAGGGGAAGTCCTCAGTGCCACTGGGTGAGGATCCTGAAATGCCAACTGAAGATGACAGTTGTGAAGATGAAGGAGCTGACTTGCGAGCAGATATCCTCCACAGCTACTTCTAATGAGTGTAAGTATGTCATGTGATGTTATGATTTTGACAGACAATGAACTGTAGCTGTGAGAATGTTTGGAGTTTAATGTTTTGGAAACAGTTAGGGAGCTGATATTTTGCAAAAAACAGCCAACGGCTGATTGATAAGATAGCTTTTGACACATCCCCCCCCCCCTTGATGATGTTGCTTTGTTTGTGTCAGATTTTTTGCAATGTACTTTGTTTGTACTTTGTTTTCCAGATGCTTGTTATGTGACTTGTGTGATATTTTTAGTTTCAAGCCAATACTTCTTGTTTTGTCCTTTGCACAGGTATCTTCACTATGATATATTCATATGGGCATTTCAGAGTTGTGACATTGGCTGGTATGTGATGCTGTTCTGACATACAAAGTGGACATGGATTGTTTAAAGGTAACGTAGATCACATAGTTTGGGTGTAGGAGAACTGTGCCAAGACAGTTTGCACAGCGTTTGGGTGGAAGTTCAGAAATGTCCATTTGACTTGTTTTGTGTCCTGTTGTGGGCCTCAGGCATCATGTGTGTCATCATGTGGTCATAACATATGTAGTCCTAGGTCACAACCAAGTCAGTTTCCATTCACATTGGCTAAACACTCGTTTTGTATGACCTGTATATACCTGTAGATGTGTTTCATCATTATAGGTCACAGTGGTTGTGTCAAAAGACTGACATATGTTTGTGTCATACCACCAGATGCATGAACATTGGATTATAAAAGCCCTGTGATCAGGAGCTTCTGTACTGCCATCTGCTTGAATCTTGGATTATGTGATGTTGGATCACTTTGGTGTGGTACGTGATAAGGCTCAAGCTGATGAGATCAACCACTTAAATGTTTGTCTATGCTACAGGACAATGTGAAGCAAATCACTTCTTTCTGTGGTCTGTAGGGCTGTAAGTATCGTAGTTCACTCAGTAAGAGTCAATCATTTATGATTTCCAATAGTTCAGACATATTGACAGCAACACTGTAATAACATTTTTAGATTGACCAGACACTTGCATATATGCGTTTGTATGTGATGGTTATAATTCTGAGCTGGAAACTGTATACATGCAATATATCCCATCTTGAACAAGTACCTTGGATCATCATCATTAAGTCTGCATGGTCTGACATATCTACATGGCTAAATATGAAATCAAATTCAGCAGACAATAAGTCAGTGATGGGTGATTTTATTGTGAAGCTAAGACTAACAGAAACTATACACTACACAAATCAACCTAAAAAAGAAATGTGAAGGGGTCAGTCATGGCGAATGAAATCATTGTTCCAGAGTACTTCTCCCAATGGAAATGGAAGTTGGTTGAGGATCAGTCCATGGAGTAAATGTGCAACACACAAAGGAGAACCTTAAGGAAGAGGTTTATTGCTGGCAGTGGTGGGTGTCTTGCCATCCGCACCTCCTGGATTCTTTGCTGGACATTCTCCTTGCAGGTCGGGATCAGCTGCTGCAGAGACAGCTGATCACTGACAGATAGCTGTGGCTGGTTGCTCCTCTGGCAGGGCCTCCCTTCTTGTGGCTGGTGCTGATGTTGATAGGCCTGCTGTTGATGACCCAAAGGAAGGGGAAGATTGGTTTTGAAAAGGCTTCCTCAGGGTTTTTGTATGCCCCTCAACACCCCTGTTAGGGAGGCCATATTGAAATTGTGGGCCTCCATCTGTTCACGCATGTCCCCATGCATGTCCCTCTGTAGCTGCTTGATTTCCCGGAGTTCGTGCAACACCTGGCCCATCACGCCTTGGGAGTCCTGATAGACCCCCTAAGTCATGGCTGATGATGTCCTGGCTGAGAGCAGCCCCAGTGTCCCAACCCCGCTGGCCCACAGCATCGCTCCCATGCACCCTGCCCCCTTGAGTCTGTGCCCTTAGCACAGGGTGCCTGTCAGGAATCCCCAAGGTGCCTCCTGTGTTATCTGTCAGCATCCTCAGGGATTAGGGTTAAACCATATCTCTGTTCTTGGTTAAACCTTCATGTTTCTAAGTAAACATAATGTGCTGTGTTACACAATTGATTTTATCAATGCTTGTTCTACCAATGCTTGTTTGCTAATGTGAGCAGGTGTAGACATGTGCTTCTAATTGGGTGTGGTGCAGACACGTGCTTCTAATTGGGTGTGGTGACTCACCCACATGTGGAAACTCAACTGCTTTCTTGATTGGCTATAAATAGCAGAGTGAAGCATGCCTCCCTGCTTGGCTTTGTTTTGCTTCCTGATCTCAGCATCTGATTTGGCAATCCAGCCCCTGCTGTCATCCTCGTATTCAGGACTTTTGAGGCAATTCTTTTCTTCGTTCCTGTACCAGCTGACACAAGGCATTCCTCCAGCACTCTGGAAAAGACTGCAGCTAAGTTACTAGTATTCTCCAGGGAGTTTGTTCTTTGAGCGCCGAGCTTTCCTAGAACAGCTGGTGTATTTCAGACCTCAGATTTTGGCAGAGTGCTTATCTTGAAGAGACAAATGCATTTCTGAACATTCTACATTATTATTGTAGTTACTTGCCTAAATGTGCTTCAGGAAATCTGCTTGAGCTCAAGTATTACAAAAAGTGACAGTGCAATTTTAAAAGAGCATTTACGTGACTTTTCTTTCTCTAATAGCATAACTCTTGGATTTAAATTGTGTAATTCATGCCTGTGTTTCAGGTTTGAGGAATTTGCTTTTGAAGGGTTTTTCCCACACACACTAAAAACAAACAAACTGTGCCACCCTAACTGTTTAAACCCAGAGTGGACATTTGTATTTCTTGGATTGTTTTTGTTCCTTTTAGTTTAACCCTATGCGTGCAGGAAAGTTATATGTGGAAATAATTAATGCTCTTGTTTGTCTTTCTTGTGCATGATATGTGCACCCACAGTTCTAATTGTAGTGTGCAACAGTGAATCTTTGTGAAGTCAGCCGTAGTGTTGCAGTGCTTATTGTTATGGTACTCAGTTTGGGTTTTTGGTAATGCAGTGTTAGTAATTGTGCCAACAGTTATTAATATCCAAGAAAAGTGCTGGAGCATCCCGGTTTTCTTCTACCACTCCCGTGCCCATATCAAAAAGAGAGATTCAGTTTCAAGGAAGTTGAGCGCACTAACTCTACTATCACGCTGTCAACAACGACCTGCCCCCCGAAGGTACAGGGTGCCTGGCTGAACCGGAAAGACGTGGCAGTGTTTTGTCTCTTTCTCTTCCACTCCCCCTTTCCTTTTGGGAAACCTGCTGGGGTTTCTGTGTCCACCAGGAAGCCCTAAAAGGTGTTCCAGGAGGTCAGAGAGCATGCCATCACCCCTGCAGACATCCTGCTTTTCAGGTGAATGGCCCCTTCTCGACAGTGCCCTCTACAACTTGGTCCTGGCCCCCCAGTGTCCAAAGTGTTGGGTTAAAACTCAGGATCTAGGACTGGGGGCCACAGGATGGTGGAATCTGTGCTAGGTACACACGTTGATGGGAGAATGGTTTCCTGTGATGTTGATGCAACATGGCTAGGAGGTGACATTATGGGCACAGTTAGACTCACTGTTGCCATCTGAGTGGCTGCCCAGATAGGCCAAAATGTCCTCCATGTCTATAAGTCCAGGAGTGTTGTCATCACCGAGGGCTTCATCCTGGGGGGGAGTAGTAGTCTGTTCTATAGCCTCTATGTGCCCAGCAGCAGATCCACCTGTTGATGAAAAACATACATTGTTACTGGTTGAATTGTGACATCTACCTCCAAAGATTTTGTGTTACAGTAAGCAGAGACCTTGGACAAAGTTTTAGGTAATCCAATTGTGCAAAGTAACCATGGTTTTCCGTGATCTGACATTACATGTGTGAAGCATGCCAAACCAATTTGACTCAAGCAGCTGATAAGTTGTGTAGTTCAGTTGCACTTTGGAAGATGGCATTAAAATGACACCCTACCACCAGTGCAGCCAACACAGTAGCTTTGACCATGTGGAGGCCTAGATGAGTGAGATGCAGGCAAACCCAAGACTTTGTTGTATATGTGACTGGAGTCATCATGTGCACAGCGCTGTGTCAATGTGTCCGCTGCCAATACCAATTTGGTGATGCATCTTGAGGCCTTAGAATACTTGTAGTACACACTGGGTAAGGTGTCATTCCTGTCCTGAATAGTTTCATCTTGGGGTTAGCAAGTCAGAATAGAGCTGGGTAGACAGGCATGTCTCTGAGTTGAGCATGATCTGTATCTGATGTTTGGAGTTACTCAAACTGTGTTTATTGTGCTTTGCAGTCAGATCACTCCCTCTGCTACACACACCTGACAAATAGTATCCTCCCAGGTGAGTAAAATTAAATTGAGAGTTAGCAAACACAGGTATTTGGACAAGTAACCACTGGGCTGGTGTTTGGAGTTACTGAAACAGTGTCTCTTGAGAGTTGCAGTCTGGTCAATGTCTCTGCTACACACTCTGCACAAATGGTATCCTCCCAGGTGAGCACACTTCAATTGACACGGGGTATTTGGACAAGTGAACACTGGGCAGGTGTTTGGAGCCAGAGGAATATGACCTATTGTGCTTTGCAGTTGGATCACTCCTTCTACTACACACACTATATAAATGGTATCCTTCCAGGTGAGTAAAATTCAGTTGAGAGTTAGCCAACAAGGGTATTTGGACAAGAAACCACTGGGCTGATGTTTGGAGTTACTGAAACAGTGCACCTTGGGAGTTGCACTCCAGTCACTCCCTCTACTACATACACCTGACAAACAATATCCTCCCAGGTGAGTACACTTCAATTGACAGTTAAGACACAGGGGTATTCGGACAAGTAAACACTGGGCTGGTGCTTGGAGCTAGAGCTTTGCAGTCAGATCACTCTCTCTACAAAACACACTTCAAAATGGTATCCTCCCAAGTGAGTGCACTTCAATGGAGAGTTCACAGACAGGGGTATTTGGACAAGTAACCACTGGACTAGTGTTTGGAGTTAGAGAAACAGGGCCTCCTGGGAGTTGCAGTCCAGTCACTCCCTCTACTTTACACACTCTTGACAAATGGTGTCCTTCCACGTGTGTACACTTCAATTGACAGTTAAGACACAGTGGTACTTGGACAAGTGAACACTGGGCATGTCTTTGGGGTAAGAGGAACAGGGCCTATTGCACTTTGCAGTCAGATCACTCTCTCTTCCCTCTACTACACACACTATACAAATGGTATCCTCCCAGGTGACTACACTTCAATCGAGAGTTCACAGCCAGGGGAATTTGGACAAGTGAACACTGGGCTGGTATTTGGAGTTAGAGAAACAGGGCCTCCTTGGAGTTGCAGTCAGGTCACTCTCTCTACTCCCCAACACTTGAAAATTTTTTGATATTACATATCTGTATGCAGGCTGCATTAAGGTTGGAACGTACATTGACATTTTGGGACATACCAAGAATCCTGGAATGTGTTTTTGGTATTGTGAGATTTCTAGGCACCATTTGGACATATGCATGTGATGGGCCTTTGGTAGCTGTGGTGCTGGATCCAATTATATACATTGACAGTGTTAAATCTAAAAAACTTTGGATATTGAATTTTGATAGATTCAGTTTCAAGGAAATTGAGTGCACTAACTCTACTAAAAATGAACAAGACAGTGGCAAAAGCTGAGCTGTGAGCATGTATGACATTGCATTTTGTGACAGTTTTTGTGTCGTAACTTGCCAGAGTCCACTCCCCCAGTATTCCTGCCACGCCCTCAGGATGCAGGATGGCCAAGACCTTCTCCTCCCAGGGAAAGAGTTTTAATGGGGCACTGGGAGGGCCACCACTAGTCATTTTGGCCCCCAGCTGTTGCCTGGTGACCATGGAACAGACCTTGCTCCTGAGGTCAAGCCACCTCTTCCCAATGTCCTCCTTTATGCACAGGTTGGAGCCTACAGCACTCAATCTATTGACTAGCCTGACACACATTTCTATTTTCCTACTAGGAGGCGTGTGCTGAACCTGGGCTACAATCAATTATGGCTCTACTCTAATGATTTCATCCATCATGACTCTCAACTCATCCTCTGAAAATCGTGGGGTTTTGTCCTGTGACACGACTGGAAATTAAAGGGGGTGACAGTGACCAACTAAACAAGACGAGTGAATATGGGGGGAAAAAAGTAGATGATTTGTGTGAAAGGTGTAAAATGGGAGTGGATGAAAAAGAGCTGCCTTCAGAAAAAAAATGTATGAAATGATGTGTGGTCTGTCTTGCCATGCTGCAGTGGAAATGCAAAATATTGTGGTCTGTGAAGTAGTGTGTTCTATAGTTTCCTTTGCAAATGTATCAACTTGGTCAATGTGTGTCATCTGTGTTTGTTTTTTAATTCATTCAATGTGCACTTGTCTGTTACTTGGCTGAACGCGGGTTGCAGTGATTGAACGGCACTTGCGCTGACTGCCATGCGGAGACTGCTAGAGCGATTGTGTGTTTGTAATCGGCTTGGTGGTTGGCCACGGCACTGATGCCACTGGAGGTTGGACTGCCTAATTCCAAGCCGCCACACTGCTGGCAGTCTGCCTTCTTTGCTTGGCGGACAGTGGTCCTGCCTGTATAATTCATAATAGAGCAGTCTAGGAGCCATTGGTTCGGTGGTCTTTTTAGGTCTGCCAACATGGTAGTCTGGTGGTCCGACCACCAAACTCGTAATCAAGCCACTAATTTTATTTTGACCAGTGTGGAGAAAAATAAAAGGTTTCTCTACACTTTACACGATCATGTGATGGTAAGTCAAATGGAAATACGGAATGGCCTGAAAATATGAATGACATATAAGAGGGTAGTGTATATGAGATCAGTATTCGCACATCTATATTTGTCAGCACCACATGTAGAGGTATTAATGTGGTTTGGGAATGTGAGCAATTCTAAGTAAAATGCGAGAGGTGCTCTTAAAAGTAGATGCTGAAAGGTGTCTGTAAACATTTATTTCTAAAACTCTTTTTAGCAGCTAAAGGTTGAGTTTTGAAAGAATCTCACATATTTCTTTTTTTAAATCATAATGGTAGTGTTACATGCACAGCTGCTTATCACACAAGTCATTTTAACTAATCAGGCTCACACCCTCTGATTAAATCTATTGGTTCTTGTCGGCTTCTGTGAAACCCGCACCGCAGCATCAAGGGAATGCTTCAAGAATCAACCTATTTGCTGCCTGGGATCTTGATGGTTTTTAAATAGTCGCCAATAGCAAAAAAGCCGAAAAATAGTGATAGCAACAATAATTTTTTTCACATTTCAAATTACGTTTATTGAGACTACTCAGTCCATTTTAAAAATGTATACTATAGAACATGTGAACTAATAGTAGCACTGTCTTAACACATTTTTTATAATACACAAGGGTTTCTTCTCATAAACAATTCTTAACTGTTTTCCCTTTAAAAGGTGCTTTAAAAACAAGACCTCTGTACATGCCACTTTAGCAGAGTTCACTGCAAAAAATGCTTGCATTCTGCAGAGTTCTAATGCTTACTTCTTCAAAGAAAATATCAGATAAGGTTTTCTCTTTTTTTTTTTAAACTGGACAGATAAGTATAAAATGTCTTATTTTGTATAAGCTATTACATTTGTCTGAGCACTTAGTAAGTACACTTTCTCTACTACCTATTTACCCTGAGCTGGAGCCTTACTCCCATAAGTAGTAAGTTTCTTCTGGTTGCAAGGAATGAAGTAATTAATAAGTAGTTGAAAATCTTTCGGTCTACTTTCAATTCATTTAAGATTCGTAATGATACTTTTCTCTTAATGTATTCTTCCCTACAAGCACAGGCAAATTCATAAAGTTTTGAATATTAGACCTTTTTTTAAACCATTAGTTGTTCTCCTTGGTATTTTTTTTCACATTTGAAACATAACCCATAGCGTAAAACCAATCACTGCAATTTCATTCTACTATTTATAGGAACATGGATTTCGCTAGCCATCATAGGTGTAGTGTGCTATATGTCCCAAAATATATTTTGGCGCCCCACACTGCTGTATAAATGCTAATTACTGTGTAATGTTCTTCAAGGTATTTCTTTCTGAGTGAGTTTATTAATAAAATTAATCCAATTACCACAGCCTCAAATTCTAAAGTGCCCATTCCCAATTGGAATCTCATGGTGGTAAAACTATCTCGATCTAAATGACCATGTAAATCTCCTCACGCAGCTCTTTATGGAAAACATTCTCAAATATAGTTCACTGATACATTTTAGAGCTTAACTTATTTTGAAAAATTCCTTCATTAATATTTTTATGATTTATTTTACTGAGCCACAATTATTATAGTCTTATAGCCCTTTGTAGCGAGCTATACTGGCCATTAAAGGCCCGAGCCAAAGGCAAGTGCCTTTAGCAAGGAAGCGGGCCGTTAATGGCTGGTATAGCCCAGCTAAGGCAAGCTATAAGACTGTTAGAACATTCTGCTCCTAGGGGGCAGAATGGTCTAATCAGTAAATAAAAGCCTCACAGAGCCTAAGGGGGTTGAAATCTTCTTGGGCTCCATGAGGTCTTTGTTCACAGCTGCTGCCGTGAATGAAAAACATTGGAATGTTGATGCTCCTGACTTTTACAAGTCATTAGAAGCCTTGAGCAGCTCCATTGTCATTAATAGAGTGCTCAACATTCCAGTGTTCTAGTAATTCTTTATAATAGCCAAAGTTCATCATTTGTATCCTACTTGAATTAATGACGTTGCTGGCCAGGTTGGTAAAAATCTCATTTTTTCTTATCTCTTTTTTCTTCTTCTGTGATCAACTGATGAGTTTATTTTTTACTAATTCCTCATTGGTTATTTCAATTGGATACCACCTTGTCCATTACTAAACATTAATTCAGCTGAATGAAGCCTAAGGGAAACAGAGGGGCATATTTACAAGAAAGTGGCGCATCATAAATGATGCGCCACCTTTCTTGCACCCCTCTAACGACACCAGGTGTGCATGGTTTTTACAATAAGGCACACCATGGCGTATGTTAGGTCATTGGCATAAAAAATGTTGATGCTATTGTGGCACTTTGATGGATTAGTGCCAAAAATTATGCCACTAATCCACCAAAGTCACAGGAGGCACATTGACTACAATGGGAGCATCACTATATTGCCTACCTCAGGTAGGTGTTAAAATGATGCTAAAAAAGATGCAGGGGTTACAAAGTGGCACAATGCCTGGATTGCACCACTTTGTAAATATGGCACAAGAAAACTGCCTCAATAACGCCACATTAACTAAAGGAATGACACTAATGTGGTGCAAGGAGGTGAAAGGGTCTTGTAAATATGCCCCTAAGTACTTCAGAATAGATCAGCAATCAACAGCTTAATGATTGGACCTTCACAGTTGTAGACAGACATGCTCCACCCGACATAATGGGACAATGTAGCAGAAGCTGTGGTGCTTTGATTAGACTGCATGTCAGAGATACAGGATCTGTCCACTGTCTTCAACCAGCCCAGCACAGGGACATAGCTCCCTTGTTGCAAGAATTATGAATTAGAAAACAAGCCTCTTGTGATGTTCTGCCTTGCTTACTTCAAACTGTGTTGGTCCCAAAGAACATCAAAATGAGGCTTACTTTAAATTTTATAGACATAGGTTCTGATACAATATTATCTATGTCCATCTAGAAACTATTGAGTGTCGGACAAGTTGCAAGAAATTCTCATTATTGGCGTATCCAAGTTGACACCTTTTGCAGCTTGATAAACTTTGTGAGCTTCTTTGCATCAGACAAATTCTGTGGTGAGTGTGCAAGTGGTTCTTTCTTAAGGCTGCAGATTTTACCAAAGTATAAAGAAGAGTAATTGGTACTTGCATTAAATTCAGCTAGTGCAGCACAGGCAGATGGCCTACCTATCTGCAAACTCGAGGCTTCAAATTCTTGTCGTTTTCATCAATTAACTCCCACTACCAGATCAATACCTCTTTTTTAACTGTCACAGATCTTCTACTTGATGATCAGATTTGACCTCTCCGCCATAGACCATTTGTGTGCCAACCATCATGATGGTAATTGGAGATAGGTGAACTTTGAGATTGAACCCTCAGTGATCTCAATTACCTCTGTCCAAGGAAAGAAATCAGATCCCTGTCACTGCTCTTCCAGATATTTCAAGCCTGTCTTTATTAATGGGAAACTAAGATCTGATCGTTCAGGAATTCTGGGGTACCGTGTAAGTTCCATATTGGAGCATTTGGAGCATAATAAACAATACCCACATTTTTTCTTAAACTATACCACATCACCAGGGAGGATCTCAGTACTTTTAACTTTACCTTTTTAAAGAATTTTCCGGAGCTAAACTTATAAAGGAAATTACCCATCCCTACACTACCAAGCATAATGGAGAACATTTCCCCCCTACATGAGTCATCAGAATGGGCTAACAACATCCTACATTTTTTTTATATTAAATTCATAGCAGTACATCACGAAATCCTTTTACTCCTTCTCAGCTTTCTCAATGCAATTCTTCTTCTTTTAGAGGCCCAGATACAACTGCCTATCCTACCTTGGTGAGGAGTGGACACTACTATGGTAGGGGAACATGGTGGCTGGCTAGTGTGCAGTTGTGGATCAATGCCTGAGAAGGGGAAGTAAGCAGTAGTTTGAGCCCCCAATAGTAGTGTTTCCTCACCGATGTTAAAAGGCTGATAGCTATCACCTCTTTCCTTCTAGCTTTGAGGGATCCTTCCTGGAATGGTGTAGGCGGGCACCTACCACGCAATGTGATTCCCCATGTGCTTGGGCAAAATAGCTTTTGTGGTACACTGAAGTAGGAGGGCACTTGTGTAGATCATACTCAAGAGCAGTGTGGGTAGAGTCAGCAAAGCAGGTGATTCTCCCAACTACCAGCAACAGCTCCTGAGACTCCTCCTGTATGTAGGAGTTCTGGATCCACTCTGGTCCAAAGAGAGAGGACAGGCTGTTCAGGGCAGGTAGGCGAAGAAGTCAAGCTTAACCCCATCTCCACATTGCACATGGAACCACCAGGTATCCCCCAGTGCTCTCGACAGAGTTGAGGCCACGAGGGGGAGGGAGGACAATAGATATTCATTGCACTACTGTTTGGTGGGTCAAGGGTCTCCTGTGATTAAGGAGGGGGAGGTGAGACACCCTGAGGGAAGCGCATGCCGTGTACTTTCATTTGGGGATCAGATAGTATCTCACAGGGGAGGGGCTCTGAGCTACAATGCTCAAGGTCACCATACAAGAAGACAGACACAAAAAAGAAGGCTAAAGGTAGCAACAAAACTGTACGTTGTGCCACTGCAAGTGCATTGTCACACATTCTCTCAGCTCATTTGACAATGGAGCAGAATAGAAATGGTTCAAACACAAGGAAAGACTTACCGGAGAGATACCCCTGTAATTTCGGGAATAGTGTAGACAAACACATAAATAAACCTGACTCCTGTGAGTAGTGTGATGGTGGTAGGGGTTAGTGAGGATTAACAAAAGAAAATTCATCATGCGACAACAGAGCGCAGCAATTTTGAACTCCGTCAATGAGTGTTACCTAAGAATAGATTTGAGGTGCTCAACTCATTGGTCAAAGGTGCTGGGGAAGATGGAGCAGCCTCAGAGCAACTGAAAAACAGTCTACAGGCAGAGTCTCGGACATAATATCTCTGCAGTCTGTATTCTTAGATTTGCGTTCCCAGATTTAAAAGAAGTTTGAGACATCTGACTCCAATCAAAAGGCTATACAAGATGTATGTCAGGCCCTTGAAATAAAATTTGGTGAGGTAACTCAGTGAACTATGGCTCTATTGCCTAACTTAGCTAAATTGCAGCAGGAATTAAACACATAACTTCACTGAGATAGTCATTACAATAGTATAATGTGAGCTAATAGGAGGGCCTTGAAAGGTTGGCAATCATTCTTGATGTAGCAATCTTATAATCTTGAATCTCCTCAAGGGTGTGTAGGGCTCAGACCTAAGGTGGTTCATGATTAATCTATTTAGGGGTGGTATTCTTAAGGGGAGATCATACATTTACCGGGAGAAAGAAATCCTAAGAATCCACAGGGACCCCTTCAGAATTAAACGGAAGGAACCAATAAAAATCCTAATAAATCTGTCATCCTACACAGCTAAAGAGTAGCATTTGAAGCTAACCTTGAGGGCTAAAACTCAGTGGGACAATGACTTTAGATGCACTATCAGGTCAGACATACACAGAGTCATAGAACAACAGCAGTAGGTATTGAGTTAGCAGAAGGAAGCAAAACAGGAGCATGGGACCAAGGTACATTTGAGGCTCACAATTATGAATGTCTTATTTTAAAAAAGGGGCATGAGGCCATTTCCTTGCCACTATTAGGGCAGCAGGTGCATTTACATTAGGGCCCCGGAATGCAAGGGGCTCACAGCACCCCAGTTGTGGAGAACAGAGTTTTTTGGTCAGTTTCTGCTTTTGCCTAATGCTTTTGCTCTTCTACATGCCTCACATTTACTGTGAATTATGAGCCACACAAAATGTACCCTGGTGCTCAACTCTGCCCCTTCCACTCCCCCAATCCTAGCCATAACGTTTTAGATGGGGGCCCTGCCTTTAAAATATTTTGCTGGGGCGGGGATGCTCAGAGCAAAAAAAGACCTCTGCTTTCAGGTGACGTTTCATGCTCCTATGATTGAGGCAACAGAGGTTATTGGGAAATTTTGGTAGTTGATATGGGATTTCTCAGCAAAAAGATGCAGACTAAGGGCCCCATTTACAAGGCCTGTGGCACAGGGTGGCGTAGCAAGTGCCTTGCTGGGCCCCCCTGTGCCCCCGGTAAAGAGCAGAATTGCGCCGTATTACAAGATATGGTGCATTTCTGTCCTCTCCCCCTGCTCTGGTGCCAACGCAGACAGCCTTACACCACAGTGCGAAGGTGCCTGCATTGTGGGGATGATTGATTTTGTACAGGAAGGGACGCTTCCTGCTCAAAAACAATCACAAGAGGTGGTTTCCTATTTCTATGTGTGCTGCAGAATGCAGTACAGAAAGAAAGAGGAAAAAACAGGGGAAAACAATATATTTCTCCCTGTTGCATCACTCTCACATCACTGAGTTAGTGTAGGACTCTAAGACATTTCCATACTTGTAAATCTGAGAATGAGTCAGATACCTTTGTGTTCCATGGGTGTTGTGTGTCAACACCCTAAGCAACATCCATGGAACGCCCCTTTCATGCAGTGTTATTGCCTGATAGAGGTCCATATTTACAAGGCCATACAAAGCCACACAAGCTGGCTTTGCATGGCCTTGTAAATATGGGCTGTCACACTGCGGCACAGGGTGCTACTAATGCCTCATAAATGAGGACCTAAGTGCTGTGGAAATTGTGCCAGCTACTGCCAGATGGGTAGATTGACCTACATGTGCATAGGTGCATTCTTCCTCTTGTTAAAAATAAAGAGCAATCAGGCAACGACATTCATACTCAATAGTAAATCAAGAAAAGTAATTCTAAATTAATTAAATTAATTATATTTTTCTGGAAAATATTTAGAAATTATTTTAATTTCCATTACAATATTTGTTTGTTTAATTTGCTTTCATTGCTTATGTTAAACCATTGTTTTATCTTGAACTATTGTTTAAGTTTAGGAATATTGTTCATGATTCAGTGTAGAAATGTGTAGAAGTCTGTGTGTTACAGGCTCGAGCCTTAGCTGTGCTGATTCCATCTTTTCTGTTTTCCATTAAGTAAATTCAATCCAAACTGATAATGGTACCGTCTGCCCCTAAAAGTGCCAGAAAGGGCCACCTTCTACGTACGAAGAACCGTCATTTGTCTTGTTTTACTTCTCACTGGGTGTGAAATGTGAAGGAAAACATTGTGCATTTGTGTATTACTGCCAAGCGGGGAAGAAAAGGAATCTTCCCTTAAATAATTGCGTAATTAAAGCACTTGGGCAAATTTACATTCATTATTAGGAGCCTAGTATAATCGGCTTCATTTCTCGTCAATTACATGTGTGATTTACATACTTATTAAGGCCAATAAATATTCTAACAGCAGTTAGCAGTTTCTTCATTAGCTGATCTCCCTTTGCACAGTAATGAAAGTGTGAGTGTAGCACTCATATTCTGGAGCACTTTCGTATAGATCATGTATTAAACAGTTATTGGTGTCAGCGGAGACATCAGCATTCCGGGCGGTGCTCATTTGCACCACATCACATATTTTAATTGTGCGATATTTCGCTCTCTTACTTTTACTGCAAGTCAATGTAGCAGCAAAAATCGAATGGCCAAATTTGCTTAGGACGGTGTAAGTTTGTCAAACGTTAAATTTACTTCTGTTTCGGTGTTATTCCATTGTGGGGTAATTGCTACACGTTCTTCTCTAAAGTGTCTTAACCTATGACTGACATAAGTAATAGGTGTAAATATGTAATATTTACAAAATTAATCTGTTTTCTCAGCCATGCATTTCTCTTTTTATTGCATGTGTAAATTATGCCAGTTTATGGATAGGAAAACAGACGTGTTTTAATTAAGTTTAGATTTTTTTCTGATTAAAATATTTGCTAAAGACGTTCTCTCGTTCTCCATCCCACCCCACCTCACTCTGAAAAATGAAGTATAAGGCATTTATTCTTGGAATTTCTTCAGCATTTTTTTGCACGCAGTCCTTTAAAAAATAACGGAAATCCTGAATGCCCCTTAGTAAACTGGGCCAAACAGTTTTTGCGGCTCAAAACAGCTTTGACAGTCATACACCTAAAGCAAGGGACAGAAAAATAGCACCCCATTATCATAGTAATGTGATGCTGATAAGCAACTCGCTGCATATTTGTTTCGCCAAGTGAGGTTTTTTTTCTTCTCTGTTTGAATCCCACAATGGAGCACAACACATATACTTTGGCTATAATATTCCTCTTTTCTAGAATTTGTATCCCAAGCGCAAAAACAGAAACGGAAACCATGTAGCTTTACATAATACCGAGTAAATCACTCTACTCTTTTCCCATGTCAACCATATATTTTACCTAATCTGAAGAATAGTAAATTCATACATAATCGTACCTTGCTTAAAGAATATGCCCGAGTTTTATGAAATATGTATACAGCTACTCTTTAATGCATGTAATTATGTATCTATGTGTCTGCCTATATGTTATATTCCAGGGAAGAGACCAGCTCTAGTCACTGAATGAGAGACATAATGCATGGGATTGCTTATTCAGTGACTTCTCTGGCTGGCATTTACACAGAAGACATAGACGCTCGGGTGTAGCAAGTGAGGATCAAGAGGAATTCAGTGGCTAAGGTGTGGCTAGGATACAGTCAAGGGACATGGTCAACATTCACTCAGTGAAGCATCGACCCTCAGCTGGTAGGGTACGGGTGAGAGTAAGTTTCGAACATACAGTTAGGATACAGTAACTGAAACCTGACTATGATTTAGTGACAGAGGTGTGACTAGGTTTTAGTGAATAAGGCATTGCTTGAGTTTCTTGATTATCAGGACTGGGATTTAATGAGTGTTGTCTGTTGGGACAGAATGAATTTGTCACTACTTGGGCTCACTAAGGGCCAGATGTAGCAAGCCGTTTGCATGTCGCAAACTGCGAAAAACGCAGTTTGCGCCAAGCAAACGGCCTCCCGCGATGCTCATTCCCAAATTGCGAGTCGGTACAGACTCGCAATTTGGGAATGCGACTCGCAAATAGGAAGGGGTGTTCCCTTCCTATTTGCGACTCGCATCGCAATTCAATCAATCAATCAATCAAGAAATTTGTAAAGCGCGCTACTCACCCGGAGGGTCTCAAGGCGCTGGGGGAGGGGGAATCGCTACTGCTCAAACAGCCAGGTCTTGAGTTGCTTCCTGAAGGAGAGGTGGTCTTGGGTCAGACGGAGGTGGATGGGGAGGGAGTTCCAAGTCTTGGCTGCCAGGTAGGAGAAGGATCTTCCTCCCATGGTGGCTTTTCTAATGCGTGGCACGGCGGCAAGGGCGTGGCTGGTCGATCGTAGCTGGCGGGTGGGAGTGTAGAAGGTCAGGCGGTTGTTGAGGTACCTGGGGCCCAGGTCGTGGAGGGCCTTGTGTGCGTGGGTGAGGAGACGGAACGTGATTCTCTTGCTGACGGGGAGCCAGTGCAGGTCTCTCAGGTGTCTGGAGATGTGGCTGTGTCGGGGGATGTCAAGGATGAGGCGTGCGGAGGCGTTCTGGATGCGTTGGAGTCTTTTCTGTAGTTTGGCCGTGGTTCCGGTGTAGAGGGTGTTACCATAGTCCAGTTGGCTGGTGACGAGTGCCTGGGTGACCGTCTTCCTGGTTTCGGTGGGGATCCATCGGAAGTTCTTTCAGAGCATGCGTAGGATGTTGAAGCATGATGATGAGACGGCGTTGACTTGTCTGGTGATCGAGAGGGAGGAGTCCAGGATGAAGCCCAGGTTGCGTGCGTGGTCCGTTGGTTTGGGTGCGCTGCCCAGGGCAGGGGGCCACCAGGAGTCGTCCCAGGCAGAGGGTGATGATCCAAGGATGAGGACTTCCGTCTTGTCTGAGTTCAGTTTCAGGCGGCTGTTCATCATCCACTCGGCTACGTCTTTCATCCCTTCGTGCAGGTTGGTTCTGGCGGTGGCTGGGTCGTTGGTGAGGGAGAGGATCAGCTGGGTGTCGTCGGCGTAGGAGATGATGTTGAGGTTGTGTTGGCGTGCGATGGCTGCGAGGGGGGTCATGTAGACGTTGAAGAGGGTGGGGCTGAGTGATGATCCTTGTGGTACGCCGCAGATGACTTCGGTGGCCTCGGATCTGAACGGGGGGAGGCGGACTCTCTGGGTTCTTCTGGCGAGGAACGAGATGATCCACTCTAGTGCCTTCTCTTGGATTCCGATGTTGCTGAGGCGCTGCACTAGGGTGCAGTGGCAGACAGTGTGGAACGCTGCAGAGAGGTCCAGGAGGATGAGGGCCGCTGTTTCCCCGTTGTCGAGCAGGGCTCGGATGTCGTCAGTGGCTGCGATGAGGGCGGTCTCAGTGCTGTGGTTGGCTCGGAAGCCGGACTGCGAGTGGTCGAGGGATCCATTAGTCTCGAGGAAGGCGGCTAGCTGTCTGTTGACGGTCTTCTCGATGACTTTGGCCGGAAACGGGAGGAGCGAGATGGGGCGGTAGTTCTTGAGGTCGGTGGGGTCTGCTGATGGTTTCTTCAGGAGGGCGCTGAGTTCGGCATGCTTCCAACTCTCCGGGAAGGTGGCGGTGTTGAAGGAGCAGTTGATGATGTCCCGGAGATGGGGTGCGATGACGGAGTCGGCCTTGTTGAAGACGTGGTGGGGGCATGGGTCGGTTGGTGATCCGGAATGGATGGTGCTCATCGTATGGATGGTGTCTTCGGTGCTGACCGGGGTCCAGGCGCAGAGGGTGGTGTTGGGGGGCGTCGGTTTGGTGGTTGGGTGCGTGGTCTGTGCGCCGAAGCTGTTGTGTATGTCGGCGATCTTGCGGTGAAAGAACGAGGCGAGTGAGTCGCAGAGGTCTTGTGAGGGAGTGATGTTGTTGTTTCCGGCGCTGGGGTTGGAGAGCTCTTTGACGATGCTGAAGAGTTCCTTGCTGTTGTGTGCGTTGTTGTCCAGTCGTTCTTTGAATGCTGTCTTCTTGGTGGTGTGGATCAGCTGGTGGTGTTTGCGGGAGGAGTGCTTGAGGGCGGTCATGTTGTCTGTAGTCGGGTTTTTATGCCAGGCTTTCTCGAGGGTGCGGCAGTTCTTCTTGGAGTTCTTGAGGTCGTTGTTGAACCAGGAGGCTTTCTTGCTGTTGGGCCTGAAGGGATGGGTTTTCAGAGGTGCGAGGTTGTCAGCGCAGTTGGTGATCCACTGTGTGAGGTTGTTGGCTGCTTGGTTGGGGTCCGCTGAGCTGGCGGGAGGGTTCTGGCTCAGTGAAGTGGAGAGCTGGTCGGTGGTGATCTTGTTCCAGCTCCTGCGGGGAGCCTGTTGTGGGTGGTGGTGAGTCGTGGTTTTTCTGAAGCTGAAGTGGACGCAGCTGTGGTCTGTCCAGTGGAGTCCGGTGGAGTGGCTGAAGGAGATGTACTTGCTGGAGGAGAAGACTGGGTCTAGCGTGTGTCCGGCGTAGTGGGTGGGGGTGTTCACCAGTTGCTTGAGTCCGAGGTTGGCGAGGTTGTCCAGCAGGGTGGTGGTGTTGTTGTCGTTGTTGTTCTCCAGGTGGAAGTTGAGGTCCCCTAGGAGGATGTAGTCAGCGGAGGGGAGGGCGTGTGGGCTGATGAAGTCTGCGATGTCTTCGCTGAATTGTGTGCGGGGTCCTGGGGGTCTGTAGATGAGGGTGCCTCTGAGTGTGGTCTTGGGGTCGGTGTGTATCTGGAAGTGAAGATGTTCGGCGGCTGTGAGGGTGTCGTCGGAGTTGGTCGTGATGCGGATGGTGTTCTTGTGGACGATGGCGATGCCTCCTCCTGTCTGGTTGACGCGGTCCCTCCGGGTGATCTTGTATCCGTCCGGGATGGCGATGTCGGGCGCTGAGGAGGCGTTCATCCAGGTTTCTGTGAGGAAGGCGACGTCTGGAGATGTGGTGTTGAGCAGGTTCCAGAGTTCTACGGCATGTCTGTGGATGAAGCGGGTGTTGAGCAGGATGCACTTCAGGTGGTTGCTGCTGGTGCTTGGCTTGACGGGTGCGGTGCGGGTCCGGATGCAGGAGAACTTGCAGGATTGGCAGGCGAAGGGTCCGTGGGTGCGTCTTGGGGCGGCTCGGCAGCACCCGGGGATCCGGCTGGTGTTGAGTGCGAGGAGGGTGGCGGTGTCGTAGGTCCGGCGGGTAGGCTGGCAGCGGCGGGGGCCAGGGGGTCTGGCGCTGGGCGCGGTCCATGCACGGACGGGTGCAGACGGGCTTCCCTTTGGCGCGCCTTCGGCGCGCCAGCGTCGCGGCCGCTTCGCGGCCTCCATATGAGGGGAAGAGGAAGGGAGGAGCAGCTGGGAGGTGGGAGCGGGGCGGCCAATGGGGTGCAAGGGGGTGGAGCTACTGGGACGCGGCGGCGGGAAAACGGGCGGCGAGGGGGAGACGAGGCGAGACGATGGAACAGAAAGTAAAAGGGAGCACAGTCAGGGCAACAAAAGTAAGGGAGAACAAATCAAGGCAACAATACCAGGGACACAGGCACTCGGGGTACAGAATAAAGAAGCGGACACAGGCACTCGGGGCACAAAATCAGAGGACACTGGCGCTCAGTCACAGAAGGCAGGCACAGGCAGTCAGGGCACGGCAGCGAGAGCGGTCACACTGGGGGCTGCGTGGCGGTGAGGGGAGCGACCTGCCTGGGAACCAGGGTCAGACTTGCTTTGTGACCGCGAATGCGGTCGCAAAGCAACTCGCAGTTACCACCAGTGTCACACTTGTGAATGTTGACCAAAATATTTTTTCAGAGCAGGAAAAAAACGAAAAAAACGAAACCAAATGGTTTCGGTATTTTTTTCATTTTGCAACTCGTTTTCCATTAAGGAAAACGGGCTGCAAAATAATTTTAAAAAGCTGCTTCATTTAAAAAGCAGTCACAGACATGGAGGTCTGCTGACTCCAGCAGGCCACCATCTCTGTGAGTGCAGGGACTCGCTATGGGGTTGCAAAAAAGCGACCCACCTCCTAAATATATTTTTGAGGTGGGTCTTTGCGACCCCATAGCGAGTCGCAGAAGGTGTCTGAGACACCATTCTGCATATGCTTTTGCGAGTCTGAAATTGCGAGTCGCACCGACTCGCAATTTCAGACTCGCAAAAGCATATCTTGCTACATCTGGCCCTTAGTGAAGCTTTCCTGTGTTTCAGAGAGTGGATCAAGTGCATTGAGTAAGTAATCGCTGGTATTCAGTGAGTGAGGGAGTGCTTGAATTCAGTGAGAGAGAGACTGCTGCAATTAAATAAGCGATACATAGCTGTTATATGGAGTGAGAGGTGACTACATTCAGTCCTTGAGGCACAGCTGGAAGTAGATTAGCGAGGTCTGACTGAGTGAAACATTGCTGGGATTCAGTCAGGGAGGCCATGCTTTCCAGGAGATGAGGCATAAAGTTAAAAAGGCACATAGGTGGCTTTGGCAAAGCTCATAATTAAGTTACCCCCCTAAAATGCACACTCTCTACAGTCCATTCCCCACTACAGCCTATAGCAAAACTCTTGGGTCAAACTCTGACTCAGAAAGAATGACCAATAGGCATTTTAAATCTTGCCTCATGGAGCTAGTACATGAAGGTGGCCAGAAATATTTTGGTATCTTCTCCCAAACGCTATAAGGATATACTGCCTGAGCGCCAAGTTTTAACTATTGTGCTTCCAAAATATTGTAGCTGGAATATTAGCTACCAAAAATGTGGGGTAACCATGCAGTTTAGCAGGAGGTGTAAGTGTAATGGGTATAATTGTGGGGAGGGTAGCTAGAAAGGCAGGAGAAGAGAGCGGTATGTCACCATGTCACCAGATGGGCATACCCATGATGGAAGAAGAGTTAATTTAAGACAGACAGAGTAGTAAGGGGAATATTGTTTATGAAAGGAGTGATATAAGTATTATGACTTTGTTGAGAAAGCGGTGTTTTATAAACAATTACAAAGAGGTAAGAAAAAATAAGTAGAAACCTGTAAATTATGGATGAAAGCGCGGGTCTGATGTGGCCATCAGCAAACCTGGGTGTAACGGAATGCCAAATTGGAAGGGAGATGAGGCAGGAGAGAGACACAGTATGGCAGTGAAGGAGATGGACATGCTGTCAGGTAACAGTAGCGGCCAATCCCAACAACGGTTTACAAAAACGGTTCTCCTCCCGCTGCAACCTAGAGCTGACACAATAGCCCTAAATGCCTGCCCCATAGGTAAACATGGGTAGGCACTTTAACTTGTACACTTCCAACAAAGGCAGGGTGGGTTTACTGCCAACACTGGATGAAAACTTAATTAGAGCCCTGTTAGACTTTTCTTCCTTGGCGTGGTTTCCCCTAACTTTTTGCCTCTGTTTCCCAGGTTGTTGTTGTGTGCTGGACTCTGTTTTTTCTGTTTTTGTTTCTCTGGGCACTTTACCACTGTTATCCAGTGCTAAATGCAAGTGCTCCTGTATAAAATGTGTATGTAATTGGCTTTCCATGATTGGCATATTTGATCTACTGGTAAGTCCCTAGTACAGTGCACTAGAGGTGACCAGGGCCTCTAAATCAAATGCTACTAGTGGGCCTGCAGCAATGGTTGAGCCACCCACATTGGTAGTTCTGTAAACATGGCTCAGATCTGCCACTGCAGTGCCTGTGTGTGCCAATTCGACTTGGCAAGTGTACCCACTTGCCAAGCCTTAACCTTCCCTTTCCTTACATGTAAGGCACCCCTAAGGTAGGCCCTAGGTAGCCCCACGGGCCGGGTGCAGTGTATGTTTAAGGTAGGACATACACTAATGTGTTTTATATGTCCTGACAGTGAAATACTGCCAAATGTGTTTTTCACTGTTGCAAGGCCTATCTCTCTCATAGGTTAACATGGGGGCTACCTTTAAAAATGATTAAAACGTAGATTCCCTTTGGGAGCAGATAGACATGTGGAGTTTGGGGTCTCTGAGCTCACAATTCAAAAATACATCTTTTAGTAAAGTTGGTTTTAAGATTGTGTGTTTGAAAATGCCACTTTTAGAAAGTGGGCTTTTTCGTGCTTAAACCATTTCTGTGACTCTGTCTGTTTGTGGATTCCCTGTCTGGTCAGCTTGACAGTTGTGTTGTTTGCACCTCTCTTTAGACAGTGACACAAGGGGAGCTGGGGTGTAGTCTGCATTTCCTGATGAGCCATCTGTGCTAGGAGGGAGGGGAGGGGTGGTCATTTACACCTGAAAGGGCTGTGCCTGCCCTCACACAAAGCAGTCTCCAACCCCCTGGTGTGTGTCTGGGGCCTGGTATGGGCAAGGCAGATTTTCACAAACAAGAGAGACTTTCCTTTGAAGTAAGCCTACTTCAAAGGGCAAAATGGGTATAAGAAGGGCACCCAAAGCCACATATTTTAGATCACTTCCGGACTTCAAGAGGAACCTCTGCCTGGAGAAGATCTGAAGAGCTGAGGAGAACTGCTGCCCTGCCTGAGACTGTGCTTTATGGAGCTATCCAGCAGTTGCTGCTTCTGCCTGCGCAAGAGGACAAAGACTGGCCTTTGTGTGCCTTTCTGCTTGTGAATAAATCTCCAAGGGCTTGACCGGAGCTTGCCTCCTGTTACTGAAGTCTCAGGGCCATCCAAGACTTCTCCTGCTAGCAGGTGGACTCTCTGCTGAGACACTTGCCCTGGCAAGAGGTGCCCTATCCAGTTCCTAGGGCCTTGGAAGGTGAAGCTGTAAGACCAAGATGGAAAATCCATGCAAAGACCGCTGTGCGGGGAACAATTCAATGCACCTTCCGAGGCACAGCTGAAAAACGACATGCCACCAACTTTGCAGCAGAAATTGATGCTTCACCAGCATCGCAGCTGGAAAACTGACGCAAGGAGCTGGATGAACGACGCTCACACCCGCTGACAGAGGTTGTTAATGTCGTAACCCACATTGTGTGGTTTTGCTGAGACCATGCGGCAGGATTTTCGATGCAAACCTTGCTGGGCACGGAAAAACAAAGCAACGTCTGCCCGGACTCGAGTGCTGACCGGATTGACAAACAATACACGCCAGTCAGATTGGAGAAGGAGAAACAACGCACAAGCTCGCTTGCGGTTGAGAAATCGACACACCGCTTACCTTTTCGAAGCACACTCGCCTGTGTGTGTTATTTTGATGCGACCCAGGTACTTTTCAACGCTAACAGTGGTTTAGCTGGTTTCTCAAGGATTTAAGACTCTTTTTGCTTTATAATTAGTAACTTGACTTGTGTATGTTGGAATTCTGTTGTTTTGGTTTGTTTTGTTTAGATACATATTTTCTATTTTTCTAAACCTGTGTTGTGTCATTTTGTAGTGTTTTCATTAAGTTACTGTGTATGTTTGTACAAATACTTTACACCTAGCACTCTGAAGTTAAGCCTGCCTGCTCGTGCCAAGCTACTAAGGGGGTGAGCAGGGGTTAGCTGATGGTGATTCTCCTTTACCCTGACTAGAGTGAGGGTCCTTGCTTGGACAGGGGGTAACTTGACTGCCAACCAACGACCACATTTCTAACAAGCCCCCACAAGTTTAATAAAATCACTAACAGCGATTGGAAAGGCAGGGTGCTCCGCTGTACTCCTAATAAAAATCAGCCTCGCTTTACTATGTTACCGACCATACACCATATAGTGCATTTTTTAAATATTTGTGTTGAGGTCAAGACTGTCCATAAACCTTACAAAGGCATCTAAAAGGTCCCTAAGGCAATTAGAGGTACCGGAGAGCAGAACAGCATCATCTGGGTACATAGGGGCCGGATTGTGTGAAGATTTGACTTTAGGCATGTCCTTTCCATTAATAATTAAAGTGGAATTAAGGCTGTTAATAGAGACTAACAACAAAATGAGGACCAAAACACAGTCATGCCTACATCTCATGGAGTTTCAGACAATTCAGAGTTTTCCCTCCTTAGAACCATACCTACCCTTTGTACAGGCCACATAAAAAATACACTGACAGAGGGGACAAGTTAATATGAGTTAAAATATCCCAATGCTTCGACCGATTGACCCTATCAAAAGTGCTACTTAGGCCCATAAAGGCCATGTAGAGTACCTCTTGCCTAGCTGTCATATACTTTCCAATTATTAAGTTGAGGTTTAAACGTTGTTCTAAAGTCCCCAAACCTTCCCTTAAGCCATATTGCACTGGGAAAAGGACATTGTTCACCTGCACCCATGCCCCGATTCGATTAAGAATGCCCTGCCCTACAATCTTCAGTGTGGAGTCTAACAGAGATATGGGTCTATAACCAAAAACCTCCTGTCTTTTGCTTTTCTTAAAAGCCAGGACTTTTATGGAACGCTTCCATGACTCAGGGATTTTGTTGTGGGTAGCAGCATTTAAAACAATGATAATAAGGGGAGCCCAAAGCTTAATATTTACCTTAAACAGAGGAACCCCATCCATTCAGAAGTTGATGACTGGACTGGCTTTAATGGCATGGATGACTTTAGAGAGCTCCAACAAGATGTTTGGGGGACTTAAGGTAGTACGTCATCAGGCAATGCCCTTATATCAAATTAAAATGAGTGGATTAATTTTAAATGGGCCATCCAAGTCTCAGGGTTTATGTTTGTCCCAAGACCATCTGACAAGTGGGGAAAGGCTGGCTTACAATTAATAATCTCCCAAAAAACCCTGGTGTTCGTAAATCTACATGTCATGACTAAGCACCTCCAACGTTCCTCCTTTAATACAAGTTTTCTACTCTGTATGGCCTTTTTATAGTCCGATCTGAGAGTCGAGATACTTGGCTAATCACGGGGTCTATCGTTCAGCAATTCACAGAGCCAACGGTTGGCAATCTGGTACTCTTTGTTAAACCATCCCTTTTTCCTCTGCCCACTCAGCCAGGAGCGACTCAGCAGGATAGTTCTAACTGAAGAACCTAAGTTCAAAAAGGCCTCTAGAATATCAGGGGCTGTGGGATCCTGGGATAAGAGGCAGCCAAATACAACAGCCAGGTTCCCCACTATCAGTAATTGCGTAAGGGGGGGACATATCATGTGCCCTCCATTTGAGGATTAAGCCTTGTGGGAAATGCCAATGGCCCCTGGGGCGACATGAGGGTGAGTGCAAATAGGTAACTTCAATGAGAATTCTATTGGGTTATGATCACTGTAACAAGATTCATTGACCCCTCCTGAATAAATACAGTATTCCAGATTCCTGGAATATTAGTAGTCAATAGTGGAAGCATTGCCCCATTCCATGACAGTAGGAGGGCGATTAAGGGAATCCGCCGCCAGTTCTACAACACTAGAAATACCGAGTTGCACAAGGCCTTATACAGCCTCCTGCACCTCTGATCAAAACAGGCAAAATGAACAGGCAAGTCCTGCAACAGGAAAGGGCCAGCCACTATGGCCACTGAGACCAATATAGCATTAAAATCACCCCTTAAAATAATGTTAAAACTGCTGCCCAAGATGGAGAATCCAATTTAGCATTAAAATCACCCCCTAAAGCAAAGTTACAATTGGTCCCATGATAGAGAATGTAAAGTTCAGAATCTTTAACATCTGAAAAAGAGCACCTATCTGTCAGCACGATTCACACTTGGAATTAAAAATTATTTAAGGAAAAATTAAACTGATTAGACAATACAACCCAGACAATCTGAATCCCACTATGTTATATAGCTACTGGAATAGCTTTTAGGATAAATGTGGTCTGGACAAAAATCACATGAACCCCCCGTGCTGTATGTGCCTCGGAGATCACATCAGGATCAATGAAGCTCTCATATCCATCCCATTTGAGCTCCTTCTGGGCCCAGCTTTCTTGTAGTAAAACTATGACAAATCGTGAAATAAAATCACACCGCTTGGGATACTGCTGTTTGTCCCTATCCCCTGAGATGTTTTAGCTATACACCTCAACTGGCATGCCTTCAACGCAAACCTGCATCCCCAAAGGAGGCTGTATGTGGAGGGACTCAGGAGATGTGCCTCAGGGCTCTAGGCGTCAATTAACTCCAATCAAGTCTGACAATGGGAGGATCCTATTGGAGATGGGGATGGTGAATCTAGGAAGCTCATCCACCTTTGGTGGTAAAGTACAACTCTCGACCACTGCCCTAGGTTGAAGGTGTTTATATTTATAAAAATAGCCTAAAGGGACAATATTACAAAGATCACCCTGCTAATGGTTTCTGAGGCCATGTTGAATTAGCCGGTGTGTCAAACTTGGAGTTTTACAGTTAATCACAATACAGTCCCTACTTAAAAGCTTGATCAATGGGGGCCCACCCACCCAAACATTCTCACAAACATAATGCCATTCTATTTATTGATATCAAAGTCCACGTTGCTGGACAATCAATGAAAAACTTTGTTTTTGAGAGGTAGCAGCAACACTCTGGAGGGAGGTTCAGGCATAATTGATTTGGGAAAAGACTGCACTAGGGTATTAGATCCTTGGACTAGTGCTTCATGTGGGGTTCTGAAATTCCACTACAAACCATCACCTGACTCCCAGTGCTCAAGTTTCCCCAAGGCTTGCAAGGAGAGGGGCAGTACTTTGGGTGGTATAGCACCTTGGGGTGGGGGTTGGTCCATGATGGAGGAAGGATTCAAAGCCAGAGTCTTTGCTGCATTGGATATCATCATTTGTGTTTTTTTGCTTTTGTCACCCATAGTGCGCCGGGTATGCCCTGACGTCGGTCCCGGGCTCACTATGCCACTGGATTCAAGCTAGACTGGCTGATATAGGGTGATACTCTGAAACCAGTCCCAGGATGCTTGTTTCCAGTCCAGTGAGTATGTGGCCTGGCAGTTCGGACTGGGCTGTTCCCATGGGGGACAGGGTCAAGACTGATTTGCATATGGCTGGGTCGAAGCTGGGGTGCCATGATGAGCAAAAAACTTGATGGATTGAACCAGATCTGTGACTGGGGGTGAATGCTTGATTGGTTCCTCATTCCATCCATGATTTGTGTTTTTTGCTTTTGTTGCTCTAAGTGCGCCGGGGATGCCCAGATGTGGGTCCTGGGCTCACTATGCCACTGGATTCAAGCTCTCCTGGATGATAAAGGGTGAAGCCCTGAAGCTGGTCCCAGGATGCATGTTTCCAGTCCAGTGAAGACCTGGACTGGTAGTTCAGACAGGACTGTTCCCATGGGGAACAGGGTCAAGATTGATTTGCATATGGCTGGGTCCAAGCTGAGGTGGCATGATGAGAAAAAGAATTGATGGACTAAACCCATATCTGTGACGGGGTGAATGTTTAATTGATTTTGCATTCCTTCCATCATTTGTGTTTTTTGCATTGGATAAAGGGTCTTGATCTGGAACCTGATGAGCCAACAAATTAAAGTAAGAAAGTGATAACTGGGTGACTGCATCTTCCAGATTATGTATCCTGTCATTGAGTGGAGACACAAACTGCAACCATCATCAGTTCGAATTTTTCAAAAACATAACACCAATCAATGCTAGAAACATCATTTGCTCTACTCTGGGCTCTTGTTGATCTAGATACCCTGGATGTACCCACTTGCTTAGGTTTCCTCTTCCTTCTGGATAAGGGACTATTGTGGCTGGTATCCAAAGGAATAGGGTTATTAGGCATGCTGGATGTGGAGTTAGTGGATGAGCTTGTCAGTTCCACATATCAAGCTGGGCACTACATGATGCAGGGGAGGCCTTCTTCTCCATGTTTGATTGGTGCCCCAAATATCCTGTGAGACCTCTCCTAAATCTAGGGATAAGCGCCTTTCCGATAGGCCTATTTCTTTTGCTATGACCCCCAGCACTTGGGCCAGAAAAGAGTCAAGGGTGGTGCACCCCAGAGGTTAGTAGCAGTGTCTCTGTCCCCAGGACGTTTACAGTTACCCAGGATGAATCTAAGTGAGCCCTAACAGGGAAAGCTTAAAATAAATCCCCAGCTTGGATAGACTCGCTATATTCTGGCGGGGATTCGGAAAACCAAGGGGTGTGGCCTAACCCAGTCTCTTCTAGGCACTGGCTGGTGCAGGATGAGCCCACCTTTGGCCTGGGCTTTGCCTGGGCATGGCTTGCATGTGTCTCATGCAGCGCGACCTCATATTGCACTACATAGCCCTTGCAGTGGCAGCAGCAGGTGCAGAGAATGATGCAGGTCACCTTCAAAGCCCCTCAGGATCCTGGGATGTGTAGTCCCATTGACAGAATCAGAGATACAGACAGGAAGCAAAAGAGATAGAGATTCTGATGGAAGAATTAAAAAGTTAGAGAGAGAGAGAGAGAGAGAGAGAGAGAGAGAGAGAGAGAGAGAAACACAAAAATATCAGTTTACCAGGCGACCCGTCAGAAGGTGGAAGCCCTGGGTAATTACCCACTTTGCCCATGTCTTAAAATGACTCTGCTATACTCTACAGGCCTATGGACCGTCGTTTAAACAAGATGTTGAGTTGCAGCAAGGAGAAAAAAATGGCTCCAGTAGGGGTTTTTGACTGTGTCATGAGGACCTGGAAAGTGGTTGCAGCCTAGAAATTATGCTTGGGACTAGGCATGAAAAAGTGGTGTAGGAAAGGCTACCAAGAGTGGCAAAATGAAGGGTGTAAACTAAGGCATTATAGGCTTCAGGATGACAGTGTAAGTGCATGTGATGTTATTTGGAAAGGGAAGGGGATTTCTGGCTTGGATTATTTTGTCTTGGCTGCCAAGTCAGGATGGAGGGGTTTGACTTGAGAAGTGATAGGGCATTGTTCATTATGACACCTTGGCCCATATTTATACTTTTTAAGTGCCGCATTTGCGCCACTTTTTGATGCAAAAACGGCGCAAACGTACAAAATACAATTGTATTTTGCAAGTTTGCGCCACCTTTGGTTAAAAAAATAATGCAAATGCGGCGCTAAAACAGCATAAATATGGGCCTTTGTTTGAAGGTGTGGGGATCGTCTGAAGCACAAATGCAAAATAATGAAAATGGGGTTTACTAATGGCAGGGCTGATTTATGAGAATTACAAATTTTCCAATGGAATGCTCCATATATTTTTGCTGAGTGAGAAGCTTAAGATTGTTTTTGAAGCACCTTTGTATGGTTTCAGAGCAAGGGAGTTACCTCATATTTGTTTTTTGTGAGTTTTAGACCTGTCAGGCATAGCATGGTTTTCCACTAAACTCTTTGCCTTTCCCCTCTGTTTCTGCTGATCTGGTATGCACTGACTTTAGGACTCTGTGCACTTTACCACTGATAATCAGTGCTAAAGTGCATGTGTTTACTCCTTGAAACATGACAGTATTGGCTTATCCCCAACTGGCATGTTTCACATACTTATACCTTCCTACTAAAATGGTACTACATGTACCCAGGGCCTGTAAATTAAATGCTACTCGTGTGCCTGCAGCACATATTCTTCTACCCGTCTAAGTAGCCCTTTAAATATATCTCAGGCCTGCCATTGCAGCCTGTGAGTGCAGATTTAAACTGCCATTTCAACCTCGTAAAATAAACATTTTGCCAGGCTTAAAACTTTTTTTAATAAATATAAGTCACCCCCAACTTAGGTCGCGGACAGGCTAGGATGCAGTGCATTTAAATAGTTGGACATATACTTTTAAGTTTTACATATCCTGGTAGTGAAAATCTAAAAGCTGTAACATCAAAATGGGTACAGTTAATCAGTTCATGCTTGGCGTTTTTGGATCTGTAATGAAAACATCCCCTGTTATGGTAAAGTCGAATTTTATGTAACAGTTTTGAAAATTCTACTTTTATAATTTTCCTGACTCATCCATATTGTGCCTGCAGCCTGTCCCTGGGTCACATGATGGGTCTTAGCTGACAGTTAGGCTTTGGGTAGTCGTCCTAGGCAGTCACACGGTTACGTCATTGTTTTGATGATGTCATAATGAGGTTGTGAGGTTTGGGGTGCGCTAAAGTTGCTGTTGGTTTGTTCTTTCTTTTCTTTTTTCAAATTGTTAAACAAATTTGATACGATGAGTTGCTAGTTGCCTTAAGTGACTTTACCCAGTTCTTGGAGACCCCCTAGGTTGAAGTGTATGTTCCTGGCGGTGTTTGATCGTATGAATGAAGTGTTTTTGCACTTGCACAGCTTTAGCTAATTTGCAGATGATTCTGTTGGATATGAGTCTAAAGGAGTAGAAATATACAAATTAGTTGATTAGATGGAGTGGGTGTACTCCTATAGGTATGAGAGTAGGGAAGGGGCGTTCTTCATTTGAGTGTGGCGCTTGATGCAGGAAAAATAATCCACGTGGTTGTCGATAACAGACCTAAGGAGAGAGGTCTGGGACTCCGGAGTATATTGATAAGTGTAGAAGAGACACTTGTTATATGTTGTAATTCGTTCATTTAGTAGACCGATCCGTTGTGATTGGTAAATAGAGTTTGTGTATAAATTGGTGCAAATGAAATTATACTGAAGACTTGGTGAGTACTAAGTGCACTAGACAATAATCCAAGGAACAGTGGAGAAGTGAAGTTCGCAGGTCGAATTTTGCTCACGATTGTGGGAACTGTGAAAAAGAGGTAGGCGAAAGCTGAAGGTTTCTTTGGAAGATTCTGAAGCGTTTGTGTTACCCTACCTGTAGTAAATGAGCAAATTTGTTTTCTTTATTTTAAGATAGCTCGCAAATTAATATTGCGTTGATTTTTTGTATGGGTTGTGAAAGATTGGTACAACAGACTTTGTTACCGTCTTGGTGAAGGGGGGGGGTGAATGTGTAGGTGTGACGTAATTGGTGCCGCGCTGGGATTGGTTGATTAGCAAAAAGGAATCGCACATGGATTTGTCAATCAGTCTGAAAATAGAGTAACGTGATTGGAAGGCGAGGGGGTCGAAGAGAATTGTGGGATCGCAGTCAATTTACATGATTGGTTATACTTTCTTTATTCTTTGTTTATTGTTTGTTTTTGCTTTGTTTAATTGAGTTTAACAATAATTTTTGTTGTAGATATCAGGGTTGAAAAAATGGAGTCGAAAATGAAGTTTTTCAAAGCTCTGAGAAGTGCGTTAAGGGGTGATGAATACATTCCGGCACTCAAAGGAGAGGTTTGTATGCAAGAGAATACTCCAGCATATATTGTGTTTGAGGAGAGAGGTCTTTGGTTGAAACATTGCGTTAAGATTACAAAGAAAGAAGGTTGTCTGGCCTTTCCAGAACATGGTACATTTAATTTAAGAATCCTGGATAATCTGAGGTCAAAAATGTACAGTTTAAAACCTTCACTGAGGCCAGCACAGTACAAAGCATTAGCAATATGGGAGCTGGTAGCGAAGCAGCAACAGGCTCTAAAATTTGAAAAGAAAATGAGAAGAGTAGAAAAGACTTAGGGGGTCATTCTGACCCTGGAGGTCATTGACCGCCAGGGTCAACGACCGCGGGAGCACCGCCAACAGGCTGGCGGTGCTCCCAAGGGCATTCTGACCGCGGCGGTACCGCCGCGGTCAGAAACGGAAAACCGGCGGTCTCCCACCAGTTTTCCGCTGCCCTGAGGAATCCTCCATGGCGGCGCAGCTTGCTGCGCCGCCATGGGGATTCCGACCCCCTCACCGCCATCCTGTTCCTGGCGGTTTTGACCGCCAGGAGCAGGATGGCGGTGAGGGGTGTCGTGGGGCCCCTGGGGGCCCCTGCAGTGCCCATGCCAATGGCATGGGCACTGCAGGGGCCCCCGTAAGAGGGCCCCTAAAAGATTTTCAGTGTCTGCCATGCAGACACTAAAAATCGCGACGGGTGCTCCTGCACCCGTCGCACCCTTCCCACTCCGCCGGCTCCATTCGGAGCCGGCTTCCTCGTGGGAAGGGGTTTCCCGCTGGGCTGGCGGGCGGCCTTCTGGCGGTCGCCCGCCAGCCCAGCGGGAAACACAGAATAACGGCGGCGGTCTTCTGACCGCGTAGCGGTATTCTGTTGGGGGAACTTTGGCGGGCGGCCTCCGCCGCCCGCTAAAGTTGGAATCACCCCCTTAATCTGAAACTGGATGGGATGAAGAACAGAAAAGGTGGAGAGTAGGAACATTACATGGGGTCAGATTATTTCCTGTGAGAATGAAGGAAGACAAGTTTGAGACAAAAGATGGAAAGAAAAAGAAGAAGGGTTCACAAGACATGAAGGAGCCGAAAAGAGTTATGTTTAATGATGATGAAATGGAGGACGATGAGATAGTTACTCATGTTTTAGAAACATATCCTCCACCAAATGTGAGACAGCAGAATGATAATAGATCAAATGGGAGTGTAATTAGTAATACAACTCCTACCACACCATTGATTTCAGAATCAACGAAGAGTATCCTGGACAATGAGAGAGTTCAGATGCAGAGTAGTTTTAATGATTCATTGAGCAACAGACAGGAGTTTGAAATTAACATTCCTGAGATACAGCCAGAGGCTCAGATTGTGAAGACAACTACTAATTTAGTGTTATCACAAAGTCGCCAAGGGATGAATTTAAGAGAACCTGTACATATACAGATTCCACAGATGCAGAGCATGAGTATAGGACAGACGCAGAAAGTTGGAACACTGATTAATCCAGATGAAATCACTGTACCTATTACAATGGATCCGGTAACTCCATTATATGTTCATGTGGACAATAGTGGAGAGAATTCATTGATAAATGTGCAGAATAGACAAGGACCAAGTTTAAAGGAGACAAATTCTCTAATACATTTGTCAACTGTTGAGGATTTGGGGACAATGGCTCCGCAGCAGAGTACGAGTTCAGGGCAAGAGCGAGGAGCAGGTGCGCAAGCCAATGGAATGTCAATGAAAGGCTTGTCTGCACAAGAAATCACAAAATGGCTGGAAGATTTAAACAATTCAAAACAACATGAGAGAAGGGATAAAGAGGAAGAGACAAACAAGGTGAGATTAAACATGTAAGGTAGTGAACTTTTAGAAGGGACCATAGGGGTTAACAGACTTGAATCCTATACCGAAGGGCAATTGAGATATCTATGCAAAGTCATCAAAAATGGAGCAAATAGGGTTTATCAACAGTTACAAGATGTAGCAGACAATTATGACATTGATTTGACAAAAATGAAAACACTAAAAAGAAGTTATAGATTAAATTTGGAGGATGAAGACTTCATTCACATGAGATCTGCAGGGATGAGAACACATCTTAAAGAATTACTTGAGAGAGTGCACGTTTGGAGGGCATTGGACAAATGGGAAAGTAAATGGGACAGGAAAAGAGAGAGACCAAAGAAAGATGATGGGCCACAGACAGGGGATGCAGTAAAAATGTTACCAATGAGAGAAATGCCAGGAGGGAATTGTATACATGTACCCTGGAATAGAAGTGATATTATAAGTTTTGCGAATGATTACTCAAGACAGCGGGAGAAGCCAATGGAGTGGTCCCAGCAGACAGATAGGTTTGTGAAACTTTCTAAATGTCTGTGGGAAGACTTGAATACACATTTTGACATTGTTGTTCCGGCAGATTTGTGGATTGAGTGTAAGAGAAGTGTTGATTGGCTGACGAGTGAACCGCAAAGAGATTTAAAAACAGTTGCGCCATCACCTGAAGTAATGAAACATTACTATAAAGTCTTTGAGTTCTTGAAAACGAGAATTTCGCAGAAAAAATGTGGATTGGCAGTGCATAGATAGAACAACACAGAAAGGGAAGGAATCAGTTCATGTGTATTATGAAATATTGTTGAAGGCATTCAAACAATTCAGTGGTGCCTAAACAATTGAGAAGGAGAGCATGAATCACATGGTGTTCAGATTTGTTGACGGGTTGAAACCAGAAGTAAGTCAAATTATCAAGAATCATTTGATCTGCTTGCAAGAAAAGCAGATTGATGAAGTTTTGCAGTATGCTAAATACTGTAGTGATGAAATTGAGGTGAAACAGAAAAAGCTGAAGGAGAAAGCAATGGTGATGCATATTAAGGCTGCACAGACAAGATTGCAAGGACATTTTCAACAACTGCCACAGGGAAATGGTTTGTTTCCGAGTCAAGGTTGAGGAGAAATGATGCTTCAGGTAGTTAATCAAAATTTAGATTTGAGTTCAGTGGTGATGCAAGATGAGCAACAAAGGCGAAAGGTGTTACCTTATCACATTTGCGGATTGCTGGGACATTGGAAAAGACAGTGTTCAATGTTGTATCAGGGAGGAATGGTTCAGCAAACAAATGGTGTCAATTCATTTCTGGGCATGAGAGGACCTAGAATGAGAGGTCAAAATCAAAATTTCCAGAATATTGTGAATAATATGCAAGGTTTTCAGCCTTTACAGCTGGTGCAACAAATGCAAAATGTACACCCTCAGGTACAACAGGTACAAATACCACAAATACAACAAATTCAGCCACAGGTGCAGATGGGGCCTGTCCAGTAAATGCACATACCGAGGCAGATTCAAATGATACAGAGCCCAATGGAACAGCAACAGGTTATGCTTTTGCAAGTGGTCATGAATCAGAGTAAAAAGAAAAGTTCAAAGACAGTTGAACAATTTCCCTTACAAAGTGAGAATGAAATAAATGCTGAATGGCCATTGGATAGTTCATATGAGGAGGAATATATGAGAGCTGCATCATTAGATGTGGATCACAGAGGTCCTTACGTGCAGGGTGAAGTACATGGTCATGAACTTAATTTTTGGGTTGACACAGGAGTGACACGCTCAACGATAAGGACGACAGAGGTTTCAAACATACCTATTTCAGAAAGGATGGTGCAGATAGTAGCCGTTGCAAATAAACAGTTGTTTAATGCCCTTACAGAACCAGTTCTTGTGAGGTTATCATAATTTTGTTGTGTGTGACTCCAGTCCAGTATCAATATTGGGAAGAGACTTGCTGTGCAAGATAAATTGTTTGATAATGTGTTCACATCACGATGGAGACTTTTAGTGACGATGAGAAAGATTTGCCAGTTGATGAAAAGAAAAGGATGATGTCATGTGAATTAGCTTTATTGAATGTTGAGGATGATCAGGCAATTGATGAAGAAGAGACAAAACGAAGAGCAAAATCTGGAAGATTTAATTGATATTTTTCCAGTTTTTGAAAAGAAGGATTTGCCTAATGATTTACATGAAAGGGTCAGACCGAAGGTTTGGGATTTTTCTGGAAAAGATATTGGTTTGATTAAAATAGTTGAAGGAGTCAGAGTGGCAGTGAAAGAGAATGTGGTGTTTCCACAAACCGCTCAATACCCGATGACAAATGAGATAATAGAGGGGACTATTGATAGAACAATTTTTGGAGCAAGGAGTTTTGAAAGAGGTGATGAACAGTCTGTGAAATTCACCAATAATGGATTTGAAAAAGCAGAATGGAAAAATACGTCTTGTCCAGGACTTGAGAAAAATAAATGACATAGTGGTGAAGTGTTATCCAGTTGTACCAAATCCAGCAGTAATAATGTTTCAGATTCCATGTGATGCAGAATGGTTCACAGTCATTGATTTGTGCCAAGCCTTCTTTTCAGTACCTCTATATGAGGATAACAGATATCTCTTTTATTTCAAATTCTTGACCAGAGTCTACTGCTGGTGTAGAATTCCACAAGGGTTTTTAGAATCACCATCGATTTTCAACCAAATCTTAAAAAAGAACCTGGAGTCATTGGTAATGCCTTATCAGTCAACCTTAGTACAGTACATTGATGAATTGTTGATTGCACCAAAAACAAACAAAGGCTGCAAAGAGGACAAAATTGCATTGTTTAATTTTCTGGGCAACAATGGTCATAATGTTTCTGCTAATAAGTTGCAGTATTGTCAGCAGGAAGTGAAATAATTAAACATTTGATTGAGAAAGGCTCAAGGAGAATTTCCAGAGAGAGAGAGTAGCAGCAATAAGGAAAATGAAAATGCCCCATTCACAAAAAGAGCTGAGAATGTTTTTGGGAATGGTAGGATATTGTCGTCAGTGGATCCCAAATTGTTCAGCTGTTTCAAAGCCATTGCAAAGGTTGACACATAAGGATGTTTCAGATTCCATAATGATGGGTGAGGAATGTGTGAGAGCTTTTACTGAGCTAAGAGAAGGTTTGTGTCAAGCACCAGCTTTAGGTATGCCTGATTACACAAAACCTTTTCTATTGTTTTGTCATGAGAGATGGATGTTCCTTGTCTGTCACAAAAACATGGTGGTGTCAATCGTCCAGTAGCATATTTTTCAGCTACTTTGGATAATGTTGCAGCAGCCTTCCCTGGATGCTTATGAGAAGTTGCAGCAGTTGAACAGAGTATAACTCAAAGTGAAAATATTGTGATGGGTTAGCCTCTGACAGTGATGGTACCTCATTCAATAGAAATGCTATTGACCAGGTCAAAGACGCAATATTTGACAAATGCAAGACTGCCACGATATGAAACAGGGATTCTTGGAGCACCAAATGTAACAATAAAAAGGTGCACAGTGGCAACTCTATTACCAAATGAGCGGGAAGATCTGTCTAACATAGACAATGTTGAACATGATTGTTTGGAAGTGACAGAATTATTTACCAAACCAAGAGATGATATCAAAGAAACTTGTCTGGAGGACAATGATCAAATTCTCTTTGTTGATGGTTCCTGTTTACGAAACAACAGAGGTGCATTAAGAGCAGGATATGCAGTGTGCACAGTCAAAGGCATATTAGAAGCTTCATGGCTTAAATTAGTGATTTCTGCATAAGTCTCACAGTTGGTGGCTCTTACTAGAGCATGTCAATTATCAGATTAAATGAAAGTGACCATCTACACTGCAAGCCAATATTGTGGTATTGTACACGATTTTGGGCAGATTTGGTCACAAAGGGGGTTCCTGACTTCTTCAGGTTCACCTGTGAGAAATGGAGACAGAATACATGATTTGATACAAGCAGTACAGACACCAGAGAAAATTGCTGTGGTTAAATGCAGTGCACACCAGAGTGGACATGATTATGTGACTTTGGGAAATGCTTATGCAGACCAAGGTGCAAAATGTTGTGCTCTGAATGGGATTTCATTCAGAGGAAATTGGGAATTGATGTCTGAAAATGAAGAAATGTATGCAAATTTTACTATGCAGATAGTGGAGACACTAGATGTGTTGAAAGCAATACAGAATAATGTTCCAGAAGAGAAGAGGAGAGATTGGATTAGGCATTGATGCATACAAAGGGAAAATGAAATCTGGGTAAGGTAGTCTTGCCAAGCAGTTTGTTAACTCAAATGGCTAGATACTACCACGGTCAAACACATATTGGAAGAGATGAAATGATCAGGAGTTTTAACCAGTTCTGGTACAATCCAAAATTCAGACAAGTGGCAGAGCTGGTGTGCCATAGGTGCATAATTTGCCCACAAATGAATGTCGGCAAAGGAACAATTGTCAACATGGGTCACATAGGTATGGCGGGAGGTCCATTCAGTAGAATGCAGATGGATTTCATTGAGATGCCTGCATGTGCTGGTTTGAAATACATGCTGGTGATTGTGTGCATTTTCAGTCATTGGATTGAGACTTACCCAACCAGGAGAAATGACAGTCTTACAGTGGTTAAGTTCCTTTTGCAAGAACTAATTCCACATTTTGGTTTTCGGTCTCAATTGAATCAGATAGGGCTACACATTTCAATAATGAGGTTATAAAGTTGCTTTTTTTGGCATTAAACATTCAGCAGAGACTACTTTGCAGCTATCGCCCAGAGGCTTCAGGTTCTGTGGAGCAAATGAATGGAACATTAAAATCACGATTAGCCATCTGTGTGCCTCGACAAATTTGAAATGGCCAGATGCTCTACCTCTTGTACTAATGTCGAGGAGAGGTACACCTGACAAGAAGACTGGGTTGTCTCCGCATGAAATATTGATGGGGGGAGCAATGAGATTGTCAGCAATACCTGTGAATGCACTTGTGAATGTTACAGATGATATGGTACTAGATTACTGCGAAAGCCTGGCTAATGTAGTTCGGTCTTTTTCTCATCAGGTGGAAGTTGCTACAGCTCAACAAATGCAAGGTCAAGGACACAGTCTGAGATCCGGAGACCGGGTGCTTATAAGAAAGCATGTACAAAAGTCTTACCTTAAGCCACAGTGGAAGGGACCTTATCAGATTGTGCTCACTACAACAACTGCTGTGAAGTGTGCTGGTTTGCCGAATTGGGTGCATGCGAGTCATACGAGAAAAGTCCATGATCCAACAGAAAGAGAAGAGGACTGTTGAGATTACCAACAGTTGAGAATATTGAAAACAAAGAAAATGAAAGTGAGCAAGATGTTGAGAACCACAGAGATGTACCTACTCCTATAGCAGATGAGAAAGAACAGAGTAGTGAAGAAGTTGAACAAGCTGCATAAGGAGTAGAAGAAGCAGTCCAAGAAGAAAGAGATAAGACTGATTTTGATCTGAGGAGGTTGTCCTCGAAAGAAGGTGAAAGACAAGAATCATCTGAGGAAAGATCTGCCCAGAGGGAGGTGACCTCAGCAGCAGGTGGTTTGACAAACCAAACTGAAGAAAAGACAGACCCCATTGGGAAAGGAATTGAGAATAGTCCCACCCAAGTGGATTTTATTCTTCCAGAACCAATACCGGGAACATCCAAAGAAAAAGGTCCAAAGGATAGTGAAGACTCAATATTGAGAAGATTACTGACAAAAGGAATATTGAAAGGAGACAATTGGCCAGAGAAAGTTGCAAAAAATGGAAAAGTTGATGTAATACCACTGATTCAAGAGGAAAAAGAATTGCTTGGAGGAGAACACACCAGTGGAGAAGATAGTGAAAGTGGAAGATGTCTGAAAAGGAAAAGAGTTGCAAGTAGGAGAAATGCTGGACCTGAATTGGCATATTTGAATACAAAAATTTGAGCTATTGTTTTGACAGAGACTTCAAAAAATATTTTGTTGGAACGTGAAGACTTTCAAGAAAGAAACTTCAGGTAAAGACAATGAAAATTGAGTCAGAAAACTCATACTGAAGAGACAAATAATAAAATTACTGAAGAAGACAAATGAATTACTGAATTAGACAAGCAACTATACTGAACGTGACAAAGGAACTGTCCAAGATTGAATAAAATATTGAAAAAAAATAATAATAATTTAGGAGGGATTTTTAAAGGTTTTTGAAGTGTTTTTTTTTTTTGTTTGTTTTTTTACTTTTTGTTTAACATAGAAATGTGAGTAACCCACATAACCAAAACTGTGGGATTAGTTGTTGCAAAGTGTTTAGTATTGGCTTAGCGGTAGTGAGTGTATTAATATGTTCATTGTTGTTCTTAGGAGTGTCTGTTTATGAGATGGATGGAGCTAACCAGACTACGAAAATAAGTTCTTCGGATTTGGTTGATAAGTCACTAACAAAAGATAAATTTAGTATAGATGTTAAATACTTACACGGAGAGAAAGAGCTTTCTTCTAATGTTTTCTATTGCTTATTGCATGAGTATGTTGAGGTGATGGACGCAAATGATTGTTATGTATGTACACAGATTCCGACTTCAGTGGAAGGAGGAACTACTTATCATAGCCTGTCTGTAACTTATGCTATAAGTTGCAATCTTTTGCTAACGCCCTTCTATAGTCAGGAATATATCCAGTATTTTTGTTCAAACTATGACATTGTATTGTCTTTTGTACCTGTTGTAGGTTATTTGAATAAAATAGCCAAAGAAAATAACATAGCAATTATGAGAGATTTCTTTGAGCCTACTTTAACTTTTGGCACAGCTTTTGCACATCGCAATAATCTAACTTGTTTACTAACACCAGTAGAAATTATGTTTTTGGATAACACAGAAGATAGAAGGAGAGGAATAAAGGCAAAAATAGACAAGGGAATCATAAGTAGAAAGCCTGGAATAGATTATGCTTATAGTGATATTACTGAACAAGGAAAACTAACAATAGATGCTGATCACGTAGGAAAACTTTGGTCCATATTTATACTTTTTTAGCGCCGCCTGTTTGTCATTTTTTGATGCAAAATTGGTGCAAAGTTGCAAAATACAATTGTATTTTGTAAGTTTGCGCCGCATTTGTGTCAAAAAGCAAAGCAAATGCGGCGCTAAAAAAGTATAAATATGGGCCTTTGTATACATAGACCTTGGAGTAAAAATGATAGAGTGTTGGAAAGAGTGAATGTAAACATGCTTTTCTGTTTAGGAGTAAGTGGGATTATATGATGAATGGACAGGATCCTCCAATACCTAGAATTTACTATATTTGTGGAAGAAATGCATATTACCGTCTTCCTAGAGGATGGTATGGAACATGTTATTTGGGAACAGTCTTTCCAAAAATCTATCAGTTGGAAGACTTGAGTAAGATTCGTGATTCAATGAAACTTCAAACGAGACACGAGCGAGAATACATTTCTAGCATTGTGGGAGACATATTCGGGGCTCTGATTCCTTCAGTGGGAGTAGTCCTAAATTCGATTAAGATTCAGAAGTTGTTTACAATAGTAGATAACATGTTGATAAGATATTCCGGAGCTATCATTCTTTCGGATACAGAATTGGCTGCTACAAGAGCTATGGCACTTCAGAATCGCCTTGCGTTACACATTCTTTTTGCAAAAGAGGGCAGAGTTTTTAAATTATTAGGTTCTAATCATAGTTGTTCCTACATTCCCGATAACTCGGATAAAGTCAAGGAGTTAATTACTAATGTGACAAACACTAATAGTAAGGATATAAAAGAACCAACAGAAACTACAGTTTGGGAAAAGGCTGGAAAAGGGATTGAATCTGTTGAAAATTGGTTTAGGGATGTGGGGAGAAATGTTAATTTGACAATAGCAAAATGGGTGTCAATAATTGTATTTTGTTTAATTGGAATTTGGGGAACATCTAAAGTGATAAAATGTGTTAAGAGAAGAAAATTGGAAAAGAATAGAAGAAATTTTGAAATACAAATGAATAACTTTTACAAAGGGAATAAAAGAAGAAAAAGAAATAATTCGAGGATAAATGAGACAACATTTTGAAATTAATGTCAATAAATAAATGTATTATGGATTGATGTGATGACATTAATAGTCATCGGAGGAGGGATTGTGAGAGTGTGAATTTTCTAATATGTTTATTAATGATATTTATACTAAAATGTGTACTGAATTAACATGCAAAATGAGTGACTTTTGAAAATGTTCATTTTTCAGTTCTTAGCTAAGTAAAATTCTAACTAAAAGCCGTGGTTGTTTTCCATGATTCAAAAGCTGACATAAAGGTGTTTTAGAAGTTTGAATAGATGTGCTCACAACTACCTCTAGTGGGTTGCTGTATTATGTCTTACAAGGTCATGTTTTAACCACGCATTGCATAAGTTGAAATGTCCTATTGTTTGAGCATGTTACTAATACCTGGTCTTTCCTCGAGGATGGAAGTAGATTGCAACAGTAAATGTTTCTTCCTGAGACAAGATATTCGAGAGGCGGTGAATCAATGGAGCTACGGACGAGACGGAAGGGGAAAAGTTATTCTTGAAGAAAATGTTATGGTTAGCGTAGATTTGTTGTGTTTTAGGTCATCAATTTCATTGTTGATTGGCTGAAATGAGCCCACCCCAAAGACTTACCAATCATGAGCTTATTTAGATTTAGTATGCCAACTGGGGTAGAATTATTTAGGAGTTAGTATGATTAGTATGATTATTACTATTTTGGAGAGCAGACTAAAGAAGATGAAGTTTATGTTGGCTGAGTGGGTTAGCTGTCATTAGGCCATAACTGATGGTGTCCCCCGGCTGAAGCAAGCTACTTGCTGTTTCTACTTTTATCATTGGTAATGTATGTTATTGCAATGTAATATGTGTCTCTTTTGCTTTCTAGGTACCAGCTGCAACTTATGACTTAAATGCTGCATATTAATAATATATTTGTAATCATTAACTGAGATAAAGAGTTTTTCTAACTTTGTGTTACTAAATTCTTTTCACATGAAGCCCAACATGTTGATGCTAATTTGTGGATAGTGAGGGAACTAATTTGAAATGCTCATGACTTATTTTGAAAACATTTGATGCTGAACTAATGTACACTTTGCCATTATTACCAGTCTTTGTATTATTAATAAGTGTGATTCTTTGGAGATAATTTGTTTAATTGTCTTGATCAAATTGAGATATAAAAGACGCTCTAATCAACCGCTGTTGATCTTATATGCTTATCATTTGTGTTTGAGAGTTATCTCATGACATTAGCATTGTTAATATAGGGAAGTAAATCTATGAATTCTTCCTAATAAACTGGTGTGGTTATTGATTGAAGTTTGAAATATTGATTGTTATATACTTTTGTTGATACTCACAACGCTCATTGATGACATGCCCTCAAACCTATGTTGCTTCGATCCATCGTCCTCTAGCGCAGAGTCCACTATTCACTGGGAGGGTGGAGGTGGGCACAACCCTACTTACACTTGAATAGGCTGTGTCGTCCCTCCACACAAAGGACTGCTACCCCCTGTAGTTAGTCTGGAGCCAGGGCAGTGGAGGCAGGAAACGTGTGCACTTCAATAGGGAAACCTCTAGAAGCTTCTCCCACTTCAAAGGAGGCACCAGAAATAAATATTGGACCTTGGACACGAACTCTTCAGTACAGTCTTGGACCTGCAGACAACCTTGTCAGAATGACAGAATGAAGGACTGCTGTTGTGCTGAAAACAATGTCACTCTACTGGACTGCTGCCCTGACGGACTGAAGTGGGCCTGAAGGTGCTCTGCCGGTGATGTGGGGAGGCAGCAGAACTGACGCATCTCCTCTGTGATGTCACACCTAACAGAACTCACTCTTCTCCTCAGGTGTGAGGATTCTCCCGGTGTAGGAACTCCACATCGACCCCACAACCCACATCGGAGCCACTGCTGCAGATGCATCCCTGATGCAGGCCATCACATCACAAATCTCTCATTGATTGCAGCTTTGATGACGACACAGGTTCTTGCATCGCAACCTCTCAGCTCCTTGGAATGGAAGCATGGCCTTAGCTGCATTGCATATCCTCAACGCCAGACTTTGCATCGCAAGCCATCATTGACGGGATCCTTGACGATGACACAGTGCCCTTCATCACAATTTCACAGATTCTCCAAACCAATGTGTTGCCTTGACTGCGTGTTGCATCTTTGATGCAGGCCTTCTCAATGCCACCCATCCAGGACTTAAGATACTCTTGTTCAGTGAGTCTACCTGGGTCCCTGCAGCCAAACCATGGTGGTTGGCCTGAACTTGTGACTTTGTTCCAGTCCGGCATGGCCAGTTATCCATAGTTGATGCTTTGTTCTTTTTGTCACTACTGTCACTGACATTTTTAAACCTACTTATCTCCGGTTCTACTAATTAGATTTTTGTTGTGTTGGTCTTGTTTTATTTATTAAAATGTATTCCTTTTTTTCTAATCATTTTTGTGGTGTGTTTTCCTTTTTATTACTTATTAAAGTGCTGCACAAATACTTTACATTTTGCCTTTAAATTAAGCCTGACTGCTCTGTGCCAAGCTACCAGAGAGTTGAGCAAAGGTTAATTAGGGGTTTGCTTGTGAATTCACCCTGACAAAGATTGTGGTTCCTGCTTAAGCAGGATTCACCCCATCTCCAAACAATAAACACATCTCTTACAGGGGGAAAATGTATATGATGGCATGCTGGACATAATGCATATATAGGTTTGCCTGTTTGAGGAGAGTTGTGGAAGAGCTGCTGGCTGCTGAGAAGATAGGATGTGTATTGTACAAGAAAGACTGGTGGCTAAATAGGAGTAGCGTAAGATTGATATTGAAATTGACCCACCAATGAGGTACACAAGAGAAATATTTTGCTAGCTAGTCCACAGGTTTATGAAGATTTGAGAAAAAGAAGCTTGTTCATTGTAGGAGTACGATGATAAGATGTTAAAGAGTTAAAACTGAAAGCTGATATCAGCTATTTTTAGATGCAGTCTGAGGTTTTGGCAGAATTGTGTATTGGTGGATTAATGAGAAATATTTAGAAGAAGGGATGAGAGAAGACCTGATATTCCTTGCATGTGGTCCATTTTAGAAAAGGGGTCTCTGGTTGGCAGTCAGTTTGCACTGTCTTAGCAGGGACCCTCACTCTAGTCAGGGTAAAGGAGAGACACACCTGGTTAACCCCCACTCACCCCCTTGGTAGCTCAAGAGGCAATGTGTAAAGAATTTGTACCAACACACACAGTAATACAGAGAAAACAATACAAAATTAACACCACACAGGTTTAGAAAAATTACAAACATTCATCGAAATAAAACAAGGCCAAATATGATGAAAATCTGACACCAGAAAAGATATGAATTTTGCAAAAAAAACATAAAAATAGTGCCTAGAGGCACAAATGTGGCAAATTGATGTTAAAGCGATATCATGAAGGAATTGTTTCCCACATGAGATGCCAGTGGCGCCGGTTATGGAGTCACATGGATCCCCAGGTACAGTACCTTAGCAAAAGTGTGGAAAAACAGGCCGGTGCACGGAGTCGGGAAGTGAGGCGTCACTGTATCTGAGGTGGCGTTGGTTCTGGTGCTGCATGGCGAAGGAGCGGAGGTTTAAATGAGAGGTGTCAGATCCTTTCTGCACAGTGGTTGAGGCGAAGCGGCGTCGGTTGCAAGGTGTCAGTCCCTTTGCACCTCCAGCAGGGTCCGGCAAAGTCCAGATGCTGAGGGGCGGCCTCTAGTTGTCGCCATCACCCCATAGGGTCACAACTGGTGCGAAGGAGTCGGGTGTCACAAACAACAGGTGTATGACACTCCGCTCTCACTGGTTCTCGGGGATGTCAGCGGCTTCAGTGATACTGGGCCTGCACTGGTGGTGGGGTAGTTGCGCCTTTGCAAGGACCACTGATCCAGGTGCAGACGGCGTTGCAGGTTTCCTGCAGCGGCATCCTTTGCGAAGTCCCACGGAGTCGTCCAAAGTTGTTTTGCCTGGAATTTCACCAGATTTCACTTCCAGGGGCCCAGGAACTGGAATGGCACTCTGTGGCAAGCTAGAGTCGACAGCAAGCAGACTCAGAGACTGGTTGGTGAAGTCTTTGCTGTCCCTGAGACTTCAAAACAGGAGACAAGCTCAGTCCAAGCCCTTGGAGATACTTCTCAAGCAGGGATATACCACAAAGTCCAGTCTTTGTCCCCTTTCTCAGGCAGAAGCAGCAACTGTAGGATAGCCCTCCAAAGCACAGTCACAGGCAGGGGCAGCACTACTCCTTCAACTCTTCAACTCTTCTCCTGACAGAGGTTCATCTTGAATCCTTGAAGTGATCTAAAGTCTGGGGTTTTGGGTCCAATATGTATACCCCTTTATGCCTTTGAATTTGCCCAACTGTAAGGAAAAGTCTTTGTTGTTTACACGATCCTGCCTCGACCAGGCCTGGCTCCAGACACACACCAGTTAGTTGGAGACTGCTTTATGTGAGGGCAGACACAATCCTTTCAGGTGTAAGTGATCACTCCTCCCTCCAGCCTAGCCCAAATGGCTCACCAGGATATGCAGGTTACACTGCAGAACCCTTGGGCCCTGATTTATACTTTTTGGTGCAAAACTGCACTAACGCAGTTTTGCACCAAAATGTTTAGCACCGCCATGCACCATTTCTGTGCAACAGCCGGACACCATATTTATGGAATGGTGCAAGCCAGTGCAAAGGGCAGGCTAGCGTAAAAAAATGACTTTAGTCAGGTGGGGCTGGCAGAATGGAAGAAGGGGGTTTTGCACCAAAAAATGACATTAAGCGGGTTAGAGTAAAAAAATAATGTCTCTAGCCTGCCTAGAGTCATTTTCTGACGCAAAACCATCCATACCACATTACTTCTGTCTTAGAAAAGACAGAAGTCATGCCCACCACCTCAATGGCCAGCACAGGGGACCAGGGTTCACTGGGCATGGCCATTGCACCCAGTGCCAAGTAGAGGGGCCCATCTCAGGGCCCCGAATGGCACTTAAAAAAAAGACTTACCTGTACTTACCTCTACTTACCTGGGATGGGGTCACCCATGCTCCGCTGTCTCCCCGGGTGTCCCTGGGGCCTGAGGAGGGCACATGTGGGCTTATTCCATGGTATTCCACCATGAAAATAGGCCCACAGGTCCCCTAACGTCTGCCCTGACCTGGGCGTTAGAAAATGGTGCAAAGCAAGCTTTGTACCATTTTTTGACCCCTCCTACCCCGGTGCGTGATTTTGCATGGGAGGATGAATGAGGCGCTAGGGCCTTTGAGTCATTTTTTGCCTGGGAACGTCTACCTTGCATCTCATTGACACAAGGTAGTTTCCACAGGCAAAAAATGACTTTATCTCCAATATTTTGGCGCAAGACATGTCAAACGCCAAAATATAATTATGAAGTTACGTTTATGCACAAACAGCCCAACTGTCAGTCTGACACAGACAATGAATACACAAACAGGCTTAGTCACAGAATGATTTATGCAGGAAAATGCCCACTTTCTAAAAGTGGCATTTTCAAACTAACAATCTAAAAAAACCTTCATGAAATGGTGTATTTTTAAATTGTCAGTTCAGAGACCCAGAACTCATGATATCTATCTACTCTCAAAGGGAAACTGCACTTTAATGAGATTTAAAGGCAGCCCCCATGTTAACCTATGAGAGTGATAGGCTTTGGAAAAGTGAAAAACAAATTTGGCAGTATTTCACAGTTATGACATGTAAAAACACATCAGTACATGCCCTACCTTTAACATACACCGCACACTGCCTATGGGGCTGCCTAGGGCACAATTTTGTACTGAGCCTGCAGGATTTTAGAATAGTAAATATATTGATGCAATGCTCTGTGTCACTTTGCACCACCTGAGCACCTACGCACATCCTTAGTTAATGACCACCTCTGATCAGAGGAAGTATGGAGCACGATAAGATGGGAAGGTGATAGCTACGGTGACTAGTGGAGACAGGGTAAGACAGAACAGGTAAGGGCAAGAAGGTAGTAGAGCAATAGAGTATTGCCAGCCATCTGCATGATAAGAGAATTTTAGTATTTGAGTAGGCAAAAGCATACCCCTTTGGACATGTTATCGAGGAAGAAAAAAGAAACTAAGTGATTGGAATTTTCATTCACTGAAAGTCTTTCTAATGGTGTTGAAGTTTATATGGAAGGTATTTGGCATGACATTTTCAGAGTTTAAGAAGCACCTGAAAGTGATGGTGTCCACTTGTATGGGAAGGTAGTGATCGTATTAGGAGATGATGGCCCAAATATTGTAGGTAGCATGCTCCATATGGACTTGAGATATTTGTGAGATAAATGGCTATTTCCCATACCCTCCCTGCACATACATTTCTAGGCATAAATTCTAGGCTGGTTATACTGAGGGCCAGAAACAATTGTGGCTTACATTCTATGCTTTCATGAGCAACTAAACAAGCATAAAATACACTTTTCTGAGACAGTGGGGCTTGGTACTACAGAACAAGTACAAGTCGAAATGTATGGAGAGACAGAGTGGCATTAGTAGCAATCGTTATTCACACTTTTCTTGATTAGCACTCTGAGGAAAGGGAAAGATTGTCCAGATTTTTGTGGAATAATGATGGGGAAAGGATGTGGGTCAGTTGGCCAGTGTCTTGAGATTGAGTTAGATTTTGAATAAGGTAAAGTAACAGTGTAACTGTAAATGTGTAGAGTTGGCTCTGTTGGTGACTGGGTGGGTCTAGAGAAGGGCACTGTTGAACTTGATAAAAAAATTGTAAGGCTCCTAAGGGTCTTATTTACAAGGCCCTTGCACCACTGGTGCATCACTATTTATATGGAAAAAAGAGACACACTGGTGGTGCAAGGGGGTTGTATATAGGCCCTTAAGGGTGTTGCATAGTGTTGAGGGGATGAGGCAAGAGAAGTTTGAAGAGTTTGCCCAGTTTTTAACAGGTTGTGGGCGGGGCATCGGTCATTCTTGGAGTCTGAATAACACTTTTGGACACTGAAGGAGAAAGAGTATATTATGGCTTTTTAATAATAAAGGCAGGAGGTGAAAAAATGGACTAAAAAGGGCAGGACAATGACTCTAGGAGAGTTTGCCCTGAGTGTGACATTTGTAGAATGTTTGAGTGCTTCCAGCTGGGTTGGCATGAGCCATGAACAGACCATCGAGTTCGGAGAGGATGGGAGGTAGAGTTGAATGGCCAGCCTCTTCTTCTAGTTAAGTATGTAGGAGTAAAGGTGTCAAGAAGACTCCAGAAATGTATTATGGCGGGAAAAGGTTAAGGGCAATTCGAAGTTGAGCAGTTTTGTTAGGGGGACTGTTATCACTTGCAGTTGATGCTGGACAAGCAGAACATGTTGAAATATATTTAATGGTAGATGAATGTTAGATGTTTCATGTGTGTCAACGAGGACTTCTATTTTTAGCTTGTAATATGTAGCTTGGGATTATTTGTGCTCCCATATACCTGTCTCATTAAAGTGGCCTTTTCTAAGTTTAGCATGTTGTCATGCTTGCGCTTTCTTGCCCGATGGACAACTCCACTCACCTGAGTGATCTTTGTTCGATTTCATGATAACAGTGTTCCGGTGAAGCCTATGCTCTTAGTGATGTTGATAAAATGAATACCTCTAAAATTGCTTCTTATATAAATGTATTACTTGTTAATAGGATCACGTTACCTCTCGAAAAACGTGCATTCTACAAATATGTATTTTTTCAATGACTCTGCTTTGATAGACTCTGCTCTCTGTAAGGGCCACATTTACAGTTAAGTCATAAATTACCTATGCTTTCACAGTAGTGAATAGAAAACTGGTGTCTGAGAAAATTTTAGATCTGCAAAAAAAAACTTTTGAGCATTCCTCTGGGATTTAGGACAACCCCTTACAACTAATGGTTGTTTTTTATAATTTCATTTCTAACACTGGTTTCGGACTTTGCCGATCATACAGTGGATCACCCCAGGGCAGTATTCCTCCATAACCTTCAAGCTATTAGCTGGTAGGTGTATTATTCCAAGTCTTAATCTATCCTTCCTTTGCAATGCATAACTTGCTTTGTTTTCAGGAGCAGCAGCTACTGCCATGGGCTGGTGAAACGTGAAACCATCTTAGAAATAAGGCTTTAGGCATAAAAGCAAAACATTTACTGAGTTATTGTGTTCCACTTACTTCACACATATTTTGGTGTTACGCATCCATATTTTAACTGGACTTCTTGTAGAAGGCTATACAATGTTAATTAGGCCATTTAATATTTTGTTAATGTGCTTGCATTCACGCTTCACCCTCAGGCAGTGCAGTATGAACTATGATTTATTGCAGCTTAGCCAGCTGTCAAACATCTTTTGCTAAACGTATACATACTGTTAAATTAGAATGGTTGTGGGTTTCACTCGTACAATGGGCGTCACTTGGGTATTATGTTTACCCCTTTATCAGATATGTGGAACAAAATCCAAAATATTCTTCCGATAAGCAAAGAAAAAGCGGGATAGGTACTGCACTGAGGGCCAGATTTAACTAAAAGTGGTGCAGCGCAATGCAGCGTGGTGCTGCGCCAAAATTGGCAGTGCCGCACTGCGTTACTGTAGAAACGCAGGGATGCGCTGTATTTAAGGGAATATGGCGCAACCCTGAGTTTCCCCCTGTGCTGGTGCTAAATTTAGCTGCCAGCGCCAACGCAGGCATCCTTTCACCATTGTGCAAGGATGTCTGTGTTGAGGGGTGTGATTGATTATGTGCAGGAAGGTGTCCCTTCCTGCACATAAACAATCACTAAACAATAATTTCTGGCATTTTGCTTTTTCTATGCGTGCAGCAGAATGCAGCATGCATAGAAAAAGCAAAAAACGAGGAGGAATAAAAGTATTCATCCTCGTTGCACCCTGCTAATGCCACCCCTGGGGGTGGCGTTAAATTTTGGCGCTGTCTCAGGTTTAAGAAATTTCATAAATCTGAGGCAGCGTCAAAATGCAATGGGTGTTGCTGTGGCACAACCACAGAAACACCTATTGAACGCCCCTTCCACGCACAGTGCTGCATGGGAAGGAGCCGTATTTACAAGATGGCGTTAAGCCACAAAAAGTGTCTTAACGCCATCTTGTAAATAAGGCGCTGTGCTTAGCACCACAGAAGCGTCACAAAAGGTGATACTCCTGTGGCACTAGGGGCCTATAAATATGGCCCTGAGTCTTTAGAGCATGTGTATATGTAATTTGTTCTTCAACAACCTGCCACTTGGGAATGAAAGGAAAAAGTGAAAGAAAGGGTCGGGGTATTGTTAGAATCCTAAGAAAACGAGTGCGTTTGAGCAGTGTTTTTTTTTTTAAATCGGAGTCAATCAGGTTCTCAAGTATGATTCTCCTAACCAACCTTTTGCTATTCGAAAGATGATGTGCGGTGGTCGTTGCAAGATTTATAATTAGACTTATTTGTGAAAGTCTGCATACGTCATGGAGGTGGCAACATGTATTGGGAGAGAGTGACCAGACCAACACGCGTTCTTATGTGTGTAAAAGGCCGCTTTATTGGAACAGGTGCCCTTAAGCCTACCCCTCCTGGCCTTTGCCTTACAAAACTAAAGCCTCACTAGACATCAATCACCTGACCCCGCCCCTCCCCCTCCCCTAACCCGGTCCCTCCCCCCTTTCTTCTCGTCCTGTCTCCTCCTTCCTCTTGTCTCCTTTCTTTCCCTGTCCCATCCGCTTCTTGAACCTGTCCTCTAATGATCAGTCCCCTGCCTGTCCCTGTCTACTTAATACTCCTTCCCGTCCTAATACCTGACATGCCCTGCCAAATCCGTCCTCCACCCGAGTTTTAACTAGCTGCCCTGCAGCTGTCCCCGCCGCAGCCCGCACCTGTCCAAAGCGACAACTCAAAGGAGAAGAGGCACCCGCTCCAACAAAACAACCCAATATCATAGGGAGGGAGGGAGGGAAAATTAACCAGCGGAGCCCAGACTAACGTCCCAGCCACCAGGTCACCTTTACAAAATGGTGGCTGGGGACTTAAAATGTCCGTATAAATAAACCCCCCGCCCATCCCTTAATTGGCACCCCGGATGCCCAACTGCGTCGCGGGTCGTGCCACCTCCCCCAAAAACCCCAGGGGGGAATTCCTCGCGTCTCTTCCTCCCCCCCGAGCCCCATTGGGAGAGAGTGACCAGACCAACACGCGTTCTTATGTGTGTAAAAGGCCGCTTTATTGGAACAGGTGCCCTTAAGCCTACCCCTCCTGGCCTTTGCCTTACAAAACTAAAGCCTCACTAGACATCAATCACCTGACCCCGCCCCTCCCCCTCCCCTAACCCGGTCCCTCCCCCCTTTCTTCTCATCCTGTCTCCTCCTTCCTCTTGTCTCCTTTCTTTCCCTGTCCCATCCGCTTCTTGAACCTGTCCTCTAATGATCAGTCCCCTGCCTGTCCCTGTCTACTTAATACTCCTTCCCGTCCTAATACCTGACATGCCCTGCCAAATCCGTCCTCCACCCGAGTTTTAACTAGCTGCCCTGCAGCTGTCCCCGCCACCAGAAAAGGCCCCCGACTTTTCTGCCCCCCCCTAGGGCTCCTTGAACAACTCCTTCAACTGCTCTTTTATCTGACAAAGGTACAACTCCATCCCTATAAACGATAAGTGCACACCATCATCCCTAAAGAACTCGGCATCTTCAAATTTCAAATCTACGTGCTCTAAAAATGTTATTCCTCGCCCGACGCAAAAACCCTTCATCTCTTTATTCAACTTCCGCCTGGCTCTCTCAATCGCTCCGGGCTTCCTCGCCCCTCTCCAAACCCGACGCGGAACAAATGCTGTCCAAACTATGTGGGAACCTTTCCACTGCTCCGATACCACCTGTAGGTCTCCCTTCATCTTTTTCAATAAGCTGAGTCCTGTTGTGCGCACCAAATCATTCTCCCCTAGGTGAATAAGCAACACATCCGGACAATGTGCCCTGCCCTTTACCGTTTGCAGCCTTGGTAACAGCTCCTGCCATAACATGCCCCCTTTCCCTATCCACTTAATCCTGAACCGCGCCGAATCTAGCCCCAAGTTGTCTCCCATAGATGTTCTCCGCGCTTGCCGCTGCGCCCACTTTATGAATGAGTGTCCAATGACCCATATTTCCAGGTACTCCGCGTCTGGCCCCAGGACCACACCTGCAAAATAGAAAACAAGCATGAAAGTATACGTCTCACCTGCTTAATTTTAATCCTCCCCTCCCCGCACATAGCGCCTAAAACAATCCGACTTCCACCGACCCAGAGCCATCAACTCCTCTCTGTTCCATCCTTTGTTCCCTGCCTCTGTGGCCACCCCAATTCTAAAGGAGTGCGTACCAAAATCCCTAGGCTCCAGTCCGATGCTAGCCAGTCCCTTTCTCAAAACTGCTAAAAGTTGGGCTGCGGAAACCCACCTACCATCCGCATGACAGAAAACCGGACCCTCTAATGATAAAGCCCTCTCTCTCAGCCGTACCCCCAACCCGACCGGACATACAGATCTAATCGGATAAGGCCTAAGGTATACCATAGCCCCTGCACCTTTTTGATCCGTCTTCGAGTGCCGGACTCGCAACACCAGACTGTCTTGCCTTCGCTGCACGTCATTCCAACTGATCCCCTCTCTCTCCCGTAATCCCAGCAACTCAGACACCCGAAAGGCCCCGAAAAACAACCACGCCATCAATGTCCTGAAAGTTAGCGTCTCATAGTCATCATAACAAATGTCCTCCAAAACCGGAAGCAATAATTTCAAAATTGCCATAGATATTGGTTGCCTGACCCGTCCCGTCGCCCCCAATGACTTCTCCCAACCCTGTAGTATCCTTAAGCCCAGCTCTCCCGCCGAGGGGGGGTAACCCCATAATAATTTCCCCATAAATCCGAGCGCCGACAACTTACCGGAAATCGTCACCCTGGTCTGCCCTTTACCAATCAACTCCATAATAAATTGAACCACATCCTCAACAATGTCCTCTTGCCTTGCCCGACGACGAGCCCCTGATTGTAGAAACTCACTCCAAGCTTTTGCATACGCTCGCCGTGTCGACGGAGCCAAGGAGTTCAAAACCAGCTGCAACATCCGCGATCGCCTACTGTCCAAAGCACTTTCGGCATGCGTATTCTTCTCAACGCGACGCCCGTAGTTAATCCATGGAAACGCTGCCACTGCGAACGAGACAAAGCATCCGCTATGTCATTATTCGCCCCCGGCACATGGCGCGCTCTAAAATGTATGTCGTGACGCAAGCACTGCAGGACGAAAACACGCAGCAACTGCAACACCCCTGCTTCGCGCGCCGACTGGCGGTTCACCATCTGCACCACTGCCATGTTGTCAACCCTGAAAAGCACCCGCGAATGACAATGTTCCGCACCCCATAACCAAACTGCCACTATCAGTGGAAAGAGCTCCAGAAACGCAATACTGCGACCCCCATGCTTCCATTCTTTCGGCCATTCCTCCGCACACCATTGTCCCTCCCAATACACACCAAAACCATACGCTCCCGACGCATCAGAGAACAACTGCACATCCCAGTCGCAACCTCTCCACACCTTCAACGGTATGCCGTTAAAAAATTCCAAAAACTTTGCCCACATCCGCAAATCCTCACGCACCCCCACCTTCAACCGCACATGGTGATGTGGAAGGGCGTGCCCTGAAAGTGCCAATGAGAGTCGTCTGCAAAATGTCCGCCCCGCGCGCACCACCCTGCACGCAAAGTTTAAGTGCCCCAACAGCACTTGCACCTCTTTCACCGTCACCTTATTCTTGGCCACCATTTTCCGAATCCGTTCCACCATATCCGCTTTTTTGTCAGCCGGCAATCTGGCCATGCCTTCCACCGTGTCCAGCTCTATACCCAAAAACGACAGTGCCGTGGTTGGCCCGACTGTCTTTTCGGGAGCCAGGGGCACTCCCAGTTCTCCCATTATTCTCACAAAGCCGCTCAGCACCGCCGCGCAAAGCGTGCTGTCCGCCGGCGCAGCAAAGAAAAAATCATCCAAATAATGTGTCACCCATTGGTGACCCGTAATCCTCTGAAAAATCCATTGTAGAGCCGTACTGAAATGCTCAAACAGTGCGCACGAGCTGGAGCAACCCATAGGCAAGGCCTTGTCCACATACCAACTACCCCAAAACTGGATGCCCAACAACCCAAAATCGTCAGGGTGAACCGGGAGCAATCGAAATGCCGACTTCACGTCCGTCTTTGCCATCAGGGCACCCGAGCCCAACTGTTCAATCATCTCCACCGCCACATCCACGGACGCATAAGACACCCTGGTAAACTCCTCTGGAATAAAATCGTTCACCGATGTTCCTTCCGGCCATGATAAATGGTGGATCAACCGAAACTGCCCTTGTTCTTTTTTGGGCACCACCCCAATAGGGGACACAATGAGATTCTCCAATGGCCAGACCGGGAAGGGGCCCGCCATGCGACCCTCTCGCACCTCCTTGTCCAGCTTATCTTGTACCAACCCCTCCTTACCGTGCACCGATTTCAAATTTTCCGCCCATCGCCGCTCCCGGGGACCGCGATAACCCAGCCGAAAACCTACCCGAAAACCCCTCACCAGCAAACGCGCTTCCTCCGCCTTATCATAACCCACCAAATACTTCTCCAAGCAATCCACTTTAACCGGCATACGAGCCCTTACTCGCCACCCCTTGTCGCTGTCGCTGTCCCTCTCGCGCCCCATAGCCGTTGCTCGGGCCTCCGGTCCGTGCCCCCCCCGAGGCTGTAACATTTTGCTGGCCTCCACAAAGCGTGACTGGATGTCTCCCCGCACACTTTGAGCATTCATGCCGAAACTTGCAGTACTCTCTGGTGCAAAGTCCCTTATTATAATCCCAGCACGCTCCCGTTCGACCCGAACCGACGCTGGTGGACCTGTTTGGGCTGGAGCCTACTGATCCCACCCCTTGGGTGGGGCGGTCCCGAAAGGGCCGATAAATTATAGGCAGGCCACTTGCCGTAAAGACCGTCTTGCCAAACTTCGCGGGACCCATGGTATGTTGCCACAGATCTGAGTCAATTTCCCCCCACTGCACTTCTGAATCTGCTGACAAACGCGCCCGAAATTCTTCATCGTATTGCCGCCAGGCATAACCACCATAGTTGAGTTGTGCCTTACGTATAATATCCATATATTTAAACAACGCCACTGATCGTTCTGGAAACCGCTCGCAGTAAACACTGGCGAAAATCAAAAAGGCGGCTGTCCAATTTTCGATGGTTACCGGCACTTTCGGCCTCTTTGAAAGCTCCCACTCTTCTTCCTTGGAGCCCTCTTTTGCCCTGACCTCTCTGTGCAATAATTTGAGAATATCAACGTATTCCCCCTTCCAGATCTTTTCTTTCGTGGCTGTTGTTAAGTGCGCCCCCAGCGGCTTCGCCGTACCCATGTAAGGCAGCCTGACCTTTTTTGATACTGGCTCCTTCTCTTTTTCTTCCTTTGCCTTCTCAGCTTTTCTCCCTTCAACCAACTTCTCCTCACCACCAGCAGCCACTTTACCACCCAGCGCGCCGTCCGTCGACACCCCCGCGTCCTGCACATATCTCCCTTTCACCAAACGTACTGATTCCTCCCTCGCCTCCGACGCAACAGACACCATTGAAACCGTCGAAATCTTACCTGGAGACAAAAGCGGTGGCCGCTCCTGAACCTTCCGCTGTTCTCCCAATCTCTCCCGCGCCTTCGATTGACGATTCACCTGTGACACCTGCAATGACTTACGGACAGGGTTAGCCACTCCCCGCCCCTGCCGATCCCACCATTCGCTCTCGCTCCCACTAGTGCGCAGCTCCCCCTCTTCGAGGGTCACCTCAGACATCCTGTCCTCTTCATCCAACCTTTTCCTCCCTCCCCTGCCTCCACTCCCCTTACAATGTGTACAACCCGCAGCCTCTCCTTCATACTGCCATTGTCTTACCGGGCCCAGACGTTGCTCCTCCCAAGCTGCGGCGTCAGGGGGCGTACCGCCCACACTACCACACAGCCTCGCAGAAGCGTCTGCAGCCCTCCTCCTCCGACTATGTCGTCCTGTTGAAGCCATCCGGCTAGCCGCCCAGGGGCTAGCCTTCTCTTCGTCCCAGGGTGCTAGAGCCGCCCCTTGCTCTCCTGGGTCCTCCTCCTCGAAGTCCAACGGGCCGTGTTCAAAAAGGTCTGGTGTGCCAGGTGAACCCCCCCCTTCCATCACCTGCCTCCTGCCCCCATCTGCACCCGGTACTCTCTCCTCCTCACTGCTACCTACCTCCTCCCTTGCCATACCCCCGCCGTGGGGCCCGAAAAACCGCCCAGTGGCCCCAGACCCCTCTACCGTTGAAGGGCCCTCCCCGGCTGACTCCAGACCCAGGGCCCCATCTTCATCCTCGCTGCTCCAAACCAACATGGTGGGCCATTTCCTCGAAATGGGGACCAAAGGGTCCCTTTGCACCCCCGTGGCACCTGCAGCCCCAATGTCCCCCTCCCCCCCCGCCCACTGAAGGGAGTACGCGCTCTCTCCGTGATGCTGCCTCCCCACCGCTCGCCCTGCTGGTAACTGCCCCCCTCCTGCCTGCTCCCCAATGGCCCCGCTGCCTGTTGCCCGGGTCTGCCCTTATATTGGGCGGGGCTCCTGGCCGGGCCCCATATCGCCTCATTGCCGGGCCGCGCCTTGCTGCCGCTCGCGCGGGCCCGCTGGCCCAGGCACGCCTCCGGGGAAGCCCTCAGAGCTTCCCTTACTCTACCGCCCACACCACCACGCCCCCGGGCCGCCCTGCCAGCCCCGGGCCCCGCCTCCCTCACATCCCGGCCCCTGCCAGCATTCACCTTACCGCTGGCAGCCGCGCGCGGCGGCGAGCACGCCGCGACCGCTGCGGCCACGCCGGCCGAAGCCCGGCGAACCGGACGGCCTTGGGCCAATGCCTCCGGCGCCACCAAATCCAGACGGCCTGCTTCCCGAAGGAGCGCCAACGCTTGCTGCACCTTGGAATCCATCGACCTCACGGTACGTGAAGTTAATCCGCACTAACGGCCTGACCAGCCACCGCCCTGCCTAACGCTCCTACCACTGCTTCGCCCTTAACTCGAACTCTAACTCCCAATTCACACCGGCTGCCAATATCTACGATCAATTTCGGCTGAATCTGCCTTCACCAACCAACTAGTAAAACGCCAATCCGAGGATTAGTAAAATTAACCAGCGGAGCCCAGACTAACGTCCCAGCCACCAGGTCACCTTTACAAAATGGTGGCTGGGGACTTAAAATGTCCGTATAAATAAACCCCCCGCCCATCCCTTAATTGGCACCCCGGATGCCCAACCGCGTCGCGGGTCGTGCCACCTCCCCCAAAAACCCCGGGGGGGAATTCCTCGCGTCTCGTCCTCCCCCCCGAGGCCCCAATGTGCACGAACTTTAGTAGCTGATAATTAGCTAAATCTTTCTTCAATATTCAAATCAGAAATATTTACATTTTAGCTAATGAGAAGAAGAGTCTTTCGTTCAAGCTTCCTGCCTATCACATGTCCCTCTCGTTCACACCCCAGAGCACCAGTCTGTCTGCCGCAATTGGTTAGTGCGTTTGTCTGTTAACCAAAATGTTCGAGCCCACCCACGTACGTCTCTTTCAGGAGTATGATTTTTTCTCCGCAGAGAAAGAGCAAATGACTGTTATTTTTCTTTTTTTTAGTATCACAAATGAATGCAAAAGCAGCAATGCGCCAACGCTAATATCGGTTTTTAACCTAACAATGTGATGGGATGAATGTGAAAATTAAATTATTTAGGAGATTCTTATGGGGTAGAGGTGAACAACCTGTTCATGCATTATTTATGGGCATTTGGTGACAGCCGTGAAACAATATGAGGGAAAGATATTGGTGTGACATTGTAAAAATATGGTATTTAAAAATAAAATTGTATTTTTCCCCTGAGGTTTTGCGAGATCTGGTAATGGTTTCTTTTGCCTGGAGTCTTCATCTGTTTCATATTTCTTTTATACTGGGTTGGACTGGCCTGTAGGGCAATCAGGCAGTGGCGCTGTTTTATGGTATGGTGGACCGGTTTTACAGTTAAATTCCTTGATTTTGCCACAAATATTGCGTGCACCACACACAAATGCATGCAGTCTCACATATCTTGCAAAACACCATTACAGAATCCCTTTACAAGTTCAAGACTGGCCTGATTTGCAAATGTGGGCCATTTTTCTAGCTATCAGGTTTGCTAACGGGACCACCTTTAGTTTGGTGCCCGGGCTTAGTTTTGATCCCATTCAACCTTGACTTCGGGTTGTTAACATTGAAACTAGAGGTGACTCGCAGAACTTACACTTATGAGAAAATGAAAAATCTCAAAACAAAGGGATAAAACACTCGCAAATCCTCTCTTTCAATTTGTATCACAGTGCATGGTGAGGATGGTGTATTTCGCATAAAAAGCTCATTATCAAAATGAGTTTGCAGGGTCAGACTATGACAAAAAAAACAGAAACCAGACTAAAAGTGGCCCCTATTAGATAATTAGCTAACCAGATAGAAGTGGGTTCACATTTGTAAATCAGGCTGTATGTTGTGTGGGCATTTTGCAAGCTATGGAAGATGGTATGCATTTGTATTTACTACAGCCAATGCTTGTGGTAATATCAGTTAAAGCAGTAAAAAGGACCCCCTGGCCATAAACAGGCCCACAAACTGCTTAAAAATGGCAAACTCACTGACCTTTCAGTCAAGACCATTGGGTACTGCCTGATTGCCCCATAGGCCAGTCGGACCATGAAGTAGATTGCCACTTAGAATATATTCAGCACTGGGTAAATAATATTGCTTTTTACAACTTTATTTGTTCCTAAAAGCTGGAAAAAATGTGATTTTGACACAGCAAACCTATTATTCATGCAATCTTAGAAAAGAACAAACAAGTATTTTCCTACACAGCACTTTTCCAATTTTTCCTAAAATAACTTTCAAATGTTGCCATATTTCGGCTATTTATTTTCCTTCCTCAAAGGAAACTCGCAAACCATTTGTACCTTTAGAATTCCCAACATGTGCGCACAATTTTGGTCTGGTTACCTTTTGTTAAAAAAAGTTCTGAAGGCTTGAGTGTGAAGTGCCCCAAACACCAAAAAATGGCCCAGCTCTGGAGGTAGAAAAGCCTCAGTAGCTAAACAGTCAATTACATATGCTGCAGAATTTTCAGTTTCTTGGCTTCTCCTTTGTCGCTGTACAATTACATAACAACATAGTAAGCTTTACCCTAACCCCTCAAGTCTCAACTTCCTCATTAAAGTGCCCCTTGTCGTTTCCAAACACCATATGCAGGGAGCCTGGAAGAGGTGTGCTCTGAAAGATGATTTTTCCATAGCTCCAGGCCCTCCCTCTCCGTCTGCCAAATGCTCACTTGAACACTGCAGAAGGAAATTGCTTGACAGAATGGACGTTTGAAATTTCATTACTCTCTTCCCGATGAAAGGAATAAAAAAGGAAGATTTATTTAGGGCAGCCTTATGGGCTGGCCTGCCTGACGCTTGCTGTACCAAACACAGAAACAGAGAGATTCCTTGTCTTTTTCCCCACGATGCTGCATTTTAAGGCGGATATCCAAAGTGGCATTTTCAGCGTGAAAGTGACAACATGATGTTGAAACAATGTAAAATGAAGGAGAGGCAAAAGCAGTGAGCAAGAGTGATTACTTCCAGCACAAAGACCCGAATTTGCTTGAAGTCGGGCAGCGCAAGCTGGGTGAAAATCAGCAGCACTACTAAGAGTGAACGGTAAAAAAAATACTGACCGCCATATTTCAAAAGATTCAGGTGCTAAAGTCACTTTTGCGTTTGCACAAAAAAAATTATTTTGTCGCATCATTAAGCATTAGGTCTGCACCACTGTCTACGTGCGTTACAGTGGGGTCTTGGAAGGCATTTTTGTTTAAGGTATACGCTTTTATAAAACTTTCTAAGCATTAGTAGCCGCCCAAGAGGAAGCTGTGTAAAATGTGTAATTTCACGGACATTATTCGTAATTTATAGGAATAATGTGCAATATAACGCTTGTCCATTGTTTGCGCCTGGATTCATTTGGTAAAAGTATTTCACGCTTCATGCTCCATTTTAGATCTGGCTTTGCGTGACGCAACGCCCCCTCTACAGTCATTATCATGAGTTTGATGCTACATCGCACAAAGCCACTGGCGTTGCACTCACATAAGCACTTTGAAACAAAGAATATTTTGTGTTTGAGAGAGGAATGATAATAGCGTATGTGTGACTTTGCGTCTCTTAATCGCCCATAACTGGAAGGCATTTGGACCGTAGATGTCGTGGTGCACATTTACTAAACTTTGGTGCAATGTAATGTAATAAGAATCTTGCTCTGCTGCATCAAGTGGAGAGGGCAGGGATGTGCATATCTACTAACATATGCACATTCCTGCTCTCCCTTTGCCCTGGTGCACTCGTGGTGGCCAAGCAGCAATGCAGGCTCCCTTGCACCATCTCACAAGGCTGCCTGCGTTACAGCCAGGAAGTGCTGGAAGGGACAAGGAATCAGATGAGCCGAGGTGAAGCAAAGGACTCTGGTTCATCCGTTCAATTGCTCATATGGCTCCGCATGTAACTAAGGGGAGGCCCTTGAGTTTGGTACCAGAGTATCGTTTCACGTAAGTATTGTGTTCTAAATATTGTTTACAAAACTATCGCCCTGTTGAGGTTCATAAAATATTATCTGTACCAAGTGGGAGAATATTTTTGTATGTAATGTTTAAGAGAAGATAAGAGAATAGAGAAGGCTGAAGCGCTTACATGTGATTTAGATGTAACAAAAAAATACCTCACATTGTGTTTATAACTCTCGCTCAAGTTTTAATGTAGAGAATAATGTATTATTGGTATGCTTGTTGTGGTTTTTATTTTTTTAAGGTCCAATGTATCTAATATATTATGAATTATGAAAACAATCATTTTGATTGAGAAAGTTATACAAAACAAATACTTTTCTAGAGAAATTGGCTCTGAAATCTTTGGGGAGCCATATTTAAGTTTGATAGGTGTCAAATCCAATTTAGATAGAATGATATTTAAGACCCAGCAGCCCAGATTCTCAAAGGTCTACCGTCAGTTTAGCATTACTTTTTTAATGCTAAACTGATGCTAAACTTTTTTTGGCATTCATAAAACAACACAAATAGGTATTTGCGTTGGTTTGTGTGGCAAAGTAACCCAAAGCAATGGGAAACGCTGCTTTGCGCTCCTGTGCATCAAGGGGGTGTTTCATGGGTGGTACATGGGCGCACCTGTGGTACCCCCCATGCATTTTGACACCTAACCTGATTCTGAAACATCAGAAGAAAGGGTTCAGCACCAAAAAGTAACGCCTTTGAAAAGCAAGTGCAAAAAGGGAGGAATGTTTTCATTTCTACCTGCTTTTCCGACTTTGCATGTGTGCTGCACGGTACAGCACACATACAAAGATAAGAAAACATTTGCGCTTGTCTAGGCATAGTATTTTGTATAGAAAGGATACCCTTTCTGTGCAAATCCTATGCTAGACTCACACACACACACACCCTAGCATAATGGCGCTGAGGTGTGTGCGTGCCACACGGCAGCTGAAAACAGTGCTGGCACTAGAGAAAGTGGAGGAAAGTGCCATCTCCAAGGGGATATGGCGTTACCTGCTCTGTCCTTGTCATGCAACACATCACAGCAACTTTGGGTGCTGCGCTGCATTGCATGTCACCTACCAGAACCAAGGCCAAAATGTATGTTCGTAGATACTACTGAATACAGTGTTCTGACATGCAACTGCCTTTGGATAAACTTGCCATTGTAACAGAAATCCTTGAAATTCAGGTGGAAATTTGGAATACTCTTTTAATATTTTGATGCAACCATTCTTTATGGTTTTGTTATGTACTGGGCTTGGGCTAAGCTCAAAATACCTAGGTGTTACTCATGTATTTTAGGGAATTTATTATTATGAGTGTATTGTGGAATTCCTGAAATTACATCATTGTACCATTTTGTCTAATTACACAGCATTCGCAATGAACTTTTTGCACGCAAACACAATTTGTGGTAAAAACCTACAGCAAATGCACAGGAATAGCACATGTGGCTGTTATTTGAAGCACTTCTTTTCTTTTTGGCACTTTTTTAAAACGTGAAATCCATCCTTGTGTCAAAAATTGATGCGTGGGAAGGATTTTGTGATAAAATATGCACAAGATAATGGATGTGCATTTCACATAATTACATATAATTCGCATAAGCTTGATGAAATTTCATGGAATTGCAAACAAAATATTATGCTAAATTCGCACATCACTACTATATACGTTGACTTTTACATGAACACTAACTACTGCATTATTTTTACTAATAAGGATTTTTTTTTTTCTTTTCTCCTTTAGGGGGCATATATTTTCCACTGACATGCATTGAAGTGGATGACTAAGGTTTTCACTCAGGGGGCTTATGAAAAATGGTGAAAATGTTTTTCAGTCACAAGTGAAACTGGCTATTGGTGTTTCCAGAGTAATTTAAGAATTGTGTTAAGGCTTTTCCACTATGTTTAATGTGTTCACCCCTTTTGAATTTGTATACACCATTTTTGAGACAATGCAAGTTTTTCTCATAGTATTTCCTTGGAGATTATGAATAATTGTAAAAAAGAAAAAGATGAAAGTAGATTGCACTTTCTGTACATTCATAAATATATTGTTGACTGATATTATAAAAAGTATGTTGGTAAACCAGATGCTTTAAGGAACAGTCTGTTACTTGATTTTCATAGATGTTTGACTGGATAATGAAGACATTGTTAAAGAATGAGTAGTGTCATATTATTTTAGTTAATTCTTCAATAGCCCCTGAATCAGCAACATAAACAAAAACTTTGCAATGCATAATAACGCCTCTGTAAAACTGGCTATAATGGGAGAAAACACCAATAAAACCACTTCCTGGTTGGTTAGACTTCTTCTTGGTTTACATCCTGTACAATGGCGTAATAATGGCCCCCACAGGCCCTACAGTGTGTGTGTGTGGGTGGGGGGGGTGGTACCCAAGCTTCAGGGGGCCCTCTCAGCAGAGTACCCTACCTGGCCTGAGAGCTCCTAAGTAAGTCCGGAGGAGGGCCCCTCCACGTACTTTGCAGGGGGGGTCCCCTCAAGTTTTGCTACGCCACTGATTCTGAGGATGAGGAAGCTGCAGTGCCACCCGTGAGACACAAGCATGACATCAGGCTGTAACAGATACAAAAAGCCAGGTATACGCAGTATCTTAAGGATTTTGGGGGCCCTGGGCAATACGTATTTTGGGGACCTCTGTACGTAACAAATTATTATGTTGTTACCTTGTTATGTCAAGCCCCAGTGAAGCCAAACAATGCAAAATTATTTGTTAAAGTTCAACAGGGTCACACAAAGCAGTTGAAATATGTTTTGCCTGGGACACCAAAAATCCTTAAGACGACATGGAGCACAGAAACAAGGTCATTGGCAGAGACATGCAGAGATACCTAGAAACAAAATTAGTTACACAGTCAAATAGAGAGAAAGTTAATGTTCTCAGAGGGCCCCTTTTTAAGTGAGATCCCTGGGCAACTGCCCACTATGCCCTGCCTTAAAATGTCTTTGGATACAAGAGGAACGAGAATAGGCAAGAAATTCAAATCAAATCAGGATTTATAGAGCACAACTACTCACCCATAAGGGTCTCTTGGCACTGAGGGGGTTTGTCCTCTGTGCTTCAGTTGAAGAGCCAGGTATCAGGGTCCTTCCTGAATTGCGGTAACAATGGTGACTGCCTGAGGTGCAGGGTGTTCCAGATCTTTGTGGTGAGGTAGACTAAGGACCTTCCTCAAACTGAGGGGATACATTGGCGCTAGTGCTTGTTGAGCGGAGTGGAGAGGTCTGGTGGGGAAGTAGAAAGTGAAGTGGTGGTTGAGGTAGGTGGGTCCTAAGTCATGGAGGTCCTTGTATTTGTGGACGAGGATTTTGAAGTTAATTCTTCTCTCGATAGGAAGTCAGTGGATGTCTCTTAGGTGACTGGTGATGTATTTGCAGCGGGTAATGTCTAGGATGAGTCTGGCATAGGTGTTTTGGATGTGTTGTAGTTTCTTCAGGTTCTTCTGAATGGTGCCGGCATAGAGGGTATTGCCATAGTCAAGTCTGCTGGTGCCCAGGCCATGGGTTATGGTTCTGCAGCAGTCCTTGGAATCCATTTGTAGACCTTCAGAAGAAGTCGGAGTGTGTGAAAACAAGAGGCTGCGTCTGAGTTGACTTGGTGGGTCATGGTGAGCAATGAATCCAGGGTTGCGTGCATGGTTTGTTGGGGTGGGGGGGTGCAGAGGATAGATGACCACCAGGAGTCGTCCCAGGCTGATGTGGAGGGTCCAATGATGAGGATCTCGATCTTGTCAGAGTTGAGCTTGGGGTAGCTGTCCTTCATCCAGGTGTAAATGGCTTCCATCCCGTTGTGGAAATTATTTTTGGAAGTTGTGGGGTTTTCAGTCAGTAAGATGATCAGCTGTGTATCGTTGGCATAGGAGAAAATGTTCAGCCCATGGTTCCTGACGATGTATGCAAATGGGTCCTGGTAGATGTTGAAGAATGTGGGACTCAAGGAGGAGCCCTGTGGAACTCTGCAGCTGATCTTCGTAGGTTCTGACAGGGTGGGAGTCTGACTCTCTGTTGTCTGCCAGACAGGAAGGAGTGTATCAATTGTAGGGCCTTACCGCAGATACCAGCTGTGTGGTATCTGGAGCAGAGGGTGAGGTGTGAAACCGTGTTGAAGGCAGCCGATAGGTCCCTTTGAATGAGGGCTGCTCTATGGCCGCGGTCGAGGAGCGAGCAAATGTCATCTGTGGCGGCAAGGAGGGTGGTCTCCGTACTGTGGTTGCTCCTGAAAACTGATTGGGAGATGTCCAGGATGTTGCTGTCCTCGAAGTGCTTCCAAAGCTCTATGTTGATGGCCTTTTTAATGACCTTGGTTAGGAAAGACAGCAGAGAGATGGGGCGGTAGTTCTTGATGTCCAGGGGGTCTGCCGTGGGTTTCTTCAGGAGTGGGCAGATCCCAGCATACTTATAGTCCTCAGGAAAGGTAGCTGTATCTATGAAACAGTTGAGGGTGTGTCGGAGCTCGGTGCAATGGAGGTGTTGGCTTTGTTAAAAATGAGGTGAGGACACTGGTCCATAGGGGCTCTGGAGTGGATGCTGCTCATGATGGAGCGGGTCTAGTCAGTAGTGAGGATGGGCCAGTGATGCATGATCTGTGACGGTTTGGAGGGGCGGAGCTGAAGGGTTGTTGGAGGGCTTGGAAAACAGCTAAGGAGTGAAAACACTATCAGCAGAACAACTATGACCATATTGAAACGTAAATGCAGTGAATTAAATACACAGCAAAGGAAGGAAAATAAGCAGAAATCAGAAATATGTTTACACTAATAAGACACATCAGGTAGGGTGAGGAAGGGCATAATGTGAGATTACTTATTATTGTTTTTTTAATCTTAATTTTATGGTCAACTAATCTACAAAATTCTAATTTTATGTAAATTCTGGAGGTTTATCAGATTTGTAAGTTGAAAGTTTATTGACCTTGGAATCAGCTGCTCTGACCCACAACTTGAAATAAGAGGATTTAAAAGTATACTGTTGTAAATAAGGTAGTTTTGTATAATAATTACTTGTAGTAGTTATCTATTTTAAGTATCATAATATTGGATAGTCACAGTTATAACAGTTGTAAAATATATTAAGTATACAATACAGACCCAAGAATGGTATGCTCTTCTTCCCCGTGGGAATGTGGAACATGGAACATTCGGACTGTTGGAGACTGGAGGGTGTCATAGAATGTTGAGATGAGGCGAAGTGTGGAGCTAGGAGAAGGAGAGGAACTCTGAGGGAAGAATGTAAAAGAAGGCTGTAAGAAGGGCTGAACAGTGGAGATGAAAATAAAGTCTGGAACTGGAAGATAAGTACTGTGTGTGTGGTGGACTTTATAATACTGGCGACGAGGAAGGGAGAAAGGGGGCACTCTCATCTCCACCCCTTGTTAAACTTCAATTCAAGTCTAGGGCGTGGATAATTTCAATACTAATATCTCTTCATGCCCTTCGTTAACTGACTAAATGTTATTAATCACTACGAAAATCTAGAAGTTGAATATATTGCAGTACGCCTTATACTGAGGCAGCGCCATTCTGGGAATCCATGCGTTTACAAGTTACTCAAATATGTCAGAGGAAGTTATTCAACGAGTTTTCTCTCAGGAAATTACATTGAAACCTGACAGGGAGCAGGATACTGTGGCTTGTCTACAAAAGCCAAGGAGTGAACTTTATGACCCTTCTGCCGGTCAAATCACGCTGACAGGCATTGCGGTAAGGACACTTCACATGTAACGTTCAATCTCAGTATTAACCACCTACTGTTACCGTGCGCTTTCTCGCAGGTCAAATCTGCATGAAAAGTTCAATTTACTTGAAGATATCGCGTTTGATTTCAAACACGATTAATATTGATTGACTTCCACAGCCTGACACTTACGAGCGTGGCTCGCAAATGCCGCATTACAAGGAACAGCTTCTTGCCTGTCGGAACCCGCGCTGACAGGCACAGTGAAATTCATTTACATGGCGGGGTAACACAATCCTTGTCCTCCGGCTAGTAAACCACTATTCCTTGCCAGTTGGAACTCGCGCTGACAGGCACAGCAACGTTCATTTATTTTCAAAACAACGCAGCGCTGGGGATCACGTATCGAATTCTCCAACGACCATAAAGAACGTGCGCTGACAGACTAACCGCTTTTGTTTATATTACGGACTCGCAGGACAGTCAAAGAATACTTTTGTGTAAAATTAATGCGTTTCATTATGAAAGGAACATTTCTTACCAATTCTATGTTCGGCTGAGTATTGTTGATATACAGTTCTTTGTGGTGCATGCTGGGATTGCTTTGCTGCCAATGCCTTTTCTCTAATTTTCACTTCCTGGTTTATATATGTTTGCTGTGATGATTTCTGCATGAATTAATTAGAAGATTTGATATTTATAACGCAAATCACATCTTGACTGGTAATTATAACATTGTGTTTATTACTTAGGTAATTTGTATTAGGTATTTTGTCTTATTCAAAAAAAAATTTTGGGGGGGGGAACAATGGCTGCTGCAGGGATGTCCCAACCAATTCCTTTCCTGAATGAAATGGGGGAACCCAACATTCCGTGGAAGGATTGGTTTACATTTTTTTAATCTTATCTAATAGCGATTGGGGGGGACAAATTCAATCCCATTAGGAAACAACATATTCTGCTACATAATTTAGGGACTCATGGGAGAAAAATATATGAATCTCTTCCAGATCCTAGTATTCCTGAGGGTCAGGTTCAGGATGAGTTTGTAACCACTTATTTAAAACTGGAGAAACAATTTGGAGACCGAATTAACGTAGTTCTTGAATGACACAAATTTTTCTCTCGATGTCAAGGCAAGCAAGAGAGTGTTACTAATTATATTGCTGCGCTTAGAGGGTTATGTACCTTGTGTGAGTTTGGGGACCTTAATGACTCTCTTATCAGAGACCAATTAGTCCGATGCACGAATAATGTTAAAATTCAAGAATAACTCCTACAAAGACAACCTGACCTACAGGAAGCAATTGAAATAGCGAAATCAATAGAACACACTGAAATTTGGTTACAGGAAATAGATCCCCACCAGTTGAGGAACATGTAAATGAGATTACAAATGATTCTAGAGAGGACAAAATTCTCAAAATCAGAAGCAATGAGAGACAGCCCCAGATGTATGGGAACATAAGACCTAACTTAACATGTTTCCGATGTGGTAGTAGTAATCACCTGGCTAATTCTGTTCATTGCCAAGCCAAATCAGCAATTTGTAGAAAATGTAATAAAAGAGGCCACTTTGCCAGAGTGTGCAAGGACACAACCAAATTAGCTGACAACAAAAAACCAGAGGATACTTCCCAGATGATTAAGAAAATTGTATTACAAGTAAATTCAGATAGTAGTAGCACTAGCCAATATCCAGAATGTACCATAGCCATTAATAACAGACTAACTAGAGTATAAGCGGATTCGTGCTCTCTATTCACGATTATAAATTCTCATGATTTAAGCGCGATAGAGAGCGGAAGCAAAATCAAGTTATTACAACCGGATATTAATCCCAAGGGTTATAATAGGGATCCCATTTGCTTAAATGGAATGTTCACAGGCATCATTTCATTCAAAGGTCGGTCCACTGTGGGGAAGATTTATGTGGTGGAAGAAGGTTCCAGTTTGCTAGGGTGGCAACACCAAAAGGAACTGGGAATAAAACTTGACCCTAACAATCCAGAACAAGTGTTATGCATTGAGAGTTCTAATGAAAGTGAATCTTTTATACAAGAATTTCAAGAAATTTTCTCTGACAAACTTGGACTTCTGAAAAACTTCCAACACAAGATTAAACTCAGACCCACATCTAAACCAGTAACACACAGGACTAGACCTATACCGCACCTATTAAAAAGTGTGGTCAAGGAGGAATTGAATAGGTTAGAAAATCTAGGAATAATACAATTCATTGAGTGCTCAGAATGGTTGGCCCCTATTGTGGTGGCCAAGAAAAGTAACAGCAATGATATCAGGATATGTGTGGATTTGAGGGATTTGAATAGGAACATCTGGGTCAAGAGATACCCCCTTCCTAGAATCCACAAAATTCTAAGTACTATGGGGGAAGCAGCGTATTTTTCAGTACTAGATCTTTCTAGTGCATATCATCAGGTTGAGTTGCATCCCGAATCTAAATGGCTCACAACATTTACCACCCCATTTGGCTCTTACATGTTTAATAGAATGCCCTTCGGGCTCGCATCGGCAGCAGCTGTTTTTCAAAAAATTATGCAAAACATCTTGGGCGACTTACCAAACACCCTATGTTTTCAGGATGACGTTCTCATTTACGGCACCACGGAAGAAGAACACAATAAGAATTTAAGAGCTGTTCTTCAAAAATTAAAGACAGCAGGGCTCACATTAAAAAGAGAAAAATGTCAGTTGGGGGTGAAATCAGTAGAATATTTAGGACACATCATTTCTAAAGATGGATTTAAACCCAAGTTCTCTCTAGTAGATGTGGTGAAGAAAGCTGAACCTCCCAAAAACAAAGATGAATTACAATCATTCCTTGGCTTGGCTGGATTCATGTCCAAATATGTAAAGAATTTTTCATCTATCTCATTCAAACTTAGAGAATTACAAAAAAATCATGTACCATACGTTTGGACCGATAACCATGATCATGCATTCGAGCAAATCAAATCGGCCATAGTGGAAGCGCCTTACTTGTGTAATTTTGACCATAACAGAAAAACGATTCTCACAACCGATGCCAGCAAATTAGGCACATTATCTCAAATTGTCGATGGGAAAGAAAGAATAGTGGCATTCGTATCCAGGGCCGTAAGCAAGGCAGAAACTAACTACTCGGTTATTGAAAGAGAGGCCTTGGCGGCCTTCTGGGCAATAAAACATTTAAATTTTTTCCTCTGGGGAACTCAATTTGTCTTGCGAACTGATCATAAACCTCTAGTAAATGTGTTCTCCACCAAACGATTCAACAATAGCACTCCGAGAATCGCTAGGTGGATTTTAGGGCTAGAAAATGTTTGTTTTAATGTTGACTACATTTCCGGTAATAGGAATTCTGCAGCAGACTTCCTCTCTAGGTCTCCAATGAGCATCAAAGAGGAGGCGGAGATTAATGAATTTCCCATATTATTAATTAACTTACCTTCTATTAGTAGTGATGAATGGGAGTTAGCATATCAACCGGATGACGCCTTATCATTATTAAAAGAAAAAGCTAAAGAGGGATGGCCATTAATGAGAAAATATCTTGAAGACATCATTAAAGATTTTTGGGAAGTGAGATTAGAGATTAATGAGAAGAATAATTTTGTACTCAGGAATGATAAAATTATACCTCCCCAAGGCCTTAGATTGAAAATAATAAAACTCGCTCATGAGGGCCATTTAGGACGAAGTCTCACCAAGGCCAGAGTTAGAGAGTGTTTTTGGTTCCCTAACATGGACTCCTTAATAGAAAATGAAATCAGGGAGTGTTCAATCTGTGCTGCAAGTGACAAAACAAAAATAATTCGTAAAACTCCTATCTCTCCTGTTCAGGTTCCTAATAAACCGTGGGTTAAACTAGCTTTAGATATCATTGGTCCTCTTAATTATTCAAGTCTTCAAGAAAGGTTTGCATTTGTTCTAATTGATTACCAATCCCATTGGATTTCCACAAAATTTGTGAACCAAATCACCACCAGTTCTGTTATTAACTTTCTCAAGGACATATTTGCTGTAGAAGGAATTCCGGAAACTCTCATTACAGACAATGGAGTGCAGTTAACATCTATGATGATGAAACAATTTCTTGACTCAGTTGGTATAAAACATCTCACCACTGCACTCTATTGCCCCAGGGCTAATGGGTTGGCAGAACGTACCAACCGTATGATTAAAGAATGTATTCAATTAGCCTGTATTAACCATGTAAATGTGGAAAACACGATCAGGGATGTGCTGTGGGCCTACCACACTACTCCAAATTTAGTTACTAAAATTTCCCCCTTTGTAGCTTTACGTGGCAGAAAACCATGCACTAAGTTTTTTCCGTCTTGGCTTGGGGGAGGGAATAAAAGCGAAAGTATGATCCCACACAACAATGCAAAAATAACGATGCACCAAAGAAATTATAAGGAGAGGTATAATACTAAATATGGGGTGAAAGAACAAAACTGGAAGGTGGGAGATCAAGTCTTGGTAAATAGACCGTTGGGGCAATCAAGGCCTTACATGAAAGAATCTAAGTTCACGGGTCCCTTCTACATAACTAAGGTAAAAAAAAATGTGGTGGTATTGAACAATGGCCAGTGCTGGAGTATGGACAGAATTGCTAAATACCCAATACGTAACAAAAATGCAATCTCCGATAGGAACTCAAGAGAAAATGGAAAAAGCTTGTATGGGGAAACTCAACGAATTTCACAAAGAACACAGTTTGAACGCTCATCTAGACCTCCGTTTTGGCACAAGGACTACAATGTCAAAAAAAAATAACTGGAGGCATAACTTTCTATGGAACAAGACTTTTCTATATGTCAGATGTAACAACAAAGTTTTTGTTTGTTATAAAGGGGAAGGTGTGTTGTAAATAAGGTAGTTTTGTATAATAATTACTTGTAGTAGTTATCTATTTTAAGTTTCATAATATTGAATAGTCACAGTTATAACAGTTGTAAAATATATTAAGTATACAATACAGACCCAAGAATGGTATGCTCTTCTTCCCCGTGGGAATGTGGAACATGGAACATTCGGACTGTTGGAGACTGGAGGGTGTCATAGAATGTTGAGATGAGGCAAAGTGTGGAGCTAGGAGAAGGAGAGGAACTCTGAGGGAAGAATGTACAAGAAGGCTGTAAGAAGGGCTGAACAGTGGAGATGAAAAGAAAGTCTGGAACTGGAAGATAAGTACTGTGTGTGTGGTGGACTTTATAATATATACAATCAAGAGCACTCTGTTGCCTTAAAGATACACACCAAGTTGTGGCCAGAACAGTACACCATTGTAGCCAGTGCACCCATGACTGAGGGACCTCCAAAAAGTTAAACTAAAGACTGTGCCATAATTAATCAGATCCGGTGAGGCAGAGCTAAAGTGGAATCCAGAAATAATGGTTTCTGAAGGATAGGTAGCTGATGGCTTATGGTTGTATGACACCTGTTTATTATTGTTATATAAAACATATTAAAAGGTATTCTTGGACATATGAAGAATCCCTTTCCAGGAACATTATTATTCTAGCAAAATAAAAGTAGTTGTAGTTATAGTCAAGGTTGACTTCTTGTGTTAAAAAAGACCCTCACTCAACTAGGTGTCATGTTCATCACTGTGACCCCTCCTCACCCTAGTTATAATGTTTCAAGCCAGGCTGTGCTCCTGGATGGTACAGAGCTCATTATAAGAGACTGGCTGAACACCAACAGAAGATTCATGCCAACATTTTGACCATACAATGATACACTATCCTTAAATCTCCCTGTTTTATGACAGTACTGGGCCACTGGCCCCTTGATGGCTGGACTAGATTGATTGATCTAATTTTGCCATGCACCCTTTCCTTGTTTTTTTTAATCAGTGGCTTTAAGGAATCTAATTAAGTGTAACTTAGGCACTTTATATTTATCCTATCTTGTAATTTTCATGTGGTTTTGATGTCATTGTGTTCTGTAAAGTGTCATAGATTCCAGCACACTGGAGTTGGTGACAGCTGAAAGAGGTAACAGGAGGTAGTAGGAGAGCCATCTCTGACCTAATTGGGAACCATCAGGTTCTAACTGGGAAGCAGTCCATTAATAAACTGCTAATAAGGCAAAAAGGCAATCTAGAAAATATGAGAGACTGACAAAGAAGGGCCTTGTGAAAAACATGTGAGAGAAAGTTAGCATTCTGCATGGCAGACATAGCACTGTGGTCCAGACTGCCTCTCTTGCCCAAACAAATCAGGCAGAATCAGGTAGCCTAGCACGAGCTACACAAGTTTGCTCCAAAACTCTCTTTGTAGACCGGGAGCCTCAGACATCCCCAGGCTACTATGCACATGCGGCTCACAAAACGAAGGCAGTGGCAGGGACACATAGGGTGTGGGAGGAAAGCTGAGAAGGAGTGAAGAAACCTATGAACATAAACCAAAAGTGAGTTAAGAATTAGTTACTATGCTTGTCTTCCTCAGTCTGTGTCCACTTGCACCATGGAATACCATCTCAGTGACTGAAACAGATATGAGTAACCATAGAAAAATGGTAAAAGAGATGCAATACCTTGTCTGTTGTCCAGCCTTTATGAAATTATCCACCATCAATGCCTCAGGGTTTTACCACCATCTGACCAAGACTGAAAACTGAGTGTACAGTTAGAAATAATTGTCAAGGACCTCACAGTGACTTTAGACCCTAAAAGACATAGGAGATGGTGCACCCAGTATCTAGTGGCCCTAATTATTTGGTACTTCAAATCCATTCATTGGTGCTCAGAGCTTACAAATGTTGGACCAATTCAACTAATGATCCAGATGGAAATGCTAGAAGTGTGGAAGGTTGGTTGACCTTGTGTCTCTGAATGAGCTGAAGTAACACTATTCTGACTGCAACACCTTTGGTATCCTTCTTGTAGCGCAGGCAGCTAACAGAAGCTTCAGGTTGTGTATATGGAGAGAGCTTTCCTTTTCAGATTAGTTGTACATGTAGAGACAGTGCAGTTCTGAACAAGCCCACTGGGAGACATTATATCTGATTGGATGCTAAAATTCTCAATGGAATGCAAGAAGAACATTCTGCTCTAAGGTTTGATTATGTGGACCTACCTGAGTAGCTGCTCTTTGTCCAACAACACCTTACCCCAGAGAGTGAATATTCTGTTAACATAGCCAGACTGAAAGCTCTAGACCCTGAGAAACAGAATGCTTGCTGCTGTCAGAGGCAGGTAAACATTGTCTGAACTGTGGTCAAGAGAAAGAAGGTTACTCATATTAGATAACTAAATAGTACATGTCTTGCTGCAGACATGGATTGAGTCTTCTTCTTGGTTGAACAGACCTTGTTACAACTTCAGGCAATATTCTTTTACATCAGTGAAGAATGTCCTGTCCCTGAGAAGGGGTTGTCACTGAAGTCTTGTGCTGGACAATAAATTATAGTCTTTAATTGGGCTATTGTAAGTCTCACACAGGGTGCAAGGGGGTCTCTGTGCAGGGCAACTAAGAGGAGGTAAAGGTAAATAATCAAGTAAATACTGCACTTACTCTGGAGGCCTTGGAGATAATGGAGCTCTACAACTCTACCTTTGCAGCTTCGTGGGGAGTTGAAAGACCATGAAAATTGTGTTTGAAAAGTAAGCATTTTTCTGCACAAGTCTGATAAGCTCTCTATGAGAAACTACAGGGCATATTTAGGGGAGGCTTGCACCTGCCATGTGTCATGTTGTGTGACAAACGTGCACTGCATGCAGTAAGTCATATTTTAGAAAAGACGCATCTCCAAAAATGTGTTGTTTTCAAGCTTTGGGTGGGGCAATAGTTGTGCTTTTTTTGGCTGCATCACACAATAGTTAATAGATGCAATGTAGGTGTTCCCCAGCAAAATCAGATGCAGATGTAATGCAGTGGTACTTATGTGTGTAGCACTGAGTCACACATCGTGTGTAAGCACAATACAAAGGTACAACTGTGCCAGAATTGCTGCACATTGTCAAATAAGGCATAGTAAATGATGCAGTGACTGTGGTATAAAAGCATCATCATCACAAAACACTTTGGCAAGCTCAACTGCGCCATGAAGGTCATCATACTGCAAGTCTGAGTAGCTAGGAGACTACCACTACCAATATGTAGACAGCAAAGGAGGAAGGAATGCATTTTCTGCCAACACGTATCCCTCATTAACCTGATGGAGGAGAAGATTGTGCAGTTTTACAAGTTAGAGAAGGAGTCCATCAGGGAACTGCTGCAGAAGATCAGGCCAGTTCTCCAGACAACTACAAAGAACCATACCTTTGTAGTACACGTCAAATTGTGCTACACATCTTGGACTCTGGAACTTTCCAAACTACAGCAGCAAGAATGGCACGCATATCACAGGGAGAATTATCTGTCTTTCTCCCGTCTGTGTTGGATTACATGATTAAACTGACCCCACAGTACCTACTCTTTTTTTAAAACACTTTTATTGCATTTTTTTGCATCAATACTTACATACAGTACATTGGAAAAACAACAGTATGTCGTCAGTAGTAATTCTGAGAGGGTCTCTAGAACCTCCTATTATATCCGGATAGCTCTTATAAATCTAATCCACAATATAGTGCAATCAAATTCTGCTGATTTCTCTCCTAGTGTTACTGTGTAGTCACTGTATCGTTTCTCAAACTTCCTAACCGTTAAACCCCATCCATCCCCCAACCCCTTCTGTGGGAATGTCCTAGCAACCTCACCATTCATGCGTCTCGTTCCACTTAATTCTTGATGTTAGGGCACAGGGATTTCCGCTATCCGCAGTATCTGCAGGTGGTGTGTGGTCTTGGCAGTTCTTCGGCTGTCATTTAAGGGATGTTCCCCACTCTTGTAGATAGGCACCAACATTTCTTCTGTTGTGGTCCATCTCCCACTCCACCCAGATGAGGTTTCTGCTCCCCAAATCTCCTAATCTTTGAGGGCATCTGCAAATGCATCCAATGCGTGTGCTCACTCCAGTGAAGTACGTCCCCTCTTGGCCTCTCTGAGTCTAACATCTGACCCGTATCCCGCCCATTTGGTGGATTCTGTCTGCCAAGTGGCTATGCGAGGACCCTCTTTGCTCTTCCAATTTCTGGTTATTTCCCTTTTTCCAAGCACAGAGGCTAAGTCTTGGAATTGGCTAGTGATCTTATTTTTAAATGTGTGTGGGAACCAGCTCAGCAAGCATCGGTCCGCTGAACAAGGAACCTTTTTTTCTAAAAAAGTTAACACTATGTCTGTGATTCCCTTCCAAATGCTCCCCAGCGAAGGCCACCACCAGAGCATGTGAAAAGAGGTGGCGCTTACTTAATTTTTTTAATAAATCTTTTTTATTCAATTTTTGTTACAGTTTTAACCACTGTCACAGTAGAACATTTAATCATGAGCAGAAATAATCAGCTATATCATCTCTAGTGGATGCATGCCACAGAATGCATATATATATGTATTACACCCTTTCGTCTAGAGCAACTATATTTTATATTGTTGTACGAGTTTTAAGCAGGTCCATCCCAACAGTCCCACTGTAGTATCAATAATTTGAGGGCATCCAATTGCCAGTTCGCCTTCATCCTCTTGGTGTATCTCGATCTTCTAGATTTCAATGACTTCTCTGTATACTATTCTTAATTCTACTCAATCTCATTTTCTACAGGCTTGAGAAAGCCCTGGTGAATGCACCTCAAAGGGCGAAACACATGTTGGCTGAGTACTTACTTTGATCTACGTTCCATCTACTTGCTGTATCATATGGAGCCACTTATTTCTGATTCATAAATTCTAAATTGGATCACACATTCTGGAGTAATTTTCCTTCTCTTTATGGGACATTTTTTGGAGAACTGGCAATTGGATGCCCTCAAATTATTGATACTACAGTGGGAACCTCCCAGATATTGGCAGGTTTACTTAATAGATGGGGGACTAGGGTCCATTTGCCCCGGTTCAAGTTCCCACGTCCACCTAGTGAACTGACATTCTTTACGGGAAGTTCTATAACTGGACCCTTACTAACGTTTGACCCATCCTAACAGTCATATCTTTCAACAAATCTGAGTTCAAAAACATATTGTAGTAAAGGCTGCCATCCCATGTCAGTAGTCCTCTAACAAGTAATCAGGCCTATCAGGCAAGCGCAGCACATGTAAAGAATACATCTGTTTCATAATGTGTGTGTTTTGGCATAGCTCGAGATAACAAGTGATAACAATAGTGAGTTTAATAAACAAAACCAGAGCCTGTTAACAACGTCCCACTCACATTCAACCCCCACCACCCACCAGACGTATCCACCCAGTTCCTCCTGTTTTCTAGAGACAGAAATATGTAACAGTTCAGACTGCTAACACTGTATGGGTCTCTACAACAGGATAAAGATCCACTTCCTCAATTCCATAAACAATACGCAATGGACATCATGCCTCTAAGTCTCCAAATTGCCAGCAGGTACATCCTGTAGCATCTCAAGCTCAGTGAGCATATTTTCCCAGCTAGCGGATAATGACTGCTTGCGCCATTCCAGTGTATCCTCCCTACGCAGTGCTGTCCCCTCAGCTCGTGCCCACACCAAGAAAGAGTGCAGCCATGCCCCTAAAGGCGGAGGTTCAGAAGCTTTCTATCTCTTTGCAAGGAGGCGCTTTGCCATCAACAGTCCCAAGTCCAAGAACTGTGTAGTTGCCTTGTGTTTCCTAGGTCTGGGGATGAATCCAAATAGGCAGGTTTCCAAGCTGGCTAATGCTTAGTGTGCCATGCAGGTGGAAAGGTGAGAAACCACACCTCGCCAGTAGGTACACAGTGAGGGGCATGACCACATTATGTGCAAGAAGTCAGCTGCGACCAAAGCACAGCTGGGACAGGACGCGTCAGTCTGATGAAAATATCTGTTGATCTTCTCAGGAGTGAGGTGCGCCCGGTGTAGTATGTAAAATTAGATCAGGCAGAAGCGTGAAGTCCGTAGGACATGTGTAGGGCTTGCTTGTGCCATCTCCCTCACCCTATCCGTGAAGGGTTGATTGAGATTGCCTTCCCATCGGGCACGCAAATCAGCATGTGCAGGTGTAGTATGTATTTGTAATGAGCTGACTAGCCAATGAACCAGGTGTGTGCCCCGTCCCATGACCTGCATATGTTGGATCATCAGGTGAGTTGGTAGTTCCGCCGACATGTCTCCTTAGCGAACGGACAAAGATGCTCTCAATGAATTATACAGTTGAACCTGTCCAGGCATTAGACCAGTCTCCTCTACCAGAGTGTCAAAGAGAATCAGTATGCCCTCCCTATATAGATCTCCCAATGAGTGTATACCGGCTGCATGCCATGACTCTAGCTCTGCTGTCGATGTAAAAGTAGTGTTCCTAGGGATGCACAATGAAGCCAGTGCTGGCACATAGGGAGTCATCGAAAGTGTTATACTGATAATCCTGTGATAACATCAGTTTGCCACCCCTAAAAGAAGAGAGTTTGGTACCCTGGTGCACATGTTTGGGTGGAATAAATGAAATATGCTGGCCAGCGTCCATTGTGGCTTCGCTGTGGCTGTGTTCGACAAGTGTTGACCCGAAAGCCAGTTGGTCAGCCACTGCAATTGGGCAGCCAGATAATAGTGTTCTAGGTTATGCACTGCTAAACTGCCTCTTTCCATTGGAGCATATAGTTTCGCCAATGCTACCCTGCAGTGGCCAGTATTCAAGATGAACTCCCTCATCCTGGGCTCTAACTTCTGTAAAAACTTTACAGATATACAAATGGGCATGTTAGAGAAGTAGTATAAAAGGTGGGAAGTACTACCATCTTCAGGAGGGCCACTCACCCCACCACAGACAATGGTAGCATTTGCCAGAAGGCCATTTGTGTGCGAATGGAAGTGACCGCACTCTTAATTTGCTGTCATGTAAATCAGTATCCGAGTGATATACTCAGATACCAAGATAACTGAAGGTTCTGGGTTGCCAGAGCACTGGCGCACCAGATAGCTGCAAGGCCGAATCCCTTGACTCTGGATGAAATGGGAACAAACACAATTTGCTCCAGTTAACATGCAGACTCGACAGAGAGGAAAAATGTTGCTCTTCCACAACCTCGGGGGGTACCTCCCAGATGGATCTAACATAAAGCAGCTGATCATCTGCATATAGGGACACCACGTGCAGACCGTCCCCTAGCGGGATGCCCCAGTTTGCCCCTCAACGGCAGCACTCTGATGCCAGAGGCTCTATAGATAGTGAAAATAGTAATGGGGAAAGGGGCATCCCTGCCGAGTATCCCAGCCCATTAAGATTGGGTCAGAGATAGCAGAACCAGTTCGTACTCTGAATAGCGGTTGTGTATACAGTAGCCACACTAGCCTCATGAAGCCAAGGCCCAAACCATATTGAGTCAGGACTTGAAATAAGAATGGCCATTCCAGTGAGTGGGTCCAATACCAGGCATCCAGCATCTGGCCAGGCCTGCGTGGAATACCACATTACACGAAAAAAGCACTGGATATTCAATGACATGCTGCATGCTGGCCCAAAACTATTCTGATCCGAATGGACTAACTTGGGGATCAAGGGTGCCACACGCACCAGTCCTTGTCCCCAATCACCTTACCAAGATTTGCTTCCCATTTATCTTTCAGGCCCTCTAGTGTCTTCATTACTTCCCTTCTTGGTCTCCCATATATGCAGGTCACTGCTTTGACTGTCCCTGAGGCCATCACTAGATAACTAACTGATTGGTGTGGTCCTTCTATTCCAGCCTTCCAATGTCGTTTAATAACTTCCGTAATTGTAGTAGAAAGTGACTTCTTGGCAATTCGTCCTAGGCCCAAAACTCCTCGAATGGGAGGTGCGCTCTGTTTTTATAGAGTTCTCTCATCTCGGTCACTCCTTCTTCCTTCCAGGACCTCAACCCTCTCCAAGATCCTCTGTGTGGAAGTTCCTCCAGAAATCCTATTGGGATGTCTGGCGAGTAAGGGATATGTATGGGTATTTTCCAGAGGTGCCTTGCCCAGCACCATTGTGTAATTTGGAATTAAGGTTTGTTTTTACTACCAGTGTCTGGGAGCCATAGCATCGCCCTACACAAAGCCACTAGGTCAGGGGCCAATATGGGGAGTGATCCTCCCGGTGTTCTCCTTCCCGCTCCCCATTGTGTAAGCCAATGCAGCTGGGCTGCCAGCTTCGAACTCTGGGACTGCCATGCCTCCCTCTGATGTCAGTTTCTGCAGAGTGGTCAGAGCTATGCGGCAACCAGAACCCCATATGAATCCCGTTATTATCTTATCAATTTCTCAAAAGTATGCCCTAGGAATCCAGAGGGGTAATTTTGTAAAGTAGTATAGCAACCTGGGGAGTGCCACCATTTTTAGAAGAGCCACTCTCCCTGCCACTGAAATCAGTGGCGTGGACCAAAACGAGATACTTGTTTTCAGGCCCCCCCCCCTCACCCTATCCAGATTGCCATCCAGTAGATCATCTGTGCATTGGTATATGTGGACCCTTAGGTAAGTAAAGTAAAAGATTGCCAGGGCAAGGGTCCTAGATTATCCGGGGGTATGCCTTCTGCCTGTACTGGGAACAAACTGGATTTGTTCCAGTTTACCTGGAGTCTTGACAAGGTGCCACATTGCCTCAGCATATTTTGTGCTCCTGGGAGGTCTCTCTTGGTGTTCCAGAGGAAAAGGAGCATATCATCCGCATATAATGCAATATAGTGCTCCTTTTAATCCGCCTCCAATCCCTGATACATCGTCCCTCCCTGGGCCCAGCATGGCAAGTGTTCTAGGGTTAATGCAAATACTAGGGGCGAATGGGGGCACCCCTGTCTAGTACACCTCTCCACCCTGTAATCTTGAGAAATATGTCATTCTGTTCGGACTCTAGCCGTCGGATCCGAATAAAGTAAACAGGTCCAGGAAATTAATGCCTCCCCTACCCCCAAACATTCCACCATGCAATATAAAAAGGGCCATTCCAGGCTGTCATAGGCCTTCTATATATCTATTGATAGAACTGCTACCATCTGCCTACAGGATGATTTTGCCTTCAGGACTGTGTAGAGGCACCATCTGTTATGTGTATGTGCTGTGCTTCTCCCTTGGATAAATCCTGATTGATCTGCGTGGATCAATAGGGTCATATGTGTGGATCAATAGACTCTTCACCAGGATCCTGCTTAAGATTTTATAATCCGTATATAACATTGAGAGCAGCCTATAAACTTGTTCATCATGGGGTTCTTTGCCTCGTTTTAACAAGAGAACAATTTGGGCAAGTCAGAGAGATTGTGGTAGTATACCAATGTTCTTGGCCACGTTAAGCAGATTGGTCAGTCTGGGAATTAGGGCTTCTCTAAAAGTGTCATAAAACTCAATAGGGATCCCATCGGTACCCAGCGTCTCATTTCGGGCCATGATTTTAATCTCCGGCCGAACTTCCTGGATCGTGATTTCAGCTCCTAATGCCTCTACATGCTCTGGGGACAATTGTGCTAACTGTAGGGTATCCAATAACTCCCTCAGTTCCGTCATTGGGAGTCCTGCATGTGCTCTATATAGCTGTGCATAGTATTCTCAAAATATTGTATTAATCTCTTTTTGTCTATATTGTCTCGAGCCATCTTCTGCTTCAAGTTCTACAATAACTGATCCTCGCTTGGTGGGATTTGACAGCCAAGCTAATAGCCTGGCCATACAGTCTCTTTCAGCATAGGCCTGCACCATGTAGTTTCGATAGACAAAACAGCGTAATTTTTCAACTTTAGCTGCTACTGTTCCTTTGCAGCGAGGAGCTCCTGGTGTAGCTCCAGATGGCGGAGACATTTTTTTTTTCACTTTCCTGGAGCACTGTCTCTGCTGTTAGGACATCTTGGAGTAAAGTTCTCCTGACCCCTACCACCTCTAATTACTGATTTGAATGCATCCCATTCTGCCAATAGGTAGTCGGCTGTACCTGTATTGTCTTCAAAGTATTGAGTAACAGCCGTGCCTATCGCAGTTCAGAATACTGGGTCCTCCAGGGTTTCTGTGCGCAATCACCACGTCGGAATGCTGGGGCGCTCTTCTCCCCATCTAAGACAGAGTAAGAGTGGGTTGTGATCTGGTAGGGTGCGAGTCAGATATTCTGTTGTACATACCTGACTATGTATATCTGGGGAGCATAATATAGCATCTAATCGGATGTGCAAATCATATATGATGGAATGGTAAGAATAATCCCTATCCATGGGATGTTGCCTTCTCCAAGAGTCTATCATCCTCCACTCCAGTTGCCACTTTGAGAAGGCTCAGGCTACTCTCTCAGTCTGAGTGCTTGGAAGGGCTGGGAGCAATCTATCCATGGTGGGATCCGCTATACAATTGTAATCCCATCCCAGTATTACCGGCCCTAGTAGAAAGGGGGCCAAAACTTTGGATATGCCATTAAAGAACCGTGTTTGATCCACTGTCAGGCATATATACTACACAGTACCACATCTCGGCCATCTCATCTACCATTACTACCACATATCGACCTTCCAAGTCTATTACTTGACTCAGACACTGAAACGGTACCCCCAACCAAATCCAGACCAGTGCCCCTCATGCATATGCAGAGTATGTGGTATAAAATAGTTGACCTCGCCTCCTACATTGTAACGCTAGCCCTTCCTTGGCTGTTAGGTGTGTTTTTCCTGTATAATGGCAATTTGCACTCCTCTACGCTGCAGGTAGGAGTGGACTTTATATCGCTTAACCATGGTATGCATCCCTTTAATATTCCAAGTGATTACTCCCCATTCCCCAGGCTAACAGTGAACAATCCCCAAAACTCCCCTTCCCCAGGACAAGTGGGTCCCCCCTCCTCATCCAAAGTATAACACTTAATTTAATATTGGTGGAGATACCCACTAATCAATGTTGAGGTGTAATCAACAGTCAACATCTCACCCGCCTTCCCCCCACCCATCAACCTTGCCATCTTATGTCTGCTCCCCAGCTCTGTTCTATGGTCTCCAACCAGGTTAGTGGAGGTAGCCATCACCATTATCCCAGCAGTCGGTCCCCTTAAGATCTGTCACTTATGTCCAATAGTTGTACAATTAGTTCCCTCGTTCCAGTGCCCTTCTTGGAAGTATAGTGAGTAGAGAATGCCCACAGCCACCATCAGATGCTAGGTCATTCTTAGTGCATGTTAGTTAGTCTCAAAAGCATTCATCTGCCGTGTTGGGGGTGATTTTGGGTATCTCGTCTTCCGAATAGTCCGAGGAACCCTCTCCACTGGATTTGGAGACCTCGCTATTTGTTTCTGTTGCCATCTGGCTGGTGCCTTTTCTTCTCTTCCTGCTCCTCTCAGCCACTGTTTCCATCACCCTTTGCTGATCTTTTCATGCCTCCATTTTAGTTGGTGCGCCCCCATTTGGGCTTCACACTCTCTTTTTAACTTTCTTCTTCCTTGCACTTCAGCCTGTCAGATATGTACAGCTAGGTCCAGATTGCACTTGGAGGTTCTGCCAGTCCCATACTTCCTTGGGTGAGTGAAAGAAATACGTCCCCTCAGCCGTGGAGATTCTAAGACAGGCAGGAAACATCATGGCATATTTCACATTTAAATGTCTTAATCTCACTTTTGCTTCAGTGAACATTGCTCTTTGTTTCTGGATGACCTTAGTAAAGTCTGGGAAGATCATCACTTTATTATTGTCCACCATTATATCATGTTTCTCTCACGTCCTTGCCAAGATGCTGTCACGATCCCGGTAATGTAAGAGATTAGCTACTATAGGCCTTGGTGGCATTCAAGGTTACGGCAGCTTTGCTGGGACCCTATGCACCCTCTCCAGCACATAAAAGGCAGAAAGCCCCTCTGATACTATCTCCTCTCGCAGCCATCTCTCCAGGTTAGATAGCGCATCCCTCCCCTCCACCCTTTCGGGCATACCTACAATGTGGATATTATTCCTCCAGGACCTATTCTCACTGTCCTCTGCTCAGAGTGCTAGGGTGGGCACCTTTGCCTCCATCGTTGTTAGCCTGGTCTGTAAGGAGCCTACCATGAGGATAATCTCTGTCAGCGTTTTCTCTGTCGCTCTTGAGGAAGCCAAGAACTACTGCCAGTGCATCTACCTTGGTTTTGAGAGATTCCCTCGTGGTTGTGATGGCTTGCAAGATGCCAGTCAGCGGGGGGTCCTGTTGGGGTTCTTCTGTCACAGAATTCAGTTTCACTGAGAGCGTTCCATTACTCTCCGCTGCCCCCCTGCTCTGTCTTTTTTTTATTCATCTTTCCCATGGCAGCAATTAGGGGCAAGTGGTCTCACAGGCACTACTCCAGTCAGATGGTGGTCTTCTAGTCTATGTGAGCTCTGAGTCCCTCGATCCAAGTGCGCCTCGGGACGCTACTTCCGAGGGATTGAGCTCCCTTCTTCTTCCTTGCCCTTTTTGAGCATCTTGGGTGTCAGCCCACAGTTTTGGGCTAGGCTGGGTGCTCCTTTCATTGATGGGTTCTTGTACCAGGTGTGTGCAATGTTTCTGCGGCCACCTCTGGTCCTCCGGGCCCCAGTCTGCAGGCCCCTCAGTGCTTTAGGGCCGGGAGTATGCACAGCCAGCCTCCCCCACAGCTTCAAAGGCACTCTAGTGTTCCTGTTGCGTTACCTTATTGTTTGCCTTCAGGGCACCCTTTTATACTTACTGAGTGTCTGGTGGCTGTGGGTTCTCTGCTGGCTCCAATGTGATTGCCACGATCGCCTTCCTACATACCCCCAGCAGGATAACCAGGGGGGGCACGATCTCATTGTGCCTTCCTCACCGTTGTTTCTGGTCCCTTCTGCCGCTCTGCGGGAGTGCTCCCGATCACGCAGCTCCTGCAATTGCCTCGGTCCCCTTCTGACTCCCTGCTCACTGGAGAGTCGAGTCGGCAGTTAGGCAGGGCAACTAGGGTCATGCAGGTTCTTCTTTCCGGCTGCGGGACTTCCACTGTACTGTAGGCGTTCCCTCATCTACAAGACTGCTGGTTTAAGGATGACAGTACTTATGTTTGCAGGTGAATATGCCTATCCTACAACAAGTCACTACTGTAGTCCCAAAACGTCCGGCTCACTAGCAGTACCTCACCAAAAACCCAAACAGTTAAAGGTGATTTGTGGCAGCCTTTACACATGGACTCAAGAATATGACATCTCAGGGAGTTTTGTGGTTAAACGGAGATTACCCTTTTCTCACAGATACATCATGTCTCAACCACACAAACACAGGCAATAACGAAGATGCAGTAAGGTTTCACTAGTTTTTATTCAACACAATCTGCAGTAAATTGCATGAGCTGCAAGGATTAGGATAATGAACAGTGCTAGAGACAGAATTGTAAAGACAAGAGTTATGATTATAAAGACCCCCAACACCTTGCAGTAACATAGAAAGACATAGACTATATAATATGTCCTATTACCCTATCCTGATAAGCCTAACCTTCTACCTAAAGGAGAGATGGGCATGTTAAACCTAATCTGCTAATGCCATGTCCCTGAAAAGAGCCCCCAACCCTTGTTACCTTGGAATGAGGTCTCTAGCTCAGACACCATAGGAACACGAAGTCCGGGTCAGCGTCAAGGCGACGTGCAGCATCGATAGCAGCAATGGTATCTGGTCGGAATCCCTCTGATTATCTGTTTAAAGTGAGGTGTATTTATACAGATCTACTTATAACCCGGACGTAGATTGTTCCCAAACAATAGATAACACAGCATGCTTGGGACGTCAATTAATATAAACAATTTCCTCAAAGGCGTGAAGAGGGAAAGTACCTAATGTGAACACCTACAGTTTATTTGTCTTTGTCGCTTGATTTGACACCTTAGCGCAATGGCACTGATAACATAAAGCTAAACAAATGGCCTAACTATAAACAAGGCAGCCACCTTAAAAGTATTAATTAAATAAATGGGCTAAGACAGAGCCAGCTATGTAGGTTAAAAGTCACTAGGTGACGGGGCACGAGTCGGCAAGCCAAAGGCTAAGCTAACTCCTGTTATCCTATTAAAACAAACTAGGATTCACTACAACACCAGCTGTCACAAATTCAAAGTCATTTAATACACATTCATAATACGACTCATTGATATACTTTATCAGAGTACTAGATGATTGCATGCAGGCTGCAAGTTGCCTACATTTGCTGCATCTGACATAATCAAAGTAATTGTAACCCATTGCTTACATAGGCCAATACAGACGTCATACACAAGGAACAAAGCTAGGTCACATAGTGATGAAGGAAAGGTATCACAGTGTAATTACCACAAACAAATCTACATACATATGATCAGGACATGGTGTAAGAATCAAGGCCTATCAATACAGAATCAACAACATTGAAATTTCACAAGCATACATTTTCTGACAGAAACTTTACTGTAGACGCCTATTGGAGTAAGTCAGTCTTTCAAACATAAAATGATACATACAGAAAATGGCCACATTTCTATTCCTAGGTGTCAATCTACGTTCATCCGAACAACTTGCATTTGTGAAAAAATACCTGAAAAATGAATATTCCTAAATTAAATATCCATGTCAGATGTCAAACAATGGAAACAGTTACTAAGCAATTGAGCATGCAAATGTATAACAAGCTATGTAGGGCCCTGGCACACCATGTAGACAACCACGCATATCATAGTTGAAAATACGTCAAACTGATTTGTTAATGTCAAACGTACAGTCACTATTCCAACCTATTGTTCTCAATATGCAGGAGACACTTATCTAAAGTTTGAGACATAGAACACACATACACCCTGATTTAAAATTAGCAGATACAAATATACACATTTGCTTATCTTGCCATTCTTTTGTCTTAATCCATTAACTTTCATGTTGATGTGTTGTATACCTGACATGCTGTGCAAGTATTACACCTATTCAAAAATTAAGCACCAAGCATGTGTAAAGCAATGTACAACAACTAAAATATATCAGTTTCAATTAGAATGAAATGTATTTCATAATGCCTGCATAAAGATGATAAATATGTAGTATTGTTGAATACACAAGAAAAATACAATCATTGACTTGGGATAATGTCTATTTTCAGGTGACCAGAGATACGGTTTGCAGCCGTGGCTGATGACTCCTTTCACTAAACCACAGACAGATGGGCAGAAGAAGAACAATGCAGCTCTGTCCAAAACCCACAATGTGGTGGACGTATGTTTGGGGTACTCAAGTCATGCTTTAGGTGCCTCCACAAGGCAGGTGGCAGACTGTTCTAGTCACCTGCCATGGTTTGCAAAATAACTTTAGTTGGAGCAATTTCGTACAAAATATGTGTAAGGACCAAAGTCCCATGGATCTATCAGGGGGAAATCCTATGAGCATGAAAAGGCAGAAGAACCTGAGGGCAAGATTGTCCACATAATGTCAGGTTGCACAGGAAAATGGAAATTACATCAATAATTACATAAACTATGTCACATTCTCCTGTAATAAAATTTTCTTTTTAAGACTTTTGTGGAGTATATGTGTACCTTTATAGTCCCACAAATCTCATCAACTAGATTTGATTACATCAACATGTATAATATATATATTTTTAGTTGTTGGTAAACATAGGGACACAACTCCAGCTCAAAACAAATTAACACAGCAAGCCACCTGTCTTACTGTGCTGTGATGCATCAAAGTATGAAATGTGGCACTCAGTGTATGAAGGATCACAAATCTACCAATAAGTCAGTCCCTGAGAAAATATTAAACTTGATGTGTGTATCATATATGGATGGGCATGCAGAGTGACAGCACTTTGCTAGTACACATGTTGCAGCAGATACCATCACAGATCCTGGGAGTTATCTGTAATGGACAAAGGTCTGGTCTCAGGTATAGATGTAAAAATGTAATTTGTAAAGAATGCATTCATGTACATAGGGGGTTCAACAAACCACCACATATCTAACACATTTCCTGGGCATATTGATGTAAATCCCACATCTGGCTACAGTTGTCAAAATACACATTTCCCATGTTTTGCACGCCAATGCTAGGTGGGTAAATAGGCTGTAACAAAACATCACAAACTGATGAAGTAGTAATGCACGGTATTAACCAGAGAAGTCACTAAGGGAGATGTTTGCCAGTCATCACATCATGAAGACTGTGATGGTTAATGTGTGAAGCATCCATTTAAAATTTCAAGCACAAATGGATGTACGCATACACAGTTTCATTCAACCTGGTGCAATGGAGGTGTAGGTTAGGATTTTTCCCCTGCATGGTAAAAGTAATCTACCCCTCCCCTGAGTGCCCAACTGCATATTTGTGTGCCTCACTAATACTGGTATAATCACAATTGGGAGCATTAAATATGCGTGTATGTAATCACATAGGCCTGTGTCATGGACTGTAGTCTGCTTGCACCAAGAGTGCCACACAAAGACCAGCCCTGATAGTAGAAGTACTCTACTGCCTTTGCCAGGAGTATGACAGAGCTAAAGAGGAGGTGACAGCATGCTGTGTAGTGGACAGTAGTAGTGACCTTGACTATTTAAACCTGATTCACTGCAGTGAAGCCTACTAACTCACACACCACTTAAAAAGTTAAGTTGTGTTTTACACTCACCCCTGCCCACTGTCCAACATTAGGTTGTTTACAAAATGTGAGCAAGATAAAACCACATGCAAAATTCATGTTCTTGTGTAAGACATACACAACACATAGTTAGAAATGTAGAACAGTGTGCTCATGATTAATGTGTAGGTCCTGGTAGTATGTGTTTAAACTGCCCCACTCTAGTACAGTTGAAAGGGAGTGTGAAACTAAACTGTGTGCAGACGGAGTGTGTGTGCTGCATGTCAGTATGCTGATGGTAGCATGATACATGTGTATCACAGTATTAGGCACTGAGGGGCATATTTATACTCTGTTTGCGCCAAATGTGCGTCAAAAATGTTGACGCACATTCGGCGCAAACCCTGCCCCATATTTATACTTTGACGTCCGACCCCGCGGGAGTCAAAATTCCACCATCTGCGTCATTTTTTGGAAGGGGGGAACCTTCCTTGCGTTAATTATATGCAAGGTAGGCGTTCCCTTCCAAAAAATGACTTTAAGGCCTGTGCCCCATATTTATACTCTGACGTCATTTTGACGCACAGGAGGGGGTGGGCCTTAAAAAACGACGCAGAGCCTGATGGGCGCCGTTTTTTAACGCCTGGGTCAGGGCAGGCGTTAAGGGACCTGTGGGCTCGGAAGGAGCCCAGAGGTGCCCTCCCCTGCCCCCAGGGACACCCCCTGCCACCCTTGCCCACCCCAGGATGACACCCAAGGATGGAGGGACCCATCCCAGGGAAGTAAAGGTAAGTTCGGGTAAGTATTTTTTTCCGATTTTTTTTGTGGCATAGGGGGGCCTGATTTGGGCCCCCCTACATGCCACTAGGCCCAATGACCATGCCCAGGGGACATAAGTCCCCTGGGCATGGCCATTGGGCAAGGGGGCATGACTCCTGTCTTTGCTAAGATAGGAGTCATTTCAATGGAGGTTGGGCGTAAAAAAAAATGGCGCAAATCCGGTTTGAGGCCTGAATTTTGCCTCAGACCTGAGCTGCCCCATTTTTGACGCACAACCCCCATATTCCCATACGCCGGCGCTCCATAAATAAGGCGCCCGCATGGTGCGTTGAAATGGCGTTAGCCGGCGGTAACATTTTTGACGCACAACTGCGTTGGCGCAGTTGTGCGTCAAAAAGTATAAATATGGGCCTGAATGTCCTGTGAATGTACACTGAGGGCTATATTTGTGCAATTTGTCATGCAGGGCAGTGCAGCAAGTCACCTTGCTGCACTGGAATGGATGACAGGGAAAAGGCAGGAATGTGCTGCATTAATAAGAATAATTGGCAGTCCTGTCTTTTAATTTTTGCTTCTATCATTTTTGCTGCCTAGCACCAAAGTAGGCACCCTTGCACCCGGGTTCAAGAGTGCCTGTGTTGCATGTAGGATTGTGTTTGTGCATGAAGGTCCTGCACAAACTATCCTGTGAGGTATAGTTCACATTGCAGAATCCAGCACACATTAAAAGAGGAAGTAACAAGGAGAAATATAGATACTACTCCTTGTTACAGCTCTCCTGGGAAGGTGTATCTTTTAGGTGCATTCCCATGTTTACCATCTATGGTTAATCTGGGTATGAGTCAAAAACCATAGGAGTTGCATGGGAACATGCATGCAATGCCCATGGAATGCCTCCCTAGCACAGATTAAGGCAATGCAGTGATCTGTGCAGTGTTGATTTACTTGAGATTTTGAAAGCCCTGACTTTTGCTTTGCATTGCATATGTACAATGTTGCTTAGTGCAAGCGCCACACAACTTGGGTCATACATATATCCCTGAGTGGAGAAGTGGGTGCACCACTACAATACATGGAGGACCTTGGCTTCTTTTGTGTGCAAGACATGGGTGCCTGGTCCAAACATGAGGGAGATAGCTATTACACCAGGTGGATTTAGAAAGTCCAGCAAAGCAGCAAGCTGGATAGGACATACACTGGAAGATGTGGGGCCAGGCTGTTTCTGTGCTTCCCTAAGTATGTGTTATATTCATCATAAATTACAAGGAAGGGGTCTCAACAGATCACAATGAGAGAGAGATTGGGCTGATTAGGGAATCAAAAAGAGTAGGGCATAGGCCACAGGAGCAATCTTTACATACACATATGACTGTGAGAACATCGAAGTGTGTATCCTGGCAATGCATTTGAAAATTGATTTTTCAGCATTCAGCTCTTAATTCTCACCTTGCTGCCCTGCAAAACTGCCTGTTGTTCCCCTAACTGGGTGATTAGACTGCACATGAATTCCTTGAACCCAGATTGACTCCATGGACAACCTTCCTGTCTGCCTGTAATGAAGTCGCAGGGACATGAAAAACATCCAACCACCCTGCCTCAGCATATGGACACTACCATCTGCAACTTTGACCTACCAAGTGGTGCCATCCCAGTCGTTGACCAGTGGAAATGGGCCTTAAGTGTTTGCTCCCACTGAAGCCACCCTTCTACTGCAGATCCTGTGCATCTTCAATGTTGTGCTGCTCTGAACCTATACATCGCCCCTGTTGTGTGGCTCTGAGCCAGCAAATTGCACCAGTTTAACGGATCTGGACCCGCGCATCGCCCCAGTTGTGTGGAAGTTATTGTAGCTGCAGAAATGCTACTGCACAGTGGGCCCATCACACAATGTCCATTGCGTGACATTGATGCAAATGTCAGAAACATGCTGGACGCACCCAGGAAATGATGCAGTGGGGCAGCAGGCTGCATACCAGTAGTGTGAAAGTTAGTTTCACTTTTGCTTACAGTCTCTTATTTAAAGCTGTATGTTGGTGGTGTTTTGAGACTGTGTAATTTTGCTCTATTTGGTCTAGTTGGTGTCTGTTCTGTTCCTGACTTGTGTCAAGAATGTACCATTGGTGTGTTTTTGTTGTAAATTGTATAAGTATTTGTCATTGTATTGTCGGGTATTTGTAAATATAGGGATTTAACCCCTTCGATGCCAGTCCTTTTCCCCTCCTTTGCCGAGCCTTTTTTTGGCTATTTGGGGCAGTTCACGCTTAGGCCCTCATACCTTTTTGTCCACATGCGCTACCCACACTAAATTTGAGTTATTTTTTTTAAACATCCTAGGGATTCTAGAAGTACCTAGAGTTTGTGGGTTCCCCTGATGGAGACCAAGAAATTAGCCAAAATACAGCGAAATCTTCATTAAAAAAAAGTGGGAAAAAAAAGGCTGCAGAAAAAGGCTTGTGGTTCCCCCTGAAAATGGCATCAAAAAAGGGTTTGCGGTGCTAAAATCACCATCTTCCCAGATTTCAGGAACAGGCATACTTGATTCAGAAAACCACATTTTTCAACACAATTTTGGCATTTTACTGGGACATACCCCATTTTTACTATTTTTTGTGCTTTTTGCCTCCTTCCAGTTAGGGACAGAAACTGGTGTGAAACTAATGCTGGATCCTAGAAAGATAAACATTTCTGAAAAGAAGACAACATTTCAGAAAGGGGTCATTTGTGTAGATCCTACAAGGATTTCCTACAGAAAACAACAGCTAAATTAAAAAAAATACTGAAATTGAAGTGAAAAAAACAGCTGTTTCTCTCCACGTTTTACTCTGTAACCTTTTCCTCCAATGTCAGATTTTTGAAAGCAATATACCATTACGTCTGCTGGACTCTTCTGGTTGCGGGTATATATAGGGCTTGTGGGTTCATCAAGAACCCTGGGTACCCAGAGCCAATAACTTAACCTGCACCTTGCAATGAGTTTTCATTCTATACCGGGTATAAAGCAATTAATTTGCGGAAATATAAAGAATGAAAAAGAGGTATTAAGGAAACCTTTGCAATTTACAAAATGGGCACAATATAAGGTGTTGAGAAGAAGTGGTTATTTGCACATCTCTGAATTCTGAGGTTCCCATTCTAGCAAGGAAATTACAGTGCATTTCTCAAATAGATTACTATTTTACACACAGTCTTACATTTGGAAGGCAAAAATGTAAAGAAAGAAAAGGGGCAATAACACTTGTTCTTCTATTCTATGTTCCCCCAAGTCTCCCAATAAAAATGGTATGTCTCTTGCACGGGTAGGCCTAATACCCGCGACAGGAAAATGGAACATGGACACATCACATTTTTACATTGAAATTTGCGATGTTTTTTGCAAAATGCCTAGCTGTGGATTTTGGCCTCTAGCTCAGCCGGCACCTAGGGAAACCTACCAAACCTGTGCATTTTTGAAAACTAGACACCTAGGGGACCGAGGATGGGATGACATGTGGGGCTCTCACCAGGTTCTGTTACCCAGAATCTATTGCAAACCTCAAAATTTGGCCAAAAAACAAATTTTCCTCACATTTTAGTGACATAAAGTTCTGAAATCTGATAGCAGCCACAAATTTCTTCCCCCCAGCGTTCCCCCAAGTCTCCCGATAAAAATGGTACCTCACTTGTGTGGTTATGCCTAGTGCCCGCAACAGGAAATGCTTCAAAACACATCGAGGACACATCACATTTTCCCAAAGAAAACAGAGCTGTTTTTTGCAAAGTGCCTATCTGTGGATTTTGGCCTCTAGCTCAGTCGGCACCTAGGGAAACCTACCAAACCTGTGCATTTTTTAAAACTAGACACCTAGGGGAATCCAATATGGGGTGACTTGTGGGGCTCTTATCATGTTCTGTGACCCAGAATCATTTGCAAACCTCAACATTAGGACAAAAAAACACTTTTTCCTCACATTTCGATGACATAAAGTTCTGGAATCTGAGAGGAGCCACAAATTTCATTCCACCCAGCGTTCCTCCAAGTGTCTCGATAGAAATGGTACCTCACTTGTGTGGGTAGGTCTAATGCCCCGACAGGAAGTGCCCCAAAACACAACGTGGATACAACACATTTTCCCAAAGAAAACAGCTGTTTTTTGCAAAGTGCCTAACTGTGGATTTTGGCCTCTAGCTCAGCCTGCACCTCGAGAAATCTACCAAAATCTGTGTACTTTTTTAAACCATACACCTAGGGGAAACTAGGATGGGGTGACTTGTGGGGCTCTCACCAGGTTCTGTTACCCAGAATCCTTTGCAAACCTCAAATTTGGCCCAAAAAACACTTTTTCCTCCTATTTCGGTGACAGAGAGTTCTGGAATCAGAGATAAGCCACACATTTCCTTCCACCCAGCATTCCCCCAAGTCTGCCGATAAAAATGGTACCTCAATTGTGTGTGAAGGCCGAGTTCTCCTGAAATGAAATGTCCCAAGACACTATGTGGACACATCAAAGTTATCAAATGCAAAACTACCTATTTTTGCGGGGGCACCTGTGTTTTTGGTCATGGGCTCAGCAGCCATATAGGGAATCCTACTAAACCCAAACATTTCTGAAAACTAGACACCTGAGGGAGTCAAGGGAGGTGTGAATTGCGTGGATCCCCCAGTGTTTTCTTACCCAGAATCCTTAGCAAACCTCAAATTTAGCTAAATAAATCGAATTTTTCCCACATTTCTGTGCGGGATCACTGCACCGGCACAAATGTCCTACCACCCAACGTTCCACTCAGTCTCCCAGTAAAAATGATGCCTCACTTGTGTAGGTGGGCCAAGTGCCTGTGACAAGGAAGAGCCAAAAACATGTAAAAAATGAGGGGAAACTAAAGTGGGTCCAAAAGGGCAGTTTGAAAAAAAATGTTTTTAGGCTGACAAATGGGGCAGAATGTTTATCAGTATAGATGCGACAATGTGGATTCCTGAAGATTCCGGAAGGTTTCATCACAAAAATGTGGGAAAAATGTGTGATTTCCAGAAAAGTTGGAGGTTTGCAGGACATTTTGGGTAAGAAAATGGTGCGGGGTGCATGCGAAGCACACTACCCTGGACTCACCCAGATGTTTAGTTTTCAGATGTGTCTAGGTCTCGTAGATTTTTCTACATGGCAGCGACCCAAAGTCCAAAAGGTGCAGCCCTCACCATTCCAAGTGGGAGGATTTTGAGACTTAGGCAAGCTCTCATGGCCCAAATGTAAATCCAAAACCCAAAATAATCTGCCCCAAGGAGGGAAGAAAGAGCCTAAAATAAATTCCTCCCCCCCAGGGGAGTGACCATTGCCTATGAGGTCGCTCCCCTGGTGTGAAACTGACCTAAATAAAAGAATCCCTGGTGTCTAGTGGTTTCTGCCCCCCTTGGTGGCAGATTGGCCTAATAACAATAGGCCAATCTGCCCCAGGGGGGCAGAAATGCCCTAAAAACAATCCCCCCCCACCGGGGAGCGACCTTTGACTAAGTGGCTTTTGCCCCCCTGGGGGCAGATCGGCCTAATTAATATAGGCCGATCTGCCCCCAGGGTGGCAGAAAAGGCCTAATAAAAAAACTGTCCCCTGGGGAGCGACCCTTGCCAATTTCATAAGAAATAAAATCCCTGGTGTCTAGTGGCTTCTGTCTGCCCCTGGGGGTAGATCAGACTAATCAATATAGGTCGATCTGCCCCCCGGGGGGGCACAAAAGGCCTAATAAAATTACTGCCTCCTGGGGAATGACCCTTACCTAAGGGGTCACTCCCCTTATAAAATAAAACAAACATGGAAAAAAAAATCCCTGGTAGTGGCTTCTATCTAATCAATATAGGCCGATCTTCCCCCGGTAGGGGGGGGCAGAAATGGCCTTAGAAAAAAAGACCCCAGGGGAGCAACCCTTGCCCAAGGGGTCGCTCCCCTTTCATGCCAATAACAAAACCAAAATCCCAGGTGCCTAGTGGGCATTTCTACAACCTGATTGCTTTATGATCGGGCAGCAGAATGACATCAAAAGAAAGGAGAAGCCTTTCCTTTCTTTTGATGTCTCTGCCTGCCTCCTCCTGTTCCAGATCGCGCTGGAAGCATGCTTCCAGGGCAATAGGAGGTGGCCTCTGATGAGGTCAGCACGCAATTGTGTCCTCTCGTCATCAGACGTCACTGGGGGAGGTGGGGGGAGACGTGGTGGAAGGAGACGCAGTGGAAGGAGACGCAGTGGCAGGGGAAGTGATTCCCCTTCGAGCCCTGCCCTGGGGTGGGAAGCCTAGAGCTCCCTCCGAGCTCCGGTGCAAGGACGCAATGGTTACGTCCCAGGCACAGGAGCACTGTGCCGCGGGATGCAACCATAATGTCTGCGGCACAGAACAGGTTAATATATTAGGTGTAGTTATTCGTTTAAGAGTTGTTTGTTTGGGGTACAGTAGGTTTGGGAGGGATAGGCTATGTTGGGGAACGGGGGGTAAAACTTTTAAAAAGTGAGAGTTTGTGGGCCTCATACAGCTAATTATATATTACCTTCCCCACATGGTGGCCTCTATGAGCAGAGTCAGTGAGGGCTACACCCACAAGGACCAGAAGGATCGCTGGGAGTTGGTGCAATGGCACATGTGCCAGGTCTTCAGAGGTGATCGCACCATCTCCCAGATCAAATTCCGATGCGGTGATATTGTGATATGTGAGGCTGATCTAAAAGCAAATGCTCTTCTATTGCATCATTTGGAGCAGGGGTGTGGGGCTACACTGACTTTACGAGTCTCCAAATAGTTGAAAATAAGTTCTTAAGAAGGCTATCCTGCAATCTACCATAACAGCGTTTTGTTATGAAGAAGTAGGACTGAGGGGCATATCCGACCATATCAGACTGCAACCTGTATTGCTTTGGTTAAAAGTTTGCCTAAATCCCGAAGCCCATCTGTGCAGATCAGTGATTAAGGACTGTCTGTCTCTGACTCGGTCGATGGGCATGCCCTGGCTCAGATATGTTAATTCCACACTGTCTCGTCTTGGGGCAGGGGAATATTTTCTTGCCCCTGATTCCCTAGCGGGACGGGCTAACAAGAGGATTAAGGAGCTATATCGGCATTCTATTTATGATTCAAACTCAATTAATGATACAGCCAGGGATCAGGAGAGGTGGCTGTCACAGCAATCACATCCCATTTTATATCTTGACATTATTACCGCTGAGTGGCATAGGTTTTTACTTACTAGACTACGCTTGAAGACTATACACTATCTAGTAGCATTCATCATCCAAGTTACTTGGTTTAAGAAACTTCTGTCATGTCATTATGATGGTAAATCACCCCAAAACACTTTTCACTTTGTCCTTTTTTGTAATTTATATGTTGTGCCCAAGAGAAGGTTTTTATGTCCAATATTTTTGTCTATGGGCACTAGTACTGGCCACCTTGCCATTTATTATCTACATGACCTGGGAAATGAAGGGATAATACAAGCTGTTTTAAACTTTATATATGCTGCTTTTTGTATTCGAAATGTTATTAGCTCTGTTATCTATTTTATTTATGAGAATTATGTATGTAATTGATTATGTCTTTTATGGTTCTTTTGAACCGAATAAAGTATTTGATGATGATGGTGAGGCTGATCTGGTGGACATTCTGGGATTATTGATATGAGACCCCGTAGGTATGTACAAATGTACCATCTGCATGTAGTAATGTTGCTATATCAGTTATGCAAAACATAAACATGAAAGGGGCAGACTTTTTTAACCGCTTAAGTGTGGGCGTCGGCCACTGGCTGACACCCACACTACCTCCCTGGTGCGGGTCACGACCAGTGGCCGACACCAGGGAGGGGGTTAATAAATCCTCGGGTGCGTCGCACGCGAGGATAGTTTTTTTTTTTTTTTTTATCCCTGGGAGACACGGAAGCTCTTCCGTGTCTCCCCCCGCCCCCCACCCGCCCCTTTGTGGCGTCAGCGCGCCACAAGCCGCGCTGACGTTACAATGTTGATTTCCCCATCGGAGCAGGAAGCTCGATGGGGAAAACGTCCACAAACGGCCTTCCCCACGTTAGGGAAGGCCTCGTAAGAAAAGGGAGAGTCTCCCCTTTCTTACGAGGCCTTCCTGAAAGTGTTTCCTAACCCCCGATGCCAGGAAACACCACTAGACACCAGAGATTTCATTTGGGGGGGTCGGCCCCCTCGAAAAAAGGTAGGAGCCCCGAAAGATTATTTTTTTTTTACAGGGGGTCGCCCGTGGGCAGGGCGACCCCCTGTGGGAGCAATATTTTTTTTAGTTGTTGTAGGGTTTCCCTGGGGGCCATTTTGGCCCCAAGGAAACCATACAACAACTAAAAAATATCTATATAGATATATATATATATAGATCTATAATATAGATATATCTATGTAGATATATCTATGTACATGGATATATCTATAGATAGATCTATAGATATATGTATATATATATATATATATATATATATATATATAGATCTATCTATGTAGATAGATATCTATATAGAGATAGATCTATCTATATATATATATTATATGTCACTTTTGTCAATATGTGTGTGGTTTCCCTGGGGGCTGCGATCGGCCCCCAGGAAAACCAGACCCACATATAAAAGTGATATATATATATATATATATATATATATATATATATATATATATATATATATATATATATTTATATATAGATTTGCCACCAGTTGTCTTGCAGTTGCAGCTTGCGTCTTCAAAGCAATGCACATACTTCAACTGACGCTTTTCAACTGGAGCTTTTAGGCAGCAATAAAAAAGTCAAGTAAGTATTGTGATTATGTTTCTGCTACAAAAGGGTCAGACTTGTCTAGTGGCAGTTTTAGTGCCATAAAGAAGCGCAGAAGGTTTATATGCCTACTGCAAAAAGCAAATCTGTATTTTATGTAAATAGCTGAGTACATTAGTAAAGTCAGCCATTACCTGCGCTATAATACAAATGAAATGTATGTGCGGTGTGGAGGGCGGCTATGGAGAGATGAAGGGCACTTTTGCTGGGTGGTAATGAGGAAATCCGAGGAGGAGGGAGTGGGAGCACCAATAATGATTGTTGGACTGGGCGCAGGAGGTGCTAAAGACTGTGACGAATGGTATGTGACAAGGTGTTTTTTGAGTGTCTTGAAAGAACGTGCTGATTGAGGGAAGAAGCGCAGGTAAGGTGGCCTCTACTGTTGCACGTATCTCACACACACCATCAATTTTGTGACTGTCTACGTAGGGTAGTGTTTTAGAGCAACAGTTTAGCCAATAGCAGAGATGGCATCTTGATGGATGACTGCTGCCGTCACTCGGGTTATAGAGGACAGCTCTGACATAGGATCAGAGACTGAGACATCAGATACTGAGACAGCATCTGTGGGATAGGACAATGGCGCAGACTCGGGGAGTGATTTTTCAGTCGGAGGAGTCCCATTCGATAACTCCTCTTCCAGTACATTATGAGGGAGGTGATCAGGACAGTCCTGCTGCTCCTTCGCAAGCAGTCTGTGCAACTGGGTAATAGTGGGTTAGCCCAACCCAGAGAGCAGGTGAATACGGCGGCAAGCAGAGAGAGAGAGAGAGTGCTCTCTTCGGAGCTCCCCAATTTAGTTCAGCCCCAAATTCCACCGCCCAAATCATATTGTGGAGACATCAAAATTATCTATCGCAAAACAAACTGGTTTTGTAAGGCAGGCACCTGTGTTTTTGGTCCTGGGTTCGGCGGCCATATAGAGAAACACACTAAACCCAAACATTTCTGGAAACTAGACATTCGGGGGAGTCCACAGAGGTGTGACTTTTGTGGATTCCCCAAAGTTTTCTTACCCAGAATACCCCGCAAAGCTGAAATGTTTGATAAAAACTCTATTTTTCTCGCATTTCTGTCACACAAACTACAGGAATATGCTGGGATCCACAAACTTCCTACCACCCAGTGATTCCTCACCTGTCCTGATAAAAACACTACCCCACTTGAGTGCCTACACCTAGTACATGCGTCAGGAATGGATCACCCCAGGGTCAACAGCTGCCTCATGTAAGGACCAACATTGACCGTTGTGTGATCTATTCCTGTCGCGGACACCAGGCCTACCCACACAAGTGAGGTACCATTGTTATCGGGAGATTTGGGGGAAGGCTGGGTGGAAGTGAATTTGTGGCTCCTCTCAGATGCCAGAACTTTCTGTCACCGAAATAGGAGGAAAAAGTGTTTTTTTGGCCAAATTCTGATGTTTGTAAAGGATTCTGGGTAACAGAACCTGGTCAGAGCCCCACAAGTCACCCCATCTTGGATTCCCCTAGGTCTCTAGTTTTCAGAAATGCACAGGTTTGGTAGGTTTCTGTAGGAGCCGGCTGAGCTAGAGGCCAAAATCTACAGGTAGGCACTTTGCAAAAAAACAGCACTGTTTTCTGTCAAAAAATTATGTCCACGTTGTGTTTTGGGGCATTTCCAGTCGCGGGCGCTAGGCCTACCCACACAAGTGAGGTATCATTTTTATCGGGAGACTTGGGGGAACACTGGGTGGAAGGAAATTTGTGGCTCCTCTCAGATTCCAGAACTTTCTGTCACCGAAATGTGAGGAAAATGTGTTTTTTTAGCCACATTTTGAGGTTTGTAAAGGATTCTGGGTAACAGAACCTGGTCAGAGCCCCACAAGTCACCCCATCTTGGATTCCCCTAGGTCTCTAGTGTTAAAAAATGCACAGGTTTGGTAGGTTTCCCTAGGTGCCTACTGAGCTAGAGGCCAAAATCGACAGGTAGGCACTTTGCAAAAAACACCTCTGTTATCTGTCAAAAAATGGGATGTGTCCATGTTGTGTTTTGGGGCATTTCCTGTCGCGGGCGCTAGGCCTACCCACACAAGAGAGGTATCATTTTTATCGGGAGACTTGGGGGAACTCTGGGTGGAAGGAAATTTGTGGCTCCTCTCAGATTCCAGAACTTTCTGTTACCGAAATTTGAGGAAATTTTGTTTTTTTTAGCCACATTTTGAGGTTTGCAAAGGATTCTGGGTAACAGAACCTGGTCAGAGCCCCACAAGTCACCCCATCTTGGATTCCCCTAGGTTTCTAGTTTTCAAAAATGCACAGGGTTGGTAGGTTGTTTCCATAGGTGCCGGCTGAGCTAGAGGCCAAAATCTACAGGTAGGCACTTTACAAAAACCAGCTCTGTTTTCTGTCAAAAAATTATGTCCACATTGTGTTTTGGGGCATTTCCTGTCGCGGGCGGTAGGCCTACCCACACAAGTGAGGTATCATTTTTATCGGGAGACTTGGGGGAACGCTGGGTGGAAGGAAATTTGTGGCTCCTCTCAGATTCCAGAACTTTCTGTCACCGAAATGTGAGGAAAACGTGTTTTTTAGCCACATTTTGAGGTTTGCAAAGGATTCTGGGTAACAGAACCTGGTCAGAGCCCCACAAGTCACCCCATCTTGGATTCCCCTAGGTCTCTAGTTTTAAAAAATCCACAGGTTTGGTAGGTTTCTCTAGGTGCCGGCTGAGCTAGAGGCCAAAATCTACAGGTAGGCACTTTGCAAAAAACACCTCTGTTTTCTGTCAAAAAATGGGATGTGTCCATGTTGTGTTTTGGGGCATTTCCTGTTGCGGGCGCTAGGCCTACCTACACAAGTGAGGTATCATTTGTATCAGGAGACTTGGGGGAACGCTGGGTGAAAGGAAATTTGTGGCTCCTCTCAGATTCCAGAACTTTCTGTTACCGAAATATGAGGAAAATGTGTTTTTTTAGCCAGATTTTGAGGTTTGCAAAGGATTCTGGGTAACAGAACCTGGTCAGAGCCCCACAAGTCACCCCATCTTGGATTCCCCTAGGTCTCTAGTTTTAAAAAATGCACAGGGTTCGTAGGTTTCCCTAGGTGCCGGCTGAGCTAGAGGCCAAAATCTACAGGTAGGCACTTTGCAAAAAACAGCTCTGTTTTCTGTCAAAAAATGGGATGTGTCCACGTTGTGTTTTGGGGCATTTGTTCTGTCGCGGGCGCTAGGCCTACCCACACAAGTGAGGTATCATTTTTATCGGGAGACTTGGGGGAACATAGAATAGCAAAACAAGTGTTATTTCCCCTTATCTTTCTCTACATTTTTTCCTTCCAAATATAAGAGAGTGTGTAAAAAAGACGTCTATTTGAGAAATGCCCTGCAATTCACATGTTAGTATGGGCACCCCGGAATTCAGAGATGTGCAAATAACCACTGCTCTTCAAAACCTTATCTTGAGTCCATTTTGGAAATGCAAAGGTTTTTCTTGATACCTATTTTTCACTCTTCATATTTCAGCAAATGAATAGCTGTATGCCCAGTATAGAATGAAAACCAACTGCAGGGTGCAGCTCATTTATTGGCTCTGGGTACCTAGGGTTCTTGATGAATCTACAAGCCCATTCTATCCCCGCAACCAGAAGAGTCCAGCAGACATAACGGTATATTGCTTTAAAAAATCTGACATCGCAGGAAAAAGTTACAGAGTAAAACATAAAGAAAAATGGCTGTTGTTTTCAGCTCAATTTCAATATTTTTTTATTTCAGCTGTTATTTTCTGTAGGAAAACCTTATAGGATCTACACAAATGACCCCATGCTGAATTCAGAATTTTGTCTAGTTTTCAGAAATGTTTAGCTTTCCGGGATCCAGCATTGGTTTCACACCCATTCCTGTCACTAACTGGAAGGAGGCTGAAAGCACCAAAAATAGTAAAAATGGGGTATGTCCCAGTAAAATGCCAAATTTGTGTTGAAAAATGTGGTTTTCAAGTCTGCCCGTTCCTGAAAGGTGGGAAGATGGTGATTTTAGCACCAGAAACCCTTTGTTGATGCCATTTTCAGGGAAAAAACCACAAGCCTTCTTCGCCAGCCTTTTTTTCCCATTTATTTGGAAAAAACGAAATTTTCACTGTATTTTGGCTAATTTCTTGGTCTCCTCCAGGGGAAACCACAAACTCTGGGTACCATTAGAATCCCTAGGATGTTTGAAAAAAAGGACGCAAATTTGGCGTGGATAGCTTATGTGGACAAAAAGTTATGAAGGCCTGAGCGCGAACTACCCCAAATAGCCAAAAAAGGGCTCAGCACTGGGGGGGAAACGGCCCAGCAGCTAAGAGGTTAAAGTGGTGGTTTGAATTTGCACCATGTAACTTCCTTCAAGTGCAATGCAAAAAACAAAGTGCAATTATTTAAGCAACATAAGGCCACTTTGTGTGCCTCGGGTGGCTACATAAATCCAATGTAATGCAACACAGGATCAATTACTGAGTTACCATACCCTGCCCTAAGGGGCTATTCTATGGGTTGTGGGTGTTTGTTCACATTGAACACACATAGGTTTAGCAGCTTTCCCTGAGTTAAAATATGTGATTGACCAGGGAATGCTCCGAAAATGGTAGACCTCCACAGGTGATGGGAAAGGAGTAAATATATGTTCATTCTTCATGTATGTTAAACTTTCTATGTGTTATACATTGTGCAGCACACATAGACAGATAAAAATGCTTCAAGCAATTGTTTTTGTGCGTGAAGGCGGGCCTTCTAGGACATAACTATACAAGCCTGCTTACATGGCATGCATCCTTGTACCATGTTGCAAGGTAACATGCATTGCCGCTATTCAGCATTTTGTGCAACAGCACCATGAAGTCTGATTTGGTGCATGCATTGTTACATACATAGTATACCAGCCCTTTCCTTCACAACACTACTTTCGTCTTCCTAGGGCCAGTGGTTTCACCCTTGTGTCAAGGTGCAAGGGGGCCTGAGATGATACTGCCCAGCAGAACAGAAAACGTTAGATACCTCTGACCTTCAACACCCAACCAGTTCAGCCCTGAAAGATGACTAGCTGCATCCCATATTCTTAAAATGTATACACATGTGTGTCAAGAGTGTTGAATATTTGAAATGCACTGGATGTAATAGTATTTATTATGGAATTTTGATCGTGTGTAGCTGCACTATTTACAATGCTTTGTTCAAATCTTTGTTTTGTGGGTGGACATGTCGGAATCACCCAGAGAGAAGTCAACATCTAATGCAACCAGTAAGTGCCATGAGTACATGGTTGTAGCTCTGTAACATCTGGGAGTGATCCATGATAGTTGCAACATTGTGATGTGTATGGAGAAGCATCAATCACCTGAAACCAAAGTACTGTCAGTGTGCCAACACGAAATAACTTGTCCATAGAATAATTTTGATTTGACAAGGAAGAATGTCAATGTAAATGCAGCAAGAGCGTATGCAGGTCCACAGGATTCATGAGTTTTTGCAGCTGTGATGATGCTTGCATACCCACAGTTTTCATGCATTTGGCAAATGAACCATCACCTGATGCTTCAACACAATCAACTTTTGGTACCACAAATGGCACAAAAATAACAAACAATGTTTCAACAGATGTAGCAGTAAAGTGGAATGAGTTAAGCTAAGCTTGTTTCGGCACGGTTCAGTTGCCTATTTCCATATTTGAGTATGAAACTGATGCTGATGAGGTGCAAAAATGACCCACACAGTTTACCAAGTGTAAACATGAAGGTATAGAGAAATCAGTTTATTACAAAATGTGTGTCACTATGCCATATACAATTGTTTTATCTGGCATCATACTATGCTCAAACATGCTGCATACATTTAACCGATACTGCTACATAATTTCGGTGTGACTGACCATAGGTGTGGGTAAAGAGTCCTCAACACTTAAGATGTATTGTGACACATACCCATCCCTGTGCTATATGTCAAATCAAAAGTAAAAATGTTAGATCATGTAGGACAGTGTCAACAGGGTAGCCATTACAATTAAACAATTTTTCCTATATTAGTTGGTGGAAATCTGGCAGTGAAATGGCAAAGTTTTTCCAGTTCATGAATTTGACCCGTGACAGACAACAAAAGACATCTCACTATGGGGCATATTTATACTCTGTCTGCGCCAATTTTGCGTCAAAAATTTTGCTGCAAATTTGGTGCAAACCTAACACCATATTTATACTTTGACGCCCAAGCCTGCAAACACCAAAATTCCTCTGTGTGCGTCATTTTCTGGATGCCTAAAACCGCCTTGCGTTAATGACATGCAAGGTAGGCGTTCCCGTCCAAAAAATGACTTTAGGGCATGTGCGCCTTATTTATACTTCCACGTCATTTTGACGCACAGGAGGGGACAGGCCTTAAAAAATGGCGCCCAGCCTGATTTGCGCCATTTTTTTTACGGTTGGGTGAAGGCAGGCGTTAAGGGACCTGTGGGCTCATTTCCATTGTCTCTGACCAGGGAAGTAGTCCACAGGTGCCCTTCCCTGCCCCCAGGGACACCCCCTGCCACCCTCACCCACCCCTGGAGGGGGACCCATCCCAGTTAAGTACAGGAAAGTTGAGGTAAGTAATTTTTTATTTTTTTTAAGTGGCATGGGGGCCTAACTTGAGCCCCCCTACATGCTACTGTGCCCAATGACCATGCCCAGGGGACAGAAGTCCCCTGGGCATGGTCATTGGGCAGGGGGGCACGACTCCTGTCTTTCCTAAGACAGGAGTTATTTCAATGGGGGTTGTGCGTCAAAAAATGTCGCAAGTCTGGTTAGAGCCATGATTTTTTACTCTAACCAGACTTGCACCATTTTTTGACACACAAGTCCCATTCTTCCCTACGCCTGTGCTGCCAGGTTAGAGTCATTTTTACTATAACCAGCCCGCAGTACCGGCTAACGTCAATCCATAAATAAGTCGCCTGCCTGGCGCGTTGGAATGGCGTTATCCGCGGTAAATATTTTTATGCAAACCAGCGCCGGCGCTGGTTTGCGTAAAAAAGTATAAATATGGGCCTATGTGTTTCTGTGAGGTATATTTTCATAAGTATTGGTACATCATCATTTAGCTAACTTAACCTGAGGTCAGCCTGCTGTAATTAAGTCTCACGGGGGCTTGAGCCTCCCTCAGAGTAGTCCATGTCATACCTATGTGAAATGGAGTGTCTTAGTAACAACTACACTGATGCCCTCAAGGTTGTAGGATGTAGGCCTGTCACTGTATTGAACAATGGTGTTGTTCATTACCAGACTACCTGACTGATACTGATGCACATTGTGAGTGTAGATGTTCACATGACAGAGTTCTAGTCATATGGCCTTGCAGGTCTAAACTGGATGTCAGGCTTCATATCTCAGTGCAATGTGCATGTTTTGGATTGTTGTTAAATATATAGCACAGTGTGACCAGCTGGACAAACGCACTAGTCTGCACATGCATTGGCAGTGAAATGCCAGACTCATGCCCCATATATCCCCTATTTGCCATTTCTGGAGGCATTCATACAATGCAAGGTATAGAGTCATGTTGCAGCACTGTGTAAATCTTCACATGCTGGAATGCACAGTGTTAGCAGCATACAGCTCATTACACTGCTTACAGACTGGTAAGGTAAGTTAGACTGGCTAGCACAAACGCAGGCACAATTGCATCATGGTGAAAGGGGCCCTGCATTATACCCAACACTGTTTTTCTACAGATGAGTACTCCTGCATGCATTCACACAGTTCTGAGATGCATTTTCTTGTATAATTGTGCACTGACAAATGCAGCCCCCTGGAAAAATTAGTGCACAGAAAATGGTTTATGTAAAGGTCCTCATGGTTTTGTTACAACTGTATTCCAGATTTCAGTGCATTTGCCTGAGGGTAAATTGGTGAAGTGTACTACATCAATGTCTTGCAGGAGGGAGCCACCCACCCTCCATCTATGGATTGGCTACCTAACACAGAGTAAGTAAAGTTAGTAATGTCTGCTGCTTGTGCAGCTCCAGATGTGCCACGCAATGCAAAAGCACACTTTCTGGGCTTGCGCACCTTATCATCATTCAACTATGTTTGTGACCACGTTTCACCCCACCTGCATGATGCAACACCAAAAGTGTACATATCTGGACCATGTTTCAAATTTCCTATTGTCACATGGTCACAAGTGTGACTCATTGTTATGAGTGATATGGCTGTAACCATATTGCAAGTATATTTCTATATTGTACATCTACACTGACTTCACTTGTCTCAGTTTGCCTTGTTGTATTTAGGAGATGTTTTTGTACTGAAGGTATATTGTCCATATCTCTATCTAAAACTTTGGTGTAGGTCTGGACTGCCTCTTATGATTGTATGACAATGGCAGCCTACTTTTTGAAACATCATGTACATTTACAACTTGAGGTCATATGTTTTTCGTTTAACTCCCTAGATAACATGACAGCTGATGTAGCAAAGACCTTTTTTTTGAGACGGGACCACTATAGGCACATCCACCACATCTCCAATGTCTCCCAGAAGATGGGTGACCAATGCGAAAGGGGAAATGCATTGAGGGCATGTAAGAGTAGAAGGTGGCTGGACAACACACAATCAGCTGCCTCAAAACATTTGGAGAGTGTTCAACAGCCGCAGCAGGAGGTTCATGCGCACACCACAGCAGGACCATCAACTGCATCACAACAGACAGACACACAGGACAGGAGGCCCAGCCCTGCTACAGCTGCACATTTTAACTGTATAATGTCCAAATTTGACACTCTCCCTCAGGACATTCCCTTGACCAGTTGTTATTATGTAGGCATTGCTAGCATTGCGCCACTTTATAAATATGGCGAAGGAGAATGAGTTCCTTAACTCCACATTAACGTAAACAAAAATTACGCTATTGTGGTGTGAAGAAGTGCTAGAGCTTTGTTAATCTGGCTCCACGTGCTTTCCTAGGGCTAGATGGCTTGCTCCTGTTTTTGAAATCTCAGAGCCTTCATAGATTTAATTTGTATACATCTGCCGTGATACTATACCACTTGTGAGTCCAGCCCCTGAACATGTGACCATGATCAGTGCAAGTCTCAACCTGCTTTGTGAACAGAGCAAATGCCTTCCTTTTGCCACTGACGCCACAGTGCAGAGGGACACCCAGTGTGACCTGAAGATCAAGTGTTCCATGCTATGCCAGTCCGAGTGCCTGCCCTTACACAAGGTGCCGCAGCTCCCTGGCCAGACACTCCAAATGTGACTCATGGCCCATCAACCTGCTTCACCTTCACTATCCAGGACTCTACCATTTCACTCACACCAATGCAGACTGTGGCTGGGCAATGTCAGGCCCTGCCTAAGCTGCAGCACTACTCGCCAAAAGGCAGTCTTCATTTTCCCTGAGAAAAGGTACTGTGATTCTCGAGACCCTTGATGTCTCTACAACCAGCCTACATGACATCGGTGGGGGCCGAGAACATTGAGAACTTGGGGGAGTACTGCGCTGATGCTCCTGCCATGTGGAAGTTCCTTTGCCTTTCTTCCGTATTACCTTAAAGCACCTAAAAGAAACAGATATACTTATTGTATTCTGAACTTACCTGCATATTTTGAATGCACATATCCTGAAAAGTATTAATTGTATTTTTATCGTTTTGGTCTCATTTCGTTATCAATACTGACAGTTCATTTTATACCTGTGTGGAGTCTTTTTGTGATGTATTCATTGTGTTGCTGTCTGTGTGTGTTGAACAAATATTTTACACATTGTCTCTTTTGATAAGTCTTCCTGCTCTATGCCAAGCTACCAAATGGTAAGCACAGGTTATCTGATTTGTGTATCTTGCTTACCCTGACTAGAGTGGTGGGTTTGGCCTGGCCATGATATATACCGTAGCCAACCAGAAACCACATTTCTAACATTGATGACCACCGGTGAGGAAAGGACTTGTTTTTGTGCAATACTATATAGTAATTCATTGTTCACTACAGCTCTATACTGAGACCAATCCGAGCCTTTTTTCAATTCTCCTTGATCTGATATCTTTTGATTTCTCCAAAGACCTTTTACCCAAGTCCCATTTTTTCTCTGCAATGCCTACAGTCCTCCCTGGCAATATGGAATTTGAGCTGGCCAACCTGAAAGCATGCCCAGTGGCTCAGCTCTAGGGGTTCGGCCAGGAGAAAGGGGTGTTCCACAAAGGAAGTACCAAGAAGGCATAGTTTCAGAAAGTCTTAAGATCATGTGCAGAGGCCCACTCACAGGAGAAGTGGATGGTGAGGGCTCTGTTTCTGAGGAAGGATCAGAGCAAGACATGACAGGGGGTCTTGACTTGCAGCCTACATGGGGGGGGGGCAATTTCCTCCCAGGATCAGTAGTCTACTTTAGAGCAGTGTGTCTTCAAGGAGCCTGTCCTCAGAGGAGCTGCTTTGAGTGTTCTCAACTAGGACACAAGCAGGGCAACTCTGTCCGTCCAATAGACCATCCAATGGTGGGAACTCTACACAGGTGGCCAATGTGGCCTTATGGAAAAGTAATCCCCTGGGGCACGTCCCTCAGCTGGGAGATAGATTCACAGGGTAAGTTAGGGATCCCTGAGGGTGGGAGTCATCACTTCTGCCAGGTGGAAGTGAATGGGGACCTAACCACTCCTCTGAGGGATACTGGGGCTAGCAGGACCATGACTATGAAAGAGCTACTCTCTCCAGAGCAGTAGACTGATGAGGTGTGTACAGTGACTTCAGCCCATGGGCAGGACCTTTTCCACCCTGTGGCCTTGGTGTACCTGAGTGGGGTGGGGAGGTGCCCCAGAGAAGGGTCAAAGTGTTGTGTGGGCTCCATTATCCTAATGAGGCTGCTGGATTTGGCCAGCAACATCACCTGAATTGTGGGGAACAGAGTCTAGCCCACACCATGTGACAGCTGTCGGTCTAACCCATCACCTTATCATTTTCTTTAGCTTTCTTGGTGTGAAAATTATCATTCACAAGGTCTCTTGTGAGAGTAGTCCTCCACTTCTCATCACAGATGTAGTTGTTTTGGATGTGAGGCGGTAGAAGCCATTAGTCAAGCTACTTTACTTGCTAGGTTACTAACCGAACTGAGAATGTACGAAATGTAGACTTGTTCATCATAACTATGTTATTGTACATATAAAATGTCCTTTTATGCTATTCGTTATTCTGCTTGCTGCGCGCCAACGCCTAGCATCTTTCCCTCTTAAAATTTAGTACCTGCAAAAAACATATCAGTAAATAAGGGGGAGAAACAGAACACCAGAGACAGAAGTTTGGCTTACATGATACTTAAAGGCCTCATGACCAAGAGCGTAGAGAAGCGCCGACTATACTAGCTTCAAAGCTAGTGTAACTAGACAGTTTTCGTTTTTTATGGCTCTTCTTTACTTTGAACTGTGACTTCCAGGCACGACAGAAACAGAAGCTAATAAATCACACTACAAGAGAGAAGGTAGAGTGACACAGTTGTGTGGTGAGGGCCACAGGTTGGCAAAGGAACCAAACATGGAAACACAGAGAAAGAAAATGTGAGAAGCAAAGGAGCAAAAGTCGAAAAGAAGGGAGAAAGGAACAATGCACAGAAGAAAAGAAAGCTGGAAGAAAGAAATGATACAGGAGGCAAACCCGGTTTTAAGGGATGAAAGTAAAATAGAAAGAAGGAAAGAAAAAATGAAAAATAGAAAAAAAAATAGACAGAAAAAAGAAAAAGATAAGGAGGAAGGACGTAAACATTCCTTGGGGAACACTTCCTTAAAAGAGTCAGAATAGTATGATTTGCTCACTCTCTCAGCGGAAACCATATAGTTCACAGTGGCCAGTATTTTATTTCTCTGGTAGTCTCTTGACTACGACAGATAGAAAAAACTTTTACATTTGATGTGTTTCTGCCACAAAATTGACCAGTGCACCCAGAGAGAGGATATAATGAGATCTATTTAGGTAGATCCGTTAATAGGCAGGCTGCTTAGTCATAACACAAATGTTCAATTATCTCTTCAAAAAACGAACGTTTTCACGCAGTGTAATGGTTGAAAACCGACAATCATTATAATTATGTAGGACTAAGCTTCATGAAAGATAATAAGTGGAATTACATTCTACATAGGTAGAGACCACACATGAAGTAATCATCTAAAGGGCCATGCAGTTCACTATAGTTTGAGGGGCACTGTCTCTGTGATTAGGCCGTTGATGACTGCTTACTCTCATAAAATGGAAATAGTAACGTTTTAAGATTCAGGTTGAGAGGTCAGTTCCCATTCTCATTCACTCAGTGCAGAGTAAAATATTTCGAACTAACTACCAGTGGAATCCAGTGTAATTCTGATTTACATTGAGAGGCAGGAGTTTGGACTGATAGGCAGTTAGGGGCATATTTATGAAAAGTGGCGCTGCACCTAGTGCAGCCCCTTTTCTTGCTCCCCTTAACACCCCCCTAACACCACCATGGTAGCACCATATTTATAATATGGAGCACCATGGCGGTAGTTAGATTGACTAGGGTCATAATTTGCGACGGACTAGCTTTGCAAATTATGGCGCTAATCCTTTGAAGCCCCAGAGGCCCATTGTAATCAATGGGAGCCTCTTTTTAACGGCTGCACTTAGCAGGCGTTAAAAAATGGCAATAAAAATGGCGCAAAGGAATTTCATAGATTCCTTTGTGCCATTTTTACGCCCCCCCCTCCAGCGCCGGAATGCCCCTTTGCATACATTATGCCTGGCGCAGGCATAATGTGGCTCAAAGGGTTAGAAAGTGGGGCAATGCAAGCATTTCGCCACTTTGTAAAAATGGTGTGTGGGAAATGCACCTTAACGTCACATTTGCGTCAAAATAAATGCCACAAACGGGGCGCCAGGTGGTGCTAGGGGCTCACAAATATGCCCCATAGAGAGCTCATTGCGGTGATAGTGAAAGCTGCAAGTGAAAGTGACAACAAATTCATGGAACGTACAGGTTGCAGATTGAATGGTGTATACCCTAACCACTAAGACTTGCATACATTCTTCACAGAAATAAGCTTCCATCCACTGTTGTTAGTAGGTGAATGTTTCTGAATCTGACAGCATTACCACGGCAAATAAAGTTCAACCAATCTTTGCGGAAATGCATTTTTTTTTTTCATGTATTGTACTCAGCGGGTGTCTTTCACACACTATTTATATTACCAATATAACTCGAGAGCTGCAATCTCTTGTGTATTCACCTTGCTCTCACTTAAAACAAATAATACATTTTGATCAACACTTCAAGTAATTAATAAATATTCTGATTAGAAATATTAAGTAATTACTATCCAAATTAGAAACAGGTCAGGAATATGAAACATCGGTTTTATTAGAGAATGTCTTTGCATCCATAGCAATGAATTAATACAGAAAGCGTTGAATGTATCTTCTTTTTGTATGTTAGCCACACCCTAAACCAAATAGTCATGTCATTTGTGATGTCATATGAAATGATGATAAGTGCACTGGGGATTTATGGTTGTGAGCACACAATAGCTGGTAGATTTCAGTAATCTTTAGGGTCGAGCCTGCGTCGCATGCGCTTGCGCTTGTCTTTCGCTAAGTGAGACGCTTTAGGAATTAAAAAGGGCTCAGAGCCCTGCCCACGTCACGTCAGTGTCTTTTATTGGCTCGTGGGCTTGCCTGTTAGAATCTGCTTGATTTCATTCGTGGAAGGCATGCATAAGTCATGCCTTTTCCGGTGGATAGCCCTCTTCGAGCGCATCGACCAAGTACAGAAAACATGCGAGGCTCGCTGTTTTCCGTCCGGCTCGTGGACTACTTTTTCTCTGTTTTCCCAGCGTGATCTCGCTTGTCAGAAGTTGAGCGTTTTACATAATATCGATCCTGTTACACAGTTCATTGCACTTTTTCCGGTTACATACATAATTGCACTTTTGGCGATAGGTTTCATTACCAGTGAAAAGTCCGGTTAGGAGTTTACAACGCTATGAGCTCTAACACGAAGAAACGCGAGACCCGTTGCATTGCAGATGTTGTTTGGTTTTGTTACATAGCTTAGACGTTTTGACAGGCAATTCCTACGTTGCTTTAAGCTTTCTTGGAAGATTCCCAAAACCTGGCTTTATAATAATATCGTTTAGAATTATACCATGAATGGCACATGCAGGATATCAATGAGACAGAATATTATGACAAGAATGTGGAGGAACAAACTATTAAAATGTAAGTTTTATACATTTTTTATATTTAACTCCAAATTTAAGTACTTTAGTGTTATGCAAATCTTGAAGATAGGTAGATGCGGAGTTAAGGATAGTAAATCATTGCATCCCCCTCTAAACGTATCTCAAATATTTTGTCCCTCAATATTTTTGTAATTATATTCTGTCCGTCAATATTCTAGTAATTCAGTAAATTTCTATTATTTGCATACTTGATTAAACCAGTGCAATACAACCGAAGTTTAAAAAGCAATGTGGAGTACATTGTAAAAACACAGTTCAAAAGATAGATATAACTCCCAATGTATAGCAATTAAAATTATATAGAGCAGCATTAGCAATTAAAAATGTCCGGCCGAAAAATGAGCCTGTGTGTGAGCAGTCTTACAGTATCCTCTTATGAATCAAGGGTGCTTATTTAACAAAGTTCAGCTCGTCCTTGCATTATAGACCTAAGAAAGTGCAAAGTGCAATGTGTCCATGAAGAAAAGGGTAGTTGCCTATAAAGAAAAAGGTAGTTGCCTATCGATGTGTCCATGGGAGGTGATGGCTTCTAAGCCAGGTTCCAGGATTTTAGGTTGAAGGCCACTCACTTTCGGTACAGCCTGCAAATGCAGAAGCAACAGTGTGTAGGCTGGCTCTTAGCAATTTCTTTTCATTCAATTCAAGAAAATTTACAATCCTCCAGTTAAGTTGCATGTCCTCTGACTTAAAGCATGTCAGCACTGCCTGCCTCAGAGTACAGATCCCTCTTGAATTGAACTGAGTTCTGAGCAGCTGAGTCCTTTCTTCCTTCAGTTTGTTGCAGATGCATTGCAAGTGAGGCGGATCCTCCATGCCTTTGCTGCACAATCGGCATCAGATTGAGATTTGCTCCCTCTGCCATGGCGGAAAATGCTCGGTAGATGGGATTATGGGCAGGCAATGTTTCAAGAACTTTTTCTTTGTGTTTCTGACTACCCTAGACTAAAGTATTTTTGAGAGGCAAGTATGCGGTAACCATTGATCGTCATTCAGGTGTGTCTTCAGCCTGAGAATGTGTCTTCGGCCTGAGACAGTGAGAGACTTTTGATTGATCTCATGACCCCTTTTCTGGAGGCTAGGTGACTAGTTGGAATGTCGCAGAGCTGGAACAGCCCAGTACTTACAAGTGATTCCTGAAGGAAACTTCTGGCCAAATATGCACTTCTGTGTTGCAGTTCTTGCAAAAGCAGGTGGTTCAAAGTATTGGGAGCTGCATTCCTGATATTGTGCCAGCAAACTATAAATGATCCTTGCCTTGCCAATGAAGGCTTGGTTAGGCTGAACTCTGGCTGGATCTGTGCTGCCAAAGAGTAATTTGGAATGTTAAACACGATTCTGTGGGTCTTGACTAGAGTGCTGTCCAGAGATTTAGAATCTCTGCCTCTCATGGCTTCACTTCCATAGGTGATTGTTGGTAATATGTTAGATTGAGCCACCTGGAGAAATAGTAGCAGCATCAGACTTGTCAGTTTAAATTTTAGGTTCCTCAGCATCACTGCCAAAGCCAGCCCTTTCCTCCTAATCACTTCTCGCTGTCTGGAGAATTGACTGCCGTTATCAATAGGTATACCTAGGTATTTGTAATGTACTACAGTTTAGATTTCTATGTTCCCCAGATGCCAGACTAGGTTTTTTTTTTCCTGCACCAGTCGATGGACATTGTTTTTGTCTTTTTGAGGTTTATTGCCAGGAAGTTCTCTGCTGCGTGCACCTGAATTGCATTGAGAAAGTGTTGCAGTCCCACCTTTGTGTGGCTGACCAAGACCACATCATCGACATATAAAATGTTGCACAGTGCCATACCCCAGCCTGAGGGGCATTCAAATTGCAGGAATGTAGCATCTGCATCAGGTCTGCCTTGTAAAAATTTAACAATGTAGGGTGAGGACGAGCCCACACCCCTGTTTGAGCCCTTTGTGAGTTAGAATTCGCCTCCCAGGGTGTGTGCTTTCACCCAAATTCACCTGCACCCTGGTATCTGTGTAGAGTCGGATTAGGATGTCCGGTAGAGGCAGCTTGATGTCCCAGTAGGCCAGTTTCCTAGAGAGCCATGCATGGTGTATATTGTTGTTTGCTACCTTGAAATCTATAAAACAGAGATAAAGGGGTCACTTAGAGGACCTTGCCAGATCCATGAGCATTGCCATTGACAGGATGTTGGTTACTGTGCCTGTGGTCTTGGTTAATCCAGTTTGGTTGAATAGGATGATTCCATTCACCAAAGCTCAGGCTTGAAGTTGCACTAGGAGAGTGCCTGTGGAGTATTTTGCCTCATTATCGATCGGAGCGACCAGGCAGTAGATTTTTGGCAATACTTTTTCTCTTCTTTTGTATATCAGAGAAATGATTTAGCCTTTCCAGGAGGCTGGGACTTATCCAAATTATCTGATTTTGTGGAAGAGAGGGTCCAGGGGTCCTGCCCATTAATCCAGATCTTGCTTAAAAAGAGCTGGTGGGATACAATAGGTCTCAGGGGCCCTTCTCTGCTGCCTTTAACAATTTAGTACTTGATCATGCTTATAAAGAGATGGACTATGATCAAGCTGGTGTTTGCTGATTGTTGCAGTGGTGCCACTCTGCTGGGGGTCCATGATTGAGGTACCTTCAGTCACGGTACTTGCGGGCTGGCTCACAAATTGTCGATTGCAGCGAGCCCTTAGAAAGCCTGCCCAAGTCTTTTCAGAGATATGAAAAGTCATGCCCCTATGGGATGGACTCATTATTTTGTTCACCATGCCCCAGAAATGAATAATGTTTTTAGATTTGATATTGGAAAATAGTTTTGGCCAGAACTCATCTTCTCTAGTTCTGTTGCTGTTCCATTTACATTTTTTGAGTGTGTTTCTTTGTTGGCTGAGTAGTGGTTGGAGATAGAAATCCCCCAGATTGTGTCTCAGCAATCTCAATGTGTTGTTTGTCACCCTTTTGAGCTGCTTCAGTTGATTTTCCTGGGCAAAGGGAATCTGTCCTACTTCCCCAGTAGTTTGGTGCGGTCTTATTTTGACTGACATGGAAAAAGAGTTTGCTAGAATGGTGGTGATGCTTTCCCATCTGTTGATAAAGCTGCTTATGGGTGTTTCTTGTAATTGTAATAAATCCTTTGCTGATTGAAGCACATAATGTGTGATTGTTAGTGCTGTTTAGATTCTCTTATAATTGATTGTATAGCTGGAGTATGGTACTTCAGCCAAGCGTTTCAATGTGGACACAACTGAAAAAGGGAGCATTTCTTGTGGTTGGTGATCGCTGTCACGTCCCCTAGAAGGAATGTAGAGGCACAGTGGAACAATGGTAGGGAGACAAATGTGGAGTCTGTTGTTGAGCAGGTAAACACAGAGTAGAATGAGGCTGCTGGTGGGAAGTTCTCACAGAATCTACCGTTAAGCGTCCCAAAGAAGTACTAGCTACTAGCTCTGCCGGGAATGTTCCTTCTTTATTCCGGAATGTTCGAATGTGAGGACTGACCCAGCACTTCATTGTCCTGCGAGGAGCCTTAGAGGTAAAGATTCAGATCCCAAGAAAGAAAAAGGTTGGGAGGGTTCATCTTACTTATTTGTGTAAGGAGCTGGTCCACAAGTTCCTCGAAACTTGTTCTTTGCATTTCAGGTAGATGTAGGCATTGAAGATTTTACCTCCTCCTTCTTTCCCTCAAAATAAGGCTGGTCTTGACTGCTTTAACTGTCGTTGAGGTGGAATGGACTTCCTCTGCCACAGTTGTACAGCTTGATGATATGTAAATTTCCTGCCCGCCTGATAGGTGGCCATATAGAGATCACTTGACTACTGGAGTGAAGAGGCACATGAAGCCCTGTAGTTGGGGTGGTTCAGCCAGCTAGATTTCCTGGAACAGAATTATGTCAAAGGATTTAATGTAAAGCAGGAACTCTGGATGAGTTACTTTGCTTGCCAGGCCACTGATGTTCCATGAGCATAAACAGAGGGTAGATTTGCTTTGCGTGAATGGCCAACTCTGGTGCAGATTTTGTCATAGGTTGCCAGTGACGCCGTTGATGGTTCTAAATATCCACCTGAGATCAAAATGCATATTTAATTGGTGAGGTGGGGTCTGAGGTTGAATATGTCTGTCATTGGGCATCCACCCCCTTCAAAGCGACTGCCCCTGGGCTCACCTGAGTACAAAGCTGGTGGTTGTTACTGTGCCAATAGTTGTGTTGTCCATATTGGGGAGTGGTGGGGAGGCGTAACCTGTGTTGTGGTGGAGAGAGATTTTTATGCCTCACACCTTGAAAATTTGTTGTTTGGCTGGTACTTTTGAGTGATTGATGGTGATTTCCAGGTGGCCTTGGTATCTTCACGCTCTGAATTTGTTTCTGTTCTGATGAACCCTATTGTGAGCAAGTCAGTCAATCTTCTGTTGGCTAAGGTGGAACCGTTGACAGTAGCAGTAGGATATTGCTTGTGTTCAGGAAATCACAGTAGGCTCTTGACTCTTACTCAGGTTTAAGAAGTAAGATACAAGATACAAGATTTGAGCTGCGAGTTGGAAAGGTGATGTGTTTTCCACATCCCCTGGGGGACTGGCTGGTTGATCCGGTCCTATTTGATGTTTTTTCTCCCCTTATATTGAATTGCCTTGACCTGCTGGCGAAGTGGGTTGGTTGGCTTGTGGGGGTCCATCATCTGCTAGCTCTTGACAGAATGAGCCTTCTCTGCTAGATTCCTTGGTCTGTGAGCCTTCTGTGATCCTAAGTAGTGTTTGGTGGCCTGTACCTGAACCTGAGTCAGGGATGTTCTCAGATGGGGTAGCAAGGTCAGCAGGGCTTATCTGTACTGCAGTCAGCTCTCTGATGTGCCAGACCCTGGTAGTGATGATTCCTCTGGCTACTGCTGGGTCCCTGGCTAGGCCCCCCCCTGAGATGGGTCACTCTGGGACAGCAGCAGGGTTAGTGATGTCCTATTGGGCCTATTTGATCTGGAATCCCCCAGTGGGCACTTTGAAGACCACAAATCATGTCTGAAGTGGTATTTTGTCCTCGGATGTTAATATTTCCGATACATCCTGTATGTCAGCCATCCTGAGGTTTTGGTGAAGGGGGGGAGGATTCTTCTTGGGTTGGTTGGCTGGTACCTTCCGAGTTGTCCTGTGTTTGGAAAGATGGACTGGATGGTGTGTTCTCTGAGTGGGTTTGATGTGGTTGGAAGAGGAGGTGCACAGCTGGTTGGTTCCTGACTGTTCTTTTGTTCCAGCCTTTAATCCTTTGCATCTGTCTTTGTTATGCATTTTGAGCTGAGATAACCTCAGGCAGTGAGGGTTCTGGGTCTGAGGCTGCCCCAAGCTGGCTTCTGGAATTTGGTGTCTGAATGTTGGTGGGAGCAGATGGCTCAGGGCATGTCTCTCTTGTCTTAAGATCTGATGCTCTTAAGCCAAGGGTGCCATCTCTAGCAGTGGACTCTTCAGTGGATTCATTTAGGATATTGTTGAGCATGGAGGAGAGATGTTCGGAATGGCCCTTTCTGCAGGGTTTTCCCTGTCTTTTTGTCTTCTGACCTCCTGTTTTTGATCCTATTCTGCATTTTGTCACTGCTGGGTTTAGGACTCTGGGCACTTTACCAGTGCTGACCAGTCCTAAATTGCAAGTACTCTCTGTCTAAATGGTATTAGTGATTGATTTTTCCATGATTGGCATATTTGATTTACTAGAAATTCCATATTAACGTCCACTGTGTGTGTCCAGAGCCTGTATATCAAATGTTACTAGTGGGCCTGCAGCAGCCACATGAGCAGACCTGTAACATGTCTCAGACGTGCCACTGCAGTTTTAAACTGCCATTTCGACCTGGCAAGTGCATCCACTTGCCAGGCCCAAACCTCCCCTTTTACTATATGTAAGTCACCCTTAGGTAGGCCCAAGGCAGCCCCATGGGTAGGGTGCAGTGTTTTTAAAAGGTAGGACAAATACTTGTGTTTTTTATGTATTGATAGTGAAATACTGCTAAATTCTATTTTCTCTATTTCAAGGCCTATCTCTCCCAGAGGTTAACATGGGAATTGCCTTGAAATATGTTTTAAGTGTAATTTAATATTGGGAGCAGATAGAGATATGGGGCTTGGGGTCTCTGAGCTCACAATTTAAAAATACATATTTTGGTGAAGTTGGTTTTTAAAGTGTAAGTTTGAAAATGACACTTTTAGAAAGTTGGCATTTTCTTGCTTAACCATTCTGTGCCTCTGCCTGTCTGTGAAATGCACATCTGGGTCAGGATGACAGTTAGGCTGTTTGTGAATTTACTCTAGTCACAAAAAAGGAAGTGAAGTGAGCCCTGCGAATCTGCACGCAGGCGCCGGGCGGCTCACGTCGGAGTGCAGCTCCATCGGAGCACGGAGTACGAACGCTGCTGCTGCCGCTACAGCCGCCACCGCCACCGCTACTGCTGCTTTTTGGGGGCCGAGGAGAACTCTTGGGTGGCTCACGCTCGGAGCACGGAGCTTGGAGCTCAGAGCTCGGAGCTCGGAACTCACAGCGGAGTGCAACGTTGCCGCGGCTTTTGGAGTAGGAGGATTCTGTGCACCCCGGCGGTAGTTTGGCATTCCGGTAGGGAGTGTGGGCGACCCCCTCCCTGCAACTTTCCACCGCTGTGTTGTTGTTGTTGTTTTCTGTGCGGCACGGTACGGCGTAACCCAGGCGCTAGAGGAGTCAGAAGCCAGAGCCGGAAGGAGTCAGAGGGAGTCAGAAGGAGTCCTGCCATCCCCCCTGTGGACCTCCTGTGGCCTCCTGTGGCCCCTCCTGAAAAGACGCTGAGCGGGAGAGCGGACCGGGGTGAGACCAGGATAGACCGGGAGAGACCGGGTAAGCAGCTTTCCTGGGGGGGGGGTCCCTGTTCGTACACTGTCACACTGTTATACGGGACCCTTCCTGGCCATTGAACCCCTCTCCTGTTCCTACCCTTGGCCCGGCCCCGGTTCCAGCTCCGGAATCGGTGCTTAACCGCGCCACGTCGTCTCACCCAGCCCCACCCAGCCTCACCCAGCCTTACCCAGCCACAGCAACAGCTCTAGCCACAGCCAGCCCTAGTTTGGCCTTCTGGCCTTGGACTTGGACCAGTCTTCGTTGTTGGTGGTCTCTCCTAAAGTCCGAGCAAGGAAGGAACCCAGTAAGGAACCAAGGAGCCAAGGGGAGGGGAGCGGTGAACGGTAACGGTAACCGGAGGATGGTTGGGACAAGAGGAAAAACAAAGAAGGCTAGGGAGGCCAATAAGGTGCTCATTCACCTAGCGGAATTCCAAAGATCAGAGCAGGAGCTCAAAAGTTCACAACGTCTAGGGTTAGACCAGAACCAGGATCAGGATCAGGATCAGGACCAGGACCCCAGAACCATCCAGCAATCCCAGGGGGGACTCGCAAATCTAGGTGAGGACACAGCAGAGGGTGTCCAATTCGGGTCTCCCGCCGACAAAAGCGAGTCCGAGCCAGGAGAAGCGTCAGGCGGGTCATTAGAAGTGGTGACGCTGCCTTGTTTGCCAGCCCATACTGACTCCGATGACATAGGGGGTGCCCTACTGAATGCAGAAGAAACTGTAGGCGAAACTGTAGGGGGCCTTGTAAGTCCTCTGTGCAGGAGACATAAGTATACACCGACGCACCCGGGCCCGGGTGGACCCACGGGAGTAAGGAAAACTAGACCAAAAATAAACACTATTACAACCAAGTGAACTTGAACTCTGAACAGCCGCAAATGCAAAGTCCTAAAGCCAGTGGCCTCCGATTACAGCCACCGGGGGAAGTGGGTGGTTACAACGTGGGGGGGGCGAACTGGAGCCATCAGTGACCGGGCTCCAGGACACTCGCCTACTTCAGCAGCAACAGCAACCGGTTGGTTTATCGCAATTATTCTGCCCAATGAGTAATCCCCTTGGGGATGGTGAAGTGGAGTTAAATAACTCCCCAAAGTGGAGCAACTTTTCGGGAGAGCAAAGAAAAAGCAACGAATTACCTTATCCTGACCCCCAAAGGGGACTATTAAACTCCGGGAATTTCTCACTAACACTCTCTCCACAATGTGCCCAAGCAGAATTCACAGCACTCCAAAATATAATGGGTCCAGAAACAGATTACTCACCATCTAAACAGACCCATAACATCTCAGCGCCACAGCTTCACTGCGGAAGTCAAATTGTTAAAACTAATTTAATGCTGGGCAGACTCAACAGTAGTTCCTTCAGTCTGGAGCTGTCCTCGTTCGACAACTCCGTTATTGGCAACATAGACCCTCAACTAAACAGCATAACATCAGAAGATCTAAACTTCCTGGAAGGTAGTATAATAAAAGGCCACAGAGGAAAGGAAGGTAAGAATCCAGAAGGTCAGATAACCAACGAGCAAAGTGGAAATAGAGATGACCTCTCATTAGACCAACCAATTCTTAGCATCATGAAAGTTATATGTACAACACTGGGCTCAATTGCAACAACGATTATGGCCCAGTCTCAAAAATTTGACGATCAACTTGAACTGACCAAACAACTTACATCCTCAATACAGTCTATAGATTACAGGATGGCCCTAGTAGAGGGCGTAATCAGGGAAAACCTGTTGCATCAAGCAGTGGCCGATAAAATGGACAAGTTGGACGGACAAGTCTGTGGACCACTGCTGGAAAAATTATTGGAAGTTCCAAAAGTAATCAAAGATATAATCGAAGACTGCAAATATAGCCTTAAAAGCACACAGGGGTGCAACTACGAGCTAGGAAAAACAGAATCTAGTTTAATTGAAAGGCCAACAGACAGAGAAAATAGAGAAAGGCACTCTGGCCCAGGACGAGAGAACTATCCAGATGCAAAAAATCAGACACCTAAGATGGAGAGAACCAACGGAAGTCCTGAATCTGGAATCAAAGTCCCAAACACAGTAGAAAAAAGGCCACCGGGTAAAAGGCCTCAACTAACAGGCAGATGGAAAAACACATGGAAGAAAGCTAGAGGAAAAAAAAAAGCACCAGCAGGAAAGGCTTTAAATATGTTACAACAGATAGGCCTAATAGGAGAAATCAGGAACACAGGTGATGAGATCGCCCAACATCAGTATAGAGATAAAAGCATTAAGTCGGAGAGTTTTGAGAAACCTACTGATAAAGTATTTAACTTTATAAATAAAAATCCTGGATTATTGTGCGACAAAAGTTGCACTCACCATTCCCATATAAACCGTATACCCACTGGCCCCAGGGGACACCAACCATCTGGGCATGACTTAGACAAAGAAAGGTGGTCTGGAAAAGATCCTGGAACAAATCATGGGATAAATGAGGCAAACGAGGTAAATGATCCTCCAGCCAACGAACAACCCAACTGGAGCCCAGGAACATCCAAATCTAGCATTGGTATCGATAAGCACTTCCCAGCTACAAAAACTGAACATTTAGTTCAGGTACATCACTTAAATACAGTAGAAGAACACTACGGAAAATGCCAGCAGCCTCCGAACTCCATTAGTAAGGGGGCAGAACAAGATAACAGCAAAGGCGAAAGTAGAAGGGCAGAGACCCCAGAGTATATACGAAGCGAACAAAGTATAAGAACAACCATGTGCGTGGACAACACAACAGCCCCAGTTCCCGCACCCCGGACAAAGGCAAAAAAATATTGTTCTCAGGGCAGCCCTGGAAATTATAATCTCAGTAACCAGCCTGGGTGGATCACTGATTCGCCTGCACCATCGCGCCCAGCACTGGACCTGGAAACCAATGAAATCAAAGGAAAAAGGGACAATTGGCCTCCAAAAAGGCAACCCTACGAAGAACAAAGGAACAAAGAATTGCAACTGGGGAGGGAAAAAGGCCAGGTAAATCGAACATCTACTAGTCGGGCAGCTACCACTCAAGACAGACAAAACGAGAACACCCAACTCCAAGGAAGACTGTCGCAGGAAGGTGGCGGGCACACTGAGAACCGGTCTGAAACAACTAAAAAGCCTGAAGCCACGATCTTGTTCATGCCTGAGTACTCCTCAAGAGGAAGTCACGACATCCTGAACAGGTCTAAATCTTATTTCTTGTTAACTCCCTGCCAGCCTTACAGAATGTAACAACTAAAGATCTCCTTTCAGTAAGATTCATACCAAAAAAAGAATTAGAGAACGGGGAATTAACAGAAACAGTCTGGGCCTCACCTTGGATAGCAGAACAGATCTTAAAAAGCTCAAACACGATGAAGACCTGGGGAATATCCATTGCTACTCAGCAAAAAGAACCATATCCAACAATACTTCTTGAAAAAGCTTCAAACCGAAACATGATGGGTAGGCAAGAGGCAAAAGGCAATTTTGGTTCGATACTTCAGGGAGCAATCAGCTCCAAACAACAACTCCCTGAACGAATAAACTTGAGTAATATGAGGTTCTGCCTGTTGGCTAATTCCCCTAGGAACAGTAGGGGTAATCCCCCACAGTTACAGAATTGCAAAGAGCAATTATTTAGAAGCTCGTAGCAAAAAATGGATAGCTTGAACATAAAAAATAAAATCAGTCCCATATTAAAAATTCTAAGCTGGAACATAGCAGGTTTAAAAAACAAAATGGAAGACAAAGACTGGGTTGAATTTATTAAAAAACAAGACATCAGCTGCTTCCAAGAAACTTGGTCTACTCACGCTATTGACCTAGATGGGTTCTCCACCTTCCACTTACCTGCTATTAAGCAAAAAAAAGGAAGACCCTCGGGAAGTCTGAGTATTTGGATCAGAACTTCATTACTGAGGAACTCCGTAGTAACTCACACTGTACAAAGCAAGGGAATCCAGACGCTCGCAGTCAAATATGAGGAATGGTCACTCGAAATAGTAAATGTGTACTTCCCACCTATCAGCCGGGCTCAAGTTATGCCAGGGGTGCAGCTCCTTAAAGAACATATCCTAAATAAAAGAACCAAGGATCGGAGGAACCCAGTACCAGGTCACACGAACAATCGCTCTCCCCAACCCTGTAAAACCTTTTTATTGATATGTGGTGACTTTAACACTAAACCTCATTCTATTCTCTGGGATGAACAATTAGCAGAGGAAGATTATGCCTGGAATATCCCAACGCCTCTTGTCCAACGTTGTAATGACTCCAAGAAAGGAGAATTAATCTTTGAAGCATTAATAGAAGGAGGAATCCGCACATTAAATGGGAGAACAAAGTCAGATAAAACCTTTAAATCTACCTTTCGAACTGGAAAAAGGCAAAGCATAATTGACTATATGGCAATAAACATCGAAGCCTGGCATTATGTCATCGATATGGAAATAAGGGACAGAATCGAGAGTGATCACGACCCACTGCTAATGGAGATAGTCCATCCGGACACGAGCCCAGGGAAGGCGGAGTCTCCATTCAACGGAAATAGCCTAACAATAACTATGAGACCAAACAGGAAAAACATATTAAGGTCAAATGAGGATGAACCTTATATGAGTGTACCCAGCCAAACCTGGTTGTCATCACTTAGCACGTTCTTAAATCCATCAGTTAATGACGCTATACCCCTCCTGCATAACTTTAATAATTTGCTATTGCAAACAAAAAAGGAAAAGATCAAGCATCCTCAAATCAATCCTAAAATGATGGAGGGCTAGTTCGATGAAGAGTGTTTAAAGCTAAAAAAGACCTTATCACAAGCACTGAAGAACCGGCACTTGAATGATTCCAATGAGCAACATTTTCATGGATGTAGGCAACAGTACAAAAAATTGTTAAGATACAAAAGGAAGATATTTCCACATAAACTTTGGAAAACTTTACTGCAAGCAATAACGGCAGGGAACTCCAAAAAGTTTTGGGAGATAGTCAGGTGGGGATGCGAAGGTCCCCCGAAAAAACTAGAACTGAATATCAACCCTCAACTTTGGGTAAAGCATTTTACTGCCTTGTATCAGGAAGTGGCCAAGACAGCACCAGGGACGACCAATAACCCAAACATCCTCACTCAAAGGCTGGCAGGCAGAAATCAAAGATTAAGTAAAGCATTTCCTCTTCAAAAGACCCACGCAGTATCTTCAAATCGGTTTGTTAGATTGGTAAACGGAACCCAGAATATACTAGTCTCCAACGAATTTTCCAGTACAAATTCCACGCAAGTAGCCCAAGTCATTCCACGTGCAATGAAGTTAATATCGGAATTCAGTGAAAAAGAGATTAAACAAGTTATCCTCCTCCAAAAGCCGTATAAGGCTGCAGGCCCAGACGGTATCCCTTCAGATGCTTACCGCAACCAGCTAACGTTATGGTTACCTGCTCTAGCCCGTCTATTCAACAGTGTTTGGCATTACGAGGTAATCCCTCCTTCTTGGAAGGAATCAATAATTGTTCCAATTCACAAAAAAGGGCCTCGGGACATGGTGAGCAATTATAGACCTATCTCACTGCTTGATAGTGTTGGAAAGATTTTTGCCAAATTGATTCAGTCGCGTCTAGACCAATGGCTAGAGGACGGAGATTTAATATCAACACACCAAGCTGGTTTTAGGAGAGGCCAAAGTACAACAGATCAACTTTTTAAGCTAAACATGATCTGTGCTAAATACGCCACCCTTAAAAACTGTCCATTATACCTGGTCTTTGTGGATCTCCAAACAGCCTTCGACAGCGTAAATCGCCAAACATTATGGCAGTTATTGTCGGACATGGGCATACAGGGAAAAATCTTAAGGCTGCTAATTCTATTGCATACAGGAAACACTGCCAGGGTTAGATATACCACAAGAAATGATTATACGGCCGAAATTCCAATTGAGCGAGGTGTAAAACAAGGCTGCGTTTTGGCCCCAACCTTATTTAATTGTTGTATAAATAAAGTAAGTCAAGTTTTGAAGGAATTAAATCTGGATGTGCCAAAACTAGCCAATGAAAGTATACCTATCTTGCTCTTTGCTGATGACGCCGTATTACTGGCAAGAACAGAGATAGCAATGCATGGACTACTTAGGGGCTTCGAATCTTTTTGTACCTCAAGGAGCATGGTAATCAATGAGGGGAAAACAAAGTTTATGATTCTTAACCAAAAACAGACGTTGCAATCGACTTTTAGGGCAAATAATAAGCCTTTGGCCCGAGTGGCCACCTATGATTACCTGGGCTGCAGATTAGATGAAAAACAGACATGGAAACCACAAATCTACAAAAGCAGAATTTCCTTGGCCCAACAAGCCGGAGCAGTACTCAGATTTGCAAAAGCTACAGGCAATCACTCCGTGAGCTCTGCACTGCTTGCATACAAAACAAAAGCAAGAGCCGCAGCACTTTACAGCGCAGAGATCTGGGGATTCAGAAAGATTCCATCAATACAAGTAACCGAGAACAAATTCTTACGCCGATTACTTTGTCTAGGTAATGCTACACCAATGAATGCAATAAGAATTGATTTACAGATGAGAAAGGTTGAGGACTACATTGCTCTGGCTCCAGTAAGATACTGGATCCGTATTTGGACAAAAGAGGCTCTCAAACCATTCAGAGACGTACTTAAGGACATCATGAAGTTGCAAAACCATCGGAAACTGCCCTGGTTCAAACATATCTCAACTATCCTGGCTGCTATCGGCCAGGATGACTTTTGGCTCCATCCAGAAAAAATCAGAAGGACTAGTCTAGCTGTTATAAAAAAGGCATATTGGGAGAGAAAGACTGAGATTATGTGCGAGTCATTTAGCCCTTTATTCAAGCGGTATATTTTGTTTAACCAAGAGCTTAAACCAGCAATATTCATAGACAGTATTTATCCGGAGGAAAAAAGGGCTCTCTACTTTAAATTCCGTATGGGCACACTACCAGTGACAGCGGTGGTCAACAGATGGCAATCCGCTCCTCCGGGTAGATTAGAATGCTGTCCATGCCTTCATGGTGGTCCGGAAACACTTTCCCACTTCCTTTTATTATGCCACTTTACGCTCAAACTCCGTAAACTGTACCTTCGTCCACTTTTCAGATCTTACGGAGTTAGGAAGTGCAAGGAGGCGGAAGCGCTATGTATGCGTTCAGATGAGAAATACATTGTGACAAAGGTCTCAACTTATATCTTGGAAGCATGGAAATTACGTCTATCAATGCACCCACAGTTGGCATAGGCACAATAGCCTATGTTATCCCGTAGCTATTTAGCTTGGGAAATCGGTGCAGGGTAGTGTAAAACTGGGTTAGGCCTCGGGCTTTTATTAAATGGTTGGAAGGCACTGCAAGGTCCCAAATGATTCGTTCCAGAATAAGACATTTTAAATATTAGATTTATAAAGTTTTTCTAGAATAAGTTAAGTTTTTATGTAAATTATGGTCAAATCAGGTTTTACGATATGTATGGTAAATTGGACACATTTTGGTACATGTTGAATCAAAAATTCAAGCATAGTTTCCTTTTTACTGACATGTTTTATTCAATGTGATTTTTATTGAGTTTGATGGATTGATATCTATTGTGTGATTATTGTTAAGGCCGGATAGGCTAATAACAATTAAATAAATGGTAAATGGTAAATGGAGCCCTGCGAATCTTGATGGGTATTTCTGGCCTAGAGTGGTGGGAGTAGCTGACACTTGTACCTGAATAGGGCTGTACCTGTCCTTACACAAAGCAGTCTCCAAATCCCTGTATTGTGTCTGGGGCCAGGATAGTAAAGGCAGGGTCTTGTGCACTACAAAGACTTTCCTTTGAGGGTTGCCTACTTCGAAGGCAGAAATGAGTATAAGTACTGGATTTCTGAGACTACAACTTTACAGTAGAACATTTCTGGATTGAGCTGATTCTGCCAGAATGGAGAGCTAGATGCCATACAAGGGACTGACACTGTGGTAGTTGCTTTGATGTGGTTGCCTGCTGCTTGCTGCTTATGTCTTTGGAGTAAAAGAACTGGATTTTTCTTTCCATACCCTTCTTCCAAAGGTTCTCCAAGGGACTGGACTGAGCTTGCCTCCTGGTAGAATTGTCAGGGACATCAAAGACTTAGGCCCATGTTTATACTTTTTTAGTGCCGCATTTGCGTAATTTTTTTATGCAAAATCGGTGAAAAGGACACAAATGTGGCGCTAAAAAAGTATAAATATGTGCCTTAATCTGCCAGCACCTGGGCTCTCTTGCTGAGAGTCCTGACTCACCAAATGGTGCTATATCTAGTTCCTGGGCTCTTGGGAGTGAGTTCTGGTGTAACCAAGAAGAAACCAAGTGCATCGACTCCAGAGTGACTTTGGAACTGGTGCCGCTGTCTGACTCCGTGCCGCTGACGGCACCGGAGCCGTGGTCCCTGCTGAGTGCAACGCCCACTACTGATGCCTCACCTCTGAAGTCCCGCCACAGTGTGAGATCAGAGTGCCATGTCCCTGATGTCCGGGACACCCTACTCCACTACAGCATTTGCGGCCCAGTGGTGTGATTGCAACACTGCAAAATTGCTGCTCTTATCTTGGCCTGCTAGATTCACTGACCCCGCTGGTTCGTAAGGAACCAACTCCTCACTATTCATGCCACATCACTTCCCCTGCAACCATAAGCAGCGGACCTCTCATCTCCCCTGCCTCATAGTAAGGAGCTGATGCCTCACTTTCCCAGTAGCAGTAAAGAACCAACGCCTCACAGGCTCCAGCAATGCCTCAGCACCCCGACTCCATGCAGCATCTTTGCTTCCCTATTATTTTCAAAGGTACTGTGCCTTGGGCCCATGCGACTCCGTGACTGGCCGGCACTCCCTCACAAGTGGTGTTGGACTGTTGGGAACAACTCAGTGAACAACGTTGTGATAGCCCACTTGGAGCTATTGTGTTTCTAAGCGCTTTGCTATGATTTAATCTTTGAAAAGGTGTATCTTTCCTTATGTATGTTGTATTTTGTTTTGTTGGTCTTGTTTTATTCAGATAAATATTTCCCTTTTTTGTAAACACGTGTGGTGTCCTTTCATAGTGTTTTCACTGTGCTACTGTGTGTGTGTGTACAAATACTTTACACATTGCCTCTGAGATAAGCCTGACTGCTCATGCCAAACTACCAAGGGGGTGCTGAGCAGGGGTTATCTTAGCTGTGTGACTCACTTACCCTAACTAGAGAGAGGGTCCCTACTTGTACAGGGTTCAAACCGCTGCCAACTAGAGACCCCATTTCTAACAGGAGAGTTGAAAGTTTGTCCACAATCAGACTGCAGTTGCAGATCAGTTTTGCCTCCGACTGTGCCCGTTTTATTAATAAATTGATTGTCACCCAGCTTCTTGTCAATGCCTGCAACATAGAGGGACAAAGTGTTGAGTAGGGTTAGTTGTATGTCCATCTTGTGGGCTAGTACTGAAGGGCCACCACTAACCTTTGCATGGTATTTAGCAGGGACGTCCATGTGTTATCTCTCTGTGGTGCGGCTGCGCTACCTGTGTTTGCCATTCTCCAAGTGTCTGATTCCAGCTCTGTTCTGTGATCTTGGTTAGCAGCAGAGGAGGAAGGTCCTTGTGATGAGTTCAGCGATTAGGAGGCCAGCATTTCAGCCCACACTTTGGTACCCAAATAAGAGAAGACAACCTGCTTATTCTCCTGATGTTATTGTTTTTCTGGATATGCTTGGGGCCCTGAGTCTTCTTGGTGTTCGGGTAGTTGTAGTGATGAGGATAGTGTGCCCATACTTGACGGTATACTTCAATGGGTCTTGGGGCAATTGGACTGGCATCCTGGTCCGTGGTGAACACCTGGACTGTAGCCGTGCAGATGTCCCACGTCGGGTGGGGGGGACTTCTGGGTTCCTTGTATTATGTTCTTCCCAGGTGACCCAGTTTGGCGCTTCCTGGCCGCCTGCTGCATGTCTAGCCTCTTGGCTTGCTTGTGGAAACTGAGAGGAGTGAGTAAGACTTCTCTTGTTCGCAGCCACTGACTCATCTTTGTTCCTGCTTGGTGTATCCTGTGGCTCTGAGTCGAACATAACTAGAGGAGTCAGGTGGTTGTGCTTGCACTCCTTCTTTTGTTCAAGCGGTCTTTTTACATTTTGCCCTGCCCAAGCCGGATGGGGTTGCCCCCCAGTCTTTCCTGACCTCATAGGGATTAGTTTAATAACCCGCAGTGCAGGACCCCTTGTTGTATGTCTTTGTCTTACATCTTTCAAATCTGCACTTTTTTCTGAACTCTTTTATTGTTGCTTTTCCTCATTCCTCTTTTGCTTTTGTTTCCATAGGCTGTCTAGCTTGCTTGTTTTTTATGTGCTTGCCTTTGCCCTTTGCTTTGGCTTTTTGCCGTTCAAGATGATTTCAAGGAGAGCAAGTTGGTTTTGGTTTGGTTTGGCACTGAGGTGTCAGCTGTGAAGCCACAGAGGGTTGAGATTCCTTCCTCTGTTTTATGGTGCCTGCTTCTTTGTACCTCTTGGTGCTGGGGGGAGTGTCTTCAGAACCCAGCTAGATCAGAACCGCCTCACCCCTCCCGTGAGTTGCCTGGATACCTTGACATCTTATTACAATAAGAGGGGGACACAAGCACACCCGTCTTTATGCTTGCCTTTGGATTGCTAGCAAAGTGACCGGGCTGAGGTGAGAGTGCTGGGAAACAATTGGCAGTGGTTGGAAGTGTGAGAGAGGATAGGAGGATGGAGGCAGCTGAGGAGCATGGGGATTTGCAGGCTGCACCAAGACCTGGCCAGGCCATCTCTGCTGCCACTGGAAACTCCCTTGCAGGAGCCTCCCCTACTAGGAGGCCTCACTGTGTCATCCCACCGCCCCCTTCACAGTACTTCTCACCTGCACTTCAGTATGGTATCCACCTTTTGCACACCTCTAGTACGCCTCTTGGACACCTCCAGTCAATACAAGCCGAGAGGGCAGGCAGGCAGACAGAGAGGAAGCTCCTACCGCAAAGGGTGCAAGATCACAGGGTTATCAATGTCGGTGGACTTTATGCAGCAGTGCTTCAGAGTTGTGTCACAGGAGCGTCAGAGTTCTGTGAAGCTGTACTGAGTTGCTCTTCACATGCACACTGTGCCCAGGTGTCCTGGCCCAAGCCCATGCAGTCGGGGGCTTTCCTAGCATCAATGGCTGACCCCTCTTGTGCACCAGGGACCAGAACTCTGGCTCAGCTCCCCCACTCAGCTCCCCGCTCCAGGAAGGAGAGCCCTCGAGGGTACTGGGAGGACTGGCTGTGGTGCTGCAGGGCTGTAGGGGCTGGCTGAACTACTGCAGGGCTTGGGCCACAGGGTTCGACCTGGTGTTCGGCGGTGCCGAAAGCAGCTTACAGCTTGGAAGGGCTGCAGCTTTGGTTGGGCTGGCTCAAGGTGCACTGCTGCCTTCTGTAGGCACAGGAGAGCATAAGCGCACACGCTGCCTCAACCGTCACCCCCATGAAGCCCCTTGCCCTGATGAGAGACCTCCCCTCAGGGACATTTTGAATGGGATGACCTGCTGCTATGAAACCACAATATTGCCACAGTTGGGCAAAATTATAGACAATTCAAAATGCACAACGCGAGTCAGTGTAAATGTTAACAGTTTTCCCTTCAGCTAGGATGCATGCTCTTGTTATAGCATACAGCTCAGCTTGCTGGGCAGACGTGCCAGGTGGCAGAGTTGCACAGGTCCGCTGCTCCCAGCCTCAAACCTCGCCACACCTACAACCTTCTCAGTGCTCTGTCAGTACGTCATCAGTACATGTGCAGTAGGGATCAAACCGTCAATATTCTACCTTTGAATATTCCATAGTGCAAGCAAACTGTTTGTACCCATGCCCCTAGACCCCAATAGAAATGGAAATCGGCCATGATCAGCAAGCTCTGGGCACAGTACAAGCTCTTCAGCCATGCTCTTTGGCCAGTACCCGTACCCATGGAGCCAGCAGAGCACAATCAACAGGCTTGCTCAGTGTGATATGGCTGATGGTATGGCCTTCAAGAGCACATAGAGCACAGTCTTTGATTGTGACCAGCAAGCTAGATGCAGGGTGTACACGCTCACTATTCTACATCAAAAGATGATGAGTACAGTCTTGGCAGGCTGCTCGGGTAGGGGTACTGGTTACATGCTTATGCAGCACACTTAGTAAGAGGAAGTAACAAGGAGAAATAACAATATTTCTCCTTGTTATTCCTCACCTGAGGAGGAGTAGGTTTTTGAAACATTCCAAGGTTTACCAGTAATGATAAATCTGGGAAGGTGCCAACATCCATGGGTGAATGTGGCGACACTCCCCCAGGGCAGAATACCTTCCCAGGGCAGGGTAACGCAACACAGCGATTTAAACTGGATTATGTTACGCTGGAGTTATCAAGCCAGGCAAGGCCATGCAAGGTGGTCTTGTCTGGCTTGATAAATCTGCATTGAGAGTTGCATCGCTCTTGCACCATGTGGCGTGGTGCAAGCAAAACACAACTCCTTGATAAATATAAACATGCATCCTTTTAACTCTTTTTTTCTTATGAGGCTTTTAATACTTTTATGATGTTGGTTAGTTCATACTTTTAAAAGAGAACAATAGCTTTTCCTAACCTGGCCTTTGTAATTAAATATATAAGGATAAATTTGAATGGTCCTCTTAAATTCAGTATGCACTACATTTTGCATGGCTAAATGAATGATTTTATCATAATGTGCTTTTTTGCCTCCATCCTTTCACTGGCATAAAATTCCAATACAAGCCCTTAAGCCACCAGTTTGTGAGCCTTAGACGTGCACTTATTCCAGAAATGGAAGTAAACCATATGCTTGTGGTGCAATTCCAAGCACCACCAATAGTTTGCAAATTGACGTACTGAGGCAGAGAGGTCATAACTTGTTAATGATCTCACTGTGTGATCAGACTGGGATGGTGAGATAATAACTCCTTATTCTAAAAAGACACTTTAGCCAGTGACAATACGTTTTGGAGGCTTTGAAAAAGTGTAACTAAGGTCTTTACACTGTAATCCCCCATACTACTCACAGCATCTCTGTCCCCTCGGGTTATGATACCAGAAGTACTGGTAACTATAAATAAGAAGAGCAACAGGGGACAAGATCGATCCCTAGGGTCGCCTTAGAAATGAGGAATTATTGGTAGAATCATTGCTTCCAGAACCAATTTCCCACAGCACCTGGTAATTCCTCTTTTTCATCTGGTGGTTCAGCCAGATACTCCACCTTCTTTTTGTGGGTCAAGGCTTTAGGTTAAAGAGTTGAGATCAGCAGGGTGGGCTGACCTGTAGGGCAATATGGCAGCACCAGAAGGGCTGGTCTGTCAGGGCAATGTGGGTGGAGTTTTAGTGGTGTTTGTGGGCCTGTTTTAGTGTCTGATTGGCCGGATTTACAGTTGATTTCCCTGATACTACAATCAATATTGACCATAGCTTCCACAAAGGCAGGCAGTCTCCCATAAACTGTAAAAAAATATATATCGTGTCTCTGAAAACCGATCTGCAAATGTGGGTCACTTTTTTAGCTATCTGATTCGCTAACGGGGCGACTTTTATTTTGATGGCAGGGCCTATTTTCTTTCACAATCCAGCCCTCGAGATCAGCACAGCTACCCCAGCTCTTGAGCTACCGCCCCAATTGGAATTAAAGGAGACCGGCTAATAGGGACATGAAAGTCCTCTGCTGAACACGATAAATTTAAAACTCGTCATAAACATAACCCAATCTATGTCACTCCTGCAAGTACAACCCCTTATTTTCCGCAGTCTAACCACGCTACGGTATCCCGCCAGCCCGAAACACCTCTTTATCAGCAAAAAACAATGAACCTGTTAATTATGGACTCATTTTAAACACTAGAACGCAGTTGGATGGTACAGTTGTGCCGAGATCAAAGGCGTATGCCTACAGCGAAAAATACCCATTAAGGCTGCACGAAAGCAGAGCTTTCTTTGCATCCAATTAAGTCAGATTAAATCTATAGATTGTTATCTTTTCCAGCCCCAGGATTCTTGTTGTTGTCGACTGGTAGAGCTCATTTTACCAAACGTAGACAAAGGCAGCTTCAGTTCATTTACAGCATTTCATGTTATTTTTATAAAGCACTCTCTGTTGTGGGATCTAACCCCAACAGCCAAGTTTTCAGTAACACCAGCAGAGTGCAGTAGTTACGATTGCCATTGTATATGCTCTGAAATATTAATTTCATCTAACGACTCATCCAGTGTTCTTCTTTCGTTCATCTCATGTTTCATTCATTCAGATGCAAATGTGCAATTTCATTTTATGCTGTGCCTTCCCTTGTCTCTTAACCCCTATGAAGCGTGAAGATATCTCTTAACCCTCCAAGAGTGGGGTATTGTCTATTCTGGGGTGGATTTCTATTCACTTTGCAATAGTGCAACATCACAAAAAGCGCTACCTAGTAGCCCTTAAAACAACACAAACAGTGGCTTCTGCTGATTTGCACTACTTTGAGTCAAAAGGGCATCACATGAGTGGGGCAGAGGTATTCCTATGGTACCAACCATGTTTTTTATACAAACTATTCTCTGCTGATAATGGTAGACAGACCTCACCAAGGAAGGTGCTATCAAGGTGAAATGTTGTTTATTATAACTAACCTTTTCAATATTTTGTGTATTCTGTACTGTACAGACCACTTCCAATGTGCAAAAGACTGTAAAGTTTGCCTAATCAGGGTGTTTTATAGGTAGTGTTCTCCTCCAATGCAAAACCTATGCTACACATCTAGTGCACACCTTTGCACCATAGTGAAATGGTGTGTGTGTGGTGCTGGTGAGCCGTCTATGCCCCATCGCTGGAGAAGAAAGCAGCAACACCTGGTCATTTGTGATATGGATCTTCCCTGCTCTCTCCCTTAGTGCAATGAAATGCATGCTTTGATTTCTCCACTGCACTATGAATTGGTAAGTCTGACTCTGCATGTTTTTTCACCCTTCTCTTAGACACACTTGACCAAACATTGACTTCAATTTCAATGTTTTGAGATATTCCACCACTGTTTGCACCACTTCTCAAGAAGACAATAATTACAAATGAGCATGTGCCGTTGATCAGCAATGCCAATATAATGTCTCTGTATTCCTTTGAAGTCACAGTCATTCACAGATTTGTTTACTCATTAATGCAACTCTGCTTAAAGATAGGCAATCTCTTACCAGTCAGTCATGAACAGAAGAAATAGAGCTCTGCCGGATAGTGCTTACTATGATGTAGAGGATCCGCCTAGATAACTATTCTGTGGTATTAGGAGGACCAGGGGTCAAAGAACCTGCACCTTTTGCACGGAAGTGGGCAGCAGGCAGAGTTAATAACAATAAAGAAATATAGGGCCATATTTATACTTTTTGATGCAAAGCTGCACCGGCGCAGCTTTGCGTCAAAAATCTTAACGCCGGCTAATGCCATTTCGATGCGCCGTGCGGGCGTCAAATTTATACTTTGATGCACGGAGGCGCAACCAACAGGTGAGAGTCATTATTTTGCGACGCACACAGCGGCGTCAAGTCGTAAAGGAAACCAACGTTAACGTGACGCAAATGACTGTGGGTCGATTTACGACAGCGCAACCCGGAAAGCGCTGTTTATTTTGACGCAATAGCGTCAAATTTACCCGCAAAAACTGCCCTTTCAGCAGAGGAGAGCCAAAATGGATCCCAGATGCCACAACAGACCCCAGGAAGATGACAGCAGACCAGGAACCAGCCAGGATGATCCATACAGGAACCAGGACATTTTCAGAAAGTGTAGCTTCAGTGCAGAGGAGCAGGAAATCCTGGTTAAAGAGGTGACGGAACACCAACACCAATTGTTCATCACCTCTAAATTGCCTATCAGTAGGAGAGAGGCCATATGGCAAAAAATTGTGGACAAGATCAACAGTGTGGCTGAAGAACGCAGAACAGTCACTGAGTGTAAGAAACGCTGGCATGACTGGAAACATAGGACAAAAGAAAAAATGGCCAGGAACAGGAAGGCAGCACTGCAGACTGGAGGGGGGAGTCCAGCACACCAGGAGGCCCTGGACCACATGGAGGAGATGGTCGCAGCCGTCATCCCTGAGGAGATTGTCACAGGGATTCAAGGACAGGACAGCGCAGACTACCACGACACAACGCACATGCAGGGTAAGTCGCATGGGGAATCATAATACAATAATGATAACTGCAACCGGGGGGGGGAATACCTACTACACAATGCATGTAACTCAGCATATATATGAAGTGGCATGGGTAAAGGGGCACTACAGGGGGGCATGGCCAGCACAGACTGAAGCTGGGGCATGACAAAATACAGCACCAACAACAGTCCCATGGGCCATCCTGTAATTACAACAATGGAGCCAAGGGAAGGCAGCGACAGGTGGGAAGGCCACTACGTCAAACTTAGATCCAGGCACTCGTCAGTCAAAATGTATCCTACATAAACTAGGTCCCCATCAGTAATCCAGTAGCCAAAACAACAACTGCAATGTAACTGCGACAACAGTTGACAATAACACCTCTGATCTCTGTGCAGCTATAGTAGCAAATGGCAGGAACCTCCCCATGGAACATACATACCTAAATTAGGGGGTGAGGATGACATCTGCAACTATTTATAGAAATAAGACAAAGGCACCAATACACTCAAATGCCAATGCCCATAGTTGACACATACATCAGCCAAAGTAAACAGCAATAGGAGCCACACAGCACTAAGGACACACACATGCTGCATACGTCAGGGTCCCTCACGTGCCTGGCTAACAAGGCAACATCACTAATGTCATACTGCTCAGACAACAACATTGAGAAGGGGACACATGCAACTGGTCACTGAAACACACCTGCACAGTCTAAGAACCAAATAGGACTTTGATACGATAAACAGGGCAATCCAATTAAACACACATTACCCAACATCATCTCGAAACATCAACAATGTTTACATCCATACCACATCCTAACATTGCCATGCATAGGATATGCCACATAACATGTACATTTAGGTCAATGTGAATAAAAAGTGTTTGGTGCAGGTCCTGAGAGGCAAGTGTGCTGCCAGGGCATTCACAACACCCACAGCCAGTCAAAGTGTAGTGTGGTAAGTTTTACATATACTTTGCGCATTAGCTTCAGGCTTTATGCCTTTGTGTACCTTGCCCTGAATGTACTTTTACTCATTTGCTAACAGCTTACAGCCTCTGTGCACTGTGCACTAAATGCTTTTTATTAGGCTTCGTATCAGTTATTTTGTAAATAGCCAGTTCTACGGTGTTGTTTTTTAGTCATATCACACTGTTTTGCCTACTTCAGCACTGCAGTTCTCCAGAACATATTCACTCTGTGCTCCAGTCAAGGATACAGTCTGGTACATTGCCGATAGACGTGGTAGGAGTTCAGATTTGGCATTCCTGCATAGGGACACTTTGTCATCACGATGACATGTGAGTTATAAAATCACTTCCTTGTCCCAATACACGCAAGAGGGAGTTTCCGAACAGAGAACCACAACTAGACGCTGCCTTGCTGCAGATGCTGAACCAGATCACAGGCCATTGCTCAGATATGAGGGCTGATGTCTCCCCAGTGATTCAGACAGGCAAGCTCGAAGCTTAACATGCTGTGCTCTAAATAGAACAAGCAGAGGGAGAGTAGAAACAGTTAGGCACCATGATAGCTTTGTTCAAATGTTTTACACTCCTGGTGACTATTTCAATTCTACCATGTTGTATTGTTTTGGTTATTGTGGCTCACACCTAATTATCTAAAAGTCAGGTGTTTTATGAAATCATCATATAAAACAAATACTGTCTTTGTCATTTGTATATGAGATCATACTGGAAAAGAGAGAATTGGTTTGGATCTGAGTGACCACGACTTCCCTGAGAAGTTCCAAAGATGTCATGCGCTCGGCTGTCTAATCATTTCTTTGCCATGGGAGACATGAGGCACTGCTAGTTAGCCAGAGCAAAAAGAAAGAATTAGGGTGACAGAGTTATTTACAAGTGGGTCAGACTCAGTCCCCCACACCATTAGCTATCCTGCTGCCTAGAAATCCAGTAATCTCATGTAGGATAATGAGAGCCCACGTGACAAAATGTCTCTCCATAAGAATAGATATACACGGAGGGACGAGTAGGACAAAAAGATGGCTATTCCCAAATTGGTACAAAGCAACACCTAGAGGCAATTAGGCAGACAAGTCTGATAACTCTATATCGTACATGTGACAAACAGGTGGGCCATAGGCCTATAACAATGCCCATATGAAGGACAGCAGATACCAATACCAAACCAGAGCACACAGTTAAGTCATCCAAAGGCTTGCATCTTATGGCAAAATTGTCACAACACAAACACACTAATTGTACCCTGTTTCATTGCAGAGGGACATGGATCTCCTGCCGATATTCCTGTCCCTGATTTCCCTGATGACATGGATGACGAGCCCATAAATATTTCCCAGGAGACCATCCAAAAGGTCCTTGAAAGCCTCCAGACCCCACCTTCAGTCACAAGGAGGAGCACAGAAGAAGCAGCCATCACAGAAGAACCACCCACCACCCCAATTCTAAGACCTGCCAGCTCCAACACAGCTGAGGACTCTGACGACACTGGCACCAGCTTTAAAAGAACTGTAGTTTGGGTACAGCGGGAGCTGGCCAAGGAGGTGCGGGGGATGCAAAACATGGCAGCCAGCCTTGAGGGGGTGCGTTCGTGCTTGACGTCATTTGCAGATCAGGCAGCTGCTACGCAAGCCCGAACATCTGTCTTGCAGGAACTTGCCAAAACACTGAAGGAAATCAGCACAGCTGTCATCCAGTTGACACAACACCCACAACTGCAATCCAGTCAACGTGTGCACGAATGCAACATTGAACCCCTCAGGGCCGACCTGGCTGCCTACCATCGTGATGTGGCTGCCATTCTCAAAAACCAGCAGGCCCTCCTTGCTGCAGTACTGCCCTTAAGAACTCCACAGGGAGCAGCCCCCGGGATGTCTGCCTCCACGTCTTCTAACACTGAGGTGTGTGTTGCCCCTTCCCAACCAACAACAACAAGGACAAACCAGGCAACACACACATCAGAAGAAGAAGACATGGAACAGATCACATTCTCACGGAAGAGTACCCGGAAGCACTAGTCCCTGCACCATGGCCTACTTTGACCAAGGTCCTACGTTTTGACAAATGACAGTCTCACTACAATTACACTCAATGACTGTTCTGCAATCCACTGTATGACTTGTCAGCATTGCCAGTGAATGTCTCTCTCCTACTATTTGCCAATTCCTGTCCCTCTGCACTGTCTGTGACATCACCCCAGCATGTCAGGAGCATCATCCACACCCCTTCTGTAGGATCACCATGTAAGAATGCACCAGAACGGACCCAGCAATCATGGGCAATGGACATTTTGCACTACAGCACCTATAAATAAATAGAACTTGCACACCTATTATGTCTCTGTGTTATTTCACACTTCAACTGTGCAGTACATAACTCCAAAGTGCCTGTGTGGCAACCATGTAGCTTGTCAATACAACTGTCCTGACATCATGTAGTCTGATACATCTGTGCAGTGGCCAGGATTGCATCATAGCCTTACCATACTGAGGAGAATAACTGATGAAGGGACTAACCACACACAATCATGCTGTGTTGGACAGAATGTTGCACCAGCTATAGCAATTCTAGTCAACTAATGGTGGCTGAGATATGTAGGCACCATGCAATACTAAAACATGAAATTATGCTGCAAAATGTAAGCAAACATAAACAAATAACACTGCATCAATCACCCTTTCTGAGTATATTTCCATGAAGGAAAGTCATGCAGAATTAGCACACACATGATGTAGGTCAGCAATGAAGGCAACAAGACAAGAGTGTTAACAACACCTCATCTACAAAGATCTCCCTGAACATCACACTGCAGTCCGGAAGCACACTTTGTGAAGTAGAATACATACTCACCAACACAAAACCTTGGTGATCGATGCAAACTACCAATGGTGTGTCTCCCAAATGGTGGATACTTACCAAGTTATCACACGGGTAGCTGGCATGTTAAACCTCCATTTTCTGGGGATGGCTAGCATAGGACACTAATGTCATACAAAAACATTCACCTACACTGATGTCAAGGCCATGATAAAGTAGCACCTAACGCATCATGTAAAGGGTTAACTATATATTTATTACTATTTATTCACACAAGAGGCAAGGGAAAAGTAATACCTACACTAATCTAACCTGACTACTACTAATCCACAACTGTCCCTAACTAACCTAAGCTAAACTTACCCTACACATATAACGAAACGATCTAAACATCAACCCCCCACCCACCATTATGAGACAGGACACATGCAGGACAACACTTACTAACCTACACACATACTATACTATCCTAAACAATCATATATATTTTTTTTGATTTTGTTTTTTTTTTCTTTTTTTTAAACTAACAGGAATCCAAACATTGACCTACAACCACCCACCCACAAAAAAAAAAAGATAGAAAGAATAAGGACCCCCCACCCTCTTCCCTAACACTAACTAAGCTAACTACCTATACTAACCTACTACTAATCCCCAAAACCCAACTATCAGTACAAAATAGGAAAGAGGAGAGAGGGGAGGGGTAAAAGTTAAACAAGGCAAATGTCCTAGAGGTTGGCTCTCCGTAGGGTCCGCCTGATGGAGCGAACCCTTTTTTTTATATACGCCACATCCTGGCTTAGCTTGTTAACCTGATTAAACACCTTGTCCAATTTACGGCTCAATGCCAGGAATGCGGCTGGGTCCACAGGAGGGGCTGATGCTGTGTGTGTGTCGGCCGAGGTGGACCTTGTGCCAGCAGTTGAATGCCCATTGGACTGTCCTGGTTGTTGAACATGGTTGGGTCAAGGTCTTGATGAGGAGCCAGGGTCAACTGTGCCCGACGTTGCTGGGGCCACTTGGGGAGACCTGGTGGATGTGGTGGTGATGGCTGTTGTGGGCAATGTAGGCCCACCCTGTGGTGATGCCCACCATGCCCCGGAGGCCCGATCTGATTGATATTTTCGGGCCATCCTCCTGTACCCCGACTGCACCTGCAGGATGTGCCGGTATCGCATGGCACGCCTCTCAAATTGGTGTCTATCTGCGGCACTCATGTTTGCAGCTGTGAAGAGAAATGGCAAATATTTACCATGGGAATTGCATTGGGTGGAATAGCACAATGGGTTATTTGTACATTACTTGTACTGTATTTGTTACAGCAATTGTCACAACATAGTTCACTTAAAGTCTCAGAGGAAGTACATGTGAAGCCTGCATACATAAGGGCATCTCACACCTAGCATATCCATGTCTCTACATGATGGATGACATCAGCCTAAACTACTCATCCAAATAATGCCTAATGCAGCTGACATTATGGCTGAACCTCTTCCGCATACTGACTTCACTACATATGTCACTCTATGTGCTAACTATCACAACCCTCACTCAATGCCATTTGTAATTTGTTGTTTGCAAATATTGAACCCATGGGCCATAACCGAATGTGTACACTAGGGGCCAGATGTAGGAAGACGGCAAATTGCGAATTGCAATTTGCTATGCAGAACGGTGTCTCAGACGCCGTCTGCGAGTCACTATGGGGTTGCAAAGACCCATCTCATTAATTTTAATGAGGTGGGTCCCAATTTGCGCCCCCATAGCGACTATCGGCACTCACGGGGATGGAGGCCTGCTGGGAACAGCAGACCTCCATGTCCGTGACTGCTTTTAAATAAAGCAGGTTTTTTTTTCCCAAGTGTAGCCCGTTTTCCTTAAAGGAAAACGAGCTGCACTTAGAAAAAAAAACCAAAACCTTTAGTTTCGGATTTTTTCAGGGCAGGTAGTGGTCCCTTTGACCACTGCCTGCTCTGAAAAAATATTTTTGGGTAAACTCACAAAGGGGAAGGGGTCCTATGGGGACCCCTTCCAGTTTGTGAGTGGGTTACCATCCACTTCAAGTGGATGGTAACTGCGACTCCATTTGCGGTCGCAAATGGAATTGCATACCACTGCGAGTCGCAAATAGGAAGGGAACACCCCTTCCTATTTGCGAGTCGGAAATGCATTTTGCGAGTCAGTTCCGACTCACAAAATGCATTTCTGCATAGCAAACACACGTTTGCGACTTGCAAACGGCGATTTTCGCCGTTTGCGACTTGAAAACTGTTTTCTACATCTGGCCCTAGGTTCTAAACAAAGTTGCAAGAGGTCACAAGTACGTGTAACATACTGGTTGCTACAGTCCTAGGTACCCTATTCCCAATCACATGGCAGTCTTTGAGGGTGGGGTGGGAAGAACAACCAACAATCCCAGGTTCAATGCACACCCAGGAGTGTATAGAAAGGTCAACAAGTATGTGCCTCCACACACAACACCAATGAAGGGCTAGCAACACGTTGGAGTTAGCCAAACATTGTCATATCCAAGGTCCACACATGTCAAAATACTCTGACTCAGGCCAACATCACATACTATCAGTGAGGCATGTTTTACAACACACACAGAGGAGCAAGAACACCCATGATCATGAGTCGACTGAACACCTAGGCCATTGCACTCTAGTCACACACACTTCTAGTTCAACTTGTGGAAGTACATGCCCCCAGAAGATCCGACCTACAGTGTACACAGTGCATCCTCAACTAGGAAGCTGCATATTTCATACAAGCCATTTGCCAAAGCTATCTGGGAGAATGTCAGTCTGATATGCAGACTCAGTTCAAGCCAAGTCCCAGAGCAACTCTTACATTAACCAGTGTATTCCACATGACTCATCCCATTCCCCATAGCGGGCCGACTGGAATGACCTACAGCCCCTAAATCTGAGAGATGGCTAAGTATTGGTCTACAGAAACAGAAGTGATATTTGAAATCCCACTAAAGCAACAATGCCAATGAACGGGCAGCGCATCAAATCATGAATTCTGTTGAACACACAGTAGTCCATCATGCATCACTAGCAAACAATAAAAATAGCACTCAGGCCACACTCACTGTAGGTATCGGGGTCCTCAAAATGTGCCATCTCTCCCACGGTGTACGGTGCTGGTCCACCTGTAAAGCATGAAAGGTGGAATATACTCAGACTCCGTGCACTGACAAATAATTGCAGTTACTATGACACTGTGTGAATATGACATGGTAATGATACACTTTCCCACATGCTCATACTGCATGGATGAATTTTTAATCAACATTAACATTGGATGAGTCTCCTGCTACAGTTACACACCCTACTACACACATGCAGTGGCCAGGACAGTCATGTGTTGTCAAAGATACACCTCCATTAGTATGCCCCAACAATATAGGGTTGTATTCATCTCATCATGTGCATCCCAGAGAGACATCCAAAAGCTGGTTACTTGAGGACTACATAACCCCTCAAACTCAAACAGGCTAGGTGGACATTTTCAACACACAGCAACCAGACACACATGTGACATATGTGTGGACAACATAGCTAACTTCATGTGACGTGAAGGCACCACACATTTAAAGCATCATCATGGGTTTACAATTTTCTGTCTAGCTATGGCGTCAACATATGTAGGTATGTTGTTTCAACATAACTTTCTCACTGGCCAATATGACCTGTAGAGTTCAAATAGAAGCATTAAAGTGTCGCTTGTCTGACACAAAGGCAACACTACATTACATACAGCTACAGGCATCCGGTATGTGTTGAAAACATGAGCCATCTGACTGCTAGCATTGGTCTTCCTACACATTGTACAACACATACACATTAGGGCCCATATTTATACTTTTTTTGTGCCGTTTTTGCGCCGCTTTTCGACGCAAAAACGGCGCAAACTTACAAAATGCAATTGTATTTTGTAAATTTGCGCCGCTTTTGCATCAAAAAGTGGCGCAAATGCGGCGCTAAAAAAGTATAAATATGGGCCTAGGTTTCCCTAGCATTACACACAGTCAGCTACTTATCTAGCAGATTGGGTAACAATCATCACATGTCCCCACACAGATTTCAATTCTTCACATGTAATTGATTTGTACTCACCAACATGGCCACCAATCCTGATTCCCAGATGGTCCAGCAGGTCCTGCTCCCTGGATATGAGATCAGCCCAGGAGTGCTTTAGTTGATGCTCATTCCTAATGCTCCCGTACACCCGGACCAGGTGATGGCGCACCTTCCCCCACCGGACTTTAAGTGCCTCAGTGTGATACCCCTGTATCACACGGCCCCCAGCCTCCAGCATGAGTGGGAGGAAATGACAAACAAGCCAAATGAATCCCCCCAATTCCTCCTCACCCATCCTGCCAAGCCGAGGCCTACCTGACATATTAACAAATTGAAAGGTGAAAAATGAGACAAACAAGTAAAAGTGGGAAATGGGGAAAGGTAGAGTAGTGAAGGAAAAATAAAACTTAAGAAAAATAGCCCAACTAACCCCAAAGTTAAACTACCCAGAACAGACTCCCACAGACAATACAAACAAAAACAGGATTGGACAAAAGTATACTAAACAGACTAAGACAATATTAGACAACAAGACTATGATCACAAAAACACAAAATGCAAGGTACACAGGACACAAAAGCAGTTAAACACAGGACTACACTTTTCACACAACCACACAGTCTAGATAAATCTGAGACTGCAAAGTGAAAGTGAAAGTTAACTCACAGTACAGATTTTGTAAACAGGATATCCTATTACATCACTTCCTGCATAAAATGGCCGCCGTTTTTATTTTCCCGTTATGCGTCATATTTTCACGCATACAGATTGTGCGTCATATTTTTTGACGCATAACATTGCACATAATGCAGAGTCAAAAGTAATTTCTTCATTGTTCCCTTACATTATTGTGAGGCTGAGTTTACAGTTCTAGTGTAGAATTATAATTTCCTGGCAAATATGAGAAACATTTATGAAAATTTATATTTGACTCTGCATTCTGTGCACTCCTGTACGTGAAACAATTATGACGCCCATGCTGTATGCGTGGAAATTTGACGCTACATGGACAATATGGTGGACATGTCATGTACCTTATTAATTTATTATTTTTCATATCATATTTTTTGACTCTGCATTCTGTGCACTCCTGTACGTGAAAAAATTATGACGCCCATGCTGTATGCGTGGAAATTTGACGCTACATGGACAATATGTTGGACATGTCATGTACCTTATTAATTTATTATTTTTCATATCATATTTTTTGACTCTGCATTCTGTGCACTCCTGTACGTGAAAAAATTATGACGCCCATGCTGTATGCGTGGAAATTTGACGCTACATGGACAATATGGTGGACATGTCATGTACCTTATTAATTTATTATTTTTCATATCATATTTTTTGACTCAGCATTCTGTGCACTCCTGTACGTGAAAAAATTATGACGCCCATGCTGTATGCGTGGAAATTTGACGCTACATGGACAATATGGTGGACATGTCATGTACCTTATTAATTTATTATTTTTCATATAATATTTTTTGACTCAGCATTGTGTGCACTCCTGTACGTGAAAAAATTATGACGCCTATGCTGTATGCGTGGAAATTTTACGCTACATGGACAATATGGTGGACATGTCATGTACCTTATTAATTTATTATTTTTCATATCATATTTTTTTACTCTGCATTCTGTGCACTCCTGTACGTGAAAAAGTTATGACGCCCATGCTGTATGTGTGGAAATTTGACGCATTTTTAAATTATGTCTTCATTTTTTAAAGTTGATGAAGGAAATTTGTCATGACCAAACGGTGCTATGTGATACACATTTGTGGTTAGCTATGACACATGTCCCTTATTGGATGTATAGAAGGCATTCACACTGTAATATTTATGATACCTCAAAAAATGTATTAACCATATTTGTACACATATTTTGGGTAATTGCTGATGGCTATTTTGAAATGATGAATGGGATACCATGATGTATTCCTTCTCAAACATGTGTCCACATTTATCATGGTAATGCATTTATCTATAGTCCAAACAGGGAGTGCAATAGTCACTTACAGTTTTTATGGGGCTAACCATGTCCTATTATGATTTTGTGTATCTGATTTGTGTTTGACTTTTGACATGTAGGCCACACATGCGCCTTATGCATGTGTTTAGTTCACAAGTACATGGTTCTTGTATATTTGGGGGGCGGTAGAGGTGGACTTAGGCCCCCAGCACCCTAGGGTTTGCCCTTCCAGATTTGCTAATTTATTCATGGCTTTCATTTATTCTGTTATGCAAAACCTGCAGCAGCAGCAGGCTAATGTAAGGCCATAGGGTATGAATCACTGTTAGCCATTCATTCATATCATTAGCCCATTTGACGTTTGCCCTATTGATTATTTGGAGCAATCTGACATACCATTTTGCCCTGACTATGTTTGCTAAATCTCAGCGTTCCTCATGTGCTGATGACAAATAGGTTGTTGATGTATGTGGCCCTTTATGCATTACCTGGTTTAGTGGCATGTTACATTCTTCCTGCTAGGTTCGAACTGGGACACTACTGTGATGGGCTGCTTGCAAATATTTGGTTGATTGGATGACATATGTTTATATGTGTGTGCGAATGTGGATCCACTATCACCTGTCTGGGTGTATGTTGTCACTGTAACTTCAAGGTCTCCTCATGAGTTAGTGGCAGCTGATGTTGTTCCAATTGGGTATTGTTTATATCAAAAATTGAGAGAAGCCATTGAGGACATGGTCACGTACACATGGATGGTCCCACCCTGTCACTGAACACGTGTAATGAGACTTTCAAATTATCAACATTTTTGGGCTGAGTGAGAGACTGTCTCAGGTGTCTGGATCAGGCATGTGTCATTGCCACATTTGTACTCCTGTTGGCCTCTGTGGATGGTAATGTATCATGTAACATCCTACCCTCTGTGCAGACATTTGTGATGTTTTTTTTTTGTGTGATGAGTGTTATGTCATTATTGCTCAATGAGACGACATTCTTCTTCAGCAATTTCGAACTAAAGGTGGGCAGAAATGAATAGGCCAAAGCATGATGTGGTGTTTGTTATCTGTGTTTATTTACAATTGTGCAATGTGTTGATATGAGAAATTATGAAAAAAATATATTTACAAGCTGTTGGCGCCTACGCACTCCTGCTGCCGTGTTTGCTTGTTCCCCCTCCTGTTGCAGGCCAGCATCCTCCTCTTCGTCATCTTCAGGCATGTCTGGGTCTGGTTCAAGGAGGGGAATGTTCCTTTTTACACAAATGTTGTGCAATATGGCACAAGTTACTATGATCTTACAGACCATCTCTGGGGAATAGAGTAGGCTACCGCCTGTGATGTCAAGGCAGCGGAACCTTGACTTTAGGATCCCAAAGGTCCGCTCAACAATGCTGCATGTCCTCATATGGGCGTCGTTGTATGCCCGCTCTACAGCAGTAGTGGGGTTCCCAAATGGTGTCATTACCCAAGGCTGGATGCCATACCCCTGATCAGCTGAAATAGAAACACAGAATGGGATCAATTAGATGTAGAAAGCACTCTTGTACAGACCTTTGATGGCAGTAGTTGTCTTGTGTTGTCTGTGACTCTTTTGTGTACTAATGTGACAACCTATACTTGTAGGGTAAAAGTTTTGCATTGAGTTTTTTCCTTGGCTGAGCAAGTGTTTGTTAGCTAACCGTTTGTCAGCAGTCTGTATTTTGATTTTCATAACAGTGTGCCCTCCCTTGCATTGTGACTTGTGATACACGTGTCCGTGTGTCTTCACTGGGGGTGAGATGAGAGTTCCATGCAGAGTTAAAACATGAAAGTGTAGTTAACACGTTCATATGAAAGTACCCTGGACATCCCATACCTTAAGACTTATGCAATGTGTTAATGTACAGGTTATTGTGACACTTCCAATTTGCAAGGTGACATTTAGGCAACCACACTCATTAATGTCTTCACATTAAGCTGTGGAGTACATTCCAATGTGCAACAGGTTCAATGGTGACTTATGACACATGGCTAGTGATGTGAGTACCTCAGTGTGTTCCTAGCTAGGTGTTGCTAATGTGGTGTATGTGTTGTTTGTCCTAGAGGGTTGCTGTGCAGTGTGTATATGAGTTTGATTTTTGTCCTTACCAACAAGTAGTCCATTGCCATACCGTCCATCCTGGAAGTGTTGGTTGATGGTGCTGTGACGGAAGATGAATGCGTCATGTACACTCCCAGGATATTTAGCCACAATGTTGCTGATCAGTCCTTGGTGATCGACTATGGCCTGCACGTTGATTGAATGTGTGTGCTTCCTGTTGCGGTAGAGGTGTTCTGTTGCAGCAGGTGGCACAAGGCGTACATGGGTGCAGTCGATTGCACCAAGGACGTGTGGGAAGCCACTGATGGCGTAGAACCCTTGTTTAGTTTCCTGCTGCTTCTGCAGTGTGTTAGGGAAGCAGATGTGGCGGGTGTCAGGCGAATGATGGCATCCAGTACTTTTGGCAGGAATGCAGAGAATGATGGTTGTGATATTCCACCAACCAGGGCACCAGTTGTCTGAAACGAGCCACTTGCCAGCAGGTGAAGTACGGCAAGCAGCTTTGTTTCTGTTGGGATGGTGCGGGGTGTCACCAAAGTGGGGGCCAACTGCGGTTCAATGTTGCGCAGCAGCTGCTGAATGGCCTGCCAGTTCAACCGGTACCTCTGGATGATGTCGTGTTCCCTGAGGCCATACAGGGTTGTTCTTGGGCGGAATATCCTCTCCTGCCTTCTGCGCTGTCTTTGGGGTCCCTGCTGTTGTTGTTGTGGCTGCTGTTGTTGCTGCAGGGCTCTGCGTCTACGTGCACGCTGAAGAAAAATCACCTCCATGTCTCCCTGTTGCTGCTCTGCTGCTCTGTTGTTTGTTCTGTGTGTTCTGAGTAAATACAGGTGTGTTTGCCCCATTTTAACGCCTGCCCTGACCCAGGCGTTAAAATTTGACGCACATCGGGCTTTGCGTCATTTGTTTGCTCCACCTACCGGCCGGGAGTCCTTTTTGCCCAGAAGCATAAATACGACGCGCGGCCGTGTGCGTCGTTTTTTGGACGGGAATGCCTACCCTGCATATCATTAACGCAGGGCGGGTTGCCGCTTCCAGAAAATGGCGCACACTGCGGATTTTTCGCGTGCGCGGCCTCGGGCGTCAGGGTTTAAATATGGGGCAACGTTTGCGCTGATTGTGCGTCAAAATTTTTGACGCACATTCGGCGCAAACGGAGTATAAATATGCCCCATATTGTCATAAAAGCCATTTCTTTCATCATGCAGATGCTACTGGCCTAGCAACCTTGATTTCAGAGCTACAGAATCAAGGTCAGAGATTAGCTTGGATGTGAATGAATGCCACTGTATAAGCTCTGCTTTTCATTGCTGTTAGTGAGAATCATTCAGGGTTATCCATCGAAACATTTATGGTTGCCTCCTTTATCAGGGCCACACTTATCATTGGTGCAGCAGGTGCAATGGTTCTGAGGCCCAGCAACGTAAGGGTCCCAGTGCGCCTCAATAATGGCAGTCTTTTAATTTACAACCAGGTGTGGAGGGGTGATAGCACCACTTACCATGCGTGCAATAAAGCACACTGCACCCTTGCTACTCTACTGCCTTTTTACGATCCTAGCAAACAGCCAAGCAGTGATGTTCAAAGAGAGGGGCTGGGCCCCTCTTGGGCATGAATGATTGTGAAAGGGACACAAAACTCAGACAAAGAGTGGAACTTCCTATCCCTGAAAGAAAAAAACTGAAGTTGTGTTCCACTCTGCAACATACTGACAGTTTCTCCTTCTTGGGGGACTCAAAATTACCCATACTCTTCAAGCTTCATATGTATTACACAACTTGGCGTGATAAATTGAAAAGCACCATTCCCTATCAGTTTGACCATGTGTACTTGAGGGCATGACATAAAATCCTAAAGTCAGACCTTAGATCTGTTGAGCAACATGCAGCACGACAACCCCTGATATATTGGATAAGAAGTTAGACAAAACTTAAGCTGAGAAAATATTTGGATGCAATGTGGGAACTTTGGTTCTTTGCAAAGTCAGCAAAACTACCTTGGTAAAATCAAATGGCCATCACACTGAATGCCATAGGTTGCCCAGACGTTTGGTACAAACTTGAAAGCCTGACTGCAGATAGTAGGCATCAGGTAAAAAAGAAGACGAGTGATTACAATCTCAGTCATCTGAAAGCGAAAATGGTAGCTCAACTTCAAGTCTTCAAACCTTTTCCTAAATTTGAACCATACTTGGACATGCTCTATCCAGAATGGAAAAGGTGTCTTTATGACAGAATTAGACTAGATACTTTATCAGTGAATATGTTTATCAGCAACTGGAAAAATGGTGATAGTGGCTCACTGTAGGAGGCTGGACTGGCTTGTAGTGAGTACCAAGGGGTACTTACACCTTGCACCAGGCACAGGTATCCCTTATTAGTGTAGAGGGGTGTCTAGCAGCTTAGGCTGATAGAAAAGGTAGCTTAGCAGAGCAGCTTAGGCTGAACTAGGAGACGAGTGAAGCTCCTACAGTACCACTAGTGTCACTTGCAAAACACAATACACAGATATACTAAAAATAAAGGTACTTTATTTTTATGACAATATGCCAAAGTATCTCAGTGAGTACCCTCAGTATGAGGATAGCAAATATACACAAGATATATGTACACAATACCAAAAATATGCAGTATAGTATTAGAAAACAGTGCAAACAATGTATAGTTACAATAGGATGCAATGGGGACACATAGGGATAGGGGCAACACAAACCATATACTCCAAAAGTGGAATGCGAACCACGAATGGACCCCAAACCTATGTGACCTTGTAGAGGGTCGCTGGGACTGTAAGAAAACAGTGAGGTTTAGAAAAATAGCCCACCCCAAGACCCTGAAAAGTGAGTGCAAAGTGCACTAAAGTTCCCCAAAGAGCACAGAAGTCGTGATAGGGGAATTCTGCAGGAAAGACCAAAACCAGCAATGCAACAACAATGGATTTCCAGATGAGGGTACCTGTGGAATAAGGGGACCAAGTCCAAAAGTCACGAGCTACTGGACAGTAGAAGCTGAGGATTCTGCAAGAACGACAAGGGCTAGAAACTTCCCCTTTGGAGGATGGATGTCCCACACCGTGGAGAGTCGTGCAGAAGTGTTTTCTTGAAGAAAGACCGCAAACAAGCCTTGCTAGCTGCAAGTCGTGAGGTTAGGGTTTTTGGATGCTGTTGTAGCCCAGGAGGGACCAGGATGTTTCCAATTGCGTCAGGGGACAGAGGGGGCGCCCAGCAAGACAAGGAGCCCTCTCAGAAGCAGGCAGCACCTGCAGAAGTGCCAGAACAGGCACTACAAAGTGGAGTGAAACGGTGCTCACCTGACGTTGCACAAGAGAGTCCCACGCCGCCGGAGGACAACTCAGGAGGTCGTGCAATGCAGGTTAGAGTGCCGTGGACCCAGGCTTGGCTGTGCACAAAGGAAATCTTCGTGGAGTGCACAGGAGCTGGAGTAGCTGCAAAACAGTCTAGCATGGGGAGGCAAGGACTTACCTCCACCAAACTTGGACTGAAGAGTCACTGGACTGTGGGAGTCACTTGGACAGAGTTGCTGAGTTCAAGGGACCTCGCTCGTCGTGCTGAGAGGAGACCCAGAGGACCGGTGATGCAGTTCTTTGGTGCCTGCGGTTGCAGGGGGAAGATTCCGTCGACCCACGGGAGATTTCTTCGGAGCTTCTAGTGCAGAGAGGAGGCAGACTACCCCCACAGCATGCACCACCAGGAAAACCGTCGAGAAGGCGGCAGGATCAGCGTTACAGAGTTGCAGTAGTCGTCTTCGCTACTTTGTTGCAGTTTTGCAGGCTTCCAGCGCGGTCAGTAGTCGATTCCTTGGCAGAAGGTGAAGAGAGAGATGCAGATGAACTCGGATGAGCTCTTGCATTCGTTATCTAAGGAAATCCCCAAAGCAGAGACCCTAAATAGCCAGAAAAGAGGGTTTGGCTACTTAGGAGAGAAGATAGGCTAGCAACACCTGAAGGAGCCTATCAGAAGGAGTCTCTGACGTCACCTGATGGCCCTGGCCACTCAGAGCAGTCCAGTGTGCCAGCAGCACCTCTGTTTCCAAGATGGCAGAGGTCTGGAGCACACTGGAGGAGCTCTGGGCACCTCCCAGGGGAGGTGCAGGTCAGGGGAGTGGTCACTCCCCTTTCCTTTGTCCATTTTCGCGCCAGAGCAGGGCTGAGGGGTCCCTGAACCGGTGTAGACTGGCTTATGCAGAAATGGGCACCATCTGTGCCCATGAAAGCATTTCCAGAGGCTGGGGGAGGCTACTCCTCCCCTGCCTTAACACCTTATTCCAAAGGGAGAGGGTGTAACACCCTCTCTCTGAGGAAGTCCTTTGTTCTGCCTTCCTGGGCCAAGCCTGGCTGGACCCCAGGAGGGCAGAGACCTGTCTGAGGGGTTGGCAGCAGCAGCAGCTGCAGTGAAACCCCTGAAAAGGCAGTTTGGCAGTACCCGGGTCTGTGCTAGAGACCCGTGGGATCATGGGATTGTGCCAACAATGCCAGGATGGCATAGAGGGGGCAATTCCATGATCTTAGACATGTTACATGGCCATATTCGGAGTTACCATTGTGAAGCTACACATAGGTAGTGACCTATATGTAGTGCACGCGTGTAATGGTGTGCCCGCACTCACAAAGTCCGGGGAATTGGCCCTGAACAATGTGGGGGTACCTTGACTAGTGCCAGGGTGCCCACACACTAAGTAACTTAGCACCCAACCTTTACCAGGTAAAGGTTAGACATATAGGTGACTTATAAGTTACTTAAGTGCAGTGTAAAATGGCTGTGAAATAACGTGTACGTTATTTCACTCAGGCTGCAGTGGCAGGCCTGTGTAAGAATTGTCAGAGCTCCCTATGGGCGGCAAAAGAAATGCTGCAGCCCATAGGGATCTCCTGGAACCCCAATACCCTGGGTACCTCAGTACCATATACTAGGGAATTATAAGGGTGTTCCAGTATGCCAATGTGAATTGGTGAAATTGGTCACTAGCCTGTTGGTGACAATTTGTACAGAGAGAGCATAACCACTGAGGTTCTGGTTAGCAGAGCCTCAGTGAGACAGTTAGGCATCACATAGGGAACACATACATATAGGCCACAAACTTATGAGCACTGGGGTCCTGGCTAGCAGGGTCCCAGTGATACATAACAAACATACTGAAAACATAGGGTTTTCACTATGAGCACTGGGCCCTGGCTAGCAGGATCCCAGTGAGACAGTGAAAACACCCTGACATACACTCACAAACAGGCCAAAAGTGGGGGTAACAAGGCTAGAAAGAGGCTACTTTCTCACACAACCCCCCCTCCCCCAAATGAAGGACAATAAGGCTAACCTTGGCCAGTTGAGACTTTATTGTCTAAGTGGTGCTAAGTAGAGAGTAGCTCTGCAATAGACTGGTTACTCCCTTTATCATCCACTATATGGTTACTTCCCTGTGGGGATGTAAACCATCCTGTTTGAAGTTTTTTAGCTAAGCAACAATGTGAAGATGTATTTTCAGAGTTTCTATCAGTAAGTTTTAGTTTAGAGCAGTGGGAATTGTCCACTGAACCTATTTGTAGTGATGAAAATGCCAGACAGGGATGCTGTCTCAATAAAGCCATAGCTGGGCAAAAACTTTGTCCATATGGCTGGAAGAGAGAACAGGGATGCTGTTTCTATTGATTTGGAGCAGGACAGGGATGCTGTCCTATGAGCTCCACACTAGGGCAGGGATGCTGTCCTAAGTGTTTTGAGGCAGTGCAGAGTTTCTGCACTAAAGTTTCTCTGGGAGGGTTGGAGGGATGCTCCATGTTAACTAAAATGGTGCTCTTTTTCTCACCAATGTTAGTTATCCCACAGAGAGGTACTTCTACCTCAGGGAGTACAGCTTTGCCAGCTGATGATTCCCTTGGAACAGGTGCCACCCCAGGAGAGGTTTCTCCCACCACAGGAATGATATCCTAATTGGCAGGGTGGTTAGGGGATACGGTGATACTCTTTTTACCTGTTGTTGGAGAGGGATCCTGAGTTTTCAGGCCTTCTCTCCTTTGCTTTTTCATTTCAGTAGAAATGAGAGGGAACAATTCCTCTGGGATGCCCAGCATGGCTGCATGGGCATAAAACTCTACATCAGCCCAACCTGAGGCCTCTAGGTCATTACCTAAGAGACAGTCTACAGGTAAGCTAGGTGATACCACCACCTGCTTAGGGCCAGTAACTCCACCCCAACTAAACTGAATTATAGCTAAGGTAAGAAACTTAGTGGAGTTATGGACATCAATAATCTTGTACTGTTGTCCAATGATGTGTTGTTCAGGACCCACTAGGTTTTCAGTCACCAAAGTGATACTGGCACCTGTGTCCCTGTAGGCCAAGGCCTCAACACCATTTATTGAAACTGTCTGCCTGTACTTATCCATTGTAAGGGGACAAGCAGCCAGTGTGGCAAGGCCAATGCCACTAGGCGTGACAGAAACTGTCTTGGGACCGACTAACCCAGTTTCTATTATGGACCCATAAGTGAACCCAACTACACCCTTAACTTGACTGTTGCCAGCAGTCCCACCACTAGTACCACTAATGCTAGTGGCACTAGAGCTTGATGTATTAGTGGTGGTAGGCTCAGGGGGTTTACCTGGACAGGACTGATCCCCTGGCCTATGGCCTCTGTTTTTACACACAAAGCACCAAGGCTTTTTAATGTGTGCAGGTTGAGAAGAAGAGGAAGAATTTGTTTTATCCACACCCTCTGAAGAGTGTTTAAGATTTGAAGTGGGATCTTTGGTTTTATCCTTATCCCCATGCTTATCTTGAGATTTTTCACCATCTTTCTTCTTGCCATCCTTGACACCACCTGTATGAACTTTTCTGTTCACTCTTGTTCTGACCCATTTGTCTGCCTTCTTTCCCAATTCTTGGGGAGAGGTCAGATCTGAGTCCACTAGATACTGGTGCAACAAATCAGACACACAATTATTACGTATATGCTCTCTCAGGATTAAGTTATACAGGCTTTCATAATCAGTAACTTTACTGCCATGTAACCACCCCTCCAAGGCCTTCACTGAATGGTCAACAAAGTCTACCCAGTCTTGTGAAGACTCCTTTTTGGTTTCTCTGAACTTCATCCTGTACTGTTCAGTGGTTAAGCCATAACCATCTAGGAGTGCATTCTTAAGAACTGCAAAATTATTGGCATCACTTTCTTTCACAGTAAGGAGCCTATCCCTACCCTTTCAACTAAATGATAGCCATAGGATAGCAGCCCACTGCCTTTGAGGGACATCCTGTACAACACAGGCCCTCTCAAGTGCAGTAAACCACTTGTTAATGTCATCCCCCTCCTTATAAGGGGGAACTATCTTGTGCAGATTCCTAGAATCATGCTCTTTTGCAGGATGACTATGGGGAATACTGCTGCTGCCACCATGGGTTTCTAAACCCAATTTCTGTCTTTCTCTTTCTATCTCTAAGGACTGCCTATCTAAATCCAGCTGTTGCTTCTTGAGCTTCAGCCTGGATTGTTCCACTCTCAATCTATTGAGCTCCCTTTCTAACACTCTGTCATCAGGGTGGGTGGGTGGGGCATTTCTTGAAACAGAAGTATGGTGAGAATGAACAGAAGGAGACCTGTCCCTAACAGATGGCACCCTAACAGCTTGGCTAACAGAAACAGCACTTCTACTATGATGAGAAGGGACACTCTTACTGTGATGTGAGACAACACTATCAGTGTGATGTGACTCTACATCAGTACCAGCTATGCTAGGTTGTCTGCTAATGGGCAGGCTAGGAAGTTTCCTTTCTAAATCTTTTGCTAGGGGTGCCCCAGGGTCAGATTGGGAACCATCAGCTAATTTTTCACCAGAAGTGCCACCTCTGGCTTTATCTTGTTCAACAAGCATGTTAGCCAACAGTTCTCTAGAGGGATTCTTCCTTACACTTAAACCTCTTTCTATACAGAGACTCCTTGCTCCTTTCCAGCTAAGGTGATCATAAGCAAGTTTGGACAGATCAACAGTTTGGCCTGTGCCAGACATTTTAGAAAGTGTTTAAGGGATAGAAAAAGTGAGAAAAAAGTTTTTCAGAACTTTTGGAAAGACAGAAAAAAAACTTTTAAAACTTTTAAAGAACTTTTTTGAAAGTTTAGAGGTACTTTTCAGCACTTAGAAAAGAAGTGAGAAAAGAAAAGCAACACTTTTTGGTTAGGTGTACATACACTGAACTTGTTTTGTATATTTTTCTCTTATGAAAAGTACAATGACAAAAGTGGTAAGTAGTTGCAAAGTACTTATCCCACCGCTGCACAACCAATGTAGGAGGCTGGACTGGCTTGTAGTGAGTACCAAGGGGTACTTACACCTTGCACCAGGCCCAGGTATCCCTTATTAGTGTAGAGGGGTGTCTAGCAGCTTAGGCTGATAGAAAAGGTAGCTTAGCAGAGCAGCGTAGGCTGAACTAGGAGACGAGTGAAGCTCCTACAGTACCACTAGTGTCACTTGCACAATATCATAAGAAAACACAATACACAGATATACTAAATTTAAAGGTACTTTATTTTTATGACAATATGCCAAAGTATCTCAGTGGGTACCCTCAGTATGAGGATAGCAAATATACACAAGATATATGTACACAATACCACAAATATGCAGTATAGTATTAGAAAACAATGCAAACAATGTATAGTTACAATAGGATTCAATGGGGACACATAGGGATAGGGGCAACACAAACCATATACTCCAAAAGTGGAATGCAAACCACAAATGGACCCCAAACCTATGTGACCTTGTAGAGGGTCGCTGGGACTGTAAGAAAACAGTGAGGGTTAGAAAAATAGCCCACCCCAAGACCCTGAAAAGTGAGTGCAAAGTGACTAAAGTTCCCCAAAGAGCACAGAAGTCGTGATAGGGGAATTCTGCAGGAAAGACCAAAACCAGCAATGCAACAACAATGGATTTCCAGATGAGGGTACCTGTGGAACAAGGGGACCAAGTCCAAAAGTCACGATCAAGTCGAGAGTGGGCAGATGTCCAGGAAATGCCAGGTGTGGGTGCAAAGAAGCTGCTACTGGACAGTAGAAGCTGAGGATTCTGCAAGAACGACAAGGGCTAGAAACTTCCCCTTTGGAGAATGGATGTCTCACGCCGTGGAAAGTTGTGCAAAAGTGTTTTCTTGAAGAAAGACCGCAAACAATCCTTGCTAGCTGCAAGTTGTGAGGTCAGGGTTTTTGGATGCTGCTGTAGCCCAAGAGGGACCAGGATGTCGCCAATTGCGTCAGGGGACAGAGGGGGCGCCCAGCAAGACAAGGAGCCCTCTCAGAAGCAGACAGCACCCGCAGAAGTGCCAGAACAGGCACTACAAAGTGGAGTGAAACGGTGCTCACCTGAAGTTGCACAAGAGAGTCCCACGCCGCCGGAGGACAACTCAGGAGGTCGTGCAATGCAGGTTAGAGTGCCGTGGAACCAGGCTTGGCTGTACACAAAGGAAATCTTCGTGGAGTGCACAGGAGCCGGAGTAGCTGCAAAACACGCGGTTCCCAGCAATGCAGTCTAGCGTGGGGAGGCAAGGACTTACCTCCACCAAACTTGGACTGAAGGATCACTGGACTGTGAGAGTCACTTGGACAGAGTTGCTGAGTTCAAGGGACCTCGCTCGTCGTGCTGAGAGGAGACCCAGAGGACCGGTGATGCAGTTCTTTGGTGCCTGCGGTTGCAGGGGGAAGATTCCGTCGACCCACTGGAGATTTCTTTGGAGCTTCTAGTGCAGAGAGGAGGCAGACTACCCCCACAGCATGCACCACCAGGAAAACAGTCGAGAAGGCGGCAGGATCAGCGTTACAGAGTTGCAGTAGTCGTCTTCGCTACTTTGTTGCAGTTTTGCGGGCTTCCAGCACGGTCAGCAGTCGATTCCTTGGCAGAAGGTGAAGAGAGAGATGCAGATGAACTCGGATGAGCTCTTGCATTCGTTATCTAAGGAAATCCCCAAAGCAAAGACCCTAAATAGCCAGAAAAGAGGGTTTGGCTACTTAGGAGAGAAGATAGGCTAGCAACACCTGAAGGAGCTTATCAGAAGGAGTCTCTGACGTCACCTGCCGGCCCTGGCCACTCAGAGCAGTCCAGTGTGCCAGCAGCACCTCTGTTTCCAAGATGGCAGAGGTCTGGAGCACACTGGAGGAGCTCTGGGCACCTCCCAGGGGAGGTGCAGGTCAGGGGAGTGGTCACTCCCCTTTCCTTTGTCCAGTTTCGCGCCAGAGCAGGGCTGAGGGGTCCCTGAACCAGTGTAAACTGGCTTATGCAGAAATGGGCACCATCTGTGCCCATGAAAGCATTTCCAGAGGCTGGGGGAGGCTACTCCTCCCCTGCCTTAATAACTTATTCCAAAGGGAGAGGGTGTAACACCCTCTCTCTGAGGAAGTCCTTTGTTCTGCCTTCCTGGGCCAAGCCTGGCTGGACCCCAGGAGGGCAGAAACCTGTCTGAGGGGTTGGCAGCAGCAGCAGCTGCAGTGAAACCCCTGAAAAGGCAGTTTGGCAGTACCCGGGTCTGTGCTAGAGACCCGTGGGATCATGGGATTGTGCCAACAATGCCAGGATGGCATAGAGGGGGCAATTCCATGATCTTAGACATGTTACATGGCCATATTCGGAGTTACCATTGTGAAGCTACACATAGGTAGTGACCTATGTGTAGTGCACGTGTGTAATGGTGTCCCCGCACTCACAAAGTCTGGGGAATTGGCCCTGAACAATGTGGGGGTACCTTGGCTAGTGCCAGGGTGCCCACACTCTAAGTAACTTAGCACCCAACCTTTACCAGGTAAAGGTTAGACATATAGGTGACTTATAAGTTACTTAAGTGCAGTGTAAAATGGCTGTGAAATAACGTGTACGTTATTTCACTCAGGCTGCAGTGGCAGGCCTGTGTAAGAATTGTCAGAGCTCCCTATGGGTGGCAAAAGAAATGCTGCAGCCCATAGGGATCTCCTGGAACCCCAATACCCTGGGTACCTAAGTACCATATACTAGGGAATTATAAGGGTGTTCCAGTATGCCAATGTGAATTGGTGAAATTGGTCACTAGCCTGTTAGTGACAATTTGTACAGAGAGAGCATAACCACTGAGGTTCTGGTTAGCAGAGCCTCAGTGAGACAGTTAGGCATCACACAGGGAACACATACATATAGGCCACAAATTTATGAGCACTGGGGTCCTGGCTAGCAGGGTCCCAGTGACACATAACAAACATACTGAAAACATAGGGTTTTCACTATGGGCACTGGGCCCTGGCTAGCAGGATCCCAGTGAGACAGTGAAAACACCCTGACATACACTCACAAACAGGCCAAAAGTGGGGGTAGCAAGGCTAGAAAGAGGCTACTTTCTCACACTCACTTTTCTGCAGTTGTGAGTTTGGGGGGTGGGATCTGTCATGCATTATATGCTGCTTTGCACTTTAACTTTGGAGGTTAGAAGAACTTACTTCTGCCCTATTTTATCACTTATGACATTAGAAGTTGCGAGGACACCTTGGCTCTATCCATGAGCACAGTCTCCGATAAAAATCTTTAATCCAGTTTCCATTTAGGGATGTGTAGCATGGAGGGCCACTTGACCACTAGCCACCACCAACAGCGAGATGTTGGGCATATGACAAGTGCCCTATTTTTCCCGGCTAAGCTGTTTCATTGTTTAAGTGCTTCTATGTGGTTGCTACTATTTTTATGTTTACATCTTTATGCACTGATTCCATGTGGTGGGATAGTCCTAATGAGTACTCCGTCTTTGCTTTTACAACTTGTTTTAGGCACTGAAACCAACAGCACTTGCACTTTACCAGTACAGAATTCCCTGTGTCCTAGTCCAACGCAGGACTTATTATATGTTTTGAATTGTGGTTAGCAAGCGGGGAGAGGGCACTTTGCCCGGGCAGACATTTATAAAACTAGCACTGTATTACACGGCTGAATTTATAGACATCAGCACTTTATTAGTCGACTGTATATTTGAATGTGTAAATATATATCAGTTTATTTACTCTTTTACATTTTTGTGTACAGGAACGCAATTATGATACATGTTCTTTTAGCTTCATTTTATATTTGATCTCGGTGTTGTATTTTGCCTGTCCTTTCGGGCTGAAACAATAAAGTTGATTGATTGATAATGTGAAAAACGAGAAACGAGTGAATATCACTTTTTGTCAAAATTTCCTGGGTACCGTCTGAAGTCCCTCACATATTTTGACTCCTTTGTTAATAATATAATTTGAGTTTCAGGTATGGGATTTATTATAAGAAGAAGTAAGGGAACAGTGCAGTTGGACTAATATTTAAGTGCCTTTTATTTAACTATCTGACACACAATGCTTGGCTTGCTTGTTATTTATTACACAGCTTATATCTATTGTGATACATTGAAAATCATTACCCTATATCAGTTCTGACCATGTTTACTTGAGGGCATGTCCTTAAGCCCACTGAAAGTCTTCAGCTTGCTTGCATTAAAGTTTTATGGAATGAATGTGAGAAAAGGTGTCTAATTTTATGGCCCCCAAATGAAATCATTCTACATAAGACAAGATAAAGTGCAGTAGTATAAAAAATTGAAAAGCACTAGGGTAGAGAAAGAAAACCTTTTAACATTTATGGCATCATTATTACTTCATCAGAGAGAATCCCAGAAGTGGTAAATACTGCAACCAAAATTACCTATACTGCTGGTGCAGCATCTCTGAATGGCTGAATTATTGCAGTGTTACACATTTGCCTCTTCAGGATGTGGATTAGGCATGAGAATTGGTGTTTGCACACTGAGTAGCACGTTTCCATCATTGTAGGGGACTTTTAAAGATGCGTATTACACCACATGTTCTCTGGCGAGTGTCTGTATAGAAAAGCACTCGAGAGTTCAGTGTACCCACATATTTCATAACCCTGGTAGAGTGGGAAGCCTCTATCCGAATATAAATTCCAATCACGTATCCCAAGGTCCCTAATCCAAGATACTATCAGTATTCGAGCTCCAGAACTCTTGAGTTTTGCTGATTTTATTTGTTAAAATGTGTGATTAACATTATGTATATTTCTGTACTAAAACGAAATCACGGCACTTCACAAAAATATATTTTCACGTGCTTGACTAAACGATCCTGACTTCCATCTTAGATTCTAACGCAGAAGTGATGTGCCATTTCTCATTCGAACACACATATAACCAAAATGCGAATTTATGCCCTGCGTTAACATGCTGTTCTCAAGGAACTACATACAGAGAGTAAAGCCTTTTGCAACATTCAAGGCTCTTCCTGCCAACAACACTGTTAATTCATTCATTTATAAGACTTCCATTGTCTTTTGACTAGATTTGCACTGTCACGTCCAATGACATTAGTTCAGAATAGGGTGTATTAATAAACATTTACAATATAGCGCTAGGACAGTAATAATAGGTGATTTAAAAAAAAAATTGTGTAGCGATTCGTTTAATTTTATTCACTTAATGCTGTGTGATTTCCATCGACTTCTATTATGAATTTGTCTATGAAAAGCCATACTTTTGGAGGTGAGCCAGTCTTTTGACTCCCCAACATTAGGGACTGACTTCTTGTTAGTTTGTATCATACTGTGGATATAGAATACTTCTGCCTTCATTCCATGTCATTCTACTGAATTTGACTAAGCCTGAAGCTAATTTCCTACATTGATTTAGTATGCGATTTGACTATTATTTTTGCCTACTTTACATTTTTCACTTGTGGTTGGGTGCCCTTAGGAACACAAACATGCAGGAGTTTCAACACCATCCCCAATACACTCTTGGCATATTAGACTGAGCAGTATGTCAGCAGCTGTGATTTTGAATGTTTTTTGTTGAGATCATTTGCTGCAAATACTAGGAGATGCGAACCCTCTCTTGTTAACTCCATCCAGACCCGCTCAGGAGGATATTTTTCTTCTGCTTTGAATGTACGATCGAAAAAAAGTATATTCAATGTGTATCCCGATTGAAAAGAGCTGTGTTTCCGCAACTGTGAATGTGTGCCTTAAAACAACCAACACAGCATTCCCCATCCCCCACCCTCGCAGCTTTCTGACTTTGTTGCTCTGTGGTTCAGGGTGGGTTGTTGCCTGAGCAGCTGAAGCCAGCAGGCCAACCATATCAGCCCCATTCACTTCACCCTCGTGCAAGTTAACTCAACAGCACAGTAGTCATGAAACTCCCCCTTCAGCATAAGAGAATGCAAAACAGGATATTTGGGGATTGATTTATACTTTTTGCTTCAAAACTACACAAAAGTATAGAGACGGCTTGCGACATTCCACAGCACCAGCCGGGCACCATATTAAAGGAATGGCACGAGTCGGTGCTAAACTTGGGCTAGCACCTTCAAAAAAGACGCTAGCTTGGTGGGGTGGCGGTAGGAAAGGAGGGGGTTGTACATCAAAAAATGACGCTAGCCTGGTTAGAGGCAAAAAAAATGCCTCTAACTAGACTAGCACCATTTCCTGGTGCACAACACCCAAAAACATGAATCCTGCCTTAGGAAAGATAGGAGTCATGCCCACTACCCCAGTGGCCAGCACAGGGGACAGGTGTCCCCTGGACATGGCCACTACACCATGTGCCATGCAGGGGGCCCCCTTCCTGGGATGGGGGTCCCCCATCCTCTGTTATCCCTCTGGTGTGGGTGGGCGGACATTTCTGGGGCTCAGGAAGGGCACCTGTGGACCCATTCCATGACGTTTAACCATGGAAATGGGTCCACAGGTCCCCTAGTGCATGGTCTGACCCAGGCGTTAATGGTGCAAAGCAAGCTCTGCGCCATTATTTAGCCCCTCCTCCCACCCGTGCATCATTTTAGCACAGGGATAAATATGGGGCTATCGGGATAGAACCATTTTTAGATAGGAACGCCTACCTTGCATCTCATTGACGTAAGGTAGGTTCACACATCCAAAAAATGGTGCAAACTCCAATATTTTGATGCTAGATGTGTCTAGCATCAAAATATAAATGTGGAGTTAAATTTGCACCAAATTTGTGTAAAAAATGATGCAAATTCTGCACAAACAGAGTATAAATATGCCCATTGATACTTTATAAGCAGGTCAGGTACCAACTTCACCATCATCTCCACTCTTCCACGGGTGCAGCATCACAGGCACTTAACAGCTGTCCACCTGTGAAATATCTCTTCATCTATTTGAGCTTGGATCAAGATGAATTGGGAGTCCCACCAGACAAATTCACTATCTCAGGGCCAGCGAAGTGCATGGAAAAGCATCAACACTTTCTGGGTCCCTGGCAACTGGTCAAGGCGCAAAGCCCTTTGAGCTGATAAACCCCGTGGCATTTTATTTTGCTGGTTCACTCATGAATCAGTTTCCCTGACCAACAAGTAACTGAGATTTTCCCTTACCCTAAATTTTAAAAAATAAAAGACATTTACTCTCTTCCTATGTTTTCTACTATTGTAGAATCTGTACACTGCTGATATGATAATCAAGCTACCTATTTTTTTTTTTTAATGTGATCATTAGATGTCATATTGGGGTGTTTGGTGGTCCACCGGGCGAAAGGGCGATATCACCATCTATCCTAATGCTCTAGAATGTTTTCAGTACTAGCTTAGATGCCTGGTACTGCCAATTCGAATAATTGTCAACTAAACAGAAATTATACAGCTATTCTTCGAATATCAGGTTTGAGAGGTTTGAGAATATGTTTTTTGATTCTCAGACAAAACAATCACAGATAGGGTTGTGTCTGTTGACTTTTCAATCAAGCTTTGGTTCCTAAAGAGATTTGAGAACCAAGCTGTCAACAAAGTAGCATTTCCTTTTCTTTTCATATTGTTAATATTTTAAAAATTAGTGTCGAGGTTACATCAAGCAACAAAAGGATTTCTAGTTGAAGTCCTGACATTCTGCCAAGTTTGGAATTTTTTGCTGTAAAGTTCAACACCAATTGATATGGGATTTTAAATTAAAAATAAAATTGTACGACCTTTGTGCCTCTACATCAGATTTCTTCAGACTGTGTCCTTGGCTGCATTCTTGGGGGGCACAAATGCATATGCAAGAACTTGTAAATGAAGATGGCCTAGAAGCGCAACCCTGTTAATTTTGTGTGATTCCAGGCTGTCTTTGTTGACATGCATAAAATGTGTCCAACTGTAATCCTGAATACCCTGGGACACAGTCAGTGAGTAAGGAAGGTGACGTAGCTAAAAAGAACAACATTTTCAGCAACTATTTTTTTAATTCTTCACCTTTATGTAACTGCATACAAAAAAACATGAACACACATTAATAAAAAAATCAATGTAAGCTAAACTAATCTGTGGAAAATGCACTCTTTTACATTATGAAACCTCAGTTAGCTAATGCAATTACAGAAGATATCTGGGTGTGACAAGAGAGTTACAGAATTGAATCCCGGTTGGAGAATTGGGAAATAGTGACTTGTGTAATTATCGTACTACTAGGAAAATCATTTTTTCAAAGCTATACATTTTAGTATGAAGTATTCTGAATATACTTAGAAGAATTTTGAAAAGTGTCCATTATATAGACTCACTCCAAAACTCAGCTCGTAATATCCTGACATTACCTCTGAAGAAGTATAACTCTTTGTCATGGTGAAGCTCCAATCACTCCTTCAGTTAAAGTATATACGGGCTCCCGAGCTGCCTTTATGTTTAGTACCTAACCAAAAACACAAGCCCATTGAAATTATGCGGCAGGGGAGAACTAAATCATGTGGCATGGTTACCTAAATTATGTGTTACGAAAAGACAATTTAGGCAGCGAAATGATAGTGTGCGTTACTTGTCATTTTTATATTTGCTAATTCTGTCTGAGAAAACAAGCTTAACACCTAAATGGAGCAATAGGCAATAGAAATGTGATCAGTAAAACGTTGAGAAGGGCCTTTCACTGTGCAGTAACATCTGTACCCATGTTTTTAATATCTTTTAATCCCTTTGAGCAAGAAACATATTTTTATGGTAACATCTACATCTTATGCAGCAGATGACGGATGGTGTGGCAAACACAGAAAATTCACAACTATGCAGAAAAACACTTTGGCTGCAAAATCAGATAATTCTTGTGGCTCTGACTAAACCCCAATTGTGACTGTTTTACTAACTTTCTTTCCTTGCATGAGCGGCCAGTGCACACCCACTGTGCCAATGTTAGACTGTACCTTGGACGAAGAGCCCATAGAAGGGGAAAATTGAAGCAGAGGAGGCACCTTAGTTTGGGCTTGAGAAGGGATGAGGGAACTAGATGGGAGCTCATGTTTTTAACAAACAGCAGAGGAAACAGCACACTTCACAAGGCAGTAGTTGTCATCAGTAAAGCAGGTGTAGCAGCACTGGGGTATGAGGGTCCCACTGAATCACAATTATGACTACCTTTCTCTAAAAAAGAGTATGGTATGGATGTTATTTTTCCTTGGTAGCATTGGAGCTGAGAGCACCATTGCTGCAAAAAGGTGAGAGCAACACACTGGAACTCATTTTTGCTTCTAAAGAGAGCATATGTGGCCTAATGGCATGAGCTGCCAATTTCCGAATCAGTTTCAAGTCCTGAGGTTAGTTCAACATTCTGAGATTCAGGACAAATCCCTTAATATTCCCATGCTTAAAAAACTGAAACTGGCATTGTGTAATGTCACTGGTGCTCATGTAACTTTTTCCAATGCCCTTTGGCTGAGTCTGCGCTGCATAAAACTCCAAAGAAAGGGAAAGAATGTCTGTTTCAGGATTCGAGTGATGGCCAGGCATAGTGGGGAAGGGGAGAAAAAGAGAGAGCAGATAGACTGCTGCTGTGAGCCAGAGCTATCATTAGTGCAGTAGGTGCAGTTGCATTTGTGCCCAGGAGAGCGAGGGTCTCACAACACCTAAATTATGGGAAGCACAGTTTTTTAGTCCATTTTAGTTTTTGTTTGCTGATTTTTCCCTATCAGAAGTCTCAACTTTGTTTTCTTTTTTTTACTTTTTTTCCTCATTTTGAGTTCGCATCGGCAAAGAGTGCAGCTAGTCCAGATCTCAGACCAATGCCACTGGGTTGAAAAAGGTCCATTAGAGACAGCCTCCTCGGCTCCCGAACCACACAAGGCAAAGTCACATCCAGTTCCTCAAATCCTCTAAGAGCGGTCAGGTAGCCACCTAACTCAACATACCTCCAGAGGAAGGCCTTGTTGAGCTCTTAATCATTGGACATCCCATGCATTAGCCCATCTGGAATTATGTGCCATTTTTTCCAAAGTGTCCAGAATCTATCCCTTTTCTTTAAAGAAGTATTTTGTTCAAGAACGCACAAGTTTGTAACTGATCTCTTCCAGTCATGTACTGTCGGGCCAAGGGGAGGATTCATTTTAGGCATATCACCCAGCGCGCCAAGAGAATTAACACAAATAACAAAGATTTTTGATAGCGCTGTAGCTTTCGACTCAATTCTACCCCACCAACCACTCTAAATATTACCAGTGGCAGGCTTACCTTAACTTCCATGCTTATTGCCAGCATGATTTCCTTACCTACATCCTGCCAAAACTGATGAAGCATTGGGCACTGCCAAAACATATGGATGTCATCCGCTCCCTCCTCGCTACAATGGGGGCATTTCTTCTTAAGTCTCCGCAAAGCAGTCAACTTCTTTGGAATCCAATACACCCTGTGCAAGGTGAACAGATGATGTTTCTTTAAAGGGGTACATGCCAAGGCTGTCCACTCTCTCCTCTTCTGTTTGATCTTCATAACGAGCCTTTGGCAAGTGGGATTAGACAGAATCAAATATTTTACCTTTCCAATACAAGGGTTGGGAGAAGAAAGTTGCAGTCTATGCAGATGACCTGATGATATATACAAGGGACATAGGTGTTTCATTACAAATATTTTACTATCTGTGAAGGTGTTTCGAAGGATGGCATGGTATCTGGTAAACCAACAAAAGACTGAGATAATGTGCTGGAATTCTACTTATAGAAGTTCATTAATTAAAAAGGAAATAATGTATTTGGGGGTGCAGGATATGGCTAATCTGGACAATGTTCCCCGGGTTAATTTTAACAAGGCATTTGTTGCCACTAAGAAACTTTTAAGGGTGTGGGCAGGTCTTCCCCTGTCTCTTATTGGGAGATCGAACATTTTGAAGATGATTAATCTGCCAAAGTTTACGTTTTTGTTCAACACGATCCCCTTAGAATTTAGACAGGTCTGGTTTCAAAAGCGACAAGGGGAATTAACTTCATATGTTTGGGCATCTAGAGAGGCTTGCATTGCATGGAAGAAATTATGTAAGAGGAAGAGATACGGAGGGATAGCCAGTCCTGATTTTTATAAGTATTTTTTAGCTTTTTAGATGAAAAATGTGAGAAGACTACAGAATGAAAGCTCCAGTTTTACCCCTATGTTTAGGGCTATGACCAGCCACCTCCAGGAAGCAAGGGAGCATTTTCTATTTAAATGTGGACACTAAAGTACTTTAAGGAGATAAGACTGAAGTGTCTGGGGGCGGTGTGCAAGATAAGGTTTCAGATCCGGAAAGTACTAGGAATACTCTACTATAGTAATCTGGCCCTAGTTCAGGGGTCACCGGGTACCCCGGAATGTCTGCAAGACAAACTATCTCTTCCCTTAAAGGAGAAGGGTCTGGTGAAGTGGGGTCAATTTCTGGAGAACCATGTTTTGCTGCCTTGGTCAGTATTTAGTGAGCAATTGGGGGGTGCCTTTTCAAAATTCAAATATTATCAAATGGCAAGTTGGGCAAGTGCACTACCGAAGGAAGGGCGTGGGCAAGAAGAGAGATTGGCACAGAGACATATCCTTCGCAAGGAGGTTGCTTTATGGTATTGGATGCTGATAAAACTTGGGGAGGAATCCCCCCCTCTGCCAGAGAAGAAGTGGGAAAAGGACTTCCCATCACAGGATGTTACTACTCTCTGGCAAGTATCAATGTCTACGCTTTGGGGTTTGGTGAGAAAAAGTATTCTTGAATTGATTGCATAAATTTCTTGCCAACACTTAGCCCTGCCCCTCCTGCTCCTCCTGTCCTTGTCCTAAACTTTGGAGAGTGACCCCAAATTCAAAACATTTTGCTATGAGGGGCTCAAAGCAACTCTACCTGATTTTTCCTTTGGCCAGGTGACATCAACCCTACATTCAGACCACAAGTCACTAGGTATTACAATCTCAAAATATGAATTCTATATAGTTCACAACATCTGTGAAATCATTTTTAACCCATGAACCTCCTTGTACTGCCTTTCAGGCTCTTCCCGCAGTTTTGAAAATTTTATGGTAAAAGCATCAATTTCCTCAATGCACTTCCCCTATTGGAAATTTTCTAAATTGTTCCTAATCTCACTTCTGAATTACTATCTGATTCCTTTGCCTTACTCTCTGATTCTTTAACTTTCTTTTTGTTTACTGTCCCTCATTTCCAGCTTTCTCTGTTAAGTTTATAATATGAGTCATCTAACCAAATTCCTTTATGTCACCATGAATCAAAACTATTTTGTTATTCTTCTTCACATTCTTTATTTTACAAATAGCAACTTCACGTTCATCACCTAAATCATGGAATTTACCATGTGCTTCATTTGTACATTTGGCTGCTTATTTGATCAAGAACCTCATTGCAAATACAATTCTCTAATTCAACTGTCCCTTGTAGAATTTCTCCAAATTAAATTTTTAAAAGATCAACATTTATGTGTCTCTCTTTTGGAGTCTCTTCAACCGCAACTGCAGTGGATCAATTTGTATTTTTGGAACAACTAGGGGATTGCTGCAAGTACTTGGTAATGCTGGCATTGCAATTTCAGATAGGACACTTGCTCTTGTGCTAACATTCTCAGATCTAGATGGGCTCAATCTCTATACTGCTGCACTATCCCCTGCTGCACACATATCTGGTATTCCACCAGGTCCAGCACCAGTGTGCTGTGCTCTGTTAGTATATAGAGGAGGTATGGTATTCAAGAGGTAAATTAAAAAGTTATCCTCATTATCTGAATTATGTATTTGTACTTTCTCCTCATTAGTTTTCTTTCTGTCATTGTTTTCTTTAATTATTGCAGAGAAAACTCTCACGGCCCTCATCATATCATCATATCATGCCTCAATAATTTCTCTTGTCAATCTCGCTTGTTCTCTAACCACTGTCTGAGCAAACCCTTTGCTTGTATCATTATTTTCCTTCTTCCATTTTCTGTAGCCATTTAATCCTATTTGTTTAATGCCTCAAACTATGTGGCTCTAGACAACAGCTTTCATTCATTGTTTGATAAAGGAAGATAGCTTTCTAATGTTAAAGGTACCTTCTAAAAAAACTGCAAGTCTTAATCAGAAGCAGTAGAGACAAGCCATTCAGAAATCCACGTACACATAGAGAACCCAATGCCCATCATCATTCACATGCAGGTATTCCCTCAGCAGGTTAATTCTGACCTTCTGTAGAAGATACAACAGAAACTCTAGACTTTTTTCAACACAGTACCCATTATTTTTGTGAAAACCAATCACAAAAATCACACCAAATAACCTAGTGAACAGCAACCAATCGCAGTGTGGCTGTGTCAAAGGTCAACCTATCAAAGTGCATCCCTGTCACCAACCAACCAATGAGAGTGGAGCTTTGTGGTGACATTTCAGCCATTTCAGCAATCCCAGCTTAGCTCCTCAACTGACTGATCAATCAGACCATAACGTATCCTTGAAAGAGAAAACCAATTGCGAAACCTTTCTTACTTAATCTTACAAAATAAACCTTGTCTTCTGAACCTTAATAATAGAAAAATCAGCAAGTTACGATAAGACAAATCTCACGATCAATAAACATAAGAACAAAAAGAACAGCAGTTTTCACAGTACCATCTTAAATCACAATACACACTGAGTAGACTCCCATCCAGTGGTAACCTATCCTGGCAAATGCACCTACTCTTGTGCACATGAGGAGCAAAGCACATCAACCTGGATTAGAAACACAACCATGAAAAACAAAACTCATTTATTCAGAAACCCCTATCCGCATGCATGCAGCGTCTCGCACTGCACGCTACCTTGAGGAAACAAGTGAGACACAATATCTCAAGATCTTTGTCAAATAAGATTTTCAAATAGGAATAATGCATCTGCACAACAATGATAAAACCTTGAATTGAGCCAAAAACCAACATCGCATAACCAAACATCTCACAAACAGCACGAGAATCCATCTCACAAACTTGAAACTTCAGCAGCACACCACAATAACCTCAAAAACACCCTCATTTCACAGAACCATTCTGCCCTATTTATACTTGCTCCAAATTGTTCTGGAACAGCACTGCATGTCAGACATCTCTACCGAATTTCAACACTGGGATCTTTAACCCTTATCCCTCTAAACTGGACAAAAGAGGCAAAAGGAACAAAGGTTGTTTAGCAAAAATGAGATGCTCTTTAATTTGCATTCTCTGCAACCAACATTTTTGGGAACAAAACCGTACCCCAAAATATGCAAACCCACATTTTACCTTATTTGGTTCTCCCTCAGTTTTACTGGATCAGAGACAGTGTTAAACCTAAATTTCATGAGGCAATGTGTCCCAGCTTTAAGGAATGCATCCAAACATCAAATAGCAGAGTAAAATGGTTCAATAAATAATAGGATCAGCTCAATATTTGAGATCAATGAAAATTTAAAGGGTTTTATTACAAAAATTCAAAATAGGCAGTACAGAGTCAATGCCATAAAGGCTCTCAAATGCAAAGTTATACAGAGTATGTAAAAATCAGGAAATATTCAAAATCTCAATGGAGAGCAATTTTTATAGGAAAATTGGGCAGCATCCCCAGTAGAATAGTAAAGTCTTCTAAAACCTGCCTCACCCCCGATCGAGGTTTTGTTTTATCTTATAAACAGTTCCTGCAAAGTAAATTAGAAGAACTACATAATCATTGCGGGCTCAGCAAAATTATCAGTTCTTTCTCAAATCATAACACAAGAATAATTCCTCAGTACATTAACACATATGAAGCAACCCAATTCTAAAAAAGTATTCAACATCATCTTTGGTTATGTCATTTCTAGATGTGCGAGCAAATAAAAAGCGTTTAAACAATAAGACTTTCTCCCAGTGAATGCTCCCAGATGAAGAAACCAAATGGAATAGATACTAGTTGCAATCTTATAGCTCCACCACAGCAAGTTCAACATTAGCAAGGCAACTACTGCAGTGGAAATAAACTATCATGTCATCAGCTTAAGTGGGTGTTCTGTAAAGCCTGTGGTGAGAGTAAGTCGTCAGGGAGGAAGCAGAAGTGAATGACAGAGATGGAATCCATCTTCTTTAAAATTGGTATTGATACAGACATGTGACCTAACTAAAACACCTTGATATCTTGTCTTCTATACTTCATATGAAACTTGTTTCAATTGGAAATATATTAATTTAGATTATATATATAGAATAGTACAACATTGCATAGTTTATATTATTATTAGTGCACAACATAAAAACATGCAAAAATATTCCACAATAGTCAAATCATATCCTTCATATGCTTTTAACATTTAACAGCTTTCTGGATTTCCAGGCTCAGTCAAGTAAACAGTCGCTCATAAACAGCAACCCAGTGCTTCTGTTCACCAGAGGGCCACATGAAAATGTCAGCAGGGCCACATTTTGAGTATCACTCCTCTGCATATTCCTCATTGCTCCTTGATGACTTGCCGTATCCTTACAATGTGTGTTTTGGGGTACTTTCTTCTCTTATATGTATCTGTGTGTGAGAGAGCTGAGAGGGACTGTATTTGTGTGTGTGTGCGCACGTGTGTGTGTAATGTACTTTAATTATATATTGAAAAACACCAATTAACTCTTGCAAATGGATATGTCTGCAGAACAAAACCGAAATCCAGATGCCATTTTCACCTAAGAGGTTTGCTTTTACTGAGCAAATTTCTTACAAAGTGCATTTATTTTTACGAAAGGACTGCAGGTTAATTAATTGTTTAGTACATTTTTTGAAGTATAAACCTCACAACCATGGATGTTCCTTATCTCTGAACTGGAATTATTTTTGTCTTTCCATATTTAAAAGTGGAAATGCATCTTCAGATGCTCTTTTTTTATAAAGGGAGAGAATTATTTTCGCCTTAGCACCTCATGAGATAAGCCATTTTGCGGAGGGCATTGTAATATTTTAACATTATAAACAACCATAATTTCAGAAAGTAAGTTGAGATTTTCAGCATGGAAGTAGGAAACGTGCTGCTTGTGACCCATGATCCTGTACCAAGTAAAAGCCTCCTCCGCTCATCTCAAAAAGATTAAAACCAAAATGAGCTTTAAATGATGATGAGGCATCTCTAACCTGCAGGAGAACGATTTCTCAGCATCAACCCTAAACATTATTCCTAAGCTTTTATGTAGCATGCTGAGTCTACAGTACAAAAGCTGGTTCATCACCACTAAACTGTAACACTGGGTGCAACCTTGTTATTTGCACTGGATTATGAAAAAAGATTATTATTGTTAGTAGCTGGACAATGCACTACACTTGGGATGTCTCGAACGTAGATGCAGTCAGTGGGTTAAGAGGTATGGAAAACAAAAATTGATAAAGCCAACAAATCTGCACTGCCTCCCAGCCTCTTGTCCTTGCCAGTGCTTCTTTTATTTTCCATGTTTTTTGCAAAGCCTTTCTGTTGAGGAGGCTGCTGGGCCTTTGTGAATCTAGAAAATGAAACACAGGCTAAAAGCAAAATATTTATTTGACCTCTAAAAGCGCAGAGTGCGGTAGTGGTTGCTGGCACTAAAGGTAACTACTTTGTGCGTGATATACCCTGTGTGAAAGGACAGAATGGTGCCACTCACAATAAATGGAAACCTTTAGCTGAAGTGGGCTTACTCATTGCCCCATGTAATATGCTATAGTGTGCAGAAGGGAAAAGAATGAATGACCCTATCATCAACCAATGGATGAAGTGGACTGGTTTAAAGCCTTTAAAAGTAAAAAAAGTATACATATAATTATAGTAAAATCAAATGTGCAACCTAGTGGTTGGGAAGCTCTCAAGTGTCATCATAAGTTGCTTCTTGGTGTTATTGCTAGCCATGGACTAAGAATCATTTTTTTCTGCACAGCTTAGATTCTAATATTATGGATGTATGTCTGAGACGGCCCCCTACTCAGCCGTAATGAAAAACTGACAAAAACATGACCTAAGGAACATCACAATGGGACAAAGTGTGTACGTGAAATATGTACTACATACATCTTTATTGTTCATTGTTGTCCATCTCACTGATTATTCTCATGGTGATGATATGTTTTATAGCTGTATGTGATCTTCTCTTTAGCAACAACTTTGTAAACACCAGTTGGATGAGCCTAGACCTCAAAGGTTTCAAGATACATGGTGTTTATCAAGTTTTCCAAACCTTCTCCAATGACATTTTTGTATAGATCAAGAGGGGACTTCCTGGACCTTCCACCCGCCCGGTTCTTATCCCTTTCCTCCTCTGTTGCATGTCTTGAATTCCTTGCTTGCTCTCCTTCTTCTTGCCTCGTGTTGTCTTTTTGCACTCTCACTATAAACAGGTCCAGCTGTCTGACAGAAGACCTTGGTGTATGCAATACTCCACAGAGCCAATCCTTGCTTGAGATTGAATAGTTTTTGTGTCACTCTCAACTGCCTTATTCCTTCTTTTTGCTCTCCTCCTTTTCTGTGTTTGTCCTGTCGAAAGCAGCTTTTTCGGTTTCGCTATTAGGAGATTTGACATTTGTCCTGTTCCAAACACAGCATTGTAACAGAGCGCTGTTTAAACAGCACCAGTTTGCTCCATTCAGTTTCACTGAAAAGGCTGTCTATTGCTTAATTTCACACACGCAATATAGTACATCAATCCTGTGTGTGTTAACTAAGTTCCTTGTCATATTGTTAATTTTAAAAAAATCAAGAAAATAGTACATGGTACACAAGTAACACCTTCAGATTCAAAACATTTTGTTCAATTGTAGTAAACAAACCGACTTAAAAAAATAAGATACAAGACATAGATACAACCATAAATAATAATGTTAAACAAAAATACTTTGTCCAGAAATACTAAGCAAACAGCTACTGATTTACAGATGAATATGAGGAGATGAATAGATTGTATAGAGCCCTATTGTCTATATTGTGTACCTGTCCTTATTTCACTTATAGTCTGGAAATGTGTTGCATCTCAAAGGATAGGAGCTAAGTCTATCCACCTCTCTCATAGGTTGACCAGTCGCCCATGCATTTGAGCCTCACTGTGTTACAGAGCTTTATTTTAGGAAGTTATTGAGAGAGCGTAGCTTATATAATCTATATTAACATGAAACGTTTATGAATCAATGTGTGATAATGCTGCATAGAAACTATAATGATAGTAATTTTGCTTAAACGTGCACTTGAATTGTGACCACGGAGAGTGGCCACCAATGTATACGTGAACTAAAAATGATAATCAAAATGTTTACATTACGTTTAAATATGTTTATACTAACGTTTGCGTTATTGAATCTGTGCTGAAATCCTCATAGGCCTTAAGTTAGCATGAGCCGAAGCTTAGCTGCCTGGCTCTCATATTAAATGCATTTTTCTATTTTTCAGTGTGCTGACTCACAAGGGGACATGACCCTGGATGTTCTTTTTCTTCAAACTGGAAGATGAATGTAACCATGTTATATCCGTTTCCCATCGCTTTTTCTCATTTGCAGAATAAATGTTAAAAGTAAATTGAAACAGTGTAGATTAATGTAATGTACAAGGTCATTCAAACCGGTGAAGACAATGGAACTGCTGACCAAAGGATGTGCAAAGAATTACAGAAGGATGAAATCATACCGACGTGCCACCTCTGAAGACGTCAATTATGAAGACCAATCAAAGACTTGTAAAATAATATGGGGTGAAGAGTTAGGTTACCTAATGTATTTTCTGATAGGTTAAAGATAGTGGGGCATAACAGATGACCAATAGAATTTTGGGGGAATGTACAATGGAAAAGGGATAAAAGCCCATTTTACGGGGAGTCATTTAGGTGGGTTAGAGAATGCTATTGATTTTATCCAGAAACTCTGTCACTCTGTTTGGTGACTTATTGCTTTACTTAAAACCATCCTCGCCCTTAGATTGTCTATTTTTACACTTTACCTCCTTATGAGGGAAGTGTCCTTTTGCCCCAGAGCTGAGTTCTTACAGATGGTGATTTGACTGATGTCCTGAAGACGAAGACTGAACCCGTGTGATGACCTAAACCTTGGAGGGTAATTATGACAATGCAATTGTAATTTGTCTGTTTGCTTTTCCTTTCTAGGTACCAACTTCTTACTTTTGACAGAGACCTTAGCTAGATGTTTTCCAAATTAGTGTTTAAAAATTGTTTTGCATGAAGCCCAACATGCGGATGCTAATCAGTGGTTAGGATAGGTATTCACCAAACTCACGCAAATAGACAACGACCAAATCTATGCTTTATTGACTGACATGTCATTGATACTCTGCTAAAATCGTTCTATGTTCACACCGTATTATGTTCTAATGTTTGTGATTCTCGCTCTAATTAAATCTTACCAAAGTTGCCATATTGTGACTATGCTATTATGCTTCTTGGTTTTGAGATTGGTTTTGAGATTGACACATCTGATATTAGAATTGTAAGAAATAGGGAATAAATCTCATAAAATTCTACTAAACCGCTGTGGTTATTCACGGCTACAAGGTCATGGTATAATTTTGGATTGATTAATGAATTTGACTAAAGTGAAATGTATTGTTGTGATAAATATTGATGATATTATTGACATATTGATTGACATATTGATCAGCTATCTCGTCCTAAGGTGTCTCTCAACTGGGTCAAAAGATTCATTAGCCTAAAACGAGTCCTGATGTGTAAAAAATTATCATAGAGGGACGCGTTAACATTATCATCAGGGCTCAAGTTTGTAAAAAAAAACATCTGGACATACCAGTAGGGCCTGACGTTTATATGCCTCAAAGGGACCTGTATTAGTATCTCAGTGCTGGTAGCATGTTCCCCATCTGGAAACTGAGAGGCATATTTACAGTCTTATGACTAGGGCAAAGCCGCAAGCCTTCTTGCTGCATTGACTGCATCAAAAGAAATGGGCAGGAATGTGCACTATCGATGAGAGACAGAGCATGCCTGTCCTTTTCTACTGAACTGGAGCACAATGGGCTGCCATATGCCAACACAGACACACTTGCACCATGGTGCAAAGGTGTTTGTGTTGCAGGGATGATTGTTTTTGTGTAGGAATGGACACCTTCCTGTACAAAAGCAATGACGAGAGCCCTTTTCCCCTTTCTATGTGTGTTGCAGAATGCATCACACATAGGACCCTAAGCATTATTGAACTCTTGCCACCCTCTCCTGTTGTACAATACCCCATCCTCAAAGTACATACTGAAACCTAATGTGGAGGTTTATGTTGAATATTGGGTGTGCACAACTACTCCAATGTTTTGCACCTTTTCATGTAGTCTGTGTTTGCATTTATTAGTCTACAATTTTACAGCTATAAAATGGATTCCAAAGTGCTCACCTTCCTTGATAATTCTGTCTGTGAGGTTCATAAGGGAATATATTTCTGAACATAATTTGAGTCTGTTTATTTAATGTTACTCCCTTTACTATAGCCTAAACCCATATAACAGATGCATACTGTAGCAAAAGTATGTCTGACCGTGAGGACACAGAGGGTTAGCATGAAGATGTCATTTTTGATTTTGACAGCTATCTCCAAAGAATGCTAAATGTAGCTGATGTGCTCAGTTGTTTCCTATAGATAAGATGTCGATGCTAACTGTAAATTTAAATCATGACTAAATAGACCTGACCTGTTACTTCCTGCTGAAGGAGACCAATCAGCCAGAAACACATGTCAGGAAATACACAGAAATACCAGTATCGGCTGCAACAACTGAAGGTAAACACTTCCTTATTTGTGAGTTACTGAAATTATCATGAACTGCATTTACCAGAATACAATTGGGAACTTTTGCTGACATGAGAACAGTGTGCCCACTCCCTAGAAATGTTTTTATCCTCCTGGTAAGATTATTCTAATGAGACTTTAAATACTACTTTGCGCTTTGGAGTGTTACTTGGCCTTATAAAATAAAGGCAACCTATCAAGCACACCAAATCTCAAATGCTGCATACTACTGAATCACGTAGAAACACATGTCCAGTAATACACAGAAACCCCAGCACTAACACCAACACAAGTTGCACCAATTGATGGTGCACTCTTTATAACTTGTGAGTTTCTGAAAATATCATAAACTACAATTACTAGATCTTTTGCTGAAACAGGTGCCAGCAGCGTGCTCTGTCCCTTCCTGCATGTTTCCTAATGACTTATGTTTTCTACAAATTATCTGGCTTCCTTGTATTAGCATATATTCAGTGAGTGTTTGCTCCACAGAGTACTTTGGCCTTTGATGGATTCATGTGCACTATTTAAGATTTCATTTTTTTGTTTAAGTGGTAATTATATTCAATGTTGTAACAAAATGAACACAACAGACTGCCATCTCTCTCATTCAAAATAGAAAGAACAAGGTGAGAAAACAAATAATATTTCAAATAGTATGTATATGTAAGGTTCCCCCTCAAAAAGGTTTTTAACCACTTTGCTGCTAAACCTTTTCCCCCTCCTGTGTTAAGCCTGTTTTATGACTATTTGGGGTATTTGGGGTAGTTTGTGTTTAGGTCCCTAGAACTTTTAGTGCACATAAACTATCCACACCAAATGAGTGTCCTTTAACCCAACATCCTGGGAATTTTAAAGGTACCAAGGCCCATATTTCTACTTTTTTAGTGCCGCATTTGCGTCGTTTGTTGATGCAAAATCAGCGCAAACTTACAAAATACAATTGTATTTTGTGAGTTTGCGCTGATTTCGCATCAAAAAACGATGCAAAAGTGGCACCAAAAAAGTATAAATATGGTCCCAAGAGTTTGTGGATTGCCCTGGTGAGCACCGAGAAATTAGCCAAAATACAGCTAAATTTCGGTTTTTGGGGGAAAAATGGCCTCATTCCAGTTAGTGAGAGAAATGGGTGTGAAACCAATGATAGATCCTGAAAAGCTATACATTTCTGAAACATAGCCATAATTCTGAAGTCAGCAAGGTGTCATTTGTGCAGATCCTTCAATGTCTTCTTATAGAAAGTAACACTTGAAATAAAACAATATTTTAATTGAGCTGAAATAACAGTCATTTGTGTCTAAGTTTTCATCTGTAACCATTTCTTATTCTGGCAAATATTTGAAAGCAGTATACCTTTACGTTTGCTGGACCCTTCTGGTTGCAGGGATATATACGACTTGTAGGTTCTCTTAGAACACAAGCTACCCAGAGCCAATAACTGAACTGCACCTTGCAATGGTTTTTTCCTTGTGTAACTGGTATACAGCAATTCATGTGGTAAAATATCAAGAGTGAAAAATAGGTATCAAGGAAACCTATATATTTCTGAAATGGGCAAAAGATACGGAGTTTTAGAAGCAGTGGTTATTTGATTATCTCTTAATTTGTGGGTACCCATATTAGCTTGTGAATCAAAAGCTCTTCTTTCCTATACACTGTCTTACATTTGGAAGGTGCACATACAGAGAAAGATAATTGTTAATAACACTTGCTGTACTATTCTGTACTCCCCCATGTCTTCTGATGCAAATGGCACCTCAATTGTGTGGATAGGCGTAGTGCCCATGACAGGAAACGCCCCAAAGCGCAACATGAACTCATCACATTTTTCCATCCAAAACGGACTCTTTTTTTCCAATGTGCTAGATGTGGATTTTGGATCTATCTCCGCCGGCATCAAGTGTAACCTACCAAACCTGTACATGTTTTAAAACTAGACACCCAGGAGAATCCAGGATGAGGTGACTTGTGTAGCTCTCTGTTACCCAGAATCCCTTGCAAACCTCAAAATGTGTCTAAAACACATTTCCTCACAATTCTGTGATGGAAAGCTCCGGAATCTGAAGGGAGCCACAAACATCCTTCCACATAGCATTCCAAGTCTCCCGATAAAAATGGAGCCTCACTTGTGTGGGTAGGCCTAGTGTCCCCAACACAACATGTCTGAAAACACAATGTGGACCCATCACATTTGTCCCTCCAAAACTGGCCATTTTTTTGCAATGTGCTAGCTGTGAATGTTGGGCCGTAGCTCAGCTGGTACCTGGTACCTGGAGAAACCTAGCAAACCTGTACATTTTTTAAAACTAGACTCCTAGGGAGATATCTAGGATGGGGTGACTTGTGTGACTCTCATCAGGTTCTGCTACCCAAAATCCCTTGCAAACTTAAAATGTGTCTACAAACACATTTTCCTCACATTTCTGTGATGGGAAGTTCTGGAATCTGAGAGGGGCCACAAACTTCTTTCCACCCAGCATTCCCCCAAGACTCCAGATATAAATGGTATCTCACTTTTGTGGGTAGTCCTAGTGCCCACCACAGGAAAGGGCCAAAAACGCATTGTGGAGACATCAAAATTATTTATAAAAAATGACCTATTTTTGCCAGGAGGTACCTGCATATTTGGCCCCGGCTCGGCAGCCATCCAGGGAAACCTACTAAACCAAGTCATTTCTGATAAACTAGGCACTTGAGGAAGTCCAGGAAGGTGTGGCTTGTGTGGATCCCCAGCCTTTTCTTACCCAGAATCCCCCTCAAACCTCAAATTTAGTTAAACCATCACATTTTCCTCACATTTCTGTGTGGGATCACTGCACCAGCACAAATGTCCTACCAAACAGTGTTCCCCTCATCTCCTGATAAAAACGATACCTCACATGTGTAGGTGTGTCAAGTGTCTGTGACAGGGAAGGGCCACAAACATATAGAAATTGAGGGGAAAATAAAAGCAAGTTCAAAAAGGCAAGTTTTTTTAATACGTTTTAGACTGACTCTGATTTGGGCACCCAAACACAGCTGGGGCAGAATTTTTATCAGTACAGATCGGGCAATGTTGAGTGGTAGGAATTTTGTGGATTCCTGCAAATTCCAGAACTTTCTGTCACAGACATGTAGGGAAAATATGTGATTTCAGGCAAAGTTGGAGATTTGCAGGGCATTGTGTTTAAGAAAATGGTGTGCGGTGCATGTGAAGCACACCATACTGATGTTTATTTTTCAAATGTGTCTGAGTCTGGTAGGCTTTTCTAGGTGGCAGCGCACCCAAGTCCAAAAAGTGCAGCCGCTCACCATTGCAACTGGGATGATATTCAGAGTTAGCCAAACTCTCTTGGCCATTATGTAAAATCAAAACCAGAAAGAGTCAAATGTCCTCTTGGTTGCCATTGGGATGAGATTATTTAGTCTACAGGAGGGGGCTGAAAGACTGCTACCCCCTTCAGTTGTGTTGGTGGGCATAACCATACCCATGGTGTTGGGCAGACCCTATCCCTCTATTATTGTTTTATTTCTCTGACATCTAGTGGGCTCTCCGCCCCCTGGGGGCAGAGCTGGGGTTCTTATTCCATTTGACCCCCAGAGGAGCAGAAAGGCCTTGCCCTCATTTATTTGGGGTGGGGGCACGTCTATACTTCACCCTCTTTTCTTAAACAATTCTTCCTGGGGCAGAATTTTTATCAGTACAGATGGGTCAATGCTGAGTGTTAGGAATTTGTGGATTCCTGCAGATTCCAGAACTTTCCATCACAGACATGTAAGGAAAATATGTGATTTCCGACAAAGTCAGAGGTTTGAAAGGCATTGTGTGAAAGAAAATGGTGTGGGGTGCATGTGAAGCACACCATCCTGATGTTTAGTTTTCAGATGTCTCTGAGTCTGGTAGGTTTTTCTAGGTGGCAGTGCACCCTAGTCCCGGGGGGGGGGGCAGGAAGACTGTTTACATGATTGGGATGGGTGGGGGAATTGGTAAGCCTACTTTGGGCAGCTCCCTCACCCCAAAGTAAAAAAAAAAAAGTAATACATGGTGCTTAGTGGGCTTTCTTCCCTCGGGGGCATATTGGAGGCTATTGCCCCCATCTGCTCCCAGGTAGGCAGAAAGACTGTTTACATATTTGGGGTGGGTAGGGGACATTGGTAAGCCCATTTTTGGCAGCCCCATCACCCCAAAGTATGAAAAATACAAAAGTAATTCTTGGTGAGTAGTGGCGTTTCTGTCCCCCTGGGGGGGCAGATCAGGAGCTATTCCCCCCATCTTCTCCCCAGGGGGCAGAAAGACTGTTTCCATATTTGGGGGTGTGTTTTTAGGCAGCCTCCTACCTCTATACAACATAAACAAATGCCTCTGGTGCCTAGTTCGCTTTCTGCCCCGGGGGGCAGAAAGACTGAAATGTAGCCCAGAAAATAATGGGGGAGCAAAAGTCCTGGCTCAAGGGGCTTCTCCCCCTCCCTGGTGTCTAGTGGGTGGATCCCTGCTTGGGGATCACCCTTCTTCCACAATCCCCAAGCAGGGATCAACTGAGAGGGGAACCATTAAAGGTGAGATTCTCCCTTTTCAATGATACCTCTCCTATCTGCCTCTGTGCTCGGGCCGAGTTAGCCCCCTGAGCACAGAGGCAGGGAAAGTGAAATGAGACGATCAGCTCATTTGACTATCGTTTTCATTGAAATGGCATGAGCACGACATACACACTGTATTGTAGTGTGGAACAGCCCCCCGCCGTCTGATGCACCAAATGGGCTAAGGCATCCCAAGAAGAAGCGAAACCCATAATCACAAACAAATACAGAGTAATAATCACACAGAAAAAAGAAAGAAAACAAGGTTTTCATACAAAACAGCAAATTGACCTAAGCAATCCAATGTCCATATATCCGACCTAATTAATTTTCAAAAGGTCACATTGTAGCTTCCTAATTCATTTCAAAAGGTCGCAGGTAGGTTTTTTTTATGCCTAGTTGATGACGTTTCAACCCTCTATCGGTGTGGGGTCTCATAAGGACCAAAAAATAACAAAGGACACACACAACAAAAACATACACATAAATGTTTGAACAGTGGGACTAAGGGCCTCATTATGAGTCTGGTGGTCCATGGACCGCCAGACTCGTGGTGGTGATCGGACCACCACCAACAGGGATGGTCTGACCACCACATTATGACCGTTGCAGAGCTGCCACGGTCTGACCACCGACACCACCAAGTTGCCGCCAGCCAAATGCCTGGTAGTGCTGGTAGTCTCATGCAAGAAGCGCTGCCCTTCGGATTATGACCCATGTATCCACCAGTCTTTACATGGCGATCCCACCACCATGCAAGAGGCTGGCAGAAATGGGGGACCAGGAGCACCTTGGGGGCCCCTACATGCACCTGGCATGGGAAGTGCAGGGGCCCCCATGGACAGCCCTGTCGTGCTTTTCACTGCCCGAATTATGGGCAGCGAAAAGCAAGACGGTGCTGTCACTCCCGGCGCACCACAACATTGCCACCGGCTCGATTACGAGCCGGCGTCAATGTTGTGCTGTGTGTCCTGCTGGGCCGGTAGGCAGAAGCACTGTTTCCACTTGCCGGGCGAGCAGGAAACTTGTAATAGGTACCGCAAAGGGATGGCCGCATATGTGGTCATCCCGACGATAGACTTTAGTGAGGGCCTAAGTGTTGATAAGGAATCTGTGCAGAGGCCTCAAAATCCAAGATAGAGTTACACCAACTTGATAGCGAGAAAGGAAAAGATCAACCCAGTGATAGGCACCCCAAGTGCAGTCAAGAAAAATCTTACTTACAAGGGGGTCTTGGCAAACCAATGCAGAAGATCAGGAATAGTAGGTTAAATAATAATTGGACATTATCCACACATCTAAATGATAATGATCCATCATGTGTAGGTGGACACCCCCAAGAAAGGCAAGAAGGGCCTTGTGGAAGCAGTTGCATTAGTAGCTGTAATTGTCTCTGATCGTCTTTCTGAAGATATGGGACTTTGGTGCCAGGTACCACAAGCCATTTAGTGAATTCCTGGTTTGTCAGTGACCTGCCTACAGCCCGTATTATTATTATTATTCACTTGAAGTAGCCACTAATTAAGTCTACCGCACAATAGGTGGACAGCTGAACTAAGCCAAACTCTCTAGGCCATGCTTGGTAAGGCAACATCTGTAATATTGGCTGGATTTCTACACTATGAATGGCTCAAAATGAGGCTAATAGTGCCTAATGTTTTTCGCAGAAGCCCATAGCAGCTCTGTGGACTGTTGGAGTTGTCAAATATCAAGGCTGTCCACTCTTAATTTCAACTTTTAGCTTTTACTTTTACTACCTTTTCATTCCTTCCTCCTTTGTCTCACTCTTGCAGGTTATTTCCCATCTCTGCTTTCTCGCTTTGTCACTGTTTTCCCATAATTTACTTCCCCCTAGGTTCCCTCTTCTCTCCTTTCACTCTCTTGTTCTGCTTCAAAGTTTGGGGATTCAGAATAACTGCTAGCTACCAAACACGAGTGCTGGTTAACCCAACTGCAACAAGCAGCTCAAATTAAACACTGCTGACAGATGTTATTGAGGCCTGATGCTGCTGGTGGAGCCATCTATGCTGTTTGTGTGGTGGAGTCCAGTCTTCTGGGTTCAGATGGTCAACTGCACATTGTGCTGCACTAATAGTTGCTGAGACAACCATGGACCATGACAGAACAGAGAATGAGGATTGCAGGACGGGTTGTCTTGTAGCCTACGTCTGTTGCTGCCTTAACTCTATTGGTAATGTCTGTGGGCCAAACATGGCTGGCATTCTTACCATGTCAGCCCACAACAGGACACTACCAGTGGGCCTACACATGTCGGTACAGTTAAACTAGAGCACACTTTCACTGGGTCTAGACCTTATTTTTGGGACAATGAGTTCAGACCCAGAAAGCATTTATTTTATTAATTGAATTTATTGACTCACATAAATATCCACATTTATGCAAAAGCACAAGTGCTTACTGCAACTTGTAGCCACTACTACGAACTGAAGATATGGGTGTCCACAGATCAACAAGCAAAGCCTCAGCTATGCCACTGTTCAACAATGGGGAGGGTGCCTACTGTTATGAAATATTAAACCTGGTCTCTTTAGACTAGTCTCAAGCACAGCATGCCAGGAGGTATGTGTCAATGTTACTGGTGCCTTGAGGACGCACACTTTGAAGCAGCATGTTATTATCTTTGTTGTGCTGCTTCTGCACTCATCCTGACTATCCTCAAGAACACCACATCTACTGGTACTCTGGCTTCTTGGCTTGGGGTGCTCCAAACAATTGGGAGATTGGGTAGTATCAACACAACTAAATATGTTACTGTGATTGAAGCCAGATCAGGAAATATTATCCAGAAGCGGTGAGAGGAGATCTTCTGCTTGTACCCAGTGAGGCAGGTGTTCCTTCTTCCGACTGCTGAAAAGTTAGAGGGTACAAAGTGGCATTTTTATAGGGAAATGCTCTGATCATGTTTCCTACCTTTTTCAGACCTTTGCTTGAGCTTATATAAACTCCCTTTGTAGGAGTGTGATAGTCTGAAACCTTTTGGTTTTGTTTAATTCTGTTTTGTACCCACTCTAGCTCAGAATTCTTTGGAATTTATTTACTGTTTATGAACGCGTTGTCTTGCTCTCTTATGTCAGACGCAAGTACAGCTACCAGTGAGAGGAAGGAGGAAAGAACCCTCTGCCATGCACAGTGTTAGCGGCCTTTCCCCAGAGAGCAATAGCCACTGCCATTTTGAGTTATTCACATTTACCACGTTTTCCTGATCTGGCCATTTGCTCATTAAACCTTCATTAGCTTAGAATCCACTTCACTTTTAATGTTTAAGTCAGGGAGATACGAATTCTGAGTCACTGGGATGCAAAAATTTATTTTAAAACCCTCCCCTCCTTCACAAATTCCATACTCCTACAATCACATGTAAATTAATGGCCAGAAACTGAAGGATTCCTTGGGGTCAAGTTCAAATCATTAAAATAATATACATTCATTTTAGAAAGATAGAATCAAATTATATACATAATTTACAGACATATAACTGCACTTATCTAAGTGCAATTTTCTTTAAAATATATCCACGAATGTTCAAATAACTGAGCATGTGAAACATGACTGCTCCTGTCTGCCTCCGCTCTTTGCACTATGCTCTAATTGTCCCTATGTCACCTGTTTCCCAACAGTAATATATTCCCGAATAAATACCATGTTTATTCAAATTTTTAAGATTACTATTGATGTTTGCAAGATAACAGCTATTACATATTGACCCAATGTGCAGCCAGATAAACAAATCCATTGCATGTAAAAATGCTCTATCATCGTCCACAGTTACTTATTGCATATCTGATTCCAGTGACATTTCAGATTGCTCTACAAAGCCTAAGATAAATGAATGGAAAAAGGGAACAGGCGATAGTTAGATTAAATAATTATCTCAAAGTATTTTAAGCATCTGAGTGAATTAATAGCACAATTGATAGAGCTATGCAACTAAACATCAATGTATAGGAAACCTTTATCTCCTTAAACAGATTTTGGGGGTCATTACAAGCTTGGCGGGCGGCTGTAACCGCCGTGCGGCTGCCAATGCGGCCGCACTCCCGCGGTCCCCATTACAACATCCCCGCTGGGCCGGCGGGCGCAAACCTAGTTTACGCCCGCCGGCCTAGCGGGGATGCGGCTGCAACATAGGAGCTGGCTCCTAATGGTGCCGGCGGTGTTGCGGCCGTGCGACGGGTGCAGTAGCACCCGCCGCGCTTTTCACTGTCTGCTATGCAGACAGTCAAAAGCTGCACGGGGCCCTCTTAGGGGGCCCCTGCACTGCCCATGCCAGTGGCATGGGCAGTGCAGGGGCCCCCAGGGGCCCCAGGACTCCCCTTACCGCCATTCTCTTCCTGGCGTTGCAAACCGCCAGAAACAGGCTGGCGGTAGGGGAGTCATAATCCCCAGGGCAGCGCTGCTTGCAGCGCTGTCCTGGCGGATTATCACTGCCGGGGCTAAAACGGCGGGAAACCGCTGCGGTCGTAATATGGGTCTCCGTACCGCCAGCCTGTTGGCGGTTCGGACGCCACTTTAGCCCTGGCGGTCTCTAAGGAAACTGCCAGAGGGAAAAAGCAAGAACAGAAAGAAACCTAAATTCACGAGTACAACAGCAGTAAGTATGAGGTAGAGACGACAACTAAACCAGAACTGGGGATTTTGTCTAAACAGCTGGCTCGCTACTACACGACTCACCATCCCATTCTCACCATCCCATAGGAGCAAGCGAGCTGATTAGCTGGCTGCAACAGAAAAGAAAATGCTGAAGGCCACGCACAGTGAGGAGTTGGCCGCAAACGTATCCTAATGCAGTATTACTATATGTTAAAAAATAGAAATTTACTGAAAAAAACAAAGATTTAACTGGAATTATATTTGCCGAAGGTAATAGGATTTTCACTTACTTAAAAAAAAAAAACATTAGAAATTCACTGAAAATCATGACTGTTTAGAAACAAAAAACACAAAATTTTGCAGTTATACGGAATTGACATAAGTATTACTTGTACTGCTGTGATTCTCTGCTTAGGACCTTATCCATAATGAAATCTATTTCAGAGGAAATTCTGGGGGCTCTGTCAAGCACTGCTTTTGACCCCACATAATGTATCACTCATTACATATTCCATCATGTTAATTACATCAACACACATCTGAAAGGATGTCATTGGCAACAACACTGTATATGGTCAGGACGTGAGTTATTGTTACTTTAAAAATGAAAACTGGTGAATTAAAACAATTTCTAGTGTAAAATGTTATGTTTCAACTGACATTTTCACCTAAACATAATGTTCTTTAATGCAAAGTAAGATATTATTACCATATTAACAATAAGGTCACTTTAGCCTTTGTTTCTTAGCATATCTATGTATATATATATATATATATATATATATATATATATATATATATATATATATATATATATATGCAAAAAACAAAGGAGAACTCTGGGAAGTTCCCAATTTTAGGTGGAGAGCTGCTCTAGTAAGGAGCACCCTGCAACACCAGCGACACTCTAGATTTGCTCACCTCAAATGTCTGCTTATCTAGCAAAGTCTTTAAGCATAGGATTAGCACAGTGCTATCCTCGCCGAGCTAGATAGTGACAAAGTCTTTTGCCATTTGTACAGCAAAATCTTTAAGCATAGGATTGACATAGTGTCATCCTTGCCGAGCTGTAAAATGACAAAAGCCATTTACCACTCCAGGCACAGTATTACAGCTTTGGACTGGTCAAATACCATCCAAGCCAACCTGAAATGAGTAAAGCAACCCCTGACACGTGTTTCGCTCTCATTAGAGCTCTTCAGAGGAGTATAGCTTTGTCCAGACACAAGGGAGCACCCAGTATAAGTCAAACCAAAACCCTTTCACGGATAGAGCGACGCATAAATTATGCAAAAAACACAGGAGAACTCTGGGAAGTTCCCAATTTCAGGTGGAGAGCTGCTCTAGTAAGGGTAAGGGCTTATCTAGCAAAGTCTTTAAGCATAGGATTAGCACAGTGCTATCCTCGCCGAGCTAGATAGTGACAAAGTCTTTTGCCATTTGTACAGCAAAATCTTTAAGCATAGGATTGACATAGTGTCATCCTTGCCGAGCTGTAAAATGACAAAAGCCATTTACCACTCCAGGCACAGTATTACAGCTTTGGACTGGTCAAATACCATCCAAGCCAACCTGAAATGAGTAAAGCAACCCCTGACACGTGTTTTGCTCTCATTAGAGCTCTTCAGAGGAGTATAGCTTTGTCCAGACACAAGGGAGCACGCAGTATAAGTCAAACCAAAACCCTTTTAGGGATAGAGCGACGCATAAATTATGCAAAAAACAAAGGAGAACTCTGGGAAGTTCCCAATTTTAGGTGGAGAGCTGCTCTAGTAAGGAGCACCCTGCAACAACAGCGACACTCTAGATTTGCTCACCTCAAATGTCTGCTTATCTAGCAAAGTCTTTAAGCATAGGATTAGCACAGTGCTATCCTCGCCGAGCTAGATAGTGACAAAGTCTTTTGCCATTTGTACAGTATTGGTATTTGCCATGTGCAAAATGAAGTCATTTTTTGCACGGGAACGCCTACCTTGCATCTCATTAAGGCAAGGTAGGTTTTCAATTTAAAAAAATGACTTTAACTCCATAAATTTGGCGCTAGACGGGTCTAGCACCAAAGTATAAATATGGAGTTAGTTTTGCACCTAATTAGAGTTTAAAAAAATGACGCTAATTCAGTGCAAACAGAGTATAAATATGCCCCTTCGCGTCAAAAAATGACGCTAATCTGGTTAGAGTCATTTATTTTGACTCTAACCTGCCTAACGTCATTTTTTTTTTACGCTAGCCTACCCTTTGCACTTGCTTGCACCATTCCATAAATATGGTGCCCAGCTGGTGCTAAAAAATGGTGCAAGCCAGTGCAAAACATTTTGGTGCAAAAATGCACTAGTGCAGTTTTGCACCAAAAAGTATAAATAGGGCCCTAAATATTTGCAGTCTAAGATAGAGCAGGATATAAGGACATTTAAAAAATATTTTTTCAAAGCAATGATAGGCCTTAACATTTTGATGCAAAATCAGTGCAAACTTACAAAATACAATTGTATTTTGTAAGTTTGGGCCGTTTTGCATCAAAAAACAACGCAAATGCGGCGCTAAAAAAAGTATTAATATGGGCCTTAGAGTGTCAAAGAGATATGACAAAAAATTATGGGGCAGATTTATAAAAAGTGGCACTGAGCTTAGTGCGGCACCACTTGTCCTGCACCCATTAGAACCCCCATGACGCCACCATGTGTGCCCTGTGTTTAAAATACGGTGCACCATAGTGTTAGTAAAGTGGACTAGGGTTTATAATTTTATATGCTAGGCCAGTGCTTTGCAGGACTAGCATAAAAAATGTTGACGCTAATCCTGCAAAGCACCCAGAGGCCCATTGAAAACAATGGGAGCCTCTATTTAATGGCTGCACTTAGCAGGTGTTAAATAATGCTGATAGAAATGGCACAGTGGAATCTCATAGATTTCTTTGCTCCATTTTTATGTCCCCCCCTAGCGCCGGAATGCCCCCGTGCATGTATTATGCCTGGCACAGGCATAATGTGGAGCAAGGGGTTACAAATTGGGGCAATGCAAGCAACGCACCACTTTGTAAATGTGGTGCAGTGTATTTGCCCTTCCAAAGCCACATTAGAGTAAAAGAATGACGCTAATGTGGCACTGAAATGGTGCTAGCGAACCATAAATCTAGGCCATAATGTCATATTGCGTTGTGTTTTTATCATTATCATATCTAGCTTGCAACTGAGCCCATGTCCTGTATTACATCACCTGCCAGTCCCAGCTTTTTAGTTAAAAAGACTATGCATGCTGGAATTTCTTAGCACTGTCTTGCAGTGTTAAAGCCCTGATTTCTACTTTTTTACGCAAACCTGCATTAGAGCCGGTTTGCGTCAAAAGGTTTACCACCGGCTAGCGCCATTCCTGGATGCCAGCCGGGCGTCATATTTAAGGAATGACGCTAGCTGGCGGTAAGGCCCGGTTAGCCCCAAAATAAATGACGCTCACCCGGTGGGGGAGGCATAGGGGAAACAGGAGGTTGTGCGTCAAAGAATGCCGCTAGTCACGTTAGAGACAAAAAAATGACTCTAACCTGTCTACCCTGAGTAAAATCATTTTTTTGACACACAACCCCTATTGACATGACTACAGTCTTACTAAAGACAGGAGTCATGCCCGCCTGCCCAATGGCCATTCCCAAGGGACATACATCTCCTGGGCATGGCCATTGGGCACAGTGCCATGTAGTGGCATAGAGGGGCCCAAGTTAGGCATGCATGGGTGGGAGGCGGAACAAAATAATGGCTTTAAACTTGCTTAGTGCCATTATTTAACACCTGAGTCAGACCAGGCATTAGGGGACCTGTGGCCCATTTCCATGGCTAAACACAATGGCATGGGTCCACAGGTGCCCATCCCAAACCCCAGGAACACCCCCACCCAAACTAGAGGCACACCAGAGGATGGGGGACCCCATTCCAGGTAAATAGGGTAAGTATAAGTAAGTATTTGAGGCCCACGGCATGGCACTGGGCGCAGTGGCCATGCCCAGGGGACAGTGGTCCCCTGTGCTGGCCATTGGGGTGGTGGGTATGACTCCTGTTTTTTATAAGACAGGAGTCATGTGTTATGGATGGTTGTGTGTTAGAAAATGATGCTAGGCTGGTTAGTGGCATTTTTTTGCTTCTAACCAGCCTAGTGTCATTGTTTGCTGCTCAGCCTCCATCTCCACCGCCACCATCCCCATCCTTCTAGGGTCTTTTATTTTGACACTAGCCCAAGCCAAGCGCCGGCTTGCGCCATTCCTTAAATATGGCGCCTGTTAGAAATGGGGTCTCTAGTTGGCAGTCGGTTTGCACCCTGTCCAAGTAGGGACCCTCACTCTAGTCAGGATAAGGGAGATACCCACTCAGATAACTGCTGCTTACACCCTTGGTAGCTTGGCACGAGCAGCCAGGCTTATCTCAGAAGCAATGTGTAAAGCATTTGCACATAACACACAGTAATAGAGTGAAAACACTACAAAAGGACAATACACCAGTTTTAGAACACTAGACAATATTTATCTGTGTAAAACAAGACCATAACTGCAACAATCCAACATACAGTAATAAAGATATGAATTTTTTAAGAATTAACTTAAAAAATACAGTTCCTTGAAGTCGATAGCTCTGTCTGGGGCTATTACAGTTCAGGCCGGCTGCAGTCGTGGGCCAGCTACGGTGTCGGGAAGACCCGCAAACAGTACCTTGGAATTGTAGGGTATCGGGATCATTACAATGAGGTCTGGAGAGTGGCGTCGCTAGCGTCAAAGGCGTCGGTTCTGGAGGTCAGTGCAGGGGTCGTCAGGCCCTTGAATTCACACGCGTTGGAGATTGAAATCCAGGATGATGAAGTCAGGAGTACTGGCGTGGATGGCATTGGGGCTCCGGTGCAAATTGGAATGATGCGACGTTCGGTGCCCACAGGTCACAGTGCAGGCAGCAGCTCGGTGACGGCATCCAGCGGCGGCGCTGAGACCAGGGATGCAGTGTGAAGAGGGACGGTGCCACGTGCGGTGTCACCAGGTCCACGTGCAGGCAGCAGCTGAAACACTGTTGTCGATGGGCCCAAGTCAGCGGGGCAAGATGGTCTCCTTGCGGCATCCACGGGTCGTGGCGCAGGCAGGGACACCTGGGGCCATATTTATACTTTTTGACGCAAAACTGCGCTAACGCAGTTTTGCGTCAAAAAAATTAGCGCCGGCTAACGCTATTCTGAAGCGCCATGCGGGCGCCGTATTTATTCAATGACGTTAGCCGCGTTAGCCGGCGGCGCTGCCAGGTGTGCGTGAAAAAAAATGACGTACACCAGGCAGCGCCGGGGTAGGGGAATATGGAGCTTGGGCGCCAAAAAATGGGGCAAGTCAGGCTGAGGCAAATTTTTCGCCTCAACCCGATTTGCGCCATTTTTTTCGACTCCCAACCCCCATTGAAATGACTCCTGTCTTAGCAAAGACAGGAGTCATGCCCCCTTGCCCAATGGCCATGCCCATGGGACTTCTGTCCCCTGGGCATGGTTATTGGGCATAGTGGCATGTAGGGGGGCACAAATCAGGCCCCCCTATGCCACAAAAAAAAAAAAAAAATACTTACCTGAACTTACCTTATGTTCCCTGGGATGGGTCCCTCCATCCTTAGGCGTCCTCCTGGGGTGGGCAAGGGTGACAGGGGGGATCCCTGGGGGCATGGGAGGGCACCTCTGGGCTCCTTCCGAGCCCACAGGTCCCTTAACGCCTGCCCTGACCAGGCTCTAAAAAACGACACAAAAGCGGCTGGACGTCATTTTTTTTGACCCGCCCACTCCCGGGCGTGAGTTTTGCCCGGGAGTGTAAATACGGCGCACATGCCGCGGAGTCAATTTTTTAGACGGGAACGCCTACCTTGCATATCATTAACGCAAAGTAGGTGTCCATGCTAAAAAATGACGCAAACTCCATGGACTTTGGCGCTAGACGCGTCTAACGGCAAAGTATAAATATAGAGTTAGTTTTGCGTCGGAATTGCGTAAAAAAAAACGACGCAATTCCAGCGCAAACAGAGTATAAATATGCCCCCTGGAGTCAATGGTCCTGGTGCCGGTGGACAGGGGCTGCGGAGCTGGACGGAATGGTACTCCATGTACCTCACAAGCGGTGTCCACAGGTCATGGCACCGGTGTCAGCAGAAGCGGTGTCGCTGTGGACGCCCAGGCTGCGGTGGGAACAAGGTGATGCATGAGTGCGGGGCCCACAGGTCACGGTGCAAGCAGCGGCTCAGTGGCAGAGTCAGATGGCGGTGTCGGTGAGACCAGGATTGCAGTGTGAAGTGGGGCAGTGCGAGTCTATGCAGTGTCGGCAGGTCACGGTGCAGATCAGCGGCGTTATTGGCGGCATCACAGTGTTTTTTTTTCCTTTAACAGCACAAAACACACAGTTCCCAGCGCTGTAGGCAGATGAAATTGAAGTCTTTGGTGTCCCTGAGACTTCCAACAGGAGGGACGTTCTACTCCAAGCCCTTGGAGAATTTTTTCAAGCAGGATGCACAGCAAAGTTTACCCTTTGCTCTCTTTTAAGGCAGAAACAGCAACAGCAGACCAACCCAGCAAAGCAACACAGCAAAGGGCGAGTACTCCTCCTCCAGCTCTTCAGCTCTTCTCCTTGGCAGAGGTTCCTCTTCATTCCAGAAAGATTCTAAAAGTCTGGGGTTTTGGGTCCACTACTTATACCCCTTTCTGCTTTTGAAGTGGGCATACTTCAAAGGAAAGTCTCTGTTGTTCACAAGATCCTGCCATGGCCAGGCCTGGCCCTAGCCACACTCTAGGACGTCGGAGACTGCATTGTGTGAGGGCAGGCACAGCCCTTTCAGGAGTAGGTGACCACTCCTACCTCCACTCTAGTCCTGATGGCCCATAAGGATATGCAGGCTACACTCCAGCTCCCTTTGTGTCACTGTCAAGAGGGAATTCACAACAGCCCAACTGTCAGTCTGACCCAGACATGGAATACACAAGCAGGCAGAGGCAGAGAATGGTTTAAGCAAGAAAATGCCCACTTTCTAAAAGTGGCATTTTCAGACAAACAATTTGAAAAACAATTTTACCAAAAGATGTATTTTTAAATTCTGAGTTCAGAGACCCCAAACTCTATCTGCTCTCAAAGGGAAACTACAATTTAAGGCTAATTGAAGGCAGCCCAATGGTAACCTATGAGAAAGATAGGCCTTGCAACAGTAAAAAACGAATGTGGCACTATTTTACTGTTAGGACATGTAAAACACATCAGTACATATCGCACCTTTAACATAAACTGCACCCTGCCCTTGGGGCTACCTAGGGCTTACATTAGGGGTGCCTTTCATGTAGTAAAAGGGAATGTTTGGCCCTGGAAAGTAGGTACACTTGCCAGGTCGAATTGTCAGTTTAAAACTGCACACTCAGACACTGCAGTGGCAGGTCTGAGACATGTTCACAGGGCTACTCATGTGTATGGCAAAACCAATGTTGGAGGCCACTAGCAGCATTTGATTTACAGGCCCTGGGCATCTCTAGTGCACTTTACTAGGGACTCATTAGTAAATCAACCATGCCAATCATGGATAAATCAATCACCAATATATTTACATAGGGAGCACTTACATTTTGGCACTGATCAGCAGTGGTAAAGTGCACTGAGACAATAAACCAGCAAAAACAGATCAGAAAAATAGGTCGAAGAAGGCAAAAGGTTTGGGAAGAACTCTGCAAAAAGGGCCATTTCCAACAGTGCCCAGGTGGCACTGTAGAATGTCCCAAGCCAGTGCTAAACATTTTGATGCAAAACTGCGTTAGCCCAGTTTTGCATCAAACAGTATAATTATGCCCCTAAGTGCTACTTTTGAACAGAGCCTAGCCTTCTCTCCCTGTAAACCACACTTTGAGGACCTCTAGTCTAAACCATATTCAAAGTGACACTCTGCAGTACACAAGCTTACACGTAGGCATCTCTACTAAGTAAAACTATACATCTTTATCTCACTGCATCATAGCTATTTCTTTAAAACCTGTACCTGCAGCTCAGAATTGTGTTTATTCTCTGTTCACACATGGTACATTTGGATGCCCTTCTCGCCCACAAATAACAACCAATGAGAATATTTGTATTCTTTTCAAATGTTTTATACAAAAGTTTCACTAGTTGGCGGTTGAGTATGCTACACATCAGACATTAAATTGAGATGAAAAATGTTTTATTCACTTCTAAGTTAAAAATTACCTATGACTTTGAGAATATTGTGAAAAAACATGATTTGGCATAGTTCTAAAACTTTTTCATGAACAATAATAAATCATTCTACTTGTGTCATTTAAAATATATTTAAACATAGGGGTTTTGTTTCCAACACAAAATGACTTCAGACAGTCCTTGAGAATGTAGAGTAAATTTAGGATATTAACACAATTTGTGAAATGATTTCCCATATTTAATGCTTAGCTGTAAAAATAAACATGTGGAAGGTAAGGTTATTAATTAACTTTTACAAATGTACAGAAGTGTTTTTGCATTCTATATGCTGCCTTTTCAGTAAAACAAGATCCAGTTTTGCTAGCTTTTTTAAAATCTGCACATTATGAAGCATGATTTTGCCATGGACACGCCTGTTTCTGTGTAGTGTATTCAGATGTACTAGAAAGCCATTGGGGATGAATTCATGATGCATGGAGGTGAACAGGAAAATTATTAAGTTTTGCAAATAACATTGCATTCAGTTTGTGATTTATAAGGATATTACATTCCAACTCCCTGTCCTATTTATATATTTGTCACATTTAAGGATGGAAACATACTTAATGTGGAATGCGGACGTGATATAAGGTTACATGGTGAGGGTGTGAAGTTATACTATTTTATGTTATGCTGTGTAATGCAGATGTGTAGAGTGCCTGGGGGGTATCCTGGTGCTGAGCAGTTGTGAGTCTAGCAAAAGCTACAGCCTAGTGGGGCTACTGAAAAAACAGGTGTTAGAAATTGGATCTCTAGTTGCCAGAAGCATACACCCTGTCCAAGTAGGGGCCACAATCCTAGTCAGGGTAAATAAACTACACCCCATAAATTAACTTATGCTGACCCTCTGGTAGTTTGGCATAGAGCAGGCAGGTTTAACTTAGGAGGTAATGTGTAAAGTATTTGTGCAACACTTAAAACAGTAACAGTGAAAACTCCAGAAAGATTACACACCAAGTTAGAAAAATAGATCATATTTTTATAAGTAAAAAAAAAACAAAAAAAAGAAGTATGAAAGATATGATTTGTTTCAAATATCTGCAAATATAGCACTTAGAAGCTTAAAGTGCCTAACGGGGCTATCTTTTTGCTCCAGACCAGGGTAAATCCAAAAGTTCTGGCTGACTGCGATGGAGTGTCAGCCGGCTACAGGGACCTACCTTGACCTGCTGAAAACGTACCTTGTATGAAGAGTTGTGTCAATGTCGAAGATCAGATGAGAGGAGCAGTGGACCTATGACAAGGTGATTTATCATTTCAGATCTGCGCAGTTGGGGATTAGCAGTTGTCAAGCCGCACAGTCAGTGTGATGTCTTCGAGCAGCAATGTGGTGTCTGATCCTTTGCGATGAAGGTAATGTCTTGTCGTCGAGCTCCACAGCTGGCCATGCGATGCCCTTGAGCACCGGCAGCAACGATGCATCAGCATCACAGGGAAAATGCCTCAGGTTCCAACTGGCGAAAGGATAGCAATACAAGGATTCTGCTGGTTCAGTAGAGGAAAACCCACTTCTAAGGGCCCAGAACTGGATTGGCACCAGTTTGCAGAGAGGACTCTCTCTTGGCAAGACTGCAGGTGCTGCTGTAGAGTTACTAGATGTCTTTGATGTTCCTGAGACTTCAGAACAAGGGGCAAGTAGACAAGACCTTGGAGTCACTCTGGGTTCAAGTGGTGTAGGTCCAGTCTTTCTCACCCAGGCAGAGAGGGCAGCAGGCAGGTTAGCACAGCAGAAGAGCAGTTCTTCCAAAGCAGAATAACTGTCATTGTAGCAGCAGAGGAGTCCTTCTTATAGGACAGAGTATCCACAGGTCTAGAAGTGTACTGATTCGGAAGGGTCAGAGGTCCAATACTTGTACCCAGTTGTGAAAAGAAAGGTCTTTGAATTGTACAGAGGACCTTTCTTCCTGCCCAGGCTCCAGAATCACTACAGTGGGTTAAGCATTCCTTTGTATGGAAGCAGGACACTGCCTATTCAGTTGTCAGTGTCAGCTCCTCCCTGTGACAACCCACGAACATACAGATGGACACTAAGTCATACCTACCCACAATTCTGGTGCATTCCCAGGTTTGTCAGTGTTGGAAACTCTGGAAATGTGGCAGAATTCATGGGTGGATGCATGGGAACACCCACAATTCACCCATTGTATGCTTCCTTACGGCAGAAGAACACAAGGCAGTGATTTGTGCTGCCTTTCATTACTCTAGATTTATCAAGTCATGCAGGGCCATGACAGTCAACCTTTTGTGGCTCGGTAAATCTGACTTTATGTTTTGCATCATCCTGCATCGCCTTGTGTGGCACAGGAAGATGGAAAACCTATAATACATTTGGCTTTTTGTTTTCATCCAGTGGGAGATTTTAGTCATGCAGGTAATTAACTTATTCCGGGCACCAGGCGTTTTGTCCCTGAGGGAGAGAATACGTTGCATATCACTGACAGAGAATAGGATGCTGATGTTTTGTGAGTAGATGATGTTTGCTAGAGGGATCATGCATGCATTGAAGAAGGCTGTGGGAAGGGACAATCCTTGCTGAACTCCGCAAGTGAGATCACAAGCGTCCGAGATGCAGAGTGCCAGGCTGACTGACTGAGTCCTTGCAGTCAGGAAGGAACAAATCCATTGGAGTGCATCTTCTTGGACTTTGATGTCATGTAAGGGTGGGATGAGGATTGGGTGGAAGACCTTGTTAAATGCTGTGGAGAGCTCCAGGAGGATAAAGGCCACTGTGTCTCCTTTGTCAAGAGACATGCAGATGTCCTCCATTAAAGCAATGAGTGAAGTGCCAGTAATGTGGTTCGGTCTGAAAGAAGATTGAATGGTATCAAGGGACAGGTGGTCATTGAGCTGTTCAATGAGGTGTCTGTTGATAACCTTGGCCAGAAATTGCAGCGCGGAGATCAACTGCAGACTGTAGTCTGCAAATATTGAAGGTCACTGGAGGGTTTCTTTGGCAGAAATGTAAAGTTTGAAGAAGATTTACAAGTTATTGTGGTAAGTGCTGGATAACATTAAGAGGAGAGGTACACCAGCATTTGCACAGGTGTGGGCAGGCTCACAGAAGAACAATAGGGTCAGGCAGAAAAGGGGCAGAAAGGTGAAATAGGAAAGAATGGAAGCATGTAAAAATGATGACCACAGGAGGTTAAAAAAGGTTAAAATCTGGAAAACACATAGATCTGGTTAAAGAGTTGAAAGAGTTCTTTTAAGCCAAAGAAAAGGGGTGGCTACTTTGAAAACTGGATTTATAGAAGTGCTATATAATAATGAGAAATCTTGGCACAACTCCATTGTATGGCAGTCTGTCCTAGGATGAATAGGAAATTGGGTTATTAGTTGTTTGGACTGCACAAGCAATAGGTCCACAATTTCCCTTTACTGGGAACCAAGCACCCCATTTTACCCCTTGACTCTCTCAGGGTAGTAAAGCAGAGCAGTCCAAGGCCTAATCAGGAAAGTTGGTGTGGGCTAGTAATCACAGTTCACTGGTACGCAATAATAACACTCAATAAATGATTATCCAGTCAGTGCTTTGTCTTTAGAAATAGAAAAGGTACATTTATTATAAGCACACTACTAAATACCATGCATTAATTTACAAATATGTACATAGGCAGATGGAAAATACCATAGCTTACATCTCATGATTACCATAGACTCCCTAAAAGGGTCATACAGACATATAAAGTAAATCTATTGGCTTGGTCAAATGTTCAGGATCAACAAACCCTATGTTGAAGGCAATATCGTTGTGTATGTAAGTGCAATCATCAATAATAAACATGTGTAACTGCACGTAATACTGTTAATAAAGCATATTCACTTTGACCAATAGTTACTTACAATATTATTATATCAATAAAGCATTTGAAAATGAACATAACGTGTGCCTGTGTGATTTTGTATATACTTCCCAACCATAAAAATGCAATCATATAACAACCCAGAGAGATCCTCACTTTCTGATCACAACATGCAACCATAGACTTAACACCTAGAGAGCGTTTTACCACATGTACCATTTTAAGCACCTTCAGGCCATAATAAATGCAGTCATAGACCAAGCCCTTGGAGGGTGCTGCACTCCAAGCTGTAGAGCAGTAGCCACAGAAGTGCTTTGAGACATTAAGAAACTCTCTGAAAGATCCAGGATTCTAGGACTCTGCAAACGTAGGGTCAGTACCTATAAAACACCTTGGGGAGAAGCTGCTGCAATCACGCAGCACCCCCATGTCTTCTTTTTAACCGTTGGTGGAGTCCCTGACATACTAGGATCAGCACAGTAGCAGAAGATGTGCAAATGAAGAAACCCTGCAGGACATTATGGGGTGCTCCAGCCTGCACAAGTGAATATTAAATGAGGGGTTCTCTTGCTGCACTGTGAAGAGCTGCTGCTGCTTTTCTTTGATGTGCAACAGTGCATAGCTCCTTCTTTTTCTTTTTTCTTGTTTTTTTTTGTAAGGTGTCCAGCCCCACCTTGGGGGGAAGCTGCTGCACTCATGCAGCACCCCATTACTTTTTTTAAACCCTTGGTGAACCCCCTACCATACTAGGACCAGCACAAGAGTAGAAGATGAGCATATATAGAAGCCCCACAGCGCATTATGGGGTGCTCCAGCCAAAGCAGTGAATAATATATGAGGGGCTCTCTAGCTGCACTGGGAAGAGCTGCTGCTGCTTTTCGCAATCTTGCATAGCGTGAAAAAAAAACCTGTAAACTTCACACTTGTATAGCGCACTACTCACCCATTAGGGTCTCAAGGGGCTGTACGCATACCGCTGTGGAACCCCTCCTGGCTTTTCCCTGTGAGGCGCCCACTCCTGGACAGCCCCAGGGTAAAGCCAGGCATCCAAGCACTGTGAGGGCCATTGTGGAGATTAAGCAAGCTATTGCCCAGAGTGGGACCCATTAATTAGATTAGGCACCGAGGCGCAAATTATCTGGTCCAAGGGAATTGAGCCCAAGACCTGCCAAGGTGGGAATTAAACACTGGTCTCGGGCCAGCTCTCTTCATCAGGGTCTGCTGCTCTAACCATTGTGCCACACTTCTCCACTTTCTCTTTCTTCTTGTTTTCTTTGGGAGGTGTCCAGTCTCCCCCGGACCACCCCATGCTTCCACAATGTTGGAGCAGCCCAACTCTTACTGCACTACCTACTCCTGCACAGCACAGACCTCTGTGTGCAACTGTGGGAGCCAACAGCTTCTCCCTCCCTGATAGCTCTTGCATACAGTGATCTCTTTCACTCCCATAGTGATCACCCACTCCTCTAAGACAGGAGGGGTGCAACGTTGCTCTTTTCCTTGGAGTTGGGGGGCTGGGGATGTAGCCCCCTTGTTCCACAGGCACGGCCCATAGCATGGGGTCCCCAGGCCAAGGAAGAATCTGGGGAGGGGTTCTCATGCACTCTCCCTCCCTGAAAGAATTAAAACATTTCTTCTGCATTGACCCCGAGTCCTGTCCCACCCGGGTGTAATTTTAGCAATGGCAGCAGAGCCTGTTGCACTCCACTTGGCAAGAAAGAAGGGCTAAAGGTCACCAATCTTCAGAATGCCATACACTGGCCTCTTAGGGCCGATCTGTATGATCCTGAGGTCATTTACGCCTGGTGGCAAGCTCTAGCCACCAGCAGCAGTTTCAGCTGATGTCTTTGCCTCCAAAGTGGTGTAATACACAAGAAGCTGGTTCATTTGACTCCCTCTGCCAGCCTTACTCTGGTCTTTGTCTCTGGGTGCAGAAGCCCAGGGCTTTTCTCCAACTGGTCATCTGATGGTGTACAGGGCAAGGCTCACTGGCCCTTGCGGAAAACTATTGGTCCTGGGGTCAACTGAGGCAGAGACCTTAATCATTTCTGGAAATCAAGGAGTTCCTTCTTCCACTTGTCCATGGCAGTCCCAGCATCCACTTGTCCATGGCAGTCCCAGCGTCCAGCAGCGAAGTGCAGAAAAACACCAACCAAGAGAGACCCTCCTTGTTGTACCGGGGGCAGTACCGCCTCTGCACCACTGATCAACAGCACAACTGGTCTTGGAATTCCACCCAATTTCAGGCGGAAGTCAGAGATCAGTCATATTAGGGTGGTATTTCGACCCCTGCAGCTTCGACAGCCTTTGGAAAAGGCAGCAGAACTTGTGATGAGGGCCATAGTTTTGGAAATTGCAGATTTTATTTCTTTGCACAGGTTACACCCTACTTTGACATGTCACCTCGACTTTGTATGTCAAAGGGAAGCTAAACTGAACTCTAAGTCAGTTTTCCCCTGTTGTGCATGATAAAGTCTCACTACAGACAAAACAGTAAATCAAACTGACTTTCTCTATTTGTATACAGTAACAGTATAAGGCCTACCACTGGTCAATATCTTATCCTGCAGTGTCCTGTCCGTGCCAGGCTCCCTGTGTGCAGTTACCGGACTGCGCACAACAGTAGTCCCACACATTTCTTAGTTATAGGGGTTCACATGCTTCATGTAGCACACAATGACCCCCTCTTGGAGAACAGTAGCAGCTGTGCTTCCTGTCTATGAGTACCACAGTTGGAACAGAAGAACAGATATCTAGAAATGATCAACTGCACCACCCTGGCCCTCCCAGCTCTTCATACATGCAATATCCAGTGTCACAGGGAGAAAGCAATAAGAAGGCAAGGTAGAGTTTAGGGTCAAGTGGTACATGTAAAATTAGCTATCAAAGAGCACAGGGCATGCTTAACGATTCCACAAAAACATGGTTTGAAGAAAGGTTAAGTTAGGATGCAATTTAGTAAGGTTAGAATACGATTCAGAAGGAAGTTTTTGCCTAAATCAGGCTTGCTGATGGACAGGTGGCTAAGGGGGAATAAGGGACTGGGAAACAATTTAAAGATACATTTAAACATTGCTTGATGAGGATAAGGCTGCAGTGCATTAAGAATAAAGAACAGATTCATGCCAGTTGGGGGTGATCAAATTACTTTGTACTTTTTAGTTTGATGCTGCCATATACTTCAGCTAACAGGTGTTCCGCTTCTGCCTTTATGCCAATTAACTTTTCAAGACTCAAGAATAATAAGACAGGGCACATATCAAAATTTAGTGAGAAATGGCATCAGCCAAGAAAGAGGGACTACGCCCACTATGTGGGTGTTAATCACATTGTTGTGTCAGTCATGTCATGACTGCAGTCCTGGCCTAAAATATGTATCTGGTGAGAAGGGCCACACTGACTGGATTATAATCCAGCACGCCATAATTTATCCACTGTCCTATATGGTAAACAAATGAAAGTGCCTAACTTTTTTTCTTTCCAGCTAAAAATGCCCTGCCTCAGTTTCACACAGACTGCAAATACATTGTCAGAGGCTAAAGAATAAAATGGTTAAAGTCAGAAGGACAACGGATAGGGTCAGCTATGAGGAATTTGGAGCCAAACAGGGCTGAATTGATTAGTATTGGGGTTGATGAGACTTATTGAAGTTTCAGGTACCAGAGAGACTTCAGGACATAACTAATTTGAATGGCAATGTGGCTAAGGATGCCTGTTCTTTAGGTTGTGCCCAGCTGCTCAATGAAGGGATCATTAAATAGTAAGCATGCCTGTGATTCGACTGATCATCAGCAGTTCCTTTGACAAAATAAATCACACCTGAACCAAGATCTGACATAAGGAATGTCAAGAACATACCACAGTATGAAGAGTATTCAGGCTTAAAGATCACATGTGCAAGATTATGCGTGCAGCCCTCACATATGGGTATTTGCCATTACTCAATGTCCTGGAAATCGTTAACTGTGTAGTCAGCAGCATCCCTGTTGATTCACCAAAACCTTAGGAGTAGCGGAAGTGATGGGACACACCCTGTGCTCTTAAAGACGTCACAAGATTGATTGTCTACCCCTCAACAGTCTCTTTTTTTATGCTGAAAGGATCAGGGATCTGTTAAATTTTTGTTTCTAATGCGGCTATAATGGTCAGTGAGGCCAAGGGTAGCAAAAGCAGTGACAGAGGTACCAAAGGCCAAGCTGGGGTCAGCAGCTTTTGCCAGAGATTACTCCTAATTAACTTTACTCCAATAAAAAGCATGCATGCACCCAAGACAGCAGGCAAGGTTCCAAGAGATTAATCCAGTGGAACACCTCTGCCTGGGAAAGCAGTTCCACACTGTTAATCAGGGAGGTCCGATTATTGCACCCTAAATCCTCCTAAGCACCAAAGTGTCTCACATAACAAAGATCAGTCCCTCAGTCATCTTCACTGTCCTTTCATTGAAGACAGTGAAGATCATCCTCCCAGCCCTCACAGTAGACCTACTGTGGTGCCTAGATCATCACTGATGTTGTTAGAAATTCGATTTCTGGTTGGCAGAGGTATGTACCCTGTCCAAGAAGGAACCACAATCCTAGTCATGGTAAGTCAGATACACACCATAAATTAACCTTTGTTCACTCTCTTGTAGCTTGGTGCATACAGGTCAGGCTTATTTTAAGAGGCAACATATAAGGTATTTGTGCAACACTTCAAACAGTAAAACAGTGAAAATACTACACGAAAAACACACACCTGGTTAGAAAAATAGAGGTTAATTTCATGAGTAAAACAAAACCAAATAGACAAAAATCGAAAAAGAAGTTGAAATCGAATTTTTAAATATTAAAATGCAGTCTAAAGCTTAAAAGCAGAAAGTGGCAATTGCGGATAATTGGTCACTCTAGACCGGGGTAAATCCAAAGGTTCAGGCCGACTGCGATGGAGTGCTTGTCGGACAAAATCGCAGGTAAGTCCCATTGAAGTTTTACCTTCTCAAAGCTGAGCCAAAAGTCCCATTTGCTGCGAAGAAGTTCGCCAGGAGAAAGGAGAGCATTGCTGGCTGTGGTTCGGGGGCACCAAGAGATGGCCTGATGTCATGGACAGGTGGACTGAAGCCTCGTGATCATGAGTGAGATGCTTGCTGTGTGAAGAGACAAATGTGTGGCACATGGTGGTGATTCTTTGTGTAATTGGCGCAGCTCCAATGCGACCGGCCCGTTCGTGGTTGTGAAAAGCCCAAAAGCTTGATTTTGGGAGTCACAAAACCACTTTTAGGGTCCCAGGACTGGAAGGGTGCCTCTTTGGGGTCAGGGGTTGGTTGAAGATGGGTCCGGGAGCTGTAGCAGGTGAGCTGGAAGTATTTTGTGTCCCTGAGACTTAAGAAAACAAGCCAATCCAGAAAGCCCTTGCAATCACATTGGTTCTGGGATGGAGAGATGCAGGACAAGTCCTTCTCACTATCCAACAGGAGGGCAGCAGGCAGCAGGTCAGCTCAGCAAAGCAGGAGTCCAGAAGAGTAGCAGCTCACCAGAGTGGAAGTCCTTGCAGCAGCGCAGCAGTCTTTTTTCCTAGCAGAGTATCCACAGGTCAATAAGAGTACTGATTTGGTGGGGTCAGAGGTCCAGTACTACTACCCAGTTGTGGCTTTGAAGTGGGAGAGACTTCAAAGAGTGTTCCTTGAAGTGCACAGAGGCCCTTCCTTCTTGCCCTAGTTCAGACTCACTACAGGGGAATGCAGCTGTTTGCTTGGCAGGACACTGCCTATTCAGGTGTAAGTGTCAGCCCCTCCCACCCATCCTGCCCATGATGGCCCATCAGGATATTGATGCCCTATCAGTCACACCTAAGCTCCCTCTGTGTGTGACTGTCTAGAAGGAATGCATAAGCCCAGCTATCACCCCACCCAAGACGTGTATTGGAGACAGGCAGAAGGCACCAAATGGCTAAAGTAAGAAAATGGCAACTTTCTGAATATGGCATTTTCAGAACTGCAATTTAAAATACAACTTCACCAAAAGTTGAGATTTTAAATTGTGAGTTCGGGGAAACCAAACCTGACAAACTCATCTCTTCCTGATTTGGAATTACACTTATAAGACATAGGGGGTCATTCTGACCCTGGCGGTCATGGACCGCCAGGGCCAACGACCGCGGAAGCACCGCCAACAGGCTGGCGGTGCTTCCATGGGCATTCTGACCGCGGCGGTACAGCCGCGGTCAGAAACAAGGAAACTGGCGGTGTCCCGCCAGCAAGCAGCGCCGCCATGGGGATTCCAACCCCCTTCCCGCCAGCCTGGTTCTGGCGGTTTTCACTGCCAGAACCTGGCTGGCGGGAACAGGTGTCGTGGGGCCCCTGGGGGCCCCTGCAGTGCCCATGCCATTGGCATGGGCACTGCAGGGGCCCCCCTAACAGGGCCCCACATAGATTTTCAGTGTCTGCGTGGCAGACACTGAAAATCGCAACGGGTGCAACTGCATCCGTCGCACCCCTTCCACTCCGCCGGCTCCATTCGGAGCCGGCATCCTCGTGGAAGGGGGTTTCCCGCTGGGCGGGCGGCCTTCTGGCGGTCGCCCGCCAGCCCAGCGGGAAACTCAGAATGACCGCCGCGGTCTTTTGACCGTGGTACGGTCTTTTGGCGGTTCCCGCCAGGCCGGCGGCATCCGCCGCCGGCGGGGGTCAGAATGACCCCCATAGTAAGGTAAGACGAATGTTAGCCTATGGAAGTGAAAGGCCTTTGCAGTGGTGAAACACAAATTTGGGAAATTTTCACTGCCAGGGCAGGTAAAACTTAAAAGTACATGTCCAGCCTTTTAAATACACTGCATCCTGCACTGCAGGTCACATACGGCCTACCTTAGAGGAGATTTATACGTATAAAAAGGGAAGGTTCAGTCCTGGCAAGAGGTGTAAGTTGACACGTTGACATGGCAGTTTAAAACTGCACACACAGGCTCTGAAGTGGCAAGCTTGAGACATGGTAAAGGGGCTACTTAAATAGGTAGCACAATCACTGCTGCAAATACACTAGTAGCATTTCATTTACAGGCCCAGGGCACATGTAGTGCACTTTCCTAGGGACTTATAAGTAAAATAAACATGCCAATTGGATATGAGTCAACATTACCATGTTTTAGGGGAGAGAACACAAGAACTTTAGAACTGGTGAGCAGTGGTAAAGTGCACGTAGTCCTAAAGCCAGCAAAAATGAGGCCAGAAAATGGAGGGAGGCAGGCAAAAAGTTGGAGGTAAGACCACCCTAAGACTGTCAGGTCTAACAGACGTTATAGGAAATATGCTACTGTGCAATGCAAATTACTCCATCCACCCAAACTCGAAATTGATGATTAAAAGATAGAAGTCAACCACGGGACATGCCACTCTGAGCTTGGGGCACTTTCCCAGCAGAAAAGCACTACTTTCAACAAAGACATTGCTTGTTTAAGTGTCCTGAGGCCAATGATTCAGTACACAAGGGTTTCCAAGTGAATCATTAGCTATAAACATATAATAACATTGTCAGAGGCAGCATTTCAAATGATGACCTCTAAGAGGTGAAATACTGGAATATATTTGTGCCAAACCTTGGAGTGTGGAATAAGTTGCAGAATTAGCCACATCAGCCACCGAAAATGCAGATGACATATTTCTGCTCCGCTGGGATGAGGCACTTGGTGCTTATTTCGTACACTCACACAATGATCAGGTCCAAGAGCCTTCTTCATTATAGGAGAAGCATGTGCCGATAATGCGCTTGAGACATACTGTCTTTATTACACAGATGCAAATTAACGATCGGGATATCCGCTTCTTTGCATTCTGAGCCCAGGCACCAGAGCCATTATTGCAGGATGCCAGGCAACATAATGGCCATTATGCGTCTATGCTAATAAGAATGGCAAAGATCAATCTTCCAGATTGGCTGTACCGCATCCTCATGTGACTGTTTCCACAGTGGTGCATATTACCACAATCATTTGTAAATGGCCTGAAGCTCGTGTCGCTCTGCAGAGACTCTGAGAGATGCCTGGACCACTGACATTTAAAAAAAAAAGAAGAAGCAGAAACCTTGAGAGATTTATGTGGTCTGCACTGTAGCAAGCTATTCCACAAGGCAGCTATTTCCATTGAGAGATCATAAGATTTTTTTATTGTGCAGTGTGACGTGGTAGGCTGACATGTCAGTCCCTTACTTTAAAACCTCTATCAGGAAATGCAGTCACTTTAGTAGTGCTGTTTTTGCAGCTTGCTTACTAATATTAATGTAATGTGGCAGCATTGTTTTTCAGTTCAGGCTGGAGACAGCTTCAGCCTTCTGCCTCAGCACACATAACACAGTAAAAGAAAAGAAAAGGAAGGAGGCTATGACTCCACCCCTGTGTTCATTTACCTCATTCTGGTAGCTCAGTAGTTGATTGGGCAGCATCTACGTTAGTCCGCCAAAAAGGGATCCATTACAATGCATGGCTGGAAAAATGCCAGAGCACATTATTACAGACGCATTGCTATCATGTATGTTGGCACCCTACACTCCTCTAAGAAATGACCCTTGCTGCAGTCAAGGCACTCCGATATCTATGCGACCATTTTCATCCATTTTTAGTCCAGGGATGCAGACAGTATTCCTGCTGATGCTAGATGCTAGTGCAGCAGTATGACCAGGAATCTGTGCAGATGGTCTGAAAATAGAGCCACTTCAGCTCCCGGTTTAATCCAAAGTTTTGTGTGAAAATAGGTAGCATAAAAACGCTTGGGTCAATTGAAGCATACATGAAGGTTGGATAGGCTTCCCATTGGTTGGCATGCTTGAATGTTTTTTCTCATTATTAAAAGTTCTTAAAGCAGCTTTGGGGTACTGTTGACCGCATGTGTTGAGTGAACATGTTCTGTAATTGAGCAGCCCATGCACAGTAGACTAGTTTCTCTTTCCTTCATATGCAGACGCAGGTGTGCCTGGTTGTGCCTGGGAGTGCAAGTACCCTGTTGCAGCTGATGACATTTTAAAGTGGGCGTAAAAGTTGGGTATACATTTTATGCAGCGAGTGACACGAACAAGCTTAATGGACAAACGTGGGGCCCGGGGTGGGTCCTCCTGAGAAAAAAAATGAAAAAAAGCTTGTCGCATGGTGCATTTTACAGCAAGGCTTATAAAGCAGTGGGAATATTTAGATTTCAAATATAAAACACATTAAAAACTGTCACATAACGTACTGCATTAATATGTTCAACAGTTACCGTAATGTGCAAATTGTTAACAACTGCAGCACTTTAAAGTGTGTGCTTGCTCAGTGTCTTGCACTTCCTGCAGCTTCAACTATTGAAGAAAATGGTCTCACCAGACTACGGGAAGCACCATAGCTGCTGGCTGTAATCAGGCGTATGGAAAAAATTGCAGGCAAATCTTGAAATAGCATGATAAATAGTGGGGGCTCTCTAAAAAAGGACATGTAAAATAAATTTCTGTGATTCCCATTGTGTGCCACCCGACTTGTATTTTTGTTTTTCTCTGAGATGTAGTTGCATCCAGATATATAACACAACAACTGACATGCAACTACAAACTGTTAGTACCATTGGCTTTGTCAATGGTTGTTAGCTGTTTAAGATAAATGAGTAACAACAATGATTTGTTGCACAAAATTAACTTTGGAAAAGTTTCAGTTCTGAAATTGTGAGTCTGTGAATTAAATAGTATTGACACCTGTGGAATGTGTTTTGGCCTTCATCTATGTGCACTAATGTTAGATATGTATACCTGTTCTCTCTGCATATTTCATCCATCTGCACATCTTCAACTGCCACTTTTTACTCCTCAGCACCCTTGTTTCACTGTTTCCTGAATGCACCTTCTCACAGCTCACTCACTTCACCACTTCCAAACATACACCTCACTCACTCACATTCAAGCAATTTATTTCTTTTTACCTTTGCCTTGTAAATATTTTGTCATCTGTGCAGGGGCTCAACTAGACCCAAACTTTGGGGGAGGGGGACTAACAGGTCCACCAATGGAGGGGGGCTAGCGCTTCAAACAATGGCGTGGAGCTATCATTAACACCAATACTGGAAATATTAATAAATTGTAAATTATAAACACATTGGTCAAATACAATATAACTACAAAACCTGTTCTAGTGGATTTGACAATGTTTATAGGCTACTGACAAAGAACTTTAAAAAGGGGAATGGTGGTATGATCACTAAAAAGCAGCTTCCACCGATTTCAATACAAAGAACTTTAGAATAAGATTTTGCAAATGTACATCAAGACGATGACCGTTTTCACCTTCTGTGAAATGACAGTGAGGTCATGAAATATTTTAGTTCCATTTTCAAAAAAATATTCCTCCTTGGCTATGGACCAAAGATATGTTTTTCAGTCTTCTCAATGGGAAGTTTAAACAAATGCTTGTTTGGGGCTGCACAGATATGCTGGTGTCAGAAAATTGAGCTAATGAGTTAAAACACTCAGTTCTGGAATGGGTGACTGGAAAGTCACATATTTGATGCCTAGTGCATCTTCCATTTCTACTGAGATTGACTGTATCGATGCCAATAAATTGGCAATATTACCACTCCCAGACCCAAATAAGTGGCAAAAAGGGTATTTCCCTTGAAATAACTTAGCAAAAAATTATGTTCTAACATGCAAAGAATAAAAAAATATTTCTTCAAACTTCCCAGCCAATAGAAAGTTCTGCCAATGGACAAAGTCATTCAAAAGGCCACTCTTATAGAAAAAAATAACTTTTTAATAGCATACAAAAAAATATGATTTCAATTCTGTACTGAAGTCCCCAAACCATAAAGTGTGAAATCCACTAAAAATACATTTTGTTTTTGCACTCTATGCCTCTGCAGTCTACACCACATTACTCACCATTATACTCTATGCCCCTCTACACAACTGCACTCTACCCTGACCCACTCCACTCTACACCACCTCACTCTAGTCTGAAACAACATACTCTGTACCACTGCACTCTACGACACTCTAATCCAATTTGCACCATTACACTCTATGCCACTGCACTCTACCCGACTATACTCTTAACCACTGTACTATACATCAATGCACTCTACAAAACTGCACTCTATAACACTGCACTCTAACACTCTACTCTGCAACGCTGCATTCTCCACCAATGAACTGTACACCACTCTACTCTGCACTACTCTACTCTATGCTACTCCACTCGATGCCACTGCACTCTATGCCACTGCACTGTATGGCACTATATTCTACTGTGCACCACTTATGCTACTCTACTCCGCACCACTCTATGCCACTGCAATCTATGCCACTCGAGTCTACTCTGAGCCACTGCCCTCTGCATCACTAAACTCTACGCCGCTCCATTCTGCACCACTCTATGTCACTCTACTATATGCCACTGCACTTTACTCTGCACCACTCTTTTTTCTGCCACTCTAATCTGCGCCACTCTACTCTGTCTCACTCCACTATGCACCACTGCTCTCTAATATGCACCGCTCTAACCTATGCCACCTCATTCTATGACACTGCAATGTATGCCACCGAATTCAACATCACTGCACTCTATACCACTATACTCTGCAGCACTATACACCAATCCACTCTACTCTATGCCACTTCAGTGTATGCCACTCCACGCAACTCCACGTAACTCCACACTATGTCACTCCAATACATGATACTCTCTGCTGCTCCACTCTACAACACTCTACTCCACTCTTCGCCATTACAAACAATGACACTCCATGTGACTCTCCTCTTCACCACTAATTTTTAGCCATGCTAAATAGCAGCCACAATGGTGTACAACATGGCTGAAACACATTGGAAAAGCCAATAGCTCTTGCATAGGTGACAACTATTGTCTTTGTCAATGCATGTTAAATAATGACTTTCACAGTTACAATTCTTTCAGTTACAGGGTGGGACCATGTAGCACTATAAATTCATGTCACTATTACCCAGTGCACCAAAATCAGGATTCAGTTCTGTGACTGGTACACACACAGACTACTGCAGAGATCACGTGAACCCACTGGGCATTCATACCATAAAATAATGCATTTTCCACTATTGCTTTCACTTGGATTTATTTTTAATTTAAGGTGTATGCGCTATAATTTTTATGAATTTACATGATGTAAAAGCCTAACAAGAAAGTTGCAAAATACTGTGTAGTTTCTGATCATGTCTGTAGCTCCGACCTTACATCCTGCATCCCCATTGCACTCAGAATCAAAGTTACCAGACTTTGGGCCAGATTTAAGAAGCCCTTTGTGCCACCTTAGCATCATTTTTTTCTGAGGCTAATGTGACATTAGGTTGGCAAAAACACTGCACCATATTTACATAGTGACGCAATGCATGCAATTGCACCGCTTTGTATACTGATGTGCCACATTATGCCTGTGCCAGGCATAATGTATGCAAGGGTGGCGTTCCAGCATTCAGAGGCCCAGAAAAATTAGATGAGATTGCACAGCACCATTTCTAGCATCATTTTTAACACCTGCCTAAGGCTAATTGTTTTGGACCTCCCTTCAGTTTGCAGGATTAGTGTCAATACTTTTTGGCGCTAATCCTGCAAAGTGGCAAACTAGCGTCAACATTTTTGATGCTAGTTCCCTGACTTGCGCCATGGTGCGCCGTATCATAAATATGGCACACAAATGGTGGTGTTAAGGGGCGCAATGGGGCACAAGAAAAGTGGCGCATCATGCAATGATGCATCACTTTTCATAAATCATCCCCTTTTTTAAATGCATGTCAGTCTGTGGATTAACTACAAAATGCTTTGTACAAGGCTGTCGTTGAGGTGCCTTTCTAGCGTAGCCCAGCACACAGTAAAGACTTGTGTGTTTTATGGAAGCTGCTGCAGCCCAGGCTAAGAAACATGATGGGGAGAGCTAAAGCCATTTTTGCCTGCATCTGTGTACCACATTCACATACTTCCACAGAATTTCAATTGTAGCTGGAATACATGATGATAGCTCTGTGTGCTCTGCAGAGAGACCAACCCACTAACTGGAACTTTGCTTTGGCTTTAACCTTAGCGTCAGAACTCTCAATCAAAGCCCCCAATAAACACCCAGCACAGCTCAAAGTATGCACTTTGCAAGAGTAATAAGATGCACAGAAAAAATACAGAAACACAACATGATAAAATAGCTAACATTCTTGGGAAATGCAAGATTAAATAAAGCATGTGAAAGAAGAGAGGAACTAAATAGCTGGCATACATTGCCTAAACGTTTTCAACATTCATTGTTCGTAAAGCAATCCATGTTTTTGGCATTAATGTTGAGGGCATTAAGATAAGGCCAGTTTTATCACCATACTGCCGATAACTGTCTTTACTATAAGCACATCTTTCTCCCTTTGCGCTTGACTCAGATATTTGGATCAACTTCGCAAAGAAACAAATGATGCTCATTTTCTGGATACATTTCACAAGGGAATAAATACAGCAATTCCACTTGAAATGGGGCCAAAAACGTGCAACCAGAGCTATTACCGATTCGAAATTAGGGAATGGGACTCCATTCAACCCTATGGGCCCATAGGTGCAAGTGGGCTTTCATTACCTAATTTGAGAATTCCTGTTAGGAATTTGCAAATTGGGTAATGCAAACCCCAGGGTACTGGGGGCCTAAGGCCCCCTTTGATGCACCCCAAAAAAAAAATTGTGGACTTGTGAAGCGCACACACATGCCCTAGGGGCACGTGTGCGCTCCATGACATTTTAAAAATGCTTTTATAATGTATTTTTTTAAATTGCACATGCTTACCACCAAATTGGATTTGGTGGTAATTGCATTTCCTAAATGCCCAATTCGCATTTAGGAAAACCATGATACATATGCTTTGGAAATCGCAACTAGGAATTCCCTATTTGCGAATTCCTACTTAGAGAATCGCAATTTGCGATTCCCTAAATGGAGTTGCAATTTCAGGGAATCACTATTTTAGCGATTCCTTGAAATTACACTGCGAATGCCTTTCATAAATCTTGAAAGGCATTTTTGCATTTGCAAACGGCCAAATTTTGCGATACGCACCGTTTGCGCATGCAAAATTGTTTGATACATCTGGTCAAGATATTGTCTATTGATTGAGAGTGAACAACTTTAACAAGAACAGTGGTTTGCTTCTTCAGCTCAAGAAAATTGTCCAGAGCTTGAAATAACTACTTGAGAGGAACTGAAAAAAAAATGCTAAGGGTTATCTACATGTAGCTTAAACGTCTGGAACATCATTATTACTTTTATTCCAAGAGTGCAGAGGGCAACTGTGCTACATTTGCTGCTATTCACCACCAACCTGGTCCTCCCCTGGGTTTTGTACAGACCTGGAACCCTCACAAATCATCAACAATAAGTAGTGCAAGCAGCAGACAAGTTAGCAGAGGTTCGGAGCCCAAACATGTACTAAGGAGCATATTTATGAAGAGTGGTGCTGCACCTAGTGCAGTGCCACTTTTCTTGCGACCATTAGTGCCCCCAACGCCACCATGCGTGCGGCGTATTTAAAGCATTTGGCGCTAATCCTGCAAAGCACCCAGGGCCAATTAAAACCAATGGAACCCTCCCTTTAATGCCTGCTCTGAGCAGGTGTTAAAAGTGCCGGAAAAAAATAGTGCAAGGAAATCTCCTAGATTTCCTTGAGCCATTTGTTTGATACCCCCTAACACGGAAACGCCCCCTTTGCATATATTATGCCTGGCGCAGGCATTATGTGGCACACAGGGTTACAAAGTGGCACAATGCATGCATTGCCCATATTTACAAATATGGCACAACGTTTTTTGCCTTTTAACACCACATTAACTTAAAAAAATGATGCTAATGTGGTCTTAAATCTGGGCCTAAGTGTTGCAGAACAATCAATTGGCGATGCATCACGACAGATATGCTATCAAAGCAACCCTATCATTATTAATCACCATTGTTCCTTAGGTAACTTTAGCAAGTTTTAAGGGATCAAAGAATTTGAGAACCATATGTGGCTGTGGGTTTCTGGCTCATTGTTTGACAAGTGCATTTAATCTAATGGTTACAGCCTCATTGCTGAACAACACTGGAATGATACACATTCACTGCAGACACACACTGATCACTGAAGTTGAGAGAAGATTGAGCAAATTACACTGCAAATACCTTCACCTAACACAATGATACAAACATCCATATAGTCTTGTCTTTGCCTTATAGTTCAGTCAGTGGTGCCACAGTGTGCTACCACCATGCAGCATTTGTCTTCTGGTGACACTCTAATACCAATTCCTTCTGTTCATGCAACGAAGAAGCCTTCTCCAGCTACTATTCGCAGCACTGACCTCTGCACTTCTGCAGGCACTTCCACATACAATGTTGCAGTCTCAGTCTCCACCGGGGGACAGAGGTAGTAACCCTAGCAAACCACCACCCTCCCATTTTTAGGACTTTCCATCTGCCTGTGGAGATTCCTATGCCTACGAAGGTGCTGTCTGCTACTTTGAAGGCACTGAAAGTTTGCTGAGTGTCTGCTGAGTATCATAGAGCTGCTCAATAAACTACTTTATTTTTCAAAAACAAACTCTCAAAGCAGGTGTTTGTTCCTGTATCATAAAATATAATGATCCTGCCGGGACGGCTCCTCCACAATGGCGAATGAGCGCCGCTCCCCTGGCTCAGAGCCAGCAGCTAAAAAGTAAAACAATATTTTACTATTGTTTTAATTTTCAGCTGCTGGCTCAGCCAGCATGTGCAGGGAGAGGCGGGCTGGGCTATTGGAGGTGGGGAGGAGTGAAGTGCACTTAAGTGTCAGTTTGGTCAGCCGTCTTAAGCTGGCCAAACAGACATACACACTTAGGTTTCTCCAACCCGGCTGTGTTGCACAGCCAAGTGGAGAAGCAGCACAGACTCCAGTGCATTGCTTGTGCAGTATACCAAGCCACTCAGACCAATCCTGACGCTGCTTTCATGATAGATGTAGCGCAAGAGCAGCACCAGGATTGCGTGGGGAACCTGTGCTGGTGTCCCAGGGACTGCTGGGACACCAACACCATCAGGAGGGAAGAGGAGTGAGGCAGACGACTTTGGAGGTGGACAGGTATGTTTTTTTTTTTAATGTATTTTGTATTTTATTTTCTCCCCCTCGTCCCTGTCCCCCATGACCTCACCCCACCCTTGAGATTTGTGGCTGTGGCCACTGCCTGACACCCCAGGAGCTCTTCTCCTGAAGTCTAGAGGCTATGTTTGTAACTTTTCTGTTCATAACTGACAGACTGTGCCTTAATTTGGTGGACAGGTTGAGGCATTTACACTGATTGTCACAAGCCCAGTGTAAGGTTTCCTCCGGCGGTGTCAGCAGGGATTCTGGTGGTAGATACACAATGGTCTGCATGTCTCTAAAAAGAACAGGAGGACCATCAGTTTCTTGGACAGGGTACCTTTGAAAAATAGTATACTCTCTGCCAAACTCTAAAATTGTAAGATTGCACAGCAGTTGGGCAACAGCACCAAAATCCTTACATACCCACATAGAGAGCCCTTATAGAGCCATCAGAAAAACCTAAGCATATATGCAATTGCATGCTGCAAGGCACAGCATACACAGTACACATATTGTACAGGTCAAGGCTGTAGATGGGCCATGTAGCAAATTGAGCCATGGAAGCATAATGCAAATTTCATTTCATGTAGCTCCTGCAACAGCATTATATATTTAGTTTGAAGATACTCAGTTGTACTGAAAGTGCACAGACCTTTCCAAAGGTAGCCGATTTCACAACTACTGCTCCATAGTATCAACCAAAATTATCATTTAAAAAAAATAATCCACACTACTTATGTGCAAAAGGTATCACTAATTCGGACTTTGCCTTGAAGCTAACCCCTTACCTCATGAGCCCAACTATATTCTAGAGCAGAGGTCTTCAATCTGTGGGTCGCGACCCCCAGGGGGGCCGTGGAGCCCTGGAAAGGGGGTCGCGCATTGGCCCAGACGATCGTTAACTTTTATTGATTGAGTCTCCTGTGCCGTGAAAGGAAGCTGCACAGACAGCTAAAGAAGCCATTGTGCTTGCTTCCTGAATGAAATACAAATGTGAGTTAGGAGTTGATCTGCAAATGTAAAAGGTAAAATAAACAAATGTAAACAATGCTTTGGAGCCGGTTCTGGCTTTAATTGATCCAATCACTCAAAGCTTTGTGATGACAAATATTTGTTCTCTTTGAGTGGTGGTGCAAAGAAGTGTGTGCTTTAATTGTGATTGTATATACAAAGAGCCAGATTTATGCTGGCCTTGCGCCATTCCAATACCACATTAGCGTCATTTTTTTTACGCTAATGTGGCATTGGAAGGGGAAAAAAGCAGCGTCATATTTACAAAGTGGCGCAATGCTTGTATTGTGCCACTTTGTAACCCCTTGTGCCTAATTATGCCTGCGCCTGGCATAATGTATGCAAGGGGGGCATTCCGACACTAGGAGGGGCCGTAAAAATGACGCAAAAGAATCTATGAGATTCCTTTGCGCCATTTTTAACAGCATTTAACGCCAGCTAAGTGCAGGCGTTAAAAAGAGGCTTCCATTGATTACACTGGGCCTCTGGGTGCTTTGCAGGATTAGCGTCATCATTTTTTACTCTAATCCTGCAAAGGGCCGGACTAGCAAAAAATAATGATGACGCTAGTCATCCTAACTACCACCATGATGCTCCGTATTTTGAATATGTTGCTATGCTGTGGCGTTAGGGGGGGCACAAGAAAAGTGGAGTTGCACTAAGTGCAGCACCACTTATCATAAATCTGCCCTGTAGTGCTTACTACCCCGGAGGAGGTGTTGAAGGGACAGCTATAAAACCAAATAATTACATATGGTCTGGTAGTACTTAAATCTACATTGTGGAAATTTTATCTTTAACCTTTTTGTGCATTTTTAGTGCCCTAATGTTTTCATTTCTCCTCATTTTTTCTCTCTTTCCATGTGTGCTGCACTCTGCTGCACACATGGAAAAAGGAAAATACCTCTCAGGATTGCTTTTGTTCAGGAAGGTGCCTCTTCATGCACAAAAACTACCCTGACTACATTGGCGCTACGCAGCAATTTGTGCGCCAGCGCAGGGGGAAAGGGCATGAATGCACTGTATTTCATAAATACTGTGCATTCCTGCCCTTTTATATTGGCATAGGGCAGTGTACCCAGAAGACTTGCGGCGCTGCCCCACGCCAATTCCTCATAAATGAGAACCTTTGTTTTTAGCCACACCCTTGACCACGCCCCCACACTCACTGACCTTTGGTTTGCTAAACACTGTTTCATATCATTTTGTCACCGTAAAAATGATTTACAGTGGGAATTGGGGATGTTTATGATTGTCGATGATGAGGAGTACCAAGTTCTAGAAGTTTTTGTAAGGAGCGGGTCCTTATGCCTAAAAAACGTTTGAGGGGGGGTCCCAGCATCAAAAAGTTTGAAGACCTCTGTTCTAGAGGCACTTGCTTCACATTGGAATTTGACTGGGATATTTCCCCTCATGTGCGCTGTGGATCAGAAAAGGTAAAAAATCACATATTGTAATGCATTCACTACTTTTTTTTACTTCTTGGGTAGTTTCAGATTTTATGGTTTAACAATTGATCCACTGATTGTTTGACTATTTTGCAATCACCACCTTCTAGATGCATCTGGCTTGGCTCTCTACCAGTCATCCCCCGGGATGCAGTGGTCCTCAAAGGAAATTGGAAAGTGCCTAGAAAGTGAGTGCCTCAAGGACGAGAGTGTTGGGAATACATTATGTGACTGAATCTTCCCCAAATCAAATGGTTATTCAAGGCACACTGTTGTTAGGAAGTTCTTGATTTCCTGACGGATCACAATGCTATGTATAATAGACCATTCAAAACATCTTTTGAATGGACCCTCATCTGCTATGTTTCTGTTGTCTTTTTTAAAATAAAAAAGTTCATAAGTGTAGGAGAAAGTTGGTGCTCAGGGGCTAAATCCTCCACTCTTGTACAGTTGGTGAATAATATTTTTCGGAAGTTTACAAGAAACTCTGATCTTGACTTCATATTTCTGTTGTTTTTAAGCATTTCATAAAACCTCTCAGCCGCCTCTGATGGATCAGGTTGGAAGAGCTGACATTTCTGAGCAGGTCGTGCATTATGCATATTTTTCAGCAGTGGTTTTTGTACTTTCAAACCAACTTCAATATTTCTGCTGCCGAAAAGGCTGACGACAGTTACAGCGACAGCCCCCTACGGATCTGATGGAAAACAAATGATTATTTCCCCATCTAATTAGCCTCGCTCAATTGGGGTTTGAAGTTTGATTCTGTTAATGAAAAAGTTACCCAGATCCTAAAGCTCCTTTTTAGTGAGCAACTAGAGACAACAAGATGTAAGCAACAGTCCTCATTGGCAAAAAATGTAGGTTGGGGTTAATCAGTAAACTGGCAATTTAGCAAGATTTTCCTGCCGAAATCTCCACACAATTACGTTTTTGGTTGACGAAAATCTCTCACACATCATTGATCAGTCTGTAATTCTGTCTTGTAAATGTATTCACAATTTCATCTTACCCTTTTTTCCAGGCCCCACCCACTCAAGCCAGCCCAGATTTAAAAAAAACTTTGTCAAAGCCGATAGGTCTGGTGTTGGATTCAAGCTTTTTGTCTTTTTACTGCTTGCTTTGTTTATGCTGTGATTTGTGTACACATTTTTGGGGAAGCTACTGGGTCCTCATCACTTGCTAAAAACAAACCTATTTTTTATCCCAAAGAGGACATATTGCCATAGTAGTCCTTTGCGCTAAAGATGTGGATGTGCTCCTTGTAAAAGGGCAGAATGCCATAATTCACAATGAAAGTAGCCAATGGCTGAAGTGGGCTGATAAGTTTCCCCTTTCTGTGTGCATAGTGTGTGGAATTAAAATGTGGATGACACAATGACAGACCAATGGGTGAAGAGGACTGTCTAAAAACCTCTTTAACTAAGAATAATATACATATAATTTTGGTAAAATGTAAAGATCTTGACTTAAGCAGGACCTAACAATATGGGGCATCAGTGTGAGACAGCCTGTCAAGTCGCAGACACAATAACTCAGCAGAGTGTGAGTGTTCATTTAGTAGAGCTTCTAAAAGTAATTTTAAGTAGTAGACAGAGGTTTTCATTTAGAAGTGGGCAAAACTGAACATTTGTCAAAAAACAGTGGCATTCCAGACTCTCAGGATGAGAACATCAGCCAGAACCTAAGCAAGGTCCAACCTGTCTTTACTTTCAGTCTAAAACGATACTGGCTATGCATTTACAAATAAAAACACGTCTTGAAAACAGTTCCACACTGGGCTATACCTTTTTTTCTTAACCTTGTTTCAGATTGTCCTTTCAGCTTCAGGCCATTTCTTAGTGCTTGGGCACAGAAATATTTTCTCTATAGAATGAAGATTGGTAGCATATTAGGATCACAGTTAAAATGCACTGGATATAGACACCCTTCTGTAGCTGGTGTGGTCAAAGTGGAATGGGCTACATTGGCAGGGGGTGAATAACCAAAGACGTAGGTCACCATCTGTTAGATTAAAATCTGACTTTAAGGTAGGTCCTCTATATTGCCTTTGATGATTGTTGGGTGTATTGAAGCCAAACAATGCCCCTCTCTGTTGCATGTGGATACTTTTTATGTAATGAGGTTAAAAATCTCATCCTACTTCTTTCTAAGCAGAATCATTTGGATTACAGTGCCACCAATGAAGTGTAAATGAGCAGATGACTCACTGTTAGTCTAACATGTTGGTGGTTTGGGTTGAAATTGTGGTAGGAATCCATTCTCACTGTCACGCCTTTCCCTGCAGACTGATTAATCAAAGACGTCCCTGAGCTGTTGCTTCCAGGAGTTGCCTGCACCACAACCGATTGGATTCTACTACCAATAGTGGGATTAATGCATTTCAAAGTGTTGGTCATCCAGGAGGCCTCAGGAACTGGCCCCTGTGCTTTAGCCATTTGAATTTCAGTTAAAGGATCAAACAGGAATACACTTACATGAGAAATCTGGTTGATCTGTAGTGAGGTGCCAGTATCTGGAGTCAAACTAGGATCCTGCTTCAATATGCCTCATACACAAGATTTTGATATCAATCATGAACTAAACCATTAGGCAAGAGGTGTGTTTCAGATCACGTCATATGAGTGTGGCTTTTTAGAAAGAATAATGATGGGCATTTCCTCCTCAAGGGTCTGCAAGAAGAATTGCATTTGAGTCTGGCAAACATCATGTGAAACAAACACAGGTCTGACCGAAATCACCCACTTTTCAGAGGCATTGACCTGCATAGACGCCCTAAAATTATCAGATAATCCAATTTGTGCATGACTGCAGGTACAGGTGCATTTGTATGAGTACTTATAGATTGTTTCTACCATTTGTATCATCTTGTAGAACGTTCTGAGTCTGAAAACACTTTCCATAAAATTCCTGTGTTAGACCTGGCATCCTTGGCGTGGTTTCCCCTGTCTTTTTGCCTCTGCTTTCTGTGTTTCTGACTGTGTGCGAGACTTCGTTTTGCTGGTTTTTGGTACTCTGGCACTTTTCCACTGTTGACCAGTGCTAAAGCGCAAGTGCTCTCTGTGTAAAATGTGATTAGGATTGGTTATCCATGATTAGCACATTTGTTTTACTAGTAAGTTCCCTAGTAAAGCGTGCTAGAGGTGCCCTGGGTCTCTAAATCAAATGCTTCATGCGTCGCCATGTCTCAGACCTGCCACTGCAGTGTCTGTGTGTGCAGTCTTGCACTGCCAATTCGACCTGGCAAGTCCAAACCTTCCCAAACCTTCCCTTTTACTACATGTAAGTCACCCCTAAGGTAGGCCCTAGGTAGCCCCATGGAAAGAGTGCAGTGTATTTAAAAGGACAAAAAGGACATGTACTGGTGTGTTTTACATGTACTGATAGGGAAATACTGCCAAATTCGGTTTTCATGATTGGAAGGCCTATCTTTCCCTTAGGTTAATATGAGGATTGGCTTTAGATGTCTTTTAATTACAGTTTCCCATTGGGAGCAGATAGAGATGTGGAGTTTGGGGTCTCTGAACTCACAATTTAAAAATACCTCATTTGGTAAAATTGGTTTTTAGATTGTCCATTTGAAAATGGCACTTTTAGAAAGTGGGCATTTTCTTGCTTAACCATTCTATGTCTCTGCCTGACTGTGGAATCGACGTCTTGGTCAGACTGACAGTGGGCTGTTTGTGAATTCCCTCTGGACAGTGACACAAGAATACTGAGGAGTGTCCTGCATATCCTGATGAGTCTCCTGGGCTAGAGTGGTGAGGAAGGGGCTGACCCACCTGAAAGGGCTGTGCCTGGCCTCCCACAGTGCAGTCTCCAACCCCCTGGTGTGTGTCTGGGGACTGGCCTGGGCAAGGCAGGATTTTGTGAACAATAGATACTTTCCTTTGACGTTTTCCTACTGCAAAGGCAGAAATTAGTATAAGGAGTGCATCCCAAACTGCAGACTTTTAGAATACTTCTGGATCAAGAGGAACCTCTGGCAAGGAGAAGAGCTGAAGAGCTGGAGGAGTGCTGCCCCTTTGCTGTGTGTGCTTTGCTGTGTTGGCCTGAAGTTGCTGCATCTGCCTTAAAGAGGACAAAGACTAGAACTTTCTGTATATTGTGCTTGTGAATATTCTCCTAGGGCTTGAACTGAGCTTGCCCCCTGATCTGAAATCATTAAATACTTCATCTGCCAGCACCAGGGATCTCTTGCTGAGACCCCTACCCTTCCAAGAGGTACCACATCCAGTCTCTGGGCCCTGGAAAGGAGACGCTGGTGAATCCAAGGAGAAAATCCACGCAACGGAGGTGAGTGGCAGTAAAATCACTGCAGTGCCTGCACCGAGCTGAAAAAGAGATGCATAGTCTCTAAAATCAACACATCACCAGCTCAGTGTGGATTAATTGCAGCAGTGCATCTGGATTTTCCACGCATCGTCCCTGGGCATCAAATATGGCAACATCACTGCGCAGACCTGAGGCTCCTTGTTCAGAAATCGACACATCTCTTCCCTGTGAGGAAAGAGTCGATGCATGGCTTGCACCGCAGGGAAGGAATTGATGCACAGCCTCACTTGCGAGTAGGGAATCAACGCATTGCTTGTTTTTCCGATGCACGGTCCCCAATACAGCATTATTTTTTACACATACTAGGTACTTTGTGCCTAACCAAAGCATCCATTGATTTCTATGGATGAAGACTCTTTTTACTTTAAAAAATTCATACCTTTGCTTGTGTATGTTGGATTTTTGTCGTTTTGGTCTTGTTTGATTTAGATGAATATTGGCAATTTTTCTAAACTGGTTTGGAGTCCTTTTGTGGTGTTTCCACTGTGTTACTGTGTGTGTTGGTACAAATACTTTCCACATTGCTTCAGAGATACGCCTGACTGCTCGTGCCTAGTTACTAAGGGGGTGAACAGAGGTTATCTGAGCTGGGTATCCCCCTCAATCTGAGTAGAGTGAGGGTCATTGTTTGGACAGGGTGTAAACTGACTGCCAACTAGACACTCCATTTCTAATTTCCGTCATTTCACATTGGGAGTGCAATGGGCATGTATGGGTGCTTTTTGTGCCCTTTGGGCATTTTGGTTTTACAGAGGGGGCCACAGATGCTTGTGCGATCACGTCTCAATTTCTGACTGCACCAGCTGACATGAAGCACCAGCTTGTTTGCAAAGGGACCATCCCTCATTTACATGTATGTGTGCTCCCAAGCAACAGAAAATACATGTAGGGCCTGATTAAGAATATAGGTGCTATTTACTGCTCGTGATATATAACGATACCAGGGGGTATGTTATTTGTTGGGTGCGCTAAATTGCACCTATTAAGAGTTTGTGGGGCATAATATATGGATTTGATGTTTGACCACCAAAATCTGCATGATACGGTAATTACCATATGCTTTTCCCCCCGTTACATTTCAACAGGTTAGACATGCCCACATTTGTGTTGAGTTGCTTAATACATTTGATAATTATTAGATGTGTTAAAAAAACGAACTCGCAATTCTGACTCATGTGCAAACAGGGGCTACAAAAAGGTGAGAACTGGCCAAGGCACTCTTAATTAGGGCCTTAGCTTCTGCACCCAGGCCACATTATAGATTTGGGTGCAGAGGCAAAGGAGCTCTCAGGGTGCTCATTGAATGTATGCCACAAAGTTATGGCAGACAATTAGTGCTCCTCACTAAGGCTTTCCTTGAAAGGGGGAAGATGGGCCCGAGAAATCACCTTACAGTTGGGAGCAGTCACTTAATGCAATAATCTACAGGAGGGGTCTCTGCCCTCCGCTTGCATTGTGGAAGTGGACAGGTGGTTTCAACCAGCTATGTCCTTCTTTCACTATTGCACTGCCACCAGGGCAGGCATGAGTTCACAGCTGCCCTAGTTGCAGCACATTCTTTGTGACAGGGTACGTAACAGAGGAGTGCCACCTGTACTTATTACAAGTTCTGGTGTTAGTGGAGATCAGTCTATAAAATGAAGATGGGACCAAGTTAGCTGTGCAAAGGACGTGAAGTCCCTACATTTTAACTCTGTGTTATCTGTGCAGTTATGTCATTTTCAATTGTGTGCCCTAGCTGTAGCACAAATGTCCTGAGTCTGCCTAGGAGCTGTAGTGAGGCTGTAAAACTAATGAAATCTAATGTTTTCAAGCTTAAATTACAACAAAAAGAAAGGTATTCAAAACGTAATCTTAACTTCCTTATGCAAATAAACCACAGTTGAGTGACAACCTCAGCAACAGACTTATATACAACAGCCACCGTTACAGATTTGAGACAGCTTTTCTGAGAACCTCTATCCCGGCTACTTGACATATTATACAATATATAACACAGCTACTGTTACATCTTTCGGACAGCTTTACTAACATCCTTTACGACTGTTTAGCGACAGCCTATTCCACAACCATGGCGCCAGTTTAAAGGCAATTTCCATTGCAGCCATATCATTTAAAGAAGGTGCTTATCTATGCACGTTTTAGAATCATGGGCCCTTTTGCAAGCAAGAAAAGTGGCCCCTTTTACTGCTTTTGAGGTACTAAAATACAACATTATAATTGTTCAATGGGCCTATCAGGTATCTGTGCCCCAGAGGGTCACTACACCTAATGCACTAATGGTAGCTATGCTTCTTTGTGAAATACAAATGCAATCAAAAATAAGAAGATGCAAATCTCCGTCAGTTAAGAGAAAACAGTTTTAACATGCTGAGCACTTTTCACGTGAAGAGGGTGTATCAGAAAAACATTTCTGGACAAACCATTTTGTCACCATAAAAGCTCCTTGCTTTGTTTGGTATAAGGGGTGCTGCATAACAAAGTCTTTTCTTCACAGATGGAGCGCTTTCGAATTATGAACTCATTTTACATTACATTTTATTTGAATTTGCAAAGTTCCCTGTTTGTAAAAAAAGCATGGGTAGAGGAGATGTGAGATATCTTTTCATGTTGAACCTTAATGAGCTGCAAGAGTCCATGTGTCGGCAGCAATGTGTCAGGAGTAGGTATTCTATCTTGGATTGACTGAGCAACTGCCAAATAATTTCTCTTCATAGGAAATTATACATCTCAAAAAAACAACACGACACACCTGACTTGTGCAACCACCACTGTGCACATTGCGTTCCTCTCCAAGTTAAGTGAAACAAACAGGTGCTGTAACACCTACAAATTAGATCTGAAACTGTAAAACAGAATGCAGCACACTTAGAAAGAGGAACTGACAAAGAGAAATAAAGATACTCCTCCTAGTTTGTGCCCCCGAAAGGCACAGCATTTTGACCCATTCCCAGGTCCCAGGGACACCGGTGTTGTTAAATCTTAGAATGCACCAAAATCCATAGGTGGATGCGTGAGAACACCCACACTCCACCCATTGAACACCTCCCTGAGGCAGAGTAAAGCAAGGCAGTGATTTGGGCCGTCTTGCGTTACACCAGTTTTATCAAGCCACTGAGGGACATGCAAGGTGGCCTTCTGCGTCTTGATGAATCTGCATTAGGTTTCGTGTCGCCATTGTGTCCCCTTACGTGGTGCAAAGGCAACACAAAACCATGATAGATATGCCCCTGTGTGCTCTTTAAAAAAATATTTTTATTTAAATGAATCTCGGAGTACAGCAAGAATACAGTAGTGCCATAGACATTTGCATAGTAAGTATTACAGTGGCAGAGTTGCCATCCACATTGCAATTTATTAACCTCAAAGGACAGCACCTTTATGGAAAATAGTCACACCCATTGAAACAAGGCAACCACAGCATCCCCATATTTCCGACTTGTTATTCAATATTATGATGCAATATCCACGCAGGGCGACATATCAGTGTGATGGGTAATTCCAAGTGTGTGTGTGAGGATAAATGGAACTGATTTTTTGATTAGTATACCTGTGCCCTTTGAATCTGACCTATCACCTTCATGTGCTAAAAGTTTGTATCCAAACCTGTCCAGGGCTTTGGAGTTCGTAATCCACAGGTGTGTTTCTTGGAGTAATACCAGACCAGGGGCATGTTTGCAGAGGTTTTGAAGGACGAATGTCTGCATGATCTTGCCTCCGAGACTGTTCACATTCCAGGTCCATATGGTCAGGTTATGCTGTGTTAATGTTGTCATTGTTGTGGTATGGGTTGGGATTCAAGGTGCCACATCCTAGTGGTGTGTCAGTGTTGAGATATGGCCTACTCGCAGCCGTTGCATAGTGTCTGCCTACCGCATTTTGATCATGACCTGAGCAACCGTAACTGTGTTCCAACATACAACAAAATATTAACATAGCAACCCCCTAATTAAACTTCCCCCTCCCTGCTACCCTGCACCGTGAGTTGAAAATCACCCACCCCCGCAATTTGCAGACAGCCTGTTGCCCCACAAAATCAATCATGTGTGGGTGTTGCAAGGCAGTCATGCTGATTCAGACCAGGATAAGTTCTAGACTGAATGCTTTCCCAATCTGAATAAACAAGTGTGTGTCCCTTGAAGTCCTGTTTGTCTTACACACTTAGGCTGGTTTTGCCCTGAGTGAAAGAGTCACTGTACCATGTGGCTTAAGATCTGGTGAGGTGGCCCCCCACTGCTTCCTTTCCATATTGCCTGGGTCTTGTTGCTTCCTCTCATCCAGCTGCAAACCTCTTCTCTGTGGTTTAGCCTCTCTTCTGCTCACTACTCGCCATCTCTCAAGGCAGTCCCATGCTTCTTCTGTTTTGGTGAAGTGCCAAGTTTTGCCCTGCATGATTACTTTGAGTTTTTCTGGGTAGAGCTTCATGTATTTCATATCTTTGTCTCTTAGAGCCTTCTTAACTTACTTGAAGTTCCTGTGCTGTCTCTGTACCTGCAAAGTAAAATCTGGGAGGAACTGGACAGTAGCCTTTTCAACATGTTGGTCTCCATGTGTGTGATCTGCTTGTAGGATCGTGTCGCAGTCCCTATAGTGGAAACTTCTGGTGAAAATTGTTCATGGAGGGGCACCTGGATGTGTCCGGGGTCCTGGGGCCCTGTGGGCCCTATCCACATATAAGAATTTGGATGATCGTTTGGGGTGGAGGGTATTAAACACCAGGTCCTCCAGACACAGGTCGATGCTGGGACCCTGCGCTCCTTCTGGAACGCCCACTACCCAAATATTATTCTGTTAGGGTCTGCCTTCTTGGTCTTCTAGCCTTGCGGCAATCACTGAGTTTTGTTTCATCAAGGTATGGACTTGGTCCTCCAAGTGTTTGGTGACAGATTGTAGGCCATTGATTTGCATTTGTGCCACCAATAGCTTCCCTGTGATCTTGCGGAGGTCTGCCCTCAGGAGGGTAACATCCACCATAACAATGTGTATCTTGACATCCTGATTGTGGAGATTATTTAACAGAGGGAGGGTTCAGCATGCCCCAGGGGGTCGGGAATGTCATGAGCTTTTTCTGCCACCTTCTGCATGTCTCGTGATGCGGCCATGGTCACTGTATATTTGTCCAGTTTGTTATGCTGTGTAGGACGGGGCCTTGATTCCTGACCATGTCCACCTTTCCAGGGCCTACCCAGGTATTGGTGTTTGTGCAGGTGTAACCGCCCTCTATAGTAGAGGACGCGTTGGCCACAGAGAAGAGCAGAGGTAGAGTTCCATAGAGGAGCTGGTGGTGGCCCAGGTTCCAGTGTCTGTCTGTTGCATGACTCTTCACCCCCGATATCTGGTTGATGGGTCCAGTTCATTCCAGGATGTAACGATCTGGAGGTTCCCACCTATAGTATAGTAAATTCTGGAGACCACACCCTTGCCTACTCAACCTATGAAGTGTTTGGCCTCGAACGGGTTAAACTCGGGGAGAGGGCTGGTTTGAGAGACGTGGGATTGTAGGGCGTGCCTTCATTGGAGATATTTGTAAAATTGTGTGCTGGTGAGGGCGTAAATGGTCTGAAGTTCTGGGAAGGGCCACATGCGTGCCCCTGCCCAGATGCCACTCAATTGGGAAATGCCTGTAAGGTACCACTTTCCAAAGCCCTGCAGTGAGGCCACCTCCCACAGCTAGGTGCCATGCCAGAGGGGCATTTGTTACATGAGGGTTGTGTTCCAGCGAGGGTGGCATAATGCTGCCCTCCAATCCAGAAGAACTGTTTTGGTCATGGGGCAGGGGGTAGATACTGGGGGATTTAGGATCCGTAGAGCATGGCTGATATTTGGGAGAATCCTAGTAGGGGTAGCTCCAGCTGGTAGGTTGAATCCAACCAGCCCCAAGGAATTGGATCACTAGGAGGTGTTAGGCCAGGTAATAGAGATGGAGGTTGACTATACCCAGGCTGCCGTCTTGTGGGGTACATTGGCAGTGAGTAAGAGCAAGGCAGGGCCTGAGGTATGAGCAGTGGCAAATTTTGTAATATGTACAAAAACCTCTGCAGGATCATCATTTTATATAGAGCTATACGGCCCATAAGAGTTAAGGGGAGTGACTTCCATTTAGTGATATCGTCCTTGGTCTTTTGAGTCAGAGGCGTGAGGTTAAGGGATCTAGTCAGCTCGAGGTGTAGAGCCACCCAACTCCCAGGTATTTTAAACTGAGCCGACGGTTGGGAATGGTATCTTGCCAATCAAAAAAATCACGGGATTGGGACAGAGGTACCAGCATGGATTTAGAAGGGTTCATCCAAAGACCTGGGGCCTCCCTGAAGAGTTAAAAAATGCTGAGGCAATGAGGGCCACTCATGGCAGGATCAGCAAGATATAGAAGGACATTTTCGGTGTGCAAGGCTATGCGAGCCTTGTGTCCCTTACCCCATCTCCTTCCATGCAGATGTGCATTGTTACGGATAAGGTATGCCAGTGGTTCAATCGCTAGAGCGAAGAGGAGTGGGGAGATGAGGCAACCCTGATAGTCCCCTGGTTGATGGAGAAGGCATGAGAGAGAACGCCATTAATCTGGACCCGTGCCATGGAGTTGGAGTAAAGGGCCTGGACTATTCCCTGAAAGCGGGGCCCAACACCGGCATGCCTCAGCACTGAGCGGGGGTATCCCCAGTCCACAGTATTGAATGCTTTTTCAAAGTCGATGAAAAGTAAGGCCAAATCAGGCAGGAAGCAGGAGGTGACGGGGGACCAGAGCCACATGAAGGCACAGAGGCAGTACCTTGTGCTAAGAATTGGCATAAAGCTGCCTTGGTTGAGGTGTATTAGTGTGTGGAGGACTTGCTTGAGAGGGGTGGCCAGTGGTGTGGCAAAGATCTGAACCTCCTCTTTAATGAGAGATTTAGGACGATAATCGGCACAGGCTGTGGAGGGATAGTATGTTTTAGGAATCACCACAATAGTGGTGGTGTCTATTTCTGGGGGATAGGGTCCCTTCTTCCCCACTTCCTTGTAAAGGGCCAGAAGTTTGGGGTCAGGATATCACAAAATGTTGTGGAATACTCTGAGGGAAAACTATCTGGTCCAGGTGTTTCCCCAGAAGCCACCATGGACAGGGCAGTTTTTATTTGTATGGCCATAAATGGTTTAAACAGCTTTGACTTGAGATAGTCGGGTAGAGGTATCTTGATCAAGAACCAGGAGGAGTAGGAGTTTGTGTCATTTTCTGTGTATCAGCGGTGATAATAAAGGGCAGAAGCCCTGTTATTTCAGAGAGGGTATTAAAAGTGTTCCCATGCTCATCAACAATTTCAGGCACAATTCTAGTTGCTTGGTGATGGGAGACCAACCAATATAGTAGCTTACTGTTCTTGCCCCCTACCCATAGACTCTGGTCGTTGTGGCATGCCACAGATGTTTGGCAGCTTCCAGGGATTGGAAACATATTTCTGCAACAGGAGACTCAGTGGCAGGAGGTGTCACCACATGGATCTTTGTGAGGCTTCCCTCTAAATGCCGGGCACAGACCTCAGGCTGAGTAATGTGGAGGGAACAAACGTGCTCCTGTTCACAGATATGCCCTTAGCAAAATGACTCATGCTTGCCATACTGGCAGCCCATAGGGTGCCAGGGGAGCCTACGGAGCCCTAGTTACTATGGAAATAGGCTTGGAGTTCAGTACCAAGAGCCTGAACATAAGATTTGTCTTGAAGATACCATGTGTTTGAGTTCCCACATGGGGTGTGGACTGTTCCAGGGCGGAGCCAAGATGAAGGAGAAGGGGGGCAGGGTCTGATATCCCACGAGTAGGGTCTTGGGTTGGGAGATGGTGCGACATTCAAGAGCAGACATATAGATAAGACCTATACGCAGGTGGGTGTGATGTGCCACTGAAGTATGTGTGAAATGGTGACACCATGGGGTTCCATATCCTCCACACGTCACAGAGGGCAAGAGCAGTAATCCAAGCAGAGAGACAATGAACCCCTGAATGGCTAGATGTGGAAGGTGGCCCGGTGGTGTCAGACTCTGGATTGGGAACTGCATTAAAATCGCCACCTATTACAGTTAACCCCGGCAGGATATCTAGGAGGAGCTTGGAAAGGTCACAAAGAAAGATGGTGAGTGCCACTGGTGGAAAATACATACTCACTAGGGTAATGGTCTGGCCTTCCAGTGTTCTGGTGATTGCAAAGAAGTGACCCAGTGGTTCTCTAACTTCTCAAGAAACTGTTAGAGGGAATGAGCATTGCAGCAGAACGGCCACCCCACAGGACCTGCGAGTGTCACTAGAGTAAAATACCATGTCATAGCCCTTTTGCGCTAAAAAGGGGCAGCGATTACCCAGGAGATGGGTCTCTTGGAGCAGCAGGACCTCAGGCAGATGTCAGTGAGTGAAATTAGGAACTGCGTGCGTTTCACATGGTCTAGTAGACCTTTAACGTTGCAAGACAAAATTCAAAAGAGCATCATTGCGGGGTAAGGGAGCCTGGAAGTAGTCAGGATGAGGGAGGGCAGGTCATCCTTCAGCACCTGGGGGACAATGCAGGTTCCTCCCATGTGAGGTAGGAAGTCGTATCTCGGTACTCGTTCCATGAAGTACATTGCAGATGTGTGTCTGAGTACAATTCAACACATTTAAGCAAACATTAGAACAAAACAGAACTAGCCACAAAATTAACATTAATATTGTACTAAGTCCCCACTTCCTAACACCCACCCCACCCCATATGTCCACCCAAGAAGCATTTGTCACCATGAGAAAGAAAGCAGAGATGGCTCGCCACACCCTCCTTTCCTTTATGAAAATGACTCTTCCCTGCACGAGTGTGCATAGTTGTTGTAATAGCAATCCTAAATCTACCCATAATCATTAATGTGAGGACTAAAGGTTACAACTTTTATTAACGTGTTAGCCCTGATGTAATCTCAGATAGGCCCTTGTAGACTTTTCACAGATTACTACTATCATAGCATTTACTTTAACTGTGAAGTTACTTTGCGGATCCTTGACTTTAAGAATATCATTGCCATTACAGGGATAAAACACAAAGATTTGATATTCTGAAATTATGAATACTGTCAGCCCACAGATTGCACTTGAGAGCAGAGCAATTGACTATGGTTGTGCTATTCAAAGATGCCTGATTCCATGTGATTCTCGCAGTATGGGTCTATGTCATTGAAGCAGATCATGGCTGAACACTTCTTTTGTTTTGCCTTTGGTATCTTCGATGGTAATAGGATGCAGAATTCATCGAACTGAGGTAACCAGGACGGCGATAGACTGAAACGTGTGCCTCTATAATTGGTCCACGTTCTATCAGTGTCGTTGTGTAATTCAATGTTTATGTATTTCTGTCACGTGTTTATTGAGACGCTGTGTGGTTACTTTATTGTTCGAAACATCTCCACTGATTACACTTTTTGAGTTAGAAGTGAAATTGAATGTAGAAGTCACATACCTTTTGCTGAAATATAGGTGTCATTCATATAAAAAATAGGATTCAATTTGGGAGCATGTTGAATGCAAAAATAGTGACATTTTCTTTGACACAATTCCATTAAATAGGACAAATAATACGAAGAATGATGTAAAATTTCAGAAAAAAATATAAAATGTGTGGTATCTATTGCGAAAACTGAATTCGCATTGAAAGGTTGCGGATACAGTGATTAGGACTGGTTCATGAGAATGTCATTGTCCATAGACCTCCTGTATATGTAGATTTCTGATAGTTTTCTTACAATAAAATGAGGAAAATTAATCTCCTTCATTGAATGTTAGTAGCTCAGTATAATGCCAAATGCTGTTGTTTTACTCGTTACAGATGCTTTGGTGACAGTACCCCTGTGCTTATAAATATACAGCGGCATGGGTAATTCCTAAACAAACTATTCTCAGTGATTTCCAAATCATATTTAGGGAAACATTTGGGGTCCTGCTGAGCCTGATGAATACCTCGCACGGAAAGGCAAAAAGGTGCACCAACATGTCAACACCATGCTGCAAGGTTGTGCAATGAATCACGTTTTTAGTTGTGAGGAGGCAAGTAAACACAATCAGACAAAACAGTTTCAAGCTCAGACACAATTTTAATTTTTGGATTCCAAGTATGAACCTTTCCATACAGAATGAGGTATAATGTAGTATTACTGTAGATCTCCTGACCCAAGGGACAACACTAGTGAGGATCTCCTAGTATATGGTATCAACATCATATCTTCCCATTCCTGAGGTAGGAGTCTAGGATACACTAATAGTAGCATGAATCAGTACTTATTGTGCTGTAAGTGAGGTAAGAAGTATGACATTCAAGGCGATTAGACCTCTCCTTTGAGTGGCTAATTCTGCTTGTGGCTCACGAGGTAACTTTTATTAGCATACAAATATTTGTGTTAGGGTAAGTGCCTCATGACAGGAGTGTATGGTAACAGCTGTGTGTGGAACGACTTCTTACAGCTAGGGGAGCACTTTGTTTATAATGATTGACCAGTTTAGTAGCGACTTACATGAACTATAGTTTCTCAGTATGGGTAGGCTGACTAGGCAAAGGTTTCTGTTTTGGATCTAGTCCTTCCCTCCCTCCCTTTTTCTAAATCTAGTGAGAAGGGAGTAACAGGCAGCAGGTCTTATAGGGTGATCTGAAACAAACAAGTGTATAGATAGAGAGGAAAAACCTCAGTCATGGAGAAAAAAGCTGGATTTTAAAGGGAGTAAATTGCACAATCGAGGGGTACGGGTGGAAGCAGACTGCAACGTTTCTGGTGACTGAGTAGTGCCAAGAGAGGAAAATAAATGACACAATTGGTATGGAGCTAAAGATTACAGAGGTCCTGGATTGGTAGTGCTGGTGCAGTTAGAAAGGGTAAGGAAGTGATAAGGCAGGAAGAGAAGCAACATACCACAAGGGTCCAGACCCTCTAGATGTGGTAAAGGAAATGGCACATGAAGAGGCATGGGTAGGTACGGCATGGACAAACAACAGGTCTCTATGCCCGGTAGCACTGGGGAGGAAATTCCAAAAGATTTGAGTACAGATTGAAAGCCCCTGGAACAGACTAAAAGTTCAGAACAAGAGGAGGAAATAGCAAAAGGAATGGTTAGAGGCAAGAGTTGCGGGAGACCACTGTGTTCCAGGCTCCCTCGGGATAACAGGTGGCACAAGAAAAAGGTCATGGCAGGTTTGGATGGAAGAATATGAACAGGAAGAGAAGGATAATAGAGCAGTGGTCCTGAAGTGCTGAAGTTATGTAGAAGATAAAGAATGTGCGAGGTTAGGAACAGAAGGGACATTCTTCAGAGTTCCACTGTCAGTGGTGCAGGCAAAAGAATTAATACAATAGAAGCGTACAGGTGAAAAGAGAGGGGGACAGACTGCATTGCTAAAAGCTAGGTAGTATTCCAGCTTAATATTGACTCCAGAATATTGGACAAAATGCCAAGGGTCTAAATATCAACCAGGTATAACTTTACTTAATTCTCCATATATATGCACATTTGCAGTATAGCCTCAATATATGTAGATGAGGAGTAGAGAATAGTAAAGTTATACTTCCTTAGTTTAAGAACTGGGCTCCTTAATATTTTGTCCTCAATATTCTGCTTTCGTAGTACAATGTTTCTGTTGTCTATATTTCCCCGGGCAACCAGCCAAGTTGTGTTGGGAGTAATGACTTGAGGAAGAAGGTACAAGAACAAGCGGATAGTCTGAAGGGGCCAAAGACTATTAGGGTTATAAGAAGGAAATAACACAGCCCTGGAAGAGTAGTGACAGGTGATAACGCGTCCCGACCTAGGTACTTTACCTACACGTGGACTCATTTTAGGCCAACAAATCTTTTGACCCTGATTGGAGACACCTTAAGACGTGATCTCTATTCTGCATTGCAATCAATGAATCACTAATCCCATCAATACTCACAATAGCGATCAATCAAATCAATTAATAAGAATCGGAACACACCATGACCCTCCAGCCATGAATAACCACACAAGTTTAGTAAGATTTATGATATTTATTCCCTATTTGTTACACTCTACTAGCAAGTTTATTAGTCTCAATACCAGAAAACACATCAACAATGTCACAATGTGGCAACTTGAATATGACTTAAACAAAGCAAAGATCATGAACATTAGAACAAAGCACGACGTCAACATGAATCAACTTTAGCAGAGTATCAATAGGACATTATTCAACAAAGTAAGATTCAGTCATTTGTCTATTTGCATCCGAATTAGTGAATTCCTCGACTAACCTCTAATTAGCATCCGCATGTTGGGCTGCATGCAAAACAATTTAGTAACACAAATTTAGAAAACATCTAACTAGGGCCTCTATCAAAAGAGCAGTTGGTACCTAGAAAGGAAAGGCAAACAGACAATTACAATTCATCATTGCAGAGTAACCCTCCGGAATGGGTCAGCATACAGAATCAGTCGTCGTCCTCAGGACAGCAGTCGATTCGCCATCAGCCAGGATAGAGCAGCAAAGTCTCAGCAAACAGGGCAGAAAGCTCTTCCCTCATAAGGAGGAGAAGCAAGTATCGGGCAAGGCAAGAAAAGTGAGGATGGTTTAAAGTATCAGAACAGCAAAGACTAAACCAGAATGTCAGAGTAACAACAGGGGTGTCCTTCTAATGGCTGATTTCCCCTTGTACCATGTTGTTAAATCGAATTTGCCAAACAAGTCTCTAATTTCCAATTGGTCAATATTTGGTGCGTCGATATCTCTGTCCAATGATCCGTTGATCACCTTACTAGAATTTTCCACCTAAAACAGTTCTCATGCAGTTTATTGGCTCCTGTGTTTTACGTCTTCAACGGGTAGAATGTCAGGTAAGAAAAGTTACACCCCTCGCTTCAGTCAGTAGCTCCATTGTCTTTACCAGTTTGGGCGACCTTGTACCTGTTGCGAATTACACTGTTGCATTCAGCAAGAATGTCTCCTTGAGCAAGTTGGGTCTCATGAGAAATAATTTACTACAGTTACACACACATCTCTAGCTTCTGGAAAAGTACAGTTTCATGTCCTTCTGGAAGACAGCACATCGCACGTTAGAAAAACACATTTAATATGAGACCAGGCAGCTAGGCCCAGACCCTTACTAACTAAGGCCTAGTGATTAATTTAGCAAAACCTTAACATATAACTCTCAATGCTAATATAAAATCATACATTAGTACATTATTGATTCATCATTAGTCAATTTCATTAATCATCATATACATTGGTGGCCACTCCCCGTGGGCACATTTCAAATGTGTGCATCACACTAAAACTTTTTCTATGCGGCTTTAATACATATTATCTTGCAAGCTTTTCATGTTAATATTGAATATAAAAGCTACACTCCAACACAGGAAACAACTCAAGGAAAGAGTAAGGAGAACCACCTGCACAGACCAGCCCTTTTAAAGCCGGCTCGAGGAGAAGGGCCAAAGAGCTTGGAACGTGTAACAAAGAAACACATTTTAGGAGTCCATACCCGGTAGTCATGGTTATAAAGTTATAAAATATGGTTATAAAATAAAGGTACAAGAAAAGAATATGGACCGATGTGTAAGGGACCAACTATAAAGTGTAGACCTGGTAGGTTTGAGAATAAATATTGGGACAAGGAAAGCATATGGAATGGTGTGTAAGGCACAGACGGGCCTGGTTTGGCCAGGAGCAGGAAAAGTCACAAGGGACAGGCAATGGCAAGAAGAGACAGACCCAGGGTTTATGACCCAGTGAGAATATTTCAAAACGAAGGAACATGGGAATCAATGGACAGACACGGAGGGTCAATACTCATTGTCTGGGGAAAGAGAGATAACACGGCAATGAGGAAAGGGCTGGAAGGAAGGAAAACATACTTCTGGGTTTCAGTCCCAGAAAGCCGTAGGAGGAAATTGCACAAAGGGTGTGGGCCAAATGTAGCTTACAATAAAGGAACAATACTGCACATGAAATGGATATGGTGTGAGAGGAAAGTATAGTCCTTGAAGGTCCAGGACTGGTTTTGCAGAAGGAATAAATGGCACAAATCTGGGTTTCCAGCTCTGATATGAGTTGGACAGAATTGCTACAATGGGTGTGAATGAAGGGAGAGACTGGAGAGTTCCAGATCCAGAAGGGGTGAGAGTAGTATATAACAAAAGAAAGGTGTTTAGGCAAGGAGGAAAGAAAGTGGTGTAAATGAAAATTGTGTTTTAGTGTAACTGTAACCGCCACAGCCATGTTTACTTGTGCTTGCTAACTGTACCTATGGAGATGCGCCCATCGCTGATGATTTAAAGTCTTGCTTCCATATAATGGAGCCTAAGATAAGAACATTGTGAACTAGCTTGCTCAGTCAAAAGTGAGTGTGATTGTTACATTTGAAGTTCGTCTCTCCCTGAAAAATTACCACTAACACAAGCTGTGCTAAAATGAATAAAAATGAATAAATGAACAAAGAGCATGTTATCTTGGTAAAAGGGACCAGGCTGCAAGCCAAAACTAAGCCAAATACTGTGCCCAGGAAGGGAACTAAAAATGGACCCACAACAGTGCAAGGGAGACACAACCCGATAAATCTGCACCTAAATCTTCACAATTCTTCTCACTCCTGAAAACAGGAGTAGATGCCAAAGGGTGATCCGTGGACTTGCACAGCTGCTAAAGGTCTAATCAAGATCACAACTCAAGAGGAAATTATTCATTGACTGCATCTCTTCCTTTCACAAAACCAAAGTGAAAGTTGAGCCCAGAGAGATCATTAGAAGCAGAGCAGAACGAGTAGAATAACTTGTAGACCGTGAGTAAACTGTCATAGACACCAGAAGCGCATGACCAGCAGACATGGTCTACCAGCCACCATGGCCAGATCAAAGACCATGTATGCTCAGCAGAACCCACGTGCCGAGAACAGCTGTCACGTGATCTTATACCAGTCCTTGCCTCATAGGAGATGTCTCAGGTTAGGGCAAACACCACAGCCATTTTCTTACACCCACGGGACGTTCACGCAGCTTAGTAGACCACTAAATGCTGTATTCTCAAAAGGTAACTTTAAAACTGTTTTTTTTAATAACTCTGAAACTGGGTAAATATTGTTGATCTTTTTTCCTAGCAATAATATAAAAAGGGGTTAAGAGTCTTGATTTTAACGTGAAAAGCCATATGAAGAAAACTTTGCAAACTACAATTAAGAGCTTTTTTGTGGGAAAAGCATTAAATTCCCAAGCGAAAGACCTTGCAGCCTTTTGCACCCTTAGCAATTGCCATCCTCTTGATCATCCCCCGAAGCAGAGAGCAGGCAAATGACACAATTCTATCTTTTGTTTGCAGTTCTGAGTTCATGCTTTTAAATGTAATTTTACATCAGTTATGCAAAGGAAGGTGAATGCCTTGTAAAAACGACTGATTAAAGTGCTCCCGAAAGAAATGTTAGACGCATTATATAATCTAGACCAAAGAAAAGGCGATATCAGATAAACAGGCTTCAGCACGCAGGGAAGGACTGAGTGATCCCACTGAGCACCTGCATTATTAAGTACAAAACCCTGATTCGCCAGATCTCCCGAAGAGAAGAGACGTTCAAACAATGTTTACAATGCAGCATAAAAATACAGCAGAGATGTGTTTTTCTCGCTATTCAGTAGGATCATATGATGACAAGTTAAAACGTTTAATAAGGTCATTCTAGCCAAGTCATTGGATTAGCTTGAGTAGTGTCCAGAGTTTTTTTAATATCACCTGTATATTTTATTGGTGTGTTTTACTTTAAAGTTTTCTCTAGTATTTGCATCACGAAGTTTTACATTTGATTTTTTTTTTTTTTAATTCACTCCAACGGGTGCTACAGATTTGAGTTTCTAGAGCGCTGTCAATCTAATCCTTTTTAAGTTATGAAATAATTCAGTTAAAAAAACTGAAGTTTTTACAAAATATTAATTACATTGTAAGCAACCACCACCGAGGTATATGAACAGAAAACAAAATAGAACAAAATGTGAAATCAGAAGTTCTAAAACGAAAATCACATTAAGCTGACACATAAGGTTAGTGTGTATATATTTTGCACAGTGATGACTCACTAAAAGTATGAATTGATCTTATGAGCATGAAAGCCAGATGTCCTGCTGGTCTTCTAACTACACAATCAGAGCCAAGTAGTTAAAGCAATGGACATTTGTCCTTTATCATTTAGCTAATTGGCTCCCATTACTTGTGTGAGAAAAGCTGTAGTTGGAAGACGGTTTCTGTTTAAGAAATAAAAGAAACTCTTTAGGACAAGTACAGATTGTGATCTGCAATATCGAGTATGTATTATCAAGATACCTTAACATCATCATCATGATATCAAGGCCCACGTGCTGAGGAGGTAAGTGCATAAAGTATATAAAGATTTAGGCCCGTATTTATACTCCGTTTGCGCCGAATTTGCGTCGTTTTTTTCGACGCAAATTCGGCGCAAAACTAACGCCATATTTATACTTTGGCGTTAGACGCGTCTAGCGCCAAAGTATGGCCAAATAGCGTCATTTTTTTGCGTGAACGCCTTCCTTGCGTTAATGAGATGCAAGGAAGGCGTTCCCGTCTAAAAAAATGACGGCGACGCAAATGCGTCGTATTTATACTCCCGGGCAAAAATCACGCCCGGGAGGTGGCGGGTCAAAAAACCCCGCATTTGCGCCACTATTTAACGCCTGGGTCAGGGTAGGCGTTAAGGGGCCTGTGGGCTCAAAATGAGCCCACAGGTGCCCTCCCCTGCCCCCAGGGACCCCCCCTGCCACCCCTGCCCACCCCAGGAGGACACCCAAGGATGGAGGGACCCACCCCAGGGACATTCAGGTAAGTTCAGGTAAGTATAATTTTTAATATTTTTTTATTTTTTTGGGGTGGCATAGGGGGGCCTTATTTGTGCCCCCCTACATGCCACTATGCCCAATGACCATGCCCAGGGGACACAAGTCCCCTGGGCATGGCCATTGGGCAAGGGGGCATGACTCCTGTCTTTACTAAGACAGGAGTCATGAAATGGCGTCTGGGCGTCGTAAAAAAATGGCGCAAATCGGGTTGAGGCGATTTTTTTGCCTCAACCTGACTTGCCCCATTTTAAGACGCCCTAACGTCATTTTTTCCCAACGCCGGCGCTGCCTGGTCTACGTGGTTTTTTTCCACGCACACCAGGCAGCGCCGGTCTGCTTGCGCCGGCTAACGCCATTCCATAAATACGGCGCCCGCATGGCGCTTCAGAATGGCGTTAGACGGCGCTAAATTTTTTGACGCTAAACTGCGTTAGCGCAGTTTAGCGGCAAAAAGTATAAATATGGGCCTTATGATTTTTAGTTTCACATCTAAGGCCCATATTTATACTTTTTTAGCGCCATATTTGAGACATTTTTTGACGCAAAAGCGGCACAAACTTACAAAATGCAATTGTATTTTTCAAGTTTGCACCGAAAAGCGGCGCAAATGCGGCACTAAAAAAGTAGAAATATGGGCCTACGTACCTTGAAGATATATATTTCATCAGCGTATTTATCTGTGAAGTTAGGTATAGAAAAATCTATATGCGCCTACCTATCGATTTTATGCTCCTCAATATGTTGGCTACAATATTAAACTATCTTGTTGTTGCCTACCCCATATTCTGTACCAACAACCAAGTGGACATAAGCCCTTTTTATTTTTCCTATACTGACATAACCCAGAATTTACCTGCTCAATTATTGAAAGAAGCCTGTTGCTTAGTCCTCCTGCACAGCCTCCACAATACTTCAGGATCATGGGTACATTGATTTCTCTCTCAGCACCTCGGATCATACAGTTTGCAACTATGAAGTAGCGCAGGCGATTTCAATGTAGCCAAAGAGTGTGATGGGTTTTTGACACCCTGGGCAGAGGTTCTTTGTTTCCTCTGCAAAACACAGAACTTTGGACCCGTCTCTTTGATGTGAGCATGGGAATTTTTATGGAGCATGTTACTAACAGCACGCAATTTCTAAATGACTGTAATGCGCATAGATTTCAGTAACACTCACGATCAACAAACACATCGGTATGAGGGCAGGATGGCTTTTCTTAAACAGGACTAAAGGCTATAAATGTGACATAAGAAGGTCTCCCGTTCTGCCAACAATTTCAGCTCATGTGTGTATTTCCTTCTCTATTTCCATGGATTATAATCCGGCAAAACCAACCAAGGAGCAGACATTTAGAATACCCACTTTGACACCAAACGACATTACAGGTTTGAGCCCTTGTTCTACGTATCACTTATCAACAGCCTCATATTTGCAGCTGAGGACACCAGAAAGGGCAAGGCAGGACACGATGGAAGATAATCATGGCTCAAGTTAATTTACTTTCTGTCCCATCTACTGCCTTCATTTTCAAACGCTGTCTATTGTTTTCCTTTATCAATGGCCTGTGCACTATAGAAAAATGCAAAAATTACTTTCCCGCATCATGTAAGTACAATTAAAATAACACTCACATTATTTGTACTGGAAGAAAAATAACATACTAGTATCTAGGTCATAAAATTTGCAGGTGACATTTAAAAAAACAACTTATTCCCCCCAACATCTAGAGTGAGAGGGGACGCATAGATTTTATGTGCAATTTATTTTATTATTTATATACAAACCAAACTTAAAATAGGCAAACATTAGAAATTCGTAATTTATAGTTACACTTTACATTTATAATTTAGGTACCATCTTTAAATTAATATAACTTTATTTTCTTCTTTAGCTACGAGCAAAAGTTAAAGTACATAAAATTCAAGTTTTTAAACTCATTCATTCAATTTATAATTTTCCGCAAAACCTTCAAATTATTATAAAACATCACGATGGATCCACTACCCTAGATATACAAATGTATTTACCCTTTAATATCTCAACAAGTACTGAGCGGATTTACACCAAATAAGCGAAAGAACAATCTGTGTACTGAAAGCTAGCCTTATGTCAAATTTGGTGTAATTTCGTCAAGTGGTTCGGACTGTAGACATGTCTAAAGAATCCTATTGGAATTAACATGGGAAACGCAAAGTGTTTGAGCTCCCCTTTTGTCGGCCCCCGCTTGACGTATCACCCCAAAACCTTCGGTGCGCAACAAGAATGATCACAACACTTTTGTGGAAAATGTTCGTGAAAATTCGTCAAACGGTGCCAAAGATATAGGCAAGTAAAAAAATGCTTTTTCTATGGAAATATGGTCCTATCTATAACTACCTAGTGATGACGGCCACTAGGTTATCTATCTATCTATCTATCTATCTATCTATCTATCTATCTATCTATCTATCTATCTATCTATCTATCTATATATATATATATATATATATATATGTTAGAAATGGGGTCTTTGGTTGACAGTCAGGTTACCCCCTGTTCAAGCAAGGACCCTCACTCTAGTCAGGGTAAAAGAGAATCACCCTCAGCTAACCCCTGCTTACCCCCTTGGTAGCTTGGTAGAGTAGTAGCCTTAACTTCAGAGTGCTAGGTGTAAAGTATTTGTACCAACACACTCAGTAACTTAATGAAAACACTACAAAATGACACAACACCAATTTAGAAAAGTAGGAAATATTTATCTAAACAAAACAAGACCAAAACGACAAAATTCTGACATACACAAGTCATGAATTTTTAAAGATTAAACTTAAAAAATAGCGCTTATAAGCACAAAATGCTTAGATGAGGTGTTAACACGGCATCGTTACGGAGTCGTTCCCAACAAGCCGACACCAGGAGCGCCGGACACGGAGTCGCGTAGAACCCCAAGTACAGTACCTTTGGTGAAGAGTGAAAACAAGCCGATGCGTGAAGTCGGGGATCGTGGCGTCTGTGGGTAACGTTGAATCCGCGCACTTCGAGCGGCGTGGGTCACGACATGGTGTGGCGACTTCCACGGAGTTGCGGACTTCAGCGGGGCTGCAGCGGCGTCAGGCCTGCGAAGGTCGTCGCGTTCCAGCGAAGATCACGGAGTCGATTGCAGGCGGCGTCCCCTATTCAGCAGTGGCGTCGGTCCTAAGTCATCCGAAGTCGATTTCCTTGGATTTCCACCAGCTTTCCTTTCAAGGGCCCAGGGACTGGATAGGGCACAACTTGTCAGAGCAGGAATCTCTCCAGAGACTCCAGGTGCTGGCAGAGAGAAGTCTTTGCTGTCACTGAGACTTCAAACAACAGGAGGCAAGCTCTAAATCAAGCCCTTTGAGATTCTTCACAAGATGGAAGGCACACAAAGTCCAGTCTTTGCCCTCTTACTCTGGCAGAAGCAGAAACTGCAGGATAGCTCCACAAAGCACAGTCACAGGCAGGTCAGCACTTCTCCTAAGCTCTTCTCCAGGCAGAGGTTCCTCTTGTTTCCAGAAGAGTTCTAAAGTCTGTGGTTTTGGGTGCCCTTCTCACCCAATTTCTCCTTTGAAGTAGGCCTACTTCAAAGTAAAGTCTCTTTTGAATGTGAAATCCTGCCTTTACCAGGCCAGGCCCCAGACACTCACCAGGGGGTCGGAGACGGCATTGTGTGAGGACAGGCACATCACTTTCAGGTGTAAGTGACCACTCCTCCTCTCCCTCCCAGCACAGATGGCTCATCAGGAAATGCAGACTACACCCCAGCTCCTTTTGTGTCACTGTCTAGTGTGAGGTGCAACCAGCCCAACTGTCAAACTGACCCAGACAGGGAATCCACAAACAGGCAGAGTCACAGAAATGGTATAAGCAAGAAAATGCTCACTTTCTAAAAGTGGCATTTTCAAACACACAATCTTAAAATCAACTTTATTAAAAGATGTATTTTTAAATTGTGAGCTCAGAGACACCAAGCTCCACATGTCCATCCGCTCCCAAAGGGAATCTACACTTTAATCAGATTTAAAGGTAGCCCACATGTTAACGTATGAGAGGGACAGGCCTTGCAACAGTGAAAAACGAATTTAGCAATATTTCACTGCCAGGACATATAAAACACATTACTATATGTCCTACATTAACCATACACTGCACCCTGCCCTTGGGGCTACCTAGGGCCTACCTTAGGGGTGCCTTACATGTAAGAAAAGGAAAGGTTTAGGCCTGGCAAGTGGGTACACCTGCCAAGTCGAATTTACCGTTAATACTGCATACACAGACACTGCAGTGGCAGGTCTGGGACATGATTACAGAGCTACTTGTGTGGGTAGCACATCCAGTGCTGCAGGCCCACTAGTAACATTTGATTTACAGGTTCTGGCACCTCTAGTGCATTGTACTAGGGACTTACTAGTAAATCAAATATGCCAATCACGAATAAACCACTCAACATTACAATTTACACAGAGAGCATATGCACTTTAGCATTGGTTAGCAGTGGTAAAATGCTCAGAGTTCAAAAGCCAACAGCAACAGGTCAGAAAAAATAGGAGGCAGGAGGAAAAAAAGATTGGGGATGACCCTGCATAAGCAAAAAAATCCAACAATGTATATATAGATTACATAGATATATAGATATATTGATACATAGATATATACATTTGATTTGAACATGAATATGAACCCTGGATTTCTTCTGGTCACACTCATTGTGAGTCATGACAGATGACCATGGACGTGCATTACTCTGATCATCATGTGCAGAGCAGTAGTGTCTCAGAAACTTTTACTAATGGTTCATGGAGGCATGAATTGATGAAGAGTCCTACTACCTTTGGTTTCTTGTAAAGTTTCTTAAATATTTATGTGACAATGACATTCCATATTGCAGTTGAGGTGGTCTTCCCACCTCTACCAGTTGGTCTGTCATCAGTATGTTGTCGGCCTCCTCGAATTTCAGTATGTCAGCTAACCAACACTTCATGCTTGTGTATTGGACTGATTTCCATGATTTTATTGAGTACATATGTTAGTTGACCATGTTCACACTCTGTGATTCTTGTCCTGCTACTGCCCGCATAACACCTGAAACCAGGGCAATTACGGCAGTGTTTTGGGTACCGTAGGACAAGTTGTGGGCTGCGATGACAATACTGGCTAAAACTAATTAATGTTCATGCCTATGGCACTTTTCTGGATTAGTGTGCTTGTTGGGAAGATTTCTCACCCAACGCCAGTGGTTATTCAACCATTGTTGAAGGTCAGGATGCAAGATCAAATAAGCTGTTCTAAAGGAAATGAGGGCCTCATTTATGAGGCCAAGTGGCACAATGTGTCACTGGAGGGTCGGTTTTTTTACGCTTTGGTGGTGCAGTGTGCCTGACATTATTCACAAGGCCACACAAATCCACCTTGCATGGCTTTTCATGGACATGTAAATATGGGCCACTTTCATGCTTAACACCACATGTATGGGGCGTTCCATGGGTGTTACTGTAGGTGCTACAACGCAACATCCATGGAATCCAATGAAATTGCATTCCTAGATTTACAAGCCTGGGACTGCATTAGATTCCTATGCCACATCAGGGGTGGGATTACAGTGGTGCAACGGAGAGAAATAGCATTAAATCTCCCCAGAACACAAAGAAAGAGGAAAATGCCATTAATGATTGTTTGTGTGGCGAAAGGTGTCTCTTCCTGCACCTAAACAATTGTCCCTGCATTGGCGCTAGTCAGAAATTTGTGCACCAGCGCAGGAAGCAAGGACAGGAATGCACTGTATCTTATAGATTTGGTGCATTCTTGCCCTTTTGTTTTGATGCAGTGTGGCGCAGCAAACAGGCTTGAGGCGCTGCCCTGTGCCAAAACTTAGTAAACAAAGCCCTGACTTTGTCATGACCTTCAATGTCATGATCTTGGTTCCTCCAACCAGTGTTAAGATACAGTTTCTGTGGACCTCCAGATCTTCACAAGTGTGTAGGTCTCAGAAGTTTAACAGTGCTAGTTTTACTTAGGCAGAGGCATGGCAAAAAAGGCTTTGGCTTCCATCCACCTGAGGTCAAAATAAGAAGATAGAAAGTTCTGCTTTCCCAAAAAGATACAGATATAAAAATACATGCATAGAGAACTGTTGTTTGAGTATTGAGAAATGAAATGGTGGTTAGTGATGTGAATACCTAATTTGCCCACACTCTCTCTATTTGTTGTAAGCAGAGGTCAGAGAGTCACGTCAGCCTGCATGCTCTTGCCAAGAAGACAGCATCAGCATCCTCCTTCTAATCTGCCTGCACAAATACTATATGCCAACTTCCTGTAATTTATTATTACATTCAAGCATGATTCTAAACCAAACAACACTTTAAACCTACACCAAAAATATTTTTCACATGAAGAATAGCATAGTCAGTTGAGTTATGAAGCCCCTCCTCTCCCACAACAACGGTAATAACATACTATGCATATGTGCATACATGATTTATACCATGGTATTTTTTCAAGTGTACTTGTTTTAAGAAAAGGCATTTAATCAAAACCACTCTGCAAGGTGTTCAAGTTGTGCAGCATGGTAAAATCACTCAGAAGAGACAGTCATGAGATTATTAGTAGGGCTGTACAATGTGTTAAGGAATTGGTACATGGAACCTATGAGCCAGGAATTAGGGCCTGATTACGAGTTTGGTGGTCATAATGCCATATCACTAGGCTGGTGGTCCCAAGAAGACAGCTGAGCCAGCCGCCATATTATGATGTGTGCAGACTGAACTGCCGGCTGAGTTGACAGACTGGTGACCAACGTTTATAAAAATGAAGGGGAGTACCCTGTCACCCCACATAGCTTTGGGTACTATCAGAGCAAAATCACAAAAGATATATAACAGGTAGGGACAAATCTATGCATTAATTAAACTAACCAGTCAATCCACTTCTGGTTAATCGGGATAATTAATTTCCCAAAAATCTTTATTTATTTATTTAGAAAATAGCAGCGAATTCCTCGACATAAGTACGTCTAAAAAACATATAAAATCAATGACTAAACACAAATTCCTCTACACAATTACACAAAAAAAAAATAATTACATCAAAATAAAGTAAAATGTCCAACGAAATGGTTCATAAAGGTCACTCTAGCTTAATTCTCGTAGTGATCCTGTCTTATACCGGTGACCAAGGGGTTAGCACCCAGCTGAAAACACCTCACATACTTTAAAGGTATTTATGTAGTGCTTTCCAATTATTTAAACCTTCAGTTTATTAATTACACGCCCTTGGTTCCGTAAGGAAATGTCAACGCGTTTCGGCCTCTAAACTTATGGCCTCTTCAGGACAGTCGAAGGACACTGGCAACTCTATAAAAAATAGCATATACATTACAAATTAAAAACAAGTAATTACACAATATTAATTCTCTAACTTTCTCTCAATTTCTAGAGTGTTAGCGTATTAACGTCTGAGTACCATGCTGAAAAACAAGATGTCATAGCTTAAAGCTATAATTATTAAATAACTGAATAGCTCCCAGTGCACTAATAGAGTGAGCCCAAAAACCTATAAAACAATACCACCACCATGCATCTCAGTGTGGTGTGTATAAAAAACCCAAAGAGAAAATCTGCTTACTACAAGCTATAACTAAACCTACCTTTCTTTTAAACAACAAAGTCACGTAATCACTGCAACCTTCTGGTTAATTTGCCTATTTTAACTGTTATCAATATCCTGATGTTTCTGGTTTCACTAGGCAATATTATCACCATATAGTCAAATATCCGACTCGGCTGCCAAAAAGAAGAAAATAGAAAATTCCTCAACCACAATTACCGGGCATTCGGTTATTCAACCTTTTAATTGCTTCTAAAACAATCTTTCTTATTCAACTTACGCTTACTTGTCATCAGTTTGTTTTATTCTTTTCCAAAAGCCAGATCTCAATCCTCACCGCTACCTTCCTTGTAACTACTCGTGCAATGTAGTAGCGTCCACGAACAACCATCCGCCATTTACAAATCACCTTGGCGAATGCTTAACCGCTGCTGTTTCTCTGCAGCGTCTCGCGGTGGGCGCCATGTTGGGGGAACCGCGGCTATTTTAATAACAGTAACCGCGTCTTGTGTGATTAAAACACTGGCTTTTTTTGAATAAACATCTAAAATGTTTACTGCGCGGCGCCTGCCCATCAATAAAATCGCAGTTATCACAACATCCACAGGCCTCTTCTACCCTCTAGGAACATTTAAAAAAAACGAATACAGGCTATAGAGTTATCAAATACAGTTAATAACATATTTCCTTCATCATTTCTGCTAGTTGTACATCAAACCTTTCTTGAATTACCTTCAATATGACTTATACATAGCAGCATCTTTTTGTTGTTAAGTACACTCATAATTCTACTGAAAACATCGGATTCTGAACCACATTTCGAGTACTATACAGTGACACTTATTGCTTAGAAAGGAGGATTGCATTTCCTACGACAAAGGTTCCCAGCCACTGTGGACACCCTCTAGCGTGGGCTTACGCTTCAACAAGATACAAGTAGCCACTTTTGACACATTAGGAGTAGAATGTCCTGAACAATTATTCCATTAGTTCACATGTTCAATCTCTTTTTACATAGGTCCAATCCATACTCATCAGGCTAGGGCACGTCCGATCTCATTGTTACACTAAAAATGTTGTTTATTGCATACTATGTCCGTGTAATAAAGCTTATATTGGACAAAAAGGACAGACAGTCAAAAGCCGTATCCTACAGCATCGCTCAAGAGTCAAGTGTGCCACAAAAGGAGCACCGCTGGTTGAACATTTCCTAGAATTTGGACATGGAGCAGATGATATGAAATGGTCAGTGCTAGCAGTTGTGCAAAGTAAAACAGATGGCCCGCCATTGCTAAATAGACTACTTAAACTGGAAGCACGGATGATTGAGAAATTTCAAACAGTAAAAAATGGATTAAATGACTGTGACGAGGTTTGGGCTCTCATTGGCAAATGAGATCGGACGTGCCCTAGCCTGATGAGTATGGATTGGACCTATGTAAAAAGAGATTGAACATGTGAACTAATGGAATAATTGTTCAGGACATTCTACTCCTAATGTGTCAAAAGTGGCTACTTGTATCTTGTTGAAGCGTAAGCCCACGCTAGAGGGTGTCCACAGTGGCTGGGAACCTTTGGCGTAGGAAATGCAATCCTCCTTTCTAAGCAATAAGTGTCACTGTATAGTACTCGAAATGTGGTTCAGAATCCGATGTTTTCAGTAGAATTATGCGTGTACTTAACAACAAAAAGATGCTGCTATGTATAAGTCATATTGAAGGTAATTCAAGAAAGGTTTGATGTACAACTAGCAGAAATGATGAAGGAAATATGTTATTAACTGTATTTGCTAACTCTATAGCCTGTATTCGGTTTTTTTAAATGTTCCTAGAGGGTAGAAGAGGCCTGTGGATGTTGTGATAACTGCGATTTTATTGATGGGCAGGCGCCACGCAGTAAACATTTTAGATGTTTATTAAAAAAAAGCCAGTGTTTTAATCACACAAGACGCGGTTACTGTTATTAAAATAGCCGCGGTTCCCCCAACATGGCGCCCACCGCGAGACGCTGCAGAGAAACAGCAGCGGTTAAGCATTCGCCAAGGTGATTTGTAAATGGCGGATGGTTGTTCGTGGACGCTACTACATTGCACGAGTAGTTACAAGGAAGGTAGCGGTGAGGATTGAGATCTGGCTTTTGGAAAAGAATAAAACAAACTGATGACAAGTAAGCGTAAGTTGAATAAGAAAGATTGTTTTAGAAGCAATTAAAAGGTTGAATAACCGAACGCCCGGTAATTGTGGTTGAGGAATTTTCTATTTTCTTCTTTTTGGCAGCCGAGTCGGATATTTGACTATATGGTGATAATATTGCCTAGTGAAACCAGAAACATCAGGATATTGATAACAGTTAAAATAGGCAAATTAACCAGAAGGTTGCAGTGATTACGTGACTTTGTTGTTTAAAAGAAAGGTAGGTTTAGTTATAGCTTGTAGTAAGCAGGTTTTCTCTTTGGGTTTTTTATACACACCACACTGAGATGCATGGTGGTGGTATTGTTTTATAGGTTTTTGGGCTCACTCTATTAGTGCACTGGGAGCTATTCAGTTATTTAATAATTATAGCTTTAAGCTATGACATCTTGTTTTTCAGCATGGTATTCAGACGTTAATACGCTAACACTCTAGAAATTGAGATAAAGTTAGAGAATTAATATTGTGTAATTACATGTTTTTAATTTGTAATGTATATGCTATTTTTTATAGAGTTGCCAGTGTCCTTCGACTGTCCTGAAGAGGCCATAAGTTTAGAGGCCGAAACGCGTTGACATTTCCTTACGGAACCAAGGGCGTGTAATTAATAAACTGAAGGTTTAAATAATTGGAAAGCACTACATAAATACCTTTAAAGTATGTGAGGTGTTTTCAGCTGGGTGCTAACCCCTTGGTCACCGGTATAAGACAGGATCACTACGAGAATTAAGCTAGAGTGACCTTTATGAACCATTTCGTTGGACATTTTACTTTATTTTGATGTAATTATTTTTTTGTGTGTGTAATTGTGTAGAGGAATTTGTGTTTAGTTATTGATTTGATATGTTTTTTAGACGTACTTATGTCGAGGAATTCGCTGCTATTTTCTAAATAAATAAATAAAGATTTTTGGGAAATAATTATCCCGATTAACCAGAAGTGGATTGACTGGTTAGTTTAATTAATGCATAGATTTGTCCCTACCTGTTATATATCTTTTGTGATTTTGCTTAGACTGGTGACCAACAGCAGTGCGGCGGGCTGCAATGTTGGCGGTGCATAGTCCGTCTCTGTCAGGGCCATGGCTAATCGCTGAGCTGATTACAAAAATACAGTTGTACAGGCAATCCCCAATCAGTGGTTTCCAAATGGCAATAGGCTGTCGCGGTACGCTCTGAACAAAGCACCTAAACAGTGACCGTTGGATGGATTCAATACCAACACAGCTGACATCCATTGGCCAAGTGGACACACCTGCAAATCCCACTATAAAACACACCCCATCCCAGACCATGATCCTTTGCCTCTCCAGTGCAGCACAACAAGACAGAGACCAAATATAATTGATTATTTTTTGTGCGATATGACAACCTTTTTTCCCATCCCATTTAACACCTTACACACATTTTTGTTTTATGTTCCTAATATAACTTGTCTTGTTTTTTAGGCATTGTCATCCACTTTAATTTTCAGTCATATTACTTCCAAACAATCCATGTTTTTCTGAGGCTGAATAGACAGTCAGGGTGGATAAAATCATAAGAGTAGAGATGCAATTATTTGGAGCCCAAGTCCAACATACTCCTCTCAGTAGGAAAATGGAAGTGTGGCAAAGGATAGTCAACCGAGTGATTGTTGTAGGCACCACCTTGCGCACAAAGGAGGAAATTAGGAAGAGGTGGAACAACCTTAGGGAGATGGTGTGTGCCCGTGCGTGCAAGCAACACTTGGAGGCCCAGAAGGCTGGGGGTGGACCTCCCAGCACCCCATTACAGCTCTTTTCCTTGGAGAAGAAGGACTTGGCTGTCCTGCATCCTGAGGGCTTGACAGGAACAGCTAGGGGAGTGGAGTCTGGTAAGTTCCACCTTAATAACTGTCACAACACTTCAATGTCTTGTATGCTCTCATCTCAGATTTTGCCATTGTGTTGTCTATTTACTTTCCTAACAGGCAGAACCCAAAGTATCAGAGATATTTGATTGTTAAAGTGTACTTTTGTATATAAGATGATATGTATTAATCTCCATTACATGCCATATGTTGGAATGGGGTCTGTGAGAGTGGTACTGGTAAAATATCATCCCAAGACTCATGGTATGTGTTAATATGTAAATGTATGGTTCAGCATAACTACAGTCTTGCAACAGGTATGTAAGCCTAACCATTTGTCAAGTGTTGGGAAGTAGAGAGTGACATGACTACAACTACCATGAGGCTCTGTTTCTGTAGTTCAAAGCAAGAGGTTATTGTGCTTTTGCCCATTTTCACTTGTTCGCCATGTCACAATTGATTTTTACTTCTCATGGCCTGAGCAATCTACATAAAATGCTCGACTCAGAGACATGTCTGCCTACGTAGCTTTATGTTGTCCTGGTCTCCTCAACTGAAACTCTTGATGGTATGAATTACACCATACCAAGTGTGTACATCAATTATTTGTAAGGAATTAAGTGGGTTCAGCTTATTGGAAGTGACAGGTAACCCATTGTACTACTCACATGATTACTAATGCTACATATACAACCAAGGTGTGTGTTAGCCTGTAGTGTACACAACTAGGCCTTGAAAGGGTCAAATATGTGTTACTTCTCCACTGTGTTGGCTTAAATGTCTGTTAGATGTCATGTTCATTCCTTAATCTAAAATGCAACTTATCAGTACATCTAATGAGATGCTGAATTCTAATACATGTTTTCTACCACTACAAATGTCTTGTTAACAAGTTTAATACATTCACATATATCACAATAGGAAACCCTACCTATTAAGGGGCAGATTTCTGAAAAGTGCTGCTGCACCTAGTGCAGCACCACTTTTCTTGAACCCCTTAGAGCCCCCCTAACGCCACCATGTGTGTGTCATATTTAAAATATGGCACACCATGGCAGTAGTCAGGGATACTGGGGTCATAAATTTTGACACTAGTCTGGCACTTTGCAGAATTAGCATAACAAATGTTGACACTATTCCTGCAAAGCACCCATAGGACACTTGAAAACAATGGGAGCCTCCCATTAACAAAAAGGCCGATAAAAGTGAAGCAAAAAATCTCTTAGATTTCTTTGCCCCATTTTTCTGTCCCCCCCTCCCCAGTGCCGGAACACCCCCTTGCATACATTATGACTGGCGCAGACATAGTGGGGCACAAGGGGTTACAAAGTGGTGCAATGCAAGCATTGCGATACTTTGTAAATATGGTGCAGTATTTTTGGTCTTCCAACTCCACATTAGCGTAGATTATTTTTTGCTAATGTGGCATTGGAATGGTGCTGCCCCTCTTAAATCTGGGCCTAAGATTTTCCTCGGTCTATTTACTGTGGCACAAAACATTTGGATGTAGATTCCACAATTTCACCAATGACAATGCTCTCTATTTTGCAGAAGGTCGGTTTGGCACAGCACCTGGGCAGAGACTGTCTGCTGAATAGACTCCCAGTCCACCCCTGGTTGAAGCCCTCAATGATGACAACACTCCTGGACATTTGGACATGGATGAAGCACCTGACACATCTGGTCAGCCTGGACAGACTGCAACAGTGAGTTTCACTAAGCCCACACCAACACCCCCACCCCAGCAGCATCAACATCTCAGGCAACATCAGCCCCCCCACCCCAACTTGTGTGCCTAGCACAGATAGTCCAATCTTGTGTCCTGGATCCTGCAGTGCAAATCACCAGCCCTGACACAGAGGCCAGTACCCAGTTGAAGAGGGCACCTTTGGCTAAGGGCACAGGCTCACTGGGGAAGGGTTCTTGGGAGGTATACTGTGGGCCGGAGATGGAGGCCACTGAGGCCACTCACACCAAGGACACCATCAGCCAAGTCTTGGGTGTGTATCAGGAGTCCCAAGGCATGATAGGCCAGGTACTTACTAAACTCCGGGAAATGAAGAAGCTGCAGAGAGACATGTATCAACAGATGGAGGTCAATAACTTCAACTTAGGGTTCCCTAATAGGGGTGTTGACATCCATACAACCCTGAGCAGGGCTTTCCCACCACCATGTACCTCTTCCTGTGGTGCAAGTACATCAAGCCCATCTACATCTGCGCAGGCACAGGAAGGAAGGCCCTGCCGGAGGAAGAAACACCTTCAGACACCCCTGCCTCTCCAGCAGCAGAACCACCACCCCCCCAGCACCACCGCCCTAGCAAGCAGGGACGTCCATGTAAAAATCCAAAAGGTGTGGATGGCAAGACACCCACCACTGCCAGCAAGAAACCTCAACCTTAATTTCCTCCATTGTGTGTCACACATTCACTCTGTGGACTAATTCTGGACACTTTTCCATTTCTGATGGGAGGAGCAATTAGCAATTTGGATTTTAGATAATTTGGCATCTACGTCTCTGGTTTCATTCACCATGCCTGACAACTTCACTTTTTATGTTTGTTTTTGCAGTAAGTATGTATTCACTTTAACCACTTTAATAAATTCACAAGTCACAAACACATTATATGCTATAGTAAATTTCACATTTAGCAATGTATATCTGTAATACTATGTGAAAAATCCAATAACAAAACAAGCTACTTGTGTAAGCATGGATAAAGTTGTTGCTCAGGATCACATCCTTGTCACACCACCCCATACATACAAGTGTCTTGTCTCATAACATTTTTACTACCTTGTTCTGATCATAGGCTGGCAAGATGTCAGAAACATAGCAAATGATTCATGACTTAATTATAGTGTGTAAGTGATCACATTCACAGGTACATACCTCAAGGACATGGAAGGAGGGGATATATCAGACATTGTCATGTAGACTAGGCAATAATGAAAAAGGTCAATGTCATCAGCTGGAGCCATATTGCCTACTCACAAAGGATATCCTTCAGTCTCAGCGGGATCAGGGTTTCTCTGCTGCCTAGGTTAGAACCTGAATCACTGATCTAGCAGAGTGGATGGATTACAGTTGCCTCATGTTAAATGTTGAGAAAACTGAGGTACTGGTGGTGGGGAAACAGCCGTCTATCTGGTCCTTGGCCTGGTGGCCGGGAGCTTTGGGCTCTGCCCCAGTTCCTAAACAAGCTGTGAAAAATCTTGGCTTTTGGTTCGACTCAAACCTTACTTTTGACAAACAAATATTTGGACTGGCTGGCATTTGTTTTGGTAGCTGCTAGGAAAACAATAGACAAAGCTCTGATTCAATCTAGACTGGACTACTGTATCATTCTCTTTCTAGGTGCCACCAGCGGCAGATTACAAAAACTCCAAAGCATGCAGTATGCAGCCACCTGCCTACTTTTGAACATTCCCAAACTCTCCTACATGGCGAGGCTCTTGCAAAGCTCCGCTGGCTTCCTCTGGAGAAGAGAGTGGCATTTAAAGCCCTCTGTTTTTGCCACAAAAGCCCTTGCTATTTACTTCCGATGCTGCAGGCTTATCGCCCCAGCAGAAGCGTTATTTCTGCTGATGCAGAACTATTGATAGTCTCTAGAGTAAAGAAAGCATGGTTGAGTGGCTGTTCTTTTAGGTTCTTGGACGCCAAACTGTGGAACTCTCTGCCGCTTAGTCTCAGAGAGGAAAAACAGGAATCTGCTTCCGGAAGAAGTTAATGAAATGGCTTTTTCAGGCCAAGGTAGGGTATAGCCAGTAGCTCTTTTTTGTTGGTGGGCAAACCCTTAGCGTGGCGACACTCCAGTTGGAGTAATCAGGTGCCCTCTAAAACTCCTAATATAACATAAGTTTAAGCAAGACTCATACAGATAGCAGTACAACAGTATCTGATCATAGGGTCATTACAATCCAGTGATTCTGCCTCTGTTGTAATTCCACAAACAAATGTCAGTGATGTGCTTCAAGCACTTTGGCCTACAATGATAAAAAAACATCTTCAGCTACATACAGTTCATGAAAAATGAGTAGTTAGCCAATGTGAAGGGAGACTAACATAATTTGGGCACAAAACTACATATTGCCTGAGCACATGATGACACACATAATGCATTATGGCCACCACACGACAAGGAACAATTTCATGGGAGTATCCTTACCTTCCATCCTATCACTGAGTCTTGGTACAGGTTTTGTACACCCATACATTCCCAGGAACAATCCATGTTTACTTCGTATGTCCCAACATCATCATATACCTCCTAATGTCACAACTCTGAAATGTTCAAATGAATATGCAGTAGTGAAGGTTCCTAAAAAACACCAAAACAAAGAGATTAGCTATGAAACCACGCATATGACACAATTCCCATAGCAAACGTCTGGAGAACTCATTCCATGACAAAAAATCTGACCTAAACAAAGCAACATTAACAAAATGAGCATGTTTCACAACCTTTCTCACCAAACACCCTTTGACAGAATTTGCCAGAGCTTCAGCTTCCTAACATTTTCAATAAACATACTCCTCACATCACAAGAGTTCATTAAATAGATAAAGTCATCACCTCTTATAACATATTTACATTCAAGAGAAGAAGCTATCAACGAGATCTTGACACAAGTCAGCTCTTTCCTTTTCACCACTATCATCATCATTTGGCATTTCAGGATCATCACCCAGTGGTACTTTGTGCTCTCCATCCTCGACAATGTAAGGAATGCTCCATATCAAGGCAATGTTAAGGAGCATGCAGCAGGCCACAGTGATTTGACAGACCTTCCCGGGGGAGTAGAGGAGGGCTCCCCCGGTCTTGCCAAGACAGCAAAATCGGGCCTCATTGAAGCGGAGTTCACGTGGAGTAGTTGGATTCCTCAACGGTGTTAACAACCAAGGATTGTTGGGATATGCTGAGTCTCCTGTTTTGTAATAAGACATAAATGCTACAATGATTCACACACTTTCTGATTATACTACCTGGCATTGCACACACAAAGGCAGGACAGATCTTACTGACCAACAAGCCAGCTCTTATCCGGTTGTAGTTTTGACATCAGCTGGGGTATGGTGCTGTTCCGCAGTATGAAAGAATAATAGGCTGACCCTGGGAACCAAGCACAGATATTTGAAATATATAAATCTGGCAAGCAGACAACTTGCACGTTGATAGAATGGAAGTGCTTCCTGTTTCAATAAACTTGTTAACTAGCTTGCTGTGGTACTAATGCAATATAGTTGCCATCTGTGGCTCCACCCACATGTGGGAGGTGACCAAATCCATAGAAGTAAATCTTTACATTGGCTAAATCTTCACATCTGAGCAACCTAATATAGCTGCCAATATGTTTCATCATTGCTGAAAGCCTGTCTTGCAATACACCGATGAACACAGATTGTGACATACCACCAGATGTATTGAAAGGATTCTGTTGCCAGGCTAAAAATAATGACATAAATCCTGTATTGCTTGCCTATTCAGATTAAATTTCTTTATAGCGTTCCTTTTGTCCGTGGTCTGTAGGCCTGGAAATGGGTGGTACACTGGAGTTTGTCGTCTCCTCCCTGTCCCAGGGTATCTTTGTGTGGAATCAAATAAATTGGAGCATTGGTCACAGTGTCCAGAGTAACATATATGATGAGTAAGCCAAAAGTCATGTGACAAAACATAACTGGCTCAGAAAGGACTACACACATTTCACATAACAAATGTCTACTATCCAAAATCCACCTATAATCCCCATTGTGATCCACACGTGTCTACAACATATATGTGCACATCTTACACCTAAATGTTTCTCAGAGCACCATAATATTGTAAAGTTTGTTTTGCTCACCCAAAATACTGTCACAGTCGGTGTACAGAGCATCGCTTTTATATGGCGTCCAGCACAGTAACACCCTGCACTGATGATTGTGTAAAAAATATTACAGATCAGAAGACTAATACATATGTAAACATGTTACAACACATTTTTAGTGGTAATGGCACATTTAACAGTCAATAGTACTGTAGTTTCAACCACTAAAATGGCTGATGCTTGACCTCGCATATTGTACTTTTGGAAGCTGCCGCCGCTGGCAAAGGTCAAACGTGCGGTGATTGGTTTCATCTATGGTGGACACAGATCGTGGGTCAATGGCTAGGCCCATCTACCTTGATGACCGATTACATGGCGTACATGTACGGTGTGGTTTGAAAAATAACTCACTTGCCTCCTGACACTACTGCTATGAATACCTCCTCCACTTTAGCTGCTGTCTGTAACCTATTGGAGAAATAATGCTAGGCCAAGCAGGCAAGAGGGCCCCTACCTTCAGAGGAGCTGGAGAAACTTGTTGAAGAGGTCCTTCCCCTGTATGGTCAACTCCATGGCTCAGCAGAGGAACAGGTAAATATCTCATATACATATTTTATTCGGTTTAACTTCATCCTTTCCTTTCTCACAGACTACAATGTGCTTCTGAGTCCCCACAAGATTTTTAGATTACTGTAGTTATATTTGTGATCCATTAATAGGATAAAAGTGTATTGGATTTTGTAGCCCTGTACTTTGTATATTTCAAATTACCACTGTGTTGCGTAATAAGCCCTAGATCCTCCTTGTGTTGCATTCTCATATCTATGCAAGTATACTTTTTAGGGTGCCTATGATTTATTTGATGATCAGATAATGGTGAATGAGAAAATAAATGTACTTGCATTACAGCATGAGCTGTGTAAATATACTGTTAGAAGCAGTTGAGGATGTTAGCTATGTGTACAGTCCCACATATCACTCAGCCCAGATCAGGCCTTGCCAAATTGTGGTCTGAGAGCTTGCTAAACCTCACTGATCCCTTAAGAGTGCCACACAACCTTGAGCTCACATATTGGATGGCCACATGATGTACTTTTGTGTATTGAAGTGACAGAAATGTGATGTTCATGTGGGTTCTGTATACTGAGGCTGCAAAGAGCAGGATCTGACAAAGAGGAAGCTGAGGGACTCACAGCAGCTACAAGGGGGTGAGTCCTGTCCAGAGGCATACATATAACATTGACAACTTTGTGTTTTACACACAGGCATCTCCCCATCAATATTGGGGGTGCCCATGTGCAATGCACAAGATGAGTTATTGTTTATGGTGGTCTAGTAGAAGGTGCAGGCTTATGTGCTTTGCCTATTGTCCTTATGACCAGGAACATAGCAAAGTCCTGACCACTGCCAATTTACTGTACTGAGCAGACACATGGCTGAGTAAAGTGATTAATCAGCTCATGTTCTTTGTTGTTGTGGATGACATTTATACCCAACAGGCCACTTGTCTTCGGTGAGTAAAGAGTGATGGTACATCACTACTGTGTCTCATGTGATGGTGGCCCTTTTACATGCGTCACACCATACAGTGCACTTTGGTTTCAGGTACTGAGCAATACTTCCCCTTGGTAAGTGGGGAATGTACAGTTACATGAGATATCAAACATCAGTAGTGCCATTAGTATTAGTGCCTACATATCGACATGTGTACCTTTCACTTATTGTTTATACTACTGTTTTACACATGATTTACATGTCTTCATAGGTTGATGTCTGATTCCATCACAAATCTGTATGTAGGCCAAACTGTATTGGAAACTAGTTATGTGTGATGGGTATCCAGTTCATGTGTTCCACAGACAGAAATGTATAACATTGGTTGGTGGATCACAGATACCATTACTCAATGCCATTAGACAGGTCCAATTGATGATGCAATGAAGGACATGATATGCAGATTTACAGTAATTTCTGACAATGTAAATGTCCATGCCATTGATGTGGAAGTATTCAGCTAAGTGATTTGCATATGTTTATTTGTGGATATTCATTCACTGACTTTAGACATGCATCAGGGAGTGACATGCACATATTTGGGAATCATATGTGAGTGTCTACACTCAGAAATACAATGGAATGTATGTTTACAGGACAAAATGGTACAGTGATGTGCCTTTAGGAAAGAGATTAAACCACCTCTTCAGGTAATTGAGATTACCTGAGCCTCAAAAACCTTCAGTGGACTGTTGGCTTTTAGTCACACAATGTAAGAATGGTGTTCTTAACAATACCAATCAGGAATGGGGTTTTCCCTAGGCCATTGTGCTGTGAATATTTGTAAACAAATGTCCCAGACATTTTGCACAGATTGTCTCCGGTCTATGTTTCTGTGCTACATGTGATACATAGCAAAGTCACATAAGTACAACTTTCATGAGACTATTCTGACAATGGAAATATTAGGAATTTACCATTGGGAAGTTTCAACAGTGTGACTTGAGTTTTTTCATGTCACCTTATTCTTGCTACTGTGTATATTGCTGCAACATTGCTGTATTAGTTGACCATCATTTCATTGTGATGTGGTATTAGGCATATGAACATTTTCTGTTTGCAGGGCCTTGTGTGGAATCTGTAGGAATGAATTTGGCATTGTCATACTATATGATAATATCAGGTTACTAGGGCATGATACATCGGCTAAACTATTCAAGGTGATGAGGTACCCTATTTGATACATGGGTATTGTGATCAGACAACTTTACTTATGCAATTGGAGTTGTCTGTGAATAGACTTTACCTCGGGAAACTGTTTAAAGGTCATGTAGTATGCATGCATGTGGTCTTGCTAATGTTGGAGCCACTTTATTGGACCTTGTAGCTGGAGTCTTCTGCACATTTTAGTAATGTTCTGTGATCAAAGCTATTGGTCAAGTGTATTCTGGAACATGCAATAAACCTATTTGTTTTTGATTTTCAGCATCATCCAATGCAAGTGGAGGAGACATGGCCGACATCTGTGGAGAAGCAGCTGACCATGGTATCTCCGGTCGTGACACAACAGACACAGAGGGAGCCAGTGGCCCAGAGAGTGAGGGAAGTGCCAGGGAGTACACAAACTCAATGACTTTATCATCAGAGTCAAGCTCCAGTGGACACTCCCTAGGGGTATCAGAACTCACAGCATCAGTTCCTACACCATCCTTGTCCGCCACCCTCACTACCATTTCCACCCTTCCTGTTGATCCCCACCCAGTTGGTTAGGCCCTCTCACCTACGAGGGGAGCCATCTCCTTTACTCCAGGCACCTCGCACACTGCCCCTGTTCCCCCCACTGCTCCAAGCGAGGAGGCTATTGACCTCCTGAGAAACATCTCTGTGGGTCAGATGGCACTACTGAATGCCACCCAGGTGCAGTGCAACCATCTTCAATAGGTGGTAGCCAACCTGGAAAGCATCCACAGTGCTATGTCAGCCCTACAGAGATATTTTCAGGCTCTGGCCTCCTCCCTCATGGCAGCCTTCCACCCCTCCCAAACTTCCACCCTGCCTCTTCCCCATCCAATTTCCCTGTTCGCATACCTCTCCCAAGCACACTCACACAAAATCACGTACACACTTCAAAAAAGCAGAACATGCAAACATAAACATCACAAAACAAACAAGCACACAGCCACTCACCAGACACTCACCCCCTTTGTCACCACCACCTCCAACATATCCCAGGACACCACAGACTCATCCACCATCTCGAACATAACCCCAAATAGCACACCCACAGATCCATCCACCATCCCTCACACTCCCCCAGTTACCATACCCATAACACAGACCCATCTACCACCCAACATACCCCCAGATACCACATCCACACCCACCGACCCATCTACTACCCCAACATACTCCCAGATACCACACCCACACCCATAGACACATCCACCATCCCCAGCCTTTGACCAGACACCACAACTACACCCACAGCCACAGACCCATCCACCATCCCAGCATTCCCCCAGGCACCGCACTCACACCACCAAACCCTTCCACAATACACAGCCTACCCAGCATGTCCACATCACACACCACAAAAAAATGAAAAAGTCCACACTCACTCACACAACAGACACCTACAAAACACAATCATGATACTTCAGGCACAGAGACAGCAGCACCAAAAACACACCCATCCATACCTGACACTTAAACTCCTTCAATCTCCCAAACCATAATCCATCAAGAACATCCTACCCATTTCACAAGAAAGTTTGTTTGTTGTCCTTGCCCTTATCCCTGTCAAAACCAACCCCCCAAAGCCAAGAAGGACCTCTTCCACACCCCAACATATCCCTTTCACATCCAAATCCTTCCCTGTGAAACATGATCCCCCACCACTAAACCCAACCATACCTCACAGAAAACCAAATCCCCTCCCAAAACCAAGCATACCCCTCCCAAAGACAGGACCAGCCCTCCCAAAACCAAGGACACCCCTCCCAAAGTCGGGCCCACCCCTCCAAAAACCACACCCACCCATCCCGAAACTAACCCCACCCTATCCAAATGACATCATTGAGGTGCCTGGACTGCCCACTAATGGCCCTTTCTGGGTAGGTTCCCATGGTAGTGTCATGAGAGGCAGGTTTAGTGGCACATAAGTGTGCTGGACCACGCAGTGCTATCTTGTACTGGCCATTGGCCATTACTTTTCTACATGCGTTTATTTGTTTGAAAATAAAATACATTTGTTAGTTTTATTACACATTAGTCCTGCCATTACTTTTCTACCATTCTAATGTTCATGGATAGTTTGGGATGTATGACTACAGTTGTGTTTGTTTCACCCTGATTGATGATCCATTTGATGTGGTTGGTATGATCTGACCTTAGAACCAGAGCTGGAGTCACCCAGGACAAGGGGAAATGTTCAATGGGTAGATAAGTGGAATGTAATCCAACTGGGTTGACACAGCATTGGGTGGTTTTTCATATGGTATGTATTTCATCTTGCCTTGGCCAATGTCAACATAATTTGGGTTGAATTTCTCCCTTGGATGTAGGTTGGACATGTGTTTAATGTGTGCATGCTAGAGATGTGTTTATCCACACATGGAGGGTGCTTAATTATCATACCTTTGTATATATTTTAATGGACATCTGCCATTTTGGTGTATACCCTAAACCTACTTTATCTAAATGTGTGACAAATGCTGTTACTGCTGTGGTTGCTTTGATGACTTGCACTTCCACATTTCCCACATATGCATGGCACTTGGCTATGCCATTGGTTGTCCCTAATATACTTAAAGCCACAGGTTCTGTGCAAATAGAGGTTTTGAGGCATGTGCAAAGTGGATTGTGGCCCAGAGCACCAGACTTACAGGGGTCCCCCTGGTAGAGGCAAACCTAATCTGCAGAGAGTCTTTACATTCTGACCTTTGATTGTTTCTCACACTGATTATTTTGAATCCCATTTACCTCACATTGCCTTAAAAATATGGTTGATGTGTGAGAGTCCATTACAGAGATTTAGCAGAGAAGGTGTGTTTTAGTTTCTTGTTACATATATACAGATGTATCCTTCATATCACAACAGGACCTAGCATGTAAGTAATGTGAGGGTGTCATTTAGATTTATAGGTGTGATATTGATGAGGAGGTGCTGTTGTGTAACCCAATTTAATGCACACACCACTATCCCTGGTTATGAGATGTGCACACAGCTTTTGTAAAGTGTGCCTGTGCAGTGTTAGTGACCAGGCCAAAGAGGGCTTCATAGAGCTGTGATTGGGTTATACATTGAGAACAATTCCAAAATAGGGGCACACACAGTATTTTTGGCCTAAGGACCATAAAATCCTTGCCAGGCCCATGGCAGGTCATCTATTTGTTGTGGAGCTGATGGAAATGGGTATTAGTTTAGATTACCATCTGCTGCTTTGATGACAGTGTCAGTTTTGGCACTATCAAGCAGCACCAACAGTGCCACTATGTGTGAGATTGGCTCAATGAATGTTTAAACTGAGTACAAGTGAGTTTCTGCCTTATATCCCTCCATTTCCACCAGCTCAGATGTGGTGGATGGACCGCCACAGTCATGTTGGCGGGAAGGCACTTTGTAATTGGTCCGGCGGTAACACTGGCCGTCCACCCTCTGACAGACACATTGGTGTATCCTGCCACCTCTGCGGTCAAGATTTGTGGGTAGTGGTGGCAAGACTGCAAAGGTCTTTTGTCTATATAGGTGCATGCATCGTAATACGGTGGTTGGACCGCCAACACAGCGGCAGTGAATCCAACACTGCTGCCAAGGTGGTACCAAGACCACCAAACTTGTAATCAGGCCCTTAGTGTTTGTCCAATGGCAATTTGCTGTACGGTGGTAGTAAACACATATTTGACTTTTGCACTGCAGTATTAAATGTGTGAATTATGTTTAGTATGACAAGTACTCAGTCAGTCAGTCAAAAGAACTTTATTTCAGCTACAAGAGCCATAAAAGCACTTAGCAGCAATAAATACAAATAAATACACAATTTAAATAAATGTAACAATACGTATGGCTGATAAAATAAGAATAAAATAAAGATAAAATAGACTCAGACGGTATGATGGAACAATCTTGTTGGAACCATTAAACAGATAAAAAAAATTCTCTAACAATCCAACAAGCTCCGAGGAATTTGGTGATGGCGATCACTAACGTTGGGCGAGTGCCTGATCTGAGGATTCGGAGGGTATTACTGAACTGCGGACTCCCAGGAGTCTGCATGCCGCAGCCAGCCATTTCCTACATGAGGCAGTGTACGTGGGGCAAGCAAATAGGACATGAGGAAGGTTCTCAAAGGGGGCTTTGCAGGCTAGGCAAGTGGTTGATTCTTTGTGAGACCAGCGGCTGGTAAACTGTCTTAGTGGCAGCGTGCCAATGCGGAACTGAAAGTAATGTTTCCTTTCCCTTGGTACCGTGATTATGTCCCAGAAAGCCTTGTACTTGCATGTCTCTTTTAGGTTGTCAAAGTCGCAAGATAATGTAGTATGAAGTGCAGCCTCCAGATCTTCGGAGTCTACCATGTGCCAATACAGTATTTTAAGTTCGCTTTTTGAGGGAAAGGAGGAGGTGGTTGGTGAGTTCCAGAGTTCTCTAAGCCCAAGTGAGTAGAGTAACCCTTGATAAATCTAAGCTAGGAGATGCTATGAAGATGGTCTTCTTCTAAAATGACCTGCAGGCTGCAGTGAAGGATTCGAGCTCTGGGGTAGTCCAGAGACGCCGCCAGTACAGAAGTGGTCGTAGGCAGGCTTTGTGACCAATGCTTTTCATACCAAGATCCTTAAAAAGGGGGAACAGTGGAGTGCTTGGCGGGAGGGACACAACTTATGAAGTTGTTTTCAGGGATGGTTATATCTTGGATTGTAGCATAGCCCCATAGTTCAGCCCCGTAAAGCGCTGAGGTCACAGCCTGGGCTTCGCATATCTGGATTGCTGGGCGAATTGGTTTTGTATGTGAGATGTGAAAATCCTATATTAGTACCCCCGTTGTTCGCTTTAGTTTTAAAGCTTGCTTTCCTATGTGTGGTTTCCAAGACATGTTATCAGTCAATGCTATACCCAGGTAACTGAAGGTGCCCACCTTCTCAAGCGTGGTGCCCTCTAGTGTGAACTTCCCTCTAAAGGCTCTATGGGGATTGAGGGTCATTAATTTAGTTTTTGAGGTGTTGATTTCAAGTCCCCGCATGGAGCAGAATTCCTCAAAGCACGTGAGAAGTTTCCTTAAACCACTAGGAGTCTTGGATATCAGGAGAGTGTTGTCTGTAAAGCTCAAGACAGGGATTTTTTGTGTGCCAAGTGATGGTGCGTCAGCCTCCACTCTAAGCAGAGAGGGAACGATGTCATTGATATACAAGGAGAAGAGGGTAGGGGCAAGGACACACCCTTGCCGCACACCCCTTTATACCTGGATTCTATCAGTTAGTTGCCCCTTGTTGTCCCACCTGATGTGTGCGCAGTTACCCTCGTGGAGCTGTATCAATAGTGCTAGGATGTGCTCGGTAATTCCCATTCGTGATAGAGTGTCCCATAGTTTGTTGCGGGGTAGTAGATCAAATGCAGATTTTAGGTCCACAAAAGCTACATATAAGCTCCCTTTGCCAATGAGCACTGTTTTTCAGTATAAAAATAGGAACCTGAGGGCTTGCTCAGTGGTAGATATTTTGTTCTGGAAACCAGCTTGGAGGGGACTAAGGATATCATATTCAGTCATCCAGTCTTCCATCTTCCCCAAGAGACAGTGGCAGAACACTTTTTGCGCACAATCGATTAGACTGATTGGTCTGTAGTTGCAGGGGAGTGATCTGTCGCCCTTTTTAAAGATCGAGATGACAATAGCCCCTTTCCAGGACTCAGGGATTGGCACCCCAGATGGTATTGCGTTCGCCTTGATGGTGATGTATCTTGACCAGGTTGCAATATCAGTTGAGAACAGGTCTGCTGGAACACCATCCGAGCCATGGGCCTGCCACGCTTTATAGTGCCTAGGGAATATACTATGGGAGTCATTCTGACCCTGACGGGCGGCGGAGGCCGCCCGCCAGAGTTCCCCCCTCCAGAACACCGCTCCGCGGTCATAAGACCGGTGAAAAGGCCGCCCGCCAGCCCAGTGCAAAAGAGCCTTCCCACGAGGACGCCGGCTCAGAATTGAGCCGGCGGAGTGGGAAGGTGCGACGGGTGCAGTGGCACCCGTCGCGTATTTCAGTGTCTGCAATGCAGACACTGAAATACAATGTGGGGCCCTCTTACGGGGGCCCCTGCAGTGCCCATGCCATTGGCATGGGCACTGCAGGGGCCCCCAGGGGCCCCACGATAACCCATACCGCCATCCTGTTCCTGGCGGGAGAACCGCCAGGAACAGGATGGCGGTATGGGCTGTCAGAATCCCCCATGGCGGCGCAGCAAGCTGCGCCGCCATGGGGGATTCCCAGGGCAGCGGAAAACCGGCGGGAGACCGCCGGTTTTCCCTTTCTGACCGCGGCCAAACCGCCACGGTCAGAATGCCCTGCGGGGCACCGCCAGCCTGTTGGCGGTGCTCCCGCCGACCCTGGCCCCGGCGGTAGTGAACCGCCGGGGTCAGAATCACCCCCTATGTCTTTTTGGGAGAATAGCTGAGGCACTTGAGTGGTGGGTGCTGATGTAATGTTTAAGCAAGGGTCCATTTGATCAGGAATGGGGCTGTCATTATCGTAGGAGTACAGCCCACTGAAATGGTCTACCCAGTCTTTTGGGGCAATGTTAGTTGTTATGTTCAATCCACTGACCAAAACAGACTACAATTTCTCTTGCGCGCAGCATCACTGAGTGCTGTCCACCACTTATCATCTTGGTCACACTTGGCTTTGCGTATGGCTAGCTTGTAGGACTTCCTAGTTAAGTGGATGGCGTTGGCATCCTTGGATTTGATGGCTTGGATTAAATGCTTGTTTGAGGACCGGCATATTTTATTAAACCAGCGATGCCTACCCTTAGGTCTCTTGCCATCATGGGCTGTGGATACTGTGAAGTGGGCCACGATGTCCCTGAAGCATGAGGTGTGGGTTAAACTTATTTCCTCGTCGGGGATTGCGGGACCTCCTCTAGGTCTGTTAATGCAGTCTTTAAGGTGTTATTAACTGTAATAATGAGTGTGGGCCGAGCCACAACCTTTTCCCACTTTAGGTGACATTTGCCATTAACCAGACTAATGCCCTCTGGTGCTGTTGCTGAGGAGTTAATCATGGGCGGGTAGCTACCCAGAGCTAGCATATGGACAGAGAGGGGATTGTGGTCACTTTCAGTTCTCTCAGTGATCGTCATGTCGACGACTAGGGGGCATAATCTTATGTCGACTAAACAGTAGTCGATTCTACTGGTGTGGTTGGTTTTGTTGAATGTGTGACGCCCTTTGGCATTTGATTTGGTTCTGCCATTTAATGCCCTGACCCCAAATTCCATGGTCAGCAGTTTTACTTGGACAGCGGCCCGCGGCCATCTCTCGATGGGTGGGATAGTCAGTGCAGGGATAGACCAAGCTCGATCCGCCTCGTCTGTGGACCTGAGATCGTCCCAGTCTAGAGAGGTTCGAATGTCATATTAAGGTCACCTGCCACAGTGGTTTTATGATGGCGGGGACAGTTTTGCAGAAAGGCTGCCAGGGCACAAAGGGTTTTGGAGACTTGCCCCCACCCGACCACTCAAGTGTAGATGTTAAAAATGTTCACAACTGTGTCAGGCCTGGATGACAGGCGAAGACCTAACAGGTCGGAGGAATCAGTGGATAACTGTCATATACAACAGTTAAGTGATGTTCTAACCCAGGTGGTCAAGCCCCCAGAAGGCCTGCCCCTGATGCTGGGCAAGGCAGGGATATAGAAATTTGAATAGCCTGTTCGGAAAAGTGGATCAATTGACCATGTCTCCAAAAGAAGGCATGTGTTGTGTTCTTAGATAAACGAGGTGAAGGATGGAAGAGGGAGGATAGGTTTCAAACCTGCCACGTTTCATGAGACAAGTCATGCCCGAGTGAGTGGAGGAGCTGTCCTGTCCAATGGCCTAGCATTTACAGGATTGGCTACCAGGGGTTGGTTTGGCAGGTGAAGTTGAGTTGGAGGAGGAGGATCAATGCCGCTGTAGCCCAGTGAGACCTGGGGTAAGTGGCGATGTTCCTCTGGTAGAGCTTGCCTGGCCCTCATGGGGGAAGTGCTTGCGCGCTTAGCTATTGGTTTTTGATTTGGTGGATAATATTCCTGCAAGGTGAGAGATGCAATGTTGTCGTGTTTGCACAGTAAGTCGTCAGAAGTCTGGGGGGATATGTCATGAGGGGGGACATGAGTACTTGCAATGACAGTGTTGGAGACTGCAGCTGACCCAGAGACAGTTGATATATGTGAGTTGCACGGTATTTCAGCATAGATTCCAGATCGAGCTTTAAGTCAATCGTTCTCACTGAGGGCAGATAAATTGTTTGCTAGACAGTGGCTGGGGCAAACCCCGTGGTACACGGGTGGCCTAGGGTATTTGAACTGGATGCGCGAGTATCCTGGAGGACTTGTTCTTGCATCTAGGGCCACCAAATTGTCCACCATGGTCCTGTCCCTAAGTGTCAGTTTTAAGATGTCAAAATGTGTCCCGGGGCAGGCCTTCTTGCTACATTAATTATATCCTCACGTATTACAGAGCGACAACCTCTTACGTGGCGGATCCAGTGAATTGCTTTGTTTCTGATAGAGTCTGCCCTTTCCCTTTGTGTCGTTGAGTTTAACTTGGTAATTTTGACCATTAGAACTAAATTTCCTGGTTGAAACCGATCATTGGCAAGCTGAGCAGGGTATTTTGGGACAGCGTCGCTCATGAGTTTGTGGATTTTGTGATAGTCGTCTAATGCATTTGCTGCGCCTAAGCTGTTGTGCGAAGGAGGCTGGTAAAAGTTCTTGGTCTTAGCGCTGGCTGAGAGGAGGCCATCACAACTGGGTGCTGCTAATTTGGGCAACTTCATCGAGATGCCTGATAGGGTTGTAATTGGGCTTTGGGTGTAGTTCATGGTGGCTGTGGCATCTGGAGGAATTAGCTGCTTTACTATTGCAGTTAAGGAGTTAACCATAAGCTTGAGTTCTGATACCTCCCGTTTTAGTTCTTGTATGCATTGAATGTGCTGTGTGTTTATGTGAGTTAGGTGTGTGTTTGCGGCTACTAGCCTACCCACCCTGGTACCTGGGTCGGGGTCATCATGTGGGACTGGGGCATTAATTAAAGGGCTAAAGCGGTTGATGCACTGGATGGAGTCGTTAGAGCCCAGTAGTGGCTCATTCACTGAAGATGGAACAACGTGGGTGATGACATTCCTTCCCTCTCCCTGCCCTATAGAAGCTGTGTCCTGTTGTCCACGTTTTACAAATATCTTAGCAATTTTCTTTGGGCCTGCCCTCCTCTTGGTTGGGGAGCACTCTCCCCCAATTCCGCTAGAGTCATTTCCCTGAGAAGCAGTTAAAATTCCTTTGCATTCACCAAGAAGAGTTTCAATTCTGTCCATAACGCAGTTACTAGCTGCATGATTGTGCCTTTTCCGCTTAGTTTTTAGCGCTGCCCCTGCCCCAGCCTCTATAGCTTTCCTTTTATCCATCTGAGACCGTGGTGGTGATAAAATATTCTGTAAAGTATTTTATTATGATGCAGCCTACAGGGTGGCACAGTATTAAAATAATATATAAAGCGAGGGTCAGTGATGCCTATTTGAAAAGTCAATGTTAGGGGGGTGGCCCAGTCCAGCCTCTTCTGGGCTCCGATGGGTGGGGACTGGCCCGCCCTTGGCCCGAGCTTTGCCCGGGCGCGGCCCGAAGTCCCCCACGCGCTTTATAGCGCTCGTTGGTGTCAAGTGGGTGCAGGTGGTTGTGAAAATGGCCACCTCCTGGGGCCTCAAAGCAGCTTGGGATATGTAGTCCCTCTCAAGTCTTTAGCGCGTCCCGCGCCACGAAGTGCCCCCACTCGCTTTATAGCACTTGTTGGTGTCAAGTGGGTGCAGGTGCTCGTGAAAATGGCCGCCTCCTGGGGCCTCAAAGCAGCTTGGGATATGTAGTCCCTCTCAAGTCTTTAGCGCGTCCCGTGCCGCGAAGTGCCCCCACGCGCTATGTAGCGCTCGTTGGTGTCACGTGGGTGCAGGTGCTTGTGAAAATGGCGGCCTCCTGGGCCCTCAATGCAGCTTGGGATATGTAGTCCCTCTCAAGTGTTTAGCGCGTTCCGTGCCGCGGAGTGCCCCACGTGCTTTATAGTGCTCGTTGGTGTCAAGTGGATGCAGGTGCTCGTGAAAATGGCCGCCTCCTGGGGCCTCAAAGCAGCTTGGGATGTGTAGTCCCTCTCAAGTCTTTACCGCGTCCCCTAGATTACTCTAAATACCACCTCTTATTTGCCCATATTTATTTTCACTGCCATTATCTATATGCAATATGCAATATATAATCTATATCTTTATCGATATGCATATATTACACACTTATAGCCACTGTGCAGTTCTACATGAGTAAGAGTTTCCATGGAAGAAGAGTTCTTTTCTTTTGTTAATAACTTTGGTGCTGTTTGACAAATCTTCACAAGACTTTCTAAAAAAAGGTTTATCCACCTCAGCTCCTTCCTGGGCAGAGAAAAAGAGGAGTCACAAAACACGTTTTTTCCTAATACAATTTCCATAAGAAAAATCAGACAATGATGCAGAAAGAAACAGCTGAACAGAATGGCACCAAATTTGACAGAAGGCTTGATTTTTATTTACTCAGAAAGCATGCTTTTGGGGATTTGATATGAAAGCATTCAGATGTTTTCGAGAAATTAAGCTTTAAAAAATAGGTATTTGGATTGTTAGTACTGCAGGACTTCCACTCAGCTCCCATTGTGAACCAAATTTAAAATTAGGCTAGTTTTAGTGGCTGCTAGGGCTTTTTCCTCCTGTCAGCCTTTTCTATCTGGACTGAGCGCTCTCATTGGCTGGCTGCAATATGAAATCAAATGTTTCTGCTGTCATCACGGGATACAGCGACTCAGTCTTGAATCTTAAAAAGAAAGGAGGTAGTAGGGGGTGAGGTTACCATGTGCACCTGAACCTTATGGAGGTGTTCCCATGGGACCTCACCTGACGCCAATAATAAGAAAAAATTGGCCCATCTGTCCTGTAAGACTCTCACAGAAATTTTGAGTGCTCCCACAACAGTCTTGAAGGGCCCAGTGCAGCCTTTAGTGCTCCTGTAGGAGATCCAAAGGCCTGAGTAGGAGGTGTGTGGGGGCTGGAAACAGGATCTGGCCATGGGCCACTCCCTGTGGCCAACTCCTCTTCAAAAAGCAGCCAAAGGGGATAGGCCACCCATGTGTGGTTGGTCACCCACAAGGTGTGGGGGTAATTAGTCCTCCATGGCCGCTTGGGTGCATGGCCTGGCTACAAACCAGGCCCTCATCCAATCCCCCCTTTGCACAATGACAATCTTACATTACTGATGACATCTGAAATCTATGTAGGTGCAAACTATATTTATATCAGTCAAGTATAACTGATAAACTTCAGTGTTTTTTTTTCAGTTTTAAAGCAGTAGTTTTTTTATTAGTAGAAGGCCTACATATAATCACTCTTAACCTTTGTGTTCTTCAAGTGTTTTTTGAATGTTTTCCAACGTACGTTAAATTCTTACTATCTTACTTATGTATAACTCCACTTTAATCTTTGTTTTTTCCAGTGAGTATATTTAAAAATACATATACATACATAAATGCGTATACATATGCACACACAAACACACACACACATATATTGTGTAGCTACAGTTAGTTTAAAGTTTCCGAATTAAGGGTATATTCTGTTTTGCTACTAAATTTGGTGCTGCTTAACAAACCTGCACTAAACTTACACAAAAAGTTCATCTACCTCAGTTTCTGCATTGACAACGAAACCTAGCTCAAAACCCAAAGCAGGCAAGCCAGTCAATTTTAAGAGTTTTAAGTTTAATTCAGTGCTTAATGTGTCCCGGTGTTTTCCAGTGCTTGGCACTCGCACTTATTTCCCAACCCTGGCACGTATTTCTAACATTGCACCACATGGTGGTGCAGTCTACAGCCCAAATTTAAGAGGGCTTAGCGCGTCCTTGTGCCACATTAGCTTCATTTTTTATGAAGCTTATGTGTCTCAACGAGGCCAAATTCACCACAGCAGATTTACAAAGTGGAGCAATGCAAGCATTGCGTCACTTTGGAAACCCTTGTGCCACATTATGCCTGCGCCAGGCATAATGTATGCAAGGGGGACCGCAAAAACTGTGCAGTGGAATCTATAAGATTCCACTGCACCATATTTAGCAACAATTTTTATTTATTTGTTTTGTAATTTTTTTATTGGTTTAAGAGCGTCAATGAGTACATTTATGATATAACAACAATAATAAGCAAAGATAGACAAGGAATAGCATATCCCAAGTGCTATATGTCATCCTCTATAAGCGGCATGATGAAAGACCGCTGTCCAACATAATCTGGATAAATAACCAAGACACGTTTACGTTCTGCAGTGTATACGCACAATGCCAAAAGGGACAAAGAAAAAGACGAAGGCGAAAAAATAGGAATGGTAAGAGGTAACTGTGCTGACAAAGGTGAGAGCATCATGGTAGGGTGGTAGAGTGATAAATCGATAAATGGGAGAGAGAGAGGGTCATAGATTCAGAGCAAGCTTGGGCCAGCGTTCATCTAGAGGGGGTATCGAGCACCGTAAGGGGTCACCGTCCGAGATGAGTCTGTTGTATAGGAATTGGAACATCCCCAACCAGTGCAGGGATTGCCAGGGGAGAAGGGAGAGGAAAACAGAGCAGAGAGCAGGAGGAAAGAGGGAAAAGGGGAGAAATAGGGGGGAAAGGAGAGGGAGGGATGGGTGTTAGAGGCAGGAGACAATGATAAATAGGGGGGAAGAGAGGGACAGGGAGGGGAGAGGGTAGTGGGGCTGGCATCCCCGAGACAGAGGGGGTATAAATAAAATATGGAGGGAGAAAGAGAGAGAGAGGGGGAGGACGAGGGGGAGAGGAACGGGAGAAAAAGAGTTCAGGTGAGCAATGATAGCGCCTCTATGATAGGGGAAAGGGGACGAAAAGGAAAAAGGGGGAGGTAGGGAGAGGGTGAGGGGGTAAGAGGAAGAGGAGAAAGGGAGGGGATCCGAAGTAGTGAGGGGTAGGGGGAGTGAAAGGCGTGAGGAATTAGCTTGAAATAGGTGATGGCAGCGGCATGGCTAAGGCATCTGTGAGGAATGGGGCCCATATCTGGGCAAAATCGGCAGCTTGATCTTGAAGATTATAAATGATTTTTTCATGCTGAGGTATACTAGTCATTGCAGCTATCCATTCCTCAGACGTGGGAGGGGCAGCTGATCACCAGCATCGCAAGATACATATTTTTGCTGTTGCCAGAGCTATGTGTAGTAGTCTTTTTTGATGCTGCGTTAAGGCCGGAAGAGGATTCGTATCATGCAGCATGATAAGGGAGGGGGGAAGGGGGATGGTAGGGACATGGAGTCCAATAGGGTGTCCTCAACAGTCTTCCACAGGGGCCGAACCGTTGGACATCCACTGAGTACATGGAGCAAATCAGAGTGTGCTTCTGTGCAGCGCCAGCATAGTGCGTACGGAAGGAGGCCAGTTCTATGCAACTTCGTCGGTGTCCAGTACAAGTTGTGAAGCATCTTGAAGAGGCAGAATTTCAGACGGGCTTCATGCGTACCTCTGTCCAGTGTGTCCACTATGTCTGCCTAGTCCTTCGCGTCAAAAGCTTGTTGGAGATGGATTTGCCATTGTAGGCGTAAGTTGTCCAACACTGGGTGCGAGTATAGGTGATCTGTAATAACTTCATACAGGCCAGCCATTACTCCTTTATGTTTCCCCCATGTCTTCATGTACGCTATTATGAGTGAGGCCTGGAGTCCTCATCAGATAATGTCCATATGTTGGCGCAGACAGTGCTGGAGTTGGAGGTACCTTCACTCCTGTTTGGAATGAAGGTGGAATTCCTCCTATAGCCTGGCAAAGGGATTAAGGGGGTCATTCTGACCTCGGCGGTAAAAGGCGCTTACCGCCGGTCAGAAGACGCCACAACACCGCCGCGGTCGCGGTAAACCGCAACGGTCATTCTGACCCTCAAGAGGCAAACCGTCAAAAACCCGACATCAACAAAAGTCCGCCACACCAACGGCCAGCGTTAAACTGGCGAAGACCAAACCTCCACCGTCACGCCAACAGAAAAACGCCCATGCCATTACGACCCACGAATCCACGCGGCGGTCTTTCAACCTCGGTATTCCATTGGCGGTACACACCGCCGCGCTCAAAATACACATACAGCTCCAAAACACAGCCACATTGGACAATTTGAAATACACACACCTGAGACACATACACACAACACTCCCACACACCCAATTAACTATAAAACACACACCCACATCACCCACAAACCCCTACGACCACAAATCAGAGAAGAAGCCCAGAGAGAGACAGCACAGAATAGAGAACACCATCACACAGAGGCACACTACACCATCACCCACACAACAACCACGCACAAAACACCACACACCACTACACTCACCACACTCATCACCGCAAACACCACCCCACACCTCATCCACACCACCCCATGGCACCCCAAAGACACCCCAGGTTCTCAGACGCAGAACTGAGGGTCATGGTGGAGGAAAGAGTTCGGGTAGAGCCCCAGCTCTTCGGTACACAGGTGCAGCACACCACCATTGCCAGGAAGATGGAGCTATGGAGCAGAATAGTGGACAGGGTCAACGCTGTGGGACAGCATCCACGAAATCGGGACGACATCAGGAAGCGGTGGAACGACCTATGGGGGAAGGTGCGTTCCATGGTATCCAGGCACAACATCGCGGTGCAGCGGACTGGCGGCAGACCCCCACCTCAACCTCCAGAAATTACAACATGGGAGGAACAGGTCTTGAACATCCTGCATCCTGAGGGCCTCGCAGGAGTATCTGGAGGAATGGACTCTGGTAAGTCTCATCTTCACTACTTCATCCCCCCCACCCCACCAGCATGCCAACTCATACCTCCACCCTCCCCCCACCACCATCACACATCCTCATTGCTAATGTCTCACCATCACAACCCACCCATCCCAACACCAAACCCTGCATGCCACCACAAACCATCGACAGCCATTACCTAAGCATGCCCACTGCACATACCCATCTCCCCCACAAACCGCCATCACAACAGCCCCCACAAAGGAATGCCAGCACTGGGGTACACGGGCACCCACCCATTGCACGCTATGGCACACACAGAAGCAATAACCCTACTCTTATACCCCTGCAGGACCCGAACGCCACCACACCGCCCAGGAGGGTCCAGAAATGTCCATCCTACCCCCAGAAAAGGCCCCCAGTGATGACAGCAGCTCTGTCTCCCTAGACACAGATGACCAGCCCGGCCCTTCGGGGACCTCGGGACAGTCGGTTCCCCTCAGACAGCCACAGGCTACAGCAGACTTACCCCCCTCTGGGAACACCAGCACAGCACTCACCCAGCGGGCCCATGCCTCTGTCTCCAGGACACGTCAATCAGCAGTGTGTCCACCACTACAGGGCACCCAGGTTAACCCACCACCCCAACAACAACAGGGACCTGGGGGCAGTGGTAGTGGGCACACGGTCCAGGGGACAGAGGCCCAGGGAAACAGGGGAACTGGGAGGGCTGCTGTGCGACTGGGGGGGACAGGCCCAGGGAACCCACTCTCCACGAGGCCCTCTCCTCCATCATGGGAGCATACCACCACTCCCAGGAGACGATGGTGACGGTCCTGGCCAGGTTCCAGGAGATCCAGGTACTGAAGGAGGAACAGTTTATGGGGTTCAGGGAAGAACTGAGAAACATTAGTTCCGTAATGGGCACCATCGTTGTGGCTCTCAACCAGATTGTCACCACATTGCGGGACCATGTGACACCACAAAGGGCCCCTGTCACTAGCATGGACCAGGAACAGGCTACCACCTCCGCCGGCGCTAGTGGACAGGAGGCCCCGACACAGCAACAACCGGCCACCAGAACCCCACCTCCTGCAGAAGAAGAACCACCCCGCAAGCGGGGCCTGAGATCTAGGAAGAAGACAGAGTAGGATGCCAAGACCCCCGCCAGGAAAGGATACCCCCTGATGTCATCCCACTGTCCCACATTGTCACCCTGTCCAACCTTAAACTGCCCCTGCTCCACCTTCCACAGGCATATGGACAATGCACCTGTGAGACTGAGAATCTGGACTCTGCCATGGACATTCCTCCACCATCACCCATCACCGATTTTCAACCATGTCCCAAAATTGAGCACTTTAATAAACACACTTATTGCACACAAATAATCTGGAGTCTGCCAGTTTTTTTGAAAATATGTATTAGACATAAACGTGCCAAAATGACCAGTTACATTGTGATGACAACATACCACTGTCACACAGCTGTAGTCCATGGGCAAACAAAGCAGAGGTCATGCAGTGGGGCCCACATCTCTGAAATTGGAAGGAAAAGTCACAACTCTGTTAGCATCCACTGGGTGAAAAGGACAGACAGTAGAGAGGCAGGAGACTGTAAGTAAATGTAAAATGGCGGTGTTGATTCTTACCTGTGTGTTATTGAAAATACTGCTGTATCACTGTGTCCCTGTTGTCTGTGTCGTCCTCTTCGTCTTCCTCCTCTTCACTCTCCGCAGGCTCCACAGCTGCTACAACACCACCATCTGGACCATCCTCCTGCAGAAAAGGCACCTGGCGTCGCAATGCCAGGTTGTGAAGCATACAGCAGGCCACGATGATCTGGCACACCTTCTTTGGTGAGTACATTAGGGATCCACCTGTCATATGCAGGCACCTAAACCTGGCCTTCAGGAGGCCAAAGGTTCTTTCTATAATCCTCCTAGTTCGCCCATGGGCCTCATTGTAGCGTTCCTCTGCCCTTGTCCTGGGATTCCTCACTGGGGTCAGTAAGCACAACAGGTTGGGGTAACCTGAGTCACCAATTAGCCACACACGGTGTCTCTGTAGTTGTTCCATCACATAAGGGATGCTGCTATTTCGCATGATGTACGCGTCATGCACTGACCCAGGGAACTTGGCATTTACATGGGAGATGTACTGGTCAGCCAAACAGACCACCTGGACATTCATGGAATGATAACTTTTTCTGTTCCTGTACACCTGTTCACTTTCACTGGGGTGTACCAAAGCCACATGTGTCCCATCAATGGCACCAATGATGTTGGGAATATGTCCAAGGGCATAGAAATCACCCTTCACTGTAGGCAAATCCCCCACCTCAGGGAAAACGATGTATCTCCGCATGTGTTTGAGCAGGGCAGACAACACACTGGACAACACCTTGGAAAACATAGGCTGAGACATCCCTGATGAAATGGCCACTGTTGTTTGAAATGACCCACTTGCTAAGAAATGGAGTACTGACAGCACCTGCACTAGAGGGGGGATCCCTGTGGGTTGGCGGATGGGTGTCATCAGGTCTGCCTCCAGCTGGGCACACAGTTCATGTTTAGTGGCTCGGTCAAGCCTGTATGTCAGAATGACACGTCGTTCCTCCATTGTCGACAGGTCCACCAGCGGTCTGTACACGGGAACATTCCTCCATCTCCTCGCAAGTCCAGTGGACGGTGCCTAGGAAGGACAACAGCGAGCACAGAGTCAATCAACCCACAGGTAAGTTCCCACAGCTTGCACAGTACATGATTCTCTATGCATTGAATGGCTTGTATGAGTGTCGATGCAAGGCCTAGGCATGTGAGACGCAGTAGAAATTAAGCCATGTGGGCCCTTGAAATGGCGGCTGCCTGACCTGTGAAGTGCGACAATGAGATGTGAGGTCAATGCGCTGGCGTGGCACACCGTGGCGGTAGGCGGTCGAAGACCGCGGCGTAAAGCCGCATTGGTTAACATTGAACCCTATGCGTTTCAGGAGCCAATGACAAAGTGCGCCGGCGGTCGCGGGACGCACCGCCGCGGTACGCACCGCCGCGGACGTGACCGCCATTTTCTATCTGGTTAATCACTCGAGACCTGATCATCCACAGGAGAGGACCTATACTGCAAGTGCTGCTGTGACCTCGGTCTGGAAGATACAATGGCTGCTGCGACTGGGGAAAGGGCCCCTGCCTTCACTTCTGAAGAATTGCAGAAACTCGTGGATGGGGTCCTCCCCCAGTATGCGCTACTCTACGGTCCTCCAGACCAACAGGTAAGTACACTGGGAGCATGCTTTGGGGGCAATGCCTGTGTTGAGTCGGGTGGATGAAAGATGGTGGGGAGGGGAGCGATTGAGGCATGCATCAAACGACGGATGAGAGCATGTGCCACATGGCAAGGGTGTAGATGGGGGGCCACTCACTTCGAGCATGCAGAAAATTATAATAATGTTATTTCTCCCCTTGTACATGTCACATAGGTCAACGCCCATCAGAAAATTGACATTTGGCGTGCCATCGCCAAGGACATCCGGACCCTGGGGGTCCACAACAGACGGGGCACCCACTGCCGCAAGAGGTGGGAGGACATCCGCCGCGGGAGCAGGAAGACCGCGGAGGCTCTGCTGGGGATGGCCTCCCAACGTAGGAGGGGTGCCACTCGTCAATTGACCCCCCTGATGTCTCGTATCCTGGTGGTGGCCTACCCAGATTTGGATGGGCGCGTGAGGATATCACAGCAGACACAAGGGGGTGAGTACCAGCACATTCTGCTATCTTATCGCGCAGAGGAGGTGTCTGGGTGGGGGAGGAGGGCTGTGGGTATCCCTATGCCAGGGCGATTTCTGTAGGCTAGGCCCCTCCGTAAGGCATGGCCCTGTGCCCCCGCCCCCCACCTCTGTAGGGTGCCAAGTACAGCTATCCATGGCCCTGTGTCACCTATGTGTGCAGTTGTCGTCCATAGGCTTGTAGGCCAAGTCCCAATGATTGAGTAGTGTACCCCAAGTGCGCGGCGTAGTGCAGGGGGCTTCTGTGTCTGTCCTCTCCGCCAACTGTGTTGCCAATGGATGCACTCAGCATGTCTTCATTCCCCCCCCCCTTTTTTGCTGCTCTTCCTGTTCATGTGTGCATTAGCATCATCAGGTGGAGGAGAAGTGGCATCGGAGCACGAGGGAGCTGCAGCTCACATGGCCCTGGAGGGCCATGCAACCGACTCGGAGTTCACCAGTGAGACGGAGGGCGAGGGGAGCTCCACAACGGGGACACGTGGAGACATCAGCGACACAGACACGTCCTCGGAAGGGAGCTCCCTTGTGGTGGCGACAACATCCGTGCCCACCGCAACAACAGGTACAGCCGCCACCCAGCGCAACAGCTCCGCCCTCCGAGCAGCCCCTCTGCGATCGCCCCGTGCCCGCTCGCACACGAAGGCGGGCATCTCCTTCGCCCCAGGCACCTCAGGCCCTGCCCCAGTTACCCCTGCTGCCCTCAGTGAGGAGGTCATTGACCTCCTCAGGACGCTCATTGTTGGGCAGTCTACCCTTTTGAATGCCATCCAGGGGGTAGAAAGGGAGGTGCACCGGAGCAATGCATACCTGGAGGGCATTCATTCGGGTCAGGCTGCCCATCAGCGATCGTTCAACGCTCTGGCCTCAGCACTGACGGCAGCCATTGTCCCTTTCTCCTGCCTCCCTCCTCCAACTTCCTCCACCCAGTCCCACTCCCCTGTTCCTCTGCCTATCCCAGACACACCTACAGACCAGCCTGCACACACCTCAACACCCAAGGGCAGCTCATCCAGACATAAGCACCACACATCACACAAGCATTCACACAAGCAACAGCCACATGCAGACATACCAACAGCCACTGCCTCCTCGGTGTCCCCCTCCTCCTCGTCTCCCTCCTCCCTCCCTGTGACGTCTCCACTCACACTTGCATGCACAACATCATCAGCCACTACGTCCATCACCAGCACACCCACCAGAACACTCCGCACACGTGCAGTCACCACCCCCACTGCCATTTACACGTCCCCTGTGTCCTCTCCCAGTGTGTCTGTCACCCCCTCTTCCAAACCACACAAACGCAGGCAGCCACCCACCCAACAGCCATCCACCTCACGACAGCCTCCGTCACAAGCACCTGCACCCAAAGACACCACACTTGACTCTCCTACAACCACATCCTCTTCCTCCACTCCCATACCCACTGCACCTACCCTTCCCACTGCTCCTAAAAAGTTTTTCCTGTCCAAAATGAACCTCTTTCCATCACCTGACCCACCCCCTCCATCTCGTAAGAGTCCAATCAGCACCTCAGCCACCACAACCCCTGGACCTACAAGGTCCATAGTACAGGGATATTGGAGTCCACCACCTTCTAGGGCAGCAACATCGGCCAGCAGTAAAGGGACAGCCAGCCCACCCCCTGGGAAGAAAACCAAGAAAGGCAAGGCCCGGCGCGAGAGGCCAGAGACGGCAGCCTCCAAAGGCACTACCCTGGCACTGTCAGGAAGTGGGGTGCCACCTGGCACATCTACAAAGAGAGGCAAGGGCCACAGAGAATCACAGAAGGATGGCAAGGGCAGCACGGCTGACAAGTCCGGCAGCAGGCGAGCTGCCCAGGAGGGCCCCACCAGCCCCATTCCGGGTGTGAAGGAGGACACCCACGAGCCCGGGACTCCAGCACAGGAGGGCCCCGGAAGCGAGAAGTCGGATGGCGAGTGAACTCCATATATTGGCCGGATATGGTGCCCTGGAGACACATGTCAAGAACCGCTGAACAGGGCCCTTCAAGACAAGCACCGCTGAACAGGCCCTTCAAGACAAGCACCGCTGAACAGGGCACCGCCGTCTCAAGCACCGCTGAACAGGGCCCTTCAAGACAAGCACCGCTGAACAGGCCACCGCCGTCTCAAGAACCACTGAACAGGGCCCTTCAGGACAAGCACCGCTGAACAGGCCACCGCCGTCTCAAGAACCGCTGAACAGGGCCATTCAAGACAAGCACCGCTGAACAGGGCACCGCCGTCTCAAGAACTGCTGAACGGGGCCCTTCAAGACAAGCACCGCTGAACAGGGCACTGCCGTCTCAAGAAGCGCTGAACAGGGCCCTTCAAGACAAGCACCGCTGAACAGGGCCCTTCAAGACAAGCACCGCTCCCCTGGGCCCTTCATCTCAAGCACCGCTCCGCTGGGCCCTTCATCTCAAGCACCGCTCCGCTGGGCCCTTCATCTCAAGCACCGCTCCGCTTGGCCCTTCAAGACAAGCACCGCTCCGCTGGGCCCTTCATCTCAAGCACCGCTCCGCTGGGCCCTTCAAGACAAGCACCACTCCGCTGGGCCCTTCATCTCTGCACCGCTCTGCTGGGCCCTTCATCTAAAGCACCGCTCCGCTGGGCCCTTCATCTCAAGCACCGCTCCACTGGGCCCTTCAAGACAAGCACCGCTACGCTGGGCCCTTCATCTCAAGCACCGCTCCGCTGGGCCCTTCAAGACAAGCACCGCTCCGCTGGGCCCTTCATCTCTGCACCGCTCCGCTGGGCCCTTCATCTCTGCACCGCTCCACTGGGCCCTTCATCTCAAGCACCGCTCCCCTGGGCCCTTCATCTCTGCACCGCTCTGCTGGGCCCTTCATCTCAAGCACCGCTCCGCTGGGCCCTTCATCTCAAGCACCGCTCCGCTGGGCCCTTCAAGACAAGCACCGCTCCGCTGGGCCCTTCATCTCAAGCACCGCTCCGCTGGGCCCTTCAAGACAAGCACCGCTCCGCTGGGCCCTTCATCTCTGCACCGCTCTGCTGGGCCCTTCATCTCAAGCACCGCTCCGCTGGGCCCTTCATCTCAAGCACGGCTCCGCTGGGCCCTTCATCTCTAGCACTGCTCCGCTGGGCCCTTCATCTCAAGCACCGCTCCGCTTGGCCCTTCAAGACAAGCACCGTTCCGCTGGGCCCTTCATCTCTGCACTGCTCCGCTGGGCCCTTCATCTCAAGCACCGCTCCGCTGGGCCCTTCATCTCAAGCACCGCTCTGCTGGGCCCTACAAGATAAGCACCGCTCCGCTGGGCCCTTCATCTCAAGCACCTCTCCGCTGGGCCCTTCATCTCAAGGACCGCTCCGCTGGGCCCTTCATCTCAAGCACCGCTCCGCTGGGCCCTTCAAGACAAGCATCGCTCCGCTGGGCCCTTCATCTCTGCACCGCTCCGCTGGGCCCTTCATCTCTGCACCGCTCCGCTGGGCCCTTCATCTCTGCACCGCTCTGCTGGGCCCTTCATCTCAAGCACCGCTCCGCTGGGCCCTTCATCTCAAGCACCGCTCCGCTGGGCCCTTCAAGACAAGCACCGCTCCGCTGGGCCCTTCATCTCAAGCACCGCTCCGCTGGGCCCTTCAAGACAAGCACCGCTCCGCTGGGCCCTTCATCTCTGCACCGCTCCGCTGGGCCCTTCATCTCAAGCACCGCTCCGCTGGGCCCTTCATCTCAAGCACGGCTCCGCTGGGCCCTTCATCTCTAGCACTGCTCCGCTGGGCCCTTCATCTCAAGCACCGCTCCGCTTGGCCCTTCAAGACAAGCACCGTTCCGCTGGGCCCTTCATCTCTGCACTGCTCCGCTGGGCCCTTCATCTCAAGCACCGCTCCGCTGGGCCCTTCATCTCAAGGACCGCTCCGCTGGGCCCTTCATCTCAAGCACCGCTCCGCTGGGCCCTTCAAGACAAGCACCGCTCCGCTGGGCCCTTCATCTCAAGCACCGCTCCGCTGAGCCCTTCAAGACAAGCACCGCTCCGCTGGGCCCTTCATCTCAAGCACCGCTCCGCTGGGCCCTTCAAGACAAGCACCGCTCCGCTGGGCCCTTCATCTCTGCAACGCTCCGCTGGGCCCTTCATCTCAAGCACCGCTCCGCTGGGCCCTTCATCTCAAGCACCGCTCCGCTGGGCCCTTCAAGACAAGCACCGCTCAAATGGGCCCTTCATCTCTGCACCGCTTCGCTGGGTCCTTCATCTCAAGCACCGCTCCGCTGGGCCCTTCATCTCAAGCACCGCTCCGCTGGGCCCTTCATCTCAAGCACCGCTCCGCTGGGCCCTTCAAGACAGACACCGCTCCGCTGGGCCCTTCATCTCAAGCACCGCTCCGCTGGGCCCTTGAAGACAAGCACCGCTCCGCTGGGCCCTTCATCTCAAGCACCGCTCCGCTCGGCCCTTCAAGACAAGCACCGCTCCGCTGGGCCCTTCATCTCAAGCACCGCTCCGCTGGGCCCTTCATCTCAAGCACCGCTCCGCTTGGCCCTTCAAGACAAGCACTGCTCCGCTGGGCCCTTCATCTCTGCACCGCTCCGCTGGGCCCTTCAACTCAAGCACTGCTCCGCTGGGCCCTTCATCTCAAGCACCGCTCCGCCCTTCATCTTAAGCACCGCTCCGCTGGGCCCTTCAAGACAAGCACCGCTCCGCTGGGCCCTTCATCTCAAGCACCACTCCGCTGGGCCCTTCAAGACAAGCACCGCTCCGCTGGGCCCTTCATCTCTGCACCGCTCCGCTGGGCCCTTCATCTCAAGCACTGCTCCGCTGGGCACTTCATCTCAAGCACCGCTCCGCTGGGCCCTTCAAGACAAGCACCGCTCCGCTGGGCCCTTCATCTCAAGCACCGCTCCGCTGGGCCCTTCATCTCAAGCACCGCTCCGCTGGGCACCGCCGTCTCAAGCACCGCTCCGCTGGGCCCTTCATCTCAAGCACCGCTGGCCCATTGGCAGAAGGGGCAGGCCCGGATCTGTGTCGGGCAGGGCTGCACGATGCACTCTGGGCACCATGCCTCCTCCAGTACCAGTGGAGTCTGTAATCCACTTGAGAGAATGTGGCTTTGCACTCCCCAGGATTGCACAGTGGGCAAGCCACCCACTGTAGAGACTTGTGAGACTGTGGCTTTGCACTCCCCAGGATGGCACAGTGGGCAAGCCACCCACTGTAGAGACTTGTGAGACTGTGGCTTTGCACTCCCCAGGATGGCACAGTGGGCAAGCCACCCACTGTAGGGACTTGTGGGACTGTGGCTTTGCACTCCCCAGGATGGCACAGTGGGCAAGCCACCCACTGTAGAGACTTGTGAGACTGTGGCTTTGCACTCCCCAGGATGGGACAGTGGGCATGGAGGCCCCTCGTGGATCTGACGTCGTGGACTCATGTGGCTGAGGTGCCTCCCCTTCCCTTCCCCCTGAGGTGCCTGTTGATTTCTATCTGATGCCCCTGCAGTGTTCTCTCCAATGGCTTCGGGTCTCCTGTGTGGGCTTTGCCCATGTGTTGAGGCCCATCGGCCCACGTACAATGACTGAAACCCAATTTGGACAGGACAATTTACATATGTGTATATAGTTATAGATGTTTGAATTTTTTTTTTACGTAGCCTTACAATATATTTGAATTTCATGATCATTTTATTTTGTCTTTGCATTCTTCCGGGGGGTTTGGGGGGTGTCACTCTGAATTGTTGCTCTGCATTGATGTGTAGGTAGTTGTGGGTGAGGGTGGGTGTGTCGCGTATGTATGTGCCCGTAATCTTTTCTCCTCCCCCCTCCCCTGTGTCGTAGATGCAGTACTCACCGTTGTCTTCTGCGCCGGCGTTCGTGCTCCTGGTAGAGGAGCAGGTAGATAATAGCTGGTAGGATGTGTAGTTCTGGTTCCATGCTATCCAGATTCCTCGTGGAGTGTGTAGAGGTGAGCGTTTTCCCGTTCGTAGTCTGTTTCCGCCGTGTTTTTATCGGCGGGGCTCCCGCCCCGGAAAAGGTGGCGGATTGGTGAGTTGTGATAGGGTGGGCGGTACATTGTCTCCCGCCTGTCTGTTGGCGGTCACCGCCGCGCTGTTTGTTTGTCCCGCCGTGGCGGTCGGAGTATTAAAGTGGCGGTCTCTGTTGGCGGTTTCCGCCAGGGTCCGAATTCCATTTTTTGGACCGCCTGCCTGTTGGCGGGTTGGCTGCCGCTTTAACACCGACCGCCAGGGTTGGAATGACCCCCTAAGTCCGTCATCTTCCGTCTATCCCAGCTTCCCTCCATTCTGACCAGTTGAAAGGCGCTCCATCTATACGCAGGCTATCTTTGCGTCACAGGGGAGCTTGGGCATGGAGGAAGGGGTGTACCCCCAGGAGACGATGGGCTCTCTGCCACGCCACACGGGTCGTCTTCAGTATTGGGTTCAAATTGCCAGGGAGTGCAGGGGTCATTCGATAGAACCCATCAAGGCCTCCAGCATGGGAGAGTAGCTCTTTCTCTACCGGGACCCACAGCAGCAATTCCGCATGCTGGGTAAGGTTGCGGCCAGTGAGGACAGTTGGAGAGCTAGGGCGTAATGCTCCACCGAGGGGAACCCCATTCCGCCGTAGGATCTACTTGCTATTAACTTGGCTGGTGCCGACCGTGGACGCATAGTACCTCACACAAAGGATCTGATTGCAGCGTTGATCAACCGTAACATGGTTAGAGGTATCTGGAGGGGTAGGAGTCCCAAGATATAAGTGAATCGCAGCACTGTGACTATCCCTACCGCCTGCAACCGTCCCCACATGGAGAGACCCAACTGAGTCCATTTGTCGAAGTCCAGCCGCATGCGAGCAATGAGGGGATCTAGATTATCTGCTACCATGTGTTCTACGATTGACTAAGACTCCTAGATACTTGAGGTTTTTCGGGGTCCATCGGAATGGGAAACCCAAGAGCGCTGCCTTCGTCGTCATCCATGAAAGAGGGAGGGCCTCACTTTTCCCCCAATAAATCCGATAACCGGAGAGTGGTGCAAAGTCATCTATGATCCCCATTAGAGTGGGCAAGTAGTGCTCAAGGTCGGTCAGCGTTAGCAGAATGTCGTCTGCATATAGATAAAGTTTAGAGGTACTTCGCGGCAGGGGGAGACACCAGTGGAGAGGCGTGGATGGCAGCCACAAGCGGTTCCAGCGCCAAGAGGAACAAATGGCGGGATAAAGGGCATCCCTGGGAAGGGGTCCCAAAGAAAACCCCCACAATTGACCCACGCCGTGGGGCATTCATATAGCAAGCAAATTTTGGATATAAATTGGTCACCTAGTCCGAATTTCTTTAGCGTTGCGAATAAATACGGCCATTCTATTCGGTCAAACGCCTTTTCTGCGTCTAGGGACAATGCCAGCGCAGCCTCCTGCAAGTCTTGGGCCTTCCATAGGGTATGGCAAAGGGTACGTAGGTAGTTGCATGAGTTTCGGCCCTGCACGAAACCCACCTGCCTCTGATGGTTGAGAGACGGTATGACCCTATGCAATCGGTTTGCCAGAATACTGGCTAGGATCTTGATGTCTCCATTAAGGAGGGATATGGGTCGGTAGCTACCACAAAGCAGTGGGTCTTGGCCGGGCTTTGGTATAACAGCAATAATGGAGGAGTTGGAGATCGCTCCTAGAGAGTTCTTCTGACATGCCTCAGTGAGCGCGTCGTGCAGAACGTCTAGTGTATTGTCCTCCATCCATTTATCAAATTCCGCAGGGAATCCATCCTCTCTGGGCGACTTGCGATAAGGGAGGTTGGAGACAGCCTGTAAGAGCTCTTGGCGGGTGATGTCCCCCTCTAGTAACCTACGGCCCTCATCAGATAGCGAGGGGAGAGTGATATTGTTAAGGAAAGTCTCTACCTGGGCAGAAGAGGAGTGCGATTCTGGTGCATAGAGATGACGGTAAAAAGTCGCAAATTCTTCTACTCTCCGCTGTGGGTGCGTGAGGATCTCCCCTGTACTTGCATTAATGGCTGGTACAGCTAAGGTTGCCTCCCTCTGACAGAGTTGAGCTGCCAGCAAGTGTCTGGCCTTCTCCCCCTGTTCATAATGTGTCCCACAGAGTTGGGATGCAAAGCAAATTCGGCCTGAGAGGTGAAAAGCTCATTCAGCGCCATACGGGCTCTCTCCAGTTGTCTACGAGTGGAGAGGGAGGGATGGTCAGTATATTGGAGCGTTAGGCTTCTGATTTCGGTTTCCAGGGCCGTTTGTCACGCCCTCCTTTCTCTGTTCGCCAGTGCGGCGTCATGCATCGTGCGACCTCGTATAGTCACCTTTGCCACCGCCCATATGACCCTTTTGGATGTCACTGAGCTGAGATTATCATGGATGTAAGTGGATGCGTGCGACTGCAGTTGCGCCTTCCCCTCAGGGGTGCGGTAGCGGTGGACAGCAAGTCGCCATGGCTTACCCCCGGGAACATCAGACCTAACTGGATGGTTAAGAAGACCGGGGAGTGATCTGAGAGACCTGCTTCATGTATGCGCGCATCTTGTGTATGTGCCACAATGCTATGTGAGATAAGGAAATAATCCAACCAGGACTGAGTACCGTGTACCGGGGATAAAAAGGTATATTCCCTATCCGCCGGATGCGTCAGTCTCCAGAAGTCTACCAGGCCATTTTCCTGCATAACATCGGATTGCAAGGTCCTGTGTCTGTTATTGGCGATGTCCAAGGGCCCAGTCCTGTCTAATATCGCATTTTAGCCAGGTTCCAGTCTCCCCCAATTATATGTCGGGTAGCCCCTATCTCCGTCAAGAGACGGTTGATACGGAGGAAGAACTGCCTTTTTGAGCCGGTAGGGGCGTATATGGAGCCCACACAGATCGAAGAGCCTCCCAAATTCAGTTTTGCGAACACGTACCGTCCCTCCGGGTCTACCCATGTTTTAGTAACAGTGAGAGGTAGGCTTTTCTGTAGAAGGATCGCAACACCGCACTTTCGGGGCACAGTGCCTTCGGTGCACTGTGGGGGAGGGCTACAGCTAGACAGCAGTGTCCCCACCCAGTCCCGTCATAACTTGTCAAACTCGATTCTGTTCAGATGGGTCTCTTGAAGGAGAGCCACATCTGCCCACTGAGTATTGAGGTATGAGAGTAGTTTCTTCCTTTGACTGAAATGGGTGAGGCTGTGTACATTCCAGGAGATGACCCATAGGGAGGGTGCAGGAAGTAGCCGAGCGTCTGGCCATGACGGAGGGCTAGAGGGGGTGGTGAGAACAGGCGGTGTACGGGAGAGGGAGAAGGGGAAAAGGGAAGGATAGGGTTAAATGTAAGAAAAAGGGGTTTGATGGGAGAAATAACGCGGGGCAATACAAAGGAAAGGAGGGATAAGGTGTCCAGGGGGTGCCAGCTGACGAAAAGAGAGGGGGAGAGGGAAGGCGTTAATGTGGGAGTGTGAAGAAGGTGAGATAGGCGAGGGGAGGACGGGGGCAAAGGAGGGAGGGAAGGGAGGGATGGGGTTTGAGGAGATACTAGGAGGGGGGGAACACGAGAGGATAGGAGACAGAGAGCCAGGGAAAAGAGAGGAGAGTAGGAGGGGGGAGAGGAGGAGAGAGGAGCTGAGAGCGCAGAAAAGGAGTGGCGGGGGAGATAAAAGTAAGATAACAAGGGCAGTAGTGTCAGTCCCAGCGCAGGAGGAAAGAGGAAAAGGGTAGAGGAAAGAGAAGGGGGAGAGAAGAAGGAGAAGATTTGGAGCCAAAGAAGAGCCCCTAAGAATCTATACCGTAGTCTGGGGGTCTACACCTAAACCCTAAGAGCCTCCACGCCAGGCCAACAGGATTCCAGCCGGGGGTGGGGGGGCACAGCGCCAAACCATATCTGACCGTGGACGCAGACTCTCCGCATCCCGGGGACCAGGGCCCCACCATGTAATAGCCTCTAAGGGGTGTCGGGGCAGCGGCATGCAATAGGAGGGCCGGGGTGCTGGGGAGCACCGCAGTCAGTCTGATAGGTCCCTCGGAGGGAGGGTAGACGGGAGGGAGGGAGAACGCTGTGTGTCTCTAAGACAGCAGCAGCGCCGCTTGCGCTCTAAGGGGGATGGAGACGGGGGTAAAGGGAGGGAGGGGGCGGAGCATAACGTAGGCGGCAGTAAAGCAGAGAGAGAAGGCACAGAGCATATTCCTATTCACAGGACCAGTATTATAGAAGCACTCATCGAATAAGCATTGGAGGTACATGAAAGTAATAAACATTAATCAGTAATCCAGTTATCAGTATAGTATTAGCGTACAAGTTAACTAATTAACTAACTGAGAGGGTTGGTAGGACCAAAGGATATAGGGCCCAGTGCATCAACTGTCCTAAAAGGGACTGAACAGCTCTAGAAACTTATGGGAGACCTCTATGGGGGTCTACGGGAAAACATTGTAGTACACTTACAGCATAATCCGCATTATATAGCAATATAGTTATACTCATCCAGCCATCAGACATCAGACATTAGAGTAGCGGAAGGTCTGGCAGTCCTAGTCTGAGGATGTCAAGAGCCTCTGGCTCCGCAGTGCCGTATGACTCATTGAAAGACAGCAAATCAAGATTTTTCCGCTGAGGGCTTTGAGGGGGAACGAGACTTATCCCTGTCCATCACGTGCGTGTGTAGTGCCACTGCATGTAGCACCTGCCCTCTGTCGTCATGGCTGGTCATGAGACGTTCCACATACCATTCTCTGGGAGGAGAAACTGTAGGATGCCGGTCTGGTCCCAACGCCCCTGGGGCGGATCCTTGGGTAGAACATTCTGGCCCGTTGTGTGGAAGTCTTGCGGTGAAAGCGAGACAGAGGTGTCCATGTGTTGTAGGCTATCCAGAAAAGATCGTAGATCTTCTGGCTCATAGTAGTTTTGGGACACGCCAGTTTTCGTAACCCACATTCTCGCCAGTTCAAACAGGCCGAATTTCACCTCTTTCTGGCATAATCTGGGTCGGAGGGCCAGGACTGCCCTCCTATGGGTGCTGGTTTCCTTGGAAAAGTCTGCTGTTATCCAAATTTCCTGACCGCCCCACAGGCAGGGTCCATGCGTGCTTAAGTGCTCTTTGTATAATCTGACGAGCTTGCGTGTCGGAGGAAGCAGGCCATGATTGGCTGGGGACGAGCGGTTGTGTCGGGTCTCTTGGGACCGAGGCTGTGTGCTCTCTGAAACTCTAGGGGTTGGGTCGAAGGCTATGTCCGTGAGTTTGGGCAGTGTCTCCCTCAAGTACGAGTGCATATCCTCACCCTCGATAGTTTCAGGAAACCCTAAGAATCGAACGTTGTCTCTTCTGCTCCTGTCTTCCAAATCTGTCAGCTTGCTGCAAAGGTACAAGAGTTCCTGGTCTCGATCCCGGGTAGATGCAACGTGGGTCTCCACCAGTGACACCCACTGCTCCAACCCCAGCACTCGTGATTGGAAGCCTGCAATGTCTAGACGGATGGATTTTGTTTCTGCCATCAATGAGGCTATTGTGTTGTCCATCCCCTCCAGCCTCATACCCACCGCCGATATCTCCTGAAGGATAAGATCCATGGTGGACTCCTGGGCTGGGTCTGACATAGTGTGGTGCTGGGCGGGCTGATGAGTCACTGGGGCAGGGGGAGATGCCTTCGAATGAAGTAAGGCTTCAGAGAAAAGCAGCTGCCTTTCCAGTTTACTTGAGATCTTGGTCGACGACCTACTGCCTGGCATCTCTGGCACCGGCAATGGGTCGAAATGCAATGTTGCAAGAAATTAGGGCCTCAGGCAACACTCCTGGACCGGTGGGGTAGGTCAAAACTCGCAGTCCAAAGTGAAAGGGAGTAAGGATTGGGGGACTCCGCACTCTCAGCTGGATGCCTGGTAGTTGGCACAACCCCAATGGGGGCCCGCAGCACGGTCCAAGTCGTCAGAGACATTGGGGGCTTCAAGCCGGCGAGGAGGAGACAGCCGGCTATTTCAGCGGGGGTGTCGGCAAAGGGAGGCCCCTCGTCTGCTTTTGAGGGTGTGGGTACTCCATGGGGCAAAGAGCAGTTACTGCCCAGATCGTAGTTTCAGCAGGAAGCTTCAGAAAAGTGTGCTCACTGAAGAGCAGTGCAGCAAGTGGGGATGGGTAGGGAGGCAATCAGAACAGTGTCACTTCGGCGAACAAGACAGAAATCGCCAGTAAGAATGATGCTGCGCTCTGGCAATGTTATTGAGTACTCCCGCTCTTCATCCCTTGATGCCAAGCCCTGATCCGGTGGGGACCACAGTCTCAGGGTCCCTTGAGCGGTGTGGAGGGCTTGGTCACTACGTGGGGGGGGGGCGCCTGATGGCAACACACTAGTCCTGGGGAAAGGTTTGCCAGCGATACCCAGGTTTGCTGGTGATGCTGTGCAATCTTGGCAGGGGTTGGCGGCATTCCATGATCCTTAAGGATCTGCTGATCACCGTCTCTACCTTTCCCTATCTGGCTGCCGCCTCTTCGCCTCCAGGCAGGCCGGCGCGGCGCCGATTAATTCTGGAACAGATGCGTCCTCTCTTGCTCCGCAGGGAGAAGGGAAGGCCCCTCTCATTGGGGGAGGGGTATGCCAAGCAGAGGAGGAGGGGGCAAAAACGGAGCCACGGGTGGGGTTGCGGCCCACCGCCAGTCGCACCGCGCTGCCTCATCCCCTCCAGGCACAAGGATAGTGCAGCTCCTGGTTCCAGCTCCTCTCCGGCCCCTCGGTGTAGCGCCAGGTAGTACGCGGTCCCGCTGCAGATCGCGTTAAGCCGCGCATCAGTAGCGTGTTGGCAGACTGGCAGGGGGGCCACACTCGAACAGGTAGGCCAGCGCCAACTCCGTCCTGACCCTCCATGAGCCTGGAGACAGAGAGATTGACTCCCGGAGGTCGCGGCTCGGGCATTCAGCCTAGGCCGTGATTCCGGGACGCTGGAGCTCTGGGGGTCTCAGGTCCTCGTCACCCCCGGGGGGGGGCCTCCCCCATTGCAGCACATCTCAATGGTTCCCCCACCTCCTTGTGGAGCGGCTCCACGCCCCCGCAGTGCCTCCCCTCCGGCTCCAATCCCGCCGTCCTGCGAAGCTCCTCTCACAGGCGGCCGTCGTCGTCCGTGGCCAGACCACGCCCCCTAGCAGCTATTTTTAATGCCTGCACAGAGCAGGTGTAAAAAAGTGGCACACCATTATTCTTCATGAGCCCCTATGTACCTTGCAGGATTAGCGCCAAAATTGTTGGCGCTAAGCCTGCAATGTACTATAATACATCAAAAAGTTTGATGCTATCGTCCCTAACCTGCACCTTGGTGCACCGTATGTTAAATATGGAGCACACATGGTGGCATTAGGAGGGTGCTAAGCGGCACAAGAAAAGTGGCGCTTCATATAATGCAGCACCACTTTTTTAAAATTTTGGCCAATATATTTTGAAGCAAAGCAGAGCAGCAGTGTGTTTAAGAATACAAAATACATTAAAACTAAAATAATAATAGGTCACCCAAGCCATTTTTAGAGCTAGAGGTGACTTAGAATAGACCAAATTGCCACTTTTCTTGCGGAGTAACAGTTAGTAGATAACAGTGGTATTGGCATTTGGCTGCCACAGCACACCAGAGGTTTGTTCAAATTGCAGTTGACTCGCGTGAACACCCAGGGCCCTGGGACTTATTTTGTTTTTAAATAAAGCACTGGTGGTATTGCCTGAACAATAATCATTTGGTAAATTGGAACAAAGTCCAGTAATTGTTCAAGAGTTTAATGGCTGTTATGGGGAAGAGAAGTTTTGCTCATGTATACCACATAGCTCATTGTCAATTTAAGGTCAAAAGAAGATATGTTGCGTGTAAATCACATGACAGTGATACTGAGACACCTATCATTCTCAAAGCTGGTGTATGTTGGAGAATTTAAACGAGGATGATGATGGTCTTGATGTTGCTGTATGCCTTTATATTGGAAGACATTTGGAGAGGAAAAATTGCAGAAAAGAATGGAACAGAAGTAAACTGACGCCCTTGACTAGTACTATCAGTTCACTTCGATAGGGTGTGAGGTATCAAAGATTAATATAAAGGGCGGACATGTGAAGTAAATTTGTTACTGACTTGAAGGTGTCCATCACTTTTTTGGGAGGAAAGGCCAGCAGCAATTAAACATTCAGCTTCATCTCAAGGCCAAACAGTTCAGTGTAATTGATCAGGGACTAAAAGTGTTCCATTAAAGGACCTGTCAAAGGTTTTGAGAAAATAAATTAGTAAATTAAAGGTTCTTGCACCTAAAATGATATTGAAGGAAAGGGCGGTTTCTAAAAGCCATGTGGTCTATCATGTTCCAATCTTTGTGAGGATGAAGTAGAAGAATTAGGGACTACATTAATGTTGATTCCTCTTTATTGATTTCAACTTTGGTAGTAGTTTGGAAGTGCAATGGATAGGTTAAGTTCATTAGAGATCTTAGGGCCACGTGTACAAAGATCTGGTTTTGGGACTCACAAACTGCGAGTCTTAGCGATTCTCAATTTGCGAGTCGCAAACCAGATGTACAACAGTGTCAATGACACTGTCTTCGATATGCAATGGGGTCGCAAATGGCCTACCTCATGATTATTCATGAGGTAGGTCACAATTTGCGACGCCATTGGTAATGGCGGCACTCACAGGGATGGTGGCCTGCTGGTGTCAAAAGACCACCATGTCTGTGACTACTTTTAAATAAAGCAGTATTTTTTTTTTAAATGCAGCCCGTTTTTCTCAAAGGTAAACGGAATGCATTTCGAGCAGGCAGTGGTCCAAAACTGTTTTCACATTCATTCACAAAGGGGAAGAGGTTCCATGGGGACCCCTTCCCTTTTACGAACGGGTTAGCACCAATTTGAAATTGGTGCTAACTGCAATTGTTTTGCGACTGCATTCGCGGTCACAAAACAATCATACATACCATTTAGATTCGGTATCAGGAAGGGACACCCTTGACACGACCCTTCTTAATACCGATTCACAAAACCCAAACTGCGATCCGGTAACAAGTTACTGAATCACAGTTTGGGCTTTGTACATCCCAAAAAACATTTTTCTAGTAACAAACGGGCCGATTCCGTGAATCAGCCCCGTTGCGACTAGAGAAATGCTTCGTACATCTGGCCCTTAGAGTCCTAATACTAAATATAAAAATATTTCCCCTATCAAAGATTAATGATGTTATCCCATGTGAGAAGTACATTTTCATAGAATAGTCTAGTTCTAAGCAGCATTGCAACGCATTCCACTTTTCTGAGAGCCAAAGCCATCCACTGTTTTAATCACACCATTTGGCTGTTATCAGTTTTGTTTCATGACAGGGCATGTCCTTTGTTTAAGCATGGGCTGCAGCAGTGTTCCAAATGCAGTGTTAGAACAGTTGATGCATTCTTTTTTAAGAACATGGACGAATTTAAATACTTCCATGGCAAAAGTATGGAAAACTATGAGACTGATCAATGTGGGAGGGTGTTTAAGGAAGCAATGATTCTACCACATGTGTGTATGAATATGCCAGTTGCAGAATGCAAGATTGGTGTGTAGCATTTTTTTGTTTTTGTGGAACTAATTGAGCAGCTGTGGCTATGACCAAAGAGAAGTATTATTGCTGGCTATTTATTAAATATGGCCTCATCAACATGCAAATGTAGGTAGTGTGTTCCTAGGATTGGTAGAATTTTACTTGCAGTGCATGTAGAACGTACCATCAAAAATAAATCTATTACCTATATAAGTAAAAAAAATTGAAGATTTTCTACACTTGGGTGTGTCCAGACTATTTGTACTGATTAAGAATGTCACAAAATTATGACATCTCTGAAGATGTACCACCTAAAAATAGAAACGCATCTGCTTTTAATTCAAGCAATTTAGAGGAATGATTGTTCCCTATTATCGATTCAAGGATATAATTGCATAAAAATATTATTTAGAAATCTTATCAAAGGTAAGACTATTGTTTATTATAACTTTGAGAATAATATTGTTATTTAAAAAAGTGGATACTTGTTTTTGGTCTTTTTTGCCAGAAGACAACACTAGAGATACAAAAAATGTAAAGTAAATCTCAACAACGTGCACTAATATACATTCCTGTTGTGGACATAGTACCGACAGGTGCAGAGTGAATTAACGTTCATGTGCAGAAGACCGTCTATAGAAAACAAATAAATTACTGTGACATGAACTATAACCTCCTTCCCGGTCCACCACCCAATGCCCCTGCCCTCCTGGTTTACAAAAGTTCAAAGGTTTTTAACATTTGAATGTGCTGTGAGGTCACTGGTGTCATAATACTGTAACTAGTAGTTGATGAAAGTCACCATATCACATAAATATGAAGTAAAAATACTGCATCTATTGGTTTATGTTACAAATCCTCCGAGAACCCAGTTAGTTATTTTAATACAATTTTAAGTAAAGTAATTTTTTACTAATTTTGGTATGGTTTATTTTTATATTTTTGTGTTTCTCAGCATTAACTTATTTTCTTAGTTTTTAGTCATATATTGTTTCAAGGTAAAATTAATTATATTTTATTCTAACGTGTTCCTAAATGTATTAAGTAATTGCATAAAGTAGGTAAGAATGTCGTTTTTTTCATTTTGATGATTAAATATGGGTGTTGAATTTGTTGTTAAATAAGAACAATGTGTCATAAATATTACGTTTGTGATGTTTCTAGTTTTTTTAAATTGCTTTACTAATTTTTAACATTATTTATATAAATTATTTATTTTGTTGATGAGTTATGGGTTGTTTGGCTGGTTAGAGAATAGAGTGAGAAGTGTTTGAATGAAATAAATGTATATGTCAATAAAGTATTTAGATATCTTAATTTATTTGATATTGGAAATAGTAATTAATCTATTTTTCAAATAGGAACTTAGTTTATTTTGTAATTTGTAAAATGTTAATAAAATGGTAATCATATTACAGCATGTCAGCATTATGTATACATTTTTGAATTATTAATTGATCTATTTTCAATATTATACATTTAGTTCTATTTTTATTTTTTTAATTAATATACTTGTAACATATACTGGATGGATTATATGTTTTATTGTAGTACATGTTTTATCTTATTTAATTTAAAATAATAAGCATGCATGTTTTACATAATTTAAAGAGTTCTTCTTTTTATATCTATGGGAGGAAATATTAATAGTTTTAAAAAAATACTTGCTTTTGTATTGCATTCCATATTTTGTTGCACATTGTTATTTTAAGTATTAATTATCAGTGATCTTGTGTTTTAATTCAAATAGGCTGCGGATGGTTAGAATTAAGAGTTCAATCACTATATTGTTGTATTAAAATGAACAATTATAATAACATTCTTAAACTGATATATTACGGAAGTAGTAATAACATGTTTTAGATTTAATACATTGATGCATGGTAAGTTCAAATATTTTTCATCATGAGATGGGTGTATGTTTAAAATACTAAAAATTCAATCTCCAAAACACTCAATTTGCATTATGGTATTGCTGGGTTGGATTGAAAATAGTAAATCTGCACAAAAGTATTCATGGTAATTTCTTCGAAGTTGTAATAGTATCTGTATTTTTGAAAATTAAAACACTTTTCTCAAAAGTAGTTGGATTGGAGATTCGTGCCATCCTTGCTGCTAGCAATGTCAGTATGCTGCCAGTATGTTGATGACACCCAACTCAATATCAACCGTTCCTCAACCAACAACATGCATAGACATGTAGAGAATCTAGCATGCCCCCAAACACATCCAAAACTGGATGTCAATAAAGTACCTAATGCTAAACCCCACAAATCCCAAATTCCTTCTATTTGACAACAATGCTAAACAATATTTATCCTATCACAGCCCTACCACATACATTCCAAAGGACTTCACACTTAGGCATAGACCTCAGGCCTAATCTCTTTGATTTACCCTCCACTCAAATGTCTCACTCAAAGAACACATCTCTAAGAAGACCAAAACAGCCCGGTTCAAACTTGAAAAAAGTTAAACTTTTTCTTCCAGAGGATTTCAGAATGACCTTGTACATCTAAATGGGGGCCAGCCCTCCTACAATTCATGAAGTAACTAAAAACTCAAATCTTCCTGAAACAGCGTGAGATGGGATAACTTCTCACCACTCCCTTTTTTTCCCCACCACCATTTATTTACTGGGACTTGCTCCCTGTACAGCACTACCTTGATAACCATCTAGGTTGTCGCTTTAGAAATACCAAAACACAATCAACCACATCATTCACTGAAAAAAAAGTCTGATCTCCACAAAAACAATCCTTTTCCTCATTGATGGTTGCATGGAAGTGAGAATACTGACTCGTAGAAATGGGGTTTCTGGTTTGCTAGTGTATGCACCTAAGTCAGGCAGAACCCACCACTCTAGTGAGAGCAAGTAAGTTACACACCAAACATAACCTGGATTCACCCTCGGGAAGCTTGGCGAAGAGCACGCAGGCTCATCATCAGAGACAAGGTGTAAAACGTTTGAGCAGCACAATCACATCAGTAACACAATTAATGCACCACGCAGGAGACCCCACACAGAATGTTGTAAAAATATAAAATATGAATTTAAAGAATATTTTAACGTTCTGAACAATACTGTTGCCAAACTGCAATTCACTTATGAAATCAGTGACACACGAGTGACGTTCCTGGACACAGAAATCTATATAAGAGAAGGAGAGATACATACCACATTACACAGAAAATCTACTGCCACAAATTCAGTGTTACATGCCAATAGTTTTCACCCACCTAATACTAAATGGAACATACCATATGGTGAATTCTTACGGATAAAAAGAATTTGTTCAGAATCTGGAGAATTTGCTAAACATATAAAGGCCTCAGAAGAAAGATTTATCTCCAGACAATATCCCAGGAAATGTATTAATAAGGCAAAACAGCGAGTGGAAAAGATTTCGAGAACAGAATTAGTTCATAAAAAAACTTCTGTGTTGGAAGGTCAATCGGAGGATCCTATACGTTTCATCACAACATACTCCAATAATGTCTCCCAGTTACGGAAGATTCTAACCAAACACTGGTCTATTCTCCAATTGGATCCTATAGTAAAGGAGATTATGGGAGACTTTCCTCGAATGACTTTTAGAAGAGCACCAAATTTGCGGGACAGAATCACGAAAAGTCACTTTAGCTCTCAGAAAAGGGGCAACTGGCTCAAAACAGGTTTTTGGAAATGTGGCAATTGCAAGGCTTGCAAAATTGCGAAAAACACTAAGGAATACACCATTGGTAATGGTGTTACAAAAAGCATTAAACAACATATCACTTGTAAGAGCCGGTTCACAGTATATGTTATTGAATGCCCCTGCGGTTTAAAGTATGTTGGGAGCACCATATGTGAAACAAAGAAAAGGATCCTTGAACATATTCATGCCATCGTCAACACAGACAGAAGTTACGCCACGGCTAGGCATATGGAGTTGGCACATGATAGCCAATGGGAAACAATGACTTTTTATGCGATTGACCATGTCCCCATAAGTGAACGAGGAGGGGACAGAGAAAAGAGACTACGACAATTGGAGTCTAAACACATCTTGGAGATTCGAACCTTGACCCCTATGGGGATGAATCAGGATGAGGAGTTATTTGTACATTTGTAATTTTACATGGCAGCCAATGCAAATAATCATAAAACACAGTTTTTTCTATTTTCTATTCTGCAGCACTTGCAGCTAATATTCAGTTTGGTTAATATTTTAGTTTTTTTATTATGGGGGGAGACATGGACAGTATGTCACATACGCACATTTATGAGGTGTATCAACAGATTGGTTAAATTGGTTTTGTTTTGCGGTAACTACAACTCCCAGAATGCAGCATTATAAGTTTATAGTGCACCAGTTAATAATTGGATTTATTTGGAAATTATGGGAGAGTTTTAGTTGTGTAGACCGCCGTTATTAAACTTAACAAGCAGAGAGAAGTATTTTCTAAGTGCATTTAGAAATATGTTCAGTCTTAATTAATTGTTATCTGTAGATATAAATGTGGAAACAGAAACCCCCTACCGGAAATGCCTGTGATCAAGGTCTCTCAGACCGAAACGTGTAGGGCAGGTGATTGTTGAGCTGTAGACGAAGTTAACTGAGCCTGCATAAATGAAATTTGTGAAACAAGAGATCCCGGAGTGCGGTCGTTCGTGAAGTATTTCATGAATGTTGTTGATATATATATATATATATACATATATATATTTATATATATTTCTCACAAGACCAAAAACAATATAAATCGTAAATGACTGAAATGCTACTATACTACTTGCTACCCTGATTAAGTAATCATCAAACACAAAGTTCATTTTTACATCAGGACATGCAATGCAGCAGTAACACTCACAGTTTGCAATACAGGCATGGATGACACAACATTCCCCAACAGGACATAGGGTGCTGTAAACTTGCACTCATATAAGGTGTACTACGATAATGAGGGATCCCATTGCAAGGATTCCCAAAACATAGGACACTGGAACACCTGAGAACCTATTAAAAGATATATGGTAATTTGTGTAGCTCTTCACAGAGGTGACCCCTCTCCTCACTTGAGGTTCTCTATAATGACTCTCAAACATCAGCAAACAATGCCCCCAGGCCCTTCCCAAGGTAGGGAATGATCATGGGGGGATTTTCCCTGGGCCTCCAGCGTGCAGAATCACAAAAGGAGCAGCTGCCCATGAGAGTGCAGTGTAGCCATTGGAAGGACAAGCTGTCTGGAGTCTGTCCTGGTGAAGAGGTTCACTCCCGGATTCTGAAGGGTGTGAGCCACTGGGGAACCCCGCGCTGTCAGGGTGTCATACATGGTGGTAGTGATCTGGTGCAGGGAAGGATTTGCCTGCAGCCATGCACTTGGTGCAGCCTCTTGACTTTGTCTTTAATATAATAAAATAAAAATCCACTTTAAAAAAAAAAAACACCGAAAAACTCATACCGGTCTCCTATCTCCTGGATCTGCCCGGGAGAATGAATCGTCAATGAGGGCAGGAACTCTCAGGAAAGGGGACCATATAAATATATTTATATATATAGATACACAGCTAACACATCGTTCATTGAACTGTTTCACAAACAGCTAGCTGCTAAAAAAACTCCTAAAAATGGTCTGTCGGAACTAGAGAAACTAGAAAATGGGCCAGATGCATTCACAGTGCCATCACATGCTACCATGAAACCAAAGGAATATGTCAGGTGAGATAAGGGACTACACGGTACAGGATACAAACCTTTCAATTTTATTAAAATGTACTTTAAGGTATTCAACAGAATGCTCTGTTCATCCAGTCAACCTATCTGCTCAGGTGAGGCACCCTTGTACTACCACCACTGTTTTTCTTTTTTAGGACATCAGGCTCATGATTGCAGACTTGCACTTTTAAAATAAAAATGTAATTCTGTGCTATCTCTAAATGTTCAAATAAGGTTTCTCCGCAGGAACAACATTTGTTGGTATGTAATTGTAATTTGGGGGTGAGCTAAGATCATCGGGTCTCGCTACAGGCAGCATTACTTGTGTTGCACCACCTATTGTCAACATGACATCCCATTAAATTACACCTTCTGCATTCTGGTGCTTGGGTACCCAAATTCAGGTACTTGCTCTTCCTGACACTTGAGATATCAATGCTCACACAAAGACACGGACATTAGTGATAATTAAACTGAAAAAAACATCTTGCAGTGTTGTGCATTTTGCCGGGACAGTATTTAGTTTCCATTGCTGCATCCATTACCCTGCAGGATGTTCTGTCATCATACACAGCAAGGCAGCCTCAGTAATCAATTTGCTATGCTTGTCTGTGCTAGTGTATTATGGAAGTGCTGGATGAGCCTTGATCAGGGAATTCTGAGATAGCAGTGTAGTCTCTGCACATAGAGGGGAATAATGGAGCTCCAATTATGGTGCTGGAGTGGGCTCTAGGGCACATTCTGTCATCTATCACCATTCAGCTCACACAGGCAGCACGCTCAGTAACCAAAGCATGCATGCCTCCATAGACAAAGCTGTCAGCTCTGTGAATGGTGAAGTGTGTACAGACCATGGAGAGATGTATTACATAGAAAAGAACAACATGGACGCATGGATTTGATCCTCTTCTGTTGCTGCTTGCCTTTCAGGCTAATCTGCACTCTCCGGAAATGGAACTCATAAGATGTTAGTAGAAGGCACTGTCCTAACAAAAGTGCCTTCAGTGCCCCAAAGACAGAAATTGATGAGAAGGTGACTCATTGACCTTTACTCCCTGCATGGAACAAGCCTCAGTTCTTCCTGAAGGGATGAAAACTGCAGAGAAGTGCCAAACTTCAAATATACTTCTGAAGTCAATATAGGGCTACCAATAGACCTCATCTCCAAGGATGTCTCCCTTTAACAAACTAAACCTTTTCCTTTTGGCTCAATTAGGTTTAAAAAACTATGCAACTCCCAAAATGCTTTAGCTTTTAATGAAAGTCTGAAAATACTTTCTCCATCGTCCCATTAGTGACTAGTTAATATATAGGTGGATGGCCTGTTTCTCCATAAGGTAGACTGACGAAATTACTCCATCGCCCTGATGGAGGTGCAGCCCACCTAATTTAATAATGACCACAAAACTAGTGGTAAATTCAAAAGCATTGGGAGGAACCGCTGTCACAGAGGTTGATGTCAATATTACTTTCAGTTTGGTGCAGCGCTCCATCAAATGTTGGAGCCTTGCCTCAGTGTTTTCTTTTTATTTTCAAACATAAAATCCCCAAACAGAAGCTGAAATTACTATCCTTGCCATGGGAGTCCTCTCCCATGGTGAGGGAAGCAGATAGCAGTTTTTACCCCCACTTACTGACAAGGTTTTCCTGGTAGTGATGGGCAGTGAAAATTGACATCTAAGTCCTCCTATCTAAATTAGGTGGGAGGAATCGAAGGCCTGTCTCCAATGGCCCTTACTCCAAAGAGCCATGAGAGGAGTTTAATGATGGCAGAGACAGAGTAGTTTCTACCATGTTTCAACCTGAGATGCACCTACTTTTAAACTTGCTGAGAAGACCTTTATCTTTGTACCTACACTCCATTTTTTTTGTGACAGAGTATACCCACCACCAAGATCCAATTTGAGCCCTTAGCCATCAGTTGGCATTTATAAATGAAACACTATGGTGACATTTGTCATAAGTTGATATTTTAAACTCTTCTTGCAGGGCCCAAACAATTCCCTATCAGTGAGCAGAGAAGGATGGGGGAGGAGCCACTAGCAGATTTGACTGCATACAAGAGAACCATGTTGCTGCAGATGTGCATGCATGCTATGCTTAATTTGAGCCAGTGGCTGTGGGTGGGTGTCAGTGGCCCTTATTATTGGGGACCAGCACTTATTTTTCCTCATCATACATTTCCTGAAAGCAGGAGTGGAAAAAACACACGAACACGAAAAAAAGGAGGAAGAGAAAAATGGAAAACCCATCACTAAGGTAGAAAAGAAGGACAGGAGAGTGAGATAAAGGGGCAGGGAGCTTGTGGCAGTGCATTAAAGAAAGGAGACCTGAGATCGATTCAGAACTATGCAGCATTGGTATTCACTGCCTTGACATTTATCAGCGGCAGCCACAGGCTTCTGGGCAGAGCTTTGGCACCAGCACTCATTATTTTACAAACAAAAGCTCGGAGAGTGGCATGCATAAGGCACTTTTACAGAGTCTGGTCAAGAAGCACGTTATGTATTTCCCCGTGACGGTTACAGAGGAAAGGATGTAACATGCACCATAGTTTACTATGATTTGTTTCATAGAGAATTGATGCAACAACTCATTCCCATTGAACACCTGTGTTGATGTGGCGTGGAATAGACCGACCTATTGATTTTGTTTAAATAATTTGGAGATTATTATGTCTTTGTTCGTTAGTAATACAATTAAATCGCCCAAAAAATGACTTGCACAACGCAATCACTGAGGGTGTTGGGCTGGTGTACATTACATGTATAATAAGGAGTTTGATTTTTTAAATATTGAGTCAAGTAGTCCGCACTAAACAACAGAGTTCCCGTACAATATTCAGAGTATGATTATAAGGGTAATTTGCTTACTAATATATATTCCACAGTTTTCCACTTAATAATGTAAACGCTTTTTAGTATGTTAGTATAGGCAACGAGAGTAAGTCCGCCGTGTGTAGAATTCTGTTTATTCTTTTAGGTTTCCTAAAGAGAACCAGTCCCTTGTTTCTTTGCCCTGAGGAGGACTAAATGAGTCGTCGAAATGCGTAAACAATCCTTGGTGGAGAAGTTCCATTCGGCATAATATTATGGAATACATTGATGGACAATACAAAGTAGAGGCCACAAAAGTGACGGTTTACATCAAAACGGGCTGTTTGGAACATTCTTTCAATGTATCCTGGACATTTATTATCATTTTGGACACCCCTAAAACATTAGAACTTAAAGAACTGTATGTCTATGTAGGGATGCAATGAAATATGTTTTAAGTATAATTTGATGGAATATTATGAATACATCGAGACTAAAGAACAATTTGCGTTGTGGCCGCACTTACAGAACTGGCCATCAAATGACAGTTTATAGCAATGCTGCACAAATCGATCAAAAATCAATTGATTGTCCACTGCCATTGTAAAAAGATGCTAAAGCAAGTGTACACATTGGGAAATCTCAGCAAGGAAGAGGCCATAGCCATTGCCGAGGTAATTGAAGAGCCAATTTATACATGAAGGAGATGAAGGAAAAGTGGTTAGTTAAGGAGAAGGGTTAACTGCTGAAAGCATTCCCTCAGATGTTAATACCTTGGGTAAGATGGGAACTGCCATAAGCAGGCGACAGTGAGATATGCCAACTCTGTGAGTAGAAGAGGGTCCACAAATTGAATTATGTACATTAGCCTTTACCACTCTGCACACTCAAAAAATACTATGTATTTGGTAAAGAATGTAGAAAGTTTGGCAGGAAGAGACATTTTGCTCATGTGTATAGGGGTTGTGGCAAGAGCACAGTGAGCACAGTTGAGGTACTATATGTAGGTTAAGGATTAGATTATGAAGTCAGAAGAAATAGGCCTAAGGAAGAATTTCACATGAATGGCTAGTGTGTGGCCTTGATGGTGATCTAAGACTCTATGGTACCATAATTATGGAATCCATATTTTGGAAAGAAATGTACATGGGTGGTCTTGCAGCCCAAAGACATTGACCCAAAAGTATAGCAGGATTTTACTATAGATGTAGTGGGCTTTGTGTGGACAACATGTTGTTCCAGGATGGCTCCATTTCTGGGAAGGTTTATGTAGCAAGAAACAAACCTCCTATGTTAGGGTGGGCCCATCAATATTACCCCCACATTAAAATAATCCCAGCACACCAATTAAGTGATGGTCACAGAAGATACCAATGTGATGACATACGGAATAATGTAAAGTCTGTGTTTCTATCCAAACTGGACACTGTCAAAGGCTACGTTAACAAAATTTGTCAGAAGAAAATGGGCTGAGCCAGCCTCGCTCAAAGGCAATAGAGAACTGCTAAAGCTAGGGACAAAGTCAAAGGCATGCTTAGTGTAGTGAGTAGTGCAGGCATTATTGAACTAGTGTAGTGTTCTGATTGGTTGTAGCCTGTTGTTATAACCAAGAAAGTAGATGTGGTTTAAGGTTGTTTTTCAACCTTTGGTCCCTCAATCAAAATATCCAAATGAGCAGTTTTTTTGACATAAGTCAGATGCTTCTGGTAGTAAAAAGAGGTCCGTACTTATCCAATATGGATTTGAGGAGTTCCTACCATGAAATGAAACTCCATGACCATTCTAAACTGCTTACTGCCTTCATCACTGCAGAGTATTTTAATCAGTTCACTCATCTTCTCCTCAACCTCTCATCTGCTGCCAGTATTTTTCAACGGAAGATGGTGGAAATCTTTGTTAGTGCACAGAGGGTCATCTACTTTTAAAACATTCTGCTTTATGAGAAATCAGTTAAGAAACACAAGGCTGCCCTTAAACATGTGTTGGACTACTTGGAAAGGGCTGTGATGACTCCAGGGGGAAATGTGCAGGTTTGTGGTTGAGATAGTATAATATTTGGAATACACCATTTCTGCTGATCAAGCCAGGCTACACATTGAATTGATGAGAGCGATCAGAGATGCACCTGTTACAGGTGACACAAACTAGTTACACTCATTCATGGGTTTGAGTACTAGTCCAATTAGTTTGTGATTTTATTGACAAGCTAAACGATTTGCTTTTGCTCTTGAGATAAGAGGCGCTGTTTGATGTGGCACCACTACAGGAACAAGTTTTGGAGGCTAAAACAGCAGAATAGCTTATGAGCTCATGCATTTTCGTATAACTAAACTTAGCATGTTAACAGATGATGTCAGTACCACTCAAATAGATGCTTTTATGTCACAGTATCAGAGGGTGGGGATACACCTGTCACATTTGCTTCATGCTCCTTATCTGATTCTGAGAGAAATTATTTGGTGATAGAGTGAGAAGCTTTAAAGGATGCTTCAAATGCTGAACATTTCCACAAATATATTTGGGTTGTGAAGGTGATATCTAAGGCTGAGCACAAACCACTATTAAAGGTGTTACAGCTGGACGGTGCAGTGAGTGCTGACCCAAGGCTATCTGATTTGGCTTCATTTGATTACAATTACATGGTTGAGTACATCCCAGGTCAGAAGAATTGTTTTTCCGGGATGCCACTTGAGCAAATGTCTGGTATAAGCATTAGCGGTGTGTTGAAAGCTTGTGGGGGTGCTATGTGCAAAGATGATTGGCTTGCAGATGAGAAAGCAGATGTCACCTTAAAGTAAGTTGTGCATCTGATAGGAAAAGAAAGAGCAGCTAAAGAGGGAGTGTTGTGTTCCTCCGAGGGTCTGGCTTTTCCTAGATGAGTTATTTGTGTGTAATGGTGAAGTCATCGTTCATGGTAATGGGTGCATTCCCTCTAAAGCTGTGAGGAGTAAACTGATTTTGTTGGTATATGTCGGTCCTCTTGGTCAAATAATCACCAACAAAAGTTTGAAGTCCTAATTTCTGGTGGCTGGATTTAGATAAACAAGTAAGCAGGGGCCAGTTGTACACATCATTATCTGGTCGCTAACAGCATGATTTGCTGACCCAGGGTGCTGGCAACAACATTTTTGTAGATATTGTGCTTTCCTCCTCTCTTCCTGTCACACAACTCAGCAACTTTGGGTGGCGTGCTGCGTTGTGTGAAAGGGTTGTATATATGGCCTGTTGTGTTCTAACTCACTTACTATTGCCCAAGGTTACTCACCAGTACTCTTCATTACCCTGAGTTCAGGTCTTCCTCGGAAAAATCATTACTATTTCTGTTGATAAGAATTAACACTCATGTAGTTATGACTGAGATGAGGGAGACAGATGAGCAGGTAAGGAGTTTGTGCAGATAGACTTTGTTGTTGTATGAGGTGTCCCTACATTTGGGAGGTAATGTGCCTGATGGAATATTGGAGAGCATTTTGTGGTGAATTTCTCAGTGAAGGGCAAAACTTGACATTGTCTACCTTTGCTGAGTGGTAGGGTATTGAGCTGTCAAAGTTTCAGTCCCCATGTAAGGCAAAACTATGCTGAGATGCCTTTGCATTAGGCGAGCAGCTATCAAAGATGCTGCATGTTGTAATCATATTGTCACCCTAGTTTTTGGAGAACAGGGCCCACTGTATTTTTTGTGTGTGCTTCAAGTGCCCACTTTGTGTCATGGAGAGTTTCTTACTGATAGTGTGTCTTTGGGTTCTTCATTTTCTTACCTGCGTTGAGTGTGGGTTTGGGGAATCACCTGTATTTTATTACTTTTCATTAGTTAGGTATAAAGTCCCTCATTGTGTGCAGGCAGGAAGGTTCCAACTTTTTATTTTTGAGAGGGAATGTAGTTGTGAATATTGCTTGTGTTTGCATGTGTTTATTCTCTTGACTACATTGCATGTTAGACTGTTGACGATGCTTGCTATTTCCTTTTAACATTGCCATCTGTATATAAAGTGCCTGCGACTCACCGCGGAGGAAGCACCAATGCATTCATGCATAGAGGAGGACTCCAAAAGAAAGGGACTCACAGTCATAAAGAATTTAGCTTGGATCCCAGAGACTTTACCTGCAACATTTCCAAACAGGGAGGGGGGCCATTGAATGCTATGCAGTTAATATATTTTCAACAATCTTCACTGAAAACACTCTATTCATGTCAGGCTGATATTCAAATTTTTACCACCAGAGATGGTTGTATAGACTGTTACACCAACAAGTTGCCTAGGCAACATAGGAAAGAATAGGGTAAAATTCACATCCCTAGGTACACCCTCTTGTAAATGCATATAATGCAGCAATTGTATCATCTTATGATGGGTACCTTTATAGCCAAAACAAACTAAAATTATGGGCCTCATTTACAAGGCCCGTGGGGCAGTGTGGCGCCACCTGCACCACCAGCAGAGGGCTGAAATGCACCATATCTACAAGATACTGTGAATTTCTGGCTTATCCCCCTGTAATGGCATATAAATTTTAGCCATGCACCAACGCAGGCATCCTTGCACCATGGTGCAAGGGTGCCTGCATTGTGGAAATGATTTGATTTTTTTGTGTAGGAAGGGACACCTTCCTGCACAAAAACAATCACAAGGGGTGTTTTCTTCATTTGATGTGTGCTGCAGAATGCATCACACATAGAAAGAAGAAAAAATGGGGCAAAATAAATATGTTTCTCTTCGTTGTGTTATTCTTACCCCACCCTTGAGGTGGCATAGGAATCTGACACATTTCCAGACCTGTAAATCTTGTAATGTATCAGATTCCTTTGGGTTTCATGGGTGTGGGAATACCTCAAGCAACACCCATGGAACGCCCCTTTCATCATGCAGTGTTATGGGTGAAGAGGGTGCATATTTACAAAGCCATAAAAAGCCAGGCAAGGTGGCTTTGCGTGGCCTTGTGAATATGAGCTGGCATACTCCAACATCGGAGCAAAACACAATGACACTCCGGTAGCGCAGTGTGCCGCTAGGGCCTCATAAATGAAGCCCTATGTTTTTATTAGACTCATAAATCTTTTAAACAAAAAAAGTGAAATAGAAAGAAATAGTCAATCATTAAAATCCTTCTGACAATGAAAAGCTAATAAAAAGAATTAATATTTAAATACATATGGGCATATTTATGAGTGGGTTTGCGTTGTGTTTGCATTATGCAATGTAGTTCATGTGTAATGCAAACCTTAAATAAGATTTACAAAGCCACACAAGGCCCCCTTGAGTGGTTCCATAAATCTGGAGTAAGGCAATGCATTGCAAAACACTGCAATGCCTTTCTCTTATCTGAGAAGGCTTTACAAGGACATTTAGTGGGTGTTCTCACGAAACTCCTATGGATTTTGGTGCATTTTCAGAGTAACCAGGACTGGTAAACCTGGGAATGCGGCAAAATGTGATGCCTTACCAGGCGAGCCGTAACGAGGAGAAATATCTTTATTTCTCACCGCTTCTCAACATTGCTTCCTCTTTTTATGTGTGCTACATTCTGCAGGAAAAAGGAATATGCCTCAGGGGATCATTTTTGTGCAGGAAGGTGCCACTTCCTGCACAAAATCAATCCTGCATGCAACCAGTCACTGTTGCACCATGGTACAATGGTGCCTGCATTGGTGCTAGGCTGACCGAAGGGCTCCAGCATGGGGGAAAAGGCAGGAATGCGTCGTATTACCTTAAATACAACACAGTCCTCCCCTTCCCCTGTGAAGCAGTGCAGCACAAAAATGTGACTTGCTGTGCTGCACTGCGTCACATTCTTATAAATATGACCCTTAAGCTACTATAGTTTTTTAAAATTCTGAACTAGGCAAACAAAAGCTCCCACCCTCCCACATTACCCATGTTCCTGAAAACCCAATATCAGACCATGATTCATGTGCAACTGTATTAAGCATAGGAGGACAAGTCTACTACATTATTAATCTTTTTTATCAAATAGGGTTTCCAAATAATACATATTCACAATATTTAGAAATCAAAGTTAATGATCCAATAGTATACGTTTTCCATAATTATGATAAAACTTCACTACTCACTCATTAAAGGGGGACTGGTTTTGAGGAGTTGGAAATCTTATACCTCTAAACTATTCCAGAGCAGGCAAATAATGATCCTCAAATAACACCACAATTCCTCATCCTTCTGCTCAGACCTAAAGCTATCTAACATGCCACCTCTTCACCCCAGGAAGTTAAACTTTAAGTCTGGCATAATGTCTTCGCCTAACCACAAAGCCTGACTTTGGTTCCGAAACCTTCTAGTTTCAATGCTGGATACACCAGCCAAAAGCTCCCATCAATTAGTTTGGGACTAGCTCACAGGATCCAAATGGGGTGCAGTACAACTGATGTAAAAATACTAAATATGATTTTGTCTGTAGTTCCTCTCAGACATGTATCAGTCAATTTATGAATTCAATGCCACTCATACTCTGTTACTTGCTGGTTAAGCTGCTGCAAGGCAACAGTTTAAACTTCTAATTTTGGGCAAAGGGCCTCCACAAATTCTAGAACACCTCTCATTCTCTCAAAGGCAATGGAGGAGGTCAAACACCAACATTTTGGTCAGTTTTACAATGTATAAGAGGGCGAGATTTTGATTTTAAGGGGTACGTTCATTCTTGCTTTGCTAAATAGCCTTGCTAGTTGGTTGTGTATTTTTGTTTTTTTTTGTTTTTGGGCTAACCCCACCATGGACGTCATCTAAAGGCCACCAGGGGTCACAGATATGACCCCTAGCTTGCCCCTTGCGACCCCTGGCACTCCATGTGCGACTCCCAGACTCAGACGTGGTAAAATCAGTTGCAGCAACACAGGGTCACTCGTCCTTATGGGCATTGGTTGGTGCACCAAACGCCTTGTTTTTTTATATTCTAGTAGTGAATAACTCTATATTATTCATTCTTAGTGTAATAAAAAATGGAGTACAATTAGCTAGAATACAACCCTCCCTGGCAGCTAAGGAAGAAATAAAATGCTTGTAAGTGTATTTGTGTGCATGCTTGCAGGTGAGAGTGTGATGGTGTGGGAAAGAATGTGATTATGTGTGATTGTGCATTAATGTGTAAGCATCTGTGGGTAAGTGAATGTATAGATCAAATGAGTGTGATGTGACTTCTGCTACCCTTGTCCGTCTGGTGAATTGACTTCATGAACCCCACCTCAAGAGACTTCTGTAGAGGTAGGCTGCTTGGGCACTATGGTGACTGTGATAGTCCCCTTTTCCCTGTGCCAGGCTGGGGTTGCTGCTTGTAATGAATTCCAACTACAAGTGGCAAGGCTTGCTTGTCCTGACAACATCTTTATTAACCCTCGCTTCAAGCAGTTGGAGTTCTTCTGTCTCGGGAGCAGCCATCTTTTGAGGTGCTGTTCCTACTGAGTTCGATATTGGTTTTTCATATGGGCCAATTAGCCTCTGGTAGCATAGTTCCACCTAACTTCCTACAATGCATTGGGATGCACAAAACAGTTTGTAAAGTGTTCTTCATGCAGCCCAAATGTAAAAATGTGCCAAAAACAGGGATGATAGCTTCCTTTTGTTAGTCTAGCTTTGATTTTCTTTAAGGTGGGCTGCGACTAAAGTGGGCATTCTTCATACTATTTTTGGGAATTTTCAAAAAGTTAAAAAAGTTGTTTTTTTGTACAGAAGTAGGCTAAATATCAGTGGTTTGCACTTCCTCATTGCCACTGTTGAAACTAACAAAGATGGGCACATGTACTTCACTGCCAATTAGGCATTCTGTAATCTTCCTTTTGCCTGGTCTCCCATGGAGCGGCTTGCTGTCACACTGCATTTTAACTTCATTGGCCGGGGCTTGGAGAAGATGTGGAAGGGTGCCTTTTTTCTTGGAGGGGAAGAGGAACAAGATGGCAAATACAATGGAAGTGCAGAAACAATACCATGTTGTCCTGCCCCTCCCTGTCCCCCCACATACTTGCTTTGATCTTGCTGCAGGAAAATCATGTGTAGAAGAATTTTGTCCACGTCCCGTTTGCTGGGAATATTCTGTTTGCTGTAATAATTATATTTCAGACTGATGTCAGTCAAGACTGCAGCCATTTGAAAACTGTGGGTCATGAGCTTTGGTTTCATTGGTGGTACTTTCATTGATGCAAGAGTAGTGGCAAAATCCTCCTGCTAAGGAGAGGCTGAAGCAGATACACTGTATTGTGCACCTTGGCAGACAAAAGAAGAAGGTTTGTTGCCAGTGTTCACAAACGTTTCCATTTTACTGGCCAATCTCTAGGAGCCATTTTCCTATGAACCAGCTTTTGGACTATTTGGGTATGCTAGTAACTTAGCAGAGAAGTCTCTGCACTCCGGTGTGAGCCGATTAACAGGTTTGTCGTCACCTCAGTCTCAGACTGTTTTTACGACTTTGGCAGTCTTTTTACAAGACAGCCAAAGCCGTGGGTGCCAGAAGACCACCAGTGCTGGTGGTATTCCGCCCACCATATCACAAGTACTGAGGGATTTCTGCCACATTTTGGGTGGAAATCCTCCAGTAGTCGTGCCGCTGGTTTGAAGCACATGGGCACTTCCACTGCCGGCCCCACCCTGCCAAGCAAAAATGACTCCACCAGCCGTATTACAACCTGTATTAGGGCATAGCGGTGTCCTGATGGTGGGGTGCTGCCGGCGGTGGAAACGACTGTTCCCTGCCGGATGACCTCCTTGCTGGACAAGGTAAGACAGGCGTCTGACAGGGGAGGGGGTGGAAGGGTGGGGGGGTGTTGTGTGTGCATGTGTGAGTGTTGTCTGAGTGTGTGCATGCATGTGTGTATGTGTGTGTGTATGCACATGTGTATGCATGCATGAATGTGTGTGTCTATGGGTGTGTGTATGCATGTGTGTATGCGTATGTGTATGCATATGTGTACGAGTGTATGCATGCGTGTGTGAATGTATTTGTGTATGCGTGATTGAATGCATGTATGAATGTTGAAGTGAGTCCGTGTATGAATGTTGAAGTCAGTGCATGTATGAATGTTGAAGTCAGTGCCTGTATGGATGTTGAAGTGAGTACGTGTAGGAATGTTGAGGTGAATACGTGTATGGATCCTTGGAGTGTGTGCGTGTGTGGATGCTTGTGGGTGAATGCGTGTACGTCAGTGTTGGTGTATGAGTGTATGCGGGGTACGTGAATGAGTGTATGCGAGGTGTGTGAATGAGTATATGCGGGGGTGCGTGTGGGTGTCTATGTGTATGTATGCAGGGGGTGTGGGTACTGTACTAGAAGGAGGGGTGGAGGGCGCTGTACTAGAAGAGGCTGGGGTGCTGTACTAGAAGGGGGGTGGAGGGAGGGGGCACTGTTCTGCTAGGGGGGATTGGTATTGAGGGCTGGTGGGGGTATTGGGCGTGCAGGGGGTGGGGGAGTCATCTGCTGGTGACAAGAAAGAATTTTCCTGTCACTGGTAGCCTTTTCTCCAGGGTTATTGTGGCGGTGCTACAGCCGCTGAAACCCTGGTGGAAAGCTGGCTCCTAATACTGCTGCCTGTCGTCATTGGACTGCAGGGTTGGAGATGCTAATCTCTGGCCCGGCGGGTCCAACCACCCTGGCGGTATAAGTGGGGATGTGCCACATTCATCATGTGGCTGTCTTCACCACCAGCCCATCGGCAGGGAAACCGCCACATGGCCCTGATGGTCAGAAGACCACCACGGTCATAATGAGGGCCTCTGTCTCATCTGATCTTGTCTTGTCTGAAAAAAGATGGCAATCAAACATGGCCACTCTAATGAAGTCAATAAAAGTCTCCATAACGGATAGCAGTAATACCTATGTGTAAACTAATTTTTAAGTCAGATCACGAAAACCTGATATTACAGAAATTTAAAAATAATTAATGATAAAAACTGCATTGATAATGACAGCTGAAGCAATGAGTCTGTTATAGCACCACTACAACACACACAGAGGACTATGTTAAAGACAAAGAGATCATACTGTCTGGTGTTCCTCCAGGCGTTTGGGAATCCAGGAAGCTAGGTGGCGGCTGGCAAACTCTGTTAAATTAATTACAAATAATATCCATGAACTACACAGAACGGGGGAGTCCCAAAGCACAATTACAGTAACTACATATAGAAAATAAAAAACAAAGAAAAAACACTTCTCCTCTTGTCATCACTACCTACATCCTGCATTGTAAAACCAAAAAAGTATTGCATAAATATATACAACCAAATGTACCTTGGTCCGTACACCATCAGCATAGCAGAAATGGGGATTTAAAAAATCAAGTAAAATAGAATATAGTAACACCCCGAGATGGAAACTGACAAAAATTACTAAAATTAACTTTAAAAATGTCCTAAACACAAATAGGTCTAGACAAGAATTGTTGCTTCCGAAGACTTTTAAATGTAGAAAATGCATTAATCAACTACCTCGTTGTCACACACAAAGGTGTTTGAGAACAAAGGAAAAGGCCGGGTCACCTTGGCCTGGACGTTTGAAGCACCCACACCTTTCCCCAGCTGTTTGACTTGACATCCAAAATTTTTACCTCTGTTCCTCAGGTTGTTGATGTGTGCTGGACTCTGTTTTTGCTGTCTTTGTTACTCTGGGCACTTTACCACTGCTATCCAGTGCTAAAGTGCAAGTGCTCCTAGGTAAAATATATATGTAATTGACTTTCCATGATTGGCATATTTGATTTACTAGTAAGTCCCTAGTACAGTGACTAGAGGTGCTCAGGGATTGTAAATCAAATGCTACTAGTGGGCCTGCAGCACCGTTTGTGCCACCCACATGAGTAACCCTGTAAACATGGCTCAGACCTGCCACTGCAGTGTCTGTGTGTGCAGTTATAAACTGCCAATTTGACTTGGCAAGAGTACCCATTTGCCAGGCTTAAACCTTCCCTTTTCATACAAGTAAGGCACCTGTAAGGTAGGCCCTAGGTAGCCCCATGGGCAGGGTGCAGTGTATTCAGAAGGTTGGACATGTACTGGTGTGTTTTACATGTCCTAACAGTGAAATACTGCCAAAGTCGAGTTTCACTGTTGCAAGGCCTATCTCTCTCATAGGTTAACATGGGGGCTGCCTTTAAATATTATTAAAGTGCAGATTCCCTTAGGGAGCAGATGGAAATTTGGAGTTTGGGGTCTCTGAGCTCACAATTTAAAAATACATATTTTAGGGAAGTTGTTTTTTAGATTGTGTGTTTGGAAATGCCACTTTTAAAAAGTAGGACTTTTCTTGCTTAAACCATTCCGGATGCTGCCTGTTCTGTGACTCTGCCTGTTTGTCCCTGTCTGGGTCAGTTTGACAGTTGGGCTGTTTGCACCTCTCTCTAGACACTGACTCAAAGGGAGCTGGGTGTAGCCTGCATCTCCTGATGAGCCATCTGTGCTAGGAGGGAGGGGAGGAGTGGTCAATCACACCTGAAAGGGATGTGCCTGTCCTCACACAATGCAGTCTCTAACCCCCTGGTATGTGTCTGGGGCCTGACCTGGGCAAGGCAAAATATCACAAAGAAGAGAGACTTTCCTTTGAAGTAGGCCTACTTCAAAGACAGAAAGAGGTATGAGAAGAGCCCCCAAAACTCCTGAATATTAGATCACTTTGGAATCAAGGGGAACCTCTGCCAAGGAGAAGTGCTGAAGAGCTGAGGAGAAGTGCTGCCCTGCCTGTGACTGTGCTTTGTGGAGCTATCCTGCAGTTGCTGCTTCTGCCTGTGAAAGGGGACAAAGCCTGGACTGTGTGGCATATTTCTGCTTGAGAAGAATCTCCAAGGGTCTGTACTGAGCTTGCCCCTTCTGCTGAAGTCTCAGGGCCATCAAAGACTACCCCTACCAGCACCTGGACTCTATGCTGAGACTCCTGCCCTGACAAGTGGTACCCTATCCAGTCCCTGGGCCCTTAAAAGGAGAAGCTGATGAAAATCCAAGAAAACTGACTTTGGACGACTCCCGACTGACGCCGCTGCCTAATCCTGTGATGCTGCCTGCAACCGACTCCATGATCTTCGCTGGAGTGCGATGACCCTCGCAGGCCCAACATCGCTGCAGCCCTGCTGAAGTCCGCCTCTTTGTGACGCCTCAGCTCCTTCACCTTGCAGCACCAGAACTGCCGCCGCCTCGGATCTAAGGACACCACGATCCCCGACTTTGCGCACCGGCTTGTTTTCACACTTTACTGAGGTACTGTACCTGGGATCTGCATGACTCCATGCTCGGCACCATTGGCGTCGGCTTGTTGGAAACGACTCTGTCACGATGCTGTGTTAACACCGAATCGAAGCATTTAATGTTTCTAAGTGCTATTTTTGAGTTTAATTTTAAGAAATTCATATCTTGACTTGCGTAAGTCAGATTTTGTTGTTTCGGTCTTGTTTTGTTTAGATAAATATTGGCTATTTTTCTAAACTTGAGTTGTCATTTTGCAGTGTTTTTATGGGTATTACTGTTTGTGTTGGTATAAATACTTTACACCTGGTCTCTGAAGTTAGGCCTGTCTGCTCGTGCCAAGCTACCAAGGAGGTGAGCGGGAGTTAAAAGAGTGTGATTCTCCTTTACCCTGACTGGAGTGAGTGTCCTTGCTTGGTAGGGGATAACCTGACTGCCAACCAAAGACCCCATTTCTAACACCAGCCATCAACAAGAAGAGCGTATAAAAAATAAACTAAATTTGGTATGAATTTAAGGATAACACAGGCCCCTAACAAATCCCTAGCAAAGAACCATAGATAATATGTATTGTGAATACTTCATTTAAAATATCTGAAAAATAAGCAATGGCCTATGGCAGACTGGGCACCAAACATTAACCCTGCCTCATACAATCACAAATCTAGACACAAAACAAGGAAAAAGAGGAAATATATCCCCAGGCCTCCACCATCTAAAATGCCCTTGCTCTTCACATCCCTTAATCCCCACAGAGGCCTGCCTTTTATCCCTTAGTCCAAGCTCCAGGCCCTAAATCAATACAAATATGGAAGGAAAAAAATATGAAAATAGAGAAAATAAAAGACATTGGCCCTCATCACGACCATGGTGGTCCGAAGATAGCCAGGGTGGTAGTGAATACTGCCAAATTAGCCGAAGCCAAACCACAGAGCCTCCACCCATCCCCCCACATAGGTGCGTTCCGCCAGGCTGGAGGTGAGCATCTCAAGCATGGTGGAAGGCATGATACCGCTAGTGGTATCATGAGGCTGGAGACCGCCAGCATTTTTCTGCCGGTTACACCGCTAGAAATAGCTGGCGGTCTTGCACCCTAGTGACAGGAATAAGCATTCCTGTCACCAAGATAAACTCGCACACATGTCCACATACCTGCACACATGCACTCACATACTCCCACACACAAACAAACACACAGCCACTCACCCACGCACTTGCGTCATTCACCCCCATTCACAGTAAAATACATACACTAGCACCGCACTCACACAAGCATTCACAACCCCTCCCCAGCGCATACATACATTTGTACACCCCTCCCCCAGCGCATGCATACATTCACACTCCCCTCACCTCTCCCCAGTGCATACATACATTCACAAACCCTTCCCCCTGCAAAGCATACATACATTCACTCCCCCCTGCACTGCATACACGCACTCACCCGCTCTCCCCGTTCACTCTCACCCCATCCACTTGCACACACATTCACACGCACACACGCACTCACCACTTCCATTTGCTCAATCGCACTCATGCACTCAATCACTCACATCCGCACAAATGCACTCACCCCCACCCCGTTCACAAACACTCATTCGCCCCCCACCCCATCCACACTCACTCACACACACAGACACGCACCCACAAACACCCCTCCTTCCTCCACTTTCACGACATTCACAAACGCACTCACACACGCAGACACACACACACCCTCCCCTGTCGGACAATCCACTTACCTCGTCCATTGAGGGTCCATTGAGGTAGTTTTGGCCTGCGAGCTCTCCCAAATAGCAAGGTGGCTGGACTCTCACAATTTGTGGAGTAAGGAGTTGATACATAGGCCGGAGGGCCTGACAGATATCTTGGTTCAAGTCGATCCCTCCTTGGTTGCTTATTGAATGGCCCTCCTGAGGGTGCCCATGAATCATTTGAATGAGCCATTTGGTTTGGGGGCTAAAGAGGTGTACTTTTTTGATATTTCATGTTGAGTTGGACGAGGAACTCTTTGAACTCTTTGCTGTTAAAGGGTGGTCCATTCTCAGACTTCAGAATTTCAGGAATGCCCCACGTTGCAAAGATGTCATCAAACCATTCTATGAGTTTGTCATGGATTGTTGAGGATAGGTCTTCCACTAAAGGGAAACATGAGTATTTATTTATGACTACCATGAGATGTGTCCATTTCATAACGGCCAAAAAATTTAATCTAGAACTATCTCCCAAGCATGGGAAGGAAGATCAGAAATTGTTACTGGGTGGCTACAATACCACAGTATCCTTCATGGGCCAGCTGGATGACCCGCTGCCTAAGGCCACCAGGTGTGACAATTCTTGAGCCTCATAGTATCATAACTTCTTGGGTGACTGCTAACTCATCCTACAAATTCTTGAAATTTTGAAATTCAACATTATCGGCAAGAGGTTGGGTCTTTCTCCTCCATGCTAGTGTGGTAATTAGTTCTTTGATAAAGTTAATGTCTTTGTCTGTACTGGGTGAAGCAATGATTTGTTCCGCAGACAGAGGCACCAGTGGGCTGGAGTTCAGTTGAGATGTGCTTAAGCTATCTTGGATGTCTAACTTTTACGATGCAGCACCACTTGTGAAAAATAATCTGTTGGGTTTTGATCCTTACCTATTTTGTGCACAGTTTCATATTCATATTCTTATAGTCTTAACCCCCAACTCTTTACATGAGGAAGCATCTTAGCCTTCGGGTTCTCAAACATTGTAAGCAACGCCTGGTGGTCTCTGATGGTGATGATTAGTTTTCTGTAGAGGAATACTTAAAAGTGTTTGCAGCCCCACACCACAATCAGGCTCTCTTTTTCTGGCTGAAGATAAGCACATTCTGTATCAGACAGGCTTCGACTGGCATAGGTCACAATGTGTCTTGGAGTATCTGGATTGCCATTGCATTGAGCAAGGACTGGCTCCAGCCCTACCAGGCTCACATCAACTGTTACTTCCTAGATTTTTCCAGGCCATTGAACACTAGCAAGAATCGGCTTGCAATTTCTGATTGAACACAGAGGTTATAGTTGAGGGATACCAGTCCCATGTCAGCAGCAGTGGCAAAACTAAGTAGACAAGCATTCAACAAAGTCCCTCCTAGAACATGAATAGTGGCGTGCACTGGTGTCTTTTTGCATTGCACTGTTGCTAAGAATGACCCTTGGCTTTTCAGTGGTTCAGAAGTGGTCCTAGTGTATAGCTTTGTTCCTGATGAGTGAAGTGAGGCACAGAGGATAGGCTGTTAAACTTTTCTATTGGTATGATATTAATTGACTCACCACTGGCTATAACGAAGTTTATTAGATGATCGTTCATCTTCAACTTGATTTTGGGACAGTGTACAAATGACGTTTGCCACTCTGTTTGGTGAGCTTTCTTTCAGTTATGATCCTCTTTACAGATAGCTAACCCCACATGTGCATGCCTCCTTTTGGTGGATATCATCAATGCACATTCGTCTTCTTTATTGGTACTTGATAATAACGTTGAAGAACCTTTTGTACAATGCGCTTGAAGACTATTGATTATGCCTGGTTTCTATCTGTCAGAGCTGATGTTGCTTTTTGGTTTTATGTGCATGGGGTGAATGCTTCTAGAACATTCTTGCAGCCATTTTCTCTTGCCGTCTTAATGCATTCAAGTTTTCTTTGGCCAGGCACACAGTTATGAAGTGGTTCTTTCTTTTCACCTTTGCAAACCTGTCCCATGAGAGGACATGTACCTTCATAGCAAATGAAAATCTATATCAGAAGCATAGTTTTGATTTCTTTGAAGATGTTGATCTGTGTGTGTCTTGTTTATGCTTATGCTTGCTTTCACAAACAATGACAATTCATGGTGTGCCATTCCTGCTTCCATGTCAACAGCTTGTCGATCTCCTTGTTCTTATGCTCTTGCAGCCATCAGCTTTTTCTCTAGACTTTGGTTTTCTCTTAGCATGCACCTTCTAAATGAGTTTGAAAAGCAACCTTCAATGATTCTGAGGAACATGGCTTCTTTGTCTGTGTAGTCATAATGATCAGTGAGTGCTTCCAGTATTTTAACAAACTCATCCATTGTTTCACCAACCTGTTGTCATGCCTGGTTGAAGCCATACCTTTCATAGTTGATATTCTGCATTGTTGGATTGAACTTGGCCTCTAATGCTTCTTTTATCTTTTGGTATGATTTTGCATCAGTCTACGAGATTTACTTTAGCACTTCCTTCACTCCATTACTCTCAAGGTTTTTTTTTAAATATTTGATAATCTTCTTTCTATCTTCTTCCTCTAGTTCATCTTTAAATTTGTCGAATGTTTCAATCCACGCCGTCGATCTGGCACCTGTGTTTTGCTTCTTAGAAGCATTGAAAGGCAGTGGTGGATCTGGAACACGGCTGCATTATAATTTGCGCTCCCTTCGGTCACCATTGAGAGCATATGCGGTCCAGAAAGCTTTTGCTATGCAGAGTGGCGCCAACAGCTTCTGCTAGCAGAGGTTGCAGGAGGAGCGTGCGCCATCAGGTGCTTCAATAACTGACAGTGAGTACATATTCTGTTTTCATACTTTGCTGAGGCAGTTTTTACTTCTTGCTTTGTCTGAATAATCGCTCTGTGTTTAATGCATGCATAACATCTCTATCAAACACTACCTCTGCAGGTCTGGCAGGTGTTTTGAACATGCTCCTTTTGCAGGGTCGTCTATCTCTTCTGCGCTTGTGTACAGGCTGGAGCAGAGCTGAGACTCCACATGTGCAGTCAAAGACTACTCTATATGGATTCTAGGCACACATGGCATGCACAAACAGTTTGCCGCATTATTGCAAACTCTCAGGGAGAGCAGTCGTAGTGTCTTCCCCAGCCCTGGAGCATACATATGAATTTATGGAGCTGCACTCAAACCTTACCTTATGCCTCAGCATGCACTGATGTAATGTGCATTACATCATATTTTCTGTTAACCACATCTAAATAACACCCTTCCATTATGTACTTCCAGTTTCAAGTCCACCCAGAACCATGAGGGTTCTAGTGTGCATACCTTCAAGATGCTACAGTGATAACAAACTGCATACTCAAATCAAAAGTCTGAAAAGATGGGAAAAGATAAGCTGTGACTGGGAACAGATGTGCAGAAGAACGAAAAGTTGGGACAAATGGAGTAAAAGCATATGGGCTGTAATATTTCATCACTTCATCTTAATTATCCATTAAGCTCTATTGGAAAAACACCTGGAGTTGGATTGGCATCTAGTCTTGAAATAGTTCCATGACTGTGCCAACTTCCGTAGTAATGACGTATGATGTTATATATCTACTTATGTTCATCATATCACTGCTTTGTCGACCTGTATTTATTGATCTAACTGTTTAAAAAATATTGCCCTATGCTTTGCTCTTCTTTCTCTGTTATCTTTGTGCTGGAATGTTAGGCGTTTATTAGCTCTCCGTTGTTTGCCTGCATTCAAATTAAACACTGCAGAGAAAAATAAATGCACAAAGGCCATGCACAAAAACTATCTTGCGAAGATGAATCTCCAAAGCAGACTTCACTAAGGCCTTTTTTTTAGAGCTGAGCAGAAGGGCTGCTTTCTCTCAGGCGTCATCCCATTTGTAAGTCTATTCTTTTACCTCTATGTAATAAACAGAACTTCAGATTTTTCCAGAAAAAACTGAAGACCAACTTATTTCTGCACTTGCTCACGGCTGAATGGGTTAATACTCACTTTTGCTCTGCGCCAATTAATTTCCTGGCTGTTGATAGTAAAGTTTTGGTTGCACTTTATGGAAACTGTAAATAAATTAAGAGATAAGACAAAGCAAGCATTCAGTTACAGCAGGGAGAGTGAATACTAGCTTAGCAGTGCAAGTACCAACATAGTAAAGTCTTGTTCCTATTACAAGGCCTGCAAGTGCCTCGAAGTGGAACCCATACATGCCAAATTCTCTGTGAATTTCCTTGAATGACCTGTATGCATAGCATCAAATGTGGGGGTGAGATTCCACAAAAGTATCCAGGGAAATTTCCTTGGGCTGTCCAAGTACTGTCAACAAAATGGGAAAACCTAGACGTTGTGGTGTGTGGTGTGGGCAATACTTATAGCCCCTTGGGTCACATGCATTTCCTAAATAATCTGTAAGGTGATGGGCCCTAGAGCCACCAGCACAATTCTTCTTCTCTTTTAGGCCTGTAAACATAGGGCTGAGAGATCCCACATGATTCTTACATATCATGTACTTGCTGGGCATTTGATAGAGGCTCTAGAGAAAATACACCTTTGGTTGGCGATATCCCTACCTCTGTAATCCAATTGGACAGTGTAAAAAAAGTAGGTAATTATTCAAAGTGGGCACTCACCCACTTCAATGAAAAATAAGTCTATTCAACCAGGGTCAACCCCAAAGGTCACTAGATGAACCTGAACCCAATCCCATTTGTTATGGCACAGAGCAGACATGCTTAAACTACACCAATATGCAAAGCATTTACGCAGCACAACAGAAGCGATGTAAAATCATCACACAATAAAAATCCCAAACAAATTTTAATAAGAAAAAAAAGGCATCAAATAACAAAAATACAGTGAGGAGAACCAGAGATATTAGTTTTTAAAATTTTTAAGTGAAATTAGCCTTAATGCATGAATGATAGTCCATGGTTGTGGTAGACCAGGACCTATACGCACTTTAAAGCCAACCACGGGGTTCCTGAGATCATTTACACCAAGTGGGATAGCCCAGTTAAGAATTTTACCTTCAGGCTTAGTCTGCAAAACAGAAGTAAGCATCCCTCAGCAAGGCAGCAGGCTGTGTCTGGGAAAGATCTCACCAAAGTAGGATAAGAATTGAGCAAGGTCCCACTGAAGCTGCTGATTTTGGTGTGGGTAGGCCTCTGAGTGGGTAAAGTCATATTTCGAATCCAGGGCCATCAGCTTATCGGACAGAAATGTTTGGAAACTTTGCCCAGTCGATATTTCTACCTTGGGGCTTGGCCTCTGAATTGGAGCTTGCTCAGGGAGGGCTGAAATGAATATGCTGGTGGAGAGAAACTACTAGATGGACAGACCTGTTTCTTTAGTCAAGCTAAGCTGTTTCTTCACCGTACCGACTGTAGTGGCTGGTCTCTGTCCTCTGGTGGCTGAAAACCTAAAGACTTTGTAGTGCTAAAGCCCTTTTTCCGCAGCACTTCAACAAAGGCTCCCAGGGTTCAAGTGGGCTCATAGGACTTCAGGGCTTGGTTTAGCAAAGGCCTTCTGCATGGTCCAGTGCCGGTTCAATTGTGACTGGGCAACCAGTCATCCGGGAAAAAGAGCTTTTTCTACTTATTGTGTCCCGGCAATGACACAAGATCAGACTACTGATCTTTGGAGTCCATTTTTTTGTCCTAACAACAAAAGGTAGTAGATCCAGTCCTTTGAACCTTCTCTCAGGTTTCCGCAAGCAGGGCTTAATCCTCTTCTGATTTTATGTAGGTCCAGAAAGTATCCTGAGGAAGGTTCCTTGGGATGCCACATTTATTGTTGTCACTAGCCTGTCACTGGGGATGACTGCTGGCTCCTCCCTTACCAATGGGGTAAAAGATCCCAGGGTTTACCATACCCACTTTTTCAGCAGTTCCTATTTGCTTTACTGCAAACAATCCCACAGTGCACTTCACTCCTAAAATCTAGGAAGGAAAAGACTTCTTTATGTAGAGCCTTTGTGTCCTCCCAGAGGTGAGGCCAGGGAAATGAGCAGTCTCCTTCTCTGCGTACACGCCAGCCTGGCTTCAGGCAGCGACCCTCCCACTGGGTTTGGATTCAGCCTGGCTGGTGTGGGCCCAGGGATTAAGTCTTGCATTTCCCTGGTTTCAGTTTACCTTTACTTGGAAAAGGGCAGGTCACGTCTTGTTCCTTTACAAGTTAATGAAGTTCCCCGGTACAACTGAATTGCTCTTCCTGTAAGGGGAGAAAACCTCTTCCCCATACCCATGCTCTCGTCCATCCTCTGGGAGTAGTTTTCAAGCATCAGTAAGAACAAGCATTAGCAGACCAGCAGTCAGCAGGCTAATGCTAGTAAGCCTGCTAAAGGTTCAGGCAGGTGAAAGACACTTTCTAAAAGTTACTTTTTCTAAATATTATTACAAATCTGACTTTAACATTTGATAGCGCTTCAGACCCTTGATAAGTAAACTTACAAGGAGACATGCCCAGGCCGATGAACCTCTTGACCACGTTTGAAGACTTCCCAGAATGAGCTATCTTTTGGCATCCCAATCAATAGGTCAATAACCCCATCAATATTCACAATAACTAATCAATCAAGCTAATCAATAACATTTAGTATAGATCAATACAACAAACACACCATGATCTTTCAGCCATGAATAACCGCACAAATCTAGTAAGTGTTAGGATATTTATTCCTTATTAGTTACAATCTAATATCATATTTATTAGTTTCAATGTCAACAAGCATGTCAAAACCACTATGGCTTGGCAATCAGAGCAAAACTTTATCAAAGCATAGATCATGAACATAAAGAATGAAGCACAGCGTTAATATGAATCAACTTTAGCAGAGTATCATTAGTGCATTATTCGACAAAGCAAGAAACTTGTCAGTTGTCTATTTGCGTCAGAACTTTAGTGAACTCCTTAACTAACTTCGAATTAGCATCAGCATGTTGGACTTCATGCAAAACAATTAAGCAAACACAAACTTGGAAAACATCTAACTACGGCCTCCATCAAAAGAGTAGTTGGTACCTAGAAAGAAAAGGCAAACAGACAATTTACAGTTATCATCAGATAGTTACCCTCCAACGATTCAGCAATCAGCGTCAGTCTTCGTCCTCAGGACATGAGTCGATTCAGCATCAGCCAAGATAGGACAGGGCAAAGTCTCAGTATGGCATAGCTAAGAATAAGGCACTTCCCTCATAAGGAAGCGAAGTAAGTATCAGGTATAGGATTATTAAGATATCAGAACAGTAAAGTCTCAAAGTATAATAATTCTCGGTAGAGTGGCAAGGGCAGTGAAGAATGGCGAAGAATAACTGATTTCTCCTCGGGTCAAGCTGTTATGTCAAAACTATCGAACTAGTCCTTAATTCCCTATTGGATCAATTTTGGTGCATCATTATCTCTGTCCAATATTTCTCCACACGCCTTACTCGAATTTTCCATGAAACACAGTTCTCATGCAGTTGATTGGCCCACGTTGTTGACGTCTTCATCGGAAGGAATGTCACGTAAGAAAAGTTACACTTTCTGCTCAAGTCAGTAGTCCCATTGTCTTCTCCTAGTCTAGACAGCCTTGTACCTGTTACGAATTACACTGTTGCATTCGGCAAGAATGTCTCCTTGAGCAAGTCGAATCCCATGAGAAAGAATTTACTACAGCTACACACATATCTCTAGCTCCTGGAAAAGTACAGCTTCGTGTCCTTCAGAAAAGCAGCACATTGCACGTTAGGAAAAACACAGTTTAATGTGAGATCAGGCAGCTAGGCCCAGACCCTCGCTAACTAAGGCCTAGTAATTTAAGTTGACAAACCCTAATACATGACTCTAATTAAGATACGCTAATACAAAACCATACATTAGTACATTATTAATTCATCATTTATTAGTTTCATTAGTCTTCGTATACATTGGTGGCCACTCCGCGTGGGCATATTTCAAACCTGCGCATTATTTTCTACATTAACACATTTTCTATCCAGCATCATTACAGAATATATTGCAAGCTTTTCATGTTAATATTAATTTTAAAAGTCACACTCCAACACAATAAATTGGATTTTGAATAAAACAAATAGTCTTTGAATGACTTTTGTAGCCATTTCCTGTCAAAAGATACAGATTAAACTTTAAAGACTGTAACTTTGGCATTTTCTAGGATTCAGATGCAGTTCTTCTAGTGAAAATAGCTTTTGGGACCTAGTCACTGGAGAAACATGACAATTTTAATTTCACACATGTTCCACTTTTTTTAATATCAGGCAACCTTCCTTGGGGTAAAAGGTGAACTTAGTGGTAAGTTAGAAATATTTAAAAGCAAGCTGTCCCGTAAGCTGTCCCGCCTGTCAGAAATAGTTATTTTTACATGTTTGTACAGCAGGTCATAGCCCACTGCAGCCATGATACACAGCATAGACATGAAACCATGTTTTACAAGCCAACACTGTGAATGACACATTAGGTGCTGCAGTCCAGAGGTTACAATTAACCAAGAAGCTCTAGATACATGTTGTACACCACATACTAAGGCCTTATGAGCGAGGTAAATAAGTCAATGAAGGATACGCCAATTTAAAAATGTTTAAAGGGTGAGGAGATGCACTTTACTACTGTTTAGCAAAGGTAAAGTTTGGTAAACAATATGGTCCAGAAAAAGGTGACCATGCAGAAAAGGTGGATTTACTAGAAAAACTGGGAGGCAGTAGATATTACTTCAAAGATGGAGGCTACCATTTCCATCTGCCATAGGCTTCATTAAATGCTATCATTCAGTGACAATGGCATGTTAAATAGCCAATAGCATTTTATTTCGTTAATGGCCTTACAATTTGCATTGGGCAACCTACATTATTTTCTAATAGTCATTAATGTCAAAATAGGCTCCTCTTTAAAATATATTATAAAACAACTACATTTTAAAAGAACAAAAGTAGCTGGAGAATATGATGCAGAACATGCGCAAACGAGGGAGGTAAAAGTAAGTATAGGTGGACAAATAAAGCAAGTAAATCTGAGAACAGGCATCTAACCTCATAATACATTAAGAAATGTCTTCAGGTTAAGCCTGACAAATGTCACCATTTCAAAACATATTTTTCTACAAGCTAGGATGTTCATTTCAGAAATGTCGAGGTGGTGAACGAGCAGGCTGGGACTCACCCGCATTGCATGGTACTGGTAGAGTTATGAAAAAAATCAAAGATAAAATAATTGTAGAAGTTGTATATTAAAGAATGAAGAATGACGATGTTGTTTATTCAGTTTTTAGAACAGTATGGTAACACTGATAACTTAAAAGAGCTCTCAAATATGTTAAGTGTAGCATTTAATTATTATTTTTAGCTAAAAATAATGCTGAATGTAATTTGAGAAAGATAGCCTGTTTCTTCTGACTGCTTCCCTCTCCCACCATGCGCTCTTCAGTATTTTGTTTCACTTGTTCTTCTGGCGGTATTGTGTGGTATGTACCAATGTTTGGAGAGCATAAACGTGCTTTAAATGGCTCATAGATTAAGTATCGAGGTACACTGAGTTAAAGAAGAATGGATGGATGGATGTTCACATAAACAAGAGGTTGAAAACATCATTAGAAGCAGAACACTAGAATTGATAAATACAGGTGAGGTGGAGTGATGAAAAGGGTAGGTCACGGAAAGAGTGGTTAATGGAGAACAATCTCCTTTCAGCATCAACATCTAGGAAAGAGATCCGTATCCAAGGGCTAGGTCACATTATTATAGCACTATCTAAGAAAGATCTTGCCATGCTTTCAAAAGTTGCCCTTCTGCCACCAAACCTACCAAGTCATGCAATGTTTAAAATGGCAAAGAGGTTACTATATTTCTTAAAGGCTGTGAAGGGGCTCCAAGAAACTGGAAAGAATCAGGTTTACATACCTCATGCAAACGTTTTGATATAGACCATCTGTCTAGGAATTTGTGGAATTTTTAGCATCAGACATCTAGATGGGTCTTTACTATGTGCTTTGTATTGTTTGGGTGTTAGTGTTTTCTTTGGATTAGAATGTGTGTGTCTGTCTGAATAGCTGTGTGAGTGTGTAAATACGGCGTATGACTTCAGGTGGTGGGCTATTGTCTGTGGTAAAGCATCCTTAAAAAGCTCAATACTTGCTGTCTCTTTTGAAGGTGAGGTTGACAGTTGTAGTTTGATGCGAAACAGCAGGTCCTGTAGGGATGAACGCTCAGTCAGGTTGCATGTTGAGGTCTTCTTATGTAGATTTCAGAGTAGTACATGTTTACGGTGTTACCAATCATCATTCTCTTGCCATTCTTGTGGGGATGCCTAGGATTCAAGGTTCATAGATGTATGCCTGATCTGGTGGAGCTGATCCAAGTCATTGCGATTTCCAGTTCAGTGGCAAAATCTGTAATGAAAGAAATATGGATGAGTTGCAAGGATCCATTTTGGTGACAATGATAAACTGGTTCCCCTTCGCTGGCAAACAGGTGCAGAAAGTCTGGACAGATGAATTATAGTATTAGCATGGTGACTGAGAGTTCTTAGAGTGTTAAGAAGTACTTCAGATGGTAGCAGGATCGGATGAGCCACAGTCTGAAAGAATTGTTTTACTTTGGAAGAAGTACCTTCTTAGAATATATGATTCTTCAGTATTTAAGATAATACACTTTCTGAGCGTTTCTGTCCTTCCTGCAGTAGTATAAATATTTATTATAACCAGAGCCACTGGAAATAGATGGCTGTGGAGCAACAGGGTTGACTAAAGTATTGAGCAAGAAAGGTCACACTATGCAATTATTACTTTATTATGTTATTATTTTCTACACATGCTAACACCGAGTGGACCAAGGATTTACATATTCATTGCCAGTTTAACACTCAAGTACAGCAATAAGCAACGGAAAGGTGAACAGTCACCATTAAGGGCCTTCCACTGCACAGCAAGGCATATTATAATTCGGGGCCCCGATATACCTCCGTAAAACAATTGTTGTCCAGAGATTTTCATGTTTGATTTGTGTTGTTGATCATTAGAAAAGTAATGTAGCTTGGGTAGACATTGCTGATCTGGGCCAATTTTTCTCGATGACATTTCTAACAAGCATTTGCAATGCAATGGGTCTCGCGGTTGTTCGAGTTAAAGCTATTAGCATTGTAAACTCCTAACCGGACTTTTCTTTCCACAACCTGAAAAGTAAAAGTAAAACAGTTTCACATAACTGGACGTTTTTTGCCACATAAACTGTAAATGAAAAGTAAAACAGTTTCTCATAAGCGAGCTATTGGCCACCATGAGCGCAAAACACAATAGGAAAAAGAAGTTCGCTCGCAGTGAAATGTATGTGCAAAAGTGCAATTATCCAAGTAACCGGAAAAAGTAAAATTATCCATGTAACTGGCAAAAGTGCAAATATCCATGTAACAGGGTCGATGTCATTCAGAGCGCTCAACTACTGCCCAGCAAGATTGCACTGCCTATGAAATAAATAGAAAAGGTAGACTAGAAGCCACACAGAAAACATGGCGCCTCGTATGTTTTCAGTAGTTGGCCGGTACTCCGGAGGTGGGCTAAACACAGGAAAAGGTATGACGTATGCATGCCTTTCACTAATTAAATCAAGCAAATTTTAATAGGCAAGTGCACGAACCAACCAAACTGATGGGTGTGGTTAAAAGCCAATAGAGAGATTACACCAGGAACAGAGTGCTTTGCGCGCTCTACCCTAAAAACAAAAAAGCAGTGGAATGTGCCAGTTAAAGTTTAAGTTGTTGTGATGCGCTGCTTACAGCCTCACATATTGCATCACTGATGACATCTGAAATCTATGGGGTTGCAAGTTAGTACAATTCAACAGTGATACATAAGTGGCATAGGTATGAGAGTGACAATAAAGGTAGACAATAGTAAACAACGAGCGGGCTCATAATTTTTTTTACCTGGTGTCCTGACACCCTCCCTCGCTATTCTGTGTATGTGTTCCCCACCCACACCATATAAATAAAACCTTTCCTAGCACTCCGAGTCATTTTGACACCATCCTCAGCAAGTATCCCCAAATCCTGATTTCATGCTCTCCCGCTCTCACAATGGAGTGAACAGCTGGTGCCACGGTGGAAGTGGTCCTGTAAACAGTACCTTTAGGAGCGGAATGCTTTTCTCGGTCAGCACCAGTCTGCACTGATTCACGGATTGAGAGAGGAGCTGAGGAGTGACAGTTCAGGAACACCCAGATTCAGGGCTTGGTGCTTCAGTGAAAAAAGAAACTCGGTTTTCACAGCTCTGACATCAAAGCACTGAATAGTTTCGAAACCTGTGTTCTTTATGATGTCTTTCCAAGGAAGCTATGAATAACAACACACAGCACAGCTCAGGAATGGGCTTTAGGACAATGATGCAGGTAGGGACCCTTTGGTTTCTATTAAGACTAAATCAGAACCAGGCTTGCTGGCCCCTCTACATCGAAGTGTGAAGAAAAGGACGAGAGAAGCCTTAAACAAAATTTGAGCTTCCCTCTATCTTTATAAATCCTGTTTAACACAGTTAGACCAACCAGCTCTCTGACTCGCCCCTAAGACCAGTAAGTTACACATTGTGCTGTTGCATTCTGTTTGTGCAGCAGGAATGTTTCAAAGTGGTTCATCTGCAATTCTTTAGCAGACCTGTGCGGTTACAATGGGTTTTCTTCCTCAATACAAATAGAACTCCCACCACCAGGCATCCTCACGAGGGCTGGAACAGCACAATCTCAAGAGAACATTCTCCAGTAGCCAACATGCCACTACTTTGCCAAGCACCTGAATCCGCGCCCTCTCTCGACGTCCTTGGTGTTTTTTTTTCTTTTTTCAATAAACTATAAATCCTAAAGAAATTCAGAATACTTGAACTCAGTTGCCCTGTGTGAGTAATGTTCTCGGGATTTCGGAATTTCGCGCCTATTGCCAGTCCATTGTCACACGGAACACCTCGTAATTAGCGACACAGCGATGATGCAGACAGTAATGTGATTGCGTAAATCTGGAGAGTCTTTGCACACGGCAGGGGTCGCTCTCTCTCACACAGGATGTGGGCACTGTAGCACGTGCAGAGACGGCTGGTACCAGGCCAGAAGGAGCGCTCAGGGACAGCCAATGAGGAGCACCGATTGAGAGTATCGCGATCTATTGCACAACCTGCGGCGTGGTGACGAAGGCCCTATTCCTGAAAAGCTGGAACTGGGGCGGTAAACCACAAAGCAGTTTAAAATAAAGAAAAATCCTACCTTGCGTCAGACCCACTTTCCAGGTAGGCGCTGCGCCAAGAACTGACTTGGCTGCCTCCTCGCTTCCGATTGTGATGTTGCATTGGCCCATACTCACCCGCTTCCCCTGTTCTGATTTTACTCAGATATAAAGGGAGAAAACAAACCAGCCAGATCTATTTCAATAAAACAAATTCACCATGGGTCGCCAGGGCTCTGCAGCAGGTGTATGTTCTGGGGTGGCCCTATGCGCCAGTGCACGAGCCAAGCATGAACATATATATGTAGAATGTAAACAAAGTAAACAAACACAGATACTAAATCGCCTCAAAATTGAAAGAAGCATTTTGAATGCAATAGTCTCGTGTTTGCTCGAGTTACAGCTCATAGCGTTGTAAATTACTGACTGGACTTTTATTGCCACACAGACTGAAAATAACAAGAGGAAGAGAGTGAGAGCGAGGGTGAGCTGGCCCTGGAAAAGCCCCCCTCTGATGTTGGTTTATGTTTACAGAAGGAGGTGGTGGGGAGGAGGGACTGAACACACACCCACAGTGCAAGGCAAGCAGGCCAATACTGAAAGAAAAAGTCCCCTTCAGAAGAGATAAACAGGACATAGCATAATTACACACTACTTTGTGCTGCTCCCAAAGTGAAAAAAGGCAGGACAAAGAGGCAGAACTGACCACTAGCAAGCAAGGATTTTTGAAGGACACTGCAACTAACAAATCAAAATGCTGGAACTCACTCTATTGTATACTTTAGTATACAGCAGGCCGAACGCTAACGCTCGACCTAAAAATGGTGGATGTGTTGCAGTGATGATGCAATATTTCAGGAACCATGAGACCTATATACTTCATTTTGGTGTCAAAACATAGGTTTTGGGGGTCAAGTAGTTTTATACAAACAGAAACTAACTTCTCAGAGGCAAACATATCCTCCATTTTCCAAATTGGCAGCTGTAATAGAGGAAGAAGAGACATATATATATAAACAAAACAAATAATATTGGGTTTTAATCCTTTTATGTATACACCAAACAATGTTTATGATCTGAAAATGAAAAAAATAATGTTTATCACTTCTGTTTTAGACACATTTTTATAGTTTACTTTATTTGTTTTGGCAGTCTCTCCTGGTACATTTGCAGAATGTTGAACATTTGAGATGAGCATATCGACAGGAACATCTTTTTGTAGCACAGGTTTGAAAGCACATGTATGTGGAAGTTGTATGGGTAATGGCTTTAGAAATTTCATAGGTTTTAGCACCCTATTAATATCTTCCCAACCAAATTAACATGGATCTTTCTCTACATGTGCATGATCCAAAACATGTACACATCTTCTGATCAAGTAGAACGCTCTTTTAATGTACTCCTGCACAGAATATGATGTTGGTGGAAGGTCACTTAGCGGGACTGATCTCTTGAACTCACTGTACCGAAGATCGTCAAATGTGTGACACTCAGAACTTGTTTTCCACACGTGCACAGGGTATTTTCTACATCTTAAAAGTCACATTCTGCTTCTGTCTCAGCAAATCCTTTAAGAAACCTCACAGGTTCAGCAGTTAAAGCTCCAAGCTTTGTTCTAATTTTGCTCAAATAGTATCATCACCCTGAAGAATATGTGCCTTGCTAAGAACACTAGGCATCTCTGGGTCAACATTCTTGTACAGAATATGAGCAGGATTAAGTGTCTTTTCTCACCTGGTCGATACCGTATCCATAGCTCTGACAATCCTTGATTTATGAACATTGCAACAAAAAGTAGCACAATAGTAGAAGAAGTCAAACTTTATTTCAGATGAAAGCCACACAAGTCATACAATCAAACCTTAAAACACATTGCAAACTTATAAATAAAACATATAAATGAAACATATAAATAAAATTGCCAGAGATAAATAAACTAGTGGGCAGAAGTTAGATACAAACATTGATACTTTAGACAGTGATGGTACAACACAGTGTTCCAAGCTTAATTCTAATAACATTACTTAAACCACATGGTCTGACCGCTATTGCCAATCAAAAATAATAATACCAGGCCATCTCACCCATTTCTGACAAGGAATATATCCTTGGGTTTGTGTGTAATAGGGGTTGTGCGATGACATACAAGGGCCTGTGGACCCTCCTAAGAGCCCTTCCATAATCAAGCCTCCTGCATATAATGCATGCTGCCATATGCAATTATATAAGAGACATATCTGTGAAGTGTGTGGCTTTTGATTGGAGGTTCCATGCTGAATGTAAAAAACGTGAGACAGCAAACACCATTTGTTCTTTTAAATCGCTTTTTAAAATCCTCAATGCCTCCCAGTAATGTCTTACACCAATGACTTTGCACACACCGCAATAATCCATTTCTTGTGGGCAGATAAATAACGGGGGCAAAAATAAAAAAATGTGCCTCTGTTTATTTGACCCATGGGTAGTGAGAGCAGCAATTCTGAAGACATCCCATTTTAGCTCACCTTGAAGTGTAAGATCTTAGTGGGTGGACACCACACCTAAATTGAACATATAGACATTTAGCTTGAAAAGGAAATATTCTATTCTTACTTGATTCATAAGAACGAATGCATTTGTGGTTGAGAAACTGTCCTATTTTATTCTCTTCTAGGTGATCCTGCGACATCTGTCATGGAACACTTTCCCAATATACTTCTTTCACTCTCTGAGCAACAGTTTTAACTATTTCTCCAGGAACACCTCAAAATTCACCCAATCCCAAGCTCATAGACAATTTCTTAATCGGCTTCAGCCAGGATGTGTGTACATCTTTATGACAGATGATTATCTCCTCAAAAGATTCACGATAGTGTGCCAGCTCTTTTGTTGCCCATAACTGGACCCAGTATAATAGGAGTTTAAGCCGAGTGACCAGTTGGATGGAGTTTAATTCTAGGTCAAATCTCAGAGGTATAAGAGGAAAATTGAAAAGAGACAAAATAAATATTCTCAGTTTTTGTGAGAATTGCTGCTTCTACATAGCCCCATATTTCAGTTCCATAAATAGAAGCTGTCACTGCCAAACCTCTATGTGCATCCGGAGCAGATGACAAGGTACCCCCAGAATGTATTTTACATTTCCTCCCAATTGCAGGTGACTTTAAATGAAGGATATAATTACTTTTTTCCAATTGAGACCCCATGACTGATTAGCAGCCTATCTGACTTCTAAATAATTAAAGTATGTGACCTGTTCTAGGGGAAACCCACCTATCGACATCTTCCCTCTGAAGGACCGTTGGGGATTAACTGACATGAACTTTGATTTAGATGGATTAGGTTCTAATCCCCTATTGGCACAAAAGGCTGTAAAAGCATTCAATTTTGTTTGTAAGCCTGAGGGGGCTCTGGATATGTTAGGTATCATCTGCAAACATTAATAATGAGATTGGAACACCTGTAAACTTCAGAGCATCATGTCTACATTTGGTGAGCCATTAGACTGCTCCATGAATGTATATACTGAAAAGAGTAGGCGCAAGGACACACCCTTGCCTTACCTCCGTTAAATACTAATTTGGTTGTGGGGTGATCTCCCATGTTCCATCTCACCTTAGCATAAGATTCCACGTGGAGTACCTTCAGAATCCAAAGTAAATCCCTTGCAATTCCATACCCTTCCCGCACCCTCCAAAGATGTTCTCTTGGGACCAGGACAAAAGCAGCTCTTAAGTCAATAAAATCAACATAAAGATGGTTCCGCTTCAAGGTGACATACAGCATAACACCTTGTAGCAAAGAACCTGGTCAAGTGTGCTAACCCTACTTCCTAAACCCACCTGGGTAGGTTCCAAGATGCGGTTCTCAGGTGCCTATGTGTGAAGCCTAAATAGAACCTGCCTACAAAAATGTTTTTGCCTGTTATCTGATAAGCTTACGGGTCTGTGATTTGATGGCAGGTCCCTGTTCCCCTTTTTGTAAATGGGGATGATAACAGCTCCATGCCATGAAGGGCGGACGGCTTCACCCTCCAAGATGGTATTACTCAGGGCATTAGGATGTGGGCCCATATTTCCAGCTGTGACAGGAATAGATCTGCATGAATGTCTTCTAGCCCGGGGCCTTCTCACTCTGCATCTTTTGTAAGGCGTGGGCTGTTTCAGCTAAGATAAAGTGAGTAGTTACATCACTTCCAATGGAAGCCCCCTTTTACCCAGGGGAGGCCTTTTCCTGGGTAACTTCTGCATCTATCGGGGGGCAAGGTCAGGACCTTTTACAGTCCCAATTTCTATAGAGATCCTAGAAATGCTGAAGCTACCTCTCAGGGGAAATTGTCACTTCTAGATGGTTATTGATTACACAAGATTTAACAGAGATCAGCTTCCAGAAAGCTCTTTGGTCCCCTTTTTGCAGGGCATTTCACCCACTGTTTAGCATCCCAGTCTCTTCTGGCACTAATCAATGTATTCTTGTACATCTTTGTAGACTCCCTTATTTCTCTGCTATTGCCCTTTTTCATTACTTGCAAAAGCTGTCCCTTCTCTGTACAACAACCTTTTGAATACCATGAATGTACTCTCTTTTGACAACTGCCCCTACTCTGTTCTTTTACAAAAAATACCCAAAACTGGTCCATTGATTGACAGTGGAGATTAACAAATTTTACATTGCGCTACTATTAAAATCTATCAGCATGAGATGTTTCACAAATAGCTCATATATTTGTGTTAGTACCACAGTTTTGGAAGCGACTACTGCCCATTTCACATTTCTTCTGTTATTCGTTGTTTCCAATGTGCCTTTGGAAATAAGGGGGGACAGATTTATGTTAGTCAGCGTGCGTGTTACAAATTTAACACTTAAACCTTGGTGGCCATTGTCATGTCTTGGGACAACCTCCATATCGTATACAAATAACCGTAGGTGAAGGTCACAAATTATATACGTAATATAAGGGCAGGTTTGCCCTCTTTTAAAAGGTGGATGTGGTGGAAAATTGGATCTTGCATTGCCATTTACAATTTTTAAACCATGTTCTAGAGCTACATCCAATAGCTGACATGCCACCTTTGTCTGTTTCCTATCCCCAATATGGACTGGCCTAGATGTTGTTATAGCTTCTTTAGTATCAGGGGCTGTTCCTACTAGTGCCTGCTCAGTAGGCAGACACACGTTACCCCTTGGATTAACATGTCCTAACAATTGTATTAAGTACTCCACTGTACAAGACTTTGTATTTGATGAGACAGATCTAACCTGCATATTTACCAGGGCAATATATTGCACCCCCACTTGCGGTATTAATTTTGATTTCAAGGCCTCACAAATCCCCAGTATGTGAGGAACTTTTTTTTTCTTCTTAAATCTGTTTATTAAACATAATGCACAAACAATAGTACATTTCACTATTAAAGATTTTGCAAACTGTCTGCACGTATATTATATCATGTACAATGCGGTTACATTTTAATGTACTGAAGTGCAACTTATAACAATACAACTTATAATTAGAGGAGCTTTAACCACTGGAAATAGATCTAACCTCAATCACATCAAAAGACCCCCGGAATTTCGTCCTGCAGGGGAAGGAAGGGCTTTAACATTAAATGCAAGGAACCCCGATCGATGAACGGGATTGATAGCCCATGTTTCTTGTAACAATATAATATGATATTGATCGAACAGAGCACCCCATTCTGGCTCAGAAAGCTCTGCTCTTATTCTAGCTATATTCTCTAATCACCTCCCTCCCTATGTTTTACTCTGCTAAGCATGACGGCTCATCCACCCTAGCAGTAGATCTATTCCATGCTCCAATAAGCTATGACTATTAAAAGTGGGTTTAGAAATTAGCAACAATTTGTTTGACTCACATTCCCTATTTAGAGAAGATAAAACACTCCCTGTACATGGGACAGGAGTGTCATAATCACTCAGAGATACCTGAAATCAATCGTTCTCAGATAGATTTGAAAACTGTCTTGATCTAAAAGTATTTGGGGGAGCATGAACTTTATGGCCCCTTGAGATTACACATCCAGCAGTGAGCACAAGTGGTTTTGGGGTAAGTCCTTGATCTAAGATTGGGTCTAAACCTCAATTGAAATAAGATTAGCCCTTCAACTAAATCCTGATTCCTTACTTTTAACCATATATAGTCAAATGGTTGTTCCATATTGGGAAATCGTTAGTGTACATTATATCGTCCCTTGTAATGGACCTACAACTTCCTGTGTGTCACAACCAATGGATGGTTTTATTTACAACCTTCTGGTTCCCTGATTCTTCTGGTTCCCTGATTCAATGCAAAATCTTGGGGACGTTTATCATAAAAATATTGTGGGGCTTAGTCATAGAATCATAAGGACCAAATGTATTCTCATTCCTGAGGTTTCTATTAATAGAAACCCCTCTTTGACCCAAGGATGTCTGTTAGGCAGGTCCCTGATGCAGAGTATGTATTGGCCTTTCATTTTACATACACTTCTTAAATTTGAGTTAGAGGAAGAGAACCTGATGTAGCACAATAATATCTGAGGCATTTGAAAGTACAGTGACTCAATTAGAACCATTTTGAACAGCCCACTCAACGTGTGACACAATACGAAATGTCAGCTTCCTCCAATTAGCTGTTAAGTTCTCGAACCTTTTGAATATATCTCTGCAGGCACCAACTCCTCATTGATAATCACTCCACTTGCAATAAATGGACATTCAGTGTTCACTGAAGCATCAGCAATATTTTGTCGAGTTAGCATCTCCAAGTTCATCTTGTTTGATGTTGATGACCAGCATTTATCGAATTGCACAGGTATAGGTGTTGAATTTGTGATGCAGACAAGGTAAATTTTTCCACTTGTATACATTTGTTTGGGTCTCTTACATTCTTTAACAGAGTTCAAGATAACAGTCAAATACAATGTGCAGTTCTTGCAATGTGCACACTGACTCTGATATCTGAAGAACAGTCTGAACAACCTCTCTGAAGTTTTGCATAGATGAAATCTTGACCATTCGCAATTGTGAAATATAGCCCACAACAACAGCAGCTTTCAATGATGCGACCTTTCTGAATTGAAATGTTCCAGGTGAAAGTTTTTTTGAGCTCTTGTATGAGTTTGTGCTTCACTGGTTTAGTTGCAGTGCCTCCATCAATTAATGCATTTGTTGGAAGAAGATAATGCAACAGAATGTCTTTGATAAATTCAACCCTTTCTTTTGCTGCATCCATCTCTCTATGTGCTTGCGAAAGTTATTTTTTTGTAACCTGTTTGTACTGGCTGGTTGGACGAAACTCTTACTACGGCAATTAAAGCGTGGAAGCTTAGCTTTAGTGATTATGTCAAACAGCTTTTTCTCTTTCAATACAAATCTCTCCTACTTCAGTTCTGCGTATAGTTTCTATCCATGTTCCAGGACATCTAGTAAACGTGTCTTTATATCATTATCCACATATTGTTTGGTCATGAAGTTGTGTAGCTGCACAGGTTCAGTCATTTCAAAGGGGTTTCCTTGCTGCTACATGAAATGAAGAAGGCAGTCACCATATTTAATAAAACATTCTTGTCTCTTTCCCACAAGTTTGTGGTGAGAAACAGTTTCACGAATGTCCATTAATTTTGAATTTGCCATCTCTCTGAAAAAATTGAAAATAGAAAGGACTTCATGGTAAGCTAGCTGTGCCATTGATCAACATATTCACTTTTACGTGTCTGACCAACAATTCCCTTGGAGCGTTTCTGTGATCTCTGGATTGTCTGCTCTGGAGACACAGCATTGACCTTCCCTCTCTGTCTCTCACCATGAAATGTCTTTGACTTCTGAATTTTCTTCGCATTCTTTGACAAACTGTACAAACTTGGGCCCATTCTTATACTTTTTGCCGCAAAACTGCATTAACGCAGTTTTGCAGCAAAATGTTTAGTGCCGGCTTGCGTCATTTCACAACGCCAGCCGGGCACCGTATCTACCGAATGACGCAAGCCAGCGCTAAACTTGGGCTAGCATCTTAAAAAAAGAATCTACCTGGGTAGGGGTAGCAGTAGGGAAGGAGGGCGTTGTGCATCCGAACATGACACTTGCTTGGTTAGAGGCAAAAAAAAATGCCTCTAACCAGACTAGCACCATTTCCTTGTACACAACCACCAAAAACGTGACTCCTGTCTTAGAAAAGGCAGGAGTCATGCCCACCACCCCAATGGCTAGCACAGGGGACAAGTGTGCCCTGAGCATGGGCATTGCAAATATAGAAAAAAAAATACTTACCTGGATTTACTTGAGACTGGGTCCCCCATCCCTCAGTGTCCCTCTGGTGGGGGTGTTCCTGGGGCTTGGGGAGGGCACCTGTGGACCCATTCCCTGGTGTTTAACCATGGAAATGGGTCCACAGGTCCCCTGACACCTGGCCTGACCCCAGCGTTAAATAATGGTGCTAAGGAGGCTTAGCACCATTATTTAGCCCCTCCTCCCACCCGTGCGTAATTTTAGCACGGAGGGATAAATATGGGGCTATGAGGATAGTAACATTTTTTGGATGGGAACACCTACTTTGCATCTCATCGACCCAAGGTAGGTTCACTCATCCAAAAAATGGTGCAAAAAATGGTGCAAACTCCTATATTTTGACATTAGACATGTCTAATCGGTGCCAAAAAAGTGTAAATATGGGCCTTGGTTTTCAGGTTTTCTGATTTCGAACTGACTGTTTTGAACTTTGCCTGGCTTTGCATTATGTCTTTTGAATGAAGTGCACCCTGTGCCTTGTTAACTTGTGATATAGGATGTGCAAAACCTAATTTGTCATTCTTGTTGCAAAAAGCATTCCAACGCATTGTTTCTACAGCCTCAGCTATGATGAGCGTAACTTGTAATAAACAAACATAATGAGTTCTGCTCAATACTGACTGGACAGTGTTGCTTTCAAAGATTTCAGCCTCAATAAGTGCATCGTCCCACTGTAATAAGTTCCTGTACACCGCAACACAACATTTGTCATGTGGAAAAAGTCCATCATTGGATAAAGAACATCAAATTCTACTGGCTTGCTTATAAAAATATCAGCTACAATACGGAAAACACCTTCATCACAGAAAACTGGTAGGATAGGCTGGTCTTCAAGCTAAGCATGCACATTTTTTAAATTTATTAGAGCCGTGTATACTGTTGCATCGTTTGTGACTGGAGATTGTATTACTGGTAAAAACCCAACCTTCTTCAGTTGGATGGTATTCTGTGAGATCAGAGCATGAATTCGAGCTCACGGAGGAACTGGCTTTTCTTCATCCTTCAGTCCGCACCAAATAAGCATTATGAAAAATTCAGTTAAATAAGCTTTGCGGACCGCAGCATCAGGTAGAATAAGATCTATGTCCTCAGCCACTTTGAAACTTTCTGGTAAACTGGGACTTGTTGATGGTTTGTAGTGATTTTGCACAGGTTGGCAAGGCAGTTGGGGTATACGTTTGGAGCTTTGTTTTTTTATACCTACAGCTGACACAGCTTGTTTTCTAGCAGCTACTACATTGGTACAGTCTTGAAAAAGCACCATGGCAGTATCATGTACGCTGGATGTCCCAGACAAAAAAGAACTGTCTTCACATTCAAAATTATCAAGAGCAGCAATTGCAAATCTTTTCCTGGTAAATTGACTTGGAAGTGGTGTGCTGCCAGATTCACAAGATTTTACAGTATGAGCAGTCATCATGTGTAGCAGAGTTTTTGTTTTTGCCATGATGTGATTCATAAACCATGATTTGGAAAATGCAGTACATTTGCACAGCATAAGCCTGTCAGTTCATGGGATTGTCTTCCACTTCCACATTTATATCTTCATAGCCGTCATTAAAGTTGTCTGCTTCTGTTCCAAACTAAAGAACCTTAGTTTGTAACGGTTTTGCTTTACTGATAATAAACAATGATGTAAAAAATGTTAAGACAACATCAGGCATTCTTGTTGACTTCCATGATTTGTGAAGCTCTTCGAAATTTGTCTTTCAGTCCAAAATCTAAGGGCCTGATTTATGAAAAGTGGCACTGAACCCAGTGCAGCCACACTTTTCTTGCTCTGAGCAGGCAATAAAAGTGCTGAAAAAATTACGCAAATAAATCTGTTAGATTTCTTTGCACCATTTATTTGCCCCCTTTACGGGGAAACGCTCTCTTTGCATACATTATGCCTGGCGCAGGCATAATGTGTCACAAAGGGTTACAAAATGGTGCAATGCATACATTTTGCTGCTTTGTAAATTTGGCACGTGGTTTTGGCCTCGTGGGGCCACATTACGTTAACAAAAATTATGCAAATGTGGTGCAATGAGGCACTAGGGGCTCTTAAATCTGCCCTTAAATGTTTCAGCATGTTTCTTAAAATGGCTCCTGCTGATTCTACTGCATCTTGTGATCATTTTGGCAGGAAGAACTACAGGAGTCAAATCAGCTGAAAACACCATCAGTGGATCATTTTTTTATATGACGAAAACAAATTCTGCCATTGTACATTCTCACCAGTAAAATCCTAATTTCATTATTATGGATCAATCAGGATTCATTGATGTTGACCATTATTTCTCTGATCTCACTGAGTGTGAACCCGTAGCCACCACTCAAGAGTGGCTTTAAAACTTCATTTGCTTTTTCAAAGAGTGCAAACATAACTGAAGGCCGGTGGTTACTTTGCTTGTGGGAGCTCATTGTACATTCATATTTTCAAATGCATACATGTATGCAGTTCGGATGGGCATTCAAATCTGCTGCAAATACATACACCTCGCTGTTTAGATCAGCTACGTGCATAAAAACTTCATCTTGGAAGAAACTAGTTGCAGATAAAAACATGTTTGCCCTTTGAAAATCACATACTCTGAACTTTGTTCTTTTGTCAATCCCTTTGGCCCTTGTTCTGGCTAAAGCACAGATAACACATTGAAGATCCTCTACTTTCTGACAATTTGTTGGTGGTGGATGAGAGGTAGCCATTGATTTTCTAAGTGGATAGGCATTGGGTTTGGTTGTTGCCGCTTTCTCAGAAGGCTCGGATTCTTTTTGTGATTCACTGGTTTCTGCTATTTTTTTACAATTATTTTCCAGGCATTATTCCATTGTATACGACTTGTAGCACTTGTTGTTACTATGATAAAATATTTGATCCTCTTCACCCTCCAGTTTCAATCTTTTGTGAACTTCGTCTTGCCATATTTCTGCAGCATCTTAAACTCTCTTCTGTCGAGCCGCAGTTAATGTTAGCTTTTTATTTGGATTACTTTGGCATATGACACATTTTTCTATGATGAGGAACTCCTCAGATTTTGTAGTTAGCAACACTTTGTCAGGAGGTAAAGATCCTCTGCTACCACCTGCTTCATTCATGTTTACAATTTGAATCCACAGAAAACCTGAAACAAAAACAATATTACACTAAATTACCAATATGATGGATAAAGCACATCATTATAGAGCTGCCATTTTGGAAAATGTCAGAAGAGTTGCTCTGAGGAGTTATTTTCTGTCTCAATAAGATTACTCGACCCCCAAAACCTATGTTTTGACACCAAAATTAAGTATATAGGTCTTCTGGTTCCTGAAATATTACATAATCACTGCAACAAATGCTCCATTTTTTAAAATGTCATCCAGAAACAAATCAGCCCGGATTAGTAATGTCTACCCAAGCTAAATTACTTCTCTAATGATACAAAAACACAAATCAAAAATGAAAATCCCTGGGCACCAATTTATTTTTATGCAGGTATATTAAAGGACCAGGACAACTTCTGCATTTTTAATCTCTGTTTGAGCTGTAAGCAATTTTTGTCAAAATATGCAAATTAAGCAGCAGGTGATGTATTCTCAGGCAAATTTGGCAAATCTATGAGTATGCGGAAAATGTTGTGACAGCAGAATTGCATAATTCCAATGGCCCTGATTATGACTTGCTATTATGTTATTTCAAGCTTCCTAAGCAGGAAGCAGATACACATCACACATAAGCATGCCAAGGGAAAATGTAAATATTTTGAGCAGTAAGCTATTGTGGTTACTTATAATCCAAAAGTTCAAATGAGTTCATGATTTTATCTTCTTTATATGATATTATTCAGACTGTAGCCATAAGGCTAGATATTGTTGATATATTCAATCCTTTTGAACCCTGAGAAACAAAAAGGGTGTAGCTGAGAAAGTTGGTAGATAAAGTCCTACTGACTTTAAATTGTATTGCCATTTGAAATGTAGTATGGCAGTTGCTGCAAAAGCGCTGCATTGGCTTGGGAATTGTCTATACATATCCCATGAGGGCCATCTCAGGGTCTGGTGCAATACTGGTGTCAATCATGGATTAAAGCACATGGATTAAAGCACACCAAAAACCTCCCACCAGTATCCTGAAACCTGGCTACATTTCCAATACCAGGTGGGAAAAATCTACTTGCTCGGCATTACATCTCAGGCAATTAGTGAGTCAGGTGGGATCAATCTTAGCTAGGTTGCAGGGTGTTCCATAAATTCTACAAAAAATGTATAATACAATAGCTTGTGCATATGATTGAGGGATACTGTGCGTGTTTGTGTGCAACATGCATACAAACTCCTTGTCTGAAATCTCTTGTCTAAAATCTGCGCCCCAGACCTTCCACACCCACTGGTGACTAAGTGGAAGCTGTGCAAGGCAGGTATGATAGAATTTGGTTATGAGGCCATCACTAGAGTTGGAGGTGATCATCAATGTAAGTGGGGTAAAGTCTGCAGGGGGAAGGGGATAGGTGAGGATAAGTGCCTGTAAAATACTTTGGAGATGACCGAGGACAAAGTGATCCATTTGGGTAGCAGTTATAAAATGAGGGTCCTCAGTCCAAGAAAATACGTAGTCATCTGGGAACAGGTCACCTGCAGGAAATAAGTGATAAGACTGAAGGGATGCGGTGGACCAGCTTCTTCTGAGTAAGTGGGAGCCATGGATTGTCTTTCAGGGGAAGGGCTGGTGAGTGGGATGGGAATGTTAACAAATAGTTGGACGAACCATGGTAGTACCACCATTTTTACCTAGGCAATATGCCCTGCAAAGGACAAGGGGGGGCAGATCCAACTTTCTATCTGTGAGTTCACATTGTCCACCACGGGCCATGATTATGGCAGATCATTTGTTCGCAGTCTCTATGTATGTAAACGCTTAGGTATTTAACCTGATCTGTTCACCAGGTAAAGGGAAAGAAACTTGCAGGTCACCACAGCGGTAGCATCCATCAAGGGAAACAGTTCAGATTCATTCCAATTTATCTACAACCCCGAAAAGATTCCATAGCCTGTGATCTTTGTAAGTACAGGGGTCAGGTTAGTGGCAGGATAACGAAGGAAGAGGAGGATATCATCGGCATGAAGGGAGAACAGCAGAGGCCCAATCTTGAACTGTAGACCTCTGTGTAGGTGTCCCTCCTGTTAATGCTGTATGAGTAGGTCCACAGCTATTATGAAGAAGAGGGGAGGGATGAGGCATCCCTGTTTCTTGCCTCTAGGAATGGGAAAAGCTGGCATGAGGGTGCCTTTATCTGGAGGCACACAGTTGTGGAGGCGTACAGTAGCATTATCAGAGAGGTAAAAGCCTCTAAGAATGGCCAGTCAAGCAAATCAAATGCCTTATCTGCATCCAGCAAGGCTCGCAGCGGGGACTCTGGGCGAGACTCTGAAAAGAGTTGCAAAGACTGTGCAGAGGTTGATTGAGGTGGATCTGTGTGGCACGAATCCCAAATGGACTGGCAAGATCTTCTGGCCCATTGACAAGGATAGTCGATTAGCGACCAACTTCGCTAGGATTTTGTTGTCAAAATACAATAGAGATAGAGGACGGTATGAGCCACATAGTTTTGGGTCTTTTTCTGGCTTCAGGATCAGAGTGATCACCGCATCTCTAAGTGTGGGGGGAAGCACTTTCTGAACAACTGCCTTCTGGTGCATATCAAGGATGTGAGGAGTCAGGAGATTCCAGGCAAACCCACCAACCCAAGACAATCAGGGACCTGGGGTCAGTGGCAGTAGGCACACGGTTCAGGGGACAGAGGAACTGGATAACAGGGAAGCTGGGAGGACTGCTGTGCGACAGGGGGAGGACAGGCCCAGGGAACCCACTCTCCACGAGGCTCTCTCCAACATTATGGGAGCATACCACCATTCCCAGGGGACCATGGGCACGGTCCTGGCCAAGTTTCATGAGACCCAGCGGCTGCAGGAGGAACACTACCTGGGGATCAGGGAGGACTTGAAGTCCATTAACAAAACCCTGGTCACCATTGCAGGGATGCTGGCAGACATGGCCAACATCAAGAGGGACACAGTGGCACACCAACGGGCCCCTGACACTAGCCTGAACGATGAACAGCACTCTACCTCCGCCGGTGATAGTGGACAGGAGTTCCCGCCGCAGGACCAACAGGCCACCAGCACCCCACCCCCTGCAGAAGGAGAACCACCACACAAAAGGTCCCTGAGATCCAGGAACAAGACAGAGAACATTGCCAAGACCCCGCCAGGAAATAAGACTCTCCTGAATGTCACATTTCAATCCCACTGTGTTACCCTGTCCACCTTGAACTGCCATTACTCCACTTCCTATGCCCCCTTGGACAATACACCTGTGATACCAATAGACTGGACTACACCATGGACATTCCTCCACCATCACCCCAGCCCATTGCACAGCCCCCTCCACTTATTAGCACAGAAATAAACACCCTTGAATCACAAATCAATCTGGAGTCAGTCTGTACTTTCACAAACGTGTAATTGCTACCTATCTGAAAAATAGAAATGTCAATGTGAATTTCCATATACCAATGTTCGACAGTTGTTGGGCAGCAGTAAACATAGCAGAAGGCACAAAGTGGTACCCAGATCATCTGTGAAAAGGAAAGCCAAAGTGAACTGTCAGGTTCATACACAGAGCCAAAAAGGGAAAATCATGCAATGTCCTACAGTAGTATGATATAAGAGGAGCAGTGCCAGTCTCTTACCTGTGTCTCACTGGAAGTATTGCATGATGATGTTGTTTCGGTTGTCTATATCTTCTTCTTCTTCTGCCTTCTCTTCTTCACTGTCCACAGGCTCCACAGCTGCTACGAGACCAACATCATGCCCATCCTCCTGCAGCAAAGGCACCTGGTGTCGCGAAGCCAGGTTGTGCAACATACAGCATGCCACGATGATCTGACACACCTTCTTCGGTGAGTAGTATAGGGCGCCACCTGTCAGATGGAAAACCTGGCCTTCAGGAGGCCGAAAGTACGCTCAATTATCCTCCTAGTTCGCCCATGTGCCTCATTGTAGCGTTCCTCTGCCCTTATCCTGGGATTCCTCACTTGGGTCAGTAGCCATGACAGGTTGGGGTAACCAGAGTCACCTGCAAATATCGAGGGACAACTGTTAGACATACACTAACCTTTAGGGACAACCCCATACCCAGACACCTATGTAAACTGTGTTGGGACCTTGGGCTCACCTAGTAGCCACACACGGTGCCTCTGGAGTTGCCCCATCACATATGGGATGCTGCTACTCCTCAAAATGTATGCGTCATGCACAGAGCCAGGATACTTGGCATTCACATGGGAGATGTACTGGTCTGCCAAACACACCATCTGCACATTCGTCGAATGGTAGCTTTTGCAGTTTCTGTACACTTGTTCATTCCTGCGGGGGGGACAAATGCCACATGTGTACCATCAATTGCACCATTGATGTTGGGGATATGTCCCAGGGCATAGAAGTCACCTTTCACTGTGGGCAAATCCTCCACCTTGGGGAATACGATGTAGCTGCGCATGTATTTCAGCAGGGCAGACAACACTTTGGACAACACGTTAGAGAACATTGGCTGTGACATCTCTGATGCCATGGCCACTGTTGTTTGAAAGGACCCCCTGGCCAGGAAATGGAGTACTGACAGGACCTGCACTAAAGGGGGTATTCCTTTGGGATGGCGGATAGCTGACCTCAGGTCTGGCTCCACCTGGGCACAGAGTTCATGGATTGTGGCACGATCAAGTCTGTAGGTGATAATGATGTGTCATTCTTCCATTGTCGACAGGTAAACCAGGGGTCTGTATGACAGAGGATGACGCCATCTCATCATCTGCCCCAGCAGACGTGCCCTATGGAGGAGAAGGGTGAGCAGAGGGTCATACACCACATAAGTTTCACAAGGGTGTTTCAAACAATTGTGATGTAATTGGTGTTTTGTGATGCATGTCCGTATTCCTGCCCAAAAGTGCTGTGACGCAGTTAGTTGCCCTGCCATGTTGCCCCCTCAAATGGCGGCTGCCTGACCTGTAAGGAGAGACAAGGGGAAATGAGGTAACTGCGCTGGCGTTGTGCAGCATCGTGATAGGCAGACGAAGACCACAGCGCAATTCATTGGGCCCTATGGGTTCCAAGAGCCAATGACGATGTACGCCGGCGGTGACAGTACGCACCGCCGTGGACGTGACCGCCATTTTCTAACTGTTCAATCACTTGATGCCTGACCTTCAACAGGAGAAGACCTACACTGCAAGTGCTGCTGTGACCTGAGCCTGGGAGCGACAATGGCTACAGTGTCTGGGAAAAGGGCCACTGCCTTCATCGCGGAGGAGTTGGACAACCTGGTGGCTGGGGTCCTCCCCCAGTACACGCTACTCTATGGTCCACCAGACAAACAGGTGAGTACACTGTGAGCATGATGGATGGGACATAAATGTATGGAGTGGCGTCAATGGGAGATACAGGTGGGGGGGCAGAGGCCAGCACATGAGGATGGTCAGTGTATGTGTTTTCGGGCCATGGTGGAAGGTTGTGGCCAATGAGTAAGATGAACCCGACGGGGGAGTAAAATCCATTCTTTCTTTACTTTTAATCTAGGTCAGCACCCACCAGAAGAAGGTATTTGGCGTGCCATCGCCAAGGAAGTGCAGACCCTGGGGGTCTACCATGGACGGAGCACCCACTGTAGCAAAAGATGGGAAGACCTGCGCTGCTGGACCAAGAAGACGGCGGAGGCCCAGCTGGGGATGGCCTCCCAACATGGAAGGGGTGCTTGAGGGCATCACAGCAGACACAAGGGGGTGAGTACAGCCTCATGCAGATGACTCTGCGCGCTTTATGAGGTTTCTGGGTGTGGGAATAGGGCTTTGGGTTCCCCTAGGCCCGGGCAAACGTGCCAGGGTGGATCCATTGTTAGGCAGGCTCAGTGGCAGTCCAACCCCAAAAGTGGTAGTGGCCCTCTACACCTTGTCAAACTCCTGTGGGTTCCAGGTGTGCATCAAATGGGTCGAGGCACAGTCCCCCATGGGCATGTGATTTTTCCCTGAACTGTTAATGCATGGCCTAGTGCATAGGGCTGCTCCCTCTGTGTTGTATCCGCCAACGGTGGTGGTGTTGAAGGCATTGACCATGTGTCTCTTCTGTCTTTCCTCCCCATTTTGTTTTGTCACCCTGTCCTTGTGTGCATTAGCATCATCTGGCGGAGGAGCATTGGCATTGGAGCAGGAGGGAGCTGCAACCCACATGGCCCAGGAGGGTGAATATACGGAGTCTGAAGGCACCAGTGGGACGGAGGGCGAGGTGAGCTCCACGACGGGGACAGGAGAAGACAACAGTGACAGCGACTCCTCCTCTGATGGGAGCTCCCTTGCGGTGGCGGGCACCTCTGTGCCCACCGCATCAACAGGTGCAGCCACCACCCCCCCTACCAGCACCACGCTCCCAGCAGACCCTCAGCATGTTTCCCGTGCCCGCTCACCCAGGAGGGTGGGCATCTCCTTCGCCCCAGACACCTCAGGCCCTACCCCAGTCAATCCTGCTGCCCTCAGTGAGGAGGCTATTGACCTCCTGAGATCCCTCACTGTTGGGCAGTCAACCATACTGAATGCCATCCTGGGTGTAGAGAGGCATTTGCAGCAAACAAATGCATACCTGGAGGGCGTTCATTCTGGCGTGGCAGCCCAACAGAGAGCATTTCAGGCTCTGTCCTCAGCACTGATGGCAGCCATTGTCCCAGTGTCCAGCCTCCCCCCTCCAACTTTCACTGCCCAGACCCAATCACCTCTACCTCAGCCTATCCCAAGCACACCATCAGACCAGCATGCACACACATCAACACACAAAAGTGGCTCAGGCAAACATAAGCACCACACATCCCACAGGAACTCACACAAGCACCATCCCCATGCAGACACACCAACATCTACTGCCTCCACTGTGTTCCCCTCCTCCGCGTCCTCCTTCTCCCTCCCAGTCTCATCTCCACTCACACCTGTATGTACCACATCCTCAGCCACTACCTCCATCACCAGCATGCCCATCACCACACACCGCTCATGGGCAATCACCACCCCCACTACCATGCACACGTCCCCTGTGTCCTCTCCCAGTGTGTCTGTGAGCCCTCCTCCCAAAGTACACAAACGCCAACACACACCCACTCAACAGCATCCACCTCATAACAGCCTCCAGCCCATGCACCCTCACCCAAATTCAGCAGATGTACACCTCCTACAACCAATACCTCTTCCTCCACTCCCAAACCCCCTCCATCTTTCCGTCCCTGTGTGTCTAAAAAACTTTTCCTCTCTAACTTTGACCTGTTCCCTACGCCTCCCCCCGTCCTTCCCCTAGGTCCAGGATGTCCAGATCCCAGCCCAGCACCTCAGCCACGAAATCCTCGAGCACTGTGGTCCCTGCAAGTCCAGTAACATCGGCGGCCGCACCTATCATGGCTGCCAGTGTGCCACCTAGTGAGACCAAGGATCACCCTATTCCGCCACCTGCCAAGGTGAAGAAGGGGACAACATGCCGTAGGGAAAAGCCACACCAACCAACTAGCAAGGCCTCCTACAAGACAAAAGAGGATAGTGCCAAGGTCCCAGCAGCGACTTTCAAGGTGGCGAAGGGACACAAGGCTAAAGGGAAGTCAGCTCAGGGCACGGAGCCTCAGGGTGAGGGACTGGTGACACCCCTTCTGCAGAACAGAAAAGCAACCTGAGGCGGTGGCCCCCGCCACAACCACCGCCATCTGCACCCCCACCTGCACCGCCACCTGCACAGCCCTCCTGCACTGCCACCTGCACGCCCACCTGCACGTCATCTGCCTCTGCTACAGTCCCCAGCATCATCCCCAGTGGGCAGGCGTCCGAGACTGCAGGAGACGTCCTGGTGTCTCCCTCCACAGGTGCTGACACATGCACCACCGCCAGCATCTCTGCCGCTGACACCGCCGCAACCACCCAACCTGCCTGCGACATGCTCAGCCAGTGCCACCACAGCGGACATCAGCAGCATCCCCAGTGGGCAGCCAAACGAGGCTGCAGGACACGTCCAGGACCCTGCACAGACTACATGAGGCATCACAACCAGCACTGGAAGTACCAGCAGTTGGCAGGCTAAGTTGCGGCAGGGTGGAATGTGGCTCTACCTCCATGGAGTATCATGCTACCTGTTTCCTTAAAATCTCGTGGCTCAGACACCCATGTGAGGGAATGGAAACTGGCACACCCCAGGAGCAGCATCACTGACAACCAAGCCCCCTCCAGAACCAGTGGAGAGATACATACACTACCCCAGTCCTTAGAAGGATGAAGCACTCTGGGCACCAAGCCCCCTCCCGAACCAGTGGAGAATAACATCAACTACACCAGTCCTTTGCAGGATGAAGCACTCTGGGCACCAAGCCCCCTCCAGAACCAGTGGAGAGATACATCTACTACCCCAGTCCTTAGCAGGATGAAGCTCTCTGGGCACCAAACCCCCTCCAGAACCAGTGGAGAGCAGCATCCCCTACACCAGTCCTTGGCAGGATGAAGCACTCTGGGCACCAAGCCCCCTCCAGAACCAGTGGACAACAGCATCCACTACACCAGTCCTTGGCAGGATGAAGCACTCTGGGCACCAAGCCCACTCCAGAACCAGTGGAGAGATACACCCACTACCCCAGTCCTTAGTAGGATGAAGCACTCTTGGCACCAAGCCCCCTCCCGAACCAGTGGAGAACAGCATACACTACACCAGTCCTTGGCAGGATGAAGCACTCTGGGCACCAAGCCCCCTCCAGAACCAGTGGAGAATAGCATCCACTACACCGGTCCTTGACAGGATGAAGCACACTGGGCACCAGGCCGCCTCCAGAACCAGTGGAGAGATACATCCACTACCCCAGTCCTTGGCAGGATGAAGCACTCTGGGCACCAAGCCCCCTCCCGAACCAGTGGAGAACAGCATCCACTGGAGAGACTGTGGCTTTGCACTCCTCAGGACCAATCAGTGGGCAAACCACCCACTTGAGAGACTTTTGAGACTGTGGCTTTGAACTCCCCAGGACCAATCAGTGGGCAAACCACCCACTTGAGAGACTTCTGAGACTGTGGCTTTGCACCCCCCAGGACCAATCAGTGGGCATGGATCCCCCTCGAGGAGCAGTGGCGTAGTACCTTCATCCGGCTGAGGTGCCACCCTCCCCTTCCCCCTGAGGTGCCTGTTTTTTTTCGACCTGATGCCCCAGCAGTGTTCTCTCCGTTTTGAGGCAGGTATCATGTGTGGGCTTCGTCCATGCGTTTTGGGACCACTGGTCCGCGGACAATGAATGGAACACTATCCGTACTTGTGTAGTTGCTGTACATATTTGTATTTAAAGATCTGTTACAGACCTGTTTCCCCATCTGAATTTTCGATGATTACACTTGTTACAATCATTTAATTTTGTCCTTGCAATCTTCCAGAGGGTTACGGGGTGTAAATGTAATGTTGCTGCATGTGTTTGTGCGTATGGTGTTGTGGGTGAGGGTGGGCGGTGGGGGTGTTGCGTGTGTGTGTCACTCTCTTTTTCCTCCCCCCCTCCCCTGTGTGCTAGGTGCAGTACTCACTGTGGTCGTCGCCGCCGTCTTTGATGTTCCTGGTAGAAGAGGAGGTAAACCAACATTGGTAGCACCTGTAACTCGGGCTCCATGGCATCCTGGTTCCTCGTTGGGTGTCGAGAGGTGGGTGGTTTCCATTCCAAAGACTGTTTCTGCCATGCTTTTGATGGCGTTGGTACCGCCCCGGAAAAGCTGGCAGATTGGTGCCTTTTAATACAGTGGGCGGTACATTGTCTTCCGCCTGTCTGTTGGCGGTTACCGCCGCGGTGTTTGTTTCTACCGCTGTGGCGGTCTGAGTGTTAAAGTGGCTGTCTGTGTTGGCAGTTTCCGCCATGGTCGTGATTCTCTTTTTATCACCGCCGGCCTGTAGGCGGTATTACCGCCGCTTTGACACCGCCCGCCAGGTTTGACCCAATGGTCTGCCTTCTTCTTCAACTCTAGAAGGGAAAATTAACCTAGGTCTACCAGGTACTGATGTAGCTTCTCATTGTAACAATTACTTAACAGACGCTCTTTCATGTATAGGTTATATAGCCCATCATAATCTTGTACCTCGTTACCAGCTAACCAACCACCCAGCATTTTTACTGAATACTCCACAAACTCTACCCAAGTTTGACTCTGGGTTTTTCAAGTCTCCCTGAACTTCATGTGATACTCTTCAGTTGTAAGTCCAATGCCTTCAATTAGGGTACTCTTCCGAAGGTCAAAGGATTTAGGGTTAGATGTAGCAAGCAGTTTTGCCCATTCTGTGTCTATGGGAAAATGGTTTCCTACATATGGCCCTTAGAGTCTGCCTCATGCAGTGTCAGGAGCCTATCCATGCACTTTCTTGGGAACAACTCCCATAACAGTGTGCCCGATGTTTCTTTTCAATTTTCCACCCAATGCAGGCCCTTTCAAAGGCAGAAAACCATTTTACTATACCATCCGCAACTAAGAACATTGAAAGGTTTTTCTCTCAATGCTTGAATGCTGCCATCAGAGATGGGTCCTAGGTCCAACTCGTTTCTCTTGGTTTCAATTTCCAAACCCTGAGCTTCCAGATTCAGTCTTTTGGTCAACCTGGCCAAAGTCAGGTCATCCTTTGTGGGTGCACTAATGTTAGGGTAGAGGAGCTACCCTCATCCCCATTGTCTAAAGCATTTTCCATCCCATTAGATGTTTCACAATCTACTTCTTCTGTGGAGTGGGTTTCCTCATACTGGGCCACCAGATACCTAAACTGGTCTGCTTGGAATGTTTTCCAGTAGGTGTTCTGTACAGCTTGCAGTTTCCTTATCTGGGCATAGTTACACACCATATAAAGGGCCAGGTTGAGCTACTGGCTCTGGTTCTCTGCATCAGACATGTTTTATGCTACTGAAGTTGGGACCTTTTTAGAAATATGGAAATCCTTTTGGATAAAACCAACTAAAGTAAGGACTTTTAATTCTATCTTTTGTTGTAGGGGGCTAACCAGAGCCCTAGCAGTATGTTTAAAATGTTTACAATAATTTTAGCCAATTGGAAAAACTGCAATTAAGCTAAAGAGTTATTTGCATGCTCACAAATTGGGAAAGCGGTATCAGCAAATGCAGTCAATCCCACTGCTGATACACCAAATGAAAGATGCTGGCTCTCGGTATAGTGTACAAAAATGATGTGCACTGTGCAGAGAGTTCAAGCAGTCCCACCTTGGTGTACAGAGGTAAAAGCTAGACCACCTACTGCTCTAATTTTTAGGCAAGCTAGGTCGAGCAGTTAGGCCAATCTTAGAGAAGTGCTAAGCATTTGTTGTACTCACAGTATCAATAAATGTGGACACACACTCAGGACACACACTCAAAAGAATAACTCAAGACCAATTTACAAAAATACTTCAGATTAATATACACAATTTTTAGGACCAAGATCATCAAAATTGAGAAACTACTTTTTAAGGTATGATTTTTCAAAGTTTAGCAAAAGTAGTCTTTTTATGTGCAATTATGCACCATCAGAATCAATGGGAGAAAAATGTAAAATTATGCAATGCATTTACCAATGTCGCTTTTCATTTATAGGTTGAGGTCAGTGGGATTTCCTGTGGACCAGTCGCAAGGGGTGGGGGACACTTCGAACACAGCTGGTTCTCTGGTTCAGGGCCCAGGAAGGCTGAGTGTAGAGCAGATAGATGACCCAGGAGCTGTGGGCAAAGTGCCCTCGGAATATGGAGGCAGTTCAATTTGAGGGTGGATTGCATGTCAGAAGGGCCACTCTGGGGGTGGTTTTTATTTTTCCTGAAATCCCTTGACTGAGGCTTGCACCTGGTCCTTTAGGAGTCTGGAGTGGACTTTCCTTCTTGGTGTCTGACTTTGTGTCTGCAGTACCTCGGGCTATTGCACGGTTCAGCCACTGGATGTCACAATTCCACCACACTTGGCACACTTGCCGGATTTGTCCTCCAGGTCCATTTGGTGGAATTTGGTCTGGCTGTAGTGTCCTGTTTCTTGGTCAGAGCCTGGTCAGTGAACTGGACTTCTCTAGTCTTTTGCTTCTTTGTTGTAGGGAGTGATGCCTTCACTCTGGAGGAAGAATTTTGGAAATTTTCAGAAGGGGGGAGATCTTCTGGAGTTTTTGTAGAGTCCGTCCGATATCCATGGAACCCCTCAGTGGCGATTGTTGAGTCCTGGGTGCAGTAGGCAGGGTTTGGCACCTTTTTCTTTGCGTGGTAGGAATGTAGTTCTCAGGCCTTGGGTCTTATTTGTTGCAGGCCTTCTTATTTCATTGGAATCTGATCTACTGGTCCAGGAGTGCACACTAAATACTGTATTTAGTGGGCGTTTAAGGGAGTCCCCAGTAGTGACCAATGGGTCATCGACCTTAGGGTGGCTACATCCAAAATGTGACCAATTCCTGTGGGCAAAGGTCATTTTACTATCCCTAATTGGCTACTTTCCTACCATGGAAGATGGAAGAAAATGAAATGGAGCGGTCTCCTCGCATGCAACACCTTAGGGTTGGTGCAAGCTGGGGTGGCCACTCCTCCTGTCCTTAATGCATTTTCCTGCCATTGATCCCTCCAAAAGTGAGGGTTTGCAATGGGGCAGTCATCTGCTTTTAGCAGCAGAGCTGGGGGATGAGTTCCAAAGGTGGTAAGCACTTTGTAGCTCACTAGCAGGTTAGTGCACATTCCTGGGGGAGGAGGTGCAACACTTCTGCCAGGAAGGGCTTTGTTTTCTGAACCCAGAGAGCACAGGCTCACACCCCAGGGTTCCAGAATCTTGTCTGGTCATGGCAGAGTGGTTGTGACTGGCCAGCAACCATGCCAGAGTTAGTTAGCTTTGCAGGGGTCATCTGTGAGGTGGCCCCTGGGTACATTCTGAAATAAATCCAATACACGTACCAGTTTGGATTTATTGTTCTGAGTTTTTGATACCAAACAACCCAGGGTTTATAGTGTGGCTGTGAAACTCGTACTGACCAGTGCCCAGCACATGCATTTAAAATGGCTGCTCTGTTCACTTACTATGTCCTAGAATTGGCAAGGACACAGTAGGGGCATATTGTTCATGAGTCTATGCCCACATATGCATTATAGTGCACCCTGCCTTAGGGATGGAAGACCTGCCAGAGGGGTTGCTTACCTATATTGCATGCAGTGTGTAATGCACAGGTCACACAGGCTGTGTGCCATGTCAGTTTTACATTAGGATTGCACCATGACACTCAGCTTGTAATGGCAGTGCGAGGGGGGCACTTGGATGAATGGTCTCTGAGGGTGGCATAATCTATGCTGCTACCCTTAGTGGGCTACCCTTAGTACCCTAAGCCCCAAGGGACAAGTGGCAGCTAATGGCATTGCCAATGGTGCCAATGCATCAAAAGTGGGAAAGTGGTTAGCAGGGGCACTGGGCACTAACACCTTTGAAACCACATCTAATACCAGGCAAAAATATGGGGCTACCCGTTGCTAAAAAGACACTTTCTCACACCACTGACCCTGCATGACTGACCTTGGCATTTGGTGAGGGGGCCTTAGGGAGATAGCAGTGTGGGCTTTTGGAGGGAATTAAAAGCCCTGTGAAAACCCTCCCCCATCTTGAGGGGAGCACATATTACACTCTGCAGCATCCTGTCAGCCTGCCTGCAGCTGGGCCTTAGAACCTTTGTCGGCTCCCCATATTGCATACCTTGGATGTGGACCTGTGTGACCCTGTGTGGAAGCCCTCGCTGCCTGTGGAGCGGCATGCCTGGACCCAGTCTGCCAAAAGCCCTATCTGGGATCTCCTGGGGCAAGTCCAGATGGGTTCTGCAGCCCAGTAGTAGACTGCTTGCACCACAGTAAACCTAACTGCCTGGCGGATGAGATTAACAAGTCATAGAGACTGCACTGGGGACCTTAAGTGGGCCAGATCCCAATCATCCAGCAAATCCCTAATACAGCACACATGTAGGGGGCTTCCCCAGCCAGAATGTGAGAGCCAAGTAGTGGCAGGCGGTGGCATGCTGCGCCCCTGACAGGTCCTAAGTGAACCACAACTTAGGAGGCCTTAGTTACCACAGTGTTATGGGTGTATGGATAATTGGGAGAACCCCATGACGAGAACATGTTGGGGCAAGCGTAGTGCAGCAGTGCACTGGGCTACATGGGCACCCCTCCAATGAAAAAGCCCCACGCCACATGGGCAAAGAATCACCCCACCCCATTAAGACTGTCCTTGGCATTGCGACCATCTCACCAGCAGGTGAAATTGGTCAACGATGTAGCATAAGCATCAACACCAGCACGCCACTCCGGTACCCTGGTAGTTAGGGTGACACAAGCCTTTGAGAACCTAGGAGGTTGAACAACAGTCCCCAGGAGCACAAAATAGGTAAGGACAGACCAGCGCTCTTGTACACGGCAAATATGATCACTCAATATACCACCCCATGCCAGCCTACCCTGAGATTAATGTGGAAGGGGGCCTGGCAGATGGAGACGGTGAGCCTTTCACGGCTGAACTGTTGGCAGCTATCCAGGGCTCCCAAACCGCACTGCATAGACAGTATCTATTGATGTTAATCTCCGATGAGTGGACCTAAGGAAGATCGCAGACAAAATCACAATTGCTGAAGGTAACATTGCAGAACTGCAGGGTGAATTTGAGGTCCTCAAGCATCATAAGGGCCAGATTACCATGGTCACAGGGGGTCGGAAAGTTGTGCGAAGCTGCAGAGGGTTGCTCCTGCTGTAGCAATATCTGTATCTTGGGGTTCCCCAAAAGGGCAGAAGGAGTCTCTGCAGAAAGATCCCTACCTCACTGGGTGAGGACCGTGCTCAAACCAAGGGGCCTGTCAGAATTTTTCATAGTGGAAAGAGGACATAGAGCACTGGTGCCGCCTCTGCCGCCCAACCCCATCCCACTGCCATCATAATTAAAATCTGCAACTAACATGACAGGGACAGCATCCTCCAAGCAGACAGTTAGTAGGCCGTCCTCCTCTTTGGCAACAGCAAGATAGCCATCTACCAGGAGTATGCAAAACAACAAAAGGAGCAGTGTGAATCCTTTTTTTGGCATCAAGCAAAAACTGTGAGTGCTACAGTTGCAGTTCATGCTCCTGTACCCAACATTTTCCAAGGGAAGACCTAGGATGTGTGGGAATGGCTGAAACCAGACAGCTGTACCCTGACCGGGTAGCAGCAAGTAATAAAACCAGGGGTTTTGCCCCAAACTGGTTCTCCCTGGGTTCTCTGCAGGTGACAATCAGTAAGAATGGAACTATGATGCTAAGTACCTCAGAAACACAACTCATGAAACTGGTCAATGGCATGCAACCACAGCAGATGGAACTGAGACTGGGGATATGAGCCCAACGTTGGACTTTTGTACCAAATACCATAGAAGCCCTGGCGGTGGGGATTGGAGATAAATGACTGGAGATGTCTCCAAGTAGTAGCAATCTATGGGCTGGTTTGACACTTACCTAGGGGGGTTTGAATTCTACTGGCAGCTAATGTGAATCTGGCGTATCTGCAGCATCACATGGTGTGTACTGGACAGCTAGGCAACATAGAACCGATAAGGCATGAGCACGTGTCACAAGGACAATCAGATAGAGCACACAGGCTTGCTAGGCGAGAATGGTTGTGACTGGAATGAAGCAGGTATAATGTATACAGATGTGAGTTGCTGGCCAGGTCGCTAGCTGGTGGAGTGTGTTAGCTGGTCCCCGTTGGACAGGCTGGGATGCTGTTCATGTGCTAGCACAAGCAATGGGTGGGCATAGGTGGTCAAATGGTTGTAATATAATTGCCCATGGGTGGGTGGGGAGTGTCGGTTTGCATTGTTTATGTGTTTTGACAGTTGAAGGGCAGGTGAGGGGTGCTGGCAAAGTGGGGGGGATTACACCAGAAATCACAGAGGATGCTAGGGGGTGACTTCAGAGTCTGAACCCAAAATGTCAGGGTATTAGGAACATACATTGAGAGGTACAGGGACTCAACTTTTTGAATCAACATACAATCAACATAGCATGCTTGCATGTAACACAATTTGAGGACGCAGGTGCCACACAACTGTGTAAGAAATGGCAAGGACAAACCTTCCATTCCTCCTATTCTACATCTGCCATGGGGACTCTAATCTGTGTGGAGCCAGGAGTCCCATTCCCTCAAACATACATCGAGGCCAATGTGGAAGTGAGGTATATCCTGTTGCAGATGAGCCTGGACAGACAGGACCTAACCATACTGAATACTTACGTCCCAAAAAAATGATGAGCGTACCTTGCTCCACCACATGCAAGACCTGACAATGCAAAATGTTGGTGCGCCCCTGATATGGCTATGTGACTTCAACTGCATCTTAGACCCCAATTTAGACAGGGCATCCATCAGAGTGAGAACTAAACTGCTTATGACTACAGCACTTCTCAGGATACTGCAAAACATGAGCTTAGAGAATGTCTAGCGGATGAGCCATCCTACCCAAAGGGTAGACACACGCCACTCTACAACACATAACACCTTCAGCAGGTTAGATAGGATACTGGTGGCTGGATTCCCACGAACAGAAGATATTGAGGTAATACACCTAGCGCACTTCCTATCAGGTCTGCTGCGACTTATACTGGGCTGACCCTGCCTGAGGTGAGAGGTCCTGGAGGATGCTGGTGGACATCCTAGCAGATCCAGATGGGTGGGAGGCGCTGTCGCAGACATTGACAGACTACATCAAGGCTAACTGGGGCTCCTTTACCCACAGGGCCATGGAATGGGAGGCCCTTAAAGCAGTGCTGAGCGGAACCTGCGTGGGGCTAACCTGGGGGGTCCATTGACATCTGCAGGTGAAGTTAAATAGGGATTAAAACACACTGGCTTTAATATAGGTGGGGGCCCTTACCCATGCCAAAACACTTGGAATGGAACAAACAATGCACAGGTGCACAGTGGAAATCTTGGACAGGTTAGACAAATCCACGCTGAAACAATATAGACAGAGGCTACACAGAGGGGGAGACAAATTGGGTAGCCTATTAGCCTGGATCCTGCATAGGGAGCATACACCACCAATTATGACATGCCTGACAATGCCTGAGGGTTCAAGGGCCACCTCCAGAGCAGGCAAAGTGGCCACATTCTGGGAGCACCTACAATGGGTGTACACTGCGGACCCAAACAAAGACCCAAACTGATACATGCTATTCTTGGAGGGACCGGGCAAACCCAGACTTCGACCACCAGCAGCCGAGGCCTAAGTCTCCCCCATAGAACTTGTGGAGCTTAGGTCAGCATTGAGTATGCTCTCAGGGCAAAGGCACTGGGTGGGGATGAGTTCCCATGTGAATTCTATCAGGCGTTCTCAGCTACAATCACACAGGAGGTCCTTCTTGAACCGCGCAATGATGGTATGCTGCCAGCAACCATGAAGGAGGGAGAGATATGTATGTTACTTAAACCGGGAGGTGGCAAGGCCAACTCTGCAGCATACAGGCCACTCACAATTATTCACTCAGACATGAAGGTCCTTTGCAAACTGCTTGTTAACCAACTTACAACCCACAAAACACAACTTGCACACAAAGACTAATGCTGGTTCATACCGGCCCGGAACACCAGAATGAACCTCCGGCGTCTAGCCTATGTTCTTCATGAAAATGAAGCAATGGTGTTGGTCTCGACTGACCTGAAAAAAGCCTTCGACATAGTGGGCTGGAGTTATTTACTCAAGGTGCTGAAAGTCATGGGCTTTGGTCCTCAGTTCTGCGGGTTGATCCGGCTGTTGTACACGAGCCCAGTGTCAGAGTATGCAGCTGCTTAGATAAGTGGGTCTTGGGTTCTGGAGAGCAACAGGGCTGCCCACTTTCAACACCCATCTTTGTACTCGCGATGGGGCCCCTGGTGGTAGGGGCTCACCAGGAGCTGCAGGACTAGGGCAGACACCTGGGAGATGTCCATCAGGTTGTACGACGGAACGCCGACTGCCAAAACAACTAGTGCCTGAACAACGAGGTCGGAACACCGACCTCGTTGTTACTACTAATGCCTTTACCACGAATGCCTTAACAACGATATTTTGTTGTAAAGGCATTCCTGGTAAATTCATTACTAATAGGCACCCATTGATCCTGCATGCGTCACTCCAACCCCCCAACCCCACCCCAATACCTTAAACGCCCGCCCCCCCAACCCCACCCCAAAACCTAAAACCCCCTGCCCCCCCCACCCCTGCCCAAAACCTAAAACCCCCTGACCCCCCCACCCCAAAACCTAAAACCCCCTGACTCCCCACCCCGCCCCAAAACCTAAAATGCCCCACCCCCAGACCCCACCCCAAAACCTAAAACCCCCTGACCCCCACCCCGCCCCAAAACCCAAACCACCCCACCCCCAACCCCACCCCAAAACCTAAAACCCCCCACCCCGCCCCAAAACCTAAAACACCCCACCCCCCCAACACCACCCCAAAACCTAAAACCCCCTGACCACCCACCCCAAAACCTAAAACCCCCGCCCCAAAACCTAAAACGCCCCGCCCCCCCAACCCCCGCCCCAAAACCTAAAAACCCCTGACCCTCCACCCCACCCCAAAACCTAAAACGCCCCACCCCCAAACCCCACCCCAAAACCTAAAACCCCCTGACCCCGACACCCCGCCCCAAAACCTAAAATGCCCCACCCCCCAACCCCACCCCAAAACCTAAAACCCCCTGACCCCCCACCCCCGCCCCAAAACCTAAAACGCCCCACCCCCCAACCCCCACCCCAAAACCTAAAACCCCCTGACCTGCCCACCCTGCCACAAAACCTAAAACGCCCCACCCCCCTAACCCCACCCAAAACCTAAAACCCCCTGACCCCCCACCCCCACCCCAAAACGCCCCACACCCAACCCCACCCCAAAACCTAAAACCCCCTGACCCCCCATCCCCACCCCAAAACCTAAAACGCCCAACCCCACCCCAAAACCTAAAACCCCCCAACCCCCACCCCAAAACCTAAAACGCCCCGCCCCCAACCCCCACCCCAAAACCTAAAACCCCCTGACCCCCCACCCTGGCCCAAAACCTAAAATGCCCCACCCCCCAACCCCAAAACCTAAAACCCCCTGACCCCCCGCCCCTGCCCCAAAACCTAAAACACCCCACCCCCCAACCCCACCCCAAAACCTAAAACCCCCTGACCCCCCACCCCCACCCCAAAACCTAAAACACCCCACCCCAAACCCTAAAACCCCCTGGCCCCCCACCCCCACTCCAAAACCTAAAATGCCCCGCCCCCCCAAACCCCACCCCAAAACCTAGAACCCCCACCCCGCCCCAAAACCTAAAACACGCCACCCCCCAACCCCTCCCCAAAACCTAAAACACCCCGACCCCACCCCAAAACCTAAAATGCCCCCCCAACCCCCGCTCCAAAACCTAAAACCGCCCACCCCGCCCCAAAACCTAAAAAACCCCACCCACCAACCCCGCCCCAAAACCTAAAACCCCCCACTTACCTGAGTCGTCGCCTCGTCATCAGCGTCGTCCTCCTCAGCCGACTCCCTTGTTTGTACCTTAACCACGCATGTTCGTTGTTAAGGACATGCGTGGTTAAGGCACAAAATAAGTAAGTCGTGGTTAAAGAAAGCGTTGTTCCGCTTTCGTTAACCAGGACTTCGTTTTAGAAAAGTCGGCGTAGAGGACGTTTCCCCATCCATCACATTATATTGCTACACGCAGACGATGGTCTATTTTATCTCTCCTCCCCCCGGTGTCGCATTGGCAAAACTGCCTCATCTATAGGATGAGTTTGGGCCCTCTCCAGCCCTCGACTCAACTGCACCAAATCTCTACTCTTTCCTCTCCCATCCCAGATCAGAACGCTGGTGGACCGCCTACTGGAAATCAGCTTGCATTGGTAGCTGACACAATTTGGAAACTTGAAAATCAAGGTGGCACACACAAGAACACAGCAACTGAGCCTCAATATAGACAGGGTGCTTGACGCGCTAAAGACATTGGCAACCTTCTGGAAAGCATTGCCCCTCTCCTTGATGGGCAGGTGGACCATCTCCAAGATGGTGCTACTGCTGAGATGCCTGTATGTTTGCCCGAATTCGCTGTGCCCCCTTCCACTGAAGATGTTCAGACAACTGTACGCAATTCTCATCTCCTTGCTATGGGCAGGCAGATGTAGTAGGGTGGCCCTGACAACACTGAAGAGACCATACAAAGAGGGAGAATTAGAGGTGCCACAAATGTACCTGTATTACCATGCCACACACCTACAACATGCGCCCAGTGGCTGGATGTGGGAGACAGTTGGGAAAAGTGTTTGCTAACAGGGATGTTGGAATCGGGTCCACTGCCGAAATTATTAATGGAGTGTGCCGGGATCTCAAAAGACATCCCATACGTAGTCCAATAGACAACCAGAATATGTCAACATTTTGTCAACACAGTATTGAAGCAGGCACCAGTTCACTGAGAACTCCCAGATTGTACACTGACGCCAAATAGACTAATGAAGGACAATGTGTCTTTCCAAGCATGGATGGAGGGGGTGTGTGCCCTACTTGGGGATTTATAACCCGGAAAGACTTTTAGAACCTTTGAAGAGGCTTGCAAAGAATTTACACTTGGACCTGGCACTTCTTACCTCATGCCGAAGTAGCCGGGATAGCCAGGTTTACCTGGCCATCTTGCCCTGCCATGCCCAAATCTACCCAAACCCTTGTGATCCTACTGTCCTGCTACACAGGCAGGCATTTAATTACACTGTTATATAAAGCTATGCAAGCTGACATAGTGAGTTCTCTGCAGCGGGTATGTAAGGCCTGGGATGCTGATTTAGAAACTCTGTTGGATGATGGGGACTAGGCATGTGTTTGTGAGCGGACTTTCTGCATTTGGCCTGGAAATGTTGGGCAATACAAAGCTATTGGACCCAAGTGGTAGCAGACTTAAAGCATACTTAAAACAGACCACTCACCTTAGAATAGAACACCCACCCAGAGCTGCCTATTCAGCAACAATAAAAGGTTGAAGGCCTGCAAAATTACCTATATATTTTTACAATTGCCACTGGTGTTGACCAGACTTAGAATCACCCTCACTGGGATGGGCAGGAGGGCACCTGAGATAGAGCACTGGGACAGGGACATACAGGAGCAGTCACTAGCAGAGGAGACCCATATGAAGCTCAGCAGATGGGACAAAAAAGTGGATGAGGCCCTCACAGTCTGGTGAGACCTAAGTGAAAAACTCCTAGTCCAGGTGCCTATACAGAGTCAACAGACAGTGATAGTTCTTATGACCACGTGGGAGATAAAACTGACTGAGTGGGGGGGAGAGAACCACACTTAACACAAGCAAAGAGAGCAGCTTACGAGCATGGGATGATGTGTTGTACCTTGGAGGGATTCTGATTAAACAATGAGTGATGGATGGTTGGGGAAACCCCTTCATATGTTAAGCCCACAATGATAGGTAGATCATACTCCAAATAACTGCAGAGTTGTGTTTGAAAAAAAACCTGAAAAATAAAGGTTATTCTATGTGGCAAAAAATGGCATACAGCATTATTAATTGACCCAAAATGTTATATCCTGGGATCAGGCGCAACAGATCATAGCCCCCATATTTATGAGAAGGTAAGACCTACTCTCTTGTTAACCATGCAGTAGCACCACCTATTAATAAGGCATATTAAATCAAGATATCTTTTGTTCTCAGCTGTCTTAGTGTGGTCTTCCCCCAAAGTTATTTTTGCTGATTCCATTTGTTGAGGTTAGGGCTTTGTGAACTTTACTTCTGCTAACCAGTGCTAAAGTAGATAAGCTTCTCCTTTAAACATGGTAATGTTGGTGTATACACAATTGCCATATTCAGTTTACTTCTAAGTTTCTTGAAAAGCGGTATAAAATAGTCCCAAGGCCTGTAAATTAAATACTGCTAGTGGGCCAGCAGCACCAATTGTGCCACCTACTGAAGTAGCCCTTTAAATATGTCTCAGGCCTGATACAGCAGAGCCTGTGTGTGCAGTTTAACTACCACTTCAACCTGGTAATTAAAACTCATTGCAACGCCTTAAACTCCCCTTTTATTACAAATAAATCACCCCTAAGGTAGGTCCCATGTAGCCCAGGTATTTTGTGACCAAAGGGTAGGGCATGTACTGTTATATTTTACAGGTCCTGGTAGTAAAAAACTCCCAAAGCCATTTTTCACCACTGTGAGGCCTACCCCTCATATAAGTTAACATAGGGAATTCCTTATTACCCTTTTAAGTTGTAACTACTGATTGAGAAGGGGTAGCTCGGTCATGTTTCATATAATTGAAATGGTCATGATAAATCCTCTTTTCTGGGAAAGTTGGATTTAACATTACTATTTAAGAAATGCCACTTTTAGAAAATGGCCATTTCTCTGTTCTTACATCTCTGTATGCCTGCAGCCCCTCTCCATAACACGTCGGTGGGTGACAGCTACAATTTGTGCATTCCCTCTAGACAGCTACAAACAAAGGGTTAGGTGTGTTTCAGTGCTTACACTTACATCTGAATAAGCAGTGCATGCCCCCCCACAAAGGGCTGATTACCTCTACAGATAGTCTGGAGCCAGGGCTGAGGAAGAAAGGATACTTGTGAACTTCAAAGTTCCTTTTTATTTAGGTCACCCCCCTTCAAAGGCACATTCAGGTATGAGTATTGGGTCTCCGATCCTAACAAACCAGACACATCTGGACTGTGTCAGAAATGCTGTGCTTCCCAAAGGACTGTTACTGTGCTGGAATCCTGACCTAGAAGGACTGCTTTTCTGCTGTGCTGTCCTGCTGCCTGTTGTTCTCTGTTTTAGCTGAGCGAGAGCTGGACTCCACCTTGCACCTCAAAGACATCGCCAAGGGCTTATTGGTTTGTTTGTTCATAGAGACTCAGGGATATCAAAGTATCTACCACATCTCCTGTGTCTCATTCACTGTAAGTTGACACAAATACTTGCACCAGTGAAATCGATGCATCTCCTGCCTGCCGGAAGCAGCAACCGATGCATCAACCCTGTTATGAATGTAAAACCAGTACATAGCACTCTGGGCCAGAGCAACATCTCCAGAACCACTGCATAGACTGACACATCCCCTGCCTGATGGAAGCGGCACTCGTCACATCGATGTAGCATGCAAACCATCGCATTGCCGCCATCGCTGAAGAAAAATCAGCGCATCCCTTTGACAGTGTGGAGAAACCCGGTGCATCGGCTTCAGAATCAGTGAATCATAGCTTCAACGCTCATCTTCAGAACGCAACACATCACCATCAAGGCGTGTAAAAAATCAACACATCCCTCGACTGCTGGAGTGACATTGACACACCTAAGGATGCATCAACACCTCACCTCATGCTTGGACCAGGATCAAGGTACTCCATTCCCCAGGCCTGCGTGGCTCCTGTTCTCTACCCATGCTCCAAAGTGGGCATCTTGAAATGTTGACTTTACCCCAGTCCAGCGCTACCTCAAGTAACCCTAAAAGCACTAGTTGTTTCTGAGCACTATTTTTATGCTTATTCTTCTAAATTCATAACTTGATTTCTACTCATTAGAGTTTTGTTGTTTTGGTCTAGGTTTATTTATGAAATTGTTGTCTATTTTTCTAAGCCTTTGAGGAGTCTTTTTGTGGTGTTTTAATTGTGTTATGTGTGTGTGTGTGTGCGTTGCACAAATACTTCACACATAAGCCTGACTGCTCTGTGCCAAGTTACCGGTGGGTGAGCATAGGTTATCTTTTCGTATTTATCTGACTTACCCTGAGTAGAGTGGTGGTCACTCTTGGACTGGGTGCATACCCCTACCAGTTAGAAATGCCATTTCTAATAAAAGGCTTTACAAACTTTTCATACAAGATGTCTGACTGTAGTTAAAGCTGACAAACGCTCGAAAGGAAAAAGCATGTTAATTCTCCCCCAAACAAATTTGCAGTAAACAATGTATGAATATAGTTCAAATTTCTGGCAGACTTTCATACTAACAAATTTTGTGTAGATTTGTTAAAATAAAGAAAAGTTATAAGGGAGATTCCAAAGGAAGTGGACTTTATTTAGACCATAGAAATTCCCAAAGAGCAATTTAGCTCTGAGTATAATTGAACACCTAGGGGTATATTTACCACTGAGTTACATCACCTTTGCACCAGGCAAGGTGGTGCAAGAGTGACATAACTACTAAGTCAGATTTATCAAGTCACTCAAGCCCACCTTGCATAGCCCTGAGCGGATTGAGAAATCTAGAATAAGGCAACTCAGTGCAAATCACTACATTATGCTACTCTTCCCTAGAGAGGAGTTCCACAAGTAGAGTGTGGGTGTCCCCAAGCATCCTCCCATGGATTTTGGTGCATTCCCAGATTTACTATTGTTGATAGACCTGGGAATGCATCAAAATGCTACGCCTCATTAGGTGAGGTGTAACGAGGAGAATTCTCTTTATTTCACCTCATTTGTTTCCTCTTTCTATGTGTGCTGCATTCTCCAGCACACATAGAACGAGGAGAATGCCTCTGAGAATTGATTTTGTGCAGGAAGGCATCCCTGCTTGCAAAAACAATCCTGCCAGCAACATAGGCACCCTTGAACCACAGCACAAGGGTGCCTGCATTGGTGCTAGGCAGCCAAAAGGGTGCTAATGCAAGGAAAGGAGAGGAATGCGCCCAATAATGTTAAAAATGGTGCATTCATGCCCTTTCCTTTTCATGCAGCACAGCAAGATGACTTGCTGCTGCTAGCATAGGTGTTTTAATAAAAATATTAATGACAATTCATGTATTCTGAGTAATGGATTTGCGTAGAAAATGTAATTATGCAGAGAAAAAAAATGCACACATTTGAGAATATGACCAGGTGAGTGGCCGCTAATATTCACGAAGTGTACTTCTCAATGGCTTATTAATATGAAATATAGAGCTTTTGTTTGATTAATGTAGTAATATATCATATTAAGGGTTATGCTTTATGTCTTAGCTTTACTAATTGTAGGTCTTAAATTAGCAGAGGTCATGGCCTAGTGGCACGGCCTTATGTCAAGCTGTATTTTTTAGGCGTTTAATAAAATATCTGCTTAGAGAATTAAATTGTGATTTTCCACTGTGCCGTCCTAATGTGCTCCTAGCTAAAAGTCCTTCTCATGAGAACTGTTTGCTAGAAGATGCTGTTCTTACTAATGCAACATTGTAAATGTAATGTGTGTAACACTGACTTTCTCAGGAAAGAACAATGACCATACTGACTGGAGTTCAAGCTGCAACAGTATTGTTACCTGACGAGGCGTATGATGAGGAGCCAATCATCGACATGTGAACCGTGTACTAGTAGAAATGTAGATTTGAAGTTTTAGTTTTATTGGACAAAGTGTGAACATGTGATCCCTTGACCAATAGGGACTTGGGAAGTAGTTTTAGGAAATCTAACTTAGCCGGACTGCACTGAGGGAAGACAGGCCATTTGCCCATTTTCTACCTTGCCGAAAGCTACTTTCTTGGGCGCCTTGAAGAGAGACATGTTTATCTTTAATGCTTAAAGACTTTGCCTTTTCTGAAGTTTGATGCTGAACCCTGTTGACTTGCTGACCCTACTGATGTCCTGATGACGAAGACTCACAGTTTACTGATCCAAACTGAGGATAGGTACATTGAGTATGAGATTGTTTTCTATGCCTATTTGCTTTTGTTTCAGGGACCAACCACACTATTTGATAGAGCCACAGTTAGATGTTTTTCCAAATTGGTGTTAACTAAATTGTTTTGCATGGAGCGCAAACATGATAATTCTAATCTAGTGTTAGTTAGGATTCTCACCAATAAAGTCCAAAATATGGAGTAAAGATTGATGTCTTTCCTTTGCTGAACCTACATGCATGTAATAGTGTTTGTGCAATTGTTCTTGCTATTAATTTGCACTGTAACTTTAGAGTGTGTAGTGGTTCAAGCTTTGGTTAGATTGCGTTTCTATATTAGTGCTTGGGACAGCCAGTGTTGTTCTTATATGTTTATCATTTGATTTTGAGACTATCTTACGTGACATTAGCATTGTTAATATAGGGAACTAAATATTATAACTTCTACTAAAGGTGTGGTTATTCCTGACTGAAAGCTCATGGTGTGTGACAATTATTTACTCCAATTGATTACTTATGCTGTTGATTATCATTGATTATTAATGTTATTGATTGGTTATTGATTATTGATCTGCATGATGTACTAGGGATGTGGTGGGAACATCTTTAAGTGCGTCAAAAGGTTCATCAACCAATTTGTGTCCCGTTGTAAGTTTACTTATTTAGGTCAGATGCGCCAACACTGCCATTCCAGAAAGCTTGATAAATATGTCCCTTTGTTCTTGCTTCCATTCAACACATTATCATGGTGTTGTGTAGCTTATTCAGCTCTTTGAGATAGTGGCAAAAAACTAAAGTGACCATTTCTCAGTCACCAGTTCAATATATTTCTGCTAATGTTTATGAACATTGGAATACATTTGAAAAATAAAAAAAACAACCTCGCAGTATGAATTGTCCAACTTTTGCTCGTAAATTCCACTAAATGTGAATGACTGATATCCCATAGAAACATTTATAGATGGATGCTAGCCAACTTCTTTGTCAGACTAGCTAGAATGCAAAATCAGGCGACTTTAAACTCCTTTATAGATAAGTATGGTGCCTCTTATATGTCCCTCTGCCTTTATGACAGTTCAATCAGCATGCTTAAAACAAAGGGACTTTTCTCTTAGAGCCCTCTTGCCTCGTTAAGTCTCGTGGGAGTGGTACAAATACACACAGCTTTGCCACGTGGCAGTGGTGTTAACTACCCTGGCCTCAAAGAGTGCTGGGGAGGACTCTTGGGCCGTCACACTTTTCCTGAACCACCTCACGTTTGGTCCAACGACAAAAAGGTTCTTCTTCTTCCATTCCTCCATTCCTAGTCTTTCTTTTTGGCCATGGAGTACTATGGCCCATATTTATACTTTTTTGCACCTCATTTTAACGCAAAAGTGGCCTAAACTTACAAACTACAATTATATTTTGTATGTTTGAGTAGCTTTTGCGTCAAAAAGTGATGCAAATGCAGCGCAAAAAAAGTAAAAATATTGGCCAATGTATGTCTCTAACCTTTTCGAAGGGCAGTGAGGGAAATTGATTAGTCTTGACTATAAGAACTAATCTTTGAGCAACATAAAAAAAATCGTATTTTTCTATCATAGTAAATGTTCTATAAAGCTCATTTACAAACAGTAAAAGCTTCCCTAGTTTGAATGCAGACTTACTGAAACTAAGGTGGTCATTATGAACATGGTGGGGAAACACCTCACTGCCGGCTGTGGCAGTAACTACGGCCAACAGGCTGGCACCCCAGACCGCCAAATAGTGAAGCCAATGAGAAACAAGTAGCGGGCCATCCATTCACTGCCATTTTGGTAATCCTGCTGAACACGAGGGAGGCTGCCCTCAGGCCGGTGGAAAAGCCCTACCCGCCCACCAAATTATCAGTGTCAGGCGGGAACCACTGCCAGGCAAAGCGTGGTGGAAACGACCCATATAAAGGGAAACACTCATTGGAGGCACACAGAACACGCCGACGCAGACATGGCGCGAGAGTTGGAAATAATCCCAGTGCTTCTCCTTATTTCTCCAGGACCGTGACCAATGACAAATATGATTACGGTAAGTACCGCAGCCTAGTGCACATGGGAAGAAAGGGCACAGTTACAAGGCCACCCACTCCACCCACACCGCAACACACTCCCAACCCCTCCCACCATCCTAAGCCATACATACCATAACAAGATGTACTTAATAGACACAAGCCAACAAATACCTGCACCAATGCACACACCTGTGCACACCACACCCCCACAGTGAAACGCTGCACAACGGTCTATATTGTGCCAACAGCTCTGCTGGGTACTAAAATTTAATTTTAACAAAGAAATATGAATGTTCAAACAAGGCCATTGGCCAGTCCATTTCAATGTCCCGGAAGATCAAATATAGCCCACACTTGACCCCTACGATGGCAAAGGAAACTCCACTGAGAAGGGGCATCAATGGGGCAGCCAGGCACCTCAGGGAACAGGGGCAGGGGGTGGAGGGGTGGGGACTTAGGTCTTGAAGGCGGGTCTTGGGCTTAGGTTTAGGAGGTGGAGGTGGAGAGGGTTTGGGCTTGCCCGTGGAAGGAGGGGGAGTGGGCCTGGACCAGGGGGTGTCAGAGGGACCTGGGGCAACACTGGGCTTCTTCCTTCTTGGGGAAGGGGCACGGGAATGGGAAGGGCAGACTGGAGCGGACTTAGACGAGGAAGGAGTGGACTGGACTAGGGCATGGGAACGTTTAGGGACAAGACGGGGTGGGCCAGTGAAATCAAACAGGTCAACACAGGAGAGGAAAAGCTTCTTAGGTGCAGTTGGAGGGGATTTGGAGCCAGGTCTGGGAGTGGAGGATGACAGAGTGGTGGTACGAGGTGCAGGTGTGCTGAACGTGGATGCAGGTGCCTGTTTAGTATGCTTATGTATGGTGGATGCGTGTGATGTGGATGACTGTGAGCATTTGAGTGTTTTGGGAGGTGGGGGGTAGGCACAGTGGGAGAAGACAGGCTGCCAGTGCAGATGAATGTTGTGTGGGTGTCGGCAGGTCTGGTGAGTGTGCCGCAAGTGTCTGTGAATGTAGTTGTGGTGAGTGCAGGTGTGGTGTTTGGGGTGCATTACTGGATGTCAGCTGTTGTGGTGACTGCAAGAATGGGGGCAGCAGCAGTGACTTAGGGTGCAGTGCATGTAGGTGTGCATGGTGGGCTGACAAACAGGGAGGAGGGGGAGGCTAACACGGTGGGGGAGGTGGTTGTTGCTGTGTGTGCTTGGTATGTTGGGTGTGTGCCTGTCTGTGGTGGAAAGTGTGATGCTTGTGGTTCTCTGTGTGCTTCTTGTGTGTTGATCCGTGTGCATGGCTGTCTGTATGTGTACTTGTGATGGGTGAAGGGAGTGGGGTGCTGGAAGGGGTAGAGGTTGTGGGAGGGGGGACGGAAAGACCAGGGTCGAAGAGGAGGCCAGAGCCTGAAAAGATCTCTGTAGGCCAGACATGGCACTACATCTGGGATGCTAGCCCATGGATGGCATTCACAATGGTTGTCTGCCCTACAGAGATGGTCCTCAGGAGGTCAATAGCCTCCTCCGTGAGGGCAGCAGGACTGACTGAGGCAGGGGATAAGGTGCCTGGGGCGAAGAAGACAGCCACCCTCCAAGGTGAGCCAGCACGGGCAACTCGGTGGGGAGCAACGGGGAGGGCGGTGATGGTATGGGGGGTGGAGGAAGATGACAAAGAAGGGTGAGCCCAGTAGGGTCCGCCACCACCAGGGAGCTCCCATCGGAGGAGGTATCGGAGTCACTACCTCCAGTGGTAGTTACCACCCCAGTGGTACTCCCCTCACCCTCCAGCCCACTAGTCCCCTTGGTATCAGTTGACTCTGCCTCCTGGGAACCGTGGGCTGCAGCATCCCCACTCGCCTGTGCCTCAGCTCCCTGGCCAGATGATGCTAACGTACACAGGGACATAAGAGCACAGAGGTGGGGAAACAAAACAAGAAAGAAGTGTGTCAAATCCTGGAAATATGTACATGTTGGGACACATACACTCCCACCCAGATCAGGCACAAACCCTAAGCAGTCACAACACATGTTATGAATGTGCCCCTGACTGGTTGGCCTGAGCCCACAATACACTACATTCCCATCCTGAACCGCTACTCTGATACACTTTGTGAAGTGAACTAATGAGAGACAATGGCAAGCCAACACATCTATAAGTTCATGAGGCTACATTGAATACAATGGTACAAACAGGGGACCTCTCACAGGCCTACAGACCCTGCCAAAACTAGCTATGAATCTATCCCACGGATGTGGAGGGGGCAGAACTGCAGGGACACAACTGTCTATGTGCATGGCACTACTATGCATGCACTCCTTAGCATCCAACTACACTCATCATAGCAGCATCACAACAGTGTTGGCACTCACCCCATTGTAGCTGCTGTGTTGCGTTCAAGCGCCCTTCCAAATCCAGATAGGCCACCACCAGAATGCGGAACACTAGGGGGTTCAGGGTCCGACGGGCACCCCTCCCTCATTGGGAGTCCTTCTTCATCTGGGCCTCTCTGGTCTTCCTGGCCCAGCGCCTAAGGTCCTATCACCACTTCCTGCAGTGGGTGCTCCACCGGTTGTAGACCCCCCGGGACTGCATTTCTTTGGAGATGGCTTGCCACAGTCCCCTCTTCTGATGGGCACTGACCTGCACGGGACACACATAGTAAAGGAACAGATGTCAGTGTGGGTGCCCCATAAACAAATTCCATGCCCATTCAAACTGACGAGGCCCATGGAGACATACATATAGACAATTTTCAAGCCAAAAACTGCTAGACACACTGCGGGTGAGCACGCACACAGCAAACAAAAATGCATACAGGCTTCTACCATATTCACCCACATCTAAGGAGGACAGGTGGCAACTCACCTGCTCCTTTGGTCGCCCATACAACTTGGCATACAGGGGTAGGACGCCAACCACCAGCTTCAGTGGAGATCTTCCCTCCTCGTAATGCAGGAGTCAAGTATCAAGGGTCTGTCAAAATGGCGGTAGATACCGCGGCGGTGTGCACCGTCACTGCCGGCGGCAATCATGATTGGTCCAGGTCCCCCATTGACAACCATGTAATCCAATGATCAGGTGCACGGCGGTGAACACCCCCTACCGCCATGACGACTAACATCAACGGAATGAAGTCACTTCCACACTACAATACCTGGATGGCAGGATGCTGCCATTTTGCTTCCACCACGTCTCCATAGCCTGGCTGGGGGCCTCATCCAGGGGCCCATTCTCTCTCCCCTTCATAGAGTACTGACATGAGTATTGGTCCCCCACATGTTATCATGGTTGGAAGTGTGTCTACACTGTGATGCTGTTATGACTGAGACATCTCACCACACATTAGCCTGACGGTCTACCTCATTCTTTGTGTGTGTGTGCGTTACATATATGTCACCCTGTAGAAATCTATTGTGACCCCATGTGATGCAAGTGTATGTCCAAACTCAAAATGTGTTCCTTCATCACCCATAGGTACAGACCTGTGTAGCGAGGGAGAGACCCATCTGTTTACAGACCCCTAGTAGATCTGGCCACCATGGAGGAACATCACATCATCATAACTTACCGACTTAATGGAGCTACAATCCTTGACCTCTGTGCAGTAATGGATCCTGTTCTGAAGCCGGGCAATAGGAATCACCATGCCGTACCTACAACTGTGCAAGTGCTATCTGTGCTCCATTTTTGGGCCACAGGCTCATTTCAAGTGACAGTGGGCATGGCTGCAGGGGTATCGCAGCCAATGTTCAGCCTCATCCTGTCCAATTTTCTGGACGCCTTTGTTCAACACTTGCAAAGTCATGTCCAGTTTCCCTAAAGGGCTGATCTCACCGCCATCTAATCAGGGTTCTATGCCTTTGCTAATATCCCCCATGTGATAAGTGCCATTGATGGAACCTACATAGCCCTCATACCCCCAAGAGTGAATGAACAAGTGTATCGGAATCGTACAAACTATCACTCCAAGAATGTCCAATTGGTGTGTACTGCTGATCAGTACATTTCACATGTCAATGCAAAGTTCCCAGGATCAGTCCATGATTAATTTGTCTTGAGAAATAGCAGTGTGCCACACATGATAGGACAACTGAAGGGGGACAGAGCTTGGCTCATAGGTGAGTGTGTATGATACTGGATCAGTTACATAGCTGACAGCCAGGCTGTATGCAAGTAACATGTGTGTGTTTCAACCCTCTTTCACCTTCTTTTGCAGGGGATTCTGGCTACCCTAATTTGCAAAGGCTCCTGACAACTATGAGGAATCCCAGGACAGATGCAGAGAGGAATTATAATGAGGCTCATCGTTGTACCAGGAGGGTGATTGAGCACACCATAGGACTCCTGAAAGCAAGATTTCATTGCCTCCATCTCTCTGGAGGATCCCTGTGCTATATCCCTGACAAGGTGTTTAAGATAGTGATTGCCTGCTGTATGCTGCACAAATTGGCTGTGAGAAAAGCTATCCCACTTCTGGAAGAGGAGGATGCTGTCCCACCAGCCCTGCCACCTCAGAGGAGGGATGAGAGTGATGGTGAAGAAAAGGGGGAAGATATCAACTCCAGGACCCAGCTAATCCGCCTACACTTCCAGTGACTCTCAGGTACTGTTCTATGACGCTAATGGCTTCACTGCATTGTTTTAGGCTGACTCATGTAGTAAGTACTGTGGTGTCCTTTTCCAGTGAAAATACAAAATCATGACTGAAGTGGCAGATGCCAGTCCACGTAATGGGATGTACAGTGTGACATACTTCAGACACTACAGTCTGTTGGATCCCCTTCTGCAATAAAAGTGGCATTGTGATGGTAACTGGCTAATGCATTCACATTCACAATTGATCTCTAATATTGATTAAGGACAGATAGTTTGAGTGCACAGGTGTATTTATTCAAAGTCAAAACATCCATGTGTGCTGAGACAGTGGAAGGAAGTGGCACATGGTGAACAACATACTCAGGTACATATGCTCAGCTGTTGGATGCAAAGGGGTATCGTCCATGGGGCCACTGGAAGATGGTCAGATGGCAGTGGCATGTCAACTAGGTAGCTCAGTGGCACACAAGGGAGACAGTTCAGGGCAGAGTCACTCCCTGGTGCTGGGCTTGGTCTTGGCTGATGTTTCAGTGGGATGTGTGGATCTGAGAGCATGTTTGCGAAGGTGCAGCTGGGCTGCAAGGGTAAGGGTGCTGGTGTCCTCTGAGTCCTCTGGTAGTACCACCAGTCCAGTGGGTGCTGCAGATGTAGATGGCCGGGCAGTGTCCTGGCTAGTGTAAGTGGCTTGCAGGTGGCTGGATGTTTGTCTGGCACTGCAGTACCCCTGCAATGGAGGCCATAGTGGCATTGAGCTGTTTCCATTGCCTCTGTGTCCAGGCATCCCATTGCACTCTCCTGAGTGGGGCCTCCGTCTTCAGGTGGAGGATGGGCACTCCTTGACGTCTCTGTCCGGGTGGCATGGGTGTTGGTGCCTGTGTGTGGGAGAATAGAGATGTGGGTGTCCTGCACTTTCTTTTCAATTGCAGCACTGGTCAGCAGTAATTGGTGGTTGGATTACCATGTAGTGGCATGCAAGGTCCCTTTGTGTACATTTAGATGCATTTATTGAGGGGGGTGGTGGTGCATTGTAGGTGTTGTAGTGCTACTGGGATTCCATGCATGGGTTGGTGACTGTGAACAGGGGGCTGGACGGTGATTTGTATGGGGGATTTGGGCATGCAGGTGACTTGGATGTGAGTGTGTGGGTGTTGTGGACTGGGTAGGGGTTGGGGTCTGGTGGTAGTGAGAGGGATGGGGGGATACATGCATTATAGGAGTGGTGACTGTTAAGGTATTGTGGTTGACTCACGTGAGTCCAGTTCTCCAGTGAGTCCAGTTAGGCCCTCCGGGTGCAGGATAGCCAGGACCTTCTCCTCCCAGTCGGTGCATTCGGGGGGGAGGAGGTAGGGTTCCACCAGCAGTCTTCTGTATGGCAATGTTGTGCCTGGATGCCATGGACCGAACCTTCTGGCGCAAGTCATTCCATCTCTTCCTGATGTCCTCCCTTGTGCGTGGATGGTTTTCCACTGCGTTGACCTTCCTGACTATCATCTGCCATAGCTCCATCTTCTTGGCCACATGTGTCTGCTGCCCCTGTGCCCCGAATAGGTGTGGTTCGACCCTGAGTATTTCGTCCACCATTGTACTTAGCTCCCTGTCTGTGAAGCGGGGATGCTTAGGGGGTGCCATGTTGTTAGTTGTAGGTGGTGTTTTGTCCGCGTATTGGTGAGGGTGCTGTTGTGTGATTGGGTGTGTGGCTTGTGACGGTGGTTGTCTATGTATGTGTTTTAGTGGTATATTTGTGTGTGTGGCTTGTGTTGTGTTGTGGATGTGTGTTAGTTGTGTGGTTTTCGATCTTGCCAATGTGTGCATTTGTTGTTGGCGGGTCCCACTGCTGGCCGTGGCGGTCCGTTCCGCCAATGGTCGTTTGGCAGTCACTGTCCACCGAGTTGATTTGTACATCATTATTTGGTGGGCGGGGGATTTGTCTTCATGGCAGTGGTGGGGTGGGCTGTACTGCCTTTCTGCCATCGTTGGCGGTGGCGGTGGCTGGTGGTTGCAAGATTTTTGGAGGGTTGTCTTTTTGGCATCATTATACGGCGGTGTGCAGTTCACTGCCCCTGGTAGTCTTTTGTTCACCGTCAGCATGGTGGTCGGCGGTTATTGCCTCCAATTTCATAATGAGGGCCTAAGACAAAAGGTAATGAATTTGTATAATATGATAAAAATGTTGCCCGAAATAAGCCATTTTTGTACAAGTATATATGTGCCTGTCACCCATAATCCATCAGGATAGTTCAGTGATCTAATCAGTTGTTGCTAAGATAAGCAGTGACCTATAGGTCATAAGTTAGAATCCAGCAAGGCATTCATCTTTCATCCTTCAGAACTTTGTGTACCATTTAATTGTGTCATTGTGACACCTGTGTTTTATCCTCCTTTGAAACTGAAGAAATGGGGTATGAAACAATATGTTAAGATGCTATTTATTATTAGTATTAGCGGTTCAGTGACTTTTATTTTTGCATTGTTGGAATGATCTCTGATGTCGTTCCTGGGTGACAGATAACTGTCATTTAGTGTTTCCTCATTTCCCCAAACATATAAGATCAATTGCAGTGGAGGCGTTATAAACATTTATTTATGTTTGCCCAATCGAAGAAAAGCTCAAATTTTTACATCTTATTCCATGTCCCACTAATGGCTACTGAACCTCTACTTTTTACCTGATCATTATTTCCTGTTATCTATTTGGTGGTATCTACTTTGTAAAATGTATTATATGTACCAAGAGGAACCTAATGTGGGAAGCTGGCGGATACCTGAATTAACAGTATGCTAGTTTAGCTGCCTGATACTAGCTACTCAACATTTTCACACTGTTCGCCTGCATTCAGATATTATTTATTTTCTAAATCTTATTATTTCTGATCTGTTGGCTGGAAAGAGACTCTTTGTCAAATATTTGCCCTATCAGTCAAGGGCTCCCAGAGTCCCAGTGCAGTCATGCATCAGTTGAAAGTGAGAAGGTACGTGCACTCATGCAGTAACATCAAGATAAGTACATATAGCAGTAAGGGAACATAAAACACTCACAGACAGATGTAGCCCTGTGTAGTACATCACCTCAAATTGCCCAAAGAGCCTTACAGGAAGGTATTATCTGTAAAGCAATGTCAATTGACCCTCGACCAACAACTAAATTACAGGCACAAGGAATGTTAATGGCACCAGGTGAGGAGGACTGCTGAACCATGCCAGTAGAAATAAGCAGAGGCAATGTCAATAGGTCTGGCTTTAAAGGAATGTTTTATGGTGATGTGCAGTATTACATGTAAATACCATATGTATTTGTGTGCAAGCAAAGAACTGTAAACCAATATTTGTGTAGTTTAAAAGGTCAGGAGATAGTTGAACTCTCAAGCCAGACCTAAAATCCAAGTAGGTTAGTGATTGCCCTCTTCCCATCTGTCATCTGCCAGAGAAGGACAAAGACCATAAATTATGTATTTATCTAAGACACTTTTATAGCATTGCAGTGTCATGTGTGTGCCCCTGAAAGTTCAAGCTAAGCCAGCTGGATTAATAAACAAAATGATTACAGCTGGTGGAGGATAAGCACTTTGGGCACGCACAATTTTTTTATGGAAGCTCAATACTTCTGTCCAATCAAAACATGTACTCCTGGCCAAGCCAAAGCCTCTATGTAGCGGTACTCACATAGTTGTTTGGTGACAGCTGCACTGTTAACTGAGACAATATAAAAGGAACATACACTGAATTGAACAACCAATTGTTTAATCTGTTCTGAATTTCAGGCCTTGTTCTTGGGCAACTTTGGCTAAAAATGTAAGCCTATATTTTTTTATGTCCATAGCCCTTGCTTGGGACCTGGGCAGATAGTGACAGTCACAATGCATGGATTTCCATTGATGTTCGGATGCAGCAGAATGCCTTGAATGTCACTTTTGATGCTTTTGGTAGAATGTTTCAACAACCAATACTTTTGATGTGCGGTTAACTAGGAAATAAGAACATCTTTATGAGAAAGCAGATTGCAGAGCAAGATAACAGGGATAGCTTGAAAACTAATATTTCATAAACAATTAGGTATACAAACCATTACGTGTTTTTGGCAGGCAACGAGTCAGATGGATGTGTGAATGTGGCTACTGGCGTTATTGAACAGGAGGTAAGGGGAGTTATGCACTGTTGAAGAGAAGCTTTGATGGTGTGGAAGTTGAAAAAAGTTTGCAAGTTTGAGAAGGTAGGAGTGTAGTATGCCCAGAGTTGGGTCCCTTTCTTGCTGTACCACTTGATTCAAGCTAGCCTGTCTGATGAGGGGTGGTACTATGAAACTGGACCAAGGATGCCTCTTTGCGGTCCAGGGAGGACCTGACCTGGCAGTTCGGGCTGGAGTGTTTCCATGGGGGGCAGTGCCAAGACTGATTTGCATATGACTGGGTCCAAACTGGAGTGGCATGGTAATAAAACAACAATGGATTTAACCCAGCTCTGTGACTGGGGATGAATGTTTGACGATGTTCAGCATTCTGTCCATCATCTTTTTGTTTTGCTATAGCTGCCCTAAGTAGGAAAGATATCCCCAGACATGGGACCCACGCTCATTGTGTCACTAGATTCAAGCTAGTCTGGCTGATGGGGGGGTGATACCCCGAATCTGGTTCCATGATGAATGTTTCTGGTTCAGGGAAGGCCTGGTGTCTGTGTTGCTATAGTCGACCTAAGTGGGACAGGTATGCCCAGATGGGGGTCCGGTGCTCACTGTGCCACTGGATTCAAGCTAGCCTAGCTGTTAAGGGATGATACTCCAAACCTGGTCCCAAGATACTTGTTTCTCGTCCAGGCAGGTCCTGTACTGGCATTTAGGATGGACTCTTCCCATGGGGAGCAGGGTGAATACTGATTTGTATATGGCTGGGTCCAAACTGTGGTTTTCTTGACTTGGGGTGAGGTTTTGAAAAGTTTCAGCACTCCGTCCGTCATTCTTTTGTGTTGGTAACAAGGGCGTTCATCCTATGAAAAGAGTGCTTCACTGTCAAAAACCAGTAGTACCAAGACAAATTGGATTTTTGCCTGTTATTCTGCAGAGACATGTTACCAAAGGACCACGGTCTTTGCATTTATCAAGATATTTGTAATATCAGAAATAAAGATACATAACTTACACGCAACTTTGTAAAACTGTTTTTTTTAAACAATATTTTTCCATGAACTATTCTTTGTTTTGCTATAGTCACTGTTTGGTTTAAATTCTAAAAAAGAACACACTACACCCCACTCACCCTTACCATGTGTCTGTTTTTAAACATTAAAAAAATTTCACTGATGTACTGAAATTCTCACATCAGGAATTGTATAAAATGTAGTCTGCATCCAAATTTGTTTTTTCATATTGTTTCATTCCTTAATCAGCTCTGCATCTGTCATGCCGATTTAATAATGAAACTATTTTCTCTTTAAACTAAACTAATTTTGGATTATCATCCTATTATTCTAAACTCTATTGTTTCTTAACTGTAGGCTTGATTTTCATGCTGCTATTTATAAACCACAATCACATTTTTTCACATCTGCCACACTACCAAAGTGAGCAGAGGATTCCTTACAGAAATGTGTTTTTACTTTTATTTCAAAATGTTTTTTTTAAAGTTGTAAAAAGAAATACAGGACTGTACATCAGTCTTAGTGTTACACCATGTGGGCACACCTAAAAAGGTGAACTGCACTGTTCACATATTCAGTACAAAACAAAAACTGTTCAGATAGAAAAAGTTATATCCCTTGCAAAATAACAATAAACCACCACTTCTCCACCCAATAGAAACTGTCGTGAAGGGAGAGTAGAAAGAGAAGGACATTCAACAAAGAGAGTACCATTTGTGACTCCAGGCTTCTATTGTGTTGAATCTTAGCATAGAGGAACACCTAATGATGGGCACCGCAGTTATGAGGTAACCGGCATCCCATTTAAGAGATTCATTTGGAGCTTTGTGCATATTGACGGACACATGAAGTGATTACTTTTCTGAAAGGCAGAGTTCTTTCAAATAATTCAGATTATGTGTGGTTGAATTCAGCAGGAAGTAAAGGAGTCAGTGCATGAGTAGTATGAGAGGCTATTGAAAGCATTTCAGCAGCATACGGATGAAATACATCTTGAACCAACAGATGTGGGTTTCTTTATTTCACAGTTCATGCTCGGTTTGAGACCTGAGATTAGCTAGCACATACAGCAGAATGTGAATTGTTGGCAGACTAAGGGACTGATTTTGAGTTTTGCGAAGAGGTTACTCCATCACAAAGGAGACAGATATCCCATCAGCTATATTATGATCTCCATAGGCTATTATGGGATTGTAATATACTGGATTGGATATCTGTCATGTTTGAGACAGAGTAACCCCCTCCGCCAAACTCTAAAGCAGGCCCTAAAGGGCCTAGTTACAAGAAATGACGCATTGCTGTGTTGCAGCAGTGAGGCATCAAAAAAACTTGCACCCCGGTAGGAAGAATCCTACGCCATAAATGTGTCATATTTACAATATGGTGCACCATGGTATAAGGATCTGGCTAATGACAAAAAAACATGACGCATCCGTGTTCACCATGTCATAGCAAAATCTGATGCTACTGCTGCAAAAGTAATGCAGGGCTGACTTGCTGCACGTAAAGTGATGCAAACAGCCCTGCATAACTTCAGAGTAGGGAATGGATTAGAAAAGTACAGGAAATGATGCTTCATGAAAAAAATAAATGTCGCACTTCACAGAAGGCAGCCATGGACCAGACCGTAGGCAATACCAACAGAGACAACAACCCCAGCACCAATCAAGTTAGATTCACAGGGAAAGAGGAAGTGTAACTTCAGTGATAAGAAGAATGACATCTTTATCACTGAGGTCACAGAGCACTAGCATCAGATCTTTGTCACCTCAAAATTGCCCCTTGAGAGTGAGGAAGCCACTTGGCAGGCCATTGTGGAGAAAGTCAATAGTGTGGGACAAGTGAAAAGGACCATTACCAATGTCAAGAAGCGCTGGCACATTTTTAAGCACCAGACAAAGGATAAACTGCCTATAAATTTGAAGGTAGCAATGCAGACAGGAGGAGGCAGCCATGTGCCCCAGGATGAGGTAGATGCCCTGCAGGAGCGGGTGGCAGCTGTCATTCCAGACGAGTTTGTGGCTGGAGTCCACAGTGAACCACACAAGGAACTACCACCATCACAGGGTAGGTATCAATAAGGGGCAATGGGTGCAACAAATGTCAGTCAAGGTTTGCAAATCTGCTAGGCATGTCCTAGTGTTCTGCTGCGCTGCTTGCAGGGCATAGGGCAAGAATCTGGATCATGTCCAGTCAAATGCCACTGAAAGGTCACTCGCACTGCCCAGTAAAATGTTGCACAGTACAGTCAGGCTCCATCACATGCATCCATTACATAAGGGAGGAAAAATGAAGAGAAATAGAGATATTTCTCCTTGTTGTGCATCACATATGCCTTCCCTGGGGAGGTGTTGGCTTTTGACGCGTTCCCTGGTTTACAAATCCTTGTAAATCTGGGAATGTTTCAAAATAGATGGGAGTTGCGTGGCAACACGCACTGCAACACCCATGGAACGCCTGGCAGGATGGAGTCTGAAGGGAAATTGTGTCACCTTGCCACATATTTTCTGGTTGGAGCATGTGTATTATGGATCTGTTGAGGGACATGTAAAACAACGCAAAGGGCAGGAGTCAGTGATGGTTGAAGACTGAATTGGATGCTATCAGTAATGTTGCATAACCAGTTAGATACATGTCACCATTTCAAGCACTAATACCATGTGGGATACAACTTAAACCATAGCCCATAATAGAAGGCAGACATGTCAGTATATTGGACATGGTCACACATATTGTTGGTGTTGTAGGCACTAGAGAGGCAAAGTATGACCTCGGTGGGTGACATCACTGTGAGCCAGTAAGATATGTCCCGGGCCCAAAATGAGGAGCGCTAAAGGAGGCATGTGCATGTACAAGTGAATAGACCGCAGTCAAATGATGTGTCACCCTATGCATATACTCTAATCTTGCAAGTTTCAACTTGGGTGAGTGTCAGTGCTAGCAAACTACCTAGTGTGACATTGGCCATAGCCTCTGATTTAGTACATAGTGCCCTTTGTCCACAATGATAGTCCTAAATGTTTATGCAAGCATTACACTTGAGGAGACAGAATTATGGTATTACAGGGAAGTACATGCCCACACACTTTCCTGCAGTCTATTACTTTTCTTATATGTGTAGGTGTTTGGCCTGGTCCTCTTTGGAGTGTATCCCCAAATCTTTTGCCTCCATCCTCCTATTTTTTCTGACATATATTTGCTGGTTTTGTTACTCTGGGCACGTTATCACTGCTGTTCAGTGCTAAAGTCCAAGGGCTCCCTGTCTAAATTGTGATTATGATTAGTTATCCTTGATTGCCATCTTTGATTTACAAGTAATTCCCTAGTATATTGTACCATGTGTGCCCAGGGCCTATAAATCAAATTCTAATAGTGAGCCTGCAGCACTGATTGTGCCACCCACATGAGTAGCCCTATAAGCATGTTTCAGATCTGCTTTTGTAGGGTCTGTGTGTGCCATGTCAACCTGGCAAGCGCACACATTTGCCAGGCCCAAACCTTCCCTTTCAGTACATGTAATGCATCCCTAAGGTAGGCCCCAGGTAGACCTATGGGCAGGGTGCAGTATTTAAAAGGTAGGACATATACTGCTGTGTTTTACATGTCCTGATAGTGAAATACTGCCCAATTCGTTTTTCGCTATTGCAAGGCATATCTCTTCCATAGGTCAACATGGGGATTTAATTACCTCTTAAGTGTAATTCCCCATTGGGAGCAGATAGAGACATAGAGTTTGGGGTCTCTGAACTCACAATAAAAAAAAAAGCATCTTTTGGTAAACTTGGCTTTTAGATTGTAAGTTTGAAAATGCCACTTCAGAAAGTGGGCATTTTCTTGCTTAACTATTCAGTGTCTCTGCCTGCCTGTGGAACACACGTCTAGGCCAGGATGGCAGTTGAACTGGTTGTGAGTTCACTGTAGACAGTCACACAAAGGGAGCTGAGGTGTGCCCTGCACATCCTGATGGGTCTTCCTGGGCTAGAGTGGTAGGAGGAGCTGACACTTGCACCTGAATAGGGCTGTGTCTGTCCTTATACAATGCAGTCTCCAACCCCCCAGAGTGTGACTGGGATCAGGGCAGGAAAGGCCGGGTCTTGTGCACTACAAAGACTTTCCTTTGAAGTTTGCCTGCTTCAAAGGCAGAAGTGAGTATGAGTATTGGACCCAAAACCCCAGACTTTTAGAACACTTCTGGATTGAGAGAATACTACACCAAGGAGTATTCCGCAATGTGCTTGATTCCATTTGTATTAGCCAAAATGTAATGAGCAATGTCTGCAAAGTACATTTATTGTGTCACAACATTGTGTACCTGATATGGCAAGGACACTTATCTGGGCACATTGGTACCGAGACTTAACATGTGCCGGGTATTAGGTCTGGGAATAGAGGCTGGATAGCTAACTCACATCACACAGAGATGTATAATACATCTCCTATATGGACTGATGTACTTCCATGGTGGTATATGTGGTGGCTAATTACCTGCAGCCAATGTAATAGCATGTGTCCCTCTACACAGTCTAGTGTCTGTCCCTACGTGTCAGATATTTATGTCATCCTTTTGCATATCAGCACTCAGCACATCCATGTGATGGGTGTGTGCCATCATGCTCTACATCTCATCTGCCCAGGTATCTTGTGACGTAAACAGCAATTGCTGTCCAAAGTGTTATCCTGTTTGGCATACATTTGGAAGACCATTAGGTGCAACACAATCTGAAGGTGGATTGAGCAATTGCATGTTGGGTGGCTGTGCTATGCAGACATGCCTCTGGTCAAACAAACCTTAGCATTTAGGTTAAGAAGATAAGGCAAAAATATGTTTATGTACCCACCATACGGTATGGGGCATTAGACAACATGAGTGAGGCCTTCAAATGTATTATCATGTGTGGAATAATGACACCTGGCCTTGTTACACTTAGGGCTTATTTGCAAGCTAATCTGTTCTGCCAGCATGTCGCTTTTAATTACAGTCCTCTGACACACACAGCAGGGCCATATTTACAAGCCCACTTGAAGCCACCCTGCCTGGCTTTTTGTGTCCTTGTAAATTTAGCTCATTGTGTTCCTGTCTTTACTGTTGTGTGATTCCTCCCCTTCTTTGTGAACTAGCTATACTAGTTGGACAGAGAATGCATTGTGAGCAACTACAGTAGAACTGCGCCTCTGATATGCATTTCAAAGATTAATCATCCCCAGCCATGGTCACCAATGAATCCACTACCACATATTTTCACAGACTATTGGAATTTGGTCATGGTTTCTCTGGTAGCCCATCTATCATGTGGTTCATCGGGGATTGGTAATATATTTACCTTAACATTAGTCAAATGCCACTGCACACGCTACAAATCAAATCTAGCTTTTGGAACTGCCCTATATATATCATATGTTTCTGTTGTGTCAGGGATGCCCATTGAACATGGCATTGCACACACCATCCTACATCACACACAATCCTTGCATTACACAATATGTATTCAGGATGCCACTCACTGGTAACATCCGGATCCTTGAAGCTCCCCAACTCACTGAGTCAGGTCCAAGACATAACATGAGAAATTACAATGTGAATGTAGAACACATACACTATGGGCAAATGAATCACAGTACATATGAATAGCAATTGGCAATGTAACTCTTCAGATTGTGATGAATCAGATGGCACAATTGACATGTCTTAGTGATACGGATGTGTAAGGCACGCTAAACTGGACACACATATGATGGGCCAAAACTTGAATCTGGTGGCCAGATTGTAGATCCAGTTCAAATAACTCAGTACTAAAAAATGTCCCAAGGGTAGCTCGCTTTCATGGCTCTGTGCACCTCAAACAACCACATAACACATTCTGAAAACTATTGCAATACCCGTGCCTTTCTCGTATCTTCACATGTCCATGACTACTGAGACCAGTACTAGTAAGTGCCACATAGTAACAGACATTATCATAAATGTGCCGTGCAGCCCCAATGATGATATTTGAAAATATGAACACCACCATGTATGAGATATGTTCAGATGTATCCAGTTTTGCCTGTCCAACATTTGGAAACAGTCACAGTCAAAGTGTGGTCCCCTATAACATACATTGTGCCTAATTTACAAGAGGCATGAACAACTGGAGTGTCATTTATTAGAACCACTCTAGTGGCTCAGCCCTCTCAATCACTTGTATGAGGCCATAAAAACCCTCCCTGCATTGCTTGGCATGTATTCAGAGGTATGAAGTGAGGCAAGGCATTGCAAAGCGCATTGTAGCCATACTCTTCATCAAGGAGGCAATCATGGGCCAGATGTAGGTAGCATTTTGCATGGGCCAAACTGCGAAAATCGCAGTTTGCGCCGTGCAAAATGCGCATCGCGATGCTCATTCACATTTTGCGAGTCGGTACCGACTCGCAAAATGCGAATGCGACTCGCAAGTAGGAAGGGGTGTCCCCTTCCTATTTGCGACTCGCACCGCGATGCTAAATTGCTTTGTTGCAAAGCAATTCGCAGTTACCACCAGTGTCACATTGGTGGTAACCCATTCGTAAAAGGGAAGGGGTCTCAATGGGACCCCTTCCCCTTTGTGAATGTTGCCATAAATGTTTTTTCAGAGCAGAGTTTTTTCTCTGAAAAAACTAAATCAAATGGTTTCGTTTTTTTTTTTGTATTGCAACTCGTTTTCCTTTAAGGAAAATGGGCCGATCGAGAGGAGGGACCGTGGAGTAAAAGACCTGCGACACATTAAAACTGACGCGAGATACCGGGGAGTCCACCTGGCTTGACCCGACCTCCGAGGAGACTGGGTGAGTGGGGGACTCCCGTGGGAAGAGACCTGGGGTCCCACCAAGGCAGAGAAGAAAGACCCGGAACTCACTGGCGTGAGCAACGGGCTCAAGGGAACACCCGCGGGGCCGTGGCCCTAGTGCACAGCTGAAGTCTTTTTGTGATCGGCTGGGAGACGCGGAGGCGGAGAAAACGGCGCGGGTCCTTGGCACTGCCGGGGAACGAGGGGCATAGCGAGGGGTCGCGGTGCCCCCGGCCCGGGCTGCCCCCCTTCTGACTCGGCCTAGGGGGGACACACGGCGGCCTATGAGAGGTGAGCCGGCGAGGAGGTACCTCCACACCTACTCCTATGCGTGACGGAGATGGGGCCGGCCAGCAGTAATGATTCCCCACACCGCGATGAGGACCAAACAGAATATAAGAACATAAAATAACAGAGAACCCCAAACGGGCCCGAGAACTGACTGTGTCTTTTAGGGATTAGGAATAACTGGTGGGCCCTTGACCGGGTTACACTTGCGGCATCCAGGGTGCAAGCGGCGCTTGGGGCCTCATCAAGAGAGCGGAGATACCTCTATTTCAGCGGCCGGGGGGCGGAATGGATCTCTGAGTGCGACCCCCCTCCCTTGGCCCTCCAGGAACTGAGAGGCTAATAGAACCTTTACCAGAAAGCAAGGAACACAAAGCGGAGGAGAAGAGGAGGCCAGCCCGCCCCCCTCCCCCCACACATCCACATCTAGAGGAGGGGGCGAGAACCCAGATAAGTCTAGGGAGGTTGACCGAACGGGCTCCATTGACTGGGACCCCCTCCCCTTTTCGACTGCCCATCGAATCACAACTCTAGGTCAGACATGGGGAAAACCCAAAAACGCGAAGACCAGAAACAAGCAGAGCCCACGTTTAATCAGTCTATTAACCCTGCAAACCTAGACAGTCGATCACAACAGGAAACAACGCTGGACACAATCCTCCTGACTATTAGGGAGTCACGTGAAGCACTCAAACTTAAAATTGACAGTCTATCATCTGACCTCTCACTGCTACGAGATGACCACCAAAAGCTGAAGGCAAGAGTAGGAATGAACAAAAAGTCTCTCACCACGGTTACTCTAACTCAACAAGCAGCAACCAAAGACATGGCGCAAATCGTGGCTCGAATTAAAACGTTAGAAACTAGAGCAGAAGATGCGGAAAATCGAGCACGCAGGAACAAGCTCAGACTTATCGGCATCCCGGATTGCGTAGAATCCTCAGCAGATAATATGGAATCCTTCCTGGAAACATGGATCAGGAATACGATAGATTCAGAGGGTCTATCAGCTTACTTTGCAATAGGAAGAGCCCATAGGATACCCAGTAGGAGACCCCCTCCAGGTGCAAGACCTCGCCCTATCATAGCGAAGCTACTACATTACAAAGATAGAGACTATATACTCTCACAAGCTCGGCAACTTGGGGAAACCTTGTGTAATAATCAGCGGGTCATGTTATTTCCGGACTTCACCAAAGAAACCCAGGCGCAAAGGGCCTCTTTCTACGAACATAAACGCACCCTGAGGGAAAACGGGATAAAGTACGCAATGCTCTTCCCTGCTAAACTCAGAATAGATCATGACGGGAAAACACAGGGGGTGATTCTAACCCTGGCGGTCGGTGTTAAAGCGGCGGCCAACCCGCCAACAGGCTGGCGGTAAAAAATATGGAATTCTGACCCTGGCGGGAACCGCCAACACAGACTGCCACTTTAACACTCCGCCTGCCACGGCGGTACAAACAAACAGCGCGGCGGTCACCGCCAACAGCCAGGCGGCAGACAATGTACCGCCCACACTATCACAACTCACCAATCCGCCACCTTTTCCGGGGCGGGAGCACCGCCGATAAAAACACGGCGGAAACAGACTACGAATGGGAAAACGCACACCACTACGCACTCCAGGAGGAAGGAGGACAGCATGGAACCCGAATTAAACATCCTACCTGCTCTCGTCTACCTTCTCATCTACCACGAGTACGAAGTCCGGCGCAGACGACAACGGTGAGTACTGCACCTACGACACACGGGAGGGGGGAGGACGAAAGGTTACGGGCACACACATATGCGACCCCCCCCCCAACTATGTACACACCAATGCAGAGCAACAAGTCACAGTGACACCACCCAAACACCCCTGAAAAATGCTAGGACATAATCAAATTTGGAATAAATATTTATGTACCAAAAAGCTCCTGAAAATTATCGTACAACCATAAAAGATATTCACAAGAAAACAAATGACATACACATCAGTGTATAACTGAAGTAACAAGTCCTGCACATCCTACGAATTCATCATGTCCGTGGGCCAAAGTTTTGAGAAACAAGGGCAAAGCCCACACAGGAGACCTGAGTCCTTTGGAGAGAACACTGCAGGGGCATCAGATGTAAAAACTACAGGCACCTCAGGGGGAAGGGAAGGGGGGCACCACAGCCACATGAGTCCACGACGCCAGATCCACGAGGAGCCACCATGCCCACTGTACCATCCTGGGGAGTGCAAAGCCACAGTCTCTCAATGTCTCTACAGTGGGTGGGCTGCCCACTGGACCATCCTGGGGAGTGCAAAGCCACAGTCTCTCAATGTCTCTACAGTGGATGGGCTGCCCACTGGACCATCCTGGGGAGTGCAAAGCCACAGTCTCTCAATGTCTCTACAGTGGGTGGGCTGCCCACTGGACCATCCTGGGGAGTGCAAAGCCACAGTCTCTCAATGTCTCTACAGTGGGTGGGCTGCCCACTGTACCATCCTGGGGAGTGCAAAGCCACAGTCTCTCAATGTCTCTACAGTGGGTGGGCTGCCCACTGTACCATCCTGGGGAGTGCAAAGCCACAGTCTCTCAATGTCTCTACAGTGGGTGGGCTGCCCACTGTACCATCCTGGGGAGTGCAAAGCCACAGTCTCTCAATGTCTCTACAGTGGGTGGGCTGCCCACTGTACCATCCTGGGGAGTGCAAAGCCACAGTCCATCAGGTGGATGACAGTCTCCACTGGTCAAGGAGGAGGCATGGTGGGCACAGTGAACCATAAACAGTGATTGAGACGGCGGTGCCCAGCGGAGCGGTGTTTGAGAAGAAGGGCCCAGCGGAGCGGTGCTTGAGATGAAGGGCCCAGCGGAGCGGTGCTTGAGACGGCGGGGCCCAGCGGAGCGGTGCTTGAGATGAAGGGCCCAGCGGAGCGGTGCTTGAGACGGCGGGGCCCAGTGGAGCGGTGTTTGAGAAGAAGGGCCCAGCGGAGCGGTGTTTGAGAAGAAGGGCCCAGCGGAGCGGTGTTTGAGAAGAAGGGGCCAGCGGAGCGGTGTTTGAGAAGAAGGGCCCAGCGGAGCGGTGTTTGAGAAGAAGGGCCCAGCGGAGCGGTGCTTGAGATGAAGGGCCCAGCGGAGCGGTGCTTGAGATGAAGGGCCCAGCGGAGCGGTGCTTGAGATGAAGGGCCCAGCGGAGCGGTGCTTGAGATGAAGGGCCCAGCGGAGCGGTGCTTGAGACGGCGGTGCCCAGCGGAGCGGTGTTTGAGAAGAAGGGCCCAGCGGAGCGGTGCTTGAGATGAAGGGCCCAGCGGAGCGGTGCTTGAGATGAAGGGCCCAGTGGAGCGGTGCTTGAGATGAAGGGCCCAGCGGAGCGGTTCTTGAGATGAAGGGCCCAGCGGAGCGGTGCTTGAGACGGGGGTGCCCAGCGGAGCGGTGCTTGAGACGGCGGGCCCTCTTCAGCAGTGCCTATCCTCACGGCGGGGCCCTGTTCAGCGGTGCTCTTCTGCACGGCGGGCCCTGTTCAGCGGTGCTCTTCTGCACCGCGGGCCCTGTTCAGCGGTGCTCTTCTCCACGGCGGGGCCCTGTTCAGCGGTGCTCTTCTGCACGGCGGGCCCTGTTCAGCGGTGCTCTTCTGCACCGCGGGCCCTGTTTAGCGGTGCTCTTCTCCACGGCGGGCCCTGTTCAGCGGTGCTCTTCTGCACGGCGGGGCCCTGTTCAGCGGTGCCTATCTTCACGGCGGGGCCCTGTTCAGCGGTGCTCTTCTGCACCGCGGGCCCTGTTCAGCGGTGCTCTTCTCCACGGCGGGCCCTGTTCAGCGGTGCTCTTCTCCACGGCAGGCCCTGTTCAGCGGTGCTCTTCTGCACGGCGGGGCCCTGTTCAGCAGTGCCTATCTTCACGGCGGGGCCCTGTTCAGCGGTGCTCTTCTGCACGGCGGGCCCTGTTCAGCGGTGCTCTTCTGCACTGCGGGCCCTGTTCAGCGGTGCTCATCTCCACGGCGGGCCCTGTTCAGCGGTGCTCTTCTCCACGGCGGGCCCTGTTCAGCGGTGCACTTCTGCACGGCGGGGCCCTGTTCTGCGGTGCCTATCTTCACGGCGGGGCCCTGTTCAGCGGTGCTCTTCTGCACGGCGGGCCCTGTTCAGCGGTGCTCTTCTGCACCGCGGGCCCTGTTCAGCGGTGCTCTTCTCCACTGCGGGCCCTGTTCAGCGGTGCTCTTCTCCACGGCGGGCCCTGTTCAGCGGTGCTCTTCTCCACGGCGGGCCCTGTTCAGCGGTGCTCTTCTGCACCGCGGGCCCTGTTCAGCGGTGCTCTTCTCCACGGCGGGGCCCTGTTCAGCGGTGCTCTTCTGCACGGCGGGCCCTGTTCAGCGGTGCTCTTCTGCACCGCGGGCCCTGTTCAGCGGTGCTCTTCTCCACGGCGGGCCCTGTTCAGCGGTGCTCATCCAGCAGGTCAAGGGAGCCAGACCTGGCCTGGACTCCCTGCTCAGTCGCCCTCGGACCGTGACGTTTCTGGACCCTTCGGGGACGGACTCCTGGCCTCCTTAGTGTCCTCCTTCCCAGCTGGGATGTGACATGTGGGGTCCACCTTCTCCGCGCTCCTGCTGCCCTTCCGCTCCTTTGATGGGGCTCTCGGGCCCTTGCCTCCCCTAGATGGTGTGGCTGGTGAAGTGGCCGCACATTGCTCCTTGGGGGCAGCCCTGTCGGTCCTCGCACGGCGGCCCTTGTTTTTGCGGGTCCTCTTGCCGGGTGGGGGGCTGGACGTGTCCTTGCTGCTGATCGATGTGTCACTGCTGGCAAAGGGTGGACTCCAGATCCCATGCACAACAGTGACACGCGAAGCTGGGCTGGTGGTGGCTGCGGTGCTCTTGGGACTCTTTGCAGATGGAGGGGGGAGCTCATCGGAGGGAAAGAGGTCAAGATTAGCCATGAAAAGTTTTTTAGGGCCAAGGTAAAGGGTAGGAGAAGTGGAGATGGAAGTGGAGGAAGAGGAGGTGGTTGTAGGAGAGTCAGGTGTGCTGTCATTGGGTGAAGATGCTGTTGCTGTAGGCTGTCGTGAGGTGGATGTCTGTTGGGTGGGTGGCTGCCTGCGTTTGTGTGTCTTGGAAGAGTGGGTGACAGACACAGTGGGAGAGGCCACAGGGGACGTGTAAATGGCAGTGGGGGTGGTGACTGCACGAGTGTGGACTGTACTGGAGGGTGAGGTGGTGATGGAAGCACTGGCTGATGTTGGGGTGCAAGCAGGTGTGAGTGTAGACGTCACAGGGAGGGAGGAGGGAGACGAGGAGGAGGGGGACACAGAGGTGGTTGTGACTGTTGGAATGTCTGCATCTGGGTGTTGCTTGGGTGAGTGTTTGTGGGATCTGTGGTGCTTGTGTTTGGATGAGCTGCTCTTGGGTGTTGAGGTGTGTGCAGGCTGGTCTGATGGTGTGGATGGGATAGGCTGAGGAACAGGAGACAGAGAAAGGCTGGAGGCAGTAAGAAGAGGGAGGCTGGAAACAGGGACAATGGCTGCCGTCAGTGCTGAGGCCAGAGCAGTGAACGCTCGTTGATGGGCAGCCTGACCCAAATGAATGCCCTCCAGGTACGCATTGCTCTGTTGCACCTCCCTTTGCACACCCTGGATGGCATTCAAAAGGGTCGTCTGCCCAACAATGAGCGTCCTTACCAGGTCAATGAGCTCCGCACTGAGGGCAGCAGGGGCAACAGGGGCAGGGGCTGAGGTGCCTGGGGCGAAGGAGACGCGCGCCTTCCTGGGCGAACGGGCACGGAGCGAAGACTGAGGGGCTGCTGGGAGGGCGGGGCTGGTGCGCTGGGTGGCGGCTGTACCTGTAGAGGCGGGGGGCACGGATGTTGCCACCACCGCTAGGGAGCTCCCATCCGAGGACGTGTCGCTGTCGCTGCTCTCACCAGCGGTCCCCGTCGTGGTGCTCCCCTCGCCCTCCGGATCACTGGTGCCCTCGGTGTCTGTTCCTGGGCCCACCGGGGCCTTGTGTCCTGCAGCCCCCTCGTGCTCCGATGCCAAATCTCCTCCGCCTGATGATGCTAATGCACACATGCACAAGAAGATGAAGAGAAAGGGTGGGGGGAGAAAAAATAAGACCAGGTTGAGTGCATGCAATGTCAACACCGTTGGCGGAGAGGACAGACACAGGAGCCTAATGCACTAAGCCACGCATTCGGGGTACACTACTCAGTACTACTGACTAGGACAACAGGCCAAGAGACGTCAAACGCGCACATGGGAGATGCTGGACCTTCAATGGCTGTACTTGTCACCCTACAGAGGTGGGGGCCGGGGGCACAGGGCCATGCCTAAGGGAGAGGACTACACTACAGAAAGCGCCCTGGCCTAATGTCACCCACAGCCCTCCTCCCCCACCCAGACGCCTCCACTGCGCAGAAAGATAGGAGAATGTGCTGATACTCACCCCCTTGTGTCTGCTGTGATGTCTTAAAGCGCCCATCCAATTCAGGGTAGGCCACCGCCAGGATCCAGGACATCAGGGGGGTCATGGTGCGACTGGCACCCCTCCTTGGTTGGGAGGCCATCCCCAGCAGTGTTTCTGCGGTCTTCCTTGTTCCGCGGCGGATGTCCTCCCACCTCTTGCGGCAGTGGGTGCCCCGTCTGTTGTGGACCCCCAAGTTCCGGACTTCCTTGGCGATGGCACGCCAAATCTCGATCTTCTGATGGGCGCTGACCTATTTGACATGTACAGGGTGGAAAGGAGGAAATCATCAATGACCTGCATGTTAGATGTGATTGGCCCCCCCCACCAACTTTGCCATATGGCACATGCTCTCATCTGTCGGGCGTTGCACTCCTCATTCGCCCCCCACCCCACCAACTTACATCCACCCCAATCCACACAGGCATAGCCCATTCCATGTGCACCCGGTGTACTCACTTGTTGGTCTGGAGGACCGTAGAGTAGCGCATACTGGGGGAGGACCCCATCCACGAGCTTCTCCAACTCTTCAGACGTGAAGGCAGGGGCCCTTTCCCCAGTCGCAGCAGCCATTGTATCTTCCAGACCGAGGTCACAGCAGCACTTGCAGTATAGGTCCTCTCCTGTGGATGATCAGGTCTCGAGTGATTAATCAGATAGAAAATGGCGGTCACGCCCGCGGCGGTGCGTACCGCGGCGGTGCGTACCGTGACCGCCAGCGCACATCGTCATTGGCTCCTGAAACCCATAGGCTTCAATGTTAACCAATGCGGCTTTGCGCCGCGGTCTTCGACCGCCTACCGCCACGGTGTGCCCCACCAGCGCATTGACCTCACATCCCATTGTCCCACTTCACAGGTCAGGCAGCCGCCATTTCAAGGGCCTACATGGCTTAATTTTGACTGCGACACACAGGCCTAGGCCTTGCATTGCCACACATACACGCCTTTAAACCCATTGCCATTCTTTAACTGTGCAAGCTATCTGTACGTACCTGTGGTTTGCCTGACTCTGTGCTCCATGTTGTCCTTCCTAGGCACCGTCCGCTGGGACTTGCGATGAGAAGGAGGAATCCTCGCGTGTACCGACCGCTGGTGGACCTGCCGACAATGGAAGAACGCCATATAATACTTCGATACAGACTTGACCGTGCCACTATCCATGAACTGTGTGCCCAGCTGGAGCCAGCCCTGATGTCCCCCATCCGCCAACCCACAGGGATTCCCCCTCTGGTGCAGGTTTTGTCAGTCCTCCATTTTTTGGCAACTGGGTCATTCCAGACCACAGTGGCCATGTCATCTGGAATGTCTCAGCCTATGTTTTCAAAGATTTTGAGCAGAGTGTTGTCTGCCCTCATGCGGAGCTACATCATTTTCCCAGGGGAGGGTGACTTGCCTACAGTGAAGGGTGATTTCTATGCCCTTGGACATATCCCCAACATCATTGGTGCCATTGATGGGACCCATGTGGCTTTGGTACCCCCAAAAGACGATGAGCAGGTGTACAGAAACAGAAAAAGTTATCATTCGATGAATGTCCAGGTGGTCTGTTTGGCTGACCAGTACATCTCCCATGTAAATGCCAAGTTCCCAGGGTCAGTGCATGACGCGTATGTGATGCGAAATAGCAGCATCCCCTATGTGATGGAGCAGCTACAGAGACAACGTGTGTGGCTAATAGGTGACTCTGGTTACCCCAACCTGCCTTGGCTACTGACCCCAGTGAGGAATCCCCGGACCAGGGCAGAGGAACGGTACAATGAGGCCCATGGGCGAACTAGGAGGATCATCGAAAGGACCTTTGGCCTCCTGAAGGCCAGGTTTAGGTGCCTGCATATGACTGGGGGATCCCTGATGTACTCACCAAAGAAGGTGTGCCACATCATTGTGGCCTGCTGTATGCTTCACAATCTGGCATTGCGACGTCAGGTTCCTTTCCTGCAGGAGGATGGTGCAGATGGTGGTGTTGAAGCAGCTGTGGAGCCTGCGGAGAGTGAAGAGGAGGAAGACTCAGAGGATGACACAGACAACAGGGACAGAGTAATAGAACAGTATTTCCAGTAGCACACAGGTAATAATCACCCATGCCATTTTACATTTCCTGAAAGCCTCCTGCATCTCAACTTTGTCGATTTCCCCCCAGACCTATAAACATGATGTTTGATTTTCCCTTCCCTTTTCTGTGCTGTATGAGCCACTGCGTGACCTCGGCTTGGTTGGCCCATGGACTAATGCTAAGTTACCTCGGTATGTGTAATTCACAATGTTAATAATACGTAATTGATATGTAATGTGTCATACATTTGTAAATAAGACAGGCTGAGTCCTGATTGATTTCAGTGCAATGTGTGATTTATTATTAGTGCATAGATATTGGTACATGATAGTGAAACAGTGATGGGTGGGGGTGGAGTAATCTCCATGGCGGAGTCCAGTTCTCAGTCTCACAGGTGCATTGTCCATATGCCTGTGGCAGGATGGAGCAGGGGCAGTTCAAGGTTTGACAGGGTGGCAATGTGGAACAGTGGGAGGACTTCAGGGGGTATGTGATGCTGGCGGGGGACTTGACATCCTACTCTGTCGGTTTTTTTGATCTCAGGCTCCTTTTGCGGGGCGGTTGTTGTTCAGCAGGAGGTGGGGTTCTGGTGGGCTGTCGTTGTGGTGGGGCCTTCTGTCCACTAGCGCCGGCGGAGGTGGTAGGCTGTTCCTGTTCCTGGCTAGTGACAGGGGCCCTGTGTGATGCCACATGGTCCCGAAACGTGTCCTCTATACGGTTCAGGGCCTGGACTATGCTCCCCATAGCGGTTGAGATGTTGCTGAGTTGGTCGCTGAACCCCATGTAGCGTTGCTCCTGCTGTGCCTGGATCTCCTGGAACCTGGCCAGTACCGTCGCCATCGTCTCTTGTGAGTGGTGGTAGGCTGCCATGATGGTGGTGAGGGCCTCTTGGAGAGTGGGTTCCCTGGGCCTCTCCTCCCCCCCCTGTCGCACAGCAGCCCTCCGAGTTGCCCTGTTTCCCTGGGCCTCTGTCCCCTGGACGGTGTGCCCACTCCCACTGCCCCCAGGTCCCTGTTGTTGTTGGGTTGGTGGGTTACCCTGGGGGCCCTGTAGTGGTAGACACACCGCTGCTTGACCTGTCCTAGAGACAGAGGCATGGGCCCGCTGGGTGGGAGCTGTGCTGTTGTTCCCAGAGGGGGTTGGGTCTGCAGTGGCCTGTGTCTGGGTGAGGGGAACCGACTGCCCAGAGGTCCCCGATGGTCCCGGCTGGTCGTCAGGTTCCAGGTCGACAGAGCTGCTGTCATCACTAGGGGCCTGTTCCGGGGGTGGGATGGACATTTCTGGTCCCTCCTGACCGGTGTGTTGTCGTTCGGGTCCTGCATGGGGTAAGAGGGTATGGTTATTGTTTCTGTGTGTGCATTAGCTTGCGTTTTATGGGTGCCCTTGTCCCCCAGTGCTGGCATTCCCTTGGGGGAGGTGTTGTGAGGGTGTTTTGTGGGGGGGGGATGGGTATGTGCAGTGGTCATGCTTAGGTGATGGGTGTCCATAGTTTGGGGGTGGCATGCAGGGGTTGGTGTTGGGTGGGTTGTGCTGGGGAGACATTCTCAGGGAGGATGTGTGCTGGGGGGTTGGGGGTGAGGGTGGGGGTTAGCATGCTGGGGAGGGTGAAGTGGTTGGCCTTGTACTTACCAGAGTCCATTCCTCCGTGTACTCCAGCGAGGCCATCAGGATGCAGGATGTTTAGTACCTCTTGCTCCCATGTTGTGAATTCGGGTGGAGTGGGTGGGGGTCCCCCGCCAGTCTTCTGCACTGCGATGTTGTGTTGCGAGACCATCGAGCGCACCTTCCCCCGTAGGTCGTTCCATCGTTTGCGGATGTCCTCTCGATTTCTGGGATGCTGTCCCACCGCGTTGACCCTGTCCACGATCCGCTGCCAGAGCTCCGCCTTCCTTGCTATGGTGGTGTGCTGGACCTGTGAGCCGAAGAGCTGGGGTTCCACTCTTATGATCTCCTCCACCATGACCCGGAGTTCTTGGTCCGAAAAGCGTGGGTGCCTTTGTGGTGCCATGGGGTGGTGTGTATGAGGTGTGGGGTGGTGTATGTGATGATGTGTGTGTTGGTGTGTGGTGGTTTGTGCTTCTATGTGGTGTGTGTGATGTTGCGGTGTGCCTCTGTGTGTCTGGCTCTCTATTCTCTGATGTGTCTCTCTCTCCTTCGTCTCTGGTTTTTGTTGGTAGGGGTTTGTGGGTGATGTGGGTGTGTGTTTTATATGGTATTGGATGTGTGGGAGTGGTGTGTGTATGTGTTTCAGGTGTGTGCCTTTCAAATTGTCCAATGTGGTAGGGGTTTGTAAAGGTGTGTGTATTTTGACCGTGGCGGTGTGTACCGCCAATGGAATACCGCGGTTGAATGACCGCCGCGTCGATTTGCGGGTCATAATGGGATGGGCGTATTTCTGTTGGCGTGGCGGTGGAGGTTTGGTCTTCTCCAGTTTACCGCTGGCCGCTGATGTGGCGGACTGCAGTGGAGGGCGGATTTTCGGAGGTTTTGCAGTTGTGGGTCAGAATGTCCGTGGCGGCTGACCGCGGCCGCGGCGGTATTGTGGCGGCCTTCTGACCGGCGGTAAGCGGCTTTTACCGCCGAGGTCAGAATGACCCCCACAGTTCCTTTTATCACCTCAACAGGCGGAGGAATGGCTGGAATTGCGTGGCCTGACCTCCGCGGCACCCCCCAGTTCTTCTCCAAAGATGAGAAAACAACGCAACAGATCTTTGAGGCGAATAACGGAGGCAGCCCCACCAAAGCACCAGTCCCCTTCGGGAAATGCGGGACGCCGTAGACGCGGCCGCGGCCCTGAGTGGGGGGATGGACCATCGACCCCGGACATCAGGTAGCCTCTCGGACCTTGACACCAGTTGCGGGAGCTCGTCCATCTCCTCACGAGACACTGCTACTAGTTTTCCCAAAATAACTCCTGGAACCTCGGTAGAAATTATATGAACCGAATGGACGAAATCTAACCCGTTTGTAAGTACCATAATAAGGTTAACGGCTTTTGACTTTGGTCTCAGGGCTACCTTTTCCCCATCTTGCTGAGTAAAATCGCGGACAAAGAGAATGCTTTACAGAACTGAGCATGATGCAGCCGGGCCCAACTCGGAGCGCGCGCTCTCGGCCCCTGACACGCCACCCACCTATAGGTCTTTACAGTAGAAATGTTAAAGGTTTGGACGGGAAGAATTTTAGTTACCGGTCCTGGGGAATGGGAGTTGGGATATAAGTTTGTTAAAGTAGTTTTAGGGGGATATCGTGCACTAGTTCTAAATAAGCTAAACAGAACCCAAAATAGATACCTGAAAAGTAATCATAGCAGAGGAAAGTCCCTGAGACTCTTCCCCTATAGCAACCAAAAACCAGTAAAAAAGACACTATGGCCTCAAGATACAAAGGGGGTCATTCTGACCCTGGCGGTCATGGACCGCCAGGGCCAACGACCGCGGAAGCACCGCCAACAGGCTGGCGGTGCTTCCGGGGGCATTCTGACCGCAGCGGTAAAGCCGCGGTCAGAAAAGGGAAGCCGGCGGTTTCCCGCAGGCTTCCCGCTGCCTCAGGGAATCCTCCATGGCGGCGCTGCAAGCAGCGCCGCCATGGGGATTCCGACCCCCTTCCCGCCAGCCTGGTTCTGGCGGTTTTCACCGCCAGAACCTGGATGGCGGGAACGGGTGTCGTGTGGCCCCTGGGGGCCCCTGCACTGCCCATGCCACTGGCATGGGCAGTGCAGGGGCCCCCTAAAAGGGCCCCACATAGATTTTCAGTGTCTGCGTGGCAGACACTGAAAATCGCGACGGGTGCAACTGCACCCGTCGCACACCTTCCACTCCGCCGGCTCCATTCGGAGCCGGCATCCTCGTGGAAGGGGGTTTCCCGCTGGGCGGGCGGCCTTCTGGCGGTCGCCCGCCAGCCCAGCGGGAAACTCAGAATGACCGCCGCGGTCTTTTGACCGCGGTATGGTCTTCTGGCGGTTCCCGCCAGGCCGGCGGCATCTGCCGCCGGCGGGGGTCAGAATGACCCCCAAAGTGTTGACCTGGAATGTCAGGGGATTAAACAATCTATCCAAAAGGTATAAAATATATAACTTGCTCAAACGCAGAGGGACCCACATAGCCATACTGCAAGAAACCCATTTACTGGAACAGGAAGTAAGAGCACTCAAGAAAAGATGGAGAGGACAAACATTCGCAACTAATTACTCAGCATTTGCAAGGGGAGTTCTGATCTGGGTCCGCCCTGGCGTCCCATTCCAAGCCCTACACACAATCATTGATAAAGAAGGGAGGTATGTTGTGGCTGTGGGAAGGCTAGATGGGAGAGAAATAACACTAGGGGGCCTATATGCCCCGAATTATGATCAACAAAAATTTTTTGATAGACTTTCCCGGGAACTAGGTCCGTATCTCACGAGCCAGAAAATGTTAGGAGGGGACTTTACAGTAATTGCATAGCTGATATTAACTTGGACAGGTCGCACCCACCCCTTTCAAAAACACAAACACTAAAAGCTACTAAAGCACTCACAGAATGGCAACAACACTGGCAACTAGGAGACTGCTGGAGGCACCTTAACCCGCATAACAGAGAATATTCTTTCTATTAGTCAATACATGACTTACATGTAAGACTAGACGCAATACTAATATCCCCAGAACTACTACCCATGGTAGCAGCAGCCGAATATCTAGGGCGCACCATATCAGATCATAATCCCCTGGTGGTCTCATTAGCTTGGAATAGAGAGTGCGCATCAAATCCCACTTGGCGACTTGGAGCAGAGGTACTAGAGGATGAGGCCTTTAAACTCGCACTACATACTAGTATTGTAGATTATTTCAAGTTAAATTCAGGAACGGCTTCCTCCAGAGCAATAGAGTGGGAAGCCTTTAATATAGTAATTAGAGGCAACTGTATTGGAGAAGGGGTGGGAGTCCGTTGATCCATCGAATCAGAGCTCAAAAAACTTGAAGACTCCCTGAGAAATATAGAATGTGAGCTACCAGCTCACCCGGAGTTGTTCTCCCTCATGAATGAAACAAAAGTGAAAATAACTGAGGAGAACATAAGACTGTCTCGTTTCGACTATAAACAATACATTTGCAGACAACACGCTGAGGGTGACAAAGCTGGCGCCCTTCTGGCGTTGCTAGTCAAACCCTCGAAAAAACAAACAACCATAGTCGAAATTAAGAGAGGCCCGGGTGACAGAGTGCTTACCCAAAAAGAAATAAACTCTTGTTTCTATGAATATTATTCTTCCCTATACGCGGCCCCCACTAACACTATCAGTGATTCCCAAATTGAGGAATTGGAAGTACTTGCTCTCCCTAAAATTGGAAACAATGAGAGCACGTCGTTAGCGGGACCTATAACAATAACTGAAATCAAGACAGCAATTCAGGGCATGGCAAAGGGCAAAGTGCCGGGAGCAGACGGACTACCCACAGAGTTTTACTTACAATACCAGGAAATACTAGCTCCTAGCCTCTGCACACTATATGCAGAAGCATGGCATAATAACAGATTACCCCAATCGACCAACGAGGCCATAATGATCCCACTATTAAAACCAGGGAAATCCCCCACAGAGGTCCGGTCCTACCGCCCGCTTTCCATGTTGAATCTAGACTATAAAATATTAAGTTGAATCCTAGCTAACAGACTCTTATCCCTTATGTCCTCCCTAATCCACCAAGATCAGTCGGGATTCATCCCACAGCGCAATACAGCACAAAATATCAGGCGCTTGATCTCAGTACTCCATTCTGTACCCCCTACCGCACTACAAGCAGCAATAATATCAATAGACATAGAAAAAGCATTTGACAGCTTGAGATGGGACTACCTAAAGTTATGTTGAAGCTGGGACTGGGAGAAGGTTTTACTCGCTGGACCAGATTATTAACAGCTAGGTACGCACTGGCAACTCATTCTCTGAACCCTTTTCAGTGGGGAGAGGGACCAGACAAGGTTGCCCACTCTCCCCTCTTTTATTCGCCTTAGCGGTAGAGCCTCTGGTGCAAACAGCTAGATAAAAAAAATATTTTGAGGGCATCCCAATAAACAATTGGACACACTACATTGCCTTATACGCAGACGATATGTTACTTTTTCTCAATAACCTGGCAGCGGACCTACCTGGAGTGATAACTATGTTGGAGAAATTTGGGGCAACCTCGGGCCTACGGATTAACTGGAGCAAATCCTCAGTTTTCCCGGTGTTTAAGGAAACTCCGAGACCCACTAACACTATGGGGCTACCCTGGTCTCCGAGTGCATTCAAATATCTAGGAGTGAATATTTATCACTCAGTGGATGACCTACTAGAGGGGAATGTGCATGGAGCAATTAGGGGAATTAAAACCTGCATGCACTTCTGGAGTACCCTGCCTCTAACAGTCGCAGGGAGAGTTGCCCTACTCAAAATGATTGCAGTGCCCAGACTTCTATACTATTTCGCCACGCTTCCTCTCATAATCCCGAAGGCTGTATTTAAGAGTTTAGATTCTTTAATGACAAGCTTTATCTGGGGAACAAATAGACAAAGAATAGCGCTGCAAACCCTTTAAAGGCCCACCAGGAGGGAGGCCTAGCCGTTCCAGACTTAGAAATATATTACTGGGCAGGACAAATACAATGGTTGGCTAAATTAATTAACAAACCCCCAATCGCAGAAGAGTTACAGATTCCACTAAACTGTACACTAGGGAAAATATTACATATAGTTCTGAACCCTAGAAAACCAAAGGTACCATTTCCATTCGAGTGGGAGGCTACTAGACACTGTTGGGATCAATACTTAAGACGGTCACACACTAAGATCCCTTACGCAGCCGGTATCCCTCTAGAAGCAATGAGCTGCTCCCTGGGTAACCAAAGCATCAGACACATCAACAAGCTAGCTCCATATAATATTACAACACTAGGAGACTTATATGACAATGGGAATTTGTATTCATATGCAGAACTACAAGAACAGTCTGCCCTCCCACCCGGGTTGTTTCTCACTCACAGCGCTCTCATTAGAACTATCCAAAAAAAATGGAACACAGGCTTATGCGAGCCTCCTACCCACGAAGGATGCAGCCTCCTCTGCACTATAGGAGACCAGAAGGGAGTAATCTCAGGGATTTATAAAGCAATACAGAATAACACTTGCTCCCCTCTTACTAAACTCAAGTCCAAATGGCAGTTAGAGCTTAACACAACATTGGACGACTCTCAATGGGCCAGAATCACTACTCATATCTACGCAGGGTCTAGGAATGCTAGATTTAAACTGATAAACCTGTACATTTATCATAGAGCCTACTTAACCCCTCACAGGATAACCAGAATATATAACACAAATAATTCTGGTTGCCCCCGGTGCGCAGAACTAGCTGCAGACTTACTGCACATGATATGGAATTGCCCCCAAGTTACTGTGTACTGGGCAGAAGTTTTTAGGAAAATAACCGCCAGCACTTCAAGACCCCTAATTTCAACCCCACTAGTGGCAATCCTAGGGGATTTCCCTCGCCCTTCGGCGCATAAACTCTCAAGCAAATTCACTGATTTTAGCAAAGAGGGAAATAACCTCACACTGGAAAGACCCAGGCGGCCCACTAATAAATAGATGGCAGAGTGCACTGGAAAAATGGGCTGAGATAGAGGGTGCAGTACTACGGAGAGAAGCATTACGGGGCCTAAGACCCAGAGACAATGCCACACAATGAGACTTGATGTTGGAGAGTCTAAAAACTGTAGATGGCCCCTCCGAAGAGGAGGACAGTTCAGCGTCGGACTTGGACCCCGAACAATCAACTACAACTACCACATAGAATAACTTGGAACAGAGAGCTAATGTAGGACTTTGGAGTTTTGTTGTAACATGATCCTTATATGATGTACTAAGTGCCAGTAGGGGGGGCGGGAGAGGTTGGGTAGTTGGGGAGTTTCTAAGAAACTTTCATGACTTTTGTGAACACTTTTATAAAAGCAATAAAAGATATTTAAAACAAATTAAAAATAAAAACTATAAGTTACAGCACATTCCTGTCCGTTTCACCTGCGCTGGCCCACAATGAGCTGCCATGCGCCAATGCAGGCACCCTTACACCATAGAGCAAGGATGTCTGTGTTGCAGGGATGACTGTTTATGTGGCGGAAGAGACACCTTGCTGCACAAAAGATGACAAATAAAGAAGTTTCCTTTTACCTATGTGTACTGAACATTACCACATACATGGAAATTGTCAATGACAATGTCCCAGACATATATCTCTCATGTAACACAACCCTTCATGGGCATTGGTTAAGTTTCAATCCCTGGGTTACATTCACTGCATAATCAGTTATTGCCTGAAATCCATGGGTGAATGCATGATAACAGCCATGTTTCCTACATGGAACACATTCCTGAACAAGATGTAATGCCTTGCATCATTAGACGCAGATTTGTTTACATTGAATATAGGCACACACCAGGGGTGCCAAGTTGCCCCTTCCCTGGTTTTGGGATTGATTTGTGACCCTTTGGCTAATGGACACATAACAACAGTAGTGCAATGTTGACACATAATATGTGATTGAGGCATGAATGCTCTACATTTCTGGATGTCATGCTGTTCCTATAGAAGAATCCTGCCCCACAGAAAACTTCCTTTCTTGAATGCTGTGGTGCACAGAACTCATACTGTTTGTGCTATGCAAAGCAAGCATGCATAGCTGTGTGTGTGACCTCATGATCATTGGGTAAGGCAAGGAAGTGTGGAGCACAACATAGCTTGAGTTGATATCAAGGTGGTGTGACGTTCGTTGCAGTGGCTGTTCACAATAAAGACCCATGGAGTTTGACACTGACCCAGGTTCTTCGGCTCACATGAACCTGGTGCAGGGCCAGACCTTTACACATCCACAGGAGAGGTATAACAAGGTGAATCTTCAATTAAAGGCTTGTTTTTGTGATTTACCATGTGTGCTGCAAAATGCAGCGCACATGGTACATGCCAAACAAAACCACATATGGGTTAGCTACATGAAGCTGCATAGGTGTCTTCAATGGAAGTAGACATCAGAATCGATTAAGGCCTAAACCTATTCAGCTACTCCATGTTATAATCCTAAAATATACTTTACTCCTTCTGGATATCCATGTCTGTTGACTGTCAAAACACCCTGGAAGTGACATGGAACACACAAATGACACAGTAGATCAGGACAGCTTATTTCTGTGCCATGATTTACCTGATAGCTATGAGGCCAGAGTGTGCAACCCAGGATGATTTGGCATGCCCTCATGGATATGTTTGAGATGCTTGTGCTACCTGAGTACCATGTTAATATGTGCATACCAACAGGTACCAGAGAGTCATGATGGATTAACACCATATAATGTCATGGTTCACAAACATCTGTTGTATGAACTGAGTTTGGAAGGATATGTGTTGCATGGGCACAGTGCCATCATAAAATATTTCTTGACTAATATTTTTCTCATCATTTATGTGTTGACGAGGCCAGCTTAGTGTCAGGCTGCTCGTCTGACCACCACAGTCCCTTAAGGACAGGGATTTCGGCAGTGCGTATAGTGGAGCATATAGCCTTTTAGGCTGCGTGCTGCACCATGACGCCTACTCGTCGTCGGTTCCCACACCCCACTCGTACTCACCTGCACTTACGGATCTTGGTATTTTTCAAGTGCTCACCATCTGGTCCTTTTCTTCGGGCCTCTCATTTGTGTTTAATTTTTTTCCACATTTCCCTTACTCTGTCTCCTGGATCTTCGCAACAAGGATTCAGAAATGAAAGAAAAAGAATACATATATCAGGAAAGTTTGAGATGTCCACAGTGGATACTGGGTTTGATTACTATATATTAAAAGCTGTGAAGGGTTGTCTATCTAACTTGAAATGAAATGACAGACTTGGTCAGAGTAACCATGGCCTTTTTTTCAAAGGGCTTAATCTACAAAAGATGAGAAATGAGAAAATATTGAGAATATTGTTTTTCAAAAATGCTATTATTTTATAAAAGACTCATGTTGAGGTATTTTGAGACATTAATGAATACATTTATAGATATATAATACAACCATTTCTTGAAAGTTACCCAATGCCTTTATACATTCTAACTTCAGAACAAGAATTGGTGATACTTCAGAAAGTGTGAACTGTGACAAATGGACTAGTGTTTCCTCTTCTATTTTATACATGGTATGAGCATTGTAAATCATGAGAACTTACACTTATTCAAATAGTATCCCCAAGAATATAATCTTATGACCTTTGTTTGTTCTTAGACAATTGTGTAAATGAAACAGTCCTCAAGAACCAGGTCCTGAAAAGAAGGGGAGAACGGACATAAGGTATTCAATGAGAAATAACTGAGTTTTGATATAATAGATACGTTATTACGAATTGTGAGGTATCTAAAGAGTGTTTTTCTGTTTTCTTTGTTAGAAAGAAAGCCAATGCCACTAAGTGAGGAATAATTGGTCTGGACCTGGTCTAAGTTCATCCCTTCATCCCGGTTGGACAGGCATACCTAGTTACGGGTCTGCTTGTCTTGCAGGGAAGCCAGGAACTATGTTTCCTGTTTCACTCCCGCAGAAAAAAGTACAAGTCTTACACTTGGCTAGCCAACAAGAGGTCTGATTTTTTTCAAAGAGTGAACCGTTTGCTATTGGCAGGCATGATCATGTGTGGAGGTATTGGTGGGTACCTTGTACTTTGGATGTGGGTATGAATTCACACAAGTTGCTGAGCTGTGCATTTATTGTCACATTCTGCCTCTCTGACCTGGAATGCGTCAGTGAATGTTACCTTGGCTGTATTCAGATTATATTTAGTGCTTGCTTCTGTGTGAAAGTTACATGATCAGACTCTTTGTGTTGTATTTTAACATGAACACATGAAATGTGGTTAGAGGAATTAGCATATTGTTTGAATCTGAGTGCAACATAGGAACATGGTTTGAGTCATCCCTGTTTGGTCCATTTCCATAATCACCTAGTGGGGCTAACATGGCAGCATTGATAGTAGTTAGACAATCTTGTACTGCCATGTTTGTGAATTATCAAGTGAGTCATGTGTTGTGATTTATACACCAAGCCAAGACCCGACAGAAAAGATGAGCCTTTAATTAGACCTGATTATGTGTTATTTGTTGATGGATCATGTCTAAGAACAAATTATGGTTCACTGAGAGCAGCATATGCTGCTTGCACAATACAAGAAATTATAGAAGCTTCAAGGTGTTTCCTGGGTGCAAGTTGCAGAATTAATTGCTCTTACCAGAGCTTGCAGCTTGACAGTCTAAATGAGAGTTACTATATTTACAGATAGTCAGTATGGTTTTGGTGTGGTCATCACTTTGGTCAGTTATGGCCACAAAAGAGGTTTCATGGCATAATCTGGTTTATCTATACAAAATGGTGAGCAAGTGAGGAAGTTGCTAGAAGCTTCACAACTTCCAATTGAAATTGCAGTCAATACATGTGCAGTGCACAGGAGCAACAATGGATATGTCACTGTCAGCAATAGATATGCAGATACACTATTGATCCACTGTGACCTGTACATTTAATGGAATGTTCATAGATGGATCTCAGGAGGACACTGTCTATTCTATACTGAAGACAATAGCTGACACTTGGGAAGATTTGAAAGTCATGCAGTAAAATGCAATGAGATGTCCCAAAAAATTGGTCTGATGCAGAGCAACAGAGTTGGATCAGAGCAGGATGTGGAATGTATGAAAATTACATATGGGTTTCAGTAGATGGGAGACCAGTGTCAACAGACAATCTATTGTCCCCAATAAAAGAACATTTCTGTGGACCTACACATTTAGATAGGGATGCTATGGTCAGGTCATTCAGGCAGAATTGATTTAATCCCAGATTATGAGCCCATGCATAAGAATCATGTCACCGATGTATAACATGTCAGCAAATTAATGTCAGAAAAATAACTTCAGTTACAATGAGCCATGTAGGAATATTAAGAGGTCCATCCAACAGAATTCATATGGACTTTGTTGAAATGCCTGTTTGCAATGGGCTGAAATATGTCGTGGTTATAGTGTTAATTTTCTCCAGATGGGTTGAAGCCTACCTAACAAGGAGAAATGACAGTCTCACTGTAGCCAAACTACTGTTGAGCGAGTTGGTCCTGAGGTACATACCGTATGTTTCTTTGGATACAGATTGAGGAACTCACTTTTCAGTGAGATCATTAAGATGTTGTGTGCAGCATTGCAAATAGAACAGAAGCTACACTGCAGTTATTGACCTGAAGCATCCAAAATAGTTGTGCAGATCAATGCAACCATTTAATCCAGCTTGTCAAAAGTTTGGGCTTCAACTTCATTGAAATGGACCGATGCCTTAACTCCAGTACTGAAGTGTATGCAATGTACACCTGACAGAAAGACTGGCTCATCACCCCATGAAATACTTATAGGGGAAGCAATGAGATTGTCTGTTGGTGCAGCAGATGTAGTTGTGAACATAACAGATGGCATGGTGCTTCATTATTGCAAAGGACTAGCTGATGTGGTACATTCTGTCTCTCAATAGGTTGAAGCTGTTACTGTAAATCCACTTCAACAGCAATGCCATGACCTCAGTCCTGGTGACTTGGCCCTTGTCAAGAAGCATGTGAGACAGTCCTGTCTGAAGTCAAGGTGGAAGGCCCCTATCAAGAGAGTCTGATCACGAATACAGCTGTTTTGTGTGCTGAGTACCAAACTGGGTACATGCCTCTCATACCCAGAGAACAAGAGATCCTAATGGAAGAATAGTGTTTGAGGAGCCAGAATAGAGAACACTTGTGACTATACCACCACAAGTTGTACAGACTCAAGTACAGAAAATAAGAGTTTGAGATCAGAACCAGCAAGAAGAAAGGGGTGAACTGCTGCAGACAGATGAAGAGATCCATTTGTTGGATATCTCACAGAGTGGCATTGGAGCTCTTGACGTAGAAAGTGGAACAACAGATACTCAAGCTGAGGTGACAGCTGAAATATCTGAAGAAAAACAAGAAGATCCAGGAGAAGGAACAAGTTTTGGGTCAAGAACAACTAAAGATGCCCACAATGCTAAATGGCCAAAAACTTACAATCAAAAGAAGTTGAAATCAAGTGTGTCAATTGGATCCACACCACCAAAAATTGATGAAGAAACAGAATTAAGTGGAAGAAGTGACACACGAGGAGAGCAATAAGTACTCAGAAAGATCCAAATGAGCTAGGGTACCCTCTTGAGGATATTCAGCAGCTGAATGGACATATATGTGGGCCAAGTGCTAAACATCCCAATCTGAGACTTGCTTGACTGGAATAAGGAGTTGACTGAACCTCCTTAAAATTACATAAAAGAAATTCAGTCTGGAACAAATGCATCAAATTAACAGTTGGAACTAATGCCTTTGATAAACCTACTAAATGAAGATAATAATAGTACCTAGGCCAGGGCAGCAGAAGAAAAGTAGGGAGAACATAGAGTAGATTGAAGGAAGACTATATAAAGACTGCTGTAAATAAAGTTGCAAGAAACTACAGCGAAGAAAATATTCAAAAAAAGTTGCAGACTGCGATAAAGATATTAACTTTTTTGCTAAGCACATACTGCTTTATAATATCTGATTTTTGATAAAAATGTGTACCTTAACCAGAATTAGATGTAAGATTATTGTAAGCATTATATTTTTCCTAACAGTTTTGATGGTAGTTGCTATATTATTCCTAATACATTTTACACCAGAGACAAAGAAATCTGCACTTACATTCACTGTCACAACTTCTAAACCAGATATTAATGAGATGACCTAAAGGCTTATTTTGTAGATTGCATCAAGGATAATTATTCTACAAATGCATATTCTCAATTAGTGCAAGGATATACGAAAGCCATTGATGCAAAGGACTGCTATGTATGTGCACACATGTCCTTTTCAACTAATGAACAAGTAGCCTATCATCATATTCCCCTTTTCTATGGTAGATCATGCAACATATTGCTCAGTTTAGTATATAAACAGAGACACTTTCAATACTATTTCCCAAACTTCGATATGGTTCTTTCAAAAGTTCCACTAACAAAGAGTGTGAATCTACATCCACATGCTAAGGAGTTGGAAACAGCTTGCTATTATGTTAGATCTTTTCTTCCTTTAAATACTGTTAAAGTTCATGAAAACAAGTTAACTTGCCTAATGAATCCACCAGAAAAAGCCTCCCTTTTAATGTTAGAGGAGAGAAATGCACAGTTTGCAAGAAATGTATATAAAAAGGAAGATGTTTAAACAATGGATGCAAAAGAGAAGCAGGTGAGTTTAGAGAAACAATGTCTGTTCTGAACCTAAAATTAGGTAAGAGAGATAAAGTGATGGTATGTGTGTTTAAAAGAAGAAATCATGGAAAAAGTGATCAGTAGTGAGTAGTAATTGTGAGCATGTTGTTGAGTTATCGGGAGGAGCATTGCAAATTTCTCAGGAGGATGATCCAACTACATCTAGAGTGTATTTCATTTGTGGAGAGAATGCTTATTTCGGACTGCCAGCTCATTGGGAGGGAATCTGCTAATTCAGTTTGTTTTTTCCAAGGATGTGTCATATACAGAGCTTAGATGCTTTAACAATGAAACATGCACATAGACATTTTTGCAGTGTAAATGAGGGAGCATAATTAGTGGAAGAAACTTTAGAGCTATTATACCAGCATTAGTAGTAATAAATTATGAAAAGGTTAGAAAGCTTTCGACAGTAGTGGAAAAACTAGCAATTAGTACATCTGGAGCCTTTTTTGTTGAAGACACAGAACTAGTAGTGATTAGAGCAGTGATGCTTTAAAACCACTATGTTTTAGACACTTTACCCCAGAAAAGGACAGAATCTGCAAGATGCTGAATATTGTAAATTGTTGTGCATATATTCTGGATGAGAGTAAGACTATTATAGCTTAAACAAGGAATATTTGTGACCTAAAGCTGGATTTAAACCCCTTATAAACTACTAATATAGTACAGAGCTTTACTAAGGGAATGTCTTCAATAGGGGACCTGGATAAAAGCAGCAGGAGGAGGAATCCTCAAAGCTATCTCATTTCTTGTATTAATTGTAGCTGTTTGTTTTCTATCTACACAAGTCATTTACAAGTCAATAAAGATGCTACTAATAAAGAATAAAAGTAGTAAAATGAATAGGAAAGGAAGAAAATTTAGAAATTAAGCATATTAATAAATAATGTAACAGAGTAAAAGACAAAGAAAATCTGGAAAGAAAAAGGAGAGATCCAGCAGAACATGAGAGTGAACTCTGAATACATCAGTGAAAGTGATTTTGTGATGGTTCCAAACCATTGGATGGGGGGATTTTGAAGGGGGTTCATTTAATAAATAATTGGGTGCAGAATTAAACATGTAGAAATAGCTTGTAGGCCTGAAAATGAGAAGGAAATGCATGTACGTTTCATTTCTGTGCTTTCTTAAGAAGTCAAGAAACACAAGGCAACAATATTTGTAGACTTTAGTTAAAGAATGCACCATCTACTAAATATTTTGCTTGATTGTCTTTTGTTGACACAGGTCAGCAATGTATTATGAATCACTGTTGATTCTGTTAGAAGCACTAAACAATAGTTCTGCTCAGAAAAATGCATTCATTTAACCTTCATACATTCATAAGTTCAGTAAATGAATAAAACGTTCAGTTTGAAATCACAAAATCTGTTTCTTTATGGGATTATGGGAAAGTGGGATAGAAAAGGCATATGGGAAAGGAAATATGATTGCAAATATGCATTACAATAACCATAAACCTTTTCTTTTCCATTCTCTACAAGTCTGTAAACTAGCATGCAGTAGATAGTGTAGTCGCAATGTTAGAATATTAGAAATACAATGTTTCATAGCAGATAGAATATTTGATGTTAGCTGTCCATGAAGACATCGAAACAAGATTGGCTGCACCAGTGGTGGAGACAAAGTAAGCATTTACAAGTTATGTTGTTTGTTTTTTATAAAATAGGTGTTCTTAGAGTAGAGATGAAGAGATCCTTTTAGGTTCCTTGAGGGTTTTCAGATTTTAGAATAGACTTTCGCAGACACTCTCTGAGGTATTTCTCTCACTCATTTTAAGATCCTTGAAACTTGACACTTAGGGCCTGATGTAGAGTTTGGCAGAGGGGTTACTCTATCATAAACATGATGGATATCCCGTCTACCATATTATAAGTTCCACAGGCTATAACAGAATTGTAATACAGCGGATGGGATGTCCGTCACATTTTTGATGGAGAATTCTCCTCCACCAAACTCTAAATCTGGCTCTTAGGCTCATTCTGAGACTCTTTGCCTAAACCTTATTTTGCTTTGAAAACTTTACTGAGTTTCTTCATGCTTTCACATCTTTTATTTAGAAGCTCTTTATAGCTTCAAACTAATTGATTATTTTCCTTTACAAAACCATCCTTTAGATTAGACTGGAGAATTTTTGGTTGGATGGAACACGCTTTATGCATTGTCCTGTTTATTGATTGCATTGATCTTTAATTATTAAATGTGTTTCTGTCAATAAAGATTAAGTACTAAAGACTGATAGTAAATGTTCTAAACCTTCTTCCAACTCTCATCATTCACTCTAGGAAAGAAATGTCTTTGATAAATTAAGAAAAGGTGATGTTTTTTATTTGCAGCTCTTAACTTCTTACTTACCTCAAAATTTCATTGTCTAGGGTCCAGTGGTAAGCGAAGATTTTATATGAGACAGAATTACCAAATTATTTGTTTCAAGTCTCCATGTTAACAGTGCGCATGGAAGGACAGTTAGTCCCTGCAACCTGAAAGAGGTGAAACTTTTGAATTCCAGTCTACAAAAGTAGTCAGTCAGGGGCTTCCATCTGCCTATGAATTCCCTTGCTGAGTGGGATAGTTATTGGTCATTTGTTCTATGGCAAGAGCTTACTAAAACCAAAGATGGTGTCTTTTTTCCAATGTATGACAATGAGTTGCTTGACTGCTCCTATCATTTGTCTCATGAGGAGCCAGTCTGCCAGGGACATAACCTCTTATCCAGTGCAATTGAATATACCTGTAAGCTCTGATGTAGTCACTAAATAAGTTTCACCCCTAGTCACATGGACATTGAGTTATCAACTGGAAGTGTATAGTGAGAGCTAACATCAACACAGCAAGTCAAATTATAGTGAAACCTATTTGAGTCAACAAGAATGACAGAGAAAATGGTACTCCAAACTATGAAATTTTTTTAATCAATTTATTTAATAAGCATAAATATCAAATGGTTATTAATTCTGAGATTATATATCAGGTAGATGGTAATGCAAATCATTATGAGATACAAAATGCAGAACAGAAGTATTGGTTCCATTAAGAAAATTCCATAAGCTCAATAAAGCATCAAGGAATGCCAAAGGTGACTACTAAGCAGAAGGTGGCAGTCTTAAATAAACCAAACTAAGGATCAGGGGAGCACAGGCGAAGGCGTTCATGAGACAAGCTCAAGAAGCGAGAATAGGGTTAACCAGCAGAGTTAAAGAACGGTTTTCCCTCAGCAAAGCCAGGACAGAGTCACCTAAACTATTCTAAGGCACAGAGTTATAATACATTGAATTCTTTCAGAACCTCTTTCTGCCAATTCACCACAGATGGAGCCAATCAGGTTGTGCTGTGTTCTGGAAGTAGGTAAACTTCCCCCATTTTCATCACCAAACAAAGGTGCAAACAACTGCATGCCCCTGAAGATATCAGTGGTCTGGTCTGCCTGGTACAGAAGGATTTTTCAAATCCTCCTGTTTGGTGCAAATCACAACAAATCCCCAATTATTTCTATCTAGAAAAACATTTTGAAAAGCAAAACAATGAGCTACTTTTCTAACTAACAAAGATTATCAGGCATCTGCAATGAAAATGCAATAGAAAGAAAAACGTGAAAGTACATTTGAAATCAACATTATATTTTATAGTGAAATATTGAGTGGCTGTGACCTAGTGACAGTTAGCCTAATGTTAAGAGTGCACATTTAATATAAATGTGAATATACTATAAGTTAATGAATAAGCTACAGTTAAGCAAAAGTGTAGCTTCTTTATATATGTGTACTGGCACACGATAATACACAGGTTCACATATTAACACATGGATAAACATATGATTAGCAATAATTATGGGGTACTAACATTTGGCAGCCCAACACTAAAGTGGCAGAATTCAGACCCAGAATAAGGGTACCAAGACCGCTAGAATTGAGTAACCCAATGTCTGTTTGGTATGCCTCAGAATTTCCTTCTAGAAGATCAGCAACAGCATCAGACATGCATACATGTTCCAGGTGCCTGTCCGTACTGCTAACTTTTGTCAGACATGGAAGGAAAAATGCAATTGAGGTATATTGGCATAAGGTAGCATTGGCACATTTATTTGTATATAGATTCTGTCTAGGAAAATGCTGTGGTGTGTTTTGGGAATCTCCAGCCATGGGCTGTCCAACTGTTTGTCAGATATAGCAATCTGAGCATTGCATTTCCATGTATGGTGGAAAGGAAATTTTGTGAGTCGGGATAGAGTTTTCAACAGCTTGGAACATTTTGGCATTAAGGCCTCATAGCCTGTGAAACTACGGACTAGCTTTTTAAAGGTCTTGAGGAATCTAGTGGTGCCCATCGCATTAGGCATGTGGTTTGCCCAGTGCCACAGCTGAAAATGGTGCAGGCAAGTTGCTTCGGATACATGGAATTCACATTGTTGAAAATACTTTATGACATCATCCTGGAACAGATCACTTAGAACATTGCATTCCTTCACCAAACACTCTCAAAAGGAGAGAGTGGCCATTGGTGGAATCAAGTCTGAATTGAGGGAGATGGGAGACTTAGGGGAGGAAAATGTGATGAACACCATCCTGAAAGGCAGCTGAACACAGATATTCAGGACTGTTCTTGTTGGGATGGTAAGCAATTCTGGGGTGGTGATGGTGTGCTAGCCAGGGCAGATCCCAGAGCAGATAATACACAACAGTGAAATCCATGTGGATACTTTTCTGTTAGCTTTCCCTCAACACCCTATTCTGAAATACAGTGCATGTGTGCTGCCAACTAGTATTCCTCAAGGTTAGGGCAGGCTTGTCCCCAGAGATCTCCCTAGACACCCTCAAGAGAAAATCTGCAATGCAAAACTTCTTTATCCTCTCCCATGCTAATACAACAACCTTCTCTGAAGGAGTGTATCTCAAAGTTGTGAACCATCATAAGTGACTGAAAAAGAAGTAGAGGCATGTGGCGGAAGTGTGTGTTAATTACATTGATATATCCCAACATAGATATGTATAAGAGACACCCGCCTTTGGTTCCTTTTAAATGTCCAGACATGCCTTGGGAAAAGATAGGTCTAGATATCACAGGACCTATACGTGCAAAAGGGGAGTCCAAATATATTGTGGTGATACTTGATCATTTCTTTAAATGGCAAGAAATTGAAATTATGTGTAAAGTAGATTCTGTGTCAATTGTTGAATTTTTGGATAAGGTTTTCTTGAGAGAGGGTTTTCCTAAGGTCATAGTTACAGATAATGGACCAAAATTCACGTCTGATAAATTTAAGGCATTTTTGGTGAGAGGTGGTGTAAAGCATATAACTATTTCCAATTATCATCCTGCTGGTAATGGGGACGTCGAGTGCTTTAACAGGGTGGTGAAGAATAGTATACAGTCAGCAGATAGTGCAAAATTGTGTTGGGAAAACGAGGTGTGGAGGACAATTTGGTCGTACAGGACAACACCTTGTAGTGCTACGGGTCATAGTCCCTTTGACATAATGAGAGGAAGGATTCCGTTAAGAAAAGATAATATGGGATGGATGATGGGTGGAAGAAAGAGCAGCTGGACAATTGAAGATGTTTAAGGGAAGATTAAAATTGAACAAACTTGGTCAAAGAAATACTTTGACAGCAAACACAAATGCAAGGTTGTAAATGTACCAGTGGGTGATTGGGTTGAGGTGAAAGTCCCTGGTTTCAAAAAGTATGGGAAGGGACAATTCTATCTTCCCCTAAAAGTTGTAAAAGTGTTGTGTAATGCCGTACTACTGGAGGATGGAAAAGTGTGGCATTTAAGCAGAGTCTCACCATACAGGGGTAAAGAAAATAATGATGTGACTAAGACCAAATGGTTAATGGATGAGGTAACGGAGAATAATATGCATTCGCAGAGTGAGGTCAATCTTTGAACACAACATACTAATGTTGCACAGGCAGATAGAGATAACAGAGTTCAGGTACAAGAGTGTGGGACAACCGAAGAGAAAGATAAGTTTAGTAGGTGGGGTAGGAGAATCACAAGACCAGGAAAGCTTAGTGATTATGTGTGCAAATGGGTATATTGATCTCATCAACCGTTATAGAAAATCTGTTAGATTTATTAATAATATTATATAGTGTTCTGTTTAAAGCTAAAGTGCTATAATGCAAAGTTTTCTTTTGGTGAATCACAAGAGCAGGAAAGCTTAGTGATTATGTGTGCAAATGCATATATTGATCTCATCAACCGTCATAGAAAATCTGTTCGATTTACTAATAATATTATATAGTGTTTTGTTTAAAGCTATAGTGCTATAATGCAAAGTTTTCTTTTGGTGAATATGTGTATATAGAGGTCGCATAAATGTAAAGGGGGAGATGTGTTATAATGGAAATGGAATGTAAACAGCTGGGCTCGCCCTGTGTAACCCACGTGAGCAAGGAAATGTTCAGAATGGAATGTGGGGGGAGGACTTGAGGGCGGCAGTTTGCCGGTACGGACAAAGATATGTAGCTGGGTATTTCTGTGCTGCGGTCGGGGCTGCATTTGAGAATAAAGCTTGCTTAACCACACGCCGTTTCTGTGGCATATATCGCAACACCACCTTATCACCATTGTAATAAAATAATTGTCCCTTTTAAGCAGGAATGTTTTGGCTCTATTTGTTGTATGGGCTTTTAATTGTACCCTGATAAGATCCAACTCTTTTTAGGTTGTCCTACTTAGTTTTTGTTTGTCCTGTTCATGAGATCTAATCTCTGCTGAAAGCTCATTTTCAAACAATTTCTCCCCCACCACTCAATATCATAGCTTCATCACTTCACAAATCATTGCTTTGAATGTGTCCCATATTGTGTGCATTGACAGCTTGAGAGCGATTTCAGAGCATAATATTCCCTAATTACTGCTTCTATGGAGGATCTATGGAATAGGTCCCTTAGGGAGTTCAATTTCATTTTAAACCTGTATTCCCATAGGGCATGATCTGTAATAGATATGTCTGATATAAGTGCAGATATTTATGTTATCCTTAACAATGTGTGGTTTGCATAGTTAGACACCTTTGTCTATTTATTCACACCTCAGAACGCATTTGATGCTTTTTAAGCAGATGGGATTCTTACAAAAACTTATTATTGGATTTCCTACTTGGTAAAGAGCTCCAGACCATGTGCCTTTTACTTGTTGAATGGAACACCCTCACATTTAGAGAGATGTGGTTGAGAGGACTTGTACCTTCAGTCATTGAACAGTATAAATGTGCGTTGGGGCTCACACCCCATCTGGACATCTGCTCTGTGGTTTGTTCTTTGCCCATGCTCCTACCTTTAAAGGGACCAACAGGGGCAATCTGGGCATTTCTACCTAGCGATAATGGGTTTGAGACGTTTTTTCCCCCTCCAGAGAAAGGCTCCTCTGTGGGTTGGGCATGGTGTAGAAGGAGTTTAGTGGGAGATGGCCATGCTGCTCAAAACACAAAAGTCATTGTTGAGAGATGATATGCACATTGGCCCCTTTGTTGGGTCTGTCAGTTTGGTGGCATGGTGTGGGTGGTAAATAAATAGTGCACCAGGCAGGGCCAAGTTACTGCTGGTGTTGAGTGTCTTTTTGGATATCAACTGATTCATCAATATTAGTAAGGAGACCCAAGAGCAATTTGGCTTCCATCAAAGAATGTATGAAATGTTGTTTACCTTTTAATTGAAAAATAAGACTTAAAAAACGAAACCATTGACATCTGGTATGGTGTTCACGCATGAAGTCTGTTATAGGATGTTGATCACAGAGATGTTGTTAAACAACCGGACTAACATAACACACACCAAAGAGGGGAGAGAGTTAAAAACTCCTTATTCGTCTTCTTCCCAAATACTTACATCTACACACACAAAAACGGACAAGGAGGAAAGGCAGATACATCCTAAAAATCGTCAGAGCTCTGCCTTAATGGGAAACAACGCTAGGTTCTTAAAAACGTCTTCACCCACTAGTCTTGGCATGCTTCATCATCAGGCTTTTGATGCAACATCCCCTTGATAGCCAACATCAGGGATTTAGCAAAAAGAATGGGGGAGGGTTAGACAATACAGAACATGAACTTAGGGATCTACTCCGCAGAACACATATAGACGTTAAAACTATTTCATGGGTGGTAATTTTATTCATGGATCCCCTGGATAGGACTAAAAACCTATTGTAGTGAAAGTAGGGAATTATCACCCATTCACCCTGTCATCTGCTATTGTGTCAACATGCTTCAGCCATTCACTCTGCCCTTTTAGGTCTGACGGCCATCATCAGGACATTGGATCCCTCTATCAACACCCTGTACCTGTGTTTGTAGATATACTAGACTCAATGGTCCCTTAACGGCACACACACAGTTTCTTTGTATTCACACAAGTTGTTCAGAAAAATTAGTATTTTGGAAATGCTAATGCATTAATGGCAAAACTAATCGAGAGAGGATACCCTAAGAAACTAGATAGTGCTGCTGCAAAGCGAGTCTAGTTAACACCTAGAGAGACTCTACTCACAACAAAAAAACAGAAAGATGAGATCCCTTTAATGTGTGTGCTGACAAAAATCCAAAAGCCAATAAAATCAATAAATTAATTCAGAAACATTGGCAAATACTGACACCTTTGCAAATTCCTAAACCAATGTTCTAATTAATGGAAGGACGCACTGTTATATAACATTTGGTGAAAGCCAAACGACAAAGCCAGAAAAAGAAAGATCTCAGACAGATGCTACAATTACCCCCTGTTCTGGATATTTTAAGTGCAATAATTGCATAGCATGTCAATTTACTGTGAACACCCAAATAATTACTATTAATGACATTGCTTATCAACAGAAAGTTTTTTCAAAATGCAACACAAGGAATTTGATATACTGCATTCTATGTCCGTGTGGGTTGGCTTACATTGGTTAAATGACTCAAATGATTAAAACACGTATTTTGCAACATAGATCGAGGATTCAATGTTCGTGTGTGGGGGCTTCCTTAGTTGAGCATTATAAAGACATTGGCCACACAGAGAATTATATTTATTGGTCTGTGATGTGAGTAGTTGTCAAAAAAGTTGGAGGTGCACCGGTCCAGGAGACTCTTAATCGCCTTGAGACCAAGATGATCGAACAGTTTAGAACATTCCACAGTGGGGTCAATGATGTAGAGGAGATCTGGACATTGATTTCCTGAACTTTTGTGGTTCGAATAAAAGTCTTTACACGTGACCAGTGGCAGGAATGTTCATATCCATCATAGTTATGTGTTACAACCAATTTATCGTTCCCCCTTAAAAAGGAAATAGAGCACAACGTATGGGCCATATTTGTTCATATATTTTAATCATTTTTACATTTTTACGCTTTATGGATGATGCAATTTGTACTTTTGTATATAAGGAAGGTGCATTGAAAAATTATGTTTTTATGATTGACCTCTATCAAAGCTGCCTTTTTGTAGTATGACCTTCAGAGGTCATTTGGATGTTTCTATACTGTGTTTTTATATTTTGTTTGTATACTTCATTTGGATCACAGATACAGGGTTTGAATATGGGTGGGTGTAATCACAGTAACACAGTGGACTTTTCACTTTGCTGAGAACATGTTTTTTCCTTTCAGTGCATTTCACTTCCATGATGGCTGACAGCTGATGTGTTAATGAGGGATAGCACACACTCTAGTAGACATACGCCAGTTTAGTAGAGGTTTACATCAATTAAGCAATCGTAGGGGCCTATGGATTAGAATTGACCTGGTGGGTTTAGGTTACTGTAGAGGGCAATTGTGACCCTTAATGGAAATTTCAGGCAGCATTACCTTTAGAATATTTGGGAACACTCGAACACCCGCTTAAGTATATACAAGTGACGTTATTTTTGTTCAATACATTCTTTCAAGATGGCCATCATGTGAACTGTGGCGGAGAATGAGGCCACGAGCTAGTATCCCCTACATCATTCCAACGTGGAGAGAAACAGGGTAGATAGAACTGCCTGAAGAGGCTCATGGTACTAATAAGCGAGCAGCGGTGATGGCATTTGGAAACAACTGCCGACAATGATTTAACTGAGAGAAGAGATGCGTGGTCGGAGAGTGTCCAATACTATTTATAATCAGTGTTTGATGGTTGTCATAATTTGCTCACTAGGTGCTTGCTGGATGGCTTTAACGCCTAGGGAGACTCACCTGAACTTATAAGCTTGGTGATGGGGATTTACAATTGAATTGTGATGGACTGACATGCATTTAACCCCTTGGGTGCCTACGACGAGCTGGTCTCACCCTCGGCCACGGTTGCCTTGTGCTGAGGACGAGACCAGCGTGTCCTGCACCTGGCCCATAATGGGAGCACTAGCGCTCCCCCTGTATGCCTCCCACCCCTCTCCCCTGGGCAGGGATGGAAGGGGAATTGATTCCCCTTCCACCCCCAACTCCTCCCTCAGCGATCTGATGACACCGACGCACTCACAGTGCGCCAATGCCATGAAATGCTGCAGGGGTCACGCTGGAAGCCATTTGCTTCCAGTGCGTTTGGAGAGAGGGCACCGTAAAGGTAAGTCCTTCTCCTGGGGGGATTAGGGTGGAAAACAGATACATGACAAAGAGTTATTCCTTTGCCCCTGTGCCTGTTTTGAAGGGATTCCTGCTCCATGATCGTAGGCAAGGCCCATGATCGTGGAGCAGGAATCCATCCACTAGACACCAGGGATGTTTTTTCTTTGTTTTGGGGAATGACCTCTTAGGCAAGGGTTGCTCCCCTGGGGGAAATAATAGATCCATTTTTCACCCCCCCTGGGGCCTAGATTGGCTGTTTTCTCATCCGATCTGTTCGGGGGGGGAGGGGTCAAAAGCCACTAGGCACCAGGGATTTGTTTTTTTATTGTTTTAGAGCAGCGACCCCTTGGGCAAGGGTGGCTGCCCTGGGGCAAAATAATTTTCTTTGTTTTGGCCCCCCTGGGGTTAGATCAACCATTTTTCCGGCCGATCTGGCCCCCTGGGGTGTCGAAAACCACTCAATACCAGGGATTGTTGTGTTTTGTGTTTTTTGTTTGTTGGGGGGACCCCTTGGGCAACGGTCACCCCCCAAAGGAGGCACATGACTGTTGGCCATTTCTGCCCACCTTGGGGGAAGATCAGCTTTTTTTATTAGGCCCATCAGCCCCCAAGGGGGGGCAGAATCCACTAAGGTGCCAGGGATTGATTTTGTTTATGTGTTTTGTATGTGGGGGTAGCCCCTTTGCAGAGGGTCAAACCCCCAAAGGGGCCACATGACTGTAGGCCATTTCTGTTCCCCTTTGGGGCAGATCGGCCTATGTTTTTTTGGGCCCATCTGCCCCAGAATACACTTAGGTGCCAGGGATTGTTTTTGATTCTGATTTTTTGTGTGGGGGGCAGTCCCTGGGCCAAGGATCGCCCCCCCAGAGGACACATAACTGTTGCCCATTTCTTCCCCCCTTGGGGGCAGATCAGCCCTCGTTTTTTTAAGGCTCAACTGCCCAAAGGGAGCAGAAATCTCTAGACATCAGGTAAAATGTCGAAATGTTTGGTGGTGGGGTCTTTGTTAACTGGCAAAGTATTTGCATTTGTCATTATGACAGTTAATTTCTCCTTTTTGTTCTAGTTCAAAGCTTTTACTTCCTTTGCTGTGGCTCCTTGCAGTTTTGGCAGTGATTGACCTGCAGTTTGCGTAGTCACATGTTTTAGGAAAGAACAAACAATTTACTCCAAAAGAGTATTGTTGCTATGCATGAATGGCATTTTTGTAGGTGGAATACCAAATGCAGGATTGTGTGTGAAATTGTCTTTAGATATGTGCAAAATGATATTTGTGTTGTCTTAGGTCTAATTTTCTTTTCTCTTTTTTTTTTAGTAGGATATCATTGGTGATTGTTGTGTCTGAGCAGAGTAGTTGCTGGTGAATCTAGCTTTTTCAGGCAAGTGAGTGGTATAGTTTTTGAGTACATAGCTCGTTGTGATAAAGCCACACTTTGTTTATTGCATATTTTAGACAGTGCTGGTTGTTGTTGGTGCATTTGTCAAGTTACTTTTCTTAGACAGGATCATGGCTTGCCGCAGGGTGACCGCTCAGCAGGTTGTTGGTGTGCTTTTTGTGTCGTCTTCTGATCATGACTATGAGACTGACTCTGCATCTGAGGCAGAGGAAGAAGTGAGAGGTTCTGGCAGTGAATTCTCTGTCCGAGAGGAATCTTCTGATGAGGAAGCCACTCTCAGTGCAGATGAAAGGCCTGTTTTAGATGAGGACACTGATGTGCCAATAGTGCAGCAACCTGGGGCTGAAAGGTTTCCCATTGGAAGAACTGAACTTTGGGTTGCCCAAAACATGGAGCAACCAGAATTGCCTTTACTGGTCTCCCAGGGTGTAGAGTGAATACAGAAAACTTTTTGCCTGTCAATTTCTTTTCAGTTGTTTATGGAGGATGTATTTTTGGAAGATATTGTTGACCAGACTAATTTGTCTACGGAGCAGTATTTGAGTGACAACGCTGCCATACTTAGGCCACAGTCTAGAGCTACCCAGTGGATTTCCACAAATCTGGAAGAGATGAAAACATTCTTGGGTTTGACTTTTTTAGATGGGGTTGATAAGGAAGCAGTCACTGGCTTTTTATTTGTCTACTAGTTCCTTGATGGCAATGGCTACTTGCTTCTTCTTCGGATGCTGCATTTTGTTGACAATGCTTTAGCCCTGCCACAAGATCACCCTGATTCTGACAATCTTTTTTAAGATTAGGCCTGCCCTTGATCATTTTCTAGATCTTTTTTCAGAGGTCTATGTTCCAGGGAAATAAATATCTGTAGATGAGTCTTTGGCCCTGTTCAAGGGCTGTTTGGTTTTTAGGTAGTATATTCCTAGCAAGAGGATGTGGTATAGAATTAAGATATATATGCTATCTGAAAGTAGTACAGGATATGTTTATAATGTCCAGTTTTACACTGGTAGGGATTCCAGTATTGACCCCTCTGGTTGTCCGCTGAGTTTTGGAGGTAGTGAGAAAATTGTGTGGTAACTAGGCAGACGACTGTTTAACAAAGGTCACCATTTGTATGTAGATAACTTCTACACTGGAGTGCAGCTGTTCAGGGAATTGTTGAAAGTGGACAATGTTGCTTGTGGCAGAGTCCCCTCTAACCGCAAAGGCTATCTAAGGGAGCTTGTCTGTAAAAAACTTTAGAGGGGACAGTGCAGTGCCTTGCTTAATGATGAGCTACTAGCTCTGAAATTTCCAGACAGGAGGGATGGGTATATGCTGACTACCATCCATGATGAGCATACATCCTCTGTGACTTTTTGGGGTCAGGCTGCCGAAGCTCGCAAACCTGCACACATTTTGGACAACAATAAGCACATGGGTGTTGTTGATAGAGTAGATCAGAGGTTGGAACCTTACACTGCTGTTCGTAAGTCTTATGTTTGGTATACAAAGTTGGCTATACATTTGTTCCATTTAGCAACTTTTAATGCTTTTATTGTGTTCAAGGATTGTTCCTTGAGTCAAGGATGAAATGTCTGTCCCCGAAGAGGTATCGGAGGGAGACTTGTATGTACTTCCCTGATTGTCCTTCTAAGCCTGGGCTGTGTGTGTGGCCGGCTGTTTCAGGAGTTGCCACACCCAAAAGAATTATTGGGAACTATTGTGAGGGTAAACTGTCTGTTCTTTATTGTTTTATATTTTTATTCAGTTTCACAGTAGACATCAGTGTCATATATTTAGTTAGAGCTTTTGTGGCTGTAGTTTTGTACTTACTTAAAATTAGTTAGTGTTTTCTTTTTTGTTAAAAAAAGTGATGGTGGTGTGCGTGGCAGTAGTGCTTGGTTGGTGGTGTAAACAGTAATACTGCTAGCCAAATGCCAGTCCACAGAATCCATCAGCTGGTGTGATTGCTGTGTCAGGCATGTGGGCGTATGAAAGTGATGGACCCTTGAATGGAGCTGGAGAATGGAGTGTTGTAATGTGCTGGGCCTGTGACTCGGGCATGAATAGGCTTGTGCATGTCATTTATGAAAGGTTTGTGAATGGACTGTAAAGCGGTTGGTGCCTTGACGTGGCTTTACAGCTCACGAGCTGTGAGTCATTGGTTCAATTTTTGGCCTTTCAATTATTAACAGTGCATTTCATTTTTGTGAAATCTCTTGTTAATAAAATTTGATCTATTGAACCTTCACACACCCTTGTGCCAAATCCAACCAGCATGTGTGGTAAAATTAAAGATGAAAAAACCCGCTCTGCTGTAGGCGTCGAAGCACACCCGTGACAAGCTAGGTGTCTCAGGTGTGACCCCGATGATGAAGCATGCCACCAACAAGGTTGGTGGGGTAGGGGTCTTTTTATCATCACCTAAGGGCGTTTCTTTTCATAATTTGAATGTTTGGAACATCACCGAAGGATGTGGACACATCAAAATTATCTATTATAGAACTATCTGTTTTTGAGGGGGGGCACCTGCATTTTTGGTCCCGGGTGCGGTGGTCATCTAGGGAAACCTACCACACCCAGACATTTTTTTAAACTAGACACCCAGGGAGGAGTGGCTTGTGTGGATCCCCCAACATTTTCTTACACAGACTCCTCTGCAAACCTCAAAATTTGCATAAAAAAGCACATTTTCCTCACTTTTCTTTGTAGGATCACTGCGCCGGAGCAAATTACCTACCACCCAGTGTTCCTCCTAGTCCCCCAAATAAAACAGTACCTCACTTGTGTGGGTCTCCGATGCAGAGCCAGCCTAAAAATGTATTAAAATAATTGTGCTTATCAACTCACTGTGCTAGCCCCTCAATCTCTACATGTTTTTGACCCTTCCCTGTTGCAGGCACCTGGGCCACTCACACATTTGAGGTATTGCTTTTATTGGCAGACCAAGGAGAACATTGGGTGGTAGGAAATTTTTGCTGACACAGTGATCCCACACAGGAAAGTGAGGAAAATGTGATTTTTCTGGCTATATTTCAGGTTTGCAAGGGATTCTGGGTAAGAAAATGTTAGGGGGATCCATGCAAGCCATTCTTCCCTGAACTCCAATGGATATCTAGTTTTAAAAAATGTCTGGGTTTGATAGCTTTCCCTATATGGCTGCCAAGCCCAGCACCAAAAACCCAGGTGCCCCCCTTGCACAAACAGGTAGTGTTGTAATGGATAATTTTGTTGTGTCCATGTTGTGTTTTGGACCATTCCCTGTTGCAGGAACTAGGCTTACCCACACAAGTGAGGTACCATTTTTATTGGGAGACCTTGGGAAATGCTGGGTAGAAGGACGTTTGTGGCTCCCCTCAGATTTCAGAACTTTCCATCACCGAAATGTGAGGAAAAGGTGTTTTTTTGCCTAATTTTGAGGGTTGCAAAGGATTCTGGGTAACAGAACCTGGTGACAGCCCCACAAGTCACCCTATCCTGGGTTACCCTAGGTGTCATGTTTTCTGAAATGTCCAGGTTTGCTAGGTTTTCCTAGGTGCCGGATGAGCTAGAGGCCAAAATCCACAGCTAGGCACTTTGTAAAAAATAGGTCAGTTTTCCTTGGGAAAATGTGATGTGTTTTGGGGCATTTCCTGTCGCGGGCACTAGGCCTACCCACACAAGTGAGGTACCATTTTTATCAGGAGAACTGGGGAAACGCTGGGTAGAAGGATGTTTGTTGCTCCCCTCAAATTCCAGAACTTTCCATCACCTAAATATGAGGAAAAGTAGGTTTTTTTGCCAAACTTTGATGTTTGTAAAGTATTCTGGGTAATAGAACCTGGTGAGATCCCCACAAGTCACCCCATTCTGGATTTCTCTTGGTGTCTAGTTTTCAAAAATGTATAGGGTTGCTAGGTTTCCCTAGGTGCCAGCTGAGTTAGAGGTCAAAATCCACAGCTAGGCACTTTGCAAAAAACAGGTCAGTTTTCTTTGGCAAAATGTGATGTGTCCATGTTGTGTTTTGGGGCATTTCTTGTCATGGGCACTATGCCTACCCACACAAGTGAGGTACCATTTTTATCAGAGGACCTAGGAAATGCTGGGTGGAAGGAAATTGTGGCTCCTCTCAGATTACAGAACTTTCTATCAACGAAATGTGAGGAAAAGAGGAAAAAATGTTTTTTCCAAAATTTTGAGGTTTGCAAAGGATTCTGGGTAACAGAACGTAGTGAAAGCCCCACAAGTCACCCTATCCTGGATTTCCCTAGGTGCCGGCTAGGCTAGAGGCCAAAATCCACAGCTAGGCACTTTCCAAAAAGCATGTCAGATTTCAATGTAAAAATGTGACGTGTCCGTGTTGCGTTGCCTGTCGCAGGCATTAGGCCTACCCACACAAGTGAGGTACCATTTTTATTGTGAGACTTGGGGGTACACAGAATAGAAGAACAAATGTTATTGCCCCTAGTCTTTCTCTGAATTTTTTACTTTCAAATGTAAGACAGTAAGTAAAAAAGGCATCTATTTGAGTAATGCCCTGTAATTCACATGCTAGTATAGGGACCCTGGAATTCAGAGTTGTGCAAATAACCACTGCTTCTCAACACCTTATCTTATGCCCATTTTGGAAATGCAACGGATTCCTTGACACCTATTTTTCACTCTTTAGATTTCATCAAATGAATTGCTGTGTACCCGGTATACAAGAGGTGCAGCTCATTTATTGGCTCTGGATACCCAGGGTTCTTGATGAACCTACAAGCTCTATATATCCCTGTGACCAGAAGAGTCCAGCAGATGTAACGGTATATTGCTTTAAAAAATCTACTATAGCTGGAAAAAGGTGTAGAAGAAAACATAGAAAGAAATAGCTCTTTTTTTCACCTGCATTTCAATATTTTTTTATTTGAGCTTTTACTTCTTGTAGGAAAACCTTGAAGGATCTACATAAATGACCCCTTGCTGAATTCAAAATAATGTCTACTTTTCAGAAATGTTTAGCTGTCAGGGATCCAGCATTAGTTTTACACCCATTTCTGTCACTAACTGGAAGGAGGCTGAAAGCACAAGAAAATAGTAAAAATGGGGTATGTCCCAGTAAAATGGCCATAATTGTGTTGAAAAATGTGGCTTTGTGATTCAAGTCTGCCTGTTCCTGAAAGCTGGGAAGATGGTGATTTTATCATCGAAAACCCTTTGTTGATGTCATTTTCAGGGAAAAAAACACGTTTTCTTCTGCAGCCCTTTTTCCCATTTTCTTTAAAAATACAAACTTGTAGCTGTATTTTGGCTAATTTCTTGGTCTCCTCTAGAGAAACCCACTAACTCTGGGTACTTATAGAATCCCTAGCATGTTAGAAAAAAAGAACACAAATTTGCTGTGGGTAGCTTATGTAGACAAAAAGTTATGAGGGCCTAAGCGCAAACTAGCCCAAACAGCCAAAAAAAGGCTCAGCACCTGAGCGGAAAACGCCTGGCAGTGCTGACTGGGCAGGTGGTGTGAATAGAATTTAGGCCCAGATTTAAGAGGGCCTAGCGCCTCCTTGTGCCACATAAGCATAAGTTTTTATGGTAATGTGGCCCAAATAGGCCAAAACTGTTGCACCAGATTTACAAGTTGGTGCAATGCATGCATTGCGCCACTTTGTATCCCTTTGCTCCACATTATGCCTGTGCCATGCATAATGTATGCAAGTGGGTGTTCCCCCATTAGGTGGGCCACAAAAATGGCGCAAAGAAATTGAAAAGATTTCTTTGAACCATTTTTTGCGGCATTTTTAATGTTTGCTCAGAGCAGGCATTAAAAGGGGGCACACCATTATTTATAATGGACCCCCATGTACTGTTCAGGTTTACAGCCCAAATGTTGGCGCTAACCCTAAACAGTACATCAGTAACATCAAAAATGTTGACGCTATTGCTCCTTACCCTGTGCCATGGTGCGCCATATTTTAAATACGGTGCGCACATGGAGGCGGTAGGGGGGAGCTAAGGGGCGCAAGAAAAGTGGCGCTGCACTTGGTGCTGCACCACTTTTCTTAAATCTGCCCCTTATTTCCTGGAGGTTTACAGGTATTCGTTTACAGTTCTATGCATGTGGAGACACTAATGGAAGGCTTGCATGTGCTCCACCACACAAATCACAATGGCCCATATTTATACTTTTTGACGCAAAACTGCGCTAACGCAGTTTTGCGTCAAAAAAATTACCGCCGGCTAACGCCATTCTGAAGCGCCATGCGGGCGCCGTATTTATTGAATGACGTTAGCCGGCGTTAGCCGCCGGCGCCGTCTGGTGTGCGTTAAAAAAAACGACGTACACCAGGCAGCGCTGGCGTAGGGGAAAATGGAGCTTGGGCGTCAAGAAATGGGGCAAGTCAGGGTGAGGCAATTTTTTCGCCTCAACCCGATTTGCGCCATTTTTTTTCACTCCCAACCCCCATAGAAATGACTCCTGTCTTAGCAAAGACAGGAGTCATGCCCCCTTGCCCAATGGCCATGCCCAGGGGACTTCTGTCCCCTGGGCATGGTCATTAGGCATAGTGGCATGTAGGGGGGCACAAATCAGGCCCCCCTATGCAACAAAAAAACAAAAAAAAAAACACTTACCTGAACTTACCTTAATATCCCTATGATGGGTCCCTCCAGCCTTGGCTGTCCTCCTGGGGTGGGCAACGGTGACAGGGGGTGTCCCTGGGGGCATGGGAGGGCACCTCTGGGCTCCTTCAGAGCCCACAGGTCCCTTAACGCCTGCCTTTTGCAGGCGCTAAAAAACGTCGCAAAAGCGGCCGTACGTCATTTTTTTTGACCCGCCCACTCCCGGGCGTGAATTTTGCCCGGGAGTATAAATCCGACGCACATGCCTCGGAGTCGATTTTTTTAGACGTGAACGCCTACCTTGCATCTCATTAACGCAAAGTAGGTGTCCACGCTTAAAAATGACGCACACTCCATGGACTTTGGCGCTAGACGCGTCTAACGCCAAAGTATAAATATGGAGTTAGTTTTGCGTCGAAATTGCGTCAAAAAAAACAACGCAATTCCGGCGCAAACGGAGTATAAATATGCCCCAATGTTTTTGTTTGATGATGAGATGTTTCCAACACTATTTTACAATTGTGAGTGCACAATGGGTATAAGGTTGCAAGTAAGTTTAGCTTGATGTGGTTCTCTCCCCATCTGCGGCAGTTAAAAAAGGAATGCAAGCAGCTGGAAAAGAAATGGAGGAAAACCTATGATGATGTCTCCAAACACAAATATAGAAAAACGATTAGATCCTACCATGCGGAAATTAAAGCTTCACAGGGAACGTTCTATTGCTCTAGAATAGAACAATCTTCCAACTCCCCTAAAGAGATCTTTTTAATTTGTACAGAACTGACCCAAGACCCCTCTCCAAGCAGTTCAATTCAAGACTCTACGGAGCACAGCAACAACCTAGCAGGCTTGTTTCAAGAGAAAATTTGTGATATTCAATGAACATTTTCTCACAACCTCTCCCAAGAGGCCAAATTGGTACCCCAAGATGAATTCCATCCTTTGAAAGCCACTATTTCAGTCTTTCAGCCTCTGATGGAAGATCTAGTAGCAAACCATATATGTACCATAAAATCAGGCTCTCCCCTTGACCCTGCTCCACCGTCTATACTAGCCTTAGGCTCAGACATTATAGTGCGTGTCCTAACCAAGGTTCTTAATAACTCGCTCACATCTGGTCAGCTTCCACAATGTTGGAAACAGGCTGTTATTAAACCTCTACTAAAGAAACCTAGGCTTGATCCAACTCTATTGAGTAATTATAGACCAATTGCTTTTCTTCCGATAGAATCCCAAATTATTGAAAAACATGTCAATAAACAGGTTACAGGCTTCCTCAATGAATATAGTCTTCTTCGTCACACTCAGATGGGTTTTAGACCATTACACAGTACCGAAACTGCCCTTCTAGCCATCACAGAAGATACTCATCAACGCCTGGATTTAGGCAGATATGCAGCAATCATTCTATTAGATCTGAGCGCTGCATTTTATACTGTGGATCACAAGATATTATTACATAGAATATCTCAGATGGTATTTGTAGGGACCTCCTTTGAGTAGCTTTCTTCGTTCCTGAAGGATAGGACCTTTCAAGTCTTGGATCAGTCTTTTTTCTCCAATTCTTTGCCCTTTGGTTGTGGGGTGCCACAGGGCTCCTCTTTAAGCCCCAATCTTTTTAATATCTATATGTCCCCTTTAGCAAAAGTCATTGAACCTTATGGTTTATCCTTGGCATCTTATGCTGCTGACACTCAGCTGGTCTTTTCCTTTTCTACCAAGGCTTACTTAGATCAGGATACTTTATCTTCTTGTCTTCTAGATGTGGCCAGATGGATGGCAGATAGCAAACTCAAGCTCAATGACGAAAAGACAGAGTAATGATGGTTGGGAATCCTTCCTTACTCAGCTTTCCTCCTCCAGCTATGGAATGGTTTAAAGACCTTCCCCCGCCAAAAGAAACTATAAAGAGTCTGGGCTTCCGGCTAGACTCACATCTCACGATGGAATGTCATATCAAGCAACTTGCAGCCACCTGCTTTAGTCTTCTAAGGACTCTGAGGAACATTTTTAAGCTTCTTCCTTTCTCTGCTAAAAGAGTCCTTATTCAGGCGTCTATATTGTCAGGTCTTGACTAAGGGAATGTTTTGTTCCTGAGCTCCCCCTTTAATGTCCTAAAGAGACTACAAGTGGTTCAGAATGCTGCCGCCTGCCTACTTACGGACACCCCCAGACATCTGCCTGCCAAACTAGCTTTGACTTAATTCCACTGGCTTCCTATTGAACAGCGGGCCATTTTTAAAGCCATGTGTTTTGTACACCAAGCCCTTCGGAATAAAGGCCCGTTTTTTCTCAGATAAATTATTACACCCTACAGCCCTCAGAGAACACTTAGATCTTCATTGGCTTTTCTAATCAACTGTTTCCACGCTAAGAAATCTAGATGTGGAGGCAGATCCTTTGCTTGTAGAACAGCTCACTTTTGGAACTCCCTTCCCCTAGAGCTTCACTAAGAGACTTCCGAGCTCTCCTTTCGTAGAAAATTGAAAACTGCACTGTCCTCAGTATAGTCCTGCTCCTATCATCTGGCGGTCCTCCATCAGCGCTGGGATGCCTTCTGGTACCCATGCGCTCCATAAATCCCATAAACTAAACTAAACTAAATGTGATACATTGTTGTGTAAACATTATGACATGGAGTTCGGGTGACTAAACCATCATAGTCAAATTGTATAGTGTTAGTAACGGCTTGGCACCTCTATGGCACACTACCCCAGTCACAACTTTCCCGTTTTTCCTGCCAGCAAAGTGAAGGTTTTTTCAGTAGATAACACGTTTTAATGGTCAGGTTTATGCTGTTTTAAAACCTGAAAGTGTATTTTAGCTGAATGTATATGTCATCATCTTTAGAGTTGAATGTCTTCCTGTTTGTCCTGAGGAGGCCTGAAACATAAAGGCTGAAACGTGTCAAAACATTTTTCTGTAGGTATCCAAAAAAACATGGAAAGAAATGGATGGAATCAAATATACAGGACACACTATACAAATAGCAATTGGACATTTAATCCCCTTAACGTATTTCTTTCCCAAAGGGCTACCTCTAATAAGGACTGTGAGTATATGAGATACCAGGCTTTTTTTCAAAGCCTTCGGAAGGCTTGATACAAATGGCTTTTCTAATTTTATTTGTATTATTAATTTTGTATTTGCAATAATGTGTTATGTTTCCGCACAACTATATTTTTATAGTTTGATGGAATACATTTTCTGAAAAATGTGGACTACATTCTTTGGTTTGTGTTAATAAAAATAATTGGTGTAAAAAAAGATTTTTTTTTTGAGTGGAGGCAGGTAGCAAAAAATAAGCCCCTTCTGCCTAGAGTTATTTGATATATTTTCCCTCCTGGAAGTCACTTTTGGTATATATATTGGCACAGATTTAAGAGTTGCCTCCTTGCGCCACATTAGCATAATTGTTCTATGCTAATGTTGTGCAACAAGGCCAAATTTGTCGTGCAAGAATTACAAGTGGCGTAATACTTACATTGTAACCCTTGTGCCACATTATGCCTGAACCAGGCATAATGTGTGCAAGGGAGCCTTCACCCATTATGGGGACCGCAAACATGGTGTGGTGGAATCTAGGAGATTCCACTGCACCATTGTTGCCAGCTATTTTTAACGCCTGCACAGAGCAGGTGTTACAAGGAGGCACAGTATTGCTTTCAGTGGGCCCCTATGTACTTTGTAGGATTAGCACCAACATGTTTGGCGCTAATCCTGCAAAGTACCAATAACGTCATCAATTTTGATGCTATTGTTCCTAACCTGCACCATGGTGCGGTATATGTTTAATACGGCGCGCACATGGTGGTGCTAGCGGCACAATAAGGGGCATAAGAAAAGTGGTGCTGCATTCTATGCAGCACCACTTTTCTTAAATGTGGGCCATAGTGTTTATGACCCAGGTACAGTGGGGCTATATGGCCATGTCCCTTTATTTATCAGCGAGGATCAAGGGCACCACATCATCATTGACGCTGCTTCACCACTGTTGCTGCGAGGATCTGCAACACCACATTGCCAACTGTGTGATGCATTGCTGCCATTCCTGATGCATTTCTGAATTTGCACCGCTCAGAGCCGACACGTTGCTTACACCTAATGGATCGATGCTAACTCATTGCCTTCTTTGCCCCTCGCATCTTGTCCTCAACATCACTGCAACTCCAAACTGGAGTATTGTTTCAGCGTGCCAAGGTTGGTCCCTGTATCCAAACCGGGCTTCATCACAGTTAGTTTGAATTTTCAGTGTTGACCTGGTTTAATGCAATGAGCTAACCTGGGTTGGCACTTTATGCTTCTTAGCACTACAACCAAGTTTATTCTTCAAAAATGCATATCTCAATTAAGATCTATTTTTCTAATATGGCGTGGAGTCTTTTTTTGGCATTTTCACTGTGTTATTGTTTAAAGCAATGCACAAATACTTTACACATTGCCTCTTAAGTTAAGCCTGCATGCTCTCTCCCAAGCTACAAGAGGGTGAGCACAGATTCATTTATAGTGTGTTTCTGACTTACCCTGACTGGGAAATTGGTTCCTGCTTGGAAAGGGTTCCTTCCACTGCCATCCAGAAATCCAATTTCTAACAGAGCTGATATCAGGAGAGTTCCAACTAGCCCTGGGAGATGGGAGCAATCGATCATCCTTGGGACTCAAGAGGGTCTCCTCCCTTTTGGCCAGTGCTCTCCATCTCTGTGGGATATCTGTGAGCACATTTTCACCACTAAGTGTAGATAGTGTGGCTTACCACACATCACCCTAAATAGGCTATCAGGGAAGTCTAAAAGTGTATGGCACTAAAATGAAGAGTAGATGCTGGACTATGACCAACCTACAGCATACTGTGCCTCAGCATAGTCTGATGCTGGGAGCTACACCAAGCAAAAGTAGCCAGAGAACAGTCTGTGTGCACCCTAAGCCTAAAGGGGCTGCTGGGGACCAGAACTGGGAGGGATACAAATTGCAGCAGACCAGACTAGAGAAGAGGTGCAGGGAGCCCATTCTTGGCACCTCTTGAAGGGACACCTGAGCCACATTTTACAGGCAAATGGTGCAGACGGATGTGGCTCCAATGCTGTTCAGTAGCTGAGGGTGTTGCAACTGCTCTCATCTAAAGAGGTACACTTCCAGCTGAGCGTTTTTGTTGTGTTTGGGGGATTGATGTTACCTCCTTCATACTGTGGGGCTCCTGTTGGGTCCACTACAGTTTTCTACTGGCAGTCCTAGGCCGCCATCCCATCATCAAGTCCCCCACATAGTAACTAGTCCCCTGTTGCTGCTTGGTAAAGGGTGCTATGCCCAGGGAGATTAGTGCAGTTCTCTGTAATAGCCCACAAGCCCAGGGTTTCTGCTAGGGCCTTACTCATCTTGGCATTCAGTGAGCGACCCAGTCCCAGGTGCATGAGTACTCAAGTCTATTTCACTGTCGTGGGCAACTGCGGAGCACACTACAGTCCAAAAGGGCATGGTCTGCCTTCAAAGGGGTCTAGGGAGCGACAGTCATAAGCTAGTGGGGTTGGGGCTAATGAGCCAAAAGGGCTATTCTACAAGTCCATCCTACCTCCCTCGTACTGATGCTTTCTTGAGGCCCACATTGGCGGCATGCTAACAGGAGATCAGCTGAGACCCACTGGATCTATTTTTGAACCCTGCGGAATCCCTGCAACGAAGGGTGCCCATTATGCAACATCCTGCTATTCCAATTGAGGTGGCTTCTTCGGGGTTTGGCACTCACTTAGTTCTGCCCTGGAAAGCTTCTGGTTGGCTCCTGCTTGGTCACCCTTCTGGGACTGCAAAATGATGGCCACACCTAGAGGGGAAGCATAGCTGGCTGATGTCACTTGTGTCCCAGTGATCTACACCGTCCAAAGACTCATATCACTGCTGTTTTTGAGGCATAGGGAGCAAGGAGAGGCCTCCCTGCAAAGTCCGGTGGCGCTGTGGGTATGACTTGGATCAGGACCCACTAGATCCAGTTTTGAGTCTCTTTCTTCACTACCAGAAGTTCTGCCCTGGACTTCATGAACTAAAGAACAATTTGTGTCCTGAACCACTGAAAGGCAGACTGTAAGCAGCTTCAAACTGGCATGTCTTTGGCCTTTAGCGACAGAATTGCTGCTACTGCAGAGAAGAGCACCTTTTTACCAACCTGTTTATTTTTAAATCACAAGATTTACAACTAGCGAAGCTAATGAAATGTTCTTAAAATTGCAAACTTTAGAGGTCTTTGACCTTTTACACTTGACATACCATTAATGTTGGAAAGTGTTTTGACCACTAGGAGTGCAAAGGACTCAGGGCTAGGTTTACCATAGTGTAGCATTGCCCTTGTGTCACACAAGGTAATGCAGGGGCAACCCAACACTTAAGACGGATTCACCAAGCCACACAAGGCCGCCTTGCTTGACCCTGCGGTGCTTCGTAAATGTGGAGTAATGCAAGGTAGCGCAAGTTGCTTCCTTACTTTACTGTGCACCAGGGAGACATTCCATGGATGGAGCTTGAGTGATACCACAAATCCACCTATAGGTCTGGGCACATTCCCAGATTTACCATGAGAGGTGGGCCTTAGAATGCATCAAAATCCTACGCCTTCCCAGGGGCAACGTACCAAGGAGAATATCTTCATTTCTCCCTGTTTTTCTACTTTCGAAATCTGTTGCAAAAGCCTCAAAGGATTGTTTTTGTGCAAGAAGGTGTCCCTTCCTGCACAAAAAATCATGCCTGAAATGCATCATAGTGCAAGGGTGCCTGTGTTGGTGCTGGGCAGCCAAAAGAGCAGCAGCACAAGGAGAGGACAAGAATGCTCCCTGTAATGTTAATAATGTTGAATATGGCATATTCCTGTCCTTTCCCTTTCATGCTTTACAGCAAGCTGTATTGCTGTGGCACTTTGCATAAATGTTTGATAAATCTGGGCCTCAGTCTTGATGTGAGCCGTAGCTATGCTCTCAGATTATAAAGAAAATGAGGGCCTGATTTATAGTTTGATGGCAGGAATTTACTCCTGCAGTGTGCTTCAATGAAGTACTCCCAGGAGGAGTACCCGCTTGCTAAATTTTGAGATGTCCGCTATCAAGGAAGTTCCTGCAAATGTAATGAAAGTTTGACAAATGGCTCCGCTAACATGATGGAGCCATGTGGAAAACTGTAAATAATTTCTTTGTTTTCAGAAGAAAAAAAAATCCAAAAGTCAGAATTTCTTTTAAAAAACAAAAAAGCAATGATCCTGTCACCGTAGGAGTTTTCTCCTATGGCCAGGGGGTCATTTTGTAGTATTCACTGCCCCTTACTGCCAAGTTTTACCAGGCAAAAATGGACACAGTGAAAACTGGCCACTCTGTCATCCACTCCACTCTAAATTGATTGTGCACACAAAGGGTTAAACCTCCGATGGCCCTATCTTTGTCGGACCATAGCAGGTATTTGTAGGCAGCGAAGACAAAGTATTCTCCTCCGTCTACAACTGAAAGTCCCTCTGGCTCTAAATGAGATAGGAGGACCTTCAGTTTGGAGGAGGTGGTACTGCATCATCAGTAGTGACTATTGGCCTGATTTAGAGTTTGGCGGAGGGGCTTACTCCGTCACAAATGTGACCGATGTCCGGTCCACAATATTACAATCCCTTTTTAGCCAATGGAGATTGTAATATTCCGGATGAGATATCCGTCAGGTTTGTGACGGAGTAACCTGCCTGCCAAACTCTAAATCAGGTCCTTAGACTCTGGTCAAACACAGGGGTCTACATTGACACCAAGACCAGCAGATTATATTATTTAAATAAGATTGCCAGTATGCACAGAATTGTTGGTTGGGATTGTGCTTCGATGTTAAGAGTTACTGTGGCAAGATCAATATTTTGACATTAGGCTGGGAATGGGATTTGTTTTGTTTCTTTTAATAATGAAGATTCAGGCCGGAACACAGCACGTTGACACAATGGGGCTGCTGCTGGGCAGTCCACTTGTGGTGGCACTGCGATACAAGGAGTGGCAGAGTGAAGGCCCATCTGAGACTGAGACCAGGGTGGACTTGTCTACAACATTACAGGGGTCATTCCGACCCTGGCGTTCAAGGACCGCCGGGGCCAGGGTTGGCGGGAGCACCGCCAACAGGCTGGCGGTGCCCCGCAGGGCATTCTGACCGCGGCGGTTTGGCCGCGGTCAGAACAGGAAAACCGGCGGTGTCCCGCCGGTTTTCCGATGCCCTGAGGAATCCCCCATGGCGGCGCAGCTTGCTGCGCCGCCATGGGGGATTCCGACCCCCTCACCGCCATCCTGTTCCTGGCGGATACGACCGCCAGGAACAGGATGGCGGTGAGGGGTGTCGTGGGGCCCCAGTAAGCGGGCCCCACATAGAATTTCAGTGTCTGCATTGCAGACACTGAAATTCGCGATGGGTGCAACTGCACCCGTCGCACCCTTCCCACTACGCCGGCTCCATTCGGAGCCGGCGTCCTCGTGGGAAGGGGTTTCCCGCTGGGCTGGCGGGCGGCCTTCTGGCGGTCGCCCGCCAGCCCAGCGGGAAACACAGAATGGCCGCCGCGGTCTTTTGACCGTGGTGCGGTCATTCGGCGGTTCCCGCCGGGGTCTGAATGACCCCCTAAATGTATTAACATGGGATCTTTGGGGGAAGAACAATACCATCAAGAGAAGTAGGGTGTCCATACACATAAAACGTAGGGATATACATCTGGCCTTCATTCAGGAAACACATTTTTCCAGGGCTGAGCTTCAGAAGTTAGCGAAGGGGTGGTGATGGGGTTAAATCTTTATCATACTTGCCTTTGGCAAGGAGAGTCTGGTTGTGGACTGCTCCCAGGGTCCCTTTTGTGGTGATACACACCAGTACTGATTCAGAGGGTAGATATGCAGTGGTTGATGGTTTTTTAATTGAGAACCCCTGTTTGTGATTGCTTTACATGCCCCCAATGTTAACCAGTCTGTATTCCCAGATCTTTTATCTCCATCTCCTACACAGGATTGGCAGGCCCCTAGCCTTTGTTAGATGATTTATCGGTAAATGCAATGTAGACATGGACCATTCCAGCTCACAATTTCCTGGCACTGCCAGAGTTAAACTGACTCTCTATTTTCAAAAGTCGGCAGAACATAGGCAAACACATGAGGTTAGAGACGTATACATCCAAAAGCTAGAGAGTACTCTTATTATTTCCTGGTCTACCACCCTCATAAACCCTTTGATTTATTGTTCTGTAATGATGCATTGTTGCTGAAGGTGGCAGGTGCTTGATATTTTGGGCACACTCTGTGATCAAAAATCCACTTAAACTGAGCATATGTTGGGGAAGGGGTAAATCGTGGGTCCCAACATGGAAAATGTGGACCAAGGTTTTCCTAGATATCCCATTTCGGAGGCCATAGGGACACATATAATACAATATTTGAGGAAAATGAGAGGTCTGCTATGGTTGACATAGTGTAATAGGATACATTTAAGGGGATCATTTATGGACATTTGGCCTGATTTACGAAAATCAAATTTACTGATTCTTGATTGCCAACTCATACCGATTCACAAAATAGGAAAACCTAAAGCTGCTTTGCAAAGATTTACCTTATGCAAACAGTGATTCATTAGAATTCAGAATTTTAAAATACCGAATCATTAAATGCAATTCTTTATGAATCGTAAATTGGGAATAATGTTCCTGAAGGTAAATACGACCATACCCAGTTTATTAAGTGTATTTCCTCCGAGCAGCAGATCACAGTCTTTGTTTGCCTTCGAGCCAAGCACTTTTAATGTAGGAAATTTCGGGCCGGAAGCTACTGGAGGATGTTAGGAGGAAGCTGGAAATAACACTTAGTGATATAGGACTGGGGTTCCTGGTGGAAGGGTGCGAGGGGAAGCATAACGGACTCTTTAGAAAGGCTTTCCTGTCTGCTCCTGAATCCAGCAAGAAACAAATATGGAAATGGAATCAGGGCAGGGAGTGACAAAAAAATGTGGTGGAAGAGATACATAAGAGATGGTATGATATCCGCTCCCGTACAAAGGAGAAAGTTGCAAATAGGATAAAGCAACATCTGGAGGAGTGAAGAGTAAGGAGCCACCACCCCCTGCAATGGAGGAGATGAGTGAATCCCTCTTCTAGCCAGAAGCGTTCTCTGTATTATCATCTCTGTATCATCAACTATTTATACCCCTGCATCAGATACTCAAGGGTAGGTATTTAAGAATATAATACGTAATCATGTACTCATTTCTACACGTGTCCTTAAACTTTAAAACACAGATAGAACAAATAATTGTGTGTGCCATTTTTGTCCTAATACCTGAACACATTATATGAATCAAATGAAGTTAAGATAACACATTTTGTAAAACGCATGTCAAATTTTCATAGTGGTTGATACAATTTGGGGGTAATGCAGTCCAAATTTAGCTTATAAAACATTCCCTAACAAATATGCATAAACGTTTAAGTTTTTCTTCCTTAACAGAAAAGATCATTTTTTATGTAGAAGTGTAAAATCCCCGAAAATAAAAAATAAAATGTAAGTAATGATACTTTACAAACTTCAATTGCATCACTATTAAACAAATACTTTTATGCTTTTTTCAATCTTGCTACAGATCAACCTGGGAATAATAACCAACCTGGAAACCAAGATGTGGGAGAAACATCGTGTCCCACTAAAGAAAAACAGCATAAAACTATCATTAACGTTCCCACTGACACAGAAAGTTGAACAAGCAGTAAGTCCAACACAACAGTTACAGTAGAACACACTACCACTCTTGACTCTTCCTCTGACAATGAAGAGCAAAGCACACCATCAGCACCATATATTTCATAAAGAACGAGGGCCAGTAATACAGCTCGTGAAGTATAGCAGTTAAGACATGCATGAGTCATTTCCTACTCCTGGAGAATTTTATGTATTGAGGTAGTCCATGCTGAAAATAAAACAAACGCAGCACAGAGCAACATCAGAACTAAGTAGGAGGCTGAGACGTTCTGGGAGAGCCATAGAGAAGGGAATTATGTAACCAGAGTAGGCTTTGAAGAATTGGCAAATGACTTTGCCTTACACAGGCATCAAGAGAGGCTCACCAATAATCGTCTACAAACATTTTGGCGTTCTGTGGAAAAAATGGCTATAGAGACATCAACTATGTGTAGGGAAACAGCTGACATGCAGGTTGAGTCAGTAGACCTCATTAGTGATGTTGCAAAGAGCCTTGGAGAAAAAACAACGCCTTTGAAGAAATGCAAACTGCTAATCTCAGAAATAAGCCATCAAGGTCTGTTGGTAAAACTGAGGAGGGCTCAAGTGTGAGCAGTAGGTCCCTGAGTGAGCCTGCGACATCTATGAGCACTAGAAACAAGAGTGTTTAGGAGTAAGGATGGGACATCCAGCTTTCTTCACAAAGACAAAATAGTAGACATCACAGGCGTAAATAGTCACATAAACTTTGCCAAGGCGTATATTATGCAAAATAATAATTGCTATATTTTACTTTCTAACAAATTCCAAAAGACATTTTTTGGAAAGAAAAAATGAGTAGATATTCTGTCCATCTTCTTAAAAATAGGTGAGAATCAGAATTATGTATGAATCATATTTTATGTTTTTATTCATATTTTTATTAAAATGTTTCCTTTACCTTACAAATAGTGACTGGTCAAATCATTACGTTGTGCAAATCCCTCTGCTGCTCCTGCTTCATCCGGTCCCGGAGGTGGAAAGTGAGGGAACATTTATTTATTTTCCTCTTCTAAATCATCACTTTCCAAATCCTGGCAATCATTTTACAGGACATTGTAGGGCCATACTGCAGGGTGGCCCCACTTTTATGCAAACATCGAAATCTGCCTTTAAATAGACTGAAGGATATTTCTGCAATCCCCCTTGTTTGTAAGTAGGCAGCTTAATTTAGGGGATCCAGGGGATAAATATGGAGTCATATTTCAAGGCCTTAAGAAGTATGGAAAAATTAAGACAACTGAGTTATTGTTTCTAATGCGAAAAAAATGTAGGTAGTCATCCTATTCAAAATTACCTAATAGCCAGCTGTCTCCACAGCGCCCAGTGTCTCATATTATAGGAGTCATGAGTGCTCCCACGGTATTTTGCAGCAAGGTCCATAATCAGATTGTTTGGATTACATACTGCTTGAATGTTGTTCTTTATAGTTAGATATACATATTCTGTCTCAGAGTGTGGGCAAATCAACATATGAGTAGCAGCTACACAACACTTGTGGAAAATGTGCTAATGCATGAAATTGAATTTTGGTACTTTCTGACTTTGCAGAGCTGTTAGGGAAAGAAAGTTAAGTACTAATTTTAGAAAGCAGTGCCTCAAGAACATTTAAACCGAACATAAAATACTTTGAGAAACCCCATTTGCAACTGCTAAAATGCATTGGTAGCTGTCAGAAGCTAGCAGATGGAAACTACACAATACTTGAATATGTGTATTTGATGCTACACTGCCCTGGTCAGGTGAACTTAATATACGGTTACAATCATTATTCAAACTAAAAATACCCTTTTGGTAAACCCTATGTCTTGCATAACTCTTATCAGTTTGGATCAAACAAAGTCACACTCTGCCTGAATTTTCTTTCTCTTCTCCTACTCCTTAATTGAGCTCCCAGAATTCACAGCCATTGTGAAAGAGTGCATGGTATTTTGGTTCCCCTTTTATACTTTGTACTTAGTTACCGCCTGATTCCAAACCATGGCAGCTTGAACCTGCAAAATGCAGTGTTTTAACGAATTTCCTAACTTTTAGCGTTTCGGTAATTTCTATAGTAAAAATACAAAGTTTTAGGAAATACTAATTTAGACATTCTTCGTACATCATGACCTCCATAATTAGCAGTTTGCGACTGGTTACTGACTCGCAAACCGTTTGCAAACTAGGCCCATTGCATCAAGACCTCTGTGGGTCTGAGACATATGCTAAACAAAGACCTCATGAAGGTGGAGCAGGACATTAGAGAGTAGCAGAATCGTTCATCAATCCTGCCCCATTCAGGGCTATGCCTTCGAGCATTGAGGTGTAATCATTCTGAGCTAGGGAACAGTGCTGGGGAAATAGATTACAGGGGTGTGTAGCGTGGCAGCATGCAAACGGGGATAAATCGGGCAGGATGCTGGCCTGCTTTCTGCTGTCAGAGGTTCCCAATAAACCAATTGTGTCAATCATTTTATTAGATGGGGAATTATTGAGGCATTAGTACAATATTATAGGCCCTTGTACATTGTTAGTTCTGTTGCTGATCCCACTGTTCTCCATACTTATTTACACGAGATCCAAGTACCTTGAATAGATCCGCTTCAATAGCAGGACTAAAAGGCTTCTATTCAGATAGACGAGGCCAAGGCAGCCCTAAAACAGATTTCCCACAATAAAATCCTGTGTATGGATGGCCTATTCACAGAGTTCTATCTTATGCTGCTACACTGACACAAGAATTGTTATCAATGAATCAGACTGCGGAGGACTTTAGCAAGCTGTAGGCATTCATGAGGGAGACATCGATTGTCATCCTTCCCAAACAAGGCTGAGACCCATTAGATGTGCGCTTGTATAGGCCTCTATCAATGTTAAATCAGGACGACAAGGTGTTTCGTCATAAACTGGCTAACATAATTCTTTTGATTTTACAGGGACTGATACCCCCGGATCAAAATGGATTTTCCCAACGAGAAATGCCGTCCTTATTTTAATAAGTTATTTTACCTTATGAATGGGGCAGGTGGCATTGTGGAACAATGCATCATTCTCGCTTCATTTTGAAAAGGCCTTTGATATGCTGGGATAGTCTAACCTATTAGCGATCCTCAGGGAGATGAACCTCGGCCTCACCCCCTTGGTTGGCTGAGATTACTGTTCTAAAACCTGAAGGCTAGAGTGTGGATGGGACAGATCATTTCAGACTGATTTACTATTGGCAGAGGAACCTGTTAGGGCTGACCTCTATAGCCTATCATTTTTGTCATGACAATGGAACCAGTGGAGTGTCTTTTAAGACAAAGAGAAGAAGAGTGGCTTATAACACAGAGGAGCTCATGACATATAGTATCAATGTATGTGGATTACGGGCTGGTCTGTCTAAGAGGCCAACTGAGTCACTCCCTACCATGATAGAACTATTGGATGAGTTTGGGAAAGCTTCAGCCCTCAGGGTAAACTGGATCAAATCATGTTTATTCCCTCCCATTTACCTAGTTGATCAGGTACAGTTGGGTCCATCTGCAACATGCCTGTCATGGAATGGAGACACTTTCACATATTTAGGTCTGCAGATTTATCAGTTCGAAGATGATATGATACAAGGTAACATAGACAAAATCCTGGCTGTGACTTGTCACTCACTTCCCTTCTGGACCTCCCTTCTGGTGTCACCGATGGGTTGAGTCGCGATGGCCAAGATACTGGTCCTGAGGTTGTTGTACATGTTTTCGGCCATGCCAGCAGTCTCTGTGAAGTCTTTTGGCATATAATTGAATGCAATACTCTCTGATTTAATATGAGGGCATGGACAGAGAGGGGCAGTGTTACGAAGTTACAGCCTCCTTTTTCAGAGGGTGGCTTGGGAGAACCAAATATTGAATGGCATTAAGCAGTGCCACAGCTGCGAAGACCTATGCCATGGCTGGGTTGTGGGAGTACCCCAGCGAATTCTGATATGCAGCAGGATCTCGGGGACAGGTCGATAATGAAGTGGTTAATGACCCCAGGGCAACTGGCTCCTGGTTTGGGCAAGTTGTCTGTAATTGAATGGGCCCGTTGTCACCGATATCTGTAGGTAAAGAGGATCCCTCAACCACTATATCCCTAAACTGGATGAAAAAATCATATGATAGGGTACCCTTAATGGATGTGATAGTGACTTAAATAGAATATGCATATTATAATTGGATCTGACAGGTGTTTGAGTGAGTTGCATGCTGCTTTACAAAGAAGGGGTGGTCTGGCATTAATGGGATGTACCGTGAAACAGACAATGCAAGCTAGGACTTATTCAGAATCCTGAAGTCGCACATGGATGTCACTGGGTCTGCCTCGCAATCTCTATACAAGGATATACAGAAATTAAGTGCACTTTGGCGTAATGTCACTTGGTCGCATTTCGATTTTATTATAGCTGTTACTATGTAATCTGCTCTTTGCATTTCTTTCATTGTACAGCACTCTTTTGCTTTGAAGAATGTCTCTGTACCTGGCACTGGTCTGGACTGATTGTCTGCTAGTTGCTGTTCAGATACTTATGATACACTGAACACAACTGTGTTTTCATTTAAATCTAAATGTATAAAAGATGTTTAAAAAATCATGGTCCGGCATATCCTGGAAGGGAGATAGGAGTCACTGCCACACCTTGCTCAAGAAAAGTAAACACAAGCATTGGGAATGTCAATAGGTCTCACATTTGTGAAAATTAGAGATATTGTAGATGACAATGTCTTTTACCTATGTGTTTTGTTTTTGAGTGGATGTATGTGGGTACAACTCCAGACATCACCTTTGCACCAACTAATCAGCATTTTCAAAGAGCATTGATTCCATTACAATAAAGTGGAGAAGGCCTGCAGACTATTTCAACTTAAAATTCGGTTAAATAATCTACACGGGCATGCAGACCTCGAAGCATGAATAAGGCATTAACTATGTTTATTTGACTGTAGGTCTCTCATAAAGGAAACATCTATATAAAAAAGCCCGTCGTTCTTGTCAAAAGTGCAACTCTTCATGTGGATATGGATACAAATTCTCAGAACACCTTGTGGCAGTGACCCAACTTTGGGAATAAGCGAGTGTGCAAGCAAATAGGTTTTCACACTAAGACGACTATAAACCTGCTAAATGCAATATGTGAAAGACTTTGATTAGTTATTTGTGGGTGGAAATTTCCTAGATGTTTAGGCCCAGATTTATACTGTGCTAACGCAGTTTTGCATCAAAAAGTATAGTGCCAGCTTGCGCCATTCTACAGTGCCAGCCGGGCGCCATCTTTAAGGAATGGCGCAAGCCGGCGTTGACTTTGGGCTAGCATCAGAAAAAAGATGGTAGCCGGGTGGGGGTGGTAGTATGGGAAAAGGAGGTTGTGCAACAGAAAAGGACGGTAACCAGCCTACCGTCCTTTCATGAGGCACACCCAAAAATAACTCCTGTCTTAATAAAGACAGGAGTTATTCCCACCACCCCATTGGCCATCACATGGGACCAGTGTTTCCTGGCATGGCCATTACACCCAGTGCCAGGCAGGGGGGCCAATGTAAGGGCCCCCAATGCCACTTTAATAAAATTTAAAAAATACCGTACTCACCTGGAATGTGGTCCCCCATCCTCTGGTGTCCCTCTGGTGTGGGTGGGGGTGTTCCTGGGGCTTGGGGTGGGTACCTGTGGGCCCAGTACATGGTGTTTGGCCATGGAAATGGGTCCACTGGTCCCCTAATACCTGGTCTGACCCAGGCGTTAAATAATGGCACTAAGCAGACTTAGCGCCATTATTTAGGTCCGCCTCCCACCGTGTGCCATGTTTGCACAGGGGGATAAATATGGCGTTACAGGTTTAGAGTAATTTTTTAGTATCTCATTGATGCAAGGTGGGTTCACTCATCCAAAAAATTGCGCTAACTCCAATATTTTGATGCTAGACGTGTCTGGCATCAAACTATAAATATGGAGTTCAATTTGCGCCGTTTTAGCGTAAAAAAAGATGCTAAAACTGTGCAAACAGAGTATAAATATGCCCCTTTGTTTGCAGAGAATATACCAAGGCGACTCAGGCAGTAGAGACAGATGAAGTGGGTGGACTAAGGGTGACAATTGCTTTTCTGTAAGAGGGAGTCACCTGCAGAGGACTCTGCTGGTTCAGACATCCCCTCACACATGCTTCAACAAACGGAAGACATCACACAATGGCAAGCAAATCTTACATAGCGCATAATAATTAAACAAAAATGAAGATCAGCCATGTGCCAGAGTCTTATGCAGAGGTACTGGAATTATGCAATTCCGCGACTGAGACGTTTTCAGCATAATTATTATTGATAATATCCTGTACTGCATAAGCTGCAGATTTTAGCAAAAAACATTTCTAGCACAAGCGGATAAAACGTTACTAAAACTTTGCAGCATGTTGCCATAGTTGAAGTCCCTTTGCAAAATTTGGCTAGTTATCTTTCAGTTCCTTATTACTGTATTTGGTTGTTAAGCAACTGGCACTAATGAGGTGAAATCCTTGACCAGAGAGATTTACCATGAGTAAAAATGACAAAATATTGAAGTAATACTATTACAAAATAACTCCAGTGAACCTGGTTTTATGTAATACCCGAGCAATGCCTCCTTCTCCAGGAAGGTGCCTCATTCATTACCCAGATCAAGAATGACGGCCTGTGCTCCCTTTGGTATGGATTCATGGATCTGCCCTCTGCACAACATTGGGATTTTAAGATTAAATAGCACAAACTTTGTGTAGGGAAGGAACGAGGAAATAATCTCCATTTGGTACTTAAAATGCAAGCTGTAGATCAGGGAAGAGAAAGCACAGTGTGCACAACTGGGAAACAGGGTAGCAGCACAGACCACAATACCTAGTTTGTGTGGAAAAAGGCTAATTTATTGAAACAGGTGCACATCACATTTGTAAAGAAACCTCCTGGCCTTCTGCCTTACAAAACTACACCTCACTATAAAAGCAAGTTATGTTCGTTAAACTACCCCCACCCCTTAAATGTCCCTCCCCTCCAAGCTTTAACCTGCAAGTTTGTACCATCCTGTGCTAAACTTCTCCGCTTTAGGCCTTTAACCTACCAAACAGTTTTGCTGCAACTACTAAGCAGTAACTAAGTTAACTTGTTAATGAACCTTAAACTTCCTGCCTCATTCAGGCATGCGCTTATCTACACCTTCCCTTTCCGCCTGGATTGCCGCTGTGAACAAAAATAAACTTGGCTAACCCAAGCTAATTTCTCTACTAACTGCTCCAACTTTTTCTGCCCCCTCCCCCTTAGCCTGGAATCCCTTAGTCAAGATAGAGGGCCCTAACTACCACCTCACATAATTGCAGAAAATAAAGTTCCATGCCCATAAATGAAAGGTGAACCCCCGGGAAGAATTCCACTGCCTTCTATGTCAAATCCATATGCTCTACTTTTCCTATCCCCCTCTGTCTGCTAAATGTCCTTATCTCCTTGTTTTCTCGATTGCCATCAGCTTTAATGCCCCTTGCCAGACGAGCCTTGAAATAAAATCAGTTCACCTAACATGAGTACCCGCCCACTGCCTTGTTCTCTCTGACAGATCATCCTGCATGGCCCTCAACAATGCTACTCCTTTCGTCAGAACCAAGTCATTTTCCAGTGGGTGCAGTAGTAAGATATCCTGGCACTGGCCCCTGACAATCAGTTTATTCAAATAATGCAACAATCCCAATCATCGCATACCCCCCTTTCCAATCCACCGAAATTTTAGCTTGGAGGTGTCAAAAGTTATAGCTCTTCTTTGCTTGTCTCTCTGCCCATTTAAGAAATGAATGTCTTATGATCCAGAGTGATCGCCCTGCTGCCTCAGGGCCTAGAACTGAACCTGAAGTACACAAAAGTTTGTTTAAGGACACACCCTGCACTAGTGAACCGACCCCCCATGCACAAAACATTGAAAGTAGTCCGACGCACATCTGCCCCGGCCCATAATGCGTTCCTTAATCCACCCCCTCATTCCTGCTTCCATGGCCATCCCTATACAGAATGAATGAGTACCATAATATTTCGCTCCTTGCATATATAGGTCAGTGCCTTATGGAATACTACCAGAAGTTGAAAAGCCGTGACTGACCTACCTGCCCTGTGAAGGAAAATTCTGACCTCTTTCTTCATGACCCTGTTACACATGACTGCAGTAAAAAAAAAACAAAAAAAAACAATAGCTCAGATACTCAAAATGCTCTAAAAAAATGTCCAGGTCATTAGCATTGTAGATAAGACCTGTTAATCCTCATAGCGACACACCTCGCCAAGACTCGGAATTACTTCACAAAATATATCCCATGTCAATGATTATCTCTTTGTCCCCACTTGCCCCTCCTCACTGGTCCATCCCTCCAATATATGATTCCTCAATTCCCCCACTGAGGGGGTATAACCCCAAAGCACCTTCCCCCAGAATGCTATTCCTGCCAGCCTAATGGTGACTGTTACTCTGGACTTCCCTTTTTCAATGAGCGACAAAACAAACTGAACCACATCCTCAATCTGCCCCTTCACCTCCACCTGGCACCACTTTTCAAGAACTCCTCCCAAGCCTGCCTATAGGCGTCTCTTGTCGACTCAGACAGGGACTCTACCACCAGCTGCACCATCCCTGCTTGCCTACTGTCTATAAATCTTGAGACATTCTGTTCCAGACTGCTAGAAATGGGGTATTTGGCTGGCAGTCAGGTTACCCCCTGTCCAAGCAAGGACCCTCACTCTAGTCAGGGTAAAGGAGAATCACCCTCAGTTAAACCTGCTCACCTCCTTGGTAGCTTGGCACAAGCAGGCAGGCTTAACTTCAGAAGCAATGTGTAAAGTATTTGTACCAGCACACACAGAAACTCAGTGAAAACACTACAAAAAGACACAACACAGGTTTAGAACAATGGATAATATTTATCTAAACAAAATAAGACCAAAACGACAAAAGTCCAACATACACAAGTCTAGTTATGAATTTAAAAGGGAAAAGTGTCTTAAATCATTTTGAAAACAGTGAGAACTTTGTTAGCGTTCAAAATTACCTGGGTAGCGTCAACATAACACCGCACGGGAGAGTATGCGTTGGAAAAGGCCAGCGATTCGTCGATTTCTCACTTGCAAGTGAGACCGTGCATCATTCCTCCTCCGGTCAGGTCGGGGTGCGATGTTTTTTCTCTCCCGCAAGAGAGCGATGTGTCGATCCGGAAAGACACCTTAGGTCTGGGCAGGCTTTGCATTGTTTTTCCGTGCCCAGCAATGTTGCGTTGAAAATCAGGTCACACTGTATCACAAAACCGCACTGCGTGGGGTTTGCATTGTTATTGACCTCCATTAGTGGGTGTTGCGCGTCGTTTCTCCAGCCGCGTTGCGTCAAGCTTCCAGCCGCGATGCAGGTGGAGCGTAGATTTTGACTGCGAAGCTGGCGGTGTGTCGTTTCTCAACCACGTCCCAGAAGGTGCGTCGAAAACTTCCCCACACAGCGGTCTGTGCATGGATTTTCAGTCTTTGTCTGCCAGCTTCACCTTTCAAGGGCCCAGAAACTGGATAGGGCAACACTTGACAGGGCAGGAGTTTCAGCAGAGAGTCCAGGTGCTGGCAGAGGAAGTCTTTGATGACCCTGAGACTTCAACAACAAGAGGCAAGCTCAGTTCAAGCCCTTGGAGATTCTTCACCAGCAGGAATGCACAACAAAGTCCAGTCTTTGTCCCCTTCCACAGGCAGAAGCAGCAACTGCAGGATAGCTCCACAAAGCACAGTCATAGGCAGGGCAGCACTTCTCCTCAGCTCTTCTCCTTAGCAGAGGTTCCTCTTGATTCCAGAAGTGATATAATTTTCAGGGGTTTGGGTGCTCTTCTTATACCTCTTTCTGCCTTTGAAGTAGGCCTACTTCAAAGGAAAGTCTATTTTGTTTGTGAGATCCTGCCTTGCCCAGGCCAGGCCCCAGACACACACCAGGCGGTTGGAAACTACATTTTGTGAGGGCAGGCACAGCCCTTTCAGGTGTGAGTGACCACTCCTCCCCTCCCACCTAGCACAGATGGCTCATCAGGATATGCAGGCTACACCTCAGCTCCCTTTGTGTCAGTGTCTAGAGAGAGGTGCAAACAGCCCAATTGTTAAACTAAACCAGACAGGGAATCCACAAACAGGCAGAGTCACAGAATGGTTTAAGCAAGAAAATGCCTACCTTCTAAAAGTGGCATTTTCAAACACACAATGTCAAAACCAACTTTACTAAAATATGTATTTTTAAATTATGAGTTCAGAGAACCAAAAGTCCATAAGGGAATCTACGCTTTAATCATATTTAAAGGCAGCCTCCAAGTTAACCTATGAGGGAGATAGACCTTGCAACAGTGAAAGCTGTGTTTAGAAGTATTTCACTGTCAGGACATATAAACACATTAGTATATGTCCTACCTTAAACATACACTGCACCCTCCCCATGGGGCTACCTAGGGCCTACCTTAGGGGTGTCTTACATGTAAGGAAATGGAAGGTTTAGGCCTGGCAAGTGGGGACACTTGCCAAGTAGAATTGTCAGTTTAAGACTGCACACACAGGCACTGCAGTGGCGGATCTGAGCCATGTTTACAGAGCTACTAATGTGGGTGGCACAATCAGTGTTGCAGGCCCACTAGTAGCATTTGCTTTACAGGCCCTGGGCACCCACCTCTAGTGCACTGTACTAGGAACGTCCAGTAAATCAAATATGCCAATCGTGGAAATCCAATGTCACTTACATTTTACGTAGGAGCACTTGCACTTTAGGACTGGAAAGCAGTGATAAAGTGCCCAGAGTAACAAAAACAGCAAAAACAGAGGGTCCTGCACACATCAACAACCTGGGAGATAGAGGCAAAAAGTTAGGGGAGACCACGCCAAGGATGCCAAGTCTAACACAGACCATGTCCACCTCCTTGACCAGTCCATGGAATTTCTTCCACTGTGAATGAGACAGAGCATCCGTTATCTCATTGTACACCCCTGGTAAATGTTGTGCTCTAAAAATGATGTTCTTCAACTTCAAGCATTGCAGGACAAACATTCACAGCAGCTTCAACACCTGAGTATTCCTTGCCGATTGCCTGTTCACTACTTCCACCACAGCCATGTTATTGATGCTGAATAAGACTTTCTTGTGAGCTAAATGATCTCCCCATAATGCTACAGCCACCACTAAAGAAAAAAGCTCCAAAAAGGCTATACTCCTCCCTCCGTGCTTCCATGCCAGCTGCAATTCTTCCGCACACCTCTGGCCTTGCCAATATACATCAAAGCTAATAGCCCCCGTTGTATCTGAATAGATTTGTGCCTCTCATTAAAATTCAGATAACGCCACCAAACGCACTAAGTTAAACAATACTAAAAAGAACCTCCACATGCATAAGTCCTTCTTAGTTCCTGCTGACAACCTGATATGTTGGTGCAGCAGTGTGGAAGCTGTTAGCAACAGCCCCAGTCTTCTGCAGAATGTACTCCCCACTTGAACCACCCTGCAAGTGAAAATAAAATGTCCTAACAGCACTTGCGCCTCGCTTACTGTTACCTTGTCTTTTACTAGCATTGTATCCAGCAAGACCTGCACTGTCACTTTCTTGTCTACTGGTAGCTGAGCTTCCAGGGCCTGTGAATCAATTTCAATGCCCAAGAACGACAGTACAGTGCTGGGTGCACTGTCTTTTCCAGTGCCAAGGAGACCCATAACTCCTTCATAATGGCTTGGAAACTACTCAGCATGCTTTGACAGTCTCCTATGCTGGGTTGGCCCACGAAAAAGAAATCATCCAAATAATGTGTCACATGAGAGTATCCCATTTGCAGTGAAAGGTTCCACTGGAGGAATGTGCTAAATCGCTTGAACATTGCACATGAAATGGAACACCCAATAGGCAGTGCCTTATCCATGTACCAATGACCCTCAAATTGTATTCCCAATAGCTGAAAATTATTCGGATGAACTGGGAGCAAATGGAAAGCTGATTTGATGTCGCACTTTGCCATGAGCTTGCCCCTCCTTACCCCTTCTTCAATGGCCATATCCACGTCCACCGGTGAATACTTTATGGATGTCTGATCTCTAGAATGAAGCCATTAAAGGAGGATCCCTCCGGCCATGACAAGAGCCTGAACTGCTCTTTTTCCTGAGGCACCGCCCCAATAGGGGTGGTCATCAAATCCACCATGGGCAGTCATCAAATGGCCCAGCCATCCTCCCTTCTCCTATCTCTTTCAGCAATTTGTATTTTACCACATGTTTTAAAGGACCCACCAATTTTAGATTGGTGGGTCATCTACGCATTCTAGGCCCCTGGTAGGCTAAACGAAACCCCTTTGTAAAACCTTCGTCCAATATTTGTGACTCAACTATCTTATCATACTGTGCCAGCCAAAATCATAAAGATCCAACTTAATGGGAGGATGAGCTCTTGCTTTCGGCCCCATGACCCCCTATTTCTCTCTCCTGATATTGGCAGCTTGTCCGACTGCTGACTACCATGTTGCCCCTCTTCTCCCTGTTCTCCTGTAGCCCAAGCCTCCATAGCAATTGGTGAAGGCATCCCACACCACGCATTTGGAGCACTCGTGCCTAATGTTGCAGTATTCTCTAGTGCACAGGCCTTCATTTGGCCCCTGTGTGTCCCCCTCCCATAGCCTCCCACATTGAATTTCATAAAAGGGCTCATTCAGCCCATGTGCGTCCAGCGAGAGCCAAGTGTTGACACCTGCCCCTGCTATGCTGTCACTCAAGTCTCCCCCCCCCTTCTGTGCAGAGCGCGCACACAGCCATGCCTCCAGGTGGTAACTCAACCCCCTGGCTTACTGGATGTGCTCTTGGGCTGCTCTCCTGCCTTTAGAGCAGCCCTGCCTTCCTACCTCACTTTTCGATGCAGCGGGGAGTGAGAAAGCAAAGTCCACTGCCGTGACTCCTACTGAAGCCCTAATCAACGGATGGCCCATCACCTCTTTGCTGCCATCCACCAGGAAGTCCAGGTGCTCCATGTCCTGTAGGAGCAGCAGAGCCCTGGTCACTTTTTTCCGTCACCACGTCTGCCAATGCTCATGGTAAGCGCCAAAGTAATGAAAAACTGACTGCTCCCAATGAAAAAAACTATCCTCTGAAAAACTATCCCCTAACTATGTCCTTGCTAACATAAACAAAATGGTGGCTGGCACAGAAAATAGCCAGCTTAAACAGCCGGCAGCCCAAAAGTAGCCCAAAGAGCCCAAAAGCTACTGGGGCAGTCATTGGACTGCCCCATTCCACAACGTACCCCTGAGATCAGACCACCCAGAGGTTGACTGCCCCTCCAAGTCCCCATTGTTAAAGAAACCTGATTAAAACCAGTGATATTTCAGCACCAAGCGTTCCTCCATGAGCTACTGAGTGTGTTTCTGAGGCACTGCAGCACTCACGAGGGTCCAATGTGAAGCTGGACCATGTAGTATTTTCAAAAAAATTGCAACTTTGGAATCTAACCATTTCTTTTACATTAATTCACAATTAAATTACACTATATTTGAAACTGAAATGGTTTGTCAAAGTGTTTTAAGGGGAATCTTATAACCTGCCATTAGCCTGCCTTGGCCAGGGTTAGGCATACTGCAGTCCTAATGTCTCACAGCTTGTCCAAGTGCATAGGTATAGTATGAAATTCCAAGAGTACGGGTGTTGTACGGTTGTCCCCTGATTTTCAAAGGGCTATGGAGGTGTTAGTTTTGTGTTTTTATTATCTCGCCCCTCTTGATAAATGGTGAAAATGGACTGGATCTTTGGCTGGACAGGCTGCACCTGTCCTCTGCCAAATTGGTGGCCTAAGTACACCCCAGAACCCTTACCTACCTGACAGTTACTGGCCTTAATGGTAAGGTCTGTCTGTTGTAGGGTGTGAAGTACTTCTCAAAATTGAGCCAGATAGTCTTCCCTACTGAAGGGGGCTGCTTTGACTACTTGGTTGGCATCTGCTTCCATTTTCAGATGATGACAAAACATAAAGCCACAACTTTCAATATTCATTGAGAATTGGATTAAAAATGTAGGGGCTTATTTACAACCCCTGTGCACTGCCCGATCATCACTGTTATTGAAGGTCCGGTGGCGCACACTGCAGGACCATATCTACAAGGTCATGTAAGGCAACCTGCATGGCTTTACATGGCTTTATATAGACTGAGGCACTGCAGTGCAAGTTGCTGCGTTGCCTCACCCTGCGACAGGGAGGCATGCCATGGGCGTTACCGTGGGTGTTCCCAGGTAACACCCACGGCATTTGACACATTCCCAGATTTATGAGTTTTCGTAAAGCTGGGAATGTGTAAATAGCTTACACCTCCCGAGGAGAGGTGTAAGGGAGGTGCAGCGAGGAGCAACATATTTACTTCTCATTGTTTTACTTTTTTCTGCAGCACACATCGAAGGAAGGAAATGCCTCTTGTGATTGCTTTTTTTTTTGCAGGAAGGTGTCCAATCCTGCTCAAATGGGAACCCCTTCCCGTTTGCGAATGGGTTAGCACCAGTTTGAAACTGGTGCTAACTGCGATTGTTTTGTGACCGCATTCACGGTCACAAAACAATCTTACATCGCACTGCAACTCACAATTAGGAAGTGAACGCCCTTTCCTAATTGAGACTCGCAAACCTATTTTACGATTCGGTAAATAGATTACCGAATCACAAAATAGGCTTTGCACATACGAAAATGTATGTTTCCTGAGAATCGGGCCGTTTGCGACAGGAAAAATGGTACGTACAGTGCCCCCCAGTGCCTACTATCCTTCACCTGACTTCTTATACTTCATTGATTGCATTCGAGCTTTCCATGTAGGCAAAGGAGTAAAAGGTGAACAATCTGTGTTCCATTTTATTGATTCACAAGGCATAACTCCAGACCTGCCAACTTTCAGGTAAAGTTCACCCTGTGACAGGAGGCGGGGCTTAAAGAGGCAGGGTTTGTCGAGGAACATAGCCTTAAACCCATTACCTTTACATGGGATAAGGGGGCGGGTTCAGAAAGAGGGGTGAGGGGCAATTTGCACCGAGAAGTGATCCTAAATCCACCTCCACCACAAAACAAAAGTTTCCAAGGCTGCTGCTAATGTCCTGAGAAGTTTACATACCTTCCCACGGACATCAGTTGTCCGCAGTCTCAAGGCATGAACTGGAAACCCACACTGCACAGTGGATTCCAAATTATGTAATCTCTCACCGTGTGATTTTTACTTCTTACTGGGAGATCTTGTGAGCAGAGTCGGTATCTTGTGACACGCATTGGGGTCCTGTGTGTTGACAGGTATGGAGCCCTAAAAGCAACAGGCTGTACACCCAATTGACTCTTTCAACGTGAGCCATGCATTCCCCGTGCAAAAATGCCTTTTAACAACGTATCTATCGCTTGGGTTTTACACTATTCTGTGGCTTTACAAAAGGATCTCCTTTCTAGTACTTTATAGCACTGAGCCAAGGCATCTTCCAATGAGGTCTGAAATTGTCAGTTTGGTAATGAGGGCCATGTTTCCACATTTTTAGTGCTTCATCCTTGCAAAAGAACGAGCATCAGAGGCTTGTTCGGCTTAAAATGAATGACACTGGCGCGCCAGCAGCGATCGATCAGCCCGCAATCTGCCCACCTCTTGCTGAGCGAGGGCACCGGCGGTGTATTTTACATGCCACATGTTAAACAGCAGTACTCTTAAGCCACAGACTAACGAGCTGAATAAAAAAATGGCATTCAAATGTCCAAATCAATTTCATTTCAGTTTCGTATGCGGTGGTGAGCGCGGGAGGTGGGGGCGTGTTACTAATAAAAGAGATAGGTTGCCTGACATGGATGTCTGGCATGCATGCAAAGAGAGGCACAGAAACCACATACCAGTCCTCTGTGACTTCATGTACAAGCTGTTTACTAAAATCATGGAACATTTTTCGAAACGCTCGGCTGATCAGAATTATCTGCAGTATGCGTGCAGCAGCTGGCCAAAGAATGCCATTTTAATTTTCCATTTCTGCCGGTATTTTTCGCTCTCGATGGTGGCCGTCTGCCTTCATTTCCGAAGGCCATTAAAATTGGTAATGTCAGGTAGCAGACTGCCTGCTCAGGCAGGCCTCTCCCTGTGTATGCATCACTCAGCGATTTCATTGTTTGACAATTGCATCTGATAGAGTTTAATATTGCTCTTGAAAAAGGAGAGCGAGCCGGTGCATTTTCTGCTCCGGCTCCCTGTTAATTTCAATCTGCACTTTACTTGTGTAGACTGTACAAGGTTCTTGTGTAGGAAGGGTCAAGACAGAGGGGAGTCAAATCTTCCGCCCAATTAATTCTAATAACATATATCGATCTCCATGGTCAGGGTAGCCTACAGGGTAAATTGGCAGACATAGAAGGGCTGGTATGACTGCTCAAGGTCCGTGTAAGGACTCGTTTTTTGGCTGCTTGTAGGCGTGGTTTATGGTCCTTTTGGCCAGTTTTTCCTGTGGTTTTCCTGGGATTATCACAAACATTGCCTAGAGTAAGCACAGATGCCCACAGTTTCCCATACTTTAGAAAACACCTATACAGTCTGCCTTTACAAGTTTAATCCTACCCTGATATGCGAACGTGGGCCATTTAGGTAACTGAGTTGCTTATTGGGGCCACTTTTGTTTGGTGCCCTGCCTAGTTTCCGTCTCAGTGTGACACTGCTGATTCATTTTCAGTTAAATCATCTCCATTTTGTTAATGAACATAGACTGGGCTGTTCTATTATTCTCTTGCCTAGATTTACTAAGGCATAATCAGGTCACAAATGTGACAAACGGTGGCGATAAACAATGCAAAGCAGAATGAACAATAATGTTAAATCATGTTGGTGAGTGATGGACTTGGCCCTTGTGGCAGGTTCATCCCCTGACATTTTGCCTCCTTCCTCCTATTTTTTCTGACCTCTCGCTGTTGGCTCTAGGACTCTGAGCACTTTATCACTGCTGACCAGTGCTAAAGTGCAGGTGCTCTCCCTTCTAAGGTTGGTATGATTGGCTTTTACCTAATTGGCATATTTAATTTACCTACAAGTCCCTTGTAAAATGGTATCTCTATACCCAGGGCCTGTAAATTCAATGCTACTAGTGGGCCTGCAGCGCTGCTTGCACCACCCACTGAAGTAGCCTTCAAACCTGTCTCAGGCCTGCCAGCGCAGGGCCTGTGTGCGCAGTTTTCTGCCACTGGGACCTGGCATCTAAATGTACTTGCCAGGCCCAGAACTCCCCTTTTACTGTCTGTGAGTCACCCCTAAGGTAGGCCCTAGCTAGCCCTATGGGCAGGGTGCTCTGTATATAGAAGCCAGGGCATGTGCCAAGTTGCGTGGCCTGTCCTGGTAGTGACAAACAGCCTAACTTGGTGTCTCACTGCTGTGAGTGCTGACTTCTCATAGGATTGCATTAGAAATGCCCTGCCTTATGTGTAGGGGGATTGTCTGATTTATGAGGGGTAGCATGGACATGTTTGGTATGGTTGTAATGGTAGTGAGAAATGCTGCTAACTGGTGTAAGTGGATTTTTTATTATTATTACAGAAATGCAACTTCTGGAAAGTGAGCATTTCTCTGTGCTTATGACTCTGGTGTTTTGCAGCTTGACTCCAATCCACATCTGGGCTGAGTGGCAGTTGGGCTTTGTGCATACTTTTCAGACAGCCTGTACACAGGGAGGGTGGGGGTGTCACAGAGGTGCATCTACATGCCGAATAGTCTTCCTGGGCTGAGAGAAGGGAGAGGCGGGGCACACCTGCATTTGTAAAGGCTGTGTCCTGGCCTCACACAATAGGGTTGTTTACCCCCAACTTATGTTTGGAGCCTGTGCTGGAGAAAAGAGGGGGCACTCCCAGAACCATTTGTAACTGGTTGGAACCTCCTCTCCCCTTCCTTTGTGGACACACTGTAAAACTGAGTATAAGCAGGGGAGTTTTCCCCACAATTTGGAGACATTTTGGAACTGGACCCAGAATGCTGGAAGGACTCACCAGGAACCACCATGGACTGCTGCTGCTGTGATGACCTGTGACCTGCTTTGTCACTGTAAGGAACTGCCTTCATTCCCCTTGAGCTGGCCTGCTGTTGGGCACTACCGCCTGTGCTCCTTTTTCTTGACTTGGTTCCCCAGGGACAGGGTGCTGTGGCCCCTGACCCATGCAACTGCATCAAGCAGGAGGAGTGCTCCTTTTCCTCATGTAGAGCCGGGAGGGTGCTTGTCTGTGCCTAAATATAGCCCCTGAGGAGCGCTCTGCTTAGCTCTGCTTAAGTGGCTTAAGGCACCTTGAAAGCACTTGTGGGGTGCGCGTTGCTGTGGAGGACCACCACCGCAACCCGGGCGCTTCTAATTGCCCCCCTGCAAATGAAAGTGCTTTGCCGATTCCAAGGATCACCGCTGCGACCAAGGCGTTATCTATTTTAAGTGCACAAAGTCACCACCAAAAGTCAGGAAGGAGCGAGAACCCTCCTACCATGCCCCCGGGGTGAAGCGCGCTTGAAGAAGTGCTCCCAGAGCACAAGCAGGCACCCACTCTGGTGCTTGCTGCCTCTGCTACAGCCCGGGTGGGCTGAAGTCGGCAAAAGAAGCCGGGCGGGGGGAAGGAAGCCTCATCGGAGGCTCCCCCGTCCCACCTGGCCCCTTTTACCTGTTTGGATGGGCCGAGGGGGAAGGAAGCCTCCCTCTTGTCCACCGGAGCCCAGAGAGTGCCAGGAGGATGCGGGCGGGGTGGAAACCTCACCGGAGGATCCCCACCCGGCGCAGTCCTCCTGCTTCGTTTTGTGGGTCCCTGCGAGAGTCGGATGAGGCCCCCCATCGTTGGCCCCAATTGTTTTGGATGGTTTTGGCCAACCCCCTCGGTAGTGGGCTAGGTGAGTCCTGGGGGGGCCCCCAGAGATCGCAGGCCCCAGGAGGGGCCCGTTATTAAACCAGAGGAGGTGCGCGGCGCCCCCCCTCCTTCACAAATTGTTTTGTTTGACTTTGGCCCCCCCTCTTGAGGGCCGGTTGAGGCCAGGGGGGCTGCCAGAGATCACGGGCCCCAGGAGGGACCCGTTATAAAACCAAAGTGTGTCAGCCCCCTGCCCCTGGAATTACCATGTTGTTTAGCGTGACGGAGCACCGGGGGCCCCTTTCGTTCACTTCTGGGCACAGGAAGTGCCCTTCATCTAGGAAACAAGTACTTTCTACAGGACCTACATACTTCTTATGTTCCTGTGGATTGAATATTAATGAGTTATAGGTCTCCAGCCTGTTTTAATGGTGTGTTGCATATATGCTTGCTAAATGTTCCTTTTATGGGCAGGACATGCTAATATGTTTTCTTGACTTGCTATGTGTTTTATAATGCTCTTAGTACAGACATTTATGATACTTTTATGACAAGTGCATTTATTTAGTATTGTGACTCCTGACTACTGCTTATGTTGCAAAATACTAAGTAACATGTGTGTTATATGTGACTACTGCTGGTTCTGCAGAGTAACTAATGTGTAACATTCTAATAACTGCTAAGGTAGCAGGATATTACTGATATGGTGTGTTTGGTCTAATAATTGCATTGTGTACAATACAGTATATTTTCATATACCTTGGTGTTGTGTTTCCTTTGTGGTGGGGATAGTAAGTCAAGTGTGTTGTGTGTGTTGTGCAAACACTTTACACATTGCCTCTGGGATAGGCCTGACTGCTCGTGCCAAGCTACCAAGGGTGTGAGCAGGGGTTATCTTGGACGTTTAACTCCCTTGCCCTGACTAGAGTGGGTGGGTTCTGCCTGGCTTAGGTGCATACCCTAGCCAACCAGATACCCCATTTCTAACAGTGAGAAAATGTATTCTTGTCCAAAAAGTTGACTAAAGCGGATTGCTAAACAGCATTGAATTAGGTAGAGTGAAAATCCCCACCAATCTATGCAAAGTGGACGTATGAGTTGAGGTATCCACAAACACCCCTCAGATTCAAAGGTGTCATGGAACGTAGAGCAGTAGCCAAAAATGCTGTGCTGCGTTGTGTGACAAGGAGAGAGCTGGAGAGCACCATATTCACATAGATATGGCACGCTCATCCCCTCTCCCTAGCGTTGGCACTGATTCAGCTGCCGTGAGCCACACACACTTTAGTGCTATTGTGCTAGTTGGTGTGCGTGAGTCTAGCATAGGTTTTTTACAGGAAGGTAGCCTTCCTGTACAAAATATTATTCCTAGACAAGTGAAAAACCTTTTCCTACATTGTATGTGTGCTATATAGTGCAGCACACATGCAAAGTAGGAAAAGCACAGAGAAATGAAAACATTTCTCTGTTTAATGCGTGCTTCTGAGCGGCAGTCATTTTTGGCACTAAGCCCTATCCACTAATGTTAGTGAATAGGGTTTAGCATCAAAAAGCATGGATAGTTGCATGGGAACGCCCATGTATCACCCATGTAACACCCCCTTCACGCTAAGTTATGCAAAGCAATGTTTGCATTATTTTTTGGGTACTTTCCAGCGCAAAACAGGTTTTGTGCTGGTTAATATCACTTTTGTGATGCTAACCCAGTGCAAAATGTTTGAAAATCTCCTCCGTAGTTCAAAATGAAAACTGATGCAAACAAGGGGCAAAAGAAAAATCATATATATCCATCCACAATATGTATAATTTCTCTTAAATTTCACAAATGACATGACTTACCCTTACAAAACTGACTGAGTGTGGAGATTTGTACTGTAGGGTGTATCTAGAGTACTAAAAAGATGCAAGGGCCTAGAGTACTAAGAGGAAGCAAAGGCTTACACGTTGGCATCTGTGCCATACAGCTAAATCACAATTAGCTTTAAGCAGACACTAATTTGTTGCAACGAATTTCTGTGCAGAGGCGTGTTGCACAATTTTGGTCAATCTGTATGAATCTCTGAGTCTCATCTTCTCTCACTCTCTTACTCTGAATCTTTCTGTCTTCTTCTCTTTTCTGTCCCACTCTATTTTCACACTCTTTTTCCTTTTCCCTCTCTTTTTTCCCTTCCTCTCTTCCTGTATTTCTTTGTTCGTTTCTTTATCTATCTTCTTTTCCCTCTATGCTCTGGCGAACCAATTTATAATGTAATTTATAGGATGTTTAAGCTATAGTTTTGCACGGTTGTTGAGTTACACCTGTTCGAGTTAATCACAAAGCTTTCCTTGTCACACAGTTGCAACTTATGCGTGTCAGAGGAAACAGGATTTGGTATTCAGAGACCAAACACACTCACACGTTCGCCTAATTTCTACACCAGCTTGTGCGTTTTTTTCGTCACATAAAACACAGTTGTTTAGGACTAGGAAACATTAAAACATAACTTTTAGTTAAAATATTTTCTAATTTCATGTCACTATATTTCTTTATCACAGAGATACCCAAAGAAAGCCTCAGGGCTACTCGTATCCCTTACTTTGCCCCCCACTTGCCACTTGCACAAGAGAAGGTTTTGTACAGCACAAATCCTGATCTTAAATATTTCGATGTGCTCTCGTCTGTGATAATTAAGAAAAAAAGAGGAAAAGTGAAATAAAACAATTGTCAAGGATCACACAGTTTGGTCAAGTGGGGAAGCTGGTATTGATCCTATGTTTTCTGTTTCACATTGTACAATTCAACCACTAGATGGGTATCTCTTTCCCTCTCTCACTTTATGTCACAAGTTAAATGCTTTGGCCCAGATTTAAGAAGCTCTAGCTCCACATTAGTGTAATTTTTTTATGCTAATGTCGCGTTAGCCTTCTTAAATCACCACGCCATATTTACAAAGTGGCGCAGTGCATGCATTGCGCCACTTTTTCACCCCTCGGCCACAGTATGCTTACGCCAGGCATAGTGTATGCAAGTGGGGTGGTCCCCCGTTGGGGGGAGGGCAAAAAAATGGCACAATGAAATATAAAATAATTCTTTGCACCAATTTTAGCAGCATTTTTTAACACATGCTCTGAGCAGGCGTTAAAAGGAGGCATACCATTTATTAAAATGGGTCTCTTTGTACTTTGCAGGACTAGCAGCAACATTTTTGGCACTAGTCCTGAAAGTACATCAATAGCGTCAAAAAGTTTTATGCTATTGCTCCTAATCTGCGCAATGGTGAGCCATATATTAAATACGGAACACACATGGTGGCAGTAGAGGGCGCTAGAAAAGTGGTGTTGCATGGGATGCAGCACCACTTTTATTAAATATGCCCCTTTGTCTTTAATTGTTGACACTTGAGGTTAAAGCGGCAGTAGCAGACGGAAGTTGCATGAAGGCTCTGTTTGGGGCTCAAGGATAGAAGAAAAGCACTATCTAAGCCAGAGCCAGGCATTTGGCTCTAGGCTGAATTAGTCCTTCAGGGGCACACCTACATCTATCACATAATGGCAATTAATTGGGCCAAGCCATAAGAAGGATATAATATGACTGATATCAAAGAATTGTGTGCAGTAGGAGTAGCAGCACCACAGTGCATGGGGCCAGATGTATCATGCATTTTGGCGATTGCAAATGGCCTGCTTTGGCAGTTTGCAGTCGCAAAAATGCATTTTGGTATGTATGAATTCCAATTTGTGATTCAGTAACTTGTTATCTGACCGTAAATTGGAATTGCGACTACATACCAATTCATTATTAGGAAGGGGCATGTCAAGGGCGTCCCTTGCTAATACAGAATCGCAGCAGTATGTAGGAATGTTTGCGACCCAAATGCGGTCGAAAAACATTTGCATTTTACCACCTACTTCAAGTAAGTGGTAACTCATTCACAAACAGGAAGGGGTCCCCAAGGGACCCCTTCCCCTTTGTGAATGCGAAAACAAAATCCTACCTACTCTTAAAAAATGAAATGAAAACTTTTCCTTTTTTTTTTTTAAGAGCATCCCGTTTTACTTTAAGGAAAATGGGCTGCATTTAAAAAAAAAAAGATTGTTTTATTTAAAAGCAAACACAGACATGGTGGTCTGCTGAGACCAGCAGACAACAATACCTATAATAACAGCCATTCACAATCGGTCGCAAATTGCAAACGACCTCATGAATATTAATGAGGTAGATTGATTTTTGAGCCATTGGGAATCGTAATTGTGATTCGTAGATAATCACAATTAGGTAATCGCTATTTGGATAAATGATACATCTGGCCCAAGATTCCTTATCCCAAGATTGATGACTTTCTCACTGCACCATGTTTGAGTGAATGAACGATTAAAATGGGAGTTCTCTACCCCACCGAAAAAATCGAATTATTGTTGGGTTACAGTCAGAGTACAGAAATATGTTCAGAAAGTGATTACCCAAAAGCACACAATTTTTCATAAGGGGAAGCCAAGATTAATAACAAATATGCCTTCTGCTACCATAGTTTCAATCCTGCTCATTACACATAACTTAGTGTGAGTGGGTCCAATGGTGAAACTTAGGGACTATTCTCACTAGTGAAATGCCACTGTGCTGTTGACCTTGCTCAGAATTTAAATACATAGTTTACCAAGAGAATATTTTGGCAAAGCAGTAAAGCCAGGATTAACCTTTTTGGTGCGGGCGTCGGCCACTGGCCGACGCCCACACACCCTCCCTGGTGCGGGTCACGACCAGTGGCCGACACCAGGAAGGGTATTAATAAATCCTCGGGTGCGTCGCACCCGAGGATTTTTTATTTTATTTTCCCTTTCCCCGGGAGACACGGAAGCTTCTGTGTCTCCCCCCCGACCCCCACCCGCCCCTTTGTGACGTCAGCGCGCCGCGAGGCGCGCTGATGTTACAAAGGTGTTTTCCCCATCAAAGCAGGAAGCAGCCTTGCGGCCGCTTCCTGCTTCGATGGGGAAAACGGCCTTCCCCACGTTCAGGAAGGCCTCGTAAGAATGGGGCCAGGAAACACTTTCAGGAAGGCCTCGTAAGAAAGGGGAGACTCCCCTTTCTTACGAGGCCTTCCTGAAAGTGTTTCCTGGCCCCCGTTCGCAGCTGTGCTGCGATCGGGGGCCAGGAAACACTTTCAGGTTTCCTGGCCCCCCGATCGCAGCCAGGAAAACTTTCAAAAGGCCTCGTAAGAAAGGGGAGACTCTCCCCTTTCTTACGAGGCCTTCTGAAAGTGTTTCCTGGCCCCCGACCGCAGCTGTGCTGCGATCGGGGGCCAGGAAACACCACTAGACGCCAGGGATTTCACTTGGGGGGGTCGGACCCCTCCGAAAACGGGCCGCCCCCCCCCGGAGGCATATTTTATAAAAAAAAAAAAAAAGGTAGGTGCCCCCTGGGGGGGGCGCGATCGCCCCCCCCAGGGGAAATTTTATTTAAAAAAAAAAAAAAATGAATAAAATAAAAAGACAGGGGGTCGCCCGTGGGCAGGGTGACCCCCTGTGGGGGCAATTTTTTATTTTTTAGATGTTGTAGGGTTTCCCTGGGGGCCATTTTGGCCCCCAAGGAACCATACAACAACTAAAAAAAAAAATAGAACTATATGTAGATCTATATATCTATATATAGATATATCTATGTAGATATATCTATGTACATGGATATATCTATAGATATACTGTATCTATGTAGATATATATATAGATAGATCTATATATATCAATCAAAGAGATTTATAAAGCGCGCTACTCACCCGTGAGGGTCTCAAGGCGCTTGGGGGGGGGGGAAAGGGGCTGGGAGGTTCACTGTTCGAAAAGCCAGGTTTTGAGGCCCTTCCTGAAAAGAAGTAGGTTTTGGGTCTTGCGAAGGTGGGTTGGGAGGGCGTTCCAGGTTTTGGGTGCAAGGTAGGAGAAGGATCTGCCCCCGGTGGTGGTGTGTTTGATGCGGGGGACAGAGGCGAGAGAGAGGTCAGCTGAGCGGAGGTTTCGTGTAGGGGTGTGGAAGGTGAATCTCGATGAGGTAGGCAGGGCCTGTGTTGTGGAGTGATTTGTGTGCGAGGATGAGGATCTTGAAGGTGATCCTTTTGTCAATGGGGAGCCAGTGGAGGGATTTGAGGTGTGGAGAGATGTGTCCGGGGAGGTCGAGGATGAGTCGTGCTGCTGAGTTCTGGATGCGTGTAGTTTGCGCTTGAGTTTTAGAGTGGTGCCGGCGTAGAGGGCGTTTCCGTAATCAAGTCTGCTGCTGAAGAGTGTGTGAGTGACAGTTTTTCTGGTCTCTGTGGTGATCCATTTGAATGTTTTTTTCAGTATACGGAGTGTGTTGAAGCATGAGGAGGTGAGAGTGTTGATTTGTTGGGTCATCGAGAGGGAGGAGTCTAGGATGATGCTGAGGTTGCGTGCGTGGTTGGCGGGGGTGGGTGCAGGGCCTAGCGTGGTGGGCCACCATGAGGGGTCCCAGGTGTTTTTGTGTGGGCCAAAGAGGATTATTTCGGTTTTGCTTGAGTTGAGTTTCAGGTGGTTGGCTGTCATATATATATCACTTTTGTCAATATGTGTGTGGTTACCCTGGGGGGAAAAGGGTCAGACTTGTCTAGTGGCAGTTTTAGTGCCATAAAGAAGCGCAGAAGGTTTATATGCCTACTGCAAAGAGCAAATCTGTATTTTATGTAAATAGCTGAGTACATTAGTAAAGTCAGCCATTACCTGCGCTATAATACCAATGAAATGTATGTGCGGGGTGGAGGGCGGCTATGGAGAGATAAAAGGCACTTTTGCTGGGTGGTAATAAGGGAATCCTAGGAGGAGGGAGTGGGAGCACCAATAATGATTGTTGGACTGGGCGCAGGAGGTGCTAAAGACTGTGACGAATGGTATGTGACAAGGTGTTTTTTGAGTGTCTTGAAAGAACGTGCTAATTGGTGGTGGTTGGCAGGGGGTGGGTGCAGGGCCTAGCGTGGTGGGCCACCATGAGGGGTCCCAGGTGTTTTTGTGTGGGCCAAAGAGGATTATTTCGGTTTTGCTTGAGTTGAGTTTCAGCTGGTTGGCTGTCATATATATATCACTTTTGTCAATATGTGTGTGGTTACCCTGGGGGGAAAAGGGTCAGACTTGTGTAGTGGCAGTTTTAGTGCCATAAAGAAGCGCAGAAGGTTTATATGCCTACTGCAAAGAGCAAATCTGTATTTTATGTAAATAGCTGAGTACATTAGTAAAGTCAGCCATTACCTGCGCTATAATACCAATGAAATGTATGTGCGGGGTGGAGGGCGGCTATGGAGAGATGAAGGGCACTTTAGCTGGGTGGTAATAAGGGAATCCTAGGAGGAGGGAGTGGGAGCACCAATAATGATTGTTGGACTGGGCGCAGGAGGTGCTAAAGACTGTGACGAATGGTATGTGACAAGGTGTTTTTTGAGTGTCTTGAAAGAACATGCTGATTGAGGGAAGAAGCGCAGGTAAGGTGGCCTCTACTGTTGCACGTATCTCACACACACCATCGATTTTGTGACTGTCTACATAGGCTAGTGTTTTAGAGCAACAGTTTAGCCAATAGCAGAGATGGCATCTTGGTGGATGACTGCTGCCTGCACTCGGGTTATAGAGGACCGCTCTGACATAGGATCAGAGACTGAGATATCAGATACTGAGACAGCATCTGAGGGATAGGACAATGGCGCAGACTCTGGGAGTGATTTTTCAGTCGGAGGAGTCCCATTCGATAACTCCTCTTCCAGTACATTATGAGGAAGGTGATGAGGACAGTCCTGCTGTCCCTTCGCAAGCTGTTTGTGCAACTGGGTAATAGTGGGTTAGCCCAACCCAGAGAGCAGGTGAATGCGGCGGCAAGCAGAGAGAGAGAGAGTGCTCTCTTGGGAGCTCCCCAATTTAGTTCAGCCCCAAATTCCACCACCCAAATCGTATTGTGGAGACATCAAAATTATCTATTGTAAAACAAACTGGTTTTGTAAGGCAGGCACCTGTGTTTTTGGTCCTGAATTCGGCGGCCATATAGAGAAACACACTAAACCCAAACATTTCTGGAAACTAGACATTCAGGGGAGTCCACAGAGGTGTGACTTGTGTGGATTCCCCAAAGTTTTCTTACCCAGAATACCCTGCAAATCTGATAAGGTGAATAAAAACTCTATTTTTCTCGCATTTCTGTCACACAAACTACAGGAATATGCTGGGATCCACAAAATTCCTACCACCCAGTGACTCCTCACCTGTCCTGATAAAAACACTACCCCACTTGAGTGCCTACACCTAGTGCCTGCGTCAGGAGTGGATCACCCCAGGGTCAACAGCTGCCTCACGTAAGGACCAACATTGACCGTTGTGTGATCTATTCCTGTCGCGGGCACCAGGCCTACCCACACAAGTGAGGTATCATTTTTATCGGGAGACTTGGGGGAACGCTGGGTGGAAGGAAATATGTGGCTCCTCTCAGATTCCAGAACTTTCTGTCACCGAAATGAGAGGAAAACTTGTTTTTTTAGCCACGTTTTGAGGTTTGCAAAGGATTCTGGGTAACAGAACCTGGTCAGAGCCCCACAAGTCACCCCATCCTGGATTCCCCTAGGTCTCTAGTTTTCAAAAATGCATAGGGTTGGTAGGTTTCCCTATGTGCCGGCTGAGCTAGAGGCCAAAATCTACAGGTAGGCACTTTGCAAAAAACAGCTGTGTTTTCTGTAAAAAAATGGGATGTGTCAGTGTTGTGTTTTGGGGCATTTCCTGTCGCGGGCACTAGGTCTACCCACACAAGTGAGGTATCATTTTTATCGGTGAGACTTGGGGGAACGCTGGGTGGAAGGAAATTTGTGTCTCCTCTCAGATTCCAGAACTTTCTGTCACCGAAATGTGAGGAAAACTTGTTTTTTTAGCCACTTTTTGAGGTTTGCAAAGGATTCTGGGTAACAGAACCTTGTCAGAGCCCCACAAGTCACCCCATCTTGGATTCCCCTAGGTCTCTAGTTTTCAGAAATGCATAGGGTTGGTAGGTTTCCCTAGGTGCCGGCTGAGCTAGAGGCCAAAATCCACAGCTAGGCACTTTGCAAAAAACAGCTCTGTATTCTGTCAAAAAATGTGATGTGTCCACGGTGTGTTTTGGGGCATTTCCTGTCGCGGGCGCTAGGCCTACCCACACAAGTGAGGTATCCTTTTTATCGGGAGACTTGGGGGAACGCTGGGTGGATGGAAATTTGTGGCTCCTCTCAGATTCCAGAACTTTCTGTCACCGAAATGTGAGGAAAATGTGTTTTTTTAGCCAAATTTGGAGGTTTGCAAAGGATTCTGGGTAACAGAACCTGGTCAGAGCCCCACAAGTCACACCATCTTGGATTCCCCTAGGTGTCTAGTTTTCAAACATGTACAGGTTTGCTAGGTTTCCCCAGGCGCTGGCTGAGCTAGAGGCCAAAATCCACAGCTAGGCACTTAGCAAAAAACAGCACTGTTTTCTGTCAAAAAAATGGGATGTGTCCACGTTGTGTTTTGGGGCATTTCCTGTTGCTGGCGCTAGGCCTACCCACACAAGTGAGGTATCATTTTTATCGGGAGACTTGGGGGAACATAGAATAGCAAAACAAGTGTTATTGCCCCTTATCTTTCTCTACATTTTTTCCTTCCAAATATAAGAGAGTGTGTAAAAAAGACGTCTATTTGAGAAATGCCCTGCAATTCACATGCTAGTATCGGCACCCCGGAATTCAGAGATGTGCAAATAACCACTGCTCCTCAAAACCTTATCTTGAGCCCATTGTGGAAATGCAAAGGTTTTCTTGATACCTATTTTTCACTCTTCATATTTCAGCAAATGAATTGCTGTATACCCAGTATAGAATGAAAACCAACTGCAGGGTGCAGCTCATTTATTGGCTCTGGGTACCTAGGGTTCGTGATGAACCTACAAGCCCTTTATATCCCCGCAACCAGAAGAGTCCAGCAGACAAAACGGTATATTGCTTTTGGAAATCTGACATCGCAGGAAAAAGTTACAGAGTAAAACATCAAGAAAAATGGCTGTTGTTTTCAGCTCAATTTCAATATTTTTTTATTTCAGCTGTTATTTTCTGTAGATCTACACAAATGACCCCTTGCTGAATTTAGAATTTTGTCTAGTTTTCAGAAATGTTTAGCATTCCGGGATCCAGCATTGGTTTCACACCCATTCCTGTCCTGTCACTAACTGGAAGGAGGCTGAAAGCACCAAAAATAGTAAAAATGGGGCATGTCCCAGTAAAATGCCAAATTTGTGTTAAAAAATGTTGTTTTCTGATTCAAGTCTGCCCGTTCCTGAAAGGTGGGAAGATAGTGATTTCAGCACCAGAAACCCTTTGTTGATGGCATTTTCAGGGAAAAAACCACAAGCCTTCTTCGGCAGCCCTTTAGTCCCATTTTTTGGAAAAACGCAATTTTCACTGTATTTTGTCTATTTTCTTGGTCTCCTCCAGGGGAAACCACAAACTCTGGGAACCATTAGAATCCCTAGGATGTTGGGAAAAAAGGAAGCAAATTTGGCGTGGTTAGCTTATGTGGACAAAAAGTTATGAAGGCCTAAGCGCGAACTACCCCAAATAGCCAAAAAAGGGCTCAGCACTGGGGGGGAAAAGGCCCAGCAGCTAAGGGGTTAAACATCATGGTGGTCATTACAACCCTGGCAGTCTGTGTTAAAGCGGCGGTAAGACCGCCAACAGGCCGGTGGAAAAAAAATGGAATCACGACCATGGCGAAAACCGCCAACATAGACAGCCACTGTAACACTCCGACCGCCACGGCGGTACAAACAAACAGGCACAGGACAATGTACCGCCCACAGTATCACAACCTCTCAATCTGCCACCTTTTCCGGGGCGGATTCACCGCAAACAAAAACACGGCGGAAACAGGACTTCGAAGGGAAAACGCTCACCTCTACACATCCCACAAGGAATCTGGACGCCATGGAACCTGAGCTCCAGATCCTGCCAGCCCTTATCTTCTTGCTCCTCTACCAGGAGCACGAACGCCGGCGGCGAAGACCATGGTGAGTACTGCACCTACGACACAGGGGGGGGGGAAGGGAAAAAACAGGGACACACACGCAACACCCCCACTCTCACCCACTACAACACACACACTAATACAGCATGATACATTACAGTTACACCCCCAAACCCACCGGAAGAATGCAAAGACAAAAGGAAATGAGTGTAACCATTGTAATATATTAAAATCTAGTATGCAAAAATATATATACACTATAAACAAATATATACACCAAGAATAGTAGTCCAAGTAGTGCTCCATTGAAGTCCGTGGAACACTGGGCCCACACGGCATGGGCGAGGCCCACACTCAATCCCCGAACATGACGGAGAGAACACTGCAGGGGCATCAGATAGCAATAAAACAGGCACCTCAGGGGGAAGGGAATACGGGGGCACCTCAGCCGGTTCAGTGCACAATGCCAAATCCACGAGGGGGCCACATGCCCACTGTTGGGGAGTGCAAAGCCACAGTCTCTCAAGTCTCTACAGTGGGTGGGTTGCCCACTGTTCCATCCTGGGGAGTGCAAAGCCACAGTCTCTCAAGTCTCTACAGTGGGTGGGTTGCCCGCAGTTCAATCCTGGGGAGTGCAATGCCACAGTCTCTCAAGTCTCTACAGTGGGTGGGTTGCCCGCTTACGGCCCAGCGGGGCTGGTGCTGGCAGTCACTTATGGCCCAGCGGGGCTGGTGCTGGTGGTACTGTCCTGGGCAGCTGGGCTGGTGCTGGGGGTCCTGTCCTGGGCAGCTGGGCTGGTGCTGGCGGTCCAGCCCTGGGCAGCTGGGCTGGTGCTGGCGGTCCTGCCCTGGGCAGCTGGGCTGGTGCTAGTGGTGGCCTCATGTGCAGCAGGGCTGGTGCTGGCGGTGGCCTCCTGGGCAGCGGGGATGATGTCGGTGGCCTCCTGGGCAGCGGGAATGATGGTGGTCTTCTCCGCCGTGCTGCTCTTCCCAGACTTGCTGAGTTTCTTGTGCCCCTTCCCCACCTTGGAAGGTGTCGCAGCTGACTCCACACTCCCACCTGTACCCCTGGGAGCGGCTTTGGTGGCTGGAGTCTCCCCCCTCTCCCGCCGGGCACTAGCCAACTTTTGATGCTTGACAGGTGGGGGACTGTCTGTGCTGTGGCTCCGTGCCACACTGGGTGCCCTGCTGCCCGGTGCACTCCAGATTCTGGTGACTACAGGCACCACTGGTCCCGGAGATGTTGTGGCTGAGGTGCTAGGTTTGGACCTGGAGAGACGGGCCCTAGGAGACTGACGGGGTGGGGGAGGTGAGGGAAAGAGGTCAAGGGTGGACAGGAAAAGTTTCTTGGGAACACTGGGACGGGTAGCTGGAGGGGGTTTGGGAGTGGAGGAAGAGGTTGTGGTTGTAGGAGGTGTTCATTTGGTGACTTTGGGTGAAGGTGCATGCGCTGTAGTTGGAAGGCTGTTGGGTGGGTGTGTGGCTGCGTTTGTGTATCTTGGGAGGTGGCCTCACAGACACACTGGGAGAGGACACAGGGGACGTGTGAATGGTAGTGGGGGTGGTGACTGCACGTGAGCGGGGTGTGGTGGTGAGTGTGCTGGTGATGGAAGTAGTGGCTGTAGATGTAGTGCATGCAGGTGTGAGTGGAGACGAGACTGGGAGGGAGGAGGGAGACGAGGAGGAGGGGGACACAGTGGAGGCAGTGGATGTTGGTGTGTCTGCATGTGTGTGATGCTTGCGTGAGTGCCTGTGGGATGTGTGGTGCTTATGTTTGCCTGAGCTTCCCTTGTGTGTTGACATGTGTGCATGCTGGTCTGAAGGTGTGCTTGGGATAGGCTGAGGTAGAGGGGATTGGGTCTGGGTGGAGGAAGTTGGAGGGGGGAGGCTAGAGACAGGGACAATAGCTGCCATCAGTGCTGAGGCCAGATTCTGAAAAGCTCGCTGAAGGGCCGCCTGACCAGAATAAATGCCCTCCAGGAATGCATTAGTTTGTTGGAGCTGCCTTTCTACACCCTGGATGGCATTCAAAATGGTAGACTGCCCAACAGTGAGGGACCTGAGGAGGTCAATGGCCTCCTCACTGAGGGCAGCAGGGGTGACTGGGGCAGGGCCTGAGGTGCCTGGGGTGAAGGTGATGCGCACAGTCCTGGGTGAGCCGCCACGGGGCAAAGGCTGAGGGGCTGCTGGGAGGGCGGTGAAGTAGGGGGGAGGCGGCTGTACCTGTAGATGCGGGGGGCACAGATTTGGCCGCCACCACAAGGGAGCTCCCATCAGAGGACGAGTCCGTATCACTGGTGTCAGCTCCTGTCCCCGCCGTGGAGCTCCCCTTGCCCTCCGTCCCACTGGTGAATTCCTAGTCCGTAGTGTCGCCCTCCAGGGCCATGTGGGATGCAGCTCCCTCCTGCTCTGGTGCCACTGCTCCTCCGCCTGATGATGCTAATGCACACAAGAATAGGGAGACCACAAAAAGGGGGGGAAGACAGAAGAAAGACATGTTGAGTGCATGCATTACCAATACCGTTGGCGGACACAACAGACACAGAAGCCCCCTGCACTACGCCGCGCACTTGGGGTCCACTGTTCAATCCCTGGGACATGGCCTACAAGGCTATGGTCGACATCTGCACACATGGATGTCACAGGAGCCTGACTAGGTGTACTTGGCACTGTACACAGGTGGGGTGGGGTGCCACAGGGTCTGCCAGAACAAGGGGACCTAACTAGCACACTCGCCCTGGCCTAGGGAAACCCACAGCCCACCTCCCCCACCCAGACACCTCCACTGCACGCAAAATCAGCAGAATGAGAGTGTACTCACCCCCTTTTGGCTGCTGTGATGCCCTCAAGCGCTCATCCAACTCCGGGTACGCCACCGCCAGGATCCTGAACATCAGGGGGGTCATGGTGCGACGGGCACCCCTCCCACGTTGGGAGGCCATCCCCAGCTGGGCCTCTGCCATCTTCTTGCTCTAGCGGCGAATGTCCTCCCATCTCTTACGGCAGTGGGTGCTCCGTCTGTGGTAGACCCCCAGGGTGCGGATTTCCTTGGCGATGGCATGCCAAATATCCTTCTTCTGGTGGGCGCTGACCTACATGAATTGTACAGGGGAAAAAGAAAAGTTATTACCAACTGCACCATCACAGTCATTGGCCCCCATCCCTACCCTTGCCATGTGGCACATGCACTCACCGTCGTTTCATGCACGCCTCAATCTCCCCCCCCCCAATCTTTCATCCACCCCACTCCCCACAGGCATAGCCCATACAGCATGCTCCCAGTGTACTTACCTGTTTTGTCTGGAGGACCGTAGAGTAGTGTGTACTGGGGGAGGACCCCATCCACGAGTTTCTCCAACTCCTCCGATGTGAAGGCAGGGGCCCTTTCCACAGACGCACGAGCCATTGTCTCTTCCAGACCGAGGTCACAGCAGCACTTGCAGCACTTGCACTGTAGGTCCTCTCCTGTCGAAGATCAGATATCGAGTGATTGAACAGATAGAAAATGGCAGTCACGTCCACGGCGGTGCGCACCGTCACCGCCAGCATACATCGCCATTGGCTCCTGGGACCCATAGGGTCCAATGTTAACCAATGCAGAATTGCGCAGCAGTCTTCGACCGCCTACCGCGACGGTGTACAACGCCAGCGCAGTTACCTCACATCCCATTGTCAAACTTTACAGGTCAGGCAGCCGTCATTTCAGGGGCCCGCATGGCTTAATTTTTAACTGCGTCACACATACCTAGGCCTTGCCTCAACACTCATACAGGCCAAGTTTCGGATTATGATTCATGTTCTGTGTAAACTGTAGGTACGTACCTCTGAGTTGGTTGACTCTGTGCTCGGTGTTTCCTTTATAGGCACCATCGGCTGGGACATGTGAGGAGATGGCGGCATCCTCCAGTGTACAGACCGCTGGTGGACCTGTCGACAATGGAGGAAAGACATGTGATCATCACCTACAGGCTTGATCGTGCCACAATCCTGGAACTGTGTGCCCAGCTGGAGCCAGACCTGATGTCAGCTATCCGCCATCCCACAGGAATCCCACCTCTAGTGCAGGTGCTGTCAGTACTCCATTTCCTTGCAAGTGGGTCATTTCAAACAACAGTGGCCATGGCATCAGGGATGTCCCAGCCTATGTTTTCCAACGTGTTGTCCAGAGTGTTGTCTGCCCTGCTGAAACACATGCGGAGCTACATCGTTTCCCCTCAGGTGGAGGATTTGCCTACAGTGAAAGGTGACTTCTATGCCCTGGGACATATCCCCAACATCATAGGTGCCATTGATGGGACACATGTGGCTTTTGTACCCCCCCCGCAGGAGTGAACAGGTGTACAGAAACCTGAATAGTTATCATTCCATGAATGTGCAGATGGTGTGTTTGGCAGACCAGTACATCTCCCATGTGAATACCAAATTCCCTGGCTCAGTGCATGACGCTTACATCCTGCGGAATAGCAGCATTCCTTATGTGATGGGTCAACTCCAGAGGCACCGTGTGTGGCTATTAGGTGAGCACCTGGAAGCAAGTCAGTGGGAATGGTTGTCTGGGTCCGGGGATATCTGGTTAGTGTGTGTCTAACAGTTGCCCTCGCCATTTCCAGGTGACTCTGGTTACCCCAACCTGTCATGGCTACTGACCCAGTGAGGAATCCCAGGACAAGGGCAGAGGAACGCTACATTGAGGCCCATGGGCGGACTCGGAGGATTATAGAGCGGACCTTCGGCCTCCTGAAGGCGAGGTTCAGGTGCCTCCATATGACAGGTGTATCCCTATTCTACTCACCAAAGAAGGTGTGCCAGATCATCGTGGCCTGCTGTATGCTTCACAACTTAGCTTTGCGACCACAGGTGCCTTTTCTGCAGGAAGATGGTCCAGATGGCGGTGTTGTGGCAGCTGTGGAGCCTGTGGACAGTGAAGACGAGGAAGCAGAAGAAGAGGACATCGACAACAGGAACTCGGTTATCCTGCAATACTTCCAGTAAGACACAGGTAAGAATACAAACATGCCTACTACATGTACTTTAACACTACTACCACTCTACTGTCTGTCGTTTTCACCCAGTGTATGGTCACTGAGTTGTCACTTTCCCTTACGATTTCACAGATGTGGGTCCCACTGTGTGACATCTGCTTTGTTTCCTCATGGACTAGAGCTGTGTGACATAGGTATGTTGACATTACAATTGAAAGAGCATTTTGTCACTGTAATTGCTAATACACTATTTCAAAATCACAGACGTACTCCAGATTGTTTTGTGCTTTAAGGATGTTTATTTCAGTGCTTAATAATGGAGGGGGTTGTAAAATGGTGAGGGTTTATGGTGGAGGAATGTCCATGGCAGAGTCCAGTCTATTAATCTCACAGGTGCATTGCCCAAATGGGCATGGGAAGTGGAGCTGGGGCAGTTTGAGGATGGACAGGGTGACAAGGTGGGACAGAAGGATGACATTCAGGGTGGTCTCATTTCTTGGCGGGGGTCTTGGCATCGTTCTCTGTCTTTGTCCTGGATCTCAGGGACTGTTTGCAGTGTGGTTCTCCCTCTGCAGGGGGTGGGGTGCTGGTGTGGTGGTCCTGTGGCGGTGCCTCCTGTCCACTAGCGCCGGCGGAGGTGGTGGGCAGTTCATCGTCCAGGCTAGTGTCAGGGGTCTTAGTTGTGCCCCAGTGTCCCTCCTGGTGTTGAGGACTTCCTTCAGCACCCCTATGATGGTGCACAGGGTGGAATTGATGGCTTTGAGTTCCTCCCTGAAGCCCAAATACTGTTCCTCCTGCAGGCGCTGGGTCTCCTGAAACTTGGCCAGTACCGTTGCCATCGTCTCCTGGGAATGGTGGTAGGCTCCCATGATGTTGGAGAGGGCCTAGTGGAGAGTGGGTTCCCTGGGCCTGTCCTCCCCCTGTCGCACAGCAGCCCTCCCATTTCCCCTGTGTTCCTGTGCCTCCGTCCCCTGGACCGTGTGCCCACTGCCACTGCCCCCAGGTCTCTGTTGTTGTTGGGTGGGTGGGTTAGCCTGGGTTCCCTGTAGTGGTGGACACACTGCTGCTTGACGTGTCCTGGGGACAGAGGTATGGGCCCGCTGGGTGGGTGCTGTGCTGGTGTTTCCAGAGGGGGGAAGCTCTGTGGTGGCCTGTGACTGTGTCAGGGGAACCGACTGTCCAGAGGTCCCAGATGGGCCGGGCTGGTCATCTAGATCCAGTTGGACAGAGCTGCTGTCATCACTGTGGGCCTCTTCTGTTGGTGGTGTGGACATGTGTGGACCCTCCTGTCCGGTGACGTTGGGTAGGGATCCTGCAGGGGTATAAAAGGATGTTTATTACATCTGTGTGTGCCATGGTGTGCAATGGGTGGGTGACCCTGTACCCCAGTGCTTGCATTCCTGTGTGGGTCCTTGTGTGATGGTGGTTTAGGGGGGTGTATGGGTATGTGCAGTAGCCATGCTTTGGTGATGGGTGTCCATGCTTTGTTGTTGCATGCAGGGCTTGGTGTAGGATGTGTGGTTTGTGATGTTGGGACATTTGTGAAGAGTTGGAGTGATGGGGTGAAGGTGGGGGTATGTGATAGCATGCAAGTAGGGTGGGGGATGTAATAGTTAAAATTTGACTTACCAGAGTCCATTCCTCCATCTACTCCTGCGAGGCCCTCAGGATGCAGAACCGTCAAGACTTGCTCCTCCCATGTTGTTAGTTGTGGGGGAGGAGGTGGGGGTCTGCCGCCAGTCCTCTGTACCGCAATGTGGTGTTGTGAGACCACGGAACGCACCTTCCCCCGTAGGTCGTTCCACCTCTTCCTGATGTCATCCCTATTTCTTGGGTGCTGCCCCACTGCGTTGACCCTGTCCACTATTCTGCGCCATAGCTCTATCTTCCTAGCTATGGAGGTGTGCTGCACCTGTGATCCGAATAGCTGTGGCTCTACCCAGACAATTGCCTCCACCATGACCCTGAGCTCCTCCTCAGAGAACCTGGGGTGTCTTTGCCCTGCCATGGGGTGGTGTGGGTGATGTGTGGGGTGGTGTGTGTAGTGATAAGTGGGGTGATATTTAGTGGTGTGTTGTGTGAGGTGCGTGGAAGTTATGTGGGTGATGGTATTGTGTGCCTGTGGATGCTTGGTAGTTGTTTGTAGTGTTTCTCTCTGGCCTTCTCTCTGTAATTTTGTCGTAGGGGTTTGTGGGTGATGTGGATGTGTGTTTTATATTTTAATGGGTGTGTGGGAGTGGTGTGTGTATGTGTCTCAGGTGTGTGTATTTGGAATTGTCCAATGTGGTAGTGTTTTGTAAATGTGTGTGTATTTTGAGCGCAGCGGTGTGTACCGCCAATGGAATACCGCGGTTGAATGACCGCCGCATGGATTCAGTGTCGTGATAGTGTGGGCGTTTTTCTGTTGGCGTGACGGTGGAGGTTTTGTTTTCGCCAGTTTATCACTGACCTTTGGTGTGGCGGACTTGTGTGGGTGTCTGAATTTTGGCAGATTCCGAGCAGTGGGTCATAATGACTGTGGTGGAATTCCGCTGCTGCGGCGGTGTGTTGGTGGTCTTCTGCACGGCAGTAAACTGATTTTGCTGCCAATGTTGTAATGAGGGCCCATGTCTCCTAGTGCCTTGGCTAAAACCTTCCCACTGTTCCATGTCTAGGGGTGGGGGTTGGGTCTGCCTAGCCCAGTGAAGGGCACACCTTGTTGATAAGTACAATATCACCATAGGTAAAGTAAAGTGTTGAATGAGGTTAAATCATATAAGAATAAGGCAAACAAGAATCTCAGTTGAAGCAATACAAAAGATGAGAAACAGAATCTGATGATCTGTTTATAAGTCGTGGCCCTCTTGTCTAATCGTTGGAGAATCTAAGTCTAAATACCCTAAACTAAGCGATAGAGAAATCCTAAATAAGTCTCAGGAAATATAGGAACGTGTCAGCATGAGCAGAAACCTCAGAGGAAGTTGTGATAGATGGGTGATGTATAGCATAAAGAAACACAAACAAAGAGAGAGTAGAGAGGTCTATATCCCCTCAAGGGGATCTGCCCTCATCTAACTAGGTGAAAATTGACTAAACCTAGAGAACCTTTGAGAAGTCCACATCATTGACATCCATAGTTTTCCATCTTCCGTGCATAGTTGAACTTGGCAACTCCCATTGAACCTCACATCTCATGAACTGGACATCAGGACAGCCTTGAGGGTCTCTTGATGAGTAGTACACAAACAGGAGTCTTTTCTTCTCAGTTCCTTAGCCCTTCTTTGTCCTGCCAAAGCATCTTCACGTACCTCACTATCTTCAGTACACAAACATGCCTTTCATCAACTGTAGACTTGCACAGACGCACCAGCAAAGAAAGAAGATTACAAGAGAAAAACTCTACATTGAAGCTTAAGCATAAGAAATAAAAAAGTATTGAATGCACATTTGAAATAAATTATTATAAGTGCATCTAACAACTATAATTGAAACATGGTTATAAATTAAACATGGTTATACGCAGTTTCACCATAATACCATAAACAAAGTGTGTGAATATAAATGTGCATATGTACTTGTGAGAAAGGGCCTCTTTTAACATCATAGCTCGCCACCTTTTGCCTGGAAAATGACGTGGTTGCAAACTGTAAATGCCCTGGGCTCCTGCTAAACAGGTTCCAAGGGCCATATGTACGAAAGCTTTTTCCCATAGACACAGAATGGAAAAAATCCTTTTGTACATCTGGCCCCAGATCTCTTTCCCCAAAGCTGTACTATGTTTGGCACTTCAGCCACCTTTGAAAGTCCCTAGTAAATGGTACCCCTGGTACCTAGGGCATGGGTACTGAATAGGGCCCCCCAGAGCTGCAGCACCAATTGTGCCACTCTGAGAGGCTCCACACCAGCCTCATGCAGACTGCCATTGCAAGTGCATTACAAGGTGAATCCAAAGTCCAAAACTCGACATGGCACTCACCAAGAGCGTCATGTCCATTAACATGGCAGACAACATAGGTAAGTCACCCGTCTGGCTGGCCTTACAGTCCTAAGGCAGGATGCACTATAATAAATGTGAGGACATATGTGTGTATGAACAAATATGTCCCTACTGTATCTTTGCTAAACTCTCAGACATAGTAAGTGTACAAGGGAGGCGTAGAAAATGCATGTGCTGGATACTGGTATTTCCCCAGCTACATGATCCCCTCTCTGAACACTGGGTTATTTGGTATCAAACAACTCAGAATAATAAACCCACACTGATGCCAGTGTTGCATTTTTTTAAATAAAATGTACCCAGAGGGCCCCTTAGGGGTGCCCCCTGCAAAACCTAACAGCTGACTGGTCATAACCAGTCTGCCACCACCAGACATGATTCTGCATCCCTGGGGTGAGAGCCTTTTGCTCTCAGGAGCTAGAACACAAACCTTTCCTGGGGAGAGAGGGTTTTGCTCTCACAATAGAACAGAAAGCCTTTCCTGGGTGGTGTTGTTACACCTCCTCCCTCAGATAGGCACCCTGCACCAGTGATCAGCTTCAAGGGCTTTACCGCCTTTGAAATCTGACCCCGCCTCTGCTGCTAGCAGCAGATGGCCACCCAGTGGTTTTGCCCCCATGTAAGGTGGGAAAACTAGCAAGGACAGGAGGAGAGGCCAACACCAGTCTGCACCACACCTCTAGTGTGGTAGGTGAGGTGACGACTCCATTTCATTTTCCTCCATCTTGAAAGACAGGAAAATTGCCAATCAGGGTTAGAGATGTGACCCCTTCCCACAGGAAGTGTACTTAGTGTAGCCACCATAAGGTAGGTGGCCCATTGGCCACTACCAGGTATTCCCCGTAATGCCCCCTAACTGTAGTATTTAGAGGGAATCCCTATACCAACAGTCAAATTCGATGGACACAAAAAGACCAGGAACAAAGAAGACCTGAGGCACAAGAACAGAAGTCCTGCTACACAAAGAAAACACTGCCAAACCTGCTTCTGCTTCAAGGACTTGACAATCACCACTGCAGTGTGGCCTGTAAACCTGAAGGACTCTACAAAACCCCAGAGAACCTCCAGCCTTCTGAAAATCACCAAGAACCTCCATCAAAGTGAAGGTATCACTTTCCTGCACCTTGCAGCAAGGAACCAGTGAAGTCCAGTTAAATGACTGGCTGCTGACCAATGAAACGGACCAAGCAGCCCAACCAATATCAACATGAGAGACCTGAATGACAAAACCTACCAGTGCGCAAACTTTGGTGGCGGTGGGACTTTCAGTGCCTGAGATGTACCATTACCCGGGGTGCTTGACCCCCAACACTGGACACCCAGAAGCATTTCCACTCTGGACTTCCAAAAACTCAGAATCAAGCACCAGTCAAGGGACTTCAGTAGACCCAAGAGCCACCCCCAGAGAGGCCCTGCTAACCTGCAACCTACCTTCCTGCTCCTGGCTCCAAGGACTCCAAGACGCATATCTCCTGGCTGACCTATCTGTGCTTCACCCAGCCTCCCTGTCCCCTGCATCATCAAACCAGCTGTGATCTATGGGTCCCTTACCCCTTACATCCTTCATTCCTGTGATGAGATCCACCAGGCTTACCGTTAAGTCAACCTGTGGAGTGTGTTTCCAAGTGGCCCCCATTTCCGTTGTGAACCAGCTCCAATACTTTCAGCTGCAGCTCCCGCTTGAACCGGGAACTGCCTAAACTTCTCCGGCTGGCCCACAGAACATCTCAATGACCTCGACCTAAAAACAGAAGATATTTGTGAAAGCATTGCCTGATTTTATATGCAATTTTATAGAGTTTCCCATTCATTCCTATGGTGCGTAATCACACACAGAGAACATTTTCTAAACTTTGAAAAATCACAACTAAAAAAGTACTTATTATATATAGATGATCTTGGACTTTAAAGTTTTATAAAAATCTGAAGTATTTTTGTAAATTGGTCTCGAGTTATTCTTCAGAGTATGTGCCCACATTTATTGATAGTCGACACTTTTTGGCCACTGGGAAATTGTTTGTGAGTACCCATGCCTTTTTGTATCGCTCCAGCTGCCCCCTTGCAAAAGTGTAACAATAGGAACATTTTACCAAACTTTCAGCAGCTGACAAAATGGTCTATAATTTGTAATTACATGTCATTAAGTTGTGGTGAAAATAATTTCTGCTTGATTGTCATTAAGTTACATTTGTTTATAATTTACCATATCAGACTTCCGAAACATCTCTGGGAATGCCAGGAAATGTAAAACAGGCTAAAAAGTATGTGTGTTAACCTTACACATATAGGAGTTGTTGGACTTGGCCCTTTTTCTAGGTCAATCTTTTTGCCTTCACCCTCCAGTTTTCTGAACCTGTTTTGTTTTGCTTTTAGGAGTTTTTCCACTTTTCTACTGCTAACCAGTGCTAAAGTGCTTGTGCTCTCCTTTAAAAATGATAGAATTGGCTTACACCAAACTGGCACAATATAATGTACTTGTAAGTCCCTGGTAAAGTGGTACTACATGCACACATGGTCTATATATTAAATGTTACTAGTGGACCACTGATTGTGCCACCCGTTTAAGTAGCCCTTGTAAACATGTCTCAGACCTGTCATTCCAATCTCTATGTTCAGTTTTAAACTGCCATTTCAACCTGCCAAAATAAACCTTCTGCAAGGCCTAAACCTTTCTTTGTAATACATATAAATCACTCTTAAGGTAGGCCCTAAACAGCCCACAGGGTAAGGTGCAGTGTATTTGAAACATTGGCATGTTCATTTAACTTTTACATGTCTTGTGGTGAAACAACCTTAAATTCGCTTTTCACTACTGCAAGGCCTGCCTCTCCAATAGGATAACATGGGGTTACCTTATTATATTTAACAAGTGGTAACTTTCAATTTAGAGCAGATAGGATGTCAGTTGTCTACAGAATTGTAATTTAAAACCCTCTTTAATGTAAAGTTGTGTTTTCAGTCATAATTCTAAAAATGTCCCTTTTAGAAAGTTGGCATGTCCTTGTCCTAAACATTTGGTGCCTGCAGCCTGTCTTGGGTCACATGACAAGGTGCAGCTTGCAGTTGGTATTTGTGTATTGCTCCCAGACAGAGAGGCAACAGGAGAATAGGTGTTGACTAGACAGCCCATCTCACAGAATTGATGTGCATGGTGAGCTGTTGCTTACCACATTTGTACATCACAAAAAGTCTGCCTGAGCACACTCACAAAGAGTTTGACACTAGACTTTTGTGAACCCAGACAAGCTGGGGCCAAGGAAGGGAGGCAGGAAATTCCAAGCACCATTGGGGGGCAGAACCCTCTAGAAACTTGTCCAACTACAAAGTGGACACCAGATATTAAAAATGGACCCTCAGACCCAACTCTTCAATGCACCTCTGGACCTATAGATAATACAGAGGGAGGACTGCTGTGCTGCTCTGCTGCCAGAAGGATTGCTACACTGTGGCCTGCTACTCTGCTATTCTGCTGTCCCGCTTGCTGAGAAGGAAGACTAGACCTTCACCCTTCATGTTAGGCTGAAATTACTCCAAGGCCCGTATTTATACTTTTTTTAGCGCCGCATTTGCGCCGCTTTTTGACGCAAAACGGTGCAAACCTACAAAATACAATGGCATTTTGCAAGTTTGCGCCGTTTTTGCGTCAAAAAACGATGCAAATGCGGCGCAAAAAAAGTATAAATACGGGCCCAAGTATCTTGACCTGCCTAAGTCCTGTTGGCCTCTGGTGGAGTGAGTTCCTGATCCCCCCCCCCTGATTTCCCGCAGGACCTAGACCTTTGATGTGGCATCAGTTGAGCTCTCTTTCTCAGAAAAGGAGAAAGTCTGAAGTTTTGTACTTTTTACAACCACAAACAGGCCTGCTTGCACCAAGATCTTGCAGCCCTCACCGCCAGCCAATGCAAAGCTCTGGTGGGCCCGACTCTTCACGCAACAGCAACCACCAGAGATGACCGGCAATGTGAGAACCTGACTTATCGCTTCAGCACTGATAGCCCAGTGCATCCTCCAGTATGAAGCTCCAGCAACAACCGTCCACCATGACCAACAGGATCTTTGCACTACATCTATGACCATCCATGACACCCAGCCTGCTCTTTGTGCTACATCGATGGGCCTCTGCGATGCTCTCCCTGTTCCTCGCACCCCCATCTACCAAGAACGGGATACTTTGCACTGTACTTTTGAAGGTTACACTTTCAGGAGGACAAACCTAGTCCCTGTATCCGTCCTGAACTCAATTGCAGTGTTTGAAATTGCACGTCTCTGGTTTTACTGATTGGATTTTTGTTGATTTAGTCTCAAATAATTTATTACATTTTCTAAATTGATGTGGACTTTTTAATGTGTTGTGTTTTTACTTAATTACTGTTTGAAGTGCTGCTTAAATACTTTACACATTGCCTCTAAGTTAATCCTGACTGATTGTTTGCCCAAATATCATAGGGTTAAGCATAGGTTAATTTGCGGTTTGCTTGTGAATTCACCCTGACAGAAATTGTGACTACTGCTTGAGTAGGGTCTCACCCCCCCCACCAACCAGTAACCCAGTGTCCTATAGGAGTAAATCAAACATTTATAATATGCCTGATGATATATCTAGCTAATTGATATTTAAAATGTGCAACCTGCTAGCAATAATAAAGCCACATTCCTGATTTACAGAATAATTGCTATTTCTCATTTGCAAACCGATTTCCTCACACAGAAAATTCCACCCCTATAATAGAATCATTGTGGGGCCGATTCTCCAAGGGAAACCTATGGTGGAGTTGTCTGCACATGTATATTTCTGATTATGAATATCTATATGACTATACCTTTACTTTATCTAATTATATTATATATGACCAACTTATACTTACATTGCTTACCCATATGTATATTATATGAGCATTCATTTCATGTCATGTCATATTGCTTTGTGCAACTCCTCTTTTGTAAGCCCATCGTCCAACTTTCACAATCTCTTCTTTTGCCATAAACAGTGCACCGGGATTTGGATTGGCCATGTTACAGACAAATAGCTTTGACTCGAAAGTCTTTACAGATATAATTTGCAATATATATATATATATATATTGGCTACTTTAAAGCATTTGGGGGCATATTTATCTGCTCTGTGCACCACTGGAGTGTCACTTTTATGGATACTCTGGTGGCGCAGACCACATAATCATATCTATGAGGTCACAAAAAAGCAACTTTGCGTGACTTTACATGGCCTCAATGATGTGGAGTAAGGCAGCACAAGACCTTGTGTTGACTTACTCTGTGCGAGGGAGATGTTCATGGCATTGTAATGGGTTTTCCCCTGCCACACTGATTGTTTTGGATGCCACCCAAGAATTACAAAATCATGTAAACCTGGGGAAGCGCTAAAACCTTATGCCTCCTGTGGTGAGAAGTAACTAGGAGAAATATCTTTGTCCTTGTTTTTCCTCTTTCCATGCATGCTGCATTCTGAAGCACACACAGACAGAGGAAAACACCTCTTGGGATTGTTTTTGTGCAAAAAAGTGCCCCTTCCTCTATAAAAACAATCCTGTATGCAACTGAGGCACTGTTGCACCATGGTGCAAGGGTGCCTGTGTAGGCGCTAGGCTGCCAAAGCGGCACCAGAACAGGGAGAAACAATAGGAATGCACAATATTGTATAAATTCATTCCTGACCTTTCACTTGGTGTGATCCCTTAACTGGCTCCCCATAGGCAAAAGGATCACCTTCAAAATCCTCATCCATGCACACAAATCCCTCCACAACACCGGCCCATCCTACCTCAATGATAGAGTAAACTTCCACACTCCCACCCGCCACCTCCGATCAGCCAACCTCGCACTCGCCACAGTCCCCTGCATCCAACACACCACCACAGGAGGCAGATCCTTCTCCTATCTCACCCCCAAGGCCTGGAACTCCTTCCCCACCAACCTCTGCAAGACCCAAGACCTCCTGCTCTTCAGAAAAAAACCTCAAGACATGGCTATTCGAACAATGATCGTCCCTCCCCCCCGCCACCCACCAGCGCCTTGAGACCCTCACGGGTGAGTAGCGCGCTATGTAAAAAAAATTGATTGATTGGTGTAGGTGCAGCACAGATAGATTGCCATAAATATGCCCCTTAGTGTATCGAAAGCTATGGAATTTTATTTTACCAGGCACAGTTCACATCCACTACAGGATAAGGTGATATTGTTATAGGAAAATGAAAAGTCAGTCTCAAAATAGGGGAAGAAGGCACAACACTAATAGTATGAAGGTTTTCTGGGCGACCACTTGCATTCATCATTTTTGACAACTGCTGCTGTGGATGAGTCACTCAAAGGGAATGAGGGAGACCATAAAAGAGGAGCATTCTATTACCTCCAGGATCTTCCACATTCTGGATCTCAACATCTCCAGCTTAATTCCATTGCCTTTTTCTGCTACAGTTCCATGGAATATATGACAGACTCGCTACTAACTTGGTCCACTTTCTACATGGTGCGTGGGTCTGGCTGCCAAGACCAAACATTAGAAAACAGGAAAAGGATCTCGAACTGTGCCATTTCCTGCGTGCAAACTCATGATCTATCAAAATATGCGGGTTGTTACCATATTAGTGTTACTGTTGTACTTTTCAAGAATCCATTTTATGAACAAAATCATGTTCCTTCTGTTCTCCAACTGCAGAATATTGCCCATTATGAACCCAGGCCTCGTCAATATTAAACTCCATTACAAACTGGAGTAAGTGCATAGCTTTCATTCTCCCCATCTCTCAGCGCCTGTTTACAACTTTGGAGGAAGGTGTTAATCTGTCCCAAATGTGACGGATATACCACCCGCCGTATTACGAGTCCATTATATCCTATGGAACTCGTAATACGGTGGGCAGGACATCCGTCACATTTGGGACGGATTAACACCCTCCTCCAAAGTTGTAATCAGGCCCTCGGTCCCTCCAAATACTGATTGGTCACCAGTTGTGCTCCATTCTTGTAAAATATACAACTGGAAAATTTTGGAGACATTTAATTTCAATGTAGTGCTCAAATGTGATTCAAACACATAACAATCTGTTAGTTGTTCAGGTATGGTTCAGATGTTCTCTAGTGATAGGGCAATGTATCTATCAACAGCATACATATGCTGTCCCTGTCCATGGTACTCATTTATGATGGCCACAGTATGCTCCTCCCTGTAGATGGTTTTCCTATAAATAATCTATCATTGTTTTCAGACTTTATTACTTTGCTTTGCTTATCCTTTAGGCGTAGTCAGATACTAGCTTGAAAAACGTTCAACACTGCAACATATAAAGGCCCTCATGTACACAGATACCTGTTAAAGAGTTGTAAATTGCAACATTTATTGATTCAAAAATTGAGATTCCTTAACAGGAATGTACAAAAATGGGTTCAGTATAAGCACACCTGACGTTTTACCAAATGACATTGTATTGTGATTATCGATCTATGTACTAATAGGTAGGTTCTCAATATACAGAATTGTAGTGGGGTGCAATTCAACCTACCTCATTAATATGCAAGAGGGAGGTTGTAAATGGTCATCAGCAGACCACCATGTCTGTAATTGCTTTTATATAAAGCACACTTTTTTAAATACATCCCATTTTTCTTAATGGAAAACAGGATGCATTAAAAAAAATAACACAAACATTTTTTTATGAGCAGGAATTGGTCTCATGGACCACTAACAGCTCATAAAAAATATTTTTGTGAACATTCAAAAAGGGAAAGACGGCCCATGGGAAACCCTTCCCATTTCCGAATGTCTTACCACAGTCTTTGAGGATATGGTAAAATATTAATGTTTTGCGACTGGATTTCAGTAGTAAAACATTAATACATACCTTAAAGATTCAATACCTTGAAGGGAATCCCTTAGCATACCCCTTCCAAATACCAAATGGTTATTTATTTCCAGAGCCATTTAGTGATTTGGTAAGAATTGGTAACATCTTACCCAATCACTGTTTGGATTTGATGAATGTAAAAATGCCATTTTGCAGTGGGTAAGGCTCTAAATTTATTAATCAGAGCCTTACACACTCAAAAATTGCCTAATACATGAGGGCCTAAAGACCTCAAGGACAAAGATTCCATTTAAGGAATCATAAATTGTGACAAACAACGAGTCACAATATGTGATTTCACAAATGGAATGTACTAAATAGATTTGTTAGAAGTGGTAGCAATTTGTGCACCGACTATTAATAAATCCATAGATATTTTGAGGAATGACCTATGTATTATTAGGTTGGTTCTCAAAATACTAATTCATAGTTTGTTGCATTTGTCCTACCTCAGTTATATCCATAAAGTAGGTCAGACATTGAGACTCACTATGATTGGTTGCAATGACAGGCATGGTAGCATGCCGGGGTTCAGTTGACTGCCATGTCTGTGATTGCTTTTTCAATAAACCAATCTTTTTTTGTATTCAGACCATGTTTTCTTACAGGAAAATGGGATAAATTTTTTATGAACAGGTACTGGTCTCATGGACCACTGACTGCTCATAAAAATGTTTTTGTGGACATTCACAAACAGAAAGGGGCCCCTTAAGTACTCCTTCCCATTTAAGAATGGCTTACCACCGCCTTTTAGGTGGTGGTAAAATAGCACTTTTTGGCAACCAGATTTCAATTGTGAAACATTATATAAAGTTACGCTGAGAGAGTTAGCAGGGCTCCTCTGGACAACTGCTTACTCTCCCTGAAACTTTTTTCACATTCTTAATAGAGAAGGGGTCAAAATGAAACCTCTTTTTCCAATAGGTAACCATCTCAACTTGTAGGTCTGAAACTCTTCAATGGTTTGTAACAGGGACTAACCCCTCCGCTGCCAGGCCTTTTCCCCCTCAGGTGCCAAGCATTTTTTTTGCTATTTTGGGTAGTTTGCGCTTAGGCCCTCATAATTTTTTCTCCACATAAGCTACCCATGCCAAATTTAGCCAGACCAAGAAATTTGCCAAAATACAGCAAACATTTTGGCCCATATTTATACTTTTTGACGCAAAACTGCGCTAACGCAGTTTTGCGTCCAAAAAATTAGCGCCGGCTAACGCCATTCTGAAGCGCCATGTGGGCGCTGTATTTATTGAATGACGTTAGCCGGCGTTAGCCGCCGGCGCCGTCTGGTGTGCGTTAAAAAAACGACGTACACCAGGCAGCGCCGGCGTAGGGGGATATGTGGCTTGGGCGTCAAGAAATGGGGCAAGTCAGGTTGAGGCAATTTTTTCGCCTCAACCCGATTTGCGCCATTTTTTTCCACTCCCAACCCCCATAGAAATGACTCCTGTCTTAGCAAAGACAGGAGTCATGCCCCCTTGCCCAATGGCCATGCCCAGGGGACTTCTGTCCCCTGGGCATGGTCATTGGGCATAGTGGCATGTAGGGGGGCACAAATCAGGCCCCCCTATGCCACAATTTTTTTAAAAAAAAACACTTATCTGAACTTACCTTAATGTCCCTGGGATTGGTCCCTCCAGCCTTGGGTGTCCTCCTGGGGTGGGCAAGGGTGACAGGGGGGGTCCCTGGGGGCATGGGAGGGCACCTCTGGGCTCCTTCAGAGCCCACAGGTCCCTTAACGCCTGCCTTTTACAGGCGCTAAAAAACGTCGCAAAAGCGGCCGTACGTCATTTTTTTTGACCCGCCCACTCCTGGGCGTGAATTTTGCCCGGGAGTATAAATCCGACGCACATGCCTCGGAGTCGATTTTTTAGACGGGAACGCCTACCTTGCATATAATTAACGCAAAGTAGGTGTCCACGCTAAAAAATGACGCTAACTCCATGGACTTTGGCGCTAGACGCGTCTAACGCCAAAGTATAAATATGGAGTTAGTTTTGCGTAGGAATTGCGTCAAAAAAAACGACGCAATTCCGGCGCAAACAGAGTATAAATATGCCCCTTTGTTTTTTTAAAAAAAATGGGGAAAAAGGGCTGCAGAAGAAGGCTTCTGTTTTTTCCCTGAAAATGGCATCAACAAAGGGTTTGTGGTGGTAAAATCACCATCTTCCCAGCTTTCAGGAACAGGTTGACTTTTACTGGGACATACACCATTTTTGCTATTTTTTGTGCTTTCAGCCTACTTCCAGTTAGTGACAGAAATGGGTGAGACACCAATGTTGGGTCCCAGAAAGCTAAACATTTCTGAAAAGTAGACAAAATTATGAATTCAGCAAGGGGTCATTCGTGTAGATCCTACAAGTGTTTCCTACAGAAAATAACAGATGAAATAAAAGGATATTGAAATTGAGGTGAAAAAACAGACATTTTTCTCCACGTTTTACTCTGTAACTTTTTCCTGCGATGTCAGATTTTTTAGAGAAAGATACCATTACGTCTGCTGGACTCTTCTGGTTGTGGGGATATATAGGGCTTGTAGGTTCATCAAGAACGCTAGGTACGTAGAGCCAATAAATGATCTGCACTTTGCAATGGGTTTTCATTCTATACCAAGTATACAGCAATTAATTTGCTGAAATATAAAAAGTGAAAAATAGGAATCAAGAAAACCGTTGTATTTCCAAAATGGGCACAAGATAAGGTGTTGAAAAGCAGTGGTTATTTGCACATCTCTGAATTCCGGGGTGCCCATACTACCATGTGAATTACAGAGCATTTCTCAAATAGACGTCTTTTTGACACACTGCCTTACGTTTGGAAGGAAAAATGTAGAGAAAGACAAGGGGCAATAACACTTGTTTTGCTATTCTGTGTTCCCCCAAGTCTCCCGATAAAAATGGTACCTCACATGCGTGGTTAGGCCTACTGCTCGCAACAGGAAACACAAAATGGACACATCACATTTTTCAATTAAAATCTGACATGTTTTTTGGAAAGTGCCTAGCTGTAGATTTTGGCCTCTAGCTCAGCCGACACCTAGGGAAACCTAGCAAACCTGTGCACTTGTGAAAACTAGACACCTATGCGAATCCAAGATGGGGTGACTTGTGGGGCTCTGACCAGGTTCTGTTACCCAGAATCCTTTGCAAACCTCAAAATCTGGTAAAAAAAACACTTTTTCCTCTCATTTCGGTGACAGAAAGTTCTGGAAACTGAGAGGAGTCACAAATTTCCTTCCACCCAGCGTTCCACCAAGCCTCCTGATAAAAATGGTACCTCACTTGTGTGAGTAGGCCTAGCGCCCGCGAAAGGAAAAGCCCCAGAACAAAACGTAGACACATCACATTTTCACAAAGAAAACAGAGCTGTTTTTTGCTAAGTGCCTAGCTGTGGATTTTGGCCTCTAGCTCAGCCGGCACCTGGGGAAACCTAGCAAACCTGCACATTTTTGAAAACTAGACACCTAGGGGAATCCAAGATGGGGTGTCTTGTGGGGCTCTGACCAGGTTCGGTTACCCAGAATCCTTTGCAAACCTCAAAATTTGGCCAAAAAACACTTTTTCCTCTCATTTCGGTGACAGAAAGTTCTGGAATCTGAGAGGAGCCACAATTTTCCTTCCACCCAGCATTCCCCCAATTCTCCCGATAAAAATGGTACCACACTTGTGTGGGTAGGCCTAGCGCCCGCGAAAGTAAAAGCCCCAGAACACAACGTAGACACATCACATTTTCACAAAGAAAACAGTGCTGTTTTTTGCTAAGTGCCTAGCTGTGGATTTTGGCCTCTAGCTCAGCCAGCGCCTGGGGAAACCTAGCAAACCTGTACATGTTTGAAAACTAGACACCTAGGGGAATCCAAGATGGGGTGACTTGTGGGGCTCTGACACGGTTCTGTTACCCAGAATCGTTTGCAAACCTCAAAATGTGGCCAAAAAAACACTTTTTCCTCTCATTTCGGTGACAGAAAGTTCTGGAATCTGAGAGGAGACACAATTTTCCTTCCACCCAGCATTCCCCCAATTCTCCATATAAAAATGGTAACTCACTTGTGTGGGTAGGCCTAGCGCCTGCGAAAGGAAATGCCCCAAAACATAACATGGACACATCACTTTTTCATAAAGAAAACAGAGCTGTTTTTTACAAAGTGCCTAGCTGTGAACTTTGGCCTCTAGCTCAGCTGGCACCTAGGGAAACCTAGCAATCCTGTGCATTTTTTAAAACTAGACACCTAGGGTAATCCAAGATGGGGTGACTTGTGGGGCTCTGACCAGGATCTGTTACCCAGAATCCTTTTCAAACCTCAAAATTTGGCCAAAAAAACACTTTTTCCTCTCATTTCGGTGACAGGAAGTTCTGGAATCCGAGAGGAGCCACAAATGTCCTTCCACCCAGAGATCCCCCAAGTCTCCTGATAAAAATGATACCTCACTTGTGTGGGTGGACCAGGTGCTTGCAACAGAAAAATGGCAAACACCTGTAGAGATTGAGGGGATGGCACAGCGACTTGATAAACACATATTTTTCTTTTATACATCTTTTAGGCTGACTCTGCTTTGGGGACCCACACAAGTGAGGTATCATTTTACTTGGAAGACTGAGGGGAACTCTGGGTGGTAGGAAATGTGTGCCGCAGCAGTAATCTTACAAAGAAAAGTGAGGAAATTATGCTTTTTTAAGCAAATGTAGAGGTTTGCAGAGGAGTCTGGGTAAGAAAGTGTTGTGGGATCCAGGCAAGCCACACCTCCTTGGACTCCTTGAGGTGTCTATTTTTATAACATGTCTGGGTTTGGTAGGTTTCCCTAGGTGAAGGACGCACCCGGGACCAAAAAACATAGTTGCCCCCCCCAAACACAAGTAGTCTTGCAATAGATCAATTTGATGTGTCCACCTACTTATGTGTTGTTACGAACACTAACATTGTAAAAAGAAACGCACTTTGGTTATGCCAAAACGACACCTCACCCACCAACCAAGTTGGTGGCATGCTTCATCATTGGGGTTCCACCAGAGACACCTAGCATGTCACAGTTGTGCTGCTACGCCTGATTATAGCAGAGCAGGCTTTGTCATTTTTACCACACATACTGGTTGGATTTGGCATGAGGGTGAGTGATGGTTAAGTGGATCAAATTTTATTAACAAGAGATTTCACAAAAATGAAATGCACTGTTAATAACTGAAAGGCAAAAAAACTGAACCAATGACTCACAGCTCGTGAGCTGTATAGCCACGACAAGGCACCAACCGGTTTACAGTCCATTCACACACCTTCCATACATGACATGCACAAAGCCATTCACGCCACCAGCCACGGGCCCAGCACATTACAACACTCGCATTGACAGACAGGGCCACTCAAGGGCCCATCACTTTAATATGCCCACATGCCCACACGCCCACATGCCTCGGGTAGGTCGCTTCCCTGCCACTCCGCCTACCTAGGCCCCTGCCACGCCTTGCTAGGGTGTTCAGGTATTTCAGGTTCTTCTCTTGACCTTCGACTGTTTCTTGCCATTTCTCTTTTGCTCTTTGCTTTCCACTGTTTCTTGCCATTTCTCTTTTGCTCTTTGCTTTCCACTGTTTCTTGCCATTTCTCTTTTGCCCTTGGCTTTCCATTTTTCTTTTTCTTTTGCTGTGCGCTTTTCCTGCTTTTCCCGCTTTCCCTGCTTTTCCCGCCTTTCTCCCTTTCCCCGCTTTTCCTGCCTTTCCTGCTTTCCCCGCTTTTCCCACCACTGCCACCCGTGCGGCCCCGCCCCCGCTCCCATTCGCTCTCCTCCCTCCCGCCTCCCAGCTGACCCCTCCTCCCCCCCTTCCCTCTTATGGCGGCCGCTGCGCGGCAGAGACAGCGACCCTTGACCCTCTGGTAGGTCGCTTCCCCTTTGCTGCAGTTCCTCCTTCCCAGGCCCCTGCCACGCCTTGCTAGGGTGTTCAGGTATTTCAGGTATTTCAGGTTCTTCTCTTGACCTTCGACTGTTTCTTGACATTTCTCTTTTGTTCTTTGCTTTCCACTGTTTCTTGCCATTTCTATTTTGCTCTTTGCTTTCCACTGTTTCTTGCCATTTCTCTTTTGCCTTTGGCTTTCCATTTTTCTTTTTCTTTTGCTGTGCGCTTTTCCTGCTTTTTCCGCTTTTCCCACCTTTCCCGCTTTCCCCGCTTTTCCCGCCTTTCCCGCTTTCCCTGCTTTTCCCGCCACTGCCACCCGTGCAGCCCCGCCCCCCTGCTCCCATTCGCTGTCCTCTCTCCCGCATCCCGCCTCCCAGCTGACCCCTCCTCCCCCCTTCCCTCTTATGGCGGCCTCTGCGCAGCCGCGCCGCTGGCGCGCCAAAGGCAAGCCCATCTGTTCCCGTCCACGCCTGGACCACGCCCAGCGCCAGAACCCCTGGCCCCCACCGCGCTCAAAACACCCGACTAAGATACGACGCCACCTCCCTCAACGCCTTCAACCCCGGACGAACAGCCACCTGCTACCAAGCCAGCCCTAAACGTACTCATGGACCCTTCACCTGTCAAGCCTGCAAGTACACATTCCACCGAGCCTGCAGACCTCCCACCGGCCCTCCCACCGACAACCACCTCAAGTGCATCCTCCTCAACACACGCTCCGTCCACAAACACGCCATCGAACTATGGGACCTCCTGGACACAACAGCACCAGACGTCGCCTTCATCACAGAAACCTGGATGAACGCCTCCTCGGCTCCTGACATCGCCATAGCCATCCCCGACGGCTACAAGATCACCCGGAAGGACTGCATCAACCAAACTGGTTGAGGAATCGCCATCATTTACAGGAACTCCATCAACATCACGACCACCACCGAAGACACCCCCCTCGCCGCCGAACACGTACACTTCCAGATCCACACCGACCCCAGAACCACCCTCAGAGGAACTCTTGTCTACAGACTCCCGGGCCCACGTGCAAAACCATCACAGATTTCATCAGCCCGCACGCCCTAGCCTCACCAGACTACATCCTCCTCGGGGACCTGAACTTCCACCTGGAGAAAAACAACGACAACAACACCGCCACCCTGCTCGACAACCTCATCAACCTCGGACTCAAGCAACTGGTGAACACCCCCACCCACACCTCTGGCCACACGCTCGACCCCATCTTCTCCGCCAGCAACCACATATCCTTCAGCCACTCCTCTGAACTACACTGGACCGACCACAGATGCGTCAACTTCACCTTCAAACGGGAGACCCACCACCATCGCACACAACAAATCCCCCACAGACACTGGAGCAAAATCTCCACAGAGCAGCTCCTCTCAACACTGAACCAAAACCCACCAGCCATCACCAGTGACGCCAACAACGCAGCCCTCAGCCTCACACAGTGGATCACCAACTGTGCCGAAAACCTCGCTCCACTTAAAAGCCACCCAAGCGGGACCAGCATCAGGAAACCCCCGTGGATCACGGACGCCCTCAAAGAATCCTAGAAATCCTGCCATACCCTTGAAAAAACCTGGCGCAGAGAACGCACCACAGAAAACATGTCAGCCCTCAAGATCGCCACCCGTGAACACCACCAGCTGATCCGCTCCACCAAAAGGACATCATTCAAAGAGCGACTAGACAACAACACCCACAACAGCAAAGAACTCTTCCTCGGACAATCCCCTTCCGCCTGGGACGACTCCTGGTGGCCCACGGCTCTGGGCACCGCACCAACCCCCTCAGACCACGCACGCAACCTCGGATTCATCATGGACCCCCTCCTCACTATGACCAAGCAAGTCAACGCCGTCTCGTCATCATGCTTCAACACCCTACGCATGCTCCGAAAAATCTTCAGATGGATCCCCGCCGAAACCAGAAAGACAGTTACCCATGCCCTCGTCACAAGCCGTCTGGACTATGGAAACACCCTACACGCAGGGACCACCGCAAAGCTACAGAAACGTCTTCAACGCATATAGAACGCCTCCGCACGCCTCATCCTCGACATCCCTCGCCACAGCCACATATCCGCCCACCTGAAACACCTGCACTGGCTCCCCGTCAACAAGAGGATCACCTTCAGGCTCCTCACCCACGCACACAAAGCTCTCCACAACATGGGCCCCGAATACCTCAACAGCCGCCTCTCGTTCTACACGCCCACCAGTCAGCTTCGCTCAGCCAGCCTCGCCCTCGCCACCGTATCCGCAGAACCACCGCAGGAGGAAAATCCTTCACCTACCTGGCAGCCAAAGCATGGAACTCCCTCCCGCACACCTAAGAACTACCCAGGACAATCTCGCCTTCAGGAAGCGCCTCAAGACATGGCTTTTCGAGCAGCAGTAACCCACCCCCCCCCAGCGCCTTGAGACCCTCTTGGGTGAGTAGCGTGCTCTACAAATGCATTGATTGATTGATTGATTGATACAGCAACCACACCAGCTGATGAGTGTGTGGACTGGTGTTTGGCTGGCACTGCCAGCCAAGCATCACCCCACGCATACCGCCAGCGAAGTGCCACCCCATGCACACCGCCAGCCAAGCACCACCCCAATAACACCGCCAGCCAAGCACCACCACACGCCAGCCAAGTGCCACCCCACTCACACCGCCAGCCAAGCACCACCCCACTCACACCTCCAGCCAAGCACCACCCCACGCACACCGACAGCCAAGCACCACCACACGGCAGCCAAGTGCCACCCCACTCACACCGCCAGCCAAGCACCACGCCACTCACACCGCCAGCCAAGCACCACCTCACGCACACCGCCATCTCTTTTTTTTGTTTTTAAACAACAAAGAAACCACTAATTAGAAATAAGTACAAAACTACAAACACAAAAGCTCTAACTGAAAACATGACAGTAATGCCAACTGTGAAACTGAACATATAAAAATATAAAACAGCAGCTTACGCTCACGGAATTTCCCAATAATTCTTCTGTGTGTGGTAGCTCCTTAAACAGCCGCCCACACACAGCCCAGGCTTTGAAGGACAATCAGGGCAGTACATCTTAGTCTCCTTCCTGATACCTCTTCGAGCACAGACTCTACATCTCTTAGCAGGAAAGTTTTTTTTGACCGTGGGAGGAAAGTGCTCAGCAAAGTGACGATCTTTCAATCTAGCCACATCCTCCCCCACTGCTTCTCCAGGAACTCTTGCTTGTTCCAGCACAACAAGACTAGCTATGATAGACTCCTGAAATTTCACAAATGTCATCCTTGACTCTGGTGAACTATCCTTGAACACAACAAAAGCATTAAGGGCCATATTTATACTTTTTGACTCAAAACTGCGCTAACGCAGTTTTGCGCCAAAAAAATTAGCGCCGGCTAACGCCATTCTGAAGCGCCATGCGGGCGCCGTATTTATTGAATGGCGTTAGCCGGCGTTAGCCGACCGGCGCTGCCAGGTGTGCGTGAAAAAAAACGACGTACACCAGGCAGCGCCGGCGTAGGGAGAAATGGCGTTTGGGCGTCCCAAAATGGGGCAAGTCAGGCTGAGGCAAAAAAATCGTCTTAACCCGATTTGCGCCATTTTTTTTGGGCGCCCAGACGCCATTAACATGACTCCTGTCTTAGCAAAGACAGGAGTCATGCCCCCTTGCCCAATGGCCATGCCCAGGTGACTTATGTCCCCTGGGCATGGTCATTGGGCATAGTGGCATGTAGGGGGGCACAAATCAGGCCCCCCTATGCCACAAAACAAAATTTAAAAAAATACTTACCACAACTTACCTTTTCTTCCCTGGGATGGGTCCCTCCATCCTTGGGTGTCCTCCTGGGGTGGGCAAGGGTGGCAGGGGGTGTCCCTGGGGGCAGGGGAGGGCACCTCTGGGCTCATTCTGAGCCCACAGGTCCCTTAACGCCTGCCCTGACCCAGGCGTTAAAAAGAGGCGCAAATGCGGGGTTCTTTGCCCCGCCCACTCCCGGGCGTGATTTTTGCCCGGGAGTATAAATACCACGCACATGCCTGGGAGTCATTTTTTAAGACGGGAACGCCTACCTTGCATATCATTAACGCAAGGAAGGTGTTCACGCAAAAAAATTACGCTAACTCCATGAACTTTGGCGCTAGACGCGTCTAACGCCAAAGTATAAATATGGAGTTAGTTTTGCGTCGAATTTGCGTCGAAAAAAACGACGCAAATTCGGCGCAAACGGAGTATAAATATGCCCCTAAAAGTTGTCAAGTGGAACAGGTGAACCGCTAATTTCTTATACCAAATATAAGTTTTACAAGCAGCAGTGTAAGGTTCCAACCTCTGATCTACTCTATCAACACCACCCATGCACTTGTTATAGTCCAAAATGCACACAGGTTTGCGCACTTCAGCAACTTACCCCAAACAGCCACAGGTGAAGTACTCTCATCATGGATGGTAGTTAGCATGCACACATCCCTCCTGTCTACAAATTTCAGAGCTAGCAGCTCATCATTTCGCCAGGCACTGTCCCTTCTCAAGTTTTTTACGGACAAGCTCTCTTGGATAGCCTTTCCGATTAGAGCGGATTGTGCCACAAGCAACAGTGTCCACTCTGAACAACTGAACTCCAGTGTAGAAGTTATCTACATATAAATGGTGATCTACCAAGTTCCCACACAATTTTCTCACTAACTCCAAAAGTGGGTGGACAACCAAGGGGGTCAATATTGGAATCCCTACCAGTGTAGATCCAGAAATTATAAACATATCCTATACTACTTTCAGACAGCATATACATCTTAATTCCATACCGTGCCCTCATACTAGGAATGTACTGCCTAAAAACCAAACGACCCTTGAACAGGACCAAAGACTCATCTACAGATATTTCTTTGCCTGGAACATAGTTCTCTGAAAACCGATCTACCAAATGATCAAGGACAGGTCTAATCTTAAAAAAGATGGTCAGAATCAGGTTGATCTCGATGCAAGGCTAAAGCACTATCTACAAAATGCAACATTTGAAGAAGAAGCTCATACCGTTTATCACTCATGATGGCAGTAAATATAGCAGTTGCCATCAAGGGACTAGTAGACCAATATGAAGACAGTGATAGCTTCCTTATCAGCCCCATCTAAAAAGTTAAACCCAAGAACATTTTCAACTCTTCCAGATTTGTGGTAATCCACCGGCTAGCTCTAGAGTGTGGGTTAACTCTTGCAGCGTTGTCCCCCAAATACTGCCCTGCATACAAATTAATCTTCTCAACAATCTCTTCCAAAAATATATTGCCCATAAACAACTCAAAAAAGTTGACGGGCAAAAAGTTTTACGTATTAACTCGACACCCTGGGAAACCAGTAAATGCAGGCAACTGTGGCTGCTCCATGTTTGGTGCAACCCACGTGTCAGGTCTTCCAATGGGCAGCCTTTCAACCGCTGGTTCCTGCACCATTGGCACATCAGTGTCCTCCTCTAAAATAGACCTTTCATCAGCACTGAGAGTGGCTTCATCATCAGATGATTCCTCTCTGACAGAAGATTAACTTCCAGAATTTTGCACTTCGTCCTCTACCTCAGATGCAGTCAGTCTCATAATCATGGTCAGAAGACTACTCAAAAAGCACACCAACAACCTGCTGAGCGGTCATCCTATGGCTAGCCATGATCCTTCCTACAAAAATTAACTGGACAAATGCACCACCAACAACCAGCACTGTGTAAGATATGTAACAAACAAAGTGTGGCTTTATCACTAAGAATTATAAGCTCAAAAACTATACCGCTCACTTGCCTGAAAAAGCTTGACTCACCAGCAACTACGCTGCACAGCCACAGCAATTACCAATGATATCCCACTACAAAGAGAAAAAAAAGCAAATTAGACATAAGACATCACTATAATCATTGTGCATAAATCTCAGGACAATTTCACACACAATCCTGCATTCAGTACACCACCTACAAACATGTCATTCATGCATGGCAACAATACTCCTTTGGAGTACATTTATTTACTTACCTAAAACATGCAACTATGCATACCGCAGGACAGCCACTGCCAAAACTACAACAAGTCACAGCAAAGGAAGCAAAAGCTTTGAACTAGAACAAAAAGAAGAAATAAACTGTTGTTATCATAAATGCAAATACTTTGTCAGTTGCCAAACACCCAGCCACCAACCATTTCTAAATTTTCCCTTGTGTCTAGTGTTCTCTGCTTGGGGGGCAGATGGGCTTAAAAGAAATAGGACTATCTGCCCCTAAGGAAGGCAGAAATGCCATAGAATATATTGCCCCCTTTGGAGGGCGACCCTTTCCCAAGGGGCCCCCCCCACACAAAACACACACATGATCCCTGGCACAAAGTGGATTCTGCCCCCCTTGATGGCAGATGGGCCTGATTTTTTTTTTTTTAATAGGTTGATCTTCCCCCAAGGAGGCAGAACTGCCCAATACTGCTTTTTGCCCCTTGGTGGTGACCCTTGCCCAAGGGGGCGCCCCCCAACACAAAATGAAAAACCCTGGCATCTTCATGGTTTCTGCTCCCCCTGGGGGCAGAAGGGCCTACAAAAACTAGGCCAATCTGTCCCCAAGGGGAGCAGAAATGGCATAGGTTACATTGCCCCCTTTGGTGGGGGCAGCCCTTGCCCAAGGGGCCACCCCCCCACACAAAGCACACACACACACACACACACACATGATCCCTGGTGCTAAGTGGATTCTGCCCCCCTTGGGGGCAGAAGGGCCTAAAAAGAAAATAGGCTGATCTGCCCCCAAGGGGGGCAGAACTGCCCAATAGTACTTTTTGCCCCTTGGGAGCGACCCTTGCCCAAGGGGGCACCCCCAACACAAAAAAAGGAAAATAAATCCTTGGCATCTTCATGGTTTCTGCTCCCCCTGGGGGCAGAAAGGCCTACAAAAACTACGCCAATCTGCCCCCAAGGGGGGCAAAAATGGCCTAGATTACATTGCCTCCTTTGGGGGGCGACCCTTGCCCAAGAGGCGACCTCCCCACACAAAGCAGACACACACACACACACACACACACACACATGATCCCTGGCGCTAAGTGGATTCTAACAAAATAGGCCGATCTGCCCCAAAGTGCTTTTGGGCCCTTCGGGGCAACCCTTGCTCAAGGGGCCGCCCCCAATACAAAAAAAACTACCAACAAAAAACAATCCCTCGTGTCTAGTGGATTTCTGCCCCTCTTGGGGGCAGATCGGCCTAACAATAAGGCCAATCTGCCCCAAGGAGCGCAGAAATGACAAAAAATAAATTGCCCCCAAAGGAGAGCAACCCTTGCCGAAGGGGTCACTCTCCCACGCAGTAAACACACTAATTCCCTGGTGTCTCGTGGGCATTCCTCCTGCCCGATTGTATGGTGATCGGGCAACAGGAATGCTCAAAGAGACATTGAGGGAAAGGAAAACCCTTTCCTTTCCCTCAATGCCTCTTTCACAGGGATCCCACCCCCCCCCCACCTGGAGGTAAAAAATTACCTCCTTTCCCTGAAGATGCGCTCGAAGCAAATGGCTTACAATGCGTCTTTGCTCCCTTTCATGATGTCAGTGCGCAATCACGCGCTTATGTCATGGGGGGGTGGGGGGTGACCCTCAGGGAGAGTGCTAGCGCTTCCCCCGAGGGCAGTGAAATGGATGCAATGTTTACGTCCATGGCACCTCACAGGCGCAGCCATGGACGTAACCATTACATCCATGGCGTGCAAGGGGTTAAAGCTGGAGATCACTGATATATCTCATACAGAATCGCTATTTGGAAGTGATGCCCACAACATGACCCTTTCAAAAGTTGCTTGATATGGAGTCACAAACCCATTTCAGTAGTTGGTATAAAAATTAACTGAGTTCTAAAATACCTTTACGCTCAGATTTAAGAATGGCTAGTGCCTCTGTGCGCCACATTAGTGTCAATCTTTTTCATGCAAATGTGGCTCAATGAGACCAAATTCACCACACCAGATTTAAAAAGTGGCGCAATGCATGCATTGTGCCACTTTGTAACCCCCTGCGCCACATTATGCCTGCTCCAGGCATATAGTATGTAAGGGGGGCATTCTACGGTGTGGGGGAGCAAAGAAATGGCACAGTGGAATCTATGAGATTCCACTGCAACATTTTTGGTGGCTATTTTTATTGCCTGCACAGAGCAGGCATAAAAAGGGGGCACACCATTATTCTTAATAATGGGCCCCTATGTACTTTGCAGGATTAATGTTAACATTGTTGCCGCTAATCTTGCAATGTACTACAATAGCACCAAAAAATGATGATGCTAGTGTCCCTAACCTGTGCCCTGGTGCGCCGTATGGTAAATACGGTGCACACATGGTGTCGTTAGGGGGGCACTAAGGCCCATATTTATACTTTTTGACGCAAACCAGTGCTGGCGCTGGTCTGCGTCAACATTTTTACTGCTGGCTAATGCCATTCCTATGCGCCATGCGGGCGCCTTATTTAAGGAATGACGTTAGCCGGCACTGCGGACTGGTCAGAGTAAAAAAAAATGACTCAAACCAAGCAGCGCCGGCGTAGGGGAAAATGGGGGTTGTGCGTCAAAAAAAGGTGCAAGTCAGGTTTGAGGCAAAAATCATGCCTCAAACCGGACTTGCACCATTTTTTGATGCACAACCCCCACTGAAATGACTCCTCTCTTAGCAAAGACAGGAGTCATGCCCCCTTGCCCAATGTCCATGCCCAGGGGACTTCTGTCCCCTTGGCATGGTCATTGGGCACAGTGGCATGTAGGGGGACCCAAATTAGGCCCCCCATGCCACTTTAAAAAAAATAAAAAAAATACTTACCTCAACTTACCTGTACTTACCTGGGAAGGGTCCCCCCATCCATGGGTGTCCTCCAGGCGTGGGCAAGGGTGGCAGGGGGTGTCCCTTGGGGCAGTGAAGGGCACCTCTGGACTCCTTCCGTGGTCAGAGGCCATAGAAGTGAGCCCACAGGTCCCTTAACGCCTTCCCTGACCCAAGCGTTAAAAAACAGCGCACCTCAGGATGTCAAAATGACGCAGGAGTATAAATAAGGCGTACAGGCCTTAAAGTCATTTTTTGGGTGGGAATGACTACCTTGCATTGCATGCAAGGCAGTTTCCCGCAACCAAAAAATGATGCACACGGGGAATTGTGACGTCCACGGGCTCGGGCAACAAAGTTTAAATATGGTGCACAGTTTGTGTTGAATCTGTGTCAAAAATTTTGACGTACATTCGGCGTAAACAGAGTATAAATATGCCCCTAAATTGCATAAAAGAAGTTGCGTTACATATGATGCTGCGCAACTTTTCTTTCATTTGGGCCTTAGTACATTGTAAAAAACATATTTACAGTTGAAGAGATTGAACTGTTTGTGACTGTAAAAACATGAATTACATTTGGCTGTACATTCCTTCTGAGCAAGACCACAAACACCCCAACTGCTACAGAAAGGCATGGTGAAATTTTTAAAGACTTAGGCCCATATTTATACTTTTTTAGCGCCAAACGGGCGCCGCTTTTTTGATGCAAAAGCGGTGCAAACTTACAAAATACAGTTGTATTTTGTAAGTTTGCACCGCTTTTGCATCAAAAAATGACGCAAATGCGGTGCTAAAAAAGTATAGATATGGGCCTTAAGGTACATTTTTAACAAGGGTATAGTAATGGTAACCCAATTGTGGTTGTACATTTTTTGACAGACCTTTTGTGTGTGGTTGTTCTAACTACTCAGATAGGAGTATGCCATGTGAAAAGTCTTTCAGCATTTCACAGAAAGTCAAAAGCGGACAAGCCATCCTTGGCTGGAGTTATGGAAGTGTTTCCTCTGCTACATTGGCAGAAGTGTGCCCCACCTCTAGATGCCTAAATCACGCCTTTATCATAAAGAAGAAGCTGACTCTTGAAGTGTGACTCGTGCACAGTTGTTAGGCTGACCACCTTCCTCCACGTCATTACGGGCACAGTTTCCAGTACTAGACTTCTATTTGATAGCCCAATGCATTCTGGGTGTTATAGTCTTCTTTTGGTACTATTGAACTAATGAGACTAACACCTAAAATCCATGATTTGTATATGAAAAGTTCAGGACTGGAGATGGTGCTATAATGAGCGGGAGTGAGGTGCTCACCCTGTCCTTACTTTGATGCAGGCAAGGGGGAAATATGAACAAGCATTTGAAAGGCAATAGGTCTCGCATTTGCTTGAGTTAGAGCTATTGGCATTGTAAATCCATAACTGGACTTTTCTTGCTGCATAAATTGGTTAACCCTGCCTCAAAATTAAATCTTTCCCTGACATATAATTCCAGTAGCCCTGCATATAGCTAAAGCACTTCCATTAACCTTCTTCCTCTATCTGCAACAAAAAATGAAAATGCTGTCATTTAGCATCCAAATTTAAATCTGCCATGCTCATTCCACTAGAATACCACTTTCACCACCCCACCATCAGAGTTGCTGGCTGGCTAACACAATTCCTCAAAAAAAGACACAAGACAGCCACAGAGGAGAAATAAACTAGACAGGTCACCCAAACATATCAAGAGTGTTCAAACAGTCATAATATAATAGGGATGTTAAGTTGGCCTAAATCACGGTGATAATTGTAATAAAGAGATATTATTAAAACATATACAATTATCATATAAACCTTTGCCAGAAACTCACTTTTGGCATTAGACTGTAATGCTCAAAACAGCCCCTAGAGGAGACCATAGAAAAATTATCATTTGTAAGAAACCTGGTCATGTAGGCATATTGTTAGCCCCTAGAGGGCATAACCCAATGAAAACAAAACAGGAGAAAGTAATGCAGTGTGACCATATACTAGGCCGCTAGAGGGAGCTTTTAGGGGTAGCAGGCCTACTGCAATAATATTACAAACAATGCCTTTAAAACAAAACATCTCCCAGCTGTAAAACACAAGTTCTAGCAATGAGAAGGCTTAAAAGACACTGAATGGTGGGAAGGGTTATTATTTTGGGGTGCCCACTGACCTAGTATGGGGACCCAGAGATGATATAGCCAGAAAGAGTGTTTTTTGCCTAAGACCACCACAGGTCGAGTTATGAGCAAAACTGTTTTGGAAAAGTAATGTCCTGCAAAGCATTACGTGGTGAGTTTTTGTGCCTTGAATAATATAGTTTGTCAACTGCAATGCTCAATACAGCCCCTAGAAGACACCATAATAAAAATAGCACTTGTAAGAAACATGGTCCTGTAACCCTACAGGTAGCCCCTGGAAAGCACAACCACACAAAAAAATTGGAGAAACTAATATAGAGTACCTGTATGTTTAGCCCCTTTAGAGCACAGTTCATTATGCATTTTGAAAACTAGCAGTCCTATTGCAATATTACAAACAAGATCCATAAAACATAACTTCTCCCAACTGTAAAACAAAGTTTTCAGCCATGGGGGAGCTTAAAAAGATAATGAATAGTGGTAGGTGTTATTATTTTGGTGTCCCCATTAACAGTGTGGGGACCCAGAGATGATGTAGACACAACAAACACATTGTAGTCAATGTTTTGAAGGTGGTGCCATCGTCCAAGGACCACTACAGGCTGAATTATGAGCAAAAGTGTTTTGTAAAAGTAATGCCCTGTAAATCATTATGGGGCAAGTTTCCATACTACAAATATTTTAGCATGTTAATATGACTGTAAGGTTTAGAACAATCCCTAGAGAACACCACAATGAAAATATCATTGTAAGAAACATGGTCATGTAAGTATATAGTTAGTCCCTACAGAGAATACTCACACAAAAAATGACATTAAATAACACACTGCAACCATATTTTCTACCCCTGAGGAACATTAGATATTTGCAGAAGTAACAAGCTGACAGTAGTATTACAAACAATGTCATTAAAAGATAAACTATTCCAAGCTGTAAAGCAAAAGTTCCAACCATGAGAGTGTTTAAAAATAGACTGAATGGTGGGAGGAGTTCTTATTTTGGGGTCCCCACTAAAATAGTGTGGGACCCAGAGATGATGTTGAAAAAAGAACACGTTGTTCTGAACATCTTATAGGTGGCCCATTGCCCTAGGACTACCACAGGCTGAGTTATGTGACAACATGTTTTGTAAAAGTAATGCTCTGCAAAGCATTATAGGTGAGTTTCCAAAGTGCAGTGAATATTGTAGTATTGGCTCTCCCACTGTGCCCAAAAGCCCCTTTAATTTTCTGTTTTATGTAAAGCATTTAGCAATTCCAAAAACACAAAAAATTACTCTTGTTAGGTACCTTTGAACAATGTGACCAGAGCTTCAATACCACCCATTGAGTTCCCAAGGTTGTGCCTGTTTGCGGTGTGAGCTGCATGGCCGCTATGCAGCTCGAAGGGGAGAGAAAAAAGAAAGAAAAAAATAGGTTGCCCACGCTAAAGTACATTGCAATTGTGCAATAATCCATGTAACAGGTTCAATCTGCAATGTGTGAGAAAAACAGCCTCAACGTGGAACAAACGTAAAGCATTTACCACTTACATTAAGTGCTTTTTGAAAGGCGAGCCCCGGAACAAATGTAAGGGATGGGGTGAGATGGGTGTGGTTAACAGTCCACAATACTAATCAAACAGATCAACGTGTTTGCACTCCCGACCTAAAAAGGAAACAGCTGTTAATGTTAGGCACCATGCAACAATGTCTATTTTGCACATGTATTCTTTAGGCTGGTAAAATATTCCCAATCCTCAGCGCCTTGCCGCTGAAACTGATTTTGTCTGCACATGATTTCATCATAAAAAGATGTGTTTTTTTTTTTTTATTTACTGCATGACCATCGATGGCATATATACCGCCCGTAAATTCTCATTGGCTGGTAAACCCATGTAATAAACATGCCAGACAATGTAGCCCGGTGCTTTTAAAGGCTTCTCTCTGTTCCTGCTTTGTCTGCCCGGGACTAGCCCTCCGATCTGTCAGCCTAACGAGGCTGTAACTTGTTCTGTAATGTCCTCTCATTTCCTACCTGATTGGATCGAAAGGCCTTGGATACGCGGAAAGAGAGTTGAATCGAACAGCGGATACATCTCTTGTATGGTTCAATTACACTATGAAGTCTGATATATATTACTGCTGTTTTTCCAACTTCGCTCCCCCTCTCTGTTGTTTATTTCCCTTGACCCCATTCTTTCAGTTCACTTACAGCTTGTTCCTCGAGCCGCTGCTGTTATTCCTGCGTTCTTATTTTAGCTTTATCAGTTCTCCAACATTTTCTTTATTCGGCATTTCCTTTGCTTTTTCTTCCCTCTTTCTGTTTCTCTTTTTAGTTGTTTCTTCCCCTTTCTTAAGCTTATTCTCCATGCCTCTGTTTCTCATGTGACCTTGCTTATTTTGTTTTTTTTCGTTTTCTGCTTCTATCTCTCTATTCTTTTTTCTTTCTTCTTTCTTTCTTACCTTCGTTCTCTCTATCTCTTCCCCTCTTTCCTAGTTCCACCCCGTCTCTTTCACCTTTACCTACTTCCCTTTCCCCATCTCTCTTTTGCTGTCTGTTTCTAAAAAATGTATTTGTTCCCATGGCTAACCATATGTTCTCCTCTTTCTGCAGAACATCTTAATTTCATTCTTTATTTTTGGAAATTCCACTGTATTCTTCAGCTACAAATCACTGCTCATTTCCAGCTCTGTGCCTCATCCTATTGACTAAATGATAATTTATCTTTCCCATTTTCTAACCCTCCATACTACTCTTTTATCTAACAGTTATAACTCTCTCTCTCTCTCTGTCATTCGTACCTTTAATCCTCTCTCTCCCTCCCTATCCCTCCTCAGATTTCACACTGTTTTAACCTCATTGAAGTTTGCTTATTCATTAAATGCGCCGTTGTGGTCAGAGAAGCCATCATGAAAACACCATTTATCCAGTCCTGCTAAACATTTCAAACCTCTCATAAATATTTTTCACAATTCCGCCTCACCAGAGGTCACAGTGAGGACAGTGCAACCTTTGGCAGCGGGGCAGGATTATCTTCCAGTTGAAAAAGGGGAAAATGCCTAGTGCCGCGGGCTATGTTCCATCTCAGAAGCCCTGCGGCACCAACGTAGAATTTTTCATTAAAGAGTTTCCATGCAGTTATAAAAAGACCTATGGTGTATTTTTTATCCATTTTCATGAGCGCACCTAGCGGGCGAGTGTCCTCAAGATATAACTGACACATTAATCAATGAGGGATTTAGTCTGATGTTTTATTTTGAGGAATTTATTCCACATGGACTTTGAGGGAGTTGGAGAGCTGTGGAGAGGAGGTGGTGTGTGGATTCTGAGTACGAATTTCACCAATGCCATTTCCTTCCTGTATTACCCAGCGCTTGCGCCCACCTCGCACTCTTAAAAGTACAGACGGGCACAGTCATCTTCCGTTCCCTTTTATTGCATAGTCCTTGTCACGCTCTGACTGACCAGCAGGTGCCACTGCTGCCTACTTGATTCTTATATCAGTCAAGTTCCATTTTCTGTCCATTAGGTAAAAGGGATTTAACATTCTGGCCCATATATATACTTTTTGACGCAAACCAGTGCCGGCGCTGGTTTGCATCAAAAATGTTACAGATGGGTAACAGAAGTCCCCTGGGCATGGCCATTGGGCAAGGGGGCATGACTCCTGTCTTTGCTAAGACAGGAGTCATTTCCATGGGGGTTGTGCGTCAAAAAATGGCGCAAGTCCGGTTTGAGCTATGATTTTTGACCCAAACCTGAGTTGCACCATTTTTTAAGGCACAACCCCCATTTTCCCCCACGCCGGTGTTGCCAGGTTTGAGTCATTTTTTTTTACTCCGACCAGCCCGTAGCGCCTGCTAACATCAATCCTTAAATAAGGCGCCCGCATGGTGCGTAGGAATGGCGTTAGCCGGCGGTAGAAATTTTGGCGCAAACCAGCACCGGCACTGGTTTGCATCAAAAAGTCTAAATATGGGCCTAGGTATCTTAAGACATTTTCTCACCTTGGTGTTTCCTGACTCTCAAAAACAATAGCAGAATAGCTGGACAACAAGTGGAAGTCAGGTTCGGAGTGGAACACAAAATTGGGCCTGGAACTAAAACAAAAGTGCCCCCCCACACCTTTTACTAATTAGGGAGGTAAAAGGTGGTGCGTTTTCAAATTGGGGAAGTTTTGAACATGTAAAGAAATGCTGTTTAAGTATTTTGCAAGTCATGGAAGACTGCATGAATTTGAGCTTGCTGCAGGTAATGCTTGTTTTAATATTAGTTACATTAACAGTAAGAACCGACCCAGCAGAATTAAAAGCACAGACCCACAAGCAGCACAAAAACATCTGCCGGACCACCCCTCGGACACTGCCTGATTGCCCTGTAGGCCAGTCCAACCCTACTGAATAGTGAGCATCAGTGCCTCTGCGACACCTATTCCCCAACAAATACTGTACTGGTACTTACCACCTTAGTCCACCTGCTCCCTTAAAGAGGCCATTATATGTTATGCACTGACTATATTGCATCACTGCAGAAGAGAAAGCCGTCCTTCATCCTCCCGCCCCAGCCAGGCTCAACATACCATGGCCATTCCCTCCCCCTGCACTATATAGTTATGTTATGTTATGTTATTTTAGGGGTCTATGGAGCTGCGTTATGTTGTGTTGTATTAACCTCATGATGTATTGTGTAGTGTCGCACTGTGCTGTCTTGTGTTGTAATTGTTTAGCTCTTTCAGATAGACCTTTGATTCCGGTTACCCATGGCCAAAATGACACTTCTCTATGCAGTTCGAACCAGCAGCCCCCACTCCTCACAAAGAAGAGACAGGTGGCTCCGGTCACCCTCTTGTCTGTTAACGATTACTTCTGATTTTCTCCTGCTTCCAGCTATCCTGTACCCAAATTACCTCTTGGTATCAATGCTGCATGAGTGACCATAGCCTCCAGGTGGCCTTTACCCCTTTTCATTGTCTGCCTGTTCTCCATTGGCACTCTTAGATTGCCCTCCTCTGACTGACCATGTAAGCACTGTACATGTGGATATATGCTCTAAAGGATCCCCATCAGCTCCCCCTTTGTCAGGAAGCTGTGAGTCATGGCAGCATTTTTTATGCTGGTTGCTCCATTGGCTCAAATAATGCCGTACAGTAACTAAACATAAAGTGCATGCTCAGCACAAGTGCCTCTGCACCCACAAGGTCCTCAACAATTGCTGTACTATGAACTGAAACTGTTGTCTGCCTCCTTCCTTCAGGAACTCAGTTAATTAAAGACACTATGGGCCACATTTAGCCATTTGAGGGGTCCCTGCCAGGTGAGTGGAGGATGCGGTCTCCCCTTCACTATTGCAGGACCAACTGTCCATATTTTGAAATCCTACCTTCTTGCCAGGGATCTCTTAACCGGTAGGGAAGTAACTGTACCTTCAGATCTATGTTGTTTTCGACACCTATGCATTTCTGTTTATTTTTTTAAAACAATTCCTCAGTCAAAGGCCCTTATGCTCAAGGAGCTCTCTCTCCGTGTGTCAGTAACATTACTTGACTTCCATGCCTGGGACCCCGCCGGCCTTGTCTTCATAACATTTCCAGGCAGCAAAATCTAGTGATGGGTACTCCATCTTGAAAAGGGTGGGACAGCCATCATTGTGACTAAGTGAACTGCTAGGTCAAAGGTTTGCACTAGAGGAGCTGAAGTACCACTGGTTGAAGTAGCTGATTCCCCTATCTCTAACTGGGACAGGGAACTCCGAGATTGGCATTGTGGGTGAACTACCAACTAATGTGGTTAACTCGCTCCACAAAACTCTAAATGACCACCTAAATTTCATTGCAGCATCTAAACATACGGGGGGCTTCATGTGCTACTGCAGTGCTATGTTAAGTTATTAACATTTGTATAATGCACAGTCTGCAGTGTGGTACTGTATGGTATATGAGGATGCCTTTCGATTCCATTTTATGGATTTTCAATGTTAGAGTTCTTGCATCACGATATAACTCTGATATTATGTTTTGTTCTGTCACATACACTGTGGCCTGAATTTTTGGTTGCGTGTCATTGGGTGTTGCATCGCCTTACAGAAAATGTAAGGCCTCAGTTTATACTTTTAGGTGCAAAACTGCAGGAGTGCAGTTTTGTATGGAAAAGTATAGCGCCAGCTTGCGCCATTCCTGAGCACCAGCTGGGCACCAAATTAATGGAATGGTGCAAGCCGGCGCTCAGCTTGAGCTAGCATCAATTAAAATGACACTAGAGGGGTGGGAGTGGCGGTACGGAAGGAGGAGGTTGTGCCCCAAAAAATGACGCTAGCCTGGTTAGAGGCAAAAAAAATGTTTCTAACCAAAATATGCCATTTCCTGGCGCACAACTACCAAAAATATGACTCCTTTCTTTTTAAAGACAGGAATCATGACCACCACTCCAATGGCCAGCACAGGGGACAAGTGTCCCCTGGGCATGACCGCTACTCCCTGTGCCATGCAGGGGGGCCCAAGTTAGGGCCCCCAATGGCACTTTAAAAAAGAAAAAACATACTTACCAATACTTACCCTGCTTGCCTGGGATGGGGTCCCCCATCTTCTCGTGTCCCTCTGGTGTGGGTGGAGATGTTCCTGGGTTGGGCACCTGTGGACCTATTCCATGGTGCCGGACCATGGAAATGGGGTCCACAGGTTCCCTAACACCTGGTCTGACCCAAGTGTTAAATAAAGGTGCTAAGAAAGCTTAGCACCATTATTTAGTCTCTCCTCCCACTTGTGTGTTATTTTTGCAGGGGCGGATAAATATGGGGCTATGGGGATATCACAACTTTTTTTATGGGAACGCCTACCTTGCATCTCATTGACGGAAGGTAGGTGCATGCATCCAAAAAATGGCACAAACACCTATATTTTGACGTTAGACATGTCTAATGTCAAAATATAAATCTGGAGTTGAGTTTGCTCCAAATTTGCATAAAAAATGATGCAAATTCAGCGCAAACAGGTTATAATTATACCCCTTAAATTTATGTTGAATGATTGGATCAGTGGTGTAACAAAGACCCCCGCGGTGCAAGGTGGGGGGCGTGTTCCGGGTGGCCCCTCTAAGCACAATAGAGCTCCTTACTGAGTCCGGAGGCGGGGCCCTCCATGTACTTTGCAGGGGGGGCCCTCCGGTTTCGATACACTACTGGGCTGGATGACAAACTATCTACAGGTATATTTAGTAAAGTACAATGTTTACAGCCATGAATGATATCTATGAAAGTAAAGTGTAGGAAGTTGGCTCTGTATGTGCTATTTCAAAGTAAGGAATAGCATGCACAGAGTCCAAGGGTTCCCCTTGGAGGTAAGATAGTGGAAAAAAGAGATAATACTAATGCTCTATTTTGTGGTAGTGTGGTCGAGCAGTAGGCTTATCAAAGGAGTAGTGTTAAGCATTTGTTGTACATACACACAGGCAATAAATGAGGAACACACACTCAGAGACAAATCCAGCCAATAGGTTTTGTTATAGAAAAATATCTTTTCTTAGTTTATTTTAAGAACCACAGGTTCAAATTCTACATGTAATATCTCATTTGAAAGGTATTGCAGGTAGGTACTCTAGGAACTTTGAATCATTACATTAGCATTTATACTTTTTACATAAAACACAATAAGCTGTTTTAAAAGTGGACACAGTGCAATTTTCACAGTTTCTGGGGGAGGTAAAGTATTGTTATTTTTAACAGGTAAGTAAGTCACTTACAGGTCTCAGTTTTTGGCCCAAGGTAGCCCACCGTTGGGGGTTCAGAGCAACCCCAAAGTCACCACACCAGCAGCTCAGGGCCGGTCAGGTGCAGAGGTCAAAGAGGTGCCCAAAACACATAGGCTTCAATGGAGAGAAGGGGGTGCCCCGGTTCCAGTGTGCCAGCAGGTAAGTACCCGCGTCTTCGGAGGGCAGACCAGAGGGGTTTTGTAGGGCACCAGGGGGGACACAAGTCAGCACAAAAAGTACACCCTCGGCAGCGCGGGGCGGCCGGGTGCAGTGTGCAAACACGCGTCGGGTTTTCAATGGTTTTCAATGAGAGACCAAGGGGTCTCTTCAGAGGTGCAGACAGGCAAGGGGGGGGCTCCTCGGGGTAGCCACCACCTGGGCAAGGGAGAGGGCCTCCTGGGGGTCACTCCTGCACAGGAGTTCTGTTCCTTCAGGTGCTGGGGGCTGCGGGTGCAGGGTCTTTTCCAGCCGTCGGGAAATAGAGTTCAGGCAGTCGCGGTCAGGGGGAGCCTCGGGATTCCCTCTGCAGGCGTCGCTGTGGGGGCTCAGGGGGGACAACTTTGGTTACTCACGGTCTCGGAGTCGCTGGAGGGTCCTCCCTGAGGTGTTAGTTCTCCACCAGTCGAGTCGGGGTCGCCGGGTGCAGTGTTGCAAGTCTCACGCTTCTTGCGGGGATTTGCAGGGGTCTTTAAATCTGCTCCTCTGTAACAAAGTTGCAGTTCTTTTGGAGCAGTGCCGCTGTCCTCAGGAGTTTCTTGTCTTTCTTGAAGCAGGGCAGTCCTCAGAGGATTCAGAGGTCGCTGGTCCCTTGGAAAGCGTCGCTGGAGCAGGTTTCTTTGGAAGGCAGGAGACAGGCCGGTAAGTCTGGGGCCAAAGCAGTTGGTGTCTTCTGTTCTTCCTCTGCAGGGGTTTTTCAGCTCAGCAGTCCTCTTCTTGTAGTTTCAGGAATCTAAATTCTTAGGTTCAGGGGAGCCCTTAAATACTAAATTTAAGGGCGTGTTTAGGTCTGGGGGGTTAGTAGCCAATGGCTACTAGCCCTGAGGGTGAGTACACCCTCTTTGTGCCTCTTCCCAAGGGGAAGGGGTCACATCCCTAATCCTATTGGGGGAATCCTCCATCTGCAAGATGGAGGATTTCTAAAAGTTAGAGTCACTTCAGCTCAGGACACCTTAGGGGCTGTCCTGACTGGTCAGTGACTCCTCCTTGTTTTTCTCATTATTTTCTCCGGCCTTGCCGCCAAAAGTGGGGGCCGTGGCCGGAGGGGGCGGGCAACTCCACTAGCTGGAGTGTCCTGCGGTGCTGGCACAAAGGGGTGAGCCTTTGAGGCTCACCGCCAGGTGTGACAGCTCCTGCCTGGGGGAGGTGTTAGCATCTCCTCCCAGTGCAGGCTTTGTTACTGGCCTCAAAGTGACAAAGGCACTCTCCCCATGGGGCCAGCAACATGTCTCGGTTGTGGCAGGCTGCTGGAACCAGTCAGCCTACACAGATAGTCGGTTAAGGTTTCAGGGGGCACCTCTAAGGTGCCCTCTGTGGTGTATTTTACAATAAAATGTACACTGGCATCAGTGTGCATTTATTGTGCTGAGAAGTTTGATGCCAAACTTCTCAGTTTTCAGTGTAGCCATTATGGTGCTGTGGAGTTTGTGTAAAACAGACTCCCAGACCATATACTCTTATGGCTACCCTGCACTTACAATGTCTAAGGTTTGGCATAGACACTGTAGGGGCACAGTGCTCATGCATTGGTGCCCTCACCTATGGTATAGTGCACCCTGCCTTAGGGGTGTAAGGCCTGCTAGAGGGGTGACTTATCTATACTTGCATAGGCAGTGAGAGGCTGGAATGGCACCCTGAGGGGAGTGCCATGTCGACTTACTCATTTTGTTCTCACCAGCACACACAAGCTGGCAAGCAGTGTGTCTGTGCTGAGTGAGGGGTCCCCAGGGTGGCATAAGACATGCTGCAGCCCTTAGGGACCTTCCTTGGCATCAGGGCCCTTGGTACCAGGGGTAACATTTGCAAGGGACTTATCTGGATGCCAGGGTGTGCCAATTGTGGATACAAAAGTACAGGTTAGGGAAAGAACCCTGGTGCTGGGGCCTGGTTAGCAGGCCTCAGCACACTTTCAATTCAAAACATAGCATCAGCAAAGGCAAAAAGTCAGGGGGTAACCATGCCAAGGAAGCATTTCCTTACATAAAGCAAAGAAACATGAACTGAAACAGATAGTTATTGTTAGCGTGTGTGTGAGAAAGTAGCCTCTTTCTAGCCTTGTTACCCCCACTTTTGGCCTGTTTGTGAGTGTATGTCAGGGTGTTTTCACTGTCTCACTGTGATCCTGCTAGCCAGGGCCCAGTGCTCATAGTGAAGACCCTATGTTTTCAGTATGTTTGTTATGTGTCACTGGGACCCTGCTAGTCAGGACCCCAGTGCTCATAAGTTTTTGGCCTATATGTATGTGTTCCCTGTGTAGTGCCTAACTGTCTCACTGAGGCTCTGCTAACCAGAACCTCAGTGGTTATGCTCTCTCATTTCTTTCCAAATTGTCACTAACAGGCTAGTGACCAATTTTTACCAATTCACATTGGCTTACTGGAACACCCTTATAATTCCCGAGTATATGGTACTGAGGTACCCAGGGTATTGGGGTTCCAGGAGATCCCTATGGGCTGCAGCATTTCTTTTGCCACCCATAGGGAGCTCTGACAATTCTTACACAGGCCTGCCACTGCAGCCTGAGTGAAATAACGTCCACGTTATTTCACAGCCATTTTACACTGCACTTAAGTAACTTATAAGTCACCTATATGTCTAACCTTTACCTGGTAAAGGTTAGGTGCAAAGTTACTTAGTGTGAGGGCACCCTGGCACTAGCCAAGGTGCCCCCACATTGTTCAGAGCCAATTCCCTGAACTTTGTGAGTGCGGGGACACCATTACACGCGTGCACTAGATATAGGTCACTACCTATATGTAGCTTCACAATGGTAACTCCGAATATGGCCATGTAACATGTCTATGATCATGGAATTGCCCCCTCTATGCCATCCTGGCATAGTTGGCACAATCCCATGATCCCAGTGGTCTGTAGCACAGACCCTGGTACTGCCAAACTGCCCTTCCTGGGGTTTCACTGCAGCTGCTGCTGCTGCCAACCCCTCAGACAGGCATCTGCCCTCCTGGGGTCCAGCCAGGCCTGGCCCAGGATGGCAGAACAAAGGACTTCCTCTGAGAGAGGGTGTTACACCCTCTCCCTTTGGAAAATGGTGTGAAGGCAGGGGAGGAGTAGCCTCCCCCAGCCTCTGGAAATGCTTTGTTGGGCACAGAGGTGCCCAATTCTGCATAAGCCAGTCTACACCGGTTCAGGGGACCCCTTAGCCCTGCTCTGGCGCGAAACTGGACAAAGGAAAGGGGAGTGACCACTCCCCTGACCTGCACCTCCCCTGGGAGGTGTCCAGAGCTCCTCCAGTGTGCTCCAGACCTCTGCCATCTTGGAAACTGAGGAGCTGCTGGCACACTGGACTGCTCTGAGTGGCCAGTGCCACCAGGTGACGTCAGAGACTCCTTCTGATAGGCTCGTTCAGGTGTTAGTAGCCTATCCTCTCTCCTAGGTAGCCAAACCCTCTTTTCTGGCTATTTAGGGTCTCTGTCTCTGGGGAAACTTTAGATACGGAATGCAAGAGCTCATCCGAGTTCCTCTGCATCTCTCTCTTCACCTTCTGCCAAGCAATCGACTGCTGACCGCGCTGGAAGCCTGCAAACCTGCAACATAGTAGCAAAGACGACTACTGCAACTCTGTAACGCTGATCCTGCCGCCTTCTCAACTGTTTTCCTGCTTGTGCATGCTGTGGGGGTAGTCTGCCTCCTCTCTGCACCAGAAGCTCCGAAGAAATCTCCCGTGGGTCGACGGAATCTTCCCCCTGCAACCGCAGGCACCAAAAAGCTGCATTACCGGTCCCTTGGGTCTCCTCTCAGCACGACGAGCGAGGTCCCTCGAATCCAGCGACTCTGTCCAAGTGACCCCCACAGTCCAGTGACTCTTCAGTCCAAGTTTGGTGGAGGTAAGTCCTTGCCTCACCTAGCTGGGCTGCATTGCTGGGAACCGCGACTTTTGCAGCTACTCCGGCCCCTGTGCAATTCCGGCGGAAATCCTTTGTGCACAGCCAAGCCTGGGTCCACGGCACTCTAACCTGCATTGCACGACTTTCTAAGTTGGTCTCCGGCGACGTGGGACTCCTTTGTGCAACTTCGGGTGAGCACTGTTTCATGCATCCTTGTAGTGCCTGTTTCTGGCACTTCTCTGGGTGCTATCTGCTGCTGAGAGGGCTCTTTGTCTTGCTCGATGTCCCCTCTCTCTCTTGGTCCAATTTGCGACCTCCTGGTCCCTCCAGGGCTACAGCAGCGTCCAAAAACGCTAACCGCACGATTTGCAGCTAGCAAGGCTTGTTGGCGTTCTTTCGGCAGGAAAACACTTCTGCACGACTCTTCACGGCAAGAGGGATCCGTCCACCAAAGGGGAAGTCTCTAGCCCTTTTCGTTCCAGCAGAAACCTCAGCTTCTTCTGTCCAGTAGAAGCTTCTTTGCACCCGCAGCTGGCATTTCCTGGGCATCTGCCCATCTCCGACTTGCTTGTGACTTTTGGACTTGGTCCCCTTGTTCCACAGGTACCCTAGATTGGAAATCCACAGTTGTTGCATTGTTGGTTTGTGTCTTTCCTGCATTATTCCTCTAACACGACTTCTTTGTCCTTAGGGGAATTTTAGTGCACTTTGCACTCACTTTTCAGGGTCTTGGGGAGGGTTATTTTTCTAACTCTCACTATTTTCTAATAGTCCCAGCGACCCTCTACAAGGTCACATAGGTTTGGGGTCCATTCGTGGTTCGCATTCCACTTTTGGAGTATATGGTTTGTGTTGCCCCTATCCCTATGTTTCCCCATTGCATCCTATTGTAACTATACATTGTTTGCACTGTTTTCTAAGACTATACTGCATATTTTTGCTATTGTGTATATATATCTTGTGTATATTTCCTATCCTCTCACTGAGGGTACACTCTAAGATACTTTGGCATATTGTCATAAAAATAAAGTACCTTTATTTTTAGTATAACTGTGTATTGTGTTTTCTTATGATATTGTGCATATGACACTAAGTGGTACTGTAGTAGCTTCACACGTCTCCTAGTTCAGCCTAAGCTGCTCTGCTAAACTACCATTATCTATCAGCCTAAGCTGCTAGACACCCTATACACTAATAAGGGATAACTGGGCCTGGTGCAAGGTGCAAGTACCCCTTGGTACTCACTACAAGCCAGTCCAGCCTCCTACAGTGTGTGACATTATCTGTTCAATTATTTCTAACTAATATGGGGTACGTGCCCTTATGCCGTTGAATTTTTTGACTCGTTCAAGATGATCACACCATCAACCCTGCCCATCAAATAAACATAATCAAATATACAATACAATTTATTAGAGTCAGTAATGTTGCACACCATGACCCATTTGGTCACGAATAACCACACCTTTACTATTGTTTAAAATGTTTATTTCCCTATTTTAAACAGGCTAAGGTTACATAAGTTAGTCTCAAAATCACATGACACAAGTATAGCAACAACACAGGTTGACCAAGACGTCTAAAGAATCGTAATTTTATCAAAGCAACTATCACTATAGATTCAACAGCAATGGCACAGATCAATAGCAAAAGTGATTAAGCAATGCTAATAACATACATTTGATCAGCAATTGAAGGATGTCAAGCTTGTCCTGTCAAACAGATAAAATATAAGAAACCCCTCTAACTCTGGATTAGCATTAGCATGGTGGCTTCATGCACAGGTTTTAGTTACATCAATCTGGAAACCTACTAATTGGGGCACTATCAGATGCACCAGTTGGTACCTGAAAACCAAAAGACAAAACAACAATATGGCATTTTCTAGAAGACTATTAATACCTCTCCTTAAGGGTCAGCAAGCAGAAGGTTTTTCATCAGGGGGACATCAGCATCAGGACAAACAGAATTTGGGAAAGGGGGAAGTTCAGAATTTGGGCTCTAAGTTCTCAGAATCATCAGATTTAGGGGCATATTTATACTCCGTTTGCGCCGAAATTGCGTCGTTTTTTTCGACGCAAATTCGATGCAAAACTAACGCCATATTTATACTTTGGCGTTAGACGCGTCTAGCGCCAAAGTTCATGGAGTTAGCGTCATTTTTAGGCGTGAACACCTTCCTTGCGTTAATGTGATGCAAGGTAGGCGTTCCCGTCTTAAAAAATGACTCCCAGGCATGTGCGTGGTATTTATACTCCCGGGCAAAAATCACGCCTGGGAGTGGGCGGGGCAAAAAACCCTGCATTTGCGCCTGAATTTAACGCCTGGGTCAGGGCAGGCGTTAAGGGACCTGTGGGCTCAGAATGAGCCCAGAGGTGCCCTCCCCTGCCCCCAGGGACACCCCCTGCCACCCTTGCCCACCCCAGGAGGACACCCAAGGATGGAGGGACCCATCCCAGGGAAGAAAAGGTAAGTTGTGGTAAGTATTTTTTTGTTTTTTTTTGTGGCATAGGGGGGCCTGATTTGTGCCCCCCTACATGCCACTATGCCCAATGACCATGCCCAGGGGACATAAGTCCCCTGGGCATGGCCATTGGGCAAGGGGGCATGACTCCTGTCTTTGCTAAGACAGGAGTCATGTTAATGGGGGATGGGCGTCGTAAAAAAATGGCGCAAATCAGGTTAAGGCGATTTTTATGACTCAACCTGACTTGCCCCATTTTGAGACGCCCATACGCCATTTTCCCTAACGCCGGCGCTGCCTGGTGTACGTGGTTTTTTTCCACGCACACCAGGCAGCGCCGGTCGGCTAAAGTCGGCTAACGCCATTCTATAAATACGGCGCCCGCATTGCGCTTCAGAATGGCGTTAGACGGCGCTAATTTTTTTGACGCTAAACTGCGTTAGCGCAGTTTAGTGTCAAAAAGTATAAATATGGCCCTTAGTATCTAAGGCAGGCAACAAAGCTCTTTAGTCTTTAAGCATCAAGCGCAAGGTAAGCACCAGCATCATTGCATGGAGCATAAGAAATCAACTCAAATAACAAAGTACCAGGACGCCAGTAGACAAAGCTGACAAATGTCAAAGTGACAGAGTGTCAAAGTGACAGGATAAATCTCAAAATAATGGCTGAGAAACCCCAAGTGTAGTGCGATTAAATTAAAATTGTCTCACATTGTCATTGGTCAGAAACGTTTTGTGATGAAGATTGTCCAATTACAGATTTACACATATCAGAGATATTAAATAAAGTGCACACTTTAATGATTGGTTCATCTCAGTTTGCATGCAGGCAGTCGATACAATAAAAATCAATTCTTGAGTTCTTCCCTCTGGCATCAGAAGTTTTGCAATTCATGTCTATGAGAACACTATTTTACCATACGCTTCGAGTCAACCATTACAATACTGTACATACAATTTCAAACTGCAAACATTTCCTCAAGAGAATAACATTTTGTTAGTGCACGTTTGGGCAAGTTGAAGAATCAAACAATACAGTAGGTATACAGCGGACATGAGATCTACTTATGTAACTATTCCATAATAATTCACAGATAGTAAGTTCTAGCCGGGGCTTTGGAAAACTTGAGGCTTTTTTGTTAGCACAAGTAAATTTCATAATGTTTAACTGCAAGTATGACAGAGTAGTGCATTTTAAGAAATATTTGCTTTCAATACATTTTAACAAGTTATTAGTGAATACCTTTTCATAAATGGCGGCCATTCCAGTAGGCACAGTTCATGTTACAAATTAATTTTCACATTAATACGCGTGTGTGTACTTCTGTCTAATGTTTTCTTTGGATTTGGTAGTGGACATCTCCTTAGGTATCAGTGCTGTAGGGGTATCCGTGCTGTGCATTAAAAATATGTACATTGGGTGTGCTGTCTTTTTTGTGCTTTTGTGTGACATCTCATAATGACAAGTGAAGTAAATAATGGAGTAAATGCCAACTACATAGCACATCTGTGCATTGTTGATTGCGTTGTTCTGCATAATTAGTTTTTCACTTCTGTGGTTTTTCTGTTTAGCATAATCCAGTGGGCAGTTTTTTGCCAGGAGTATGAATGCCCACTACATGGTATACATATGCCTTGTTGGATGTAGGAAAGGTGTGCAGCTAATGAGTTCTATTGGATGTTTGAGTGAGTTGTATTTTGGTTCCTTGTGTTGTTGGGCTCAATGTGATATGTAGCTACAGGACTTACCTGTGTTGTCTATGTGTAAGGTGCTTGGTGGAACTTGTTCTATTGTTATTTTGTGTCACAGACTTTTTGAGGACAGTACTGTTTAACTCAACCTAATAACTGGTGATGTGGCATACCTTTCTTTTGGTGGATGTGTGTATGGTGTGCAGTTAAATTTGTTCGATTAAATGTTTGTATGTGAATTAATTTCCTTTAATCCATTTTTATAAGCACATTTTGCTGGCAATTGCCACCAAGATATAACTGACACTTCCATTGACAAAAGCTGTACTTTTTTGTGTGTTGCTTTTGGACATTAATTCCATACTGGATTCTGAGACTTTGTGTCCCATTTAAGTGTTTGCTGTAAGGATACTCCGTAGCAAAAAGAAATATGTTTGGGGGAACGGCTCTGTCATGTTCACAAACTGTGTGTGAAACTTAAGAAAGCATTGACAGGAACCACTGGCTTGTCCATCATTTCCAAGGGCCCACTTTATATTTTGGTGGGCAGAGGTTACGTTTGTAGATAGATGGAGTAAATTACTCCGTCGTCTTGATGGAGTTCCTGCCCACTACATTTAGAAATGACTGACAAGTCAGCTGTCATGTTTTAAGCATCGGCAGGAACCACCATCACATAATTACTCCAGCACCCTGATGGACTAAACCTCTTCGCACCAAAATATAAATCAGGTTCCTTGTCCTTTCTTTAAACTACAAATACACCATCCACAAATCTGACTGATGTGTCTGTTCATTGTGGGCTATTGAGGAGGGTTGGAAGGTGGAATTACGACTCTGGTTATGCATAAGTGAGCTGGGACCAGGCCTAGAGCGTCAATATTCTGAGGGGCGCATGAAGCTGTGTGCATTAAGGAACTCTCAGCAGTGGTGTTTGTTTCTAAGGCTACATTGAATTATTTCTTGAAAAATCCTGAAAAGAGTGATCTTCAATGGAAGTGTTGGGCAGAGGCGGATACAAACTGGGTACCCACAGGGAGTTTTGAAAGCCACTTTCCGTGCCTGCACTTTGGTCCTTGTAGCCTATTGAAGTCCTCACTGGAGTGGGACTCCATCCCCAGCCTTCTCTACGAGTGAAGGGGCCAGGACGTATTAACGCTATTCAAAAGCACCAGAGGAGTCCCGCAGCTTGCAAGCTTTGAAAGCTGGTTTCCCTGCCCACACTTTGGTCCTTTTAACCTTGTGAAGTCCTTGCTGGGGTGGGACTTCATCCCCCAGTATTCTCTATGAGCAGGAGGGGCCAGGGCCTGCTGACCCACTTCTAAAGCACCAGAGGAGTCCTGCATTGTGGGACGTGGGTGGGACACACCTGGTTCTGTGTCTGCATCCAAGGCATCCAATGCAATGTCTGTTGCCTAGAGGACCTGTTTTGTGTCGGGCAATGCCTCCCCAGTAGGTTTCTTTCCCTAGCTAACAGGTTCAACATAATCATTGGGGGAAATTTTAATGCTAACCTGGGGACCAACAATACTATGTTCCAGCCATTTGAAGTACTTAAAACTGATTGTGTCCCTGGGGTCACAGATGCTGGGGGCATTAGGCTCTATAAATATGTCTTAGACTTTGGAATGGTGAATGTGATGGAACTACTGGGTTCTCCGGATACATACATACCAACCTTTACTGGTAGAGGCTGGGGCACCATCATAGATTACATATTTACCACTCCCGGATGGGTGGCTTCATACACTCTGTTACCATGGCCCCAGCAGCCACAGTGACCACAACCCCACCAAGCTTTTCTCAGCCTTCCCTTGCCTTTGGACAGTACTTTAAGCCATGGGGTCACACATATCAAGGCACATGATAAAAGGATGAGGATTAGGTGGCATGTCATAGATTACTCTAGCTTCTGTAGTCTGGTGATAAAATCTAACATTTCGCTTTTCATGAAGTCTCCCTTGGTATTAGATTGCCCTTGCAGCTCCATCATAGTTGCTTTTGGATATTTGAATTGTAGTATTAAAAACCTTTTAACCTGCAGTGCACCCAATAGGGCAAATCTAAGCCCTTCCTGGTTTAATGATGAGTGCAAGAGAGCTAATAAGCAGCTGCATGCAGGTATTGAAGATATTCACAGGGACAGGACTCACCCACAGGCCTGCTTTTCTCATTACAAGAAGGCCAGCTTTGATAGAAAGATAAAGGTTAAAGAAGAATTGTGGGATAGCCTAGTCTTAGCTCTTGAACCAGGGATACGCAGGGTTTCTGGAAAATTGCAAATCGTTCAAAACTACCTGACAAATTAATAGATGGTCTGGGGACTAGCATTAGTTCTGAACACTGGGTAGATCATTTTGAAAGCTATCTATTCCTTGACCTCTGATATTGTCACCGGCCATACTGAGTCTCCTATATTTTTCATCCTTGAATATTATATTTCATCAGCTGGCGATATATGAGACTATCTGTGCAAGCCCCTCTATGAGGTCCCTGGTCCAGATGGGGTCCCTCTACAATACGGTTTTAGAGAGGGCTTGGGCACCATGGAGCAATGTCTCAACCTTTATTTCATTATTAACAAGTACGCAATAGCTAAGGAAGAGGTTTGGTTTCTGTCATTCATGGACCTTAGCAGAGCCTTTGATAGGGTCAACTGCAGTAAACTATGGCAGATACTTTTGGAGCACGTCCTTGAAAAGGATTTGTTTAACTTTCTGCAAGCCCTATATTGATGGGTCAACTCCTCTGTACAGTATGTGGCAGGGGGAGAATGTACAAGTACCTTTGCATTACAGTGGGGTGTCCTACAAGGGTGCGTCCTTGCCCTAATTCTCTTCCTTGTGTATTAATGGTTTGAAAACGAATTTACAATCTGAGGGAAAGGATCTTCCTAAGATTAACTCTACCCTAGTCCCAGCCCTACTTTACGTGGGCAACGTTGTCTTGATGTTACGTATCCCTAATAGGTTGCAGGGTATAATTAACAGATTTATCACTTTTATGGACAATTTAGATATTAACTTGAATACTTCTAAAACTAAATACATAGTTTGTGCCCAAAAAAACTGTCAAAACGGGATCCCTCTGGATGCAGAGTAAACACGTAAATAAGGTCATCAATTTCCCTTATCTTGGCATTCCAAAAATTCCAGGGTCCAACAACCAAGGCTACCAACGTTTTAGCTACTTAGTAAGGGCCTTTTTTGACTTTGCTCAACGTGTTGGCAATAGGCTGTTCAAGCCAACCTTTGAAGTTTATTCAAGAAAAAGCTCACTAGTATTAATGTACGGCACTGGGCTCTGGGGCTACACGGAGGTCTCCAAGGTCCAGGTGGAGGAGACGGTTTTGTCGGTGCTTGTTAGGTCTCCCCTGCTCGACCCCACATTCTTTCCTGCATGAGGAACTAGAGCTGACGCATATATGAGATCACATTAAGGTTGCACCCCTAGCTCTTTGGATTTCAGTCTGGTCCAACTGTCACTCTGGCTTCAATAAGGAAATCATCCAAGACTGTTTGAGGTGCGAGAAGGGTATTTTTATTCTTTGGGTAAATTATGTGAAATCCGTTGCAAGTGTCATCAGCTGGAAATAACTATTTCCCTCCCCCCACATCCCGACCAATAGATACATTATCAAATACCAGGCACTATTTTTTAAACATATGACCTGAATCCGAGAGCAAGAGAAATTGAAGAAAACTTCCCTGAGAGATTATGCCCTGATCCTAACAACACCTTTCCCTGAACCATATCTATCATGGGCCCCCAGTCCATGGTAAAAGTCGCTCTTGGCTAAATTCTGTCTAGGATCAATCAGGTCAATGCTTTGTTTCCCTGTAGGCCAGTTTGACAAAGCCTCTATCCTCATGTGTCCCTGTGACGAAAATTTAGTTCAAACCCTGAAGCACTTTTTATTTTTCTTTAAATATTATGAGCATCTAACAAATACGTTTTTAAAACCTATTCATGAATTGTATGGTTTTACTCAGCATATGTCTGCTGTACATTTTCTTTGCCAACTTACAAACCCTAACATCTGTTTTTGTGTGGGCTGTTTTTTAATGCCAGCCACCCGCAAACGTAAAATATAGTCTTCTGGGCATTTTTTATCCTGAGACTTAATGGAGTATGCTTGTGTATTTATTTTACACTTTGCACATCTGATAGCCATTTTCTATGCTGACACCTAATAGTTATGTTTGTTTTGTATCTTTTATGATCATTTGTTTTAAATGATCGAATAAAGAATTAAGTTGAATTGACTCTGGTTATCCACCTCCAAAATACTACTTCACTGCTGTCATTACATTCAGTTGTGTCCAACTCTCACAAATAAGACAGAAGACCATAGTTACCCTCTGTGTCTAACAAACAAAGTACAGGTTTCTCCTGTTGTTGAACCAGTTCTATACCCTGACTGGCCAGTAAATATTACTTCTCGAGAAGTTTCTGTCTCCTCCATGTGAATGTCAATCCTGTTTCTTTTTCGTTTATTAGATGTGAAAGTTTTACCATTCTCTTCTTGTTCCTGGTGCGAAGGGGGGCAATTACACAAAATGCTAAACCTTCATTTAGCGCTATATCTTAGCATCCAATTCATTCTTCATCAATATTTGAGGTGTTAATTTATTTCATGCTAAAAATAGCTTGAAAACCGAATTGCCATGAACTAATCAGTTGTGCTTGTTCCTGTTGTTCCTCTGCTCCCACACTATAATCTTGTGTATGAGCAACATAATTATGTGATGTGGTGTAATGGCATAATTGTGGGAATTTTAAGTAACAAAATTCCAAATCTAGTCCTCATTCAATGCCCTCCTACAGAGAATGACCACACAAAATAACTGCTGTATGAGGTCTTCCCCATCTCCAAATGTTGACTGACAGCTAGATTGCATGGCAGCACTTTGTATGCCAGACAGCTCAATTAACAAGAAATCAGATGCTCCCACCAAGGCCTCATCAAAACCCCTACTGCCACCTGCTTACCCAGATCCTCAGCCAAAGCCATGCACTGTGTGCAATGTTCCATTGTCGCAAAAGTACTTATTGTCACCACTCTGTCACCCCCTCTCCAAGTACAGCTCAACTTTGGCTTCTTCAGTTATTGTAAAGATCAAGTCCTACTCCTCAGTTGGGCCCTATGAGACCAGGTTTTTCATATATCCGTGAGGCGTTTAGACCAAGATCTCAATACTGACAGTTTGGTTCCTACAAATCGGGTGGCAGACATCTCATGTAGCTGTTGGCAGAGGCACCAATTACCATTATGTAAAGAGCATGGACCCCAAAAAGACAGAACGTAAGCGGCAATTCCATAGTTTGGTTGTTTTCTTTTCATCATAACATGCTTTCGTTCCCCACAACCTCTGACCCCATCCAAATCTCCAAATTGTATGCCTCAAACAACATATACTATAAAAAGTGATACATTTTGATTCATCGTGTACAAAAAATGATAACACAATATTTTGAATGTTGTTTACTTTCCTCGATCAAGTTTTTTTAATGCTGCAAAATAGTGGATCTTGCATAGGTTTCTTGTTCGCCTATTGCAGAATGTCCTAGAATATACTGTGCTGTTGCAACCACTAAGCAAACTCCATCTATTGCAATATAATTTGGTAGGTGGTGGTGTACAGTATCTCAGTGTTGACAGTACAGCTGCATCAAGGCTGCATCCGAGCAGATGTTTGTGTTTTATTTATTTATGTAATTCGTCACAACCCTTAAGTAATCGATCTATCGGAAGGCCACCGCCCTATGCCTTGTTGCACTGCTCAGCCCTTCCAGTTAACATGGGGTGGGAGCCTATTTTTCTTGTTTACATTACACGCCGTAGCACTTTTCCTACGGCAATGAGGAGTCGGAGGATTGAGTACCTCTAAGAGATGAAGGGAATGATCTACAGTTTGGCCAAGCCTGCTCTTCAGTTTTTGCGAGGCGTTCACTACCTTACTTTTCTATGTCACCTGTTTTAAGCTGCCATAGCTCAAGTACCACACAGTATAAGCTGATGAGGACCAAGTTGTTCTTGTTCAACATAGTGCTGGAAACGAAGGTGATCCAGCAGGATTCTGAATCGGATCTGGAAATTCTGGCATCTGGAACTGCTGTATTAAAACATGATGACTGTGTCCTGGTGCAATTTGAAATCTGCCACTGTTAGAAATGGGGTCTTTGGTTAGCAGTCAGGTTACCCCCTGTCCAAGCAAGGACCCTCACTCTAGTCAGGGTAAGTCACAGACAGTCCAAATTATCCTGTGCCCACCCTCTGGTAGCTTGGCACTGAGCGGTTAGGCTAAACTTAGAAGGCAATGTGTAAAGTATTTGTGCCATAAATCGTGCAATAGCACGGTATAAACACCCCCAAATTACACCAAACAGGTTTAGAATAATATAGAATATTTATCTGGGATAAAATAAGGTCAAAACGATCAAGATTTGATAAGTACACATTGAAATATCACTTTTGAGAATGATAAAAAGAGTCTTAAGTTCTTAAAAGCAATAAGTGTCTCTTGTAAGCACAAAGTACCTGGGGCCATATTTATACTTTTCGACGCATAACTGCGCCAACGCAGTTGTGCGTCAAAAAATCTAACGCCGGCTAACGCCATTCTGAAGCGCCATGCGGGCGCCGTATTTATTCAATGACGTTAGCCGGCGTTAGCCGGCGGAGCTGCCTGGTGTGCGTAAAAAAAAATGACGTACACCAGGCAGCGCCGGCGTAGGGGAATATGGAGCTTGGGCGCCAAAAAATGGGGCAAGTCAGGCTGAGGCAAAATTTTCGCCTCAACCCTATTTGCGCCATTTTTTTGGACTCCCAACCCCCATTGAAATGACTCCTGTCTTACCAAAGACAGGAGTCATGCCCCCTTGCCCAATGGCCATGCCCAGGGGACTTCTGTCCCCTGGGCATGGTCATTGGGCATAGTGGCATGTAGGGGGGCACAAATCAGGCCCCCCTATGCCACAAAAAAAAAAAAAAAAAATTACTTACCTGAACTTACCTTATGTTCCCTGGGATGGGTCCCTCCATCCTTAGGCGTCCTCCTGGGGTGGGCAAGGGTGACGGGGGGACCCTGGGGCCAAGGGAGGGCACCTCTGGGCTCCTTCCGAGCCCACAGGTCCCTTAACGCCTTCCCTGACCAGGCGCTAAAAAACGACGCAAAATCGGCTGGACGTCATTTTTTTTTTACCCGCCCACTCCCAGGCTTCATTTTTGCCCGGGAGTGTAAATACGGCGCACATGCCTCAGAGTCAATTTTTTAGACGGGAACGCCTACCTTGCATATCATTAACGCAAAGTAGGTGTCCACGCAAAAAAATGATGCAAACTCAATGGACTTTGGCGCTAGACGCGTCTAACGCCAGAGTATAAATATGGAGTTCGTTTTGCGTCGAATTTGCGTCAAAAATAACTACGCAAATCCGGCGCAAACGGAGTATAAATATGGCCCCTGGTTTGTGTCTAAATTATCTGCAAGGGACCGTAGAGAAGGAGATGGTGTGGAAAACGGGGAGCTGTGCATCGGTTTCTCCGAGCGCACACAGACGATTCGTCAATAGTTTTCACACAACCAGGACTTTGTGTCGATTTCCGGCATGCAGATTTGGATCCTCTTTGGATTTAGGAGGCAGATCATTATGCTGTCTACTTTATGCAGATGACATAATCATTTTAGATCGTACCCCAACGGGGCTTAATAATAGGCTAAAAGCCCTCGAGCAATATCCTGAAGTGCACTTTTTAAAGATAAATTGCTCGAAAAGTAAAATCCTTGAAAGAGTAACCTCTTACACATTTCTGGGTTAAATTGTCTGTGGGAATCTCAAAGAAAGAGAGCATATTAAGCATAATCAAAGAAATGCCCAATCTCAAGCCAATGGTTTGAATACCCTCTTTAGAGCAACGGGCAGAAGGCATTTTAAGCATCTCTTAGAGGTATATCGGGTATAGATACCCCCGTCATTACTGTATGGTATTGAGCATATTGCAGTTTCTAAGTGGATCTTTCTCAACAAACTCGAGGGATGTGTTTTAAGAAATATTTTAACTGTAAACTCTGCCTTTTCTGCACCGTTACTAAGACTTGAGTTGGGCCTGCGTAGTGCTTTTATGTAAGGCCTGGCCGCAACCATCCGTTGGATGTTTAATGTGATGCCGAGCTGCGATGATTCCTTGCGGTCACTGCTAAAAAAAGAAATATTAGCTGGTCACAAAGTAAAATATACCATCAGTAGGAACTTCTTATCTGCCATGGATCTCTTACAACTAGATCCATCTGCAATCTTTACCCTCTCACCAGCACAGCTTAAATTCGCTCTCAGGAAAGCAACTTGGGCAGTGAGTTTCATCCAGGATAGTCAGGCCTGTACACATAGACAGAGTTTCCATATAATAGCCTACCTTACCTGGAACTTGCCTCATGGGGTGAGAAGATTCTGGCTCCTGCTGCAACAGGGGAAGCTTCCCCTGAACACATTACAAGCAAAATTGTTTGGCTCCTCTGCCATTTGTAATCTATGCTATAATGGTGTTCAGGATTTGATGCATGTTGTCTTAATATGTTCGACCTTATTGCCTTATCGTCGCAAGTGGTTGCGCCCCATCTGTCTATCTCTTTCACTTAGATCTGCTTCTAATTTATCTCAAGCCTTATTTATTCCGCCTAATGAAATGTTTTGTGCTAAAGTTTTCAATTATTTTAAGTGTTTTTTAAATTTGTATTCATTTATTTCAATCTGTTTATCTAAGTTTAATTCATTTGTTATTTCTGATATTTCTTCTCATTGTGTATTTTATGTTTTTATCTTATGTGGATCTCCATCGGAGTTCCGTAACATAAAAAACGTTGAACTTGTGGGGTATTTGTATGCCCCAGGGACGATGCACAGAAATCCTGGGTGCGCAGGATGAAGTCACAACAACTGCGCCATTCCGGTGGGCGATGGGGGGAAATTTCTGTGGCCCGACATGCCCTGCGTCAATTCTTCTCACAGGAAGTCGGGCTGTGTCGTTCCGGCTCGGCTATGCGTCGATCCAGTGGGCCGTGCATCGAAGTTGTGGTCTCAACACTGGCGCTGTGTCCATCTCCCCTCGGGGAGCCGGGCTGTGTCATTCCAGTTCAGCGTGCGGTGATTTTATCATTGCGATGCAGGCTATGCATTATTTCTGGCAGGCCATGCATCAAAATTTAGCCGCACAAGGAGTTCTGTGCAGAGATGAAGTCTTTTTGGCCCTGAGACTTCAGGAAACAGTAGGCAAGCTCAATCCAAGCCCTTGGAGAGCACTTCTCAGCAGAGCCAGAGGGCAGCAAGGCAGCAGGGCAACCACAAGGCAGCAGTCCTTTTCAGCAAAGCAGTCAGGTGAGTTCTTTGGATAGCCAGGCAGCTTCTTTTGGCAGGTTGCAGGTTCTGGTTCAGATTTTCTTCCCCAGTGGTATCTTGTCCAGAAATGTCTGTGTTGGTAGGGTCAGAGACCCTGTTCAAATACCCAAATGTGCCTTTGAAGTAGGAGAGACTTCAAAGAGTGGCTTAGAAGTGCACAAGTTCCCCTTTCAGTTCCATCCTGTCTGCCAGGGTCCCAGTAGGGGGTGTGGGAGTCCATTGTGTGAGGGCAGGCAACAGTCCTTTCACATGTAAGTGTCAGGCCCTCCACACTTCCAGCCCAGGAAGACCCATTCAGTATGCAGATGTATGCAGGTGTGGCTGAGCATCCTGTGTTTGGGATTGTCTTAGTGGAATGCACAAGGAAGCTGTCAAGTAACCCAGCCACACGTGGATTGTAAGGCACAGAAAGATTTAAGTGCAGAGAAATGCTCACTTTCTAAAAGTGGCATTTCTTAAAAGTAATAAATAATTCTACTTCACCAGTCAGCAGGATTTTGTATTACCATTCTGGCCATACTAAATATGACTTTGTTACTTCTTTCAGATCAAAATCTACCACTTAAACAGTATATAGGCTAATGTTAGCATATGAAAGGATCAGGCCTCTCAGCAGTGTAAAATGAATTTAGGAGTTTTACACTACCAGGACATATAAACTACACAGGTACGTGTCCTGCCTTTTCCATTCATAGCACCCTGCCCTATGGGTTACCTAGGGCCTGCCTTAGGGGTGACTTATTTGTAGAAAAAAAGGGGAGCTTAAAGCTTGGAAAGTGCTTTTAAATGCTTTTAAATGCCAATTCGAATGGGCAGTGAAACTGCCCACACAGGCCTTGCAATGAGAGGCCTGAGGCGTGGTTAGGGGGCTACTTATGTGAGTGGCACAATCAGTGCCGCAGGCCCACTAGCAGCATTTAATCTACATGCCCTGGGCACATGTAGTTCACTTTTACCAGGGACTTAGAAGTAAATTAAATAAGCCAATTGGGTATGAGCCAATGTCACAATTTTTTAAGGAAAGAACACATGCATTTTAGCACTGATTAGCATTGATAAAGGGTGCAGAACCCTAAAGCCAGCAAACATGAGATCAGAAAAAGAGAAGGAGGAAGGCAAAAAGTTTGGGGTGACCACCCTCAGGCTGTCAGGTCTAACAGCCATGATTTGTCTGCTTTGAGTTCAGAGCAACAACCTACACGATGCAAGGAGGGTCTCTTATTTTCAGTTCCAGCTGGGTGCAACATAAATACCTCCTTAAGGTCAATCAACACTCTACAAGTTTCAGCTTGGCCACAATGTAGGTGGAGCCTAATACATTCATGTCAGTGACATTGAGGAAGCAGAAAACTCAGATTTTCACTTCTCAAGTGCTTAAAAGATAAACTGTAATGTGGAACTAGCTTTCTTATTTTCCCAAGCTTTCCATGTAGAGAAATGGCCTTTACAACACAGGCTGAGCCATGTGTGCAGTTTCCACACAACGCTTGCCTAAACCAGGCATCTGCCTTAACCACGCATATGCGTGTTTAAGGCAGACAGCAGTCTAGCTATGCGGATGGGCGGGAGGGGGAACAGGAAGTATAGGGAGAGGAAGCCGTAGATGTGGCCAGGTAAGTGGGTCTGGGGCTGGGTTGTGGGAGGCTAGTTTTTAGGGGTGGGGATGGATTTAGGGCTCAGGGTGGGGGGCTGGGGTCAGGGTGGTTTATGGCATGGGGGAGGGTTTTAGGCCTCAGGGTGGAGGGGAAGGGGTAATTTTGGGAGCTGGGGCTGGGTTTTAGGGCTCAGCGCAGTGGAGAAGGGGCAGATTTAAGGTCTGAGGCAGGGTGGATTGCAGGGCTGGTGTAGCAGATGTTACGGCACAGGGTGGGAGGCTGCGGTGTGTGGCTTACCATGCATATTTCTTTAGCAAACATGCTTTTAAAAAGAAATTTGTTGTAAGGGCATGTGTGGTAAATAGGCGGTCATGGTTCGGACCGTGTTGTTTAGGCATGCGTGGTTGTATCATACAACCTTCAATGTAAGTTATATACATGCAATCTGTGAATGTCAGATGCAACTGTCCATCTCATTAAATATACTTACCACCACTTGTATGGAATTTACAATAAATGCTTATTACAATGCAAAGAAATCCTTTCCAGCAACCATAGAATAACAAAAGATTGAGAAAAATCTTTAAGGTCGTTAAAGTTTGTCTTCCAGTGTGCAGGCAGTACCTTGATGCCAAGTTCATAACTCACTTAGCTAATTTAAAAATAATTGTAATTCATGACGCGCAGGTCTCACAAAGCTCTATGTAACAAAAGCAGTAACCCATTGAGCTATTTACATAAAACACACATTTGTGATGAGCTTGTTAACACTGTGCTTTGCATCAGGCATGTTTACCTTCCATTCTATTTTGTGATAAGCCAAACCTGCCTATGGCTAGACTGCACACACATATCACCAGCAAGTGCATTAACTACAAGAGTTATCTTACTGCTGTTATATTTAGCAATTTGCTGTACACTCAAAGCTGTCTGCAGTCCATAATGTATTTTAAAATGCCGCCTTTTGGTGACCAATTAAGTAATCAAGAATAGATTTACTATCGTTTGTCATTCTTTCCAATTTGTTTGGGGACAGAGGTTTTGAAAGACCAAGGCTCATATTTATACTTTTTGAAACAAAAGTGCGCAAAAGCAGTTTTGTGTCAAAAAGTTTACCGCTGGCTTGTGTCATTCTTGAGCGGCAACCGGGTGCCATATTTATGGAATGGCGCAAGCCGGCATAAGTATCAGCTAGAGTCAAAAGAAAATACGCTAGCCGGGTAGGGGAGGTGGTAGTAGGGGAATATGGTGTTAGGGTGCCAGAAATGATGCTAGGCTTGTTAACGCCAATATACATGGCGTTACCCAGCCCGTTAACCAGCCTAGAGTCATATCTTGACGCAATAGCACCCAAAAATGACTCCTGTCTTATTAAAGACAGGAGTCATTGCCACCATGCCAATGGCCCTGCCCAGTGGACCAGCATGCCCTGGGCATGCAATTAGATCCAGTGCCATGCAGGGGTCCCCTTACAGCGAACCCCAATGGCACAGAAAAAAAGTAATTTAATACTTAATAATACTTACCCAGGATGGGATCCCCCATCCTTGGCATCCCTCTGGTGTAGTTGGGTGTGTTCCTTGAGGTTGGGAAGGTGTTTAGCCATGGAAATGGGTCCGCAGGTCCCCTAATGCCTGGTCAGACCCAGGTGTTAGGGGACCTGCCTCCTCCATGTGCGTAATTTTTGGGCCAGAGTATATATAAGGCGTTAGGGAGTTAGCGTGATATTGTGGATGGGAACACTCGCCTTGCAACTAATTAGCGCACGGTAGTTCGCCGCATCCACAATATGATGCTAAGCCCTATATTTTGTTGCTAGACAGGTCTAGCATCAAAATGTAAATATGGAGTTAACTTTGCACCTTTTTCACGTCAAAATAAATTACGCTAAAGCAGCACAAAGCAAGTATAAATAGGCCCTTAATGTGTAGGCTGACTCGCTTCTCTCAATTCTGCCCCTTGTAACTCTGCACCCTTTCAACAGTCACATCTTTACCCACAATTTGTGGGATAACAGTGAAAATGTATTTTATTTTCAGCTGTGGATCAATATACTACAATACAACAGGTAGCCTTTGGTGTGAACAGGGGAGAGCTAAATCCCTTGTAGTAGCCCTGCCCCTATATCATTCTCAATAACAGTTTGGCTGCATTGGAAAGTTTTTGTTAAGAGTATTATTACCACCTAGGCTGTCAGATATTACATTATACTATCTGCATTGCCTTTGTGACTTTTAGTGCCACTGAGAACTAGAAGAGCGTTGTCATTTTGTAGCTCAGCAGTTCTTAACTTTTTGACTTCTGTGGACCCCAAATGAATCCTTTCTGGAAACCGGAAACCCCAAATTACACAAAGTTTATGATTTGAACCTCAAAATAATGCACAAAAATACAGAAGCGAGTATACATCAAGCACACACAAATCACAAAATATTTGCTTTAATACACAGACAAAAATATGCAAAAGTCAAAAAGTAAATATGAAGAATGAAGCTTTTTAAAATATGGTTTTATTTGTAAAAACTAAAATGATATACTAGACTCTAGCACGTTACTTCATCTTTTTTGTTCAAACAGCACACTCTATCGGTGCCTACTGGTGCTTCAACTGAGGGCACTAAACATCTATACTGAATTCATTTTATTGTATTTGCACTGCTCTCATGAATCAATCTAAGGAATCAAGCTCCATTGTTAGCATCCAATTTCTACTGCCTTCACATTTACAGAGCAGTTTAAAAAGTCAATTTACATATTGTTTTTTTAATGTATGTATACCTCTTCTGCTGACGTTATTAGTCTAATCAGTCATGTACACCTTGAATTGACACTGTGGACCCAAGGATAGGAGCCACTGCTGTAGTTACTTCCTGCAGTGCACTGGACGGGAAAAAGCGAACACCTCATTTCAGAATCCCTTTTAGAGAGGCACGGGGCAAGCAGGAGCCACAGGCCCTAACAGTGGGTGTTGTGGCCTTTTGCTCCAGAGGACCTACGGGCTCTAAGGGCCAGATGTACGAAAGATTTGCGAGTCGCAAATCGGTCGCAGCGCTATTTGCGACCTCGCAAAAAGCGAAATGATATGTTCCAATGCCATTTCTGAGTTCCAAATAGCGATGCGACCCATTACCGACTCGCAAAAAGTGTGACTTGAAATTGCGACTCGCAATTAAGAAATCACAAATTGCGAGTCACAAACCAAATGCACAAGGCAGTGGCAAATTGCGACTCGTCGCAAAAAGCCTGTTTTGCACACCCAGATTTACACTGATTCCAAACAGGTGGTAACCAGAACCAAAGTCTAAAAGGAGACCCAGAAGGCATCTAGGTTTCTCAAAATGGCTGCACTATATGTGATAGCATGGAGGAAGAGAGTCCAGGCTGCCCAGCAGAGGAGGAGGACGCAGAGACAGGAGAGGATATACCGAACCAGGCAGACACTATTTCAACAAACTGAGGACGAGATTTATGATAAATACAGACTGAGCAGCGCAGTTATCCTAGAGATCATTGAACTGCTAAAACCTCAGCTTGAATGCCAGACAATGCGCGGCTGCTCCATCCCCACACAGGTGCAAGTGCTTTGCTCACTGCACCTCTTGGCCTCGGGTAGCTATCAGGATGTGATTGCTGTTGCAGGTCGGGTGTCCCAAAGTGCCCTCTCACGATTCTTCAGACGGTTCCTAGATGCCATACTCGCACACATGTCCAGATGTATATACCTTCCCAGGAATGAGGCGGAAATTAACAGCACCAAGTTGGACTTCTACAGAATTGCCAACTTCCCCCATGTAATAGGGTGTGTGGACAGGACACATACACCAATTTGCCCACTAGCAAACCTGGAATATTTGTTCCGCAATAGGAAATGTACCCACTCACTAAACATCCAGGTGGTATGAGATGCCCATAATGTCATTACTGACATTGTGGCAAAATATCCAGGGAGTACACATGATGCATACATATTCAGGCACAGTGGGATGCACCAACGCATAGAACGTGGGGAGTTTGGCAAAACACATTTATTAGGTTGCCGTGAGAGACAGGTGACTAGTGGATGCTCAAACGAGCACCAACGGCACGAAACACAGGCTGCACACAATCCAAAACCGGTCTGAATGACAGAGACCAGTCACACTCCAAATGTCTCAGGAGTGTTGTTCCGAAGTGCTGCATCATGCGTTCACGACACAGCTGCGCTGATGGGAGCGCCCACATTCGTTCTTGTTGCGGCGGGACAGCCATTGTGGAAAAACAACAGCAACAGCAAAAAGCCGGCTAATAAAGCCAAAGTGATCGGAAATCCCCCAAAAATGCTTCTGAAAATTGAATGAATAGCCGAAGGTATCAAACCGAATATGGAAAGAAGGTGTGAACAAAACCAACACCCACGGCTTTGAAACAATGTGCTAGTCCAGCTGTGCTGGACGCATTAAATATACGTCCCACGAGTTCACCAAAGTGGCTCGGAAAGTTGGTATTTAACAGGGACTGTATTTCTGCTGATGACCTTGCCACCTGAAGTGCGTAGGTCTCGCGCGCAGATGTAAGGGCCACATGTTTTTGAAACAATAGAGTCTTTAGTCTACTTAACTTGTCGAAATTCACCTTGGAAGAAGCAATGTGAGGCCAGATATCCGCTACCTCCCTTAATTTAGTGGGGGGAAACAACACATTCCCGCAGCAAGTAACGACCTTGGTGACCGAAACAACGTAAACTATTCCGGCTCGCATGCCACAACAGTCTTCACTATTGAGGAGGAGGTAGCTGCCGTTTGAAAGCACCTGGAATGTGCGTTTAATCAAGGGGACCGGAACTCCCTTCAGATAGCAAGCCAAGTTCCCAACCAAGGCATTACATGCCCCATGCAAGGACAGCTGCTTACAAATCATCGAATGGCTGGCTGAAGTCTCGCATTCACTACCGCTAAGAAAAACCTCTCTCATGCCATTGAGACATTTGTACAAGAAGGGAAGTTCCCACACCTCATGTATATAACTATCTCCCAACTTTTCATATCTGCCTACCGGAACATGTTTTAAACAAGAAGTGAATTGTAGTGTAGAAATAGGCAGATTAATACCCCCTTGTATCAACCACTCAGCTGAGGGAATCTCGGCCACAGTAAAAGGCAATCTTTCCAATTTTTCAATGTTAAGCATGACATAAGTCGCCTCATTGTTAGCCATCAGTTGTTGTTGTCGTGTCAAATTAAAGGAAAAAAATATTTCCCTGGCCCTGATGTGCTGCCACGGAACGCGACCCGCCTTCAGTGTCTGAAGTGTCCAACCCAACTGCATAATGGACCTTGTTTGACTTTGTCCATGATATAAAGAAGACATATCAGATCGTATAATGTCTATGGCAGAAGAAACAATGTTGTCAATAGTATATATTCGGTCGGACAGAGTGTGAATTCCATTATCCACAACAGCCAATGCCTTTTTCAAATTTTCCTGATCTATCTGCCTTAACCTTGCCGCAGCCTCTTGTTGGGAAAGTTTCCATATTTCATTGTACACTTCGTACAAAAAACGCATCCTACGTGGTGTCTTCGGGCCTGACAAAAAATCTTGCAAGTCAGTGTTATTAGACAGGAGAGTGAGATGTGTCTTTACTGCATCTAGCGAGAAGTATTTTAACCATTGTTGACACAATTTTCCCACACTATCTGTAGTAATAATTTCAGCATGTTCAGGTGATATATAGCGAGGGTCTGCCCGACTCGTCCTGAAACCCCCCGAGGAGGTGACAAAACGTTGATGACACCCATTGGTGTCCACAGGCCACAATAACCACCCGCCCGGACGTGCAAATGAAGTGTTAAATGTACCATTCTGGACCCAGTCTGTAAGTTCACTAAAAGTGGCATTGATATATTTCTGCCAATCCTTCATTTGTGTAGGGACAGGTATACTAGGCATATTCAATTCTCTAATTGTTGCTAAGCCCAAACAGCTAGTCTGTTGTACTGTTTCATTTAAAAAAATCATCTGGACGGGAATGAGACATGCTCTAAACAATTTTTCTCTATCCTGTGTCTGCCAATGTTTTGTTTCCTAAACACTTTTCAAATCAACATTATTTGACCAATATTCATAACCTTCAATCGACAGTCGGGAAACAAAAGAATCTGAATATATGAATTTCGTATTAGTCAACAACATTTGCTTATCTTTAGACGGAGTTAACCTAAAATAATATGACTTAGCATCCATTGGATGATGGCCAGAAAAATACGTAAATTTTTCAGAATATGTTTTAGAACTTCCCTTCGGGGGAGTCGGGCAATGCTCCCATTGCGTATAATCAAATATCGTTTTCGGACTACTTGCTTTATGTATAAAGTGGTGCCCATAATAATTATAACGAAACATGTCACCATAATTCTCTTTAAACTGGTAAACATCTTCATTCTCATAGACAGTATAATATTGTAATTCAGTCATCATGGAATCAACTGTCTTCACATCCCAATCATCAGATACAATGCCTGGTATTACGATATCATTCATAGATAATTTTAGAACATATGGTATTTGAATTATCTCAGTGGGACCGTATATATAAAACATTACTTTATCCCACACAATCCCATCCGGAATTGGTACTGCAGAAATGTTCACAAAGGACAAGTCTCTTCGAACCTTATGTGACGAAAAATGTGGCCTCAACACCTCCTCCACCTGTTCAACCGCTGATCTCTCAGGAAGAAAATGACCATGTTTCAACAGAAAAAAGGTAACGACAAACCCTATTCACAGAAAAAATGCTATCATAGTCAATAAGAGCCACAGATAGTTCCAAGGAAAAACAAAACTTTAAGCCAATAAATCAGCTTACGTGGACCTGGGTCAGGTGTTGAAGAGGCAAATGAGTCCGATAGATCATCGTTGTTGTTGGCAAAGTACCCAGAGGCAGTTCTTGTACAAGGTGCCGCTGTATTCAGTGGAGGAGTTGGTGTTTCTCGCGGTGGTACGCTGTAGATAGCACCACCCGCAACATCAGTAGTCATGGTGACTCGATCAAATGTTTCCAAATTATTTGTCGTCAGTGGCACTAATGCAAGATCATCTTCCACCCTCCCCAAGCTCGGAAAGGCAACAGTGTTGGTATAAATAACTTGGAGCGGAACATCTTCCCCAGTATTGAGAGGGATTCGGGAACTACTGGACGTTCCTCTTGGTCTGCTGTGCAGAATCGGCCACATGTTGTAACTTGACATTGTCAATGGAAACAAAGTGATTTTCTTTGTCACCTGGCAACGGTGGTAAAATAACAGTTCTTGTTCCGTGTATCCCCAACACAGGGACTGGTGCTCGATAAGAAGGGCCAAATTCTTTTTTCACTGCGACCTTTTCACGCACAAGATCCCCAACTCTGGGAATCCAACCAGTAGGCGTTACTGGCACATCCTTAATTCCTGTGGAGGCAGCACTTTTAGAAGAGTTATCTTCACAGAACTGTTGTAATTTCTGCAAAACAGTGACACGATCATTTTTGTCAAAATGCGTTTCCGCCGCCTCCACACCAGGACCATCTAGATCCGGAACAAACATTTGTGTTCCGAACAGGCAATCATATGAAGTACGACCCCCCAGGGACCTTCTAGGCAGCTTATCCAGTGCTCTCTGTACTCCATACAGGTGGGTTAGCCAACTACGACCCGTACCTAAGACTCTTGCCGTTAAGGATTGCTTTAAATCGCGATTTAAACGCTCCATGACAGAATTTCCCTCGGGATGAAATGGAGACAAAAACTGGAGCTGGACCCCCAACGAAGCCATGGTGTCCCTGAATGCCCTTGAGGCAAAGGCAGAGCCCTGGTCCGAATGGAACGCCGCAACTGCATATGTACAGACAAAGACACGCAAATCTTTAATAACAGTTTGAGCGTCAGCCGAGCGTTGTGGCCATACCCACACAAATCTGGAGCAAGAATCTACAGCCACCAAGATATATGTGTATGCACTGTCTGGTGTGAGTGGACCACAATGATCCAAGTACACACATTGTAATGGTCTGTTTGATATTAAGAGGGGCGGCGGGCGCTTAGCCGTTGAAACTTTTGTTGACAGATGTCACAACAAAGGACATACTGCTTCGTCTCCTTATAGAGACCAGGCCACCAGTAACGGGCCTGTAACAGCTAAATTGTTGCGGCCAAGCCAGCATGTGCAGATGCCACCCCCTCATGCGCTGCATTAATCAATTGAGGTCTTACAACTTTATTGGGGATCTCGCGTACGCCTACACCTGGAATTTTAACCTCAGCATTCAGCATACTTCCCATAAAGTATTGATATTTATTAGGAAATCCTTTAGGATAAGGCGTGCTATCAACCGTAACTTTTATGGCAGCCAGAATCTCTGTGTCTGGTTTGGAACTCAAATGAGTAACTGCGGCCACAGTGGCAACTGCCACTGCTGACTTTGCGGCTTCATCAGCCAAAGTATTCCCAGCAACGTGTATTCCAACGCGCTGGTGTCCAAGAGTATGTACAACATGGACCTTGGATAGCATCTCCTTCAGGTCTGCTACCTTCCCCCACAGTAGTCTGTGTTTTATGGTGTTGCCCTTCGAATCTCTGAACCCATTCAATCGCCAGTAATGTAGGTATTCATTAAAAGACTGAATATGAATCACAAACAATTAGTGTAAATTGTTTTGGATCCGTATGTTCTAGTGCCATCAATAGAGCTTTCAGCTCAGCCAATTGTGCCGTACAGTCCACCAATGTTTGTGTATAAGTATGTTGGGGCAGAATTTCTTCCCCTCCATATGGCCGCTCACTACTGCACATGCAGCTGAATATTGTTTTTTTGTCCCCACCGCCGGTTGCGCAGAGCCATCGGTGTACATGACTACTTGATAATGATCAATAGGCAACGTGTCAGCGGGAACTGGATATTCAATTTCATATTGCAAAAATTCCTGAGTCTGTAACTTAGGGTCAAAAATGTAATCTACATCAGTGGCTTTTAAAGACGTAGCCCATTGTATCCATTGCGGGTGCAATGCTTTCGCATTAGGAACACTCGCTTTTGTAACAGCCTCTAGGGCCAGAATAGGGGAAACGACTATAATGCGTTTACCCTGGGCAAGAGGTCGTTCTTTAATAACAGCCATCTGGACAGCAGTGAGAATTTTCTCCGTTGGTGCGAATCTTTGTTCAGCAGCCGAATACAAGTGGGACTTGTATCCAATCGGGACTGTCTCACCTTCATTAAAGGTGACATACGTAAACCCAATGGCCCCAGCTATTACCCTGATGACCAAATGTGTCTTATTGTCCCGTGTATGTAAATGTTTTGCAGCTAGGAGATCTGCTTGCAACTCCCGAAGAGTATGTGTATGCTCAATCGTCCAGAATTTGCTTGAAAAATCAGGACGTATTAATTCGTATAATGGTTTTATGCGTGTAGCATATTCAGGAATGTATGTTCTGCCAAAATTTAGAAAGCCCAACAATGACTGGAGTTTCTTAATCGTATTAGGTGGTTGCAATTGTGCACACTTTTCTAAAAATTGTGGCGCTAGGCTCTTACCTTCATTTGACAGCTCATATCCCAGGAATATGACGCTGAGGAAGGCAATTTTTGATTTTTTGAAGTTAAATCTGTAGCCAATTTTGGCAAACCCAACAACAATGCGGGCTACCCGTCTTAAATGTTGTAGTAATTTGTCATCCATGAGATATATGTCATCCACATATGACAATGCTTCAGGGTCTAACCCGTGTAAAATTTCAGTCACACGAGCCGCAAACAGTCCCGGGCTATTCTTATACCCCTGAGGCAAACGACAGTATTTTTATGGGAGCCTAACGCACTAAAGCTTGTAAGATCCCTGCTTTCGGGTGCTATATTCTGGCAGAAGAAACCATTCGAGATGTCTAAAGTCGTTTTGTACTTTTTCCGCACAATGTTGTTCATTTAGTGCCGCACTATGTGAATTTTGTATAGCGTATGTACGTGTGTGTCAGATCAAGTGTCTGTAGTTTAAGACTATTCTATATGAATGGTCCGGTTTAGCTACAGGGAATAAGGGATTATTAACCGGCGAGACACAGGGTTCAATTACTCCCTGGTATTCTAATTGCGTAAGTATTTCTCTCACCGGTGCCCTTGCTTCATGTTTTATTGGATATTGCGGTTGCGGCTGAGGTTCGCCTTTAATCAGAATTACATGATATGGATAATCCCTATCCCACCCTACATGATTTCTATATAAGGCAGGGGCTTGTGCTAGAGCCCATTTGATGCTATAGGACTCTGCGAGTTCTCCTGGAACAAGTGGTGAGAACGAAGGTTTAATAACCTCCTCCCCAACTGGGCAGGTGCGAACAAAGTCAGGCGGCCAATCTTGTTCAGCCAGCAAAATGTCATATATCTTGACCACACGATCCCAAAATATAGCGTTTATAGTGCGTTCAATGTCTCCTTCCAATTGTAAGGTCACTGTATATACTCTATCGGGTTCAGAGACACGCATATCTGCTGTTTCAACCTGTATGAAGTCATCAGTTGCTTTCACCTCCAGATGCTCTAGAAGATTCCGGCGAACTATTGTGACCTCTGCCGCGCTGTCTAGCAGTGCTAGTGCCCACGTCTTGTTCTTCAAGAGAACTCTCTTCCTGTGTGGCATGTCTAACTGAGACTGCCGCCACCTTTTTTTTTTAAACTGTTGTTTTTGTTGTATCAGTTTCTCTTCCTTCTTGACAGAAACCTCTGAAGAGCGTTGTGATTCCTGTCTTGGTTTCACGTACTCTGTTCTCCGCTCTGACCGCCCACCTCTCTCATTTCTTTTTTCCGATGAGTCCTGAAAGGAACGAGATTGGCGTGTATCAGAGTATTGATATCTATCAGGCGTTTTCAAGTTATCCCTATTTCTCAGATTATACCTAGTCTGCGGGGTCTCCGCTCTCGGAGATTCTCCCCTTTCTTTTTTAGGTGTCTGTTGTTTTTTCTCCCAGCGCTTTTTATTACCCTCAGGTTGCTGTTTAGTATGATCTTTACAAATTTTCCCCTGAAACAGTGGTTTCTGTGGTCTAGCCCCTAGGCTATCTCGACCGATACTGGAATATGTTTCCGCTATTATTTTAGGCAGTTCCCGCTCCTGATCTAGTTGCGGGACATCACGAAGACGCATACGCACCGCTAGTGCTACTGCCTCCCCTTTAAGATTACTTAATATTATTGAAGAAACCGTGGCAAAATTGCCCATCAGTTGCATTCCCAAATCTAAGGCTGGGGCAGCCCCATATTCCTCCTGAATCTGTTTAAGCACTTCTGGTAAGTTTGCCAATGTCGGTGTACCGTGTGCTGTTGTGTAGAGCGCGGCAAACACCGTGCCCCATGTATTACAATGTTCCACTGTGGGAACCATGCCAAATGGTAAACACATAGTTAATATTCTATGTTTGTCCTGGGGTCCCGTATGGGGAAATACCACCTCCAGTGTATTAATTTTTTGCGCCAACCAAAATGGAGTCTCCTCCCGTTTTGCTGGAACCTTACCCATGATAGAGGGTTCAGTCGCCGAGTTTATACCTGGATCTACTGCATGTTGTTGTGCTGGAGAAGCACGCGCTGGGTTTGTATTTAGTGTCTGCATCACAAATTGTACTAAGCGCCTATATGTAGCCGTTAAGTCTGTATATAAACGACGAACTTCAGCCACCGGCATATTTGCAACCGCAGGATGTGGTGTATATGTGGCCAATAAAGGCCAGGTCGGACCATCATTACTCCGTGGACCTAACCTTACTGGTAATATTGTATGGGGTAGGGCGCCATCAAGCCAATTATTATGTTCTTGATATGATAGAGGTATCTCTAAATATGCGTACGCCCTGTACTGGCCAGGCGCATTTGCAATCGTACATGTGTGAAATGTGTTTGTGTTCCCATCAACTGCTGGAAATGTGACTCAAGAGTAAAAAAGTTCTGTTCTATAGGCTGCATGGGCGGCCACCACAAACGTGACTGGACCCCCCTGGTTCGTAAGACCATGTGCAAGCAAATGCGCTGTGAGCGGTTGTCTCATATTAAGAGCTATTTGTATTACCTGGGTATTCGCCATTAGAAAAACAGCGATGGTTCAGAGAAGGCACACCACAAACGGGGTCTTTCCTTTTAAAGTTCAAGCTTGAACAACCATCCGCTATATCTAGGATTACCTATATCGCGGTGGTGGAAGTCCTCAGTGCCACGGACGTCTCCGTTAAAGGAACTGAGGAATCATCATAATATATGAGACCGAGAGAGACTGGTGGACCCGAAAATTAGAGCCAGACCAAACGTTGGCGGCGCCATGTCACATAGGCTCCCATTGTCCTAATGAGACTACTGGATTTTTGGGTAGCTGGGTCGTTCACTTTGTAGGGGACTAAGTCTAACCCACGGCGAAGGACCCCTGTCACCCTCAATCCGGTTTTGGTCCGGCTAACTAGCAGTGCCTCATCTCTCCCATAGGGAAGAGATGATTGGGCAGCCGAGCACATGACATCTTAGTGCTTCTCAGGGAAGTCTTGGTCACTCAGATCCCAACCAGTTCTCTCATACAAAGTGCGGTCTCATATATGAATGACAAAGGCAGTTTGAGTTTTCAAGATTGGTTTAATAAAACGACTGCATTTTCTATAACAAAGCGTGAGCCGCAATAACCAGAACCATACAACACAGTAGGATTGAAATAGTAATGAGGAGAGTGAAACATAAGAATAACGCTATAATAGTGCTACTAGATTACGTTCTCTCTTCTAAGTTCTATTTTGAGCACAGCATGTTAAGCTCTACGCCTGCCTTTTGGGTTCCCCCGAAAGGACATCAACCCTCATACCTGAGCAAAGGCCTGTGATCTGGATCAGCGTCTAGTTGTGGTTCCCAGGTCGGAATCTCCCTCTTACGTGTACCAGGACTAGGAAGTGTTTTTATAACTAACACGCCGGTGTTCTAAGAAACGTCCCTACGTAACAATGTGTACTTTCTACGAACCCTAAAGACTAAACTTCTACCACGTCTATCGGCAATGTACCAGACTGTATCCTTGACTGAAGCACAGAGTGAGCAAGAATGTATTGTTTGAGAACTCCGGTGCTGAAGTAAGCTAAACAGTGTGATAGAAGAAAATAAATCAAGACCGTGAAACTGGTTATTGAAAAATAACAGTGGGAGGCTACATAAAATGCATCTAGAACAAAATGCACAGAGGCCTAATGCTTTAAGCAAACGCGCAAAGACTATATTAAAAATGGCTACACTACAAGGTACTGTCTAGTACACTCTGATGCCTTAAATACATGTCACTGCGTAACCCTGAGATGCCCTGCTAATTTTGGCCCTTTTGTCACACAGGTGACAGTGCATATGCTCGGAGACCATGGTTACTCACCCCATACCTAACACTTGGCAATCAGAATGAGAGGCGATACAACCTAGGACATCAGCGGACCAGAGCTGTCATTGAGAGGACCTTCGGTTTGTTGAAGTCACGTTTCCGATGCCTGCACAAAAGTGAAGGGGCACTCCAGTATGCCTCCGAAACTGCATGCAACATCGTTGCAACATGTGCCATCCTCCACAACATTGCCACCAGACGTGGGCTATATCTCACCCTAGGCGACACAGATTCGGAGGATGAGGAGAAAGAGGTACCACACCGACAGCCTGGGGATGGTAGCATCGCAATGGAGGGCAGACAGAGACGGGACCACATTGCAACTCACTACTTTGGCAGGTACGTGGCAACTGTGACAACACTCACAAATGTAAGACACACATAGCCAGGTTGTGTAGTACAACAAATAATCCCTTTAATGTCAGGAATGTACTGATGAAATTTTGTAATCTCAACTGCACGAAAAAAGCAAAATGTGATGTCTGACACATTAACATCATGTGCCTCAGTCAAAACACAGAATAGGTAGCTCACACCCTCCTGCGACTACGGCCACCATGGCCCAATCCTGGTTGGTCCCCTGATCATTGGCGGGCACTGCTACTCCGCAGGTTGCGTGCATCTGAGGCAGATACGCTGCTGACACTGGAGATGTCCTCACTATCCTGAGGGTTATCGCCAATGCCCCTTGCTGCATGGTCCACTGCATGTCTGATGCGGCCTAGTCCCCTTGCCACATCACCAGCAAAATGGCAAAGTTCCACCTGCAGCTTTACGGTGCTCCTTAACAGGCAGGTAGTTGTGGTTGCAAGGCACCCAATTGATTGACTTAGTTGGTCCAAACTGGCAGCAGTGTTGCGCTCTTGGCACCTTGTATGGGCCCTATCTGCCACCATTTCCCTGACCAAGTCATTGATGGAGCTTGTGAGGTTTGCCATGTTGTTGTTCGTGGCAGTAAATTGGTTGTCCACATTGGCAAAACCCTGGGAGAGGGTCTGTTGCAGTCTGTGCAGGTTCCTATTCATAACCCGCATGTGTTTATTTTGCAGCCGGTGACTTCTCAGTTAGGATGCCTCCAGTCCTAGAAATTGTTCTCCGGTGACATCCTCCTCACTGGCTGACTGTGTTGGACGTAGCCATCTCCGCCCAGACCCAGCTGACCTATGTGGCCGACTACCCGGTGTCATGTTGCCTGCCTCAAGATCAATATCTGTCTCGACGGTGGTCTCTCGTGCATGTTGGACAAGTGGCATAGTCATGCACTCCCCTGCAGTTACACTGACTGCCTCGTCTGCTGTGTTGGTGGACGATTCTTCTCCCTGCACAGTAGGGTTGTTGGTGGGTCCTTGTGGGAGACCTGTGGGACACAGGGGATACACTGTCAGTGCCTCACATATGCTTGGTGTTGGACTTTTTAGTTTATGCAAGGTCATCCCCAATATTTTTGCCTCCTGCCTCCTATTTTTTCTGATCTGTGGCTGTTGGTTTTTGAACTCTGAGCACTTTACCACTGCTAACCAGTGCTAAAGTGCACATGCTCTCAGTGTAAATTGTATTGTTCATTGGTTTATCCATGATTGGCATATTTGATTTATTAGTAAGTCCCTAGTAAAGTGCACTAGAGGTGCCAGGGCCTGTAAATCAAATGCTACTAGTGGGCCTGCAGCACTGGTTGTGCCACCCACATAAGTAGCTCTGTAATCATGTCTCAGACCTGCCACTGCAGTGTCTGTGTGTGCAGTTTTAACTGTAAATTCGACTTGGTAAATGTACCCACTTGCCAGGCCTAAACCTTCCCTTTTCTTACAGGTAAGACACCCCTAAGGTAGGCCCTAAGTAGCCCCAAGGGCACGGTGCAGTGTATGGTTAAGACAGGACATATAGTAATGTGGTTTATATGTCCTCACAGTGAAATATTGCTAAATTCGTTTTTCACTGTTGCAAGGCCTGTCCCTCTCATAGATTAACATGGGGGCTACCTTGAAATCAGATTAAAGTGTAGATTCCCAATGGGAGCGGATGGATGGGGTCTCTGAGCTCACAATTTAAAAATACATCTTTTAGTAACGTTGATTTTAAGATTGTGTGTTTGAAAATGCCACTTTTAGAAAGTGGGCATTTTCTTGCTTATACCATTTCTGTGACTGCCTGTTTGTGGATTCCCTGTCTGGGTCAGTTTGACAGTTGGGCTGGTTGCACCTCACACTAGACAGTGACACAAAGGGAGCTGGGGTGTAACCTGCATATCCTGATGAGCCATCTGTGCTAGGAGGGAGGGGAGGAGTTGTCACTCACACCTGAAAGGGCTGTGCCTGCCCTCACACAATGCAGTCGCCAACCCCCTGGTGAGTGTCTGGGGCCTGGCCTTGGCAAGGCAGGATTTCACATTCAAAAGAGACTTTACTTTGAAGTAGGCCTACTTCCAAGGAAAAATTGGTTATAAGAAGGGCACCCAAAACCACAGACTTTAGAAACACTTCTGGAACCAAGAGGAACCTCTGCCTGGAGAAGAGCTAAATAGCTGAGGAAGAAGAGCTGCCCTGCCTGTGACTGCTTTGTGGAGCTATCCTGTAGTTGCTGCTTCTGCCAGAGTAAGAGGGCAAAGACTGGACTTTGTGTGCGTTCCATCTTGAGAAGAAATCTCCAAGGGCTTGATCTAGAGCTTGCCTCCTGTTGTTTGAAGTCTCAGGGACAGCAAAGACTTCTCTCTGCCTGCACCTGGAGTCTCTGGAGAGACTCCTACTCTGCCCTGTGGTGCCCATCCAGTTCCTGGGACCCTGAAAGGAGAAGCTGGCAGCCTAAAGACAAGGAAATCCACACACAGAGTGCCGTGTGGGGAAAAGAATGACGCAAATCCGATCTGCGGCTGAAAAAACAACGCGCCGCTGGCTCCGCAGCTGAGAAACGACGCTCGCAGGAAACGCGACCGAAGAATCGATGCACGGAGCAGGAGAAACGACGCACTGCATCGCTGACGGAGGCTGGGAGATCACAACCTGCGCTGCGGGGTTTTCAGATCACCGTGCGACTGGATTTCCGCCTCACGTACCGCTGTGCGGAGTTATTTTTGACATGTACCAGGTAAATTTTCATGCTAGCAGCGCTAGTGTGTGTTTAAAACTACTTAAATACTCTTTTTGCATTTTTATTGATAAGTTGACTTGTGTATTGTGGATTTTTGTCGTTTTGGTCTTGTTTTGTTTAGATAAATATTTCCTATTTTTCTAAACCTGTGTTGTGTCATTTTGTAATGTTTTCATTAAGTTACTGTGTGTGTTGGTACAAATACTTTACACCTAGCACTCTGAAGTTAAGCCTACTGCTCTGCCAAGCTACCAAGGGGGTAAGCAGGGGTTAGCTGAGGGTGATTCTCTTTTACCCTGACTAGAGTGAGGGTCCTTGCTTGAACAGGGGGTAACCGGACTGTCAACCAAAGACCCCATTTCTAACACTTGGTGTATCAGAATAAATATTTCTCTAAAGTTGGACTACTGTACTACATTGCCCATAATGCATTGCTCTGTAGGTTGCAATATGTGAATGGAGCATGTCTGTAGGATGCATGCTTTTGTGTACTGTGGTTGTGTGCATGGTGCATTGCGTGGTGTAAATAAGTGATTTTGGTACTTACTTTTGGATGTTCCAGGTGAAGAACTGTCCAGGTCTCCAATTCCTATCACAGCCTCCGGCTCCAGAGTGGTCTCCACCATGCTCTCTATGGCTGTAGGGGTGGTACTGTTGATGGTCCTTCTCTAGTTCTGTGCATCTCACTCATCCGCTCTGCCACCCTTTCCTTGGTCCTGGACCGGAGGTCGTACCACCGTTTGCAAACCTCATCAATGGTGTGATGGCTGACTCCGATCGCAATGATCTTACTAAGGATGTCCTGCCAGATTTTCTTCTTTTGGGTGTCAGGGACACTCATTGATGCCTTGCCAAACAAGACATCATGGTGCAGGCAGCACTCCTCAGTTAGGACCTCCAGCTCCTTTTCAGAAAACTTAAGTTTCCTCTTCCTCCCAGCAGTGGGTGTCTCCTTGTCCTGAGCTGACATGGCTGTAGATGCTCCTCTCAGATGGGTGTGCCTCTGCTGTTTGTGCTGGGTAGGCTCCTCCCTGTTCCATGGGGGTACTTCCTGGTTCTGATGTCATCACTCAGAGCCAGGAAGTGTGTTTTCACTTATTTTATTTGCACCTGCGTGCAATTTGCGTGCCAGTCGCAATTTGAGGCCCAGGACCGCACCCTTGTGCAATTTGCGGCCCCGCAAATTGCGACCTAGCAAATAGCGATTTCGCAAGTTGTGAGATCGCAAATGGCGGTGCGACTCCGCACCGAATCGCAATTTGGTTTTGTGATTTTTGCCTGCATCCCGTTTTGCGAGTCGCAAATAACGATTCACAAGGAGTCGCTATTTCCGACTCGCAATTTGTTTGCTTTCTACATCTGGCCCGAAGATACTTGGCCAAGTATTACCCATTTAGCACTTGACATTCAGTGATAGTGCAGGTTGATCAGTCAAAGGCTCTTCAGGAGGAGGTAAGTACAAAGTATACAATTGCTCACCACTCAGAATACCCACAGTGTCACCAATAAGGTGATTGCACACTACAAAATTGATTTTAGTATAAAAACATTATTTATAACAAATACAAAAAGCAACACCCTAAAACAAAATACAATCTCCTTTTAAGGTTAATGCCCTAGATATTAGCATGTCTATATTCCCCAACTGTGGGTCCCTTCTGTGCTCCCCTTCTGTACAATATGACTTTATTTTCTCAGATTAAACTCAAGAGGTGACCTCAGGTGCAGCCCACACTAGCACATGCATCAAAGTCTGAATTTGGCATAAAAAGTCAGCACTCGGGTAGAACACAGCTGTGCTAGCACAAGTCTCTATGAAGGGCCTGTTGCTCTGTTACTATGTTTCAGTCTTACTTGAGCACTCTTCAAAGTGTCCCGGAGTTGGGCCTGTTCTTCCCTTACGCTCCCATAGCACTTATTAGGTGTCACCAGATAGTAGTGGCCTCAGGGTGCAACAGCTCCTTTGTGGTCCACCCAGGTGATTGGGCGGAACGGTTTCTCGTCTTGCTTCCGAGTTCCTCTGTGGATTTTGGGGACTCGCTGACATGGCAGCTGCCCGATCGGTCCAGGTGGTCCCATACTGGCACTTAGGCATCACAGGCAGTCACAATCTGGTCAGATCTGCAGTTCGAACAGCCTCTGCAGTCTTTGGTGGCATGCTTCTTACACATGGAGTGGGGTCACAGACATGGGCAACGGCCACAGTCTTAGTTGCACTGGATGACATCTCACACAGTTTCAGGAGCAATTGGAGGTGACCCAGGCAGTCTTCAGTGCCCCCTCCTAGAATATCCAGTCAGAAGCACAGGCAACAGGTCCAATAGGGTAATTGACAATGGGTGATGGTCTGCAATTTTACAGCTGCCCTGACCGGAATTGCAGACTTCAACCAGGAATTGAATGCCTCTCTTTCAACATGGGTCCCGACTAGATCGAGTGCTCCATACTCAGGGATCCACTTGCAAGGATCCCTGCTGAGCCTTGCTACCTCCAGGTTCTTTCATCCTACTCACAAGATCCATTGGTCTTTACAGGCAGGCAGACATCTAGGCGCCACACACAGGCCTCTAGTATTGACAGCCAGGCAGGCTGCTGGTGCTCCACATACATGGAAAGTGTTCATGGCTCCTGGGTGATGGCTCTTCACCCAGATGAGGGGCTGAAAGAACTTCATCTCAGCCCTGGTTCCAGCAGCAAAGAACTGTTGGCGCTCTTCCCTCTCCAGGTGAGATGGTGCTGTTCAACCAAAAAGGGGTTACTTGCTCCTACCTTTATAGTCCAAACCTATAAATATATGTAATTTAGTTTCTGTTCTTTGAAATTTGTATTGGGTGTCAGCTATATTGAAGTGCTCTCTCCTCTGCCCTGCCCTTTGGCAAAGGAACAGTCTACCACAGTCTAACACAGAAGGATCCAACTCTGAGTGAACCCAAACACAGGCCAATGGAGCACCAGGGGATCATGTGTGGCTGTAAGCACCACTGAAATAAGCCCCATAAAGGTTCATAGGACTAAGCCTTCCTCTCTATCGGATTCCCTGGTGGTGCCAACATTATCAGTCTCACCATCTCCCTGACAATGAATCCAGGCCAGACTGACCAGTAACTCTTTCAGGAATCCAAGAGCCCTTTGATGTCACAGAGGATGTCCCACTTCTCTCCCTTCCATGTTTGTGTCCCTTACAGTCCTCAGGAATGTCAGTACTACACCTCTCCTATCTAGGGACCACAGTCATAATCTCATCAGCCTCTCTAGGCCCTGGACTTCCAAAGTGAAACCCACAGGTCTCCAGGTCTCCATTTTATGTACTGCCTAGAGGCACACACATGTGAGAGAGCGTAGCTTATATAATCTATATTAACATGAAATGTTTATGAATTAATGTGTGATAAGGCCGCATAGAAACTGTAATAGTAAATTTTGCTTAAACGTGCACTTGAAATGTGACCACGGGGAGTGGCCATCAATGTATATGTGGACTAATAATGATGACTAAAATGTTTATAAAATGTTATACTGAATAAGTTCTATACTAATTATTAATCATTGTGTTATTGATTTTGTGCTGAAATCCTTGTAGGCCTTAAGTTAGCATGAGCCGAAGCTTAGCTGCTTGGCTCTCATATTAAATGTATTTTTCCTATCTTGCAGTGTGCTGACTCGCAAAAGGACATGACCCTTTGTTTTCTTCAAACTAGAAGCTGAATGTAACCATAGAAGATCCGTTCTCACGAATTCTTCATTGCTTGTAGAATGATATTAAATAAAATGCAACGGTGTAGATTAATGAAATGTACAAGGTCGTTCAAACCGGTAAAGACAATGGAGCTACTGACCAAAAAATGTGCAAAGAATTACAGAAGGATGAAATCATACCGGACGTGCTACCTCTGAAGACGTCAATCATGTGGACCAATGAAGTTTCTGTAAAATAATAGGGGGTGAAAGATTAATGACCTAATGCATTTTCTAATAGGTTAAAGATAGTGGGTTACAACCAACGGCCAATGACATTTTAGGGGAATGTAAAACGGAAAAGGGATAAAAACCCATGACACAGGGAGTCATTAAAAAATTAGGTAGGGGATGCTATTGATTTTATCCAGAAACTTTGTCACTCTGTTTGGTGACTTATTGGTTTGCTTAGAACCATCCTCGTCCTTAGATTTGCCCATTTTACACTTTATCTCCTTATGAGGGAAGTGCCCTTTTGCCCCAGAGCTGACTTAGACTGATGGCGAATTAACTGATGTCCTGAAGACGAAGATTGAACCCGTGAGCTGACCTAAACTTTGGAGGGTAATTATGACAATGCATTTGTGATTTGTCTGTTTGCTTTTCCATTCTAGGTATCAACTGCTTACTTTTGACAGAGACCATAGCTAGATGTTTTCCAAATTGGTGTTCTAAATTGTTTTGCATGAAGCCCAACATGCCAATACTAATCAGTGGTTAGGACAGGTGTTCACTAAACTGACGCAAATAGACAAACGGCTGAATCTATGCTTTGTTGAACTGACACATTATTGACATTCTGCTAAACTGATCTATGTTCACGCCGTGTTATGTTCTGATGTTTGTGATTCTTGCCTTAATAAAATCTTATCAAAGTTGCCATATCGTGACTATGCTATTATGTTTCTTGGTTTTGAGATTAACGCATCTGCTTTTAGAATTTTAATCAATAGGGAATAAAACTTCATAAAATTCTACTAAACTGGTGTGGTTATTCATGACTGCAAGGTCATGGTGGAGTCTTGAATTCATTGATGACTTTGACTAAAGTGAAATGTATTGTTAGGATAAATATTGATGACATTATTGACGTATTGATTGACATATTGTCTATCTCGTCCTAAGTTGTCTCTCAACTGGGTCAAAAGATTCATTGGCCTAAAACGAGTCCTGATGTGTAATAAATGATCAAAAAGGGACGCGTTAACAGTTCTGGTAGCAGAGGATGGTTTGGCCCTTTGGGGCCCTAGGACAGAGAATTATTGTTTAAATTGTTTTTCTGAGATAAGGCAAATTGGAGGTATGATGTGTTTCTAAATTCACCATGACTTTCCTGGGATCTCGGAGCCTGCCTAAGTGAGTTTGGGATGTTCTCGGCCTTTAGCATGTGTGGTGTAGAATTTGCACTTGCTCAGCTTATGCATCTTGCAGGTGATTTATGAAGTTTGTGTGTATTTAGGCCAGGTAAATGTTGTTTTAGTAGGAGTGGGCGTACTCCACAGTATGAGAGTAGGGAAGTCGGCGTACTTCATGTGAGTGCGGCGCTTTGTGCTAAAAAATTATCCATGTGGTTGGTTGTTATTGTACGGGCCCGTCTTGGTCTAAGACTCCGGAGTATATTGACAAGTGTAGGAGACACTTGGGTTTATGTTGTAATTTGTGCGGTTTAGTTAGGTCAATCGAGCGTGGTTGACAAGTCGAGTTTGAGTCCAATTGTATGTGTGAAACCTTCGATGGAGATTTGGCGAGTTCTATAGTGCACTAGAACGAACCATTGACAAGTCGAGAGTAGGATTTGCGGGTTGAATTCTGCTTGCGGGTGCGGGAACTGAGAAGGAGAGAGTGGCAGCCGAGGCTTCAAGTGAAATCTCTGTAAAGTTCTGAAGCAAATGTGTTACCCTTCCTGTAGCAAACCGGCAAATTTGAGTTGTTGTTGTTGTTAAAGGTGCTCGCAACATATTGCATTAGTTTGGTGTGAATCCGGCGAGGGGCGGACAAGCCGCAAGACTTTGTCAGCTGCAGTGTGTGTGAGTGAGACGTCAGTAGTGCCGCGCTGAGATAGGTCAGTTGCTGAGAGACTTACTAATGGGGTGAAATACTAGGATTCACAAGGCGCTCAAGATTCAAATAGACCGAAGATCTCAAGAAAAGAGTATGCCTGCACGAGGGTAATCACCCAACCCTCCAAAAAGTTCCAAAGGAACCTCAAAACTAATCACAACAATGTGCGGTACCTCTTATAAAAATTATTAGAATCCAGTCTTAAAAGAATAACTTTCCAACAGAAAAATCCATTCAAATATAATTTCGGTTTAACTAATCAAAAATCAAAACATTTATTGTTATGCATACATCATAAACTAATTCAAAACAAATAGTGTGTCCATGATTATATAATTCATGCCTTAAAACACATCATAGATTTAATTACAATTATAATAATCAATTTAAACATTCATTATAACCCGTCCGTCAAATTTTTACAGTTCAAGCCAATTTGTGACAATCAATTCATTGTAATTCGTCCGTCGCAACACAGCGTCTTTTTACTGTGTATGCCGGTTCGGAATTTCGTCGGAGGCACTCAGATGCGCTTTGGAGTTATTGGATTGACACATTGTGTGTACTCGTCACATGGCGTCCTTCATTACCGATTACTGATTTAAATAACCGCTTGTATTAGCCAGAACGGCATTGGATTATTCCGTATACAAGCTTTGATGGGAATCTTTATTATTGGAAGATTTAACGGAGAGACGAATAATTAAAGTCAAGTGCCCTGAAGAAGTCGTTTGGGATGAGAGAAAACACTGTCCCGAGACGAAACACGTGTTGGCTTGAATTATAATAACATGACGGACGAATTACAATGAATTGATTGTCACAAATTGGCTCGAACTGTAAAAATTTGACGGACGGGTCATAATGAATGTTTAAATTGATTATTATAATTGTAATTAAATCTATAATGTGTTTTAAGGCATGAATTATATAATCATGGACACACTATTTGTTTTGAATTAGTTTATGATGTATGCATAACAATAAATGTTTTGATTTTTGATTAGTTAAACCGAAATTATATTTGAATGGATTTTTCTGTTGGAAAGTTATTCTATTAAGACTGGATTCTAATAATTTTTATAAGAGGTACCGCACATTGTTGTGATCAGTTGCCGAGAGGGGTCGCGCACGGATTGGCTGCAAGTCCGTGAGAGGCAATAGGTTGAGAAAGGTGGGTGAAGAGTGTCCTGGGAATTAAAGTCACTTTCTGATTAAATACAAACAAAAGAAAAGACGCAAGATGAACTTTATTAAAGCATTTAGGAGCACTCTGAAAGGAGACTCATACATTATGGCGAGTGAAGGGGAGCCTACACCGCCCGAAGGTACTCCAGCTTATATAGTCATGGAGGAAAAGGGTGTCGCGCCTTGCTTATGGATGAAACAGTGGCGCAAACTGACAGAAAAGGAGGGATGTTTGGCATTCCCGGAGCTTGGAACGTTCAATACGAGAGTTCTAGAGAATTTGAGATGGATGTTAAGTGTACAAAAGCCACCTCCGAGGCCGGCTCAGTACGAGGCATTAGCGGTCTGGGATTTAATGGCCATTAAACAAAGACAGCAGAAATTCGAAAGGAGAATAAAGAGAGCAGAAAAGACTTTAGCTGAGGCTAGATGGGACAATGAGAGCAAAATGTGGAGACGAGGAATAGTTGACGGACTCAAATTGTTCCCAGCAATAGCACAGGGAGATGAGACGCAGGGAAAGAAAGCCACATGTAAGACAGACAAAGACGCTAGTAAGCCCAAAGAGACTAAGAGATCTTGGATAGAAGAAGACGATTCAGACGATGAAGAATTCCTGAATCAGATATTACATGATCGCCCGCCACCTTATGCGGTAAGCGACAATGTCCTGAGCACTAGTGCGGGTCCTGGGAACCAGACGCAGGAAAAGGGAGTTACTGATACAGTACAGACTAGTGATACGGTTTTGACACAGAATGGTGTCAGTGTACTGACTGCACCAGACATGCAGATACAGTTGCAACCTCCACCACAGATACAGAGAATCTATCCAGACGTTCCAGTACTAGAGATTACTAAAAATCTGATAGTGCCGCCTGACCCGATATATACAAAATCAAGGTTAGTGCAGCTTGAGCCAACTCCATAATTGCTGCCCCAGCCGCAGCCACAGCTGATACCAGGATATAATCCAGCAGCAGGACCTCCATTAGTACCTGCCCCGGCTTCAGAGAATCAAACTTTTGGAGTTGCTGCTCCACGTAGTTTGGGACCAGGTCAGACACCAGCTGCCATATCATTGCCAATTACTGTTGGTCCGCCGGTGCCATTGTTTGCGCAAGGTAAGCCTGGTGTGTGTGATCAGGGAGTAATGACCCAAGATACAATAAGAGGAGGGTCTATAGGAACTCCCCAGTTAATGGCCCCAGGAGAACAATCAGTTGAAAGACCGCGGTCTTTACTAGACCTTAGCCAGGTTGAAGCCCCGTTGGAGGCAATGAGACAGGCAGGGCTAGGTGTGCTAACCCCACAGACAACAAGTACGAATGCTTCATAGTCACCAATGATGCATGCAAGGAATATTTCACTGCAAGGTTTTTCGGTGCAACAGTTGAATGAGTGGTTAGAAAAGACTTATGCTTCACAAAAGACTACAGTAACTGCAGGGAAGCCAGAAAGGTCAGAAAAAGATGAATACCTGAACTTTGTGAGAATGGGCGTGGAAGCTGCTGAATTAGTGGAGGGAACAATGGGGGTAAACAGATTAGAGTCATACACAGAAGCAGAATTGAGATATCTGTGCCCTAAAATCACTAAAGAAGTAGGTAAGTTACATCAGAGGTTGGTGAACCTGGCAGACAAATACAATATTGATATTGAGAATACTAAACATTTGAAAAGAAGCTACAGATTAGACTTTGACTCAAAGGACTTCGAGCACATGAGGTCTGCCGGAATGAAAGTGCATCTAAAGGAAATGCTGCAAAGTGCTCAGATCTGGGGAGCCTTAGAAAAGTGGGAAGGCAGATGGGCAAAGAAAAGAGACAAGGAGAAAAGTGACAGTCTGGGATCAAGTCAAGCTAAAGCCTTACCAGATGCGTGATCAGTAAAGATGTTGCCGGTGAGAGAAACAGCTGGTGGGGTTCTGATCCATGTACCGTGGACTAGGGGAGACATTCTGTCATTCACAAATGATTACCCCCGGTTGAGGGAGAAGCCGATAGAGTGGTATCAGCAGACAGATAGGTTTGTGAAGCTTGCGAAGTGTCTCTGGGAAGACTTAAGGGGCATATTTATACTCTGTTTGCGCCGAATGTGCGTCAAAAATTTTGACGCACAATCGGCGAAAACCCTGCCCCATATTTATACTTTGACGTCCGACCCCGCGGGCGTCAAAATTCCACCATGTGCATCATTTTTTGGAAGGGGGAACCAGCCTTGCATTAATTATATGCAAGGTAGGCGTTCCCTTCCCAAAAATTACTTTAAGGCCTGTGCCCCATATTTATACTCTGACGTCATTTTGACGCACAGGAGGGGGTGGGCCTTAAAAAATGACACACAGCCTGATGGGTGCCGTTTTTTAACGCCTGGGTCAGGGCAGGCGTTAAGGGACTTGTGGGCTCGGAAGGAGCCCAGAGGTGCCCTCCCCAGCCCCCAGGGACACCCCCTGCCACCCTTGCCCACCCCAGGAGGACACCCAAGGATGGAGGGACCCATCCCATGGAAGTAAAGGTAAGTTCGGGTAAGTATTTTTTCCAGAATTTTTCTGTGGCATCGGGGGGCCTGATTTGGGCCCCCCTACATGCCACTATGCCCAATGACCATGCCCAGGGGACTTAAGTCCCCTGGGCATGGCCATTGAGCAAGGGGGCATGACTCATGTCTTTGCTAAGACAGGAGTCATGTCAATGGAGGTTGGGCGTCAAAAATAATGGCGCAAATCCGGTTTGAGGCCTGAATTTTGCCTCAGACCTGACCTGCCCCATTTTTTGATGCACAACCCCCATTTTTCCATACGCCGGCGCTGCCTGGTGTGAGTCATTTTTTTTTACGCACACCAGTCCGCAGCGCCGGCTAACGTCATTCCATAAATAAGGCGCCCGCATGGCGCATTGGAATGGCGTTAGCTGGCGGTAAAATTTTTGACGCACAACTGCGTTGGCGCAGTTGTGCGTCAAAAAGTATAAATATGGGCCTAATTACTTTGTTTGAGATCATTGTTCCTCCCGACGTATGGCTTGAGTGCAAGAGAGGTGTGGACTGGCCGACACAGGAACCGGCAAGGTATAAGGCAACCGGAGCACCCTCGGAGGAGGTGATGAAGTACTATCATAAAGTGATTGAGTTTTTGAAGCAGAAAGTGTCGCCGAAAGTGACTGATTGGCAGAAAATTGATCGGACCTCACAGGAGGTTAAAGAATCGATACATGCTTACTATGAGAGGTTGTTGAAAGCGTTCAAACATTACAGTGGTACAGAAACTATTGAGCCGAAAGACATGAACCATCTCGTGTTTAGATTTGTTCAAGGGCTGAGACCAGAGGTTAGCCAGATGATTAAGAATCATTTGATCTGTTGGCAAGCGAAGCCGATTGATGAGGTGTTGCAGTATGCAAAATACTGTAGTGGTGAGATTGAGCTGAAGCAGAGAAAGTTGAAAGAGAAAGTGATGGTGAGGCAGATAAGGGCAGCGCAGGCAGGTATGCAAGGGAATGGAATCCAACAGATGGTACAGCAACAACCGCAAGGGAATGGTGTGTTTCAGGCGCAACCGAGAGGCCGAGGTCGAGGTTTTGTGAATCGCGGTCCAGATTTGAATACTGTTGTGGTTCAAAATGATGCGCAAGGGATGAAAAGGATGTCACCATGTCACGTGTGCGGGGGCGTGGGGCATTGGAAGTGGGAATGCCCGAATGCGGTACATGATGGTGTCATTCAACAAAGCACAAATGTCGGTTCATTTCAAAATGTGAGAGGTCCAAAATTGAGAAGTCAAAATCCAAACTTCCAAAATAACATGGTTCAGATGCATGGGCTACAATCCATGCAGCTAATGCAAATTCTGCATGTTCAACTAGTACAAATGCAGCAAGTACAACAGCAGGTTCCTATGGTACCTAGACAGCAAATGCAATTACCATTAGCTCCAATGGGACAGCAACAAATGATGCTTCCTCAGCAGGTCACAGGTCAAGTAGTGAGCCAAAATAATACAGTACAGCAATTCCCATCACGTGGTGAAGATGGAATGAATGATGAATGGTTGGATGAGAGTTCAGACAGTGAAGAGTGCAGGCTTGCAGCATCCTTAGAAGTAGATCAGAGGGGACCCTTTGTAGAAGGAAAGGTGATGGGTCACAAGGTTTCATTCTTGGTTGACACCGTAGCTACACACTCTACAGTCAGGAGTGCAGAGGTTCTGAAGTTGCCACTTTCAGGGTGTACCATAAGAGTAATAGGAGTAGCAAACCAGTATTTGACAAATCCGATCACAGATCCGGTGCAAGTTGAGATTGACAACTTTCAGGGAATGCACAAGTTTGTAGTCTGTGATTCAAGTACCGTGTCCCTACTGGGAAGAGACTTAGGGGCATATTTATACTCTGTTTGCGCCGAATGTGCGTCAAAATTTTTGACGCACAATCGTCGCAAACCCTGCCCCATATTTATACTTTGACGTCCGACCCCGCGGGCGTCAAAATTCCACCATGTGCGTCATTTTTTGGAAGGGGGAACCAGCCTTGCGTTAATTATATGCAAGGTAGGCGTTCCCTTCCAAAAAATGACTTTAAGGCCTGTGCCCCATATTTATACTCTGACGTCATTTTGACGCACAGGAGGGGGTGGGCCTTAAAAAACAACGCACAGCCTGATGGGCGCCGTTTTTTAACGCCTGGGTCAGGGCAGGCGTTAAGGGACCTGTGGGCTCGGAAGGAGCCCAGAGGTGCCCTCCCCTGCCCCCAGGGACACCCCCTGCCACCCTTGCCCACCCCAGGAGGACACCCAAGGATGGAGGGACCCATCCCAGGGAAGTAAAGGTAAGTTCGGGTAAGTATTTTTTTCAGATTTTTTCTGTGGCATAGGGGGGCCTGATTTGGGCCCCCCTACATGCCACTATGCCCAATGACCATGCCCAGGGGACATAAGTCCCCTGGGCATGGCCATTGGGCAAGGGGGCATGACTCCTGTCTTTGCTAAGACAGGAGTCATGTCAATGGAGGTTGGGCGTCAAACAAAATGGCACAAATCCGGTTTGAGGCCTGAATTTTGCCTCAGACCTGACCTGCCCCATTTTGTTACGCACAACCCCCATTTTCCCATACGCCGGCTCTGCCTGGTGTGAGTCATTCTTTTTTACGCACACCAGTCCGCAGCGTCGGCTAACGTCATTCCATAAATAAGGCGCCTGCATGGCGCGTTGGAATGGCGTTGGCCGGCGGTAAAATGTTTGACGCACAACTGCGTTGGCGCAGTTGTGCGTCAAAAAGTATAAATATGGGCCTTATTGTGTAAGACAAAATGCTCAATTACCTGTTCCAATGATGGAATTGAGGTGCAGACAAACAGTGATGATGAAGGGGATGATGGTCAGTTCTCAGAGTTAGAGACAGAGACCGCAAATGAGGATTACCCGTTGATAACCTTATTCCCGATGCTTACAGTGACTGACTTACCAGCTGAGTTACAGGGAACAGTGACAGAGAAAGTGTGGGATTTGACAGGAAAGGAAGTGGGATTGATAAAAGGAGTGGAACCAGTTAATGTACTGGTGAAGCCAAATGCAGTGTTTCCCCAGGTACCACAATATCACATGGCACAGAATGTCCTTATTCAGGTGTCGCAAATAATTGCGGGTTTTGTAAAGCAAGTGGTTTTGAAAGAGGTGTTGAGCAGCCCAGGTAATTCACCAATAATGGGTCTGAAAAAGCCTTGTGGGAAGGTTCGAATTGTGCAGGACTTGAGGAAAATAAACGAGATTGTGGTAAAATGTTGCCCTATTGTGCCAAACCCAGCAGTGATTATGTTCCAGGTTCCGTGTGATGCAGAATGGTTCACCGTTATAGACTTGTCACAAGCCTTCTTTTCTGTGCCTCTTCATGAGGACAGCCAGTTTTTTTTCAGTTTCAAATTCCTGGACAAGGTGTACAGTTGGTGCAGAATTCCTCAAGGGTTTTCTGAGTCACCGTCCATCTTCAATCAGATTTTAAAGAAGGATTTGGAGTCACTAGAACTGCCTTTCAGATCTACTCTGGTGCAGTACATTGACGACTTACCGATTGCGTTCAGAACAAAAGATGACTGCAGGTATGACACAATTGCCCTATTGAAACATTTGGGAAAGAACGGACATAAAGGGGGTCATTCTGACCCTGGCGGTCATGGACCGCCAGGGCCAACGACCGCGGGAGCACCGCCAACAGGCTGGCGGTGCTCCCATGGGCATTCTGACCGCAGCGGTACAGCCGCGGTCAGAAACGGGAAACCGGCGGTGTCCTGCCGCTTTCCCGCTGCCCAGGGGAATCCTCCATGGTGGCGCTGCAAGCAGCGCCGCCATGGGGATTCCGACCCCCTTACCGCCAGCCTGGTTCTGACGGTTTTGACCGCCAGAACCTGGCTGGCGGTAACGGGTGTCGTGGGGCCCCCTAACAGGGCCCCACCAAGATTTTCAGTGTCTGCCAAGCAGACACTGAAAATCGCGACGGGTGCAACTGCACCTGTCGCACCCCTTCCACTCCGCCGGCTCCATTCGGAGCCGGCATCCTCATGGAAGGGGGTTTCCCGCTGGGCTGGCGGGTGGCCTTCTGGCGGTCGCCCGCCAGCCCAGCGGGAAACTCAGAATTACCGCGGCGGTCTTCTGACCGTGCAGCGGTATTCTGACGGCGGGACTTTGGCGGGCGGCCTCCGCCGCCCGCCAAAGTCAGAATGACTGCCAAAGTGTCTCCAGAGAAGTTGCAGTACTGTCAGAAAGAATTGAAATACTTAGGACACTTGATTGAGAGAGGGTCCAGGAGAATATCAAAAGAAAGGGTGACAGCCATACTGCAGATGAACCCCCCGACAACAAAGAGAGATGTCAGGATGTTTTTGGGAATGGTGGGCTACTGTCGCCAATGGATTCCCAACTTTTGAATTATCTCTAAACCATTGATAAAGCTGACAGGAAACCAAGGATGAACCTTGTACCATAACTCTGTCCAAGGAAGAGCTTGAGTCGTTCATGGAATTGAGAGAGTGCATGTGCAGGGTACCAGCTTTAGGTATGCCTGATTACACAAAGCCTTTTCTACTGTTTTGTCATGAACGTGATGCTTGTTCTTTGTCTGTCTTGACACAGGTCCATGGAGGTGTAGCGTATTTTTCAGCTACCTTGGACCCAGTCGCAGCAGCCTTACTGGGTTGTTTGCGTGCAGTTGCAGCAGGTGGTCAGAGCCTCACGCAGTGTGAAGGCATAGTGATGGGACATCCCCTAACAGTAATGGTTCCACATTTGTTTGAAATTCTGTTAACTCGAATTAAAACTCAGCACATGACAAATGCCCGACTTACCCGATATGAGACAATTATTTTGGGGTCTCCAAATGTCTCCCTAAAGAGATGTACTGTATTGAACCCGGCAACTCTACTTCCTGTTGAAAGTACTGAGATTAATAATGAGGAGGAAGTGGAGCATGATTATCTTGAGGTAACGGAACTATGCACCAAACCCCGACTTGACATTCAAGATACACAGTTAAAAGAAAATGACTGCATTATGTTTGTTGATGGATCCTGTTTGAGAGACTCAGTCGGAATACTGAGAGACTGTTATGCTGTATGTACAATAGCTGGTATTATTGAAGCTTCATGGCTCGAGAGAGTGTATTCCGCACAACTGGCAGAGCTAATTGCCCTTACTAGGGCATGCCACGCAGCTGAAAATCTGAAAGTCACTATCTACACCGACAGCAGATACGGATTTGGCATTGTACATGATTTTGGCCAATTGTGGTCACAGAGAGGTTTCATGACCTCTTCTGGTTCTCCAGTGAAAAATGGCGAACAGATTAAGGATTTGTTACATGCGATTCAGTTACCTCTTGAAATTGCCGTGGTGAAATGCAATGCTCATGTTAAATCACAAGACTTTGGGGGTCATTCTGACCTCGGCGGTAAAAGGCGCCTACCGCCGGTCAGAAATCCTCCATAATCCTGCCGCGGTCGCGGAAACCCGCCACGGTTATTCTGACCCGCAGAAGGCAAACCTCCGAAAATCCGACCGCCACAACAGACCGCCAGACCAGCGGTCGGCGGAAAGGTGGAGGTCACAAAACCTCCACCGTCACGCCAACAGAAATACGCCCATGCCATTACGACCCACGAATCCACGCGGCGGTCATTCAAACGCGGTATTCCATTGGCGGGACACACCGCCGCGGTCAGAATACACGCAAACGAAGAAAACTCAGCCACATTGGACGATTTGAATCCCACACACCTGATACACATACACACACCACTCCCACACACACAATACAATATAAAACACACACCTACATCACCCACAAACCCCTACGCTAAAAAATTCGTCAAGAAGGCAAGAGCGAGACACCAGCATCCAAAAAATAACAGCCACAGCCACTCAACACCATCACCCACACACTATCCACACACAAAACAACACACACCACCACACTCAACTCACTTAAATACACATACTCCACCCCACACATCATACACACCACCCCATGGCACCCCAAAGACAACCCCGCTTCACAGACGAAGAACTCAGGGTCATGGTGGAGGAAATCGTTCGGGTAGAGCCCCAGCTGTTCGGCACACAGATACAATACACCAGCATTGCCCGGAGGACGGAGCTATGGCAGAGGATTGTCGACAGGGTGAACGCAGTGGGACAGCACTCCAGAAATCGGGAAGACATCAGGAAGCGATGGAACGACCTACGGGGGAAGGTGCGTTCCATGGTATCCAGGCACAACATCGCCGTGCAGAAGACTGGCGGAGGACCCCCACCTCAACCCCCACAATTCACATCATGGGAGGAGGAAGTCTTGAACATCCTGCATCCTGACGGCCTCGCAGGAGTCGGCGGAGGAATGGATACTGGTAAGTTGAAGCTTCAATACTGCTTCCCCCCCACCTGCATGCCAAATCAGACCCCAACCCTCACCCCCATCCTTGAACCCCACCCTCACCCCCACCCCCATCCTCACCCCCACCCTCACCCCCACCACCATCCTCACCCCCACCACCATCCTCACCCCCACCCCTAGCACACCTATTCCCCGCCAATGTCTCACCATCACAACCCACACATCCCAAAACCTAGGCCTGCATGCGTCCACTAAGCATGGACACCCATCACCAAAGCATGCCCAATGCATATACACATCCCCCCCACAAGCCACCCTCACCAAAGCCCCCACACACGAATGCCAGCACTTGGGGACACGAGAACCCACAGATACACCCATATGCCACACATTGAAACTATAACCATACCTCTATACCCCTGCAGGACCCGACCGTCAACACACCGCGGCGGAGGGGCCAGAATTCTCCACAGCCCCCACCCAAGAGGCCGTCAGCGATGACAGCAGCTCTGTCGACCTGGACACCGATGACCAGCCCGGACCATCGGGGACCTCTGGACAGTCGGTTCCCCTCACACAGGCACAGGCCACTACAGACCCTAACCCCTCTGGGAACACCAGCACAGCTCCCACCCAGCGGGCCCATGCCTCTGTCTCCAGGGCGCGTCAATCTGCGGTGTGTCTACCACTACAGGGCACCCAGGATAACCCACCACCCCAACAACAACAGGGACCTGGGGGCAGTGGTAGTGGGCACACCGGCCAGGGGGCAGAGGCCCAGGGAAACAGGAGAACTCGGAGGGCAGCTGTGCGACAGGGGGGGGAGGAGAGGCCCAGGGAACCCACTCTCCACGAGGTCCTCACCACCATCATGGGAGCATACAACCGCTCCCAGGAGACGATGGCGACGGTACTGGCCCGGTTCCAGGAGATCCAGGCACTGCAGGAGGAACACTATCGGGGGTACAGGGAGGACATCCGAGCCATCAACACCACCCTGGTTACCATGGTAGGGCTGCTGCAGGACCTCGTCAACACCAGGGCGGACACTGAACAACACCCAAGGGCCCCTGCCACTAGCCTGGACCAAGAACAGCCAACCACCTCCGCCGGCGCTAGTGGACAGGAGGCCCCCGCACAGCAGCAGCCCACCAGACCCCCACCTCCTGCAGGAGAAGAACCACCCCGCAAGAGGGCCCTGAGATCTCGCAAGAAGACAGAGTAGGATGTCAAGACCCCCGCCAGCAATGGATACCACCTGATGTCATCCCACTGTCCCACATTGTCACCCTGTCCATCCTTGAACTGCCCATGCTCCATCTCTCCACAGGCCTCTGGACAATGCACCTGTGTGACTGTTACTCTGGACTCTGCCATGGACATTCCTTCACCATAGCCCCCACCCACTTGAAACCACCCATCCCATTTTGAGCACTTAAATAAACACCTATTTTGCACCAAAAAATCTGGAGTCTGGCTGTGATTTCAATAGATTGTAATTGACATGACAGTGCAAATATGTCCTTGTACATGGTGAAGTCAACAAACAGCTGCCACAAAGCTGTAGTCCATGGGGAAACGAAGCACAGGACTCGTAGTGGGGACCCCAGATCTGAAATAGGGAGGGAAAAGCCAAAACTCAGTCATCATACACTGGGGCAAATAGACAGGCAGCAGAGATGCAGGAGAGTAGTTAACATTTACTAAATTATCTTTGAAATGTTACCTGTGTCCTATTGGAAGTACTGTTCAATGATTCTGTCCCTGTTGTCTGTTTCAGCCCCGTCGTCTTCCTCCTCGTCACTCTCCTCAGGTTCCACCGCTGCCACAACACCACCGTCTCGACCATCCTCCTGCAGGAAAGGCACCTGGCGACGCAAAGCCAGGTTGTGAAGCATGCAGCAGGCCACGATGATGTGACACACCTTCTTAGGTGAGTACATTAGGGATCCACCTGTCATATGCAGGCACCTAAACCTGGCCTTTAGGAGGCCAAAGGTGCGTTCGATCACCCTCCTAGTACGCCCATGGGCCTCATTGTACCGTTCCTCTGCCCTGGTCCGGGGATTCCTTACTGGGGTCAGTAGCCACGACAGGTTGGGGTACCCAGAGTCCCCCACTAGCCATACACGGTGTCTCTGTAGCTGTTCCATCACGTAAGGGATGCTGCTATTCCTGAGGATGTAGGCGTCATGCACTGACCCTGGGAATTTGGCATTTACATGCGAGATGTACTGGTCAGCCAAACACACCACCTGGATGTTCATTGAATGGTAATTTTTTCTGTTCCTGTACACCTGCTCCCTGTCTCTTGGGGGAACCAAAGCCACATGGGTCCCATCAATGGCACCAATTACGTTGGGAATATGTCCAAGGGCGTAGAAATCACCCTTCACTGTAGCCAATTCGCCCACCTCAGGGAAAATGATGTAGCTCCTCACGGATTTCATCAGGGCAGACAACACTCTGGATAACACCTTCGAAAACATGGGCTGAGACATCCCAGAAGCAATTCCCACGGTTGTCTGAAATGACCCACTTGCCAAGAAATGGAGTACTGACATGACCTGCACCAGAGGGGGAATCCCTGTGGGTTGGCGGATGGGGGACATCAGGTCGGGCTCCAGCTGGGCACACAGTTCATGGATAGTGGCACGGTTAAGACGGTAGGTCAGGATAATGTGGCGTTCTTCCATTGTCGACAGGTCCACCAGCGGTCGGTACACAGGAGGATTCATCCGTCTCCTCGCCCAACCCAGCGGACGGTGCCTAGGAAGGACAACATGGAGCACACAGTCAAGCAACCCACAGGTACGTACTCACAGCTAGCACAGTAAACGATTCTCTATGCAGTGAATGGCGTGTCTGAGTGGCTATGCAAGGCCTAGGCCTGTGTGACGCAGTTGAAATTGAGCCATGTGGGCCCTGGAAATGGCGGCTGCCTGACCTGTGAAGTGTGACAATGGGATGTGAGGTCAATGCGCTGGCGTGGCACACCGCGGCGGGCGGCGGGCCAAGACCGCGGCGCCAAGCCGCATTGGTTAACATTGAAGCCTATGGGTTTCAGGAGCCAATGGCGAAGGGCGCCGGCGGTGGCGGGACGCACCGCCGCGGTACGCACCGCCGCGGACGTGACCGCCATTTTCTATCTACTTATCCACTTGCGACTTGAACTTTCACAGGAGAGGACCTATACTGCAAGTGTTGCTGTGACCTCGGTCTGGAAGGGACAATGGCTGCTGCACCTGGGGAAAGGGCCCCTGCCTTCACTGGAGAGGAGTTGGAGAAACTTGTGGATGGGGTCCTCCCCCAGTATGCGCTACTCTACGGTCCTCCAGACCAACAAGTGAGTTTAATTCTATCTGGATTTGGGGCCACTGGCTGGCTTGGGGGCATGGCGGGGGGCCTGGCGGGGATGGGGGGCATGTTGGGCCTGGCGGGGCTCATGGCGGGGGGCCTGGCGGGGATGGGGGGCATGTTGGGCCTGGCGGGGGGCATGGCGGGGGTCCTGGCGGGGATGGGGGGCATGTTGGGCCTGGCGGGGGGCATGGCGGGGATGGGGGGCATGTTGGGCCTGGCGGGGGGCATGGCGGGGGGCCTGGCGGGGATGGGGGGCATGTTGGGCCTGGCGGGGGGCATGGCGGGGGGCCTGGCGGGGATGGGGGGCATGTTGGGCCTGGCGGGGGCATGGCGGGGATGGGGGGCATGTTGGGCCTGGCGGGGGGCATGGCGGGGGGCCTGGCGGGGATGGGGGGCATGTTGGGCCTGGCGGGGGGCATGGCGGGGATGGGGGGCATGTTGGGCCTGGCGGGGGGCATGGCGGGGGGCCTGGCGGGGATGGGGGGCATGTTGGGCCTGGCGGGGGGCATGGCGGGGGGCCTGGCGGGGATGGGGGGCATGTTGGGCCTGGCGGTGGGCATGGCGGGGATGGGGGGCATGTTGGGCCTGGCGGGGGGCATGGCGGGGGGCCTGGCGGGGATGGGGGGCATGTTGGGCCTGGCGGGGGGCATGGCGGGGATGGGGGGCATGTTGGGCCTGGCGGGGGGCATGGCGGGGGGCCTGGCGGGGATGGGGGGCATGTTGGGCCTGGCGGGGGGCATGGCGGGGGGCCTGGCGGGGATGGGGGGCATGTTGGGCCTGGCGGGGGGCATGGCGGGGGGCCTGGCGGGGATGGGGGGCATGTTGGACCTGGCGGGGGGCCTGGCGGGGGGCCTGGCGGGGGGCCTGGCGGGGATGGGGGGCATGTTGGGCCACTGGCAAGGAAAATGCTGACAAACTTGAACGTGGTATTTCTCCCTCCCTGTACGTGTCACATAGGTCCGCGCCCATGAGAAGATCGGGATTTGGCGTGCCATCGCCAAGGAAGTCCGGACCCTGGGGGTCCACCATCGACGGGGCACCCACTGCCGCAAGAGGTGGGAGGACATCCGCCGCGGGACCAAGAAGACCGCCGAGTCTCTGCTGGGGATGGCCTCCCAACGTAGGCGGGGTGCCTGCCGTCAACTGAGCCCCCTGATGTTCCGGATCCTGGCGGCGGCCTACCCTGATTTGGATGGGCGCGTGAGGGCAGCACAGCAGACACAAGGGGGTGAGTACAAGCATTATCTACTCTGTTGTCGCGCAGTGGAGGTGTCTGGTTGGGGGAGGAGGGCTGGGGGTCCCCCTAGGCCAGGGCGATATCTGTAGGCTGGGCACCCCCGTAAGCCCCTGTGTCCCCAGCCACCACCCTCAGTAGTTTGTCAGTACAGCCATCCCTGGGCCGTGTCATCCATGGGTGCAGTTGTCAACTCTAGGCGTGTAGGGCATGTTCCACGGAATGCGTAGCGGACCCCAAGTGCGCAACTTAGAGCAGGGGGCATCTGTGTCTGTCATGTCCGCTAACTGTACCGGAGATCCATGTAATCAATATCCCTTTATTTCTCTCTCCCCCCCCCTTTTTGTTTGTCTTTCTGTGCTTGTGTGCATCAGCATCATCAGGCGGAGGAGAAGTGGCATCGGGGCAGGAGGGAGCTGCATCTCACATGGCCCAGGAGGGCCATGCCACAGAGTCAGACTGGACCAGTGAGACGGAGGGCGAGGGGAGCTCCACGACGGGGACGACTGGACCCTGCAGCGACACGGACACGTCCTCGGAAGGGGGCTCCCTTGCGGGGGTGGCACCATCCGTGCCCCCCGCCATTACAGGTACAGCCGCCACCCAGCGCACCATCACCGCCCTCCCAGCAGCCCCTCAGCGTTCGCCCCGTGCCCGCTCTGCCAGGAAGCCGGGCATCTCCTTCGCCCCAGGCACCTCAGGCCCTGCCCCTGTTACCCCCGCTGCCCTCGGTGAGGAGGTCATTGACCTCCTCCGAACGCTCATTGTTGGGCAGACTACCCTTTTGAATGCCATCCAGGGGGTGGAGAGGGAGGTTCATCGCAGCAATGCGTACCTGGAGGGCATTCATTCGGGTCAGGCTGCCCATCAGCGATCGTTCCAGGCTCTGGCCTCAGCACTGACGGCAGCCATTGTCCCTGTCTCCTGCCTGCCTCTACTAACTCCCTCCTCCCAGTCTCCTGTTCCTCTGCCTGTCCCACCCACACCATCAGACCAGCCTGCACACACCTCAACACCCAAGAGAAGCTCATCCAAACATAAGCACCACAGATCACGCAGACATTCACACACGCAACATTCCGATGCAGACATGCCAACAGTCACTACCACCTCTGTGACCCCCACCTCCTCGTCTCCCTCCTCCCTCCCTGTGACGTCTACACTCACACCTCCATTCACCTCACCATCAGCCAGTGTTTCCATCACCAGCACACCCTCCACTCCAGTCCGCACACGTGCAGTCACCACCCCCACTGCCATTTACACGTCCCCTGTGTCCTCTCCCACTGTGTCTGTCACCCCCTCTTCCACACCACACAAACGCAGCCACCCACCCACCCAACAGCCATCCACCTCACGACAGCTTATCCCTCCTGCACCTGCACCCAAAGACAGCAAACGTGACTCACCTACAACCACATCCTCTCCCTCCACTCCCATTCCCACTGTACCTACCACTCTCCATTGTCCCAAGAAGCTCTTCCTCGCCACTACTAACTTCTTTCCTGACCCTGAGCCCCCCCCTCCTTCTCGTCGGGGTAAGAAGAGCACCTCAGCCACCACCAGCCCTGCAGCCCCCTTGACAAGGGTGCAGGGGTATTGGAGCCCGCCAGCCCGCATGTCTGGATCTTCGCCCAGCAGCAAGGGGACAGCCAGCCCACCCCCTGGGAAGAGGAGCAGAAGGCGGAAGGGGCGCCGCAGGAGCCCGCCTTCTACATCCCCCCCGGACACCACCCAGAGACAGTCACCAGCCACAGCTCCAAAGGGAGGCAAGGGCCACAGGCCCACGACTAAGGAGGGCAAGGGCAGCAAGTCGGAGAGGTCAGGCAGCAGGCCTGCTGCCCAGGAGGAGCCCACAACCCCCATAGCCGCTGCCCCGGGAGGAACCGGCACAGCTGCCCCGGGAGAGCCCACCACCCCCATAGCCGCTGCCCAGGGAGGACCCAGCCCAGCTGGCCAGGAGGGCCCCACCACCCACAGCCCAGGTGGGCAGTGAAGGAGCACCATCCCCGCTGCCCAGGAGGGCACCACCAGGCAATTAGCAGTTGGCCATAGACCGTCCGCCGTCTCAAGAACCGCTGAACTGGGCCCTTCAGGGCAAGGACCGCTGAACTGGGCCCCGCCGTCTCAAGAACTGCTGAACTGGGCCCCGCCGTCTCAAACACCGCTCCGCTTGGCCCCGCCGTCTCAAGCACCGCTGAACTGGGCCCTTCAAGGCAAGGAGCGCTGAACTGGGCCCCGCCGTCTCAAGAACCGCTGAACTGGGCCCCGCCGTCTCAAGCACCGCTGAACTGGGCCCTTCAAGGCAAGGAGCGCTGAACTGGGCCCCGCCGTCTCAAGAACCGCTGAACTGGGCCCCGCCGTCTCAAGCACCGCTGAACTGGGCCCTTCAAGGCAAGGAGCGCTGAACTGGGCCCCGCCGTCTCAAGAACCGCTGAACTGGGCCCCGCCGTCTCAAGAACCGCTGAACTGGGCCCGCCGTCTCAAGCACCGCTCCGCTGGGCCCTGCCGTCTCAGGCACCGCTCCGCTGGGCCCCGCCGTCTCAAGAACCGCTGAACTGGGCCCCGCCGTCTCAAGCACCGCTCCGCTGGGCCCCGCCGTCTCAAGCACCGCTGAACTGGGCACTTCAAGGCAAGGAGCGCTGAACTGGGCCCCGCCGTCTCAAGAACCGCTGAACTGGGCCCCGCCGTCTCAAGAACCGCTGAACTGGGCCCCGCCGTCTCAAGCACCGCTCCGCTGGGCCCCGCCGTCTCAAGCACCGCTCCGCTGGGCCCCGCCGTCTCAAGAACCGCTGAACTGGGCCCCGCCGTCTCAAGCACCGCTCCGCTGGGCCCCGCCGTCTCAAGCACCGCTCCGCTGGGCCCCGCCGTCTCAAGAACCGCTGAACTGGGCCCTTCAAGGCAAGGAGCGCTGAACTGGGCCCTTCAGGGCAAGGACCGCTGAACTGGGCCCCGCCGTCTCAAGAACCGCTGAACTGGGCCCCGCCGTCTCAAGCACCGCTCCGCTGGGCCCCGCCGTCTCAAGCACCGCTCCGCTGGGCCCCGCCGTCTCAAGAACCGCTGAACTGGGCCCTTCAGGGCAAGGACCGCTGAACTGGGCCCTTCAGGGCAAGGACCGCTGAACTGGGCCCCGCCGTCTCAGGAACCGCTGAACTGGGCCCTTCAAGGCAAGAACCGCTGGCCCTTTGGCAGACGTGGCAGGGCAGGATCTATCTCGGGCAGGGCTGCAGGATGTCCTCTGACCAACTTGCCTCCTCCAGTGGCAGTGGGGTCTGTTATGGACTGTTTGGACTGTGGCTTTGCTCTCCCCAGGATGGCCCAGTGGGCAGGCCACCCACTGTATGGACTGTATGGACTGTGGCTTTGCTCTCCCCAGGATGGCCCAGTGGGCAGGCCACCCACTGTATGGACTGTATGGACTGTGGCTTTGCTCTCCCCAGGATGGCCCAGTGGGCAGGCCACCCACTGTATGGACTGTATGGACTGTGGCTTTGCTCTCCCCAGGATGGGCCAGTGGTCATGGAGTCCCCTCGTGGATCTGGCGTTGTGTACTCAAGTGGCTGAGGTGCCCCCCCTTCCCTTCCCCCTGAGGTGCCTGTCCTATTTTCTTTCTGATGCCCCTGCAGTGTTCTCTCCGTGGAGTTCTTGTCGTGGGACTGGGCCTTGCCCCTTTGCACAGGACCCCTGTGATCCACGGACAGTGGTTGGACTACATTTAGTAGCTGTATATATTTTGTGCATAGTTTATTTATTTATTGGGATTACTGGTGTACATATTTCAATATATCTGGCCGTTTATGATCTCTTCTTTTGGTCTTTGCATTATTTCGGAGGGGGGTGGTTTGTGGGTTGTGACAGTGATCTGTGGGAATGCATTGATGTGTGTGTTGTAGTGGGTGTGGGTGGGTGGGTGTGTGCCGGTAATCTTTTCCCTCCCCTGTGTCGTAGGTGCAGTACTCACCGATGTCTTCCGCGCCGCCGGGCGTGCTCCTGGTATATGAGCAGGAATAGGAGTGCGGGGATGACCTGCAACTCTGGTTCCATACTGCCGGAATCTCGCGTGGAGTGCGTAGAGGTGAGCGTTTTCCCGTTCGTAGTCTGTTTCCGCCGTGTTCTTATCGGCGGTGCTCCCGCCCCGGAAAAGGTGGCAGATTGGTGGGTCGTAATAGGGTGGCGGTACATTGTCTGCCGCCTGGCTGTTGGCGGGAACCGCCGCGCTGTTTGTTTGTACCGCTGTGGCGGTCGGAGTGTTAAGTTGGCGGGCTGTGTTGGCGGTTCCCGCCAGGGTGAGAATTGCATATTTTAGACCGCCGGCCTGTTGGCGGCTTGGCCGCCGCTTTATCACCGACCGCCAGGGTCAGAATGAGGGCCTTTGTGTCAATGGGAAACGGCTATGCAGATCAAGTCGCAAGGTTTTGCGCATTGAACTGTATATCGTTCAAGGACCAGTGGGAATTATTACCGCAAACTGAAAATGAAACATGCTTGAACATTGCATTGAGGGTGGTTGATACACTAGATGAGCTAAAATCACTACAGGGTCGTGCTAGCAGAGAGGAGAAACGCTCCTGGGAGAGAATGCAATGTGTACAGAGACTTATGGGTCTCAGCGGAGGGGAAACTGGTTTTGCCCAACAGTCTTTTGTCACAATTTGCAAGGCTTTATCATGGACAGGCACATCTTGGGAGAGATGCAATGATCAGGTCATTCAAGATTGACTGGTTTAACCCGAAATTCAGACAAGCCGCAGAGGTTACCTGTCACAGGTGCATCATCTGCCAACAGATGAATGCCGGAAAAGGGACTGTGGTAACTTTGAGTCACATAGGGAGAGCTGGCGGTCCATTTAGCAGAATGCAAATGGATTTCATTGAGATGCCTGTTTGTGGAGGTTTGAGGTACGTGTTGGTGATTGTGTGTGTTTTCAGCCATTGGATTGAAGCTTACCCCACACGTAGAAATGACAGTCTCACAGTTGCAAAGCTGTTGCTTAGAGAACTAATACCCAGGTTCGGTTTTCCGGTCTCTTTAGAATCAGATAGGGGCAGACACTTTGACAATGAGGTGATTAAGCTCTTATGTGCTGCATTAAACATCGAACAGAAGCTGCATTGTAGCTACCTCCCTGAAGCCTCGGGACTAGTAGAACAAATTAATGGTACCATGAAGTCGAGAATGGCAAAGATGTGTGCAGCCACCAATATGAAATGGCCAGATGCATCACCCTTAGTACTGATGTTGATTAGAAATACCCCTGATAAGAAGACAGGACTATCACCCCATGAGATCTTTATGGGCAGAGCCATGGGGCCACCCGCAATACCTGCAAATGCTCTCGTGAACATCACGGATTATATGGTGTTGGACTACTGCAAAGGTTTGGCTGACGTGGTTCGCTCTTTTTCCCACCAGGTGGAAGCCAACACATTGCCACCGGTCAGTGATCCAGGTCACACCCTGCAAACCGGTGACTGGGTGGTTGTCAAGAAACACGTGAGAAAGTCGTGTTTGGAGTCGCGCTGGAAGGGGCCATATCAAGTAATACTGACAACAACCACTGCTGTGAAATGTGCAGGTGTTCCAAACTGGATACATGCCAGTCACACAAAGAAGGTAACTTGTCCGACTGAGGAGGAACTTGAAGTTTCTGACTCAGCAGTTCCAGAGAAGGAAGTCTCAGGGCCAGAAAGTAGCCAAGGGGGAACTGAGACTGCAGGAGAGCCCACTGAGAACAGCCTTGTCCCTCAAACAGTAAACGAGTTTGGGAGAGGTGACAGTGAGCCTATCTCAGTAGAGGCAGCATGAGAACTAAGACAAGGAGAGGTTCTCCCAGAAGTAGACGGATACGGGTTAGAGATTGAACCTGTTACAAACCCAGAAGAAGAAGAAGGGGGAAACTGACCCGGTTGCCACGGACGCTTCTTCCTTCACAGCCCGCCTCCATTCCAGCTATAAAAAGGCACGCCCCTCGCGGGACGCAGTGAAACTGACCCGGTTGCCACGGACGCTTCTTCCTGCACAGCCCGCCTCCATTCCAGCTATAAAAAGGCGCGCCTCTCGCGGGACACATTGAAACTGACCCGGTTGCCACGGACGCTTCTTCCTGCACGGCCCGCCTCCATTCCAGCTATAAAAAGGCACGCCCCTCGCGGGACGCATTGAAACTGACCCGGTTGCCACGGACGCTTCTTCCTGCACTGCCCGCCTCCATTCCAGCTATAAAAAGGCGCGCCCCTCGCGGGACGCATTGAAACTGACCCGGTTGCCACAGACGCTTCTTCCTGCACGGCCCGCCTCTATTCCAGCTATAAAAAGGCACGCCCCTCGCGGGACGCATTGAAACTGACCCGGTTGCCACGGATGCTTCTTCCTGCACGGCCCACCTCCATTCCAGCTATAAAAAGGCACGCCCCTCGCGGGATGAGTGCGGGTGCGCGCCTGGGCCAAGACCGGGCCAAGACGGGCCCGTCTACGCCCGTCTTCGGCTGACTGAGGCTGGGCTGGGCCCACCTTCTTTCCTCCTTGACTCATTCACCAAGTAAGATTCATAATATTTTATATCTTGTCTGGTACTGTGTAGTCGTTACCTCTCCGGCTACATGGGGAGGAGGAAAGATGTGGATCCTTTGGATCCTTTAACTGACTGTAAAAAGCAGAAAATGCGCTCTTTAAAATTAGCTACTAAGACCAAAGGAAGCAGCCATAAACCCTTCGAGGAGATTGACCAGTTATTTGAAGAGGTGGAGGCAATCTTAAATTGTACAGTGGGCAATAATGGAGCCCCGCCTCCAAAAAACGTTTTAGTTCACCCTGGGAGGATCCAAGATTTCTTTAAAAAAAAAGATGAAGGAACACGTCGCAGATCCTGCTTTGACCAACAGCGGAGTGGTCCCACAAACAACCTATAATACTACTCCCTTCCCTTCCAAAGGTTTAATAACTATGGCCAGCAATCCCTCATCCAGAAGTGGGTCCCTCCAAGCGGATGTGGAGGGAAGCACACCTACTTCAGCTATTCCATTGAGCCCTGAGATAAAATTGATTCCAAATTTACTCTGCAGGAATCGGTTCGAGGTCCCAGCTGAAGAGGATGAAACACCTAGGGTCCTCGAACCCCCTCCGACTGACCTTAATAAAGTGGATCCCCCTTGTTCATTAGTTCCCATCTCTGTTCCCCCCTTGGAGCATCTCCCCACTGAGCCCAATGTTTCCCTCATTCTCCAAAGAGTGGATGAAGTAAGGTCCCTGGTGCTGCAATTGGCAAAAACTTTGCAGGAAAGGCTAGTGTGTAGATGCAAATGCTTCTCAAGAGATGAAGGGGCGAAGGGTGGACATTTAGTAATTGACTCAAATTCATCTACTTGGCCTGCACAAGGGGGACAAGCTATCGACCATCAAAGGAAAAAGGCACACAGGGTTGGCCCAGATGTGAATTTGGTATGCCTTGTAGATAATCCCTCACCCGAGCAATTAGGCAATAAAAATGTATCCATTGAGGGGCCCACTACGACAACTCACATTGCCTACAATGGCCGCCCCCGAGATTCTTCAAACTATTTGCCAATTAAGAGGTGTAAAGTGTCTGACAATTTACCATGCAAGGGAGTCTGTGCTCCTTCTAATGTTAGCAGGCCACTCGCACCCATATTTCCCTCTAATTCCACTCGTGATGCCACCTCTCAGAGAGCCCCCTGCGGCTCAGTTATACTGCCAAATGCTCAAGGCCACAGGGATGGGTCCAACACTCTTTTCCCGAATTATGTCCCGAAGCTGTTACCGGGACTTATTGAGGACCATGAGTCCAGGGTTAACAAGGTCATTCACTGGCTACGACACCAACGGAACTGCTTATCGGTTATAGGCACGGATATTCTCAAAGTTAATCAGTGGAGCCCCATAGGTCTGAATCACGACGTAATCTCAATTGAGTTCCATGATAGAACTTTGGTCGAGAGCCTCATTGCATTTAATGAACATACCCACCTCCTAATGGGACGAAGGAAGGGTGGTATTACCCTAGAGACAGTATTAGAGGAAGGAGATCAGGCTCCAGCTGATAGTCACATATGTTGCATTGTTACAAGAGTCCAACTGGGGTGTGGTAATTCCACTCAGACCAATCCTGTATGACTGGCTACAGTCCAGGAAGTAACCTCAGGGGTCAATCCAGAGGAATCATTCTTGACAGTCTTTGAAGGATCTACCACTAATGAGTTAATTCCAGAAATGACCGACTCCCAGTTACCTAGTGTTGTCTCCCAGAGAAAAGGCTTAGCCATTATGACATGGAACCTAGCCGGTCTTGGGAGGAAATTAGATGATACTGATTGGTGTTCATATATAAATACCCAAGATATATGCCTCTTCCAAGAAACGTGGGCTGAGGAGAAGATCACTATTGATCGGTTTCTTTCCTTCGACTTGGCTGCCCAAACATCCGCAAAGGCGACAGGTCGAGCAAAAGGGGGTCTCTTGATGTTATTAAACAAAAATGTGCAATGTGAATATAAGATTTTAAAATTTGGCTGTCCAGATCTGATGGGTTTACAAATCACGTTTCAACAGAGTTTTAATGTAATTTTTATCAACGTCTATGCCCGATCTGTATCTCGAGGGGTAGAATCTCAGATTTGAAACCAGTTACTTGATTTTTTGGATACTCTACAACCAACATTTTACTTGATAATAGCCGGGGACGTAAATTGTACTTTTGAACCCTCTGTGTTATTAACTGGTCTCACAGAGGAAGAAGATCAAATATGGGGGATCGCACAGTTGACCAGTGATCGTTTCTGTCCTCACTCTTGTGCTGCCACTCAGTTGGCCTCTCTTTGTCTGAAGTACGGTCTTAGGGCTTGTAACGGTCGTATGCCCTCTGACTTGGATACCGCCCCCACTTTTAAACGAGGCACATCTACAAGCGTAATTGATTATTTTTTAGTGGATGTGAGATTGTGGCCCCTGTTGAGAGATATGAAGGTGGATGTTAGATGTGAAAGTGATCACTATACCTTGTTACTTTCCATATCAGGGGATGTTTTTGGTAGAACCTTGAATAACCAAGTTACTATGGACCCCACTCCCATCTTGAACAACTTATCCAAGAAGGTCAGGTGGCCAATGGTGCTTTCGAACCCCTACTTGTTACGTGAAATCTACCTAGCTTTTATACACAATTTGGCCCCATTCCATGACTGTGATTCTAATGATATTCCACTTCTATGCATACATGAAAATATGGTCACCAGATTGCAAAGTATCTTCTATAGGAAGGTCGGAGCAAGACAGCAAGTAGGCCCCTCGCCCACCAATTCATGGTTTGATGATTCCTGCCATAGGGCCAAGACAGGACTAAAAAACGCCATTATGGAAGGGATCCCAGGGGAAATACAACTAGCTAGACGTGTTTATAAGGAATCCATTACCCGAGCTAAAAAATCATGGGAAGAAACAACCTGGCAGGAGTTGTTGGACGCCTCACAATCCAACAATAATAAGCTGTTCTGGGAATTGTTGTGTAAGCGAGGGAAAGAGGGTAGGACTAGCCTAAGGAACCATATACAGCCTGAAAGATGGGTCGAACACTTCTCAAGCCTTTATGATAAAATTGACCCCCCTGTGACCCTAGTTAGCCCGGATGAGGGTAGTAATCCCCCACCACCCTGGATGTGGTTCCCGGCTTCGTCCCCATAGAAGGGGGCCCACAGACTTATAAGCGCCATATCTGCTTTTCTATTGAAGAAACTGCTGAGGCCATTCTCTCGCTAAAATCTGGGAAAGCTCCAGGTCCAGATAAAATTTCAGGGGACTTGTATACTTCTGAGCCAGCAATTGGGACCTGGTATATTAATGCACTCTCCAACAAAATTACTGAAGGGGGGCAGATCCCCCCGACATGGAAGGGTGCTGAAATTATTCCCATTCACCAAAAGGGTAATGCAAACCTCCCAGACAACTACAGGGCGATTAGTCTCATAGACAATCTTCAAAAAATTCACCAAGCAACTTCTAGGCAGATTAACTAATTGGGCCACGGAGCAACAGATCCTTTCTCCTCTTCAAGCAGGGTTTCGATCCAGGATCAGTACAGTGGATCAGGTCTTCAGGCTGGCCGTGCTGTATTGGAAATATACAGCACTTGCAAAACAACCCCTATACATTGCCTTTGTTGATTTGAGATCAGCCTTCGACTTGGTTCCAAGGGAGAAGTTATGGGAGGTGTTACATAAAATAGGGACTCCAGCTAACATAATCCAACTCTTGAAAAGACTGCACGAAGATACATATGCGCATGTGAGATGGGGACACCTAGGCGAACTAACAGACAAAATCCCCATAAATAGGGGTGTCCTCCAGGGCTGTGTGTTGGCACCGTTTTTATTCTCTATTTTTATTAATGAGGTGGTACAGGCCCTAATGGCATGCCAAAATGATGCTCCTTCCCTGTGCGCTCAGAAAATTCCGATTCTTCTTTTTGCAGACGATTCCCTCCTTATTTCCAAATCCCCTATGGGCCTACACATTCTTATCAATAGATTTAACTCCTTTTGCCGAGATTACGGCTTAGAGTTGAATCACAAGAAAACCAAGTTAATGCACTCCATTCTGGGATGCGGAAGAAATGCATCATCCGCTTAGACGGCGATCTTTTGGATAAGGTCTGCTCAATTGACTATTTGGGTGTAAGGCTCACTGACAACTTGCACTGGGCAGAACAGGTCAATAAAAGGGTTGGCTCTTTGCAGCACGGTGCCGCCTCTATCCTACGTTTTCTCCGGGGTACGACATCAAAAACGATCTCCCTGGCAATCAAGATCTATACTGCTAGAGCGCAGGGTGCTGCTGTTTACGGTGCAGAGGTCTGGGGCTTTTCAGACTGCAATAGGTTAACCATTGGAGAGAACAGCTTTGTGAGGGCTCTATGTGCTTGTCCTTCTAGCACTCCGCTGATTCCATTGTTTTTAGACTTCGGCCTGAGACGGATAGCCGACCTAATCACTTTAAGACCACTTCTATACTGGGTGAGGCTATGGACCGTTCCAGAACTGGACATCTATAAGTCCTCACTTTTAGACCTGCTAAAGTGCCCTAATTCAACCTCTATTCCCTGGGTAAAACATGTATCTAGATGGTTTAGCAACCTGGGCCTTGGAGATTTTTGGGAAAAAACCCACAAACTCGAGAAAGCCCACTCCAAAATGCTAAAGCGAGTGTACTGGTCTTATGTATGGAATGACAACATTACTCGCCGATCTCATGGTTGTTTAACAAATCTCTTTATAGATCTTAAATGGTACCCGCAATTTGAACCATACCTAGACATCATACCCGACATCTTAGGCAAAAGTCTATATGCCAGATTCCGTTTTGGGTCGTTGCCGCTGAAGTCGTTGAAGTGTAGATGGGGTACAAAAATAGCAACCGATATATGTCCCGTATGTGGCACAACACCTGAAACAGTTGGACATTTTATGTTTTTTTGCCCCGCTTATTCTTACCCCAGGTCTAAGTGGATCTGTAACATCTGCCGGGAAATGGGAATAAGAGACTGTGCCTCTGCTCTGAGAATTTTAAAAACTCACCATTCTAAGGTTTTAATACAAGCTGTTAGCAAGTATTTGCTAGCAGCATGGCACATACGTAACTCTGTTATCAGCAATGTGTCTTAATTTTGAGTAGTTAAGCTTCCTTGTAACTGTTGTAGTGGGGTTCAGCTGTTTTATTGTGTATTGTTTACATGGTTTTAATGATTTGTATTTTATACCTTTCTGATCTTATTATTTATTGTAAATTCGCTTTGATGATCTATTGATCGAATAAAGCTTGTGTTTCATCATCATCAAGAAGAAGGGGAAATAGTAGAGAGAGGCCAAAGCACACCGGCATCCCCTGAACCAGTTGCAGGTCCGTCAAGAGAAAACACCATAGCACAAGAGGAGGGTGCTGTTCAGCGTCCTGAAAAGACAAGCAGGAAGAAGACGCATAAAAGTGATAACTGGCCAGAGAAGCAGGCCGCAAAAGAAAAGGTCGTGCCAGGTGAAACAATAGCAGAAGAAATTGATACATCCTGAGTAGAGGATCTAAGTGAAGGAGAATTGCAAAGTGAATGCAGGTTGAAAAGAAAGAGAACTGAAAATATAAGGTACGCAGGTCCTGAATGGGCACATGCAACGACGTCTGAATGGCAACAAGAATTTCCAGCGTTCTGTTTTGATCGAGAAGTACCAGGCCAGTATTACGGTACCTGAAATCAATTAGAGAAAGAGACTGTGTTAAAACAAAAATTGAAATTGAAAGCTGAAAAGCTGAGAAAGAGACTTATAAACTACCCGATGTGACACTGATAACCTGAATTTGTCACGGTTTCGGGCGGGTCTGATCAGGACTTTGGTTGGGACACGCCTTGAGGTCACTGAATATCCTAAAGAGGTAGTACACTGGGGCAGAGGAGCAGCTAAAGGCATACACGGAAAGGACAGCTATGGATAGGCACAGGAAACAGGAAAGTAAAAGCAGAGCAACCCTTGTGTGAACAAACAGGAAACGGATTACCAGTGGACAAACACGCTGGGGTTGTACACAGAGTAAGGCGCAGAACCTCCCACAGTGACAGGGAATCTCAATGCCTCTGTGCAGTTTGCTCTTACAGATAGTCACCCTGCCAGCCCCATAGAAAGGAGGCAGCAGAAGTGATTCTGTCTCTTGACCCTAGAGCACAAACAAGGATAGTACTTACATACACAGGACACGCTCTTGTGGCAATTCCTGAGAAAACAGCAATAGCACACTGTCACTGTTAGGCACGAAATACAACGTATAACACTGGACAAGGATGGGGGCTGGAATTGCCTCCTGGAAACCAGGAGCCAACCCCAGTACACAGGAGGACACGTATACACTGGTGAAGACTGATAGAACACTTACCAGACACAAAGAACCAAGAAGAAACAGAAACAGAAGGGAACAAACAAAGAGGCAGAGGCAAGAACTAGGAACAAGCTCAGGCTGAAGCAAAGGCGGGTCTAGGACTTGAAAACAGGGCGCAAACTTCTGGCTGGGACAGACAGAGACAGGACTGGGAAACTGAGAACAGGCTCTGGCTGGAACAGGCAAGGACAGGACTGGAATACAGGGAGTAGGAAATGAGCAGTAAACAGGACTGGGAAACAGAGAGAAGGTTCAGGCTGAAACAAGGCAGGAGCAGGGCAGAGAAACAGGGAGCAGGCTTTGGAAGAAACAAACAGGTACAAGGCTAAGAAGTAGGGAGCAGACTCTGGCTGGAACAATCAGGAGCAGGGCAGAGAAACAGGAAACAGGATCAGGCTGGAACAGAACAGGAACAAAACTGGAACACCATCCGACAAGGGGTCTGTAACACAAAGGAATTGAAGTCCGATGCATGACAAGGATCTTGAGGAAATGGCTGCTTATAAGCAGTTCCAAGCTGGGCTGCACAGGAGAGGTTTCAGGTGTGTGTGGTTTCGGACACTTGCAAGTCCTGGAGAAGAGGATCCAGTGAAAAGGAGCAACTGGACTTCTCCCATTGAAAACAATGGGAAACAGAATCCGGGTTTTCCTGACTACCAAGCTGTGCATTATGGGATTTGCAGTCCCAAGAAACAAATGTAGTCCTACACAAGTGTACCATGGAGAAAAGAGAAACAAACAGGAGTCAGCAAGGGACTCTAGATAGGTGTTCAAGGTGATTCCCAGGCTTCTGACAGCCCCCTTACAGCACCCCCTGGAAATGGGACGACCGAGTCGTAACAGTATACCCCCTCCCACCAGTCCGCTCAAGAAGAGAAGGCGATCCTTTGGCTGAAAAAAGTTGAAGAGGAAAAGCCACAGCAAGAAAATCCAACACCAACCTTGGTGGATAAGTTTACAGTCCTGCCATAGATGAACCTTCCAATGAGCAAAGCATGTATTAATACCCATATGGGCTCCGATGTCTTTCCTCTCTATTGTTCGATTGATGTGGGAGGAGTGCATGGAGTTGGTTTCTGGTGAAGTAGATTCAGGAGCAAGGAGATCTGGAATGGCATTACGGACTGTATTCTTTATGACATTAGTTTCCTGTTCAATACTTTCCTCTTTGGAGGAGCTGATTGGTGTATTAGTAACTGTCAGGTCTGTAACACCTTCTGACAAGCAGGATTTGTCTGTTTCTGCAGCAGTATTTACATGGATTGTGGTCTGAGGCTTGCAAAGCATAGAGACTTGGGAAACATGGGTAACTGGTGTTCTCAAAGTAAACATGAAAAAGTCAGAATTTTCTTTCGTCTTGGATGACTTCGGAGTATCAAATTGAGGAGCAACAAGAGTTTTCAAGTCTTTAGAAACTGGTTTACCATCTGAAAATGTAGAAGTTCCACAAGCTAATTCTTTAGGGTGATCTTCAGACAAGACTGGGATTTCTTCATTGCAAGTGATCTGTGGTGTGTTTGTGGTATCAGAAATAGTTTCTTTGCAAGGCGTTTCTACTACAGATAGTTGATCTTCAACTCTGTTTACACTGAAAGGTTGTTCTTTGGAAAGAAGTAGAACTGGAGTCTCTTCAGAAATCACCTTTACACTGTTTCCTACATTTTCAGCTTTAGCCTTTGAATTGATGATGGTTTCTTGCAATAAAACACTAAGAACAGTACTTATCATCAGATCTTCGAATACAAGATACAAATTCAAGTCTTTAGTTTTAGTGGGAAATATGACATCTTTCAGCACTTGAGCTTCGGTTTCAGATTGCTGGTTTTCAGGAGTCTTTAGTTTCAGGGACACAGCAGGTGACGTTGGTGTGGCTGATTTTACATCAAGATCAGATACCGGTAGCTCAGAGATCTGTTCTTCACTAATTGTGGAGCTGGAAACAGGATACACATTGGCAGGGATCAGCAGGTCAAGGTCAGTGGTTGAGGCTGCAACTGTGTCCAGTTCTAGGTGAAGGATCTCATTTCTTATGACAGGCTGTTTAATTTCAGATTGCTGGCTTTCTTCCTTGTCTGAAATCTCCACGGTTTGCTTTGACACAGAAGAGATTTTTAAACTTTCTGAGAAGTCCATTACATTCTTAGTAATTGAAGGTATTTCTTCATGGTCAGAAACATCCATTAGTTCACTTGAAACAGGAACTATCTCTTCATTATCTGAAAATTCTGTGATATTGTTTGAAAGGGCAGGAGTATCCCCACAATCTGAAAATTCTGGTGTGTGCGCCATTTGAACAGCACTATTTGCAGGTTTGTTCACGGCAAGGCAGGAACCACTGTCATCACTAGATTCAGATTCTTCAACACTGTTGCACAACTTGCCATTCATCTCCAGTAAAGTTATATATTGGTTTCTTAAGGTGCAGCTATTGGAGTCTGCATCAGAACTCTCTTCTTCCTTTGGCTTTATTTGTTCTGATATAGGGGCTGAGACACTTCCTTCTGAAGACTCTGATCCATCCTTTGAATCAAGAGGGGTCAAATCTCTCAGAGATGTCAGAGATTCATTCAACTGTACAGGAATTTTCACTGGAGAACTACAGGCTGAGAGAGAGTCTGAAGAAGAGGCTGATATATTTATAACTGGAGCTGTCTTTTGACTGTCATTAATAGAAGGGACAATCTGCTCTATAGAAGTCTTAGGAGAGGCACACAAAGTAGCATACTGTTCTTTAAGCCAAAGCTGGTGATCATTTTCTTTTTTCAGGTTTTCAAATTGCCTAGCAGTAGTTTCCATCAGCTGCTCTGTTACTTCTTCTACCTTACAGATAAACAGAATGTCTGGTTCTGGCAACAGTGAAACATGCATTGATGAAAAGAGCCCACGTGCACGATTTCTTGTGTATGTTACAACATATTCATCATAGAAGTCCATTATCTGCCTTTTAATCCGCCAAAACTGCTCTTTTAGTGTGTGTATGTCCATATTGTTTTCAAACCCACTCAGAATAGAAAAGGGGTTAGCAGAGTTTTTAGGGATTGAGACTGGTGTATTATCATCTAGTTTGGGAAGAGCACAAGCCTTATGAGTGGAAATAAGGAATCCCACAGTCTTTACTGATCCCTTAGATACAGGGTCTAGCCTGCTGACTTGAAAGCTTTGAGGGGCTGATAGGTCTTTATAAGAGTCAGCACTGCACTTTGAATTCTGAGAAACTGGCCTAGATGGGCTGAAGCACTCAACAGAAAACAAGGGAATCCCTAGTGTGGCTTCTTGAACAGTGTCAGGGTTCTTTGTTTTGACGGAGTCCTGGAAGTGAATTTGGGATGCACTAGCATGAGGCAAGGAATTAACCATCTTTTCTTGAGAGTAAACGTCTTGTGCAGAGGTAGCAAAAGCACTTCCACGGTTATGAACATTCTTACTGGCTTCAGCTAATAGATACTGCAAAAACTCATTACGTCCTTGCAATTCTTCTACAGACAGGGACTGGGGGTCATAGCCACAAATAACATAATAGTCTATCATTGAAAGATTAGCAAGCCACTCAGTATAGTACTGAACTTGCAAGTTATGGTTTTCTTTAACAAGTCTATCCTTTAAACTAAGGTCTTTTTTAGAGGATTTCAGAGAATGTATAGGCTTAGAAAGGGGTGTCTTAACATGATAGGAAAGCATTTTAGGTCTGTGTGTGCCTTTACTGCCAGGGGAGCTTGAAATGTTTGGTTCGTGCATTCTGTCACGGTTTCGGGCGGGTCTGATCAGGACTTTGGTTGGGACACCCCTTGAGGTCACTGAATATCCTAAAGAGGTAGTACACTGGGGCAGAGGAGCGGCTAAAGGCATACACGGAAAGGACAGCTATGGATAGGCACAGGAAACAGGAAAGTAAAAGCAGAGCAACCCTTGTGTGAACAAACAGGAAACGGATTACCAGTGGACAAACACGCTGGGGTTGTACACAGAGTAAGGCGCAGAACCTCCCACAGTGACAGGGAATCTCAATGCCTCTGTGCAGTTTGTTCTTACAGATAGTCACCCTGCCAGCCCCCTAGAAAGGAGGCAGCAGAAGTGATTCTATCTCTGGACCCTATAGCACAAACAAGGATAGTACTTACATACACAGGACACGCTCTTGTGGGTCCAGCTGGAAACACAGTGGCAATTCCTGAGAAAACAGCAATAGCACACTGTCACTGTTAGGCACGAAATACAACGTATAACACTGGACAAGGATGGGGGATGGAATTGCCTCCTGGAAACCAGGAGCCAACCCCAGTACACAGGAGGACACGTATACACTGGTGAAGACTGATAGAACACTTACCAGACACAAAGAACCAAGAAGAAACAGAAACAGAAGGGAACAAACAAAGAGGCAGAGGCAAGAACTAGGAACAAGCTCAGGCTGAAGCAAAGGCGGGTCTAGGACTTGAAAACAGGGCGCAAACTTCTGGCTGGGACAGACAGAGACAGGACTGGGAAACTGAGAACAGGCTCTGGCTGGAACAGGCAAGGACAGGACTGGAATACAGGGAGTAGGAAATGAGCAGTAAACAGGACTGGGAAACAGAGAGAAGGTTCAGGCTGAAACAAGGCAGGAGCAGGGCAGAGAAACAGGGAGCAGGCTTTGGAAGAAACAAACAGGTACAAGGCTAAGAAGTAGGGAGCAGACTCTGGCTGGAACAATCAGGAGCAGGGCAGAGAAACAGGAAACAGGATCAGGCTGGAACAGAACAGGAACAAAACTGGAACACCATCCGACAAGGGGTCTGTAACACAAAGGAATTGAAGTCCGATGCATGACAAGGATCTTGAGGAAATGGCTGCTTATAAGCAGTTCCAAGCTGGGCTGCACAGGAGAGGTTTCAGGTGTGTGTGGTTTCGGACACTTGCAAGTCCTGGAGAAGAGGATCCAGTGAAAAGGAGCAACTGGACTTCTCCCATTGAAAACAATGGGAAACAGAATCCGGGTTTTCCTGACTACCAAGCTGTGCATTATGGGATTTGCAGTCCCAAGAAACAAATGTAGTCCTACACAAGTGTACCATGGAGAAAAGAGAAACAAACAGGAGTCAGCAAGGGACTCTAGATAGGTGTTCAAGGTGATTCCCAGGCTTCTGACAGCCCCCTTACAGCACCCCCTGGAAATGGGACGACCGAGTCGTAACAGTATACCCCCTCCCACCAGTCCGCTCAAGAAGAGAAGGCGATCCTTTGGCTGAAAAAAGTTGAAGAGGAAAAGCCACAGCAAGAAAATCCAACACCAACCTTGGTGGATAAGTTTACAGTCCTGCCATAGATGAACCTTCCAATGAGCAAAGCATGTATTAATACCCATATGGGCTCCGATGTCTTTCCTCTCTATTGTTCGATTGATGTGGGAGGAGTGCATGGAGTTGGTTTCTGGTGAAGTAGATTCAGGAGCAAGGAGATCTGGAATGGCATTACGGACTGTATTCTTTATGACATTAGTTTCCTGTTCAATACTTTCCTCTTTGGAGGAGCTGATTGGTGTATTAGTAACTGTCAGGTCTGTAACACCTTCTGACAAGCAGGATTTGTCTGTTTCTGCAGCAGTATTTACATGGATTGTGGTCTGAGGCTTGCAAAGCATAGAGACTTGGGAAACATGGGTAACTGGTGTTCTCAAAGTAAACATGAAAAAGTCAGAATTTTCTTTCGTCTTGGATGACTTCGGAGTATCAAATTGAGGAGCAACAAGAGTTTTCAAGTCTTTAGAAACTGGTTTACCATCTGAAAATGTAGAAGTTCCACAAGCTAATTCTTTAGGGTGATCTTCAGACAAGACTGGGATTTCTTCATTGCAAGTGATCTGTGGTGTGTTTGTGGTATCAGAAATAGTTTCTTTGCAAGGCGTTTCTACTACAGATAGTTGATCTTCAACTCTGTTTACACTGAAAGGTTGTTCTTTGGAAAGAAGTAGAACTGGAGTCTCTTCAGAAATCACCTTTACACTGTTTCCTACATTTTCAGCTTTAGCCTTTGAATTGATGATGGTTTCTTGCAATAAAACACTAAGAACAGTACTTATCATCAGATCTTCGAATACAAGATACAAATTCAAGTCTTTAGTTTTAGTGGGAAATATGACATCTTTCAGCACTTGAGCTTCGGTTTCAGATTGCTGGTTTTCAGGAGTCTTTAGTTTCAGGGACACAGCAGGTGACGTTGGTGTGGCTGATTTTACATCAAGATCAGATACCGGTAGCTCAGAGATCTGTTCTTCACTAATTGTGGAGCTGGAAACAGGATACACATTGGCAGGGATCAGCAGGTCAAGGTCAGTGGTTGAGGCTGCAACTGTGTCCAGTTCTAGGTGAAGGATCTCATTTCTTATGACAGGCTGTTTAATTTCAGATTGCTGGCTTTCTTCCTTGTCTGAAATCTCGACGGTTTGCTTTGACACAGAAGAGATTTTTAAACTTTCTGAGAAGTCCATTACATTCTTAGTAATTGAAGGTATTTCTTCATGGTCAGAAACATCCATTAGTTCACTTGAAACAGGAACTATCTCTTCATTATCTGAAAATTCTGTGATATTGTTTGAAAGGGCAGGAGTATCCCCACAATCTGAAAATTCTGGTGTGTGCGCCATTTGAACAGCACTATTTGCAGGTTTGTTCACGGCAAGGCAGGAACCACTGTCATCACTAGATTCAGATTCTTCAACACTGTTGCACAACTTGCCATTCATCTCCAGTAAAGTTATATATTGGTTTCTTAAGGTGCAGCTATTGGAGTCTGCATCAGAACTCTCTTCTTCCTTTGGCTTTATTTGTTCTGATATAGGGGCTGAGACACTTCCTTCTGAAGACTCTGATCCATCCTTTGAATCAAGAGGGGTCAAATCTCTCAGAGATGTCAGAGATTCATTCAACTGTACAGGAATTTTCACTGGAGAACTACAGGCTGAGAGAGAGTCTGAAGAAGAGGCTGATATATTTATAACTGGAGCTGTCTTTTGACTGTCATTAATAGAAGGGACAATCTGCTCTATAGAAGTCTTAGGAGAGGCACACAAAGTAGCATACTGTTCTTTAAGCCAAAGCTGGTGATCATTTTCTTTTTTCAGGTTTTCAAATTGCCTAGCAGTAGTTTCCATCAGCTGCTCTGTTACTTCTTCTACCTTACAGATAAACAGAATGTCTGGTTCTGGCAACAGTGAAACATGCATTGATGAAAAGAGCCCACGTGCACGATTTCTTGTGTATGTTACAACATATTCATCATAGAAGTCCATTATCTGCCTTTTAATCCGCCAAAACTGCTCTTTTAGTGTGTGTATGTCCATATTGTTTTCAAACCCACTCAGAATAGAAAAGGGGTTAGCAGAGTTTTTAGGGATTGAGACTGGTGTATTATCATCTAGTTTGGGAAGAGCACAAGCCTTATGAGTGGAAATAAGGAATCCCACAGTCTTTACTGATCCCTTAGATACAGGGTCTAGCCTGCTGACTTGAAAGCTTTGAGGGGCTGATAGGTCTTTATAAGAGTCAGCACTGCACTTTGAATTCTGAGAAACTGGCCTAGATGGGCTGAAGCACTCAACAGAAAACAAGGGAATCCCTAGTGTGGCTTCTTGAACAGTGTCAGGGTTCTTTGTTTTGACGGAGTCCTGGAAGTGAATTTGGGATGCACTAGCATGAGGCGAGGAATTAACCATCTTTTCTTGAGAGTAAACGTCTTGTGCAGAGGTAGCAAAAGCACTTCCACGGTTATGAACATTCTTACTGGCTTCAGCTAATAGATACTGCAAAAACTCATTACGTCCTTGCAATTCTTCTACAGACAGGGACTGGGGGTCATAGCCACAAATAACATAATAGTCTATCATTGAAAGATTAGCAAGCCACTCAGTATAGTACTGAACTTGCAAGTTATGGTTTTCTTTAACAAGTCTATCCTTTAAACTAAGGTCTTTTTTAGAGGATTTCAGAGAATGTATAGGCTTAGAAAGGGGTGTCTTAACATGATAGGAAAGCATTTTAGGTCTGTGTGTGCCTTTACTGCCAGGGGAGCTTGAAATGTTTGGTTCGTGCATTCTGTCACGGTTTCGGGCGGGTCTGATCAGGACTTTGGTTGGGACACCCCTTGAGGTCACTGAATATCCTAAAGAGGTAGTACACTGGGGCAGAGGAGCGGCTAAAGGCATACACGGAAAGGACAGCTATGGATAGGCACAGGAAACAGGAAAGTAAAAGCAGAGCAACCCTTGTGTGAACAAACAGGAAACGGATTACCAGTGGACAAACACGCTGGGGTTGTACACAGAGTAAGGCGCAGAACCTCCCACAGTGACAGGGAATCTCAATGCCTCTGTGCAGTTTGTTCTTACAGATAGTCACCCTGCCAGCCCCCTAGAAAGGAGGCAGCAGAAGTGATTCTATCTCTGGACCCTATAGCACAAACAAGGATAGTACTTACATACACAGGACACGCTCTTGTGGGTCCAGCTGGAAACACAGTGGCAATTCCTGAGAAAACAGAAATAGCACACTGTCACTGTTAGGCACGAAATACAACGTATAACACTGAACAAGGATGGGGGCTGGAATTGCCTCCTGGAAACCAGGAGCCAACCCCAGTACACAGGAGGACACATATACACTGGTGAAGACTGATAGAACACTTACCAGACACAAAGAACCAAGAAGAAACAGAAACAGAAGGGAACAAACAAAGAGGCAGAGGCAAGAACTAGGAACAAGCTCAGGCTGAAGCAAAGGCGGGTCTAGGACTTGAAAACAGGGCGCAAACTTCTGGCTGGGACAGACAGAGACAGGACTGGGAAACTGAGAACAGGCTCTGGCTGGAACAGGCAAGGACAGGACTGGAATACAGGGAGTAGGAAATGAGCAGTAAACAGGACTGGGAAACAGAGAGAAGGTTCAGGCTGAAACAAGGCAGGAGCAGGGCAGAGAAACAGGGAGCAGGCTTTGGAAGAAACAAACAGGTACAAGGCTAAGAAGTAGGGAGCAGACTATGGCTGGAACAATCAGGAGCAGGGCAGAGAAACAGGAAACAGGATCAGGCTGGAACAGAACAGGAACAAAACTGGAACACCATCCGACAAGGGGTCTGTAACACAAAGGAACTGAAGTCTGATGCACGACAAGGATCTTGAGGAAATGGCTGCTTATAAGCAGTTCCAAGCTGGGCTGCACAGGAGAGGTTTCAGGTGTGTGTGGTTTAGGACACTTGCAAGTCCTGAAGAAGAGGATCCAGTGAAAAGGAGCAACTGGACTTCTCCCATTGAAAACAATGGGAAACAGAATCCGGGTTTTCCTGACTACCAAGCTGTGCATTATGGGATTTGCAGTCCCAAGAAACAAATTTAGTCCTACACAAGTGTACCATGGAGAAAAGAGAAACAAACAGGAGTCAGCAAGGTACTCTAGATAGGTGTTCAAGGTGATTCCCAGGCTTCTGACAGCCCCCTTACAGCACCCCCTGGAAATGGGACGACCGAGTCGTAACAGAATTCACTTTGAAACCCGATTATGACAAACTGCTAACCTGATTGGCAAAAGGGTCCTGGAGTGAGTGAAACGCTGTAAATACACGCAGAGAGAAAGAGAGACTTTGCATCAAGAAAAGAAAAAAAAAAGAGCTTTTAAATTGTCCTCAAGTTGATTATTTGCTTTGAGTTATTCTGCCTTCTGATTCTTTTCAGACCATGGCTTATAATAGAGGTAGTAAAAAAGAGGGTAAGGTGTGTGGTTGGTTAAGCCTTATATTAGGTATTGTGTGTGCAATAATAATTGTAGGTGTGATTGTAGGAATGCCGTGGTTAGATAAGAAAGTGACTAACAATGCTTCAAAACCTGAGACTACAACACTAACACCGTGGGGAAAGTTTGAGCAAGATACAAAACACTTGCATGAGGGAACTAACTCAAAAGGGGAACTCTCTACTAACGTCTTCTATCGCTTGCTGAATGAGTATGTTGAGACCATGAATGCGAAAAACTGTTATGTGTGCACAAAGATTCCTTCATCAGTACAAGAAGGGGTCACTTATCATAGTCTTCCATGAGTGAATGCAAGCATGTGTTTTTGTTTCAGAGTAAATAGACATTCATGTTAAATGGACAGGACCCAGCGATCCCTGGGATCTATTATATCTGTGGACTTAATGCTTATTACCGTCTCCCTAAGGGATGGTATGGGACATGCTATTTGGGGATAGTTTTCCCAAAGATTTACCAGATTGATGACATAAAGCAAATACCTAAAGCGTCTGAATTACAACATGCTAGACAAAAATGAGAGACAGCGGCTGCTGTCGTTGGTGACATATTTGGAGCCATAATTCCTTCAGTAAGGGTTATCTTAAACTCCATAAAGATTTGAAAGTTGTCTACTATTGTGGATAACATGCTGACAAATTTTATAGGAGCTATACTCCTGATGGATACTGAACTTGCTGCGGAAAGAGCTATGACTCTTCAAAATCGGCTTGCTTTAGACATTCTTTTTGCAAAGAGCGGCGGAGTCTGCAGGTTGCTCAATGAGCGTCATTGTTGCTCGTATATACCGGACAATAGTAAAAAGATTAGAGGTATGCTTACTAACCTAACTAGAGATAGTGCAGATTTGAAGGATTTAAAGGAACCTAGAGTGTGGGAGAAAGTGGGAAAAGGAATTGCCAGAGTAGGGAGCTGGTTTAGCAACCTTTGGAATGGGGTTCTTGCAAAAATATTAGGGGGTCTATTAATTGTTCTGGCCTGTTTAATAGGTTTATGGGGAGCATGCAAAATTAATGACAAAATTAGAAGAAATTGGACAAAAAGAAATAAGAAAAATGAGGAAAGTGAAAGGGAGAAAATGTTTAATGAAATTTGGGAAAGTTCACACAAGGGACAAGATGTTGAAATGCGCATTATGCGCAAGGTGAAAAATTAAAAGTAAGGGGTCAAAAGGGAAAGGTTTGAGTGATGACGAACGTCATCAGAGGAGGGACTGAGAGAGCATAGCTTATATAATCTATATTAACATGAAATGTTTATGAATTAATGTGTGATAATGCCGCATAGAAACTGTAATAGTAAATTTTGCTTAAACGTGCACTTGAAATGTGACCACGGGGAGTGGCCACCAATGTATACGTGGACTAATAATGATGACTCATTTGGACCAATGAAGTGTTTGTAAAATAATATGGGGTGAAAGATTAATGACCTAATGCATTTTCTAATAGGTTAAAGATAGTGGGGTATGACCAATGACCTTTTAGGGGAATGTACAACAGAAAAGGGATAAAAACCCATGACACAGGGAGTCATTGAAGAATTAGATAGGGAATGCTATTGATTTTATCCAGAAACTTTGTCACTCTGTTTGGTGACTTATTGGTTTGCTTAGAACCATCCTCGTCCTTAGATTTGCCCATTTTACACTTTACCTCCTTATGAGGGAAGTGCCCTTTTGCCCCAGAGCTGAGTTAGACTGATGCCGAATTAACTGATGTCCTGAAGACGAAGACTGAACCCGTGAGCTGACCTAAACTTTGGAGGGTAATTATGACAATGCATTTGTGATTTGTCTGTTTGCTTTTCCTTTCTAGGTACCAACTGCTTACTTTTGACAGAGTCCATAGCTAGATGTTTTCCAAATTGGTGTTCTAAATTGTTTTGCATGAAGCCCAACATGCCAATGCTAATCAGTGGTTAGGACAGGTGTTCACTAAACTGACGCAAGTAGACAAACGGCTGAATCTAAGCTTTGTTGAACTGACGCATTATTGACATTCTGCTAAATTGATCTATGTTCACGCCGTGTAATGTTCTGATGTTTGTGATTCTCGCCTTAATGAAATCTTATCAAAGTTGCCATATCGTGACTATGCTATTATGTTTCTTGGTTTTGAGATTAACGCATCTGCTTTTAGAATTGTAATCAATAGGGAATAAAACTTCATAATATTCTACTAAACTGGTGTGGTTATTCATGACTGCAAGGTCATGGTAGAGTCTTCAATTAATTGATGACTTTGACTAAAGTGAAATGTATTGTTAGGATAAATATTGATGACATTATCGACGTATTGATTGACATATTGATTAGCTATCTCGTCCTAAGGTGTCTCTCAACTGGGTCAAAAGATTAATTGGCCTAGAACGAGTCCTGATGTGTAATAAATTATCATAAAGGGACACGTTATCACATGCAACCAAGCACACACACTAAAAGTATCATGTGTTGTATGGCAATGTATGCACTTTGTGCTGACAAAGGATAAGTTAAGGACACAACCATGGAACATTGCATGAGTGGGCCAGTTAGTTAAACTCCAGCGATGCATGCAAAAAGGCCTGTTCACATTACTGATTCTAATGAACATGAAAATCGGTATGCTTCCACCGCTGTACTTGTGTCACTTAACTCCAGGTAAGGACAGGAGTCCTTTGCATTCATGAGAGTAACACCTGTTGCACTCCTCTCAGTATAAACACTCTGAGCTACAGTGAAACATGCCTAGGTCATGGTGCACATGCATGATCCGTGTTCTGTATGTACAAAAATCAGTACCGGGGGTTTGAGATATCTTTGTAGTTGGGACACTCAGGACAGGGGTGGACGTCCATCACAGAGAAGAGACCAGTTTTATGACACATTAGCACATCGAGTGGCTGGTTTATGTCCTTTGTTGTGGCCTGAAAGCAGAAGTACAGAAAGAGTAAAGATTTCTGTGCAGATGGCAAAATGTTTCAAACTCAGATATATGCAGTGGAACCAATTCGGAATTGGATACCGCAGGTGGAGGTTGGGAAAAGGTTAATCTCCGTTTTATGACGGCTTGGAAGAGCTTTCCATCAGCACAATCTGTCCTGGATGGCAGCCCAGGGGGCAATATGCAGGAATGTGATGAATTCAGGATTGGGCCTTGTAAGTTATGACTGTTATCAATCGTCTTGTAAGCAATCGCCAACCTGCCTTCTACTCCCCCAAGAACAGGTGCACTTTCAGGCCCTGTCAAATGCAAGTCAGAGTGGCGCTCCTGAGAGGTTTGGGAATGGTATTTGCATGCCAGTGCAAAATATCCCTCTCAAAGGGTTTGCTTGCCTCTGTTTGTACTTTCGTTTTAATGTATTGAAGCAAAAATGGTAGACTTTTTTGTATCATTTAGATTCCGATGAAGCACACGGTGGCAAAAAATCGCTAATGAGGGAAGCACTCTTTTTATACTGGACACCATGCTGTGGGAAGTTGAGGCACTGGTGCGATACCCCAGAGGGAACTAAGGACACACACAGCGACATAGAAGGAAGCATTAAGCGTGCCCCAATCTAGTCTCATTAATTCCCCCTACCGGACGCGTCCCTTACTGGGGCCATTGGTAACTCTGGGGAAAGAGTTAACAAAGATTTCAAATGGGACCATGAGTCCGCATAGTAATGAGAATTACCAAAAATCAGTAATTGCGTTCCTGTTTCCCATGGCTTTACTTCATTATCTCAAGCTATTGCAGTTTTCCGTCGCTGAAATCTCTGGATGCAATGCACATGATGTGCGAATTTGTCGTGGATCCTGTAATCCTGACTCGACCTGCAACTCCTTTTACTGATCCCATCACTGTAGATGAGGCATTTGTAATTGGCCCCAGAAAGTGTAAACAGGGAGCGAAACTCTGACACTGTTTGGAAAAACGCTAACCAGAGAGATACTGAGATAAGGCACCCAAAAGTTATAAAATGGAGGGACAGAGGTGGACAGACCCATTCTAAGTACAAAGAGACGGAGAAAAGATGGCACTGTCATTACTCCAGGAATCCTTAGTGTGGCATCTGCATCGGGGGGCACTATACTGGCTGTGACTTTACATCGCATCTTCGCAGGTAGCTCTATCATTCAGTAGTTATTATCACTGCCCTTTTTTATTTGCGGGATATAAACTCCTCAACTCCCCCTTTTTTTATTGTCAGTCTCTTTGTATTCAGGGGATGTAAAAACACACCATCTTCTTTTTCCTTATAATTATATGGAATTCAATTCCTTTTTTCTATATGTTATTGCACCCTCATTGCCGTAAACCCCTATACATGTACCTTAAACGCACACACACATATTTATGTATACATACATGAATGAACTACAAATGCACACACAGACATACATAAATATACACAAATACATAACAATGTAATGCCTTACAAATAACCGTGAACAAGACCTATTGGTTGAAACGCCTCGGTGGTGGTATATATGACAGCAGTTGATCTTTTTGAATAAATCATATCACAAAATATAACTCCCCTGGAGTGTGGTGTTGTAAAAGTTGGATGGTTTACTGTTGTTCGGGGTTGATTCAACCCCGACGCCTGCACCAGCTGTGGGAAGTGCGCACTACGATTGGGCCAAGTTGGTGGAGAAATGTTTATATATATATATATATATATATATATATATATATATATTTATATATATATATATATATATATATATATATACCTACACTGACACACACACACATATAAACACATATATATATGTAAACATACATATATATATATACACATATATAATCTCCTACTGGTGGTCGCCAGGAGGTAATTTTAGGACCTAGTTTCCATAGGAAAAGCGTTTTTTGTTTTGCCAGTAACTTTGGTGCTGTTTGACAAATCTACACAAAATTTTTAAAATTAGTACACCACTGACTTCAGCTACAGTCTTTAAAATTTTGTAGTGATTTGTCAAGCGGGTGCCGAAAAAAGGGGGTCCCAAAATGCATTTTCATGATGCATTTTCCCATAGAGTCTTTAGGCATACCTACAGCCAGAACTGCCGAATGAAATGACACCAAATTTGTCAGGAAGCTGGATCTTGGTGATTTTTGTTATTTAGTGTAAATCTGCTCAGTAGTTTTTGTGCCATTAAAGGAATAATAAATATATCTGGAGAGTTGGTGTTGAGATATGCTCTGATTAGCCTTTTTTAACAAGAGATTAGTCAATCCTGATTGGCTGGTGACAAACTGAACATTATGTTTTGGCAGTCATTAAAAGATACAGGGACTTAGGCCCTGATTTATACTTTTTGGTGCAAAACTGCACTAATGCAGTTTTGCACCAAAACGTTTTGCACTGGCTTACACCATTTCTGTGCACCAGCTGAGCACCATATTTATGGAATGGTGCAAGCCGGTGCAAAATGTAGGCTAGCGTAAAAAAAAAAAATGACGTTAGTTGGGTGGGGCTGGCGGTATGGAATAAGGGGATTTTGCACCAAAAAATGACGTTAGGCAGGTTAAAGTGAAATGAAATGACTCTATCCTGCCTAGAGTCATTTTCTGATGCAAAACCATTCATACGACATGACTCATGTCTTAGAAAAGGCAGGAGTCATGCCCACTACCCCAATGGCCAGCACAGGACAGCAGGGTCCCCTGGGCATTGCCATTGCACCTAGTGCCATGTGGGGGGGAGGGGGGGGCATTTCAGGCCCAATGGCACTTTAAAAAAAAAATACTTATCTGGTGTGGTTGTCCTTGGGGCCTGGAGAGGGCACCTGTGGGCTTATTACATGGTGTTCCACCATGGAAATGGGCCCACAGGTTCCCTAACTCCTGCCCTCACCCAGGCGTTAAGAAATGGTGACACCTCCCCCGCGTGATTTTTGTATGAGAGGAGAAATAAGGCGCTAGGGCCTTAGAGTAATTTTTTGCCCGGGAACGCCTACCATGCACTTCATTGACGCAAAGTAGTTTTCCGCAGGCAAAAAATGACTTTAAATCAAATATTTTGGCACTAGACATGTCTAGCACCAAAATATAAGTATGGAGTTAAGTTTGCGCTGGATTTGCGTAAAATAAAATGATGCAAATCCGGCGCTAACAGAGAATAAATATGCCCCTTAGTCCCTGTGTCCTGAAAATGAATTTAAAAAATATGTAGGTGGGCAGAGTAAGCACACCCAAACTCCAAAGGGCACGAATGGGGGTCCCAAATACACATACTTTCAACATGAGAAACTTCTCAGTTGAGTCGCTTCTGTTCTACTGCAGCCTCCCAGGGTGTTCTAAATAACAGCTAGAGCGGTAACAGTCTTACGTATGACAAAAGTGTGCCACACCTGAAGCCACCTTCATTGAATCAAACTGATAAAACTTAAAACATTTAATTCAGAAAGAAACAAAAATGAGGAGGTCAATTTTTTCATAGAAATTATGCTTCATGCTGTAGAAAGAAAAATTAGGACACATTAGAACACATTTTAAGTGATTTCTCAAATATCTTCCTCTTCGATTTCATTAAAACATTCTGATATGCAGACTGAAACATGCGCTTTCAACATCAGCGGCAGACTGCCAGTTACCTGCCCTTTAGTACAGTGTTCTATTGAGCAACTAGAGCGCTAACATTTGAATGTGTGGCACATCTGAGATCCATCTTGATAGAATCAAAGTGGAAAACTGAAAGCATTCTCTACTGAGATTAAGCTTGCGCTGCATTATCTTACATCCCGTCTACAAGGTCATGAAAAGCCACCCAAAATGGCCTTGTAGATATGGGTGTGCACCATACACCACCGGTGGGTCCCAAAAAGTAACTCACCGGCGACACACAGGGTTTGTGTGTAAGCCCCTTAATTTTTTGCTTTATTTGCAGTTTTATATGTGCAGACTTGACCTTTATGTACTGGAGTGCTTTACACGAGCATCAGTTACACTGCACAAGGACACATTCATTTTGGTTTTAGGCTTGAGGAAGTTAAGTGATTTGCCCAGAATCAAAGTCAACTCCAACCAGGTTCCCCAGTTGCAATGTCTGCAGCTCTGCCATAATGCTGCATCCTTGCCCCTAAGAGAAACATATACTCAAGTGATCAACTGGATAACAAAAACATAAAGATGCAAAATAATTTAAAAGTGCTTTGTTGGTATTTGACAACTCAGAAAATATGTCCTCATTTTAACTGTTGAAAGTACTAAACATAATTTCTATGAGAATAAGTCCCTCTTGTTTTTTATAATTTCTGAAAGAAATACTTTAGGTATTACAGTTTTGCATACATCAAGATGACGTCAGATGTGCCACACTTTATAATAAATTTAGAATGCTAGCAATCTAGTAGTTCATTAGAATACTTTGGGGAGGCAGATATCAGGCACACAGACTATTATAATTGAGGACAGGGAAGAGGGTGCGGAAGAGACACGTTGAACATGTTGAACTGGCGGGAGAGGTAGTGGAAGCACAATGGACATGGAGTGCAGGGTAAAGGGGGGTAGGGGTGCTAGTGCGTCTCACCTTAATGAGTAAACGAGGACGCAAATAGGCCGATGAACCTTTTGACTGTGCTTAAGATTTTCCCATCCTATAGCCAGTACATGCAGATCAATAATGAATGATCATCAATAACATTAATGATCAATAGGATTCAATAAGTGTCACACACCATGACTTTGCAGTAATGAATAACCACACCTGTATGTAAAAGTTAGAATATTTATTTCCCTATATTAACAATGCTAATGTCACGTGAGATAATCTCAAAATCAAAAGATAAACATACAGAAATACCACTGGCTGACCAAAGTGGCAGAAGAATCGCAATCTAATCAAAGCTTGAGCTACTACACATTCTAAAGTTACAGTGCAAATTAATAGCACAAAATCTCTGCAAAAAAGATATCACATACATTTAGATTCAGCACAGAAAAGACATCAAATGTTACTCCTTATATTGAATTTCATTAGTGGGGATCCTAACTAACACCAGATTAGAATAGCATGTTGAGCTTCATGCAAAACAATTTAGTCAACACAAATTTGGAAAAACATCTAAGTATAGCTCTATCAAAATAACACGGTTGGTCCCTATAAACAAAAGCAAATAGACATAGCAAACATCATTGTCAATATACCTACCCTCAGTTTGGATCAGCAATCTGTGACCGCCTTCATCATCAGGACATCAGTCTGGTCAGCAAAGCATCAGGATTCAGCATCAAAGTTCAGAAAATGGAAAAACTCATGGCAGTAAAGTTAAGCAAGTCTCTTCTCAAGACCCTCATGAAAATAATGGCCTTTTGGTGAGATAGAAATTGTGCAAATGTGTTGACTTCTTTCAGTGCAGTTCGGCTAAGTTAGATTTCCCCAAACTATTTTCCAAGTCCCTATTGGTCAAGAGATTGCATGTTCACACTTTGTCCAACAAAACTAGAACTTCAAATCTACATTGCTACTAGTACACAGTTGACATGTCGATGATTGGCTCCTTCCGCACTGTTCTCATTCATCCGGCTCGTCAGGTAACAAAATTGTTGCAGCTTATACTCCAGTCAGTGTCTTCGTTGTACTCTCCTGAGAAAGTCAGTCTTACACACATTACATTTACAATGTTGCATTAGAAAGAACAGCATCTTCTAGCACACAGTTCTCATGAGAAAGACTTTTAGCTATGAGCAGAGTAGGTCAGCACAGTGGAAAATCACAATTTAATTCTCTAAGCAGACATTTTATTAAATGCCTCAGAAATGCAGCTTGTAATGAGGCCGTGCAACTAGGCCAAGACCTCCGCTAAGCTAAGGCCTGCAATTAATAAAGTTTATACATAATGCATAACCCTCAAGATGACATATTACTACATTAATCAAACATAAGCTCACCATTTCATATTAATAAGCCAATAAAAGTACATTTCGTGAACAATGGTGGCCACTCACTTGGTCACACTTTCAAATACGTGAATTATTTTTTCCTAGGTTATTTACATTTCTATGCAAATTCATCACTCAAAACACACGAATTTTCATGACTATTTTAATTAAAAAACTCAGCGTTAGCAGGGGCAACAAACCAACCATGCAGGACAGGCAGGAGAGGCTGTGGCATTATAACAGACCATTGAGGGCAGAAGGAAGAGGCAGTAGCAGTACAACCACACATACCAAAAGGCCCGAGTCAGGCAGGAGACTCCCGATGTTTTTGAGCCCAAAAGGCTTTCTTTTATCTGTGTCCTGCCTAAAATCTCCTTTTCAATGTGAGTCAAAAGGGAACATCAATTCCCTAGTTTTTTTTTTCAAAATCCTCCTCTTATCAAGTTCAAAATGTTGTCAAGGATGGTACATTGAATCCCCGAGGGCAGGAGGAATGGGGTAGGGACATGGACTTGAATAACAGAGGGCAGGATGGAGATGGGCAGGTACACCAAATTGACCTTACAGGGCAGGTGTCAGGGGTTGCAACAGCACAATACACCACACAGGGCAAGCAGGACAGCAGTGCAGCACAAAGGATCATAGAAGGCAATACAGGCAGGATAGGGCCATGCACATCGACAATCTAGCAGAGGGGAAAGAGACAAGGGAAGCAAGCTGACCATACTGGATAGACAGGAGGGACAGTTGAAGCATAATGGACCATGAAGGGCAGGAAGGTGGGGCGGGGCACAACAACAGACCAGACAAGGTCGGAGGGAGGGGATAGCAGCCTGCACATGGAAAATAGAGGCCAGGGGAGAAAGGGGACAGGGCAAGGGCAGCAAGGTGACCATGAAAGGCAGGAAGAATGGGCACTGGAAGCACAACACACCATGGAGGGCAACAGTGAGACTATAATGGCAAGAACACAGGTAATGGAGGGAAGGTGGGAGGTATGAGCTGTAGCAAGCTGACCATACTGAGCAGGTGGGAGGGGCTGTGGCTGAACCAAAAACTATGCATGACGAGCAGGAGGATTAGTGGCAGCACAATAACCATGGTGGGCAAGAGGAAGTGGGGCAGGAGCATGAACAAAGGACCATGGAGGACAGAAGAGAGGTGTACTTGCTGCACACAGACAAGAGAGGGCAGGGGAAGGGGCTTCACAACAGACAATTAAGGGCAGGCAGGAGAAGCAGTTGCGGCAAAACAGAACATAGAGGGCAGAAGGGAGTGGCAACAAAGTGGACCAGGGAGGACAGAGGCTAAGCAAGAGGGCAATGATGAGGCACAGAATTGGACAACAGAGGGCAGGAGGAGTGAGCAGAGACATCAAGCTTAATGGAGGGAAGTGGCACTACGTTGGACCATCCAGGAGGGAGGGGGCTGGTGCAATGACTTTGCTCCATGGGGCTAGGGAGCAGGTGGATGGGGCACCAAATTAAGAGCCTCATTTTCTAGGCCCTTGTACCACTGGAGCATCACTTTTAGTGATGCACCTGTGGCACTGCGCCCTGCTCCATATCTACGAGGAGGTGTTAAGCCACTTTACATAGGTTAACACAGCCGCGTAAATATGGGCCACCCCAACGTAGTTTTCTGCGGCACAGGGGCGTGCAATGGGTGTTGCTCTGGGCCTACCTAAACAACACCCATTGCTTTTTGATGCTGCCTCAGATTTACAAGAAATTGTAAACCTGAGGCAGCACCAAAAACTAACGCCTCCCCAGGGGTGGCTTTAGAATTGGGCAAAGAGGAGAAATACTTTTATTTTTCCCTGTTGTTTGCTTTTTCTATGAGTGCTGCATTCTGCAGCACACATATAAGGAGCAAATTACTATTAATGATTGTTTATGTGCAGGAAGGTGCCCTTTCCTGCACATAAACAATCACTCCTGCAAAGCAGGAATCCTTGCTCCATGGTGCAAGGGTGGCTGCATTGGCGCTAGACAGCTGATTTAGCACCAGTGCAGCGGAAAACACATTGATCCGCCATATTCTTGTAAGTACGGCACATCCCTGCATTTTCAAATTGATGCAGCTCAGCGCAGCAATATTGCTTGCAGCACCACGCTGCACCAGTTCCTACTAAATGATGTCCCTACTGTTATGGGCAGGAAGGGCAGTGGCAGAACAACATCCACACAAGGAGCAAGGCATGGACTTGGACAATGGATAGCAAGAAAGAGGGGAGGAAGGAGCAGCAAGCTTGGGTGGGGGGAGCACAATGTCAGGACAGGCCCTGCATCTAACCACCCCTTCTTCCCGTACATGCATTGCAAAGGTCATTCTACTAATGTTTAAAAAAACTAGAAATTCACAAAAAAAAATCACAGGTTATAGGGATGTTCTAGTTAGGAAATATAATTAAAAAAGCTTAGACATTCACTAAAAAAGTTAAAGGTTACAGGGATGTTTGAGTTAGGTTCCGATTTTACAAGCGCAAAACCATAGAAATTCAGCTTTTATAGTTAGAGCTCTTTCAAGTAAATGTAACTTGTGCCCAAAAGAAACTATAACTCATGCCCTCACCAGGCACTGCTAATTAACCAAGATATTAAACCACTCATATCATCTTCTGTGACATCATTGATAATTTCACTGTAACATTTCAATAAAATTGTTGCTGAGAAAACTGTGCATGACAAGGGCATCAGCTATACTTACCTTAGGGCATGAGTTATAGTATGTATACATAGATATATATTTACTAAAAACAAAAAAGTATATATATTATTTTTATTTTCACTAAATCCCAAAGGTTAAACGGACATAATAGTAAGGTTCTGATTTTACACACACAAAATCTTAGAAATTTAACAGTTGTAGATATCTCAAGAAACTATGGCCCTCATTTTGACTTTGTGGTCATTTTGCCAGACCGCCAAAGCCAAACCCGCCAGCAGACCGCCAGTGCTGGCAGTCTGCAGACCACCATATCACGAGTGCTGACAGCCATGTTACTGGTGGAAAGTCACCAGCACTTGTGCTGGCAGTCGGCTGTGCAGAGAGGAGTGCATCGCCAGCACCACCACGGCAGCAGGAGTCTGTCCGACATACTACACGCCGTAATACGGCTTGGCGGAGTCCTGCTGGTGTGATGGTGCTTGCGGTGCAAGACTGCCAGGACCCACCCCTTCCCGGATGTCCAACTTGTTGGAGAAGGTAAGTGGGTGTCCGAAAGGGGGGGTGCCAGTGTGTTTGGGTGCGTGGGTGCGTGGGTACAGAGTGGGGAGTGTGCAATGTATGCATGTTTGGAGGGGGTGTGTGTGAATGATTGCGGATGAGTGAGGATGTCTGTTTGTGCGTGTCTGCATGTTGGAGTGTGAGTATGTGGAGGGGGTCCTGTGAGTGCATTTATGCGGAGGGTGGGATCTGTGAGTGCATGAATGGGGAGAGAAGTGGTGAATTTGTGCGTGTATGTATTTGAATGTGAATGTTAGTGTGCGTGTATGTGCGCGTGAATGGGGGGGTCTGCATGCCTGCGAGTGAGTGGGGGTGTCTGTGTGGATGAATGTGAGTGAGTGGGGGTGTCTGAGTGCATATATGCACCTGCTGATTGGGTGTGTTTGTGAATCCATGCGTGCGTGAAGGGGTGTGTGTGTGTGGACGAGTGAGGGTATGTGTGCTTGTGTGGGGGCATGTCTGTATGTGTGTGCCTGTGACAGGAATGAAGATTCCTCTCACCGGGTGCGTGACCGCCAGGGTTTTCATGGGAGGGTGACCGCCACAGAAATCCTGGTGGTTAGCAGCCTCATAATCCGGACGGCAGGCAGAGGCCTTCCGACAGTTTGGAGGTGCTCACCACCGGCCGCTGCGCCACGACCGCACAAGCATGCCAGGTGAAGTTGTGGAGGCTTAGCATCTGCCAAGTACCACAACTTGTAATGCGGCGGTCCTTACTGCCGGCTCCGCTGCAGTAGGACTGCCACAGCGAGCCGCCAGCCTTGTGATGAGGCTCTATATCTTGTGCCCTAAAATGAGGATAACTTGGGCCCCCCCCCAGCACAGTTTTTCATCAATAATTTGATTGCAAATGTTGCAGTTATATTATGCAAGATGTCATAGAAGATGTAATTAATGATGTAATATGTGGATAAATAGCAGTGCATGGCATTTTTCCTTTTTACACGCCACCTGGAGAGGCGTTGGATTTTGGCGTATTCCCAGCTTTATCAAGGTTGGTGACTCTGGGAATGCGCCAAAAGCCATTGGAGTTGTGTGGGAACACCCACGCAAAGCCTCCCTAGCACAGAATAAGGCAACACAGCAACTTGAGCTACAAAGTGGCTTTGCATGGCTTAAAGAATATGAGTTAGTGATTTGCACCATGAATGTATCACGTTGCATGATGCAAGCATGGCCCAAACCCCTTTCTAGCTCAGCGTGGATGGCACTATGCTAAACCTATGCTTAACAGCTTTGCTAAAAGAACAGATATTTGAGGTGAGCAGATTCGGAGTGTCACTGGTGTTGTAGGATGCTCTGTACAGGAACTGCTCTCCATCTAAAGTTAGGAACTACTCAAAATTCTCTGTTTCTTTTTTGCATTATTTATGTGGCATTTTAAACCTGAAAAGGTATACTTTTGACTTATACTGGGTGCTCCCTTGTGTCGAAATAAGCAAAACTTGTCTGAAGAGCTATAACAGTAGCACAACAAGTGTTAGAGTTCTTTTTATTCATCCAAGGTTGGCTTGGATGGTATCTCACCAATCCAGAGCTGTAATACTGTGCCTGGAGTGCTTAAAGAGTTTTGTCATTTTACAGCTCGGTTTGGATGACAATGTGCTAAAACCTTTGCTTAAAGACTTGGATATAGGAATGGTTAAAGACTTTGGGTCATGATTCTGAACTATTTGCACATGCATGCACCATGCAATGTGGTACATGCTGACACAAACCATGAAGTCACATTTTTGAAGCCACAGATTGGCATTTTACATGACTTTGAATGGCTTCAAAAAGATAGAGCAATGCAAGGCAGGTCAAATCGTAGCTTTGCCTTACTCTAAACAAGGGACTTGTTCTATGGGTGTTGCGTGGATGTTCGCATGCAACTCCCATGATTTTTGGTGTATTTCCATGTTTATCAAACCTGATAATGCACACACTACTAAATACTATGCAATTATTTACAAATATACATTAGCAGATGGAACATACCATAGATGACATTGTGTAATCATTGGTGACCCCCTGTAGGGGTCACCCAAACATTTTTCAACCGTCACTGAGTAATCACAAGATATTACTTGAGCAGGAATCATTGTCATGATGGTGATAATAATGTGTCAATAAAACATATGCAATCATCATGGAAACCCAATAAAATATTTATCAAGAATTAACTTTCGTTTTGTGCCTCTTTTCGTATACTTGGTATTAAACTATAATGACCAGAGCAACCCCTAGATGATATCCCAGTAAAACAGCATGATGAAAAAGCATTGAAGTGTAACCATACAATTACCCTCTAGACTGCGTAAGCAGATTGAAACAGCATGGTGAAAAGAATTGCAATATAACCACACATTCGGCCCCTAGAGAGCTTAGCTACATAAACAGTGTATCACACATTTTTAGGCATTTCAAAATGCTACCACACCCAAGGCCCCTAGAAAATTAACTACTCCCAGCTGCAAAGCGAAAGCTCCAGTCATGGGAGAGCTTCAAATGCACGGAACAGTGGGAAAGGTGATGATTTTGGGATGCCCCACAAACTAGGGTGAGGACCCTGAAGATGGCCTGATGTGAAAGTGAACAGAGTGCTAAGTAAGTTGGTGGTGGTCCAATTTTCCTAGGACCACCACAGGCTGAATTATGGGTGCAAAGGTGTTTTAAATAAAAAGCCCCACAAACCATTGTGGGGTGAATCTCCATAGTACAGTGAATATTTTAGTAGCAGCTCCCCCGCTGTGCTGAGGTGAGTCATAATGCTGTTTCCCTTTTTGATTCTTGCTTACAAGCTTTCTGGTGCTGGGTTTTAAATTTTTTAATGGGTTTGTCCGGTCCCACCTCTGTACCCCGGAGCTTGCCACTGTTAGAGGGCAGCACGGGGAGCCCACCCCCAAATCTCTGCACTGGTAGTACGACCTCATGATGCAGCGGGTACTGGCAGCCTTTCTTTGTGCGTCCCCGCTCCAGTGGGCAGATGTGTTTCTGGGGCGCAGGGATGCGTCCTGGGCTCCTTCTACCTCGGTGGAAGGGAGCAAAACGGCACATCCCCATAGGCTTTTGTGGTGCTGAGGGTTTGCGGATGTTGTCTCGGTCTCATTTTTTCATAAATCCGCTCAGGAGATGGGCCCCCCAGGTGAGACTGGAACACGGAGAGGGCCCTATGCATTCCCTCTCCCCTGACATGGTGATTATAGCTTTCTCACGCTGTCCCTGGGACCCTGGTCCACCTGGGGGAGATTGATAAAACGGCAGCAGAGCCCCACGCGCTCTGACAGAGGAAATTAGGTCAAAAGTCACCAAAATTTAGAATGGCAGAAATCGGGCCCCGTTGGGATGATTTGAACGATCCTGGGCTCAGTCTGCTCCTGGTGGTGAGCTCTATCCATCAGTTGCAACACACCATCTCACCTCCAAAGCAGTGCAGTCTTTCAAACGTTGGTCCTCCTGGCTCCCTGTGCCAGTTCTTCTTCATAGCTTTTTTGGTGGACACAGGAAAGCCCAAGTCTTCCTCCAACTGATCCTCAGGGGGGAGTAAGGGAGCCAGCCTCACTGGCCATTGGGGAGACCCAATAGTCCTCGGGTCAACTGGGCAGACTCCATAGTCATTTGTGGGTGTCAGGGGATTCCTTCTTCCGGTTCCCTATGGTAGGTCGAGGGTCCAACAGCAAAGCGCAGCAAAGCGACCAGGTAAGAGATATCGCCCCCTTGTGCAATATTTTTTAAAGGGGAGATGAAGTATTCAGATGTTAGGCACCCTTGTTAAATCTTTGGGTGCCATGTCACCTATCCAACCCTGTCCCAACCCTCCTGTGCAGCATGCTGAAACAGTGTAAAATGGCATCATCCAGGAGTCATTGGTCACATCTGCTCCTGGGGTCTGAGCTCCACCCCTCGCTGACTTCACCGCCAGGGTCCTGCACACCAGAAGTTCAACACAAACCCCCCCCCCCCCCGGGTTGTCTCCGGTTGTCTGGGCTCTCTCCTTTGTTCAGTGGGCTTGTGCAGGGCCATCCCTAGTGCAGTGTCATAGCTGAGTGAGTGATGCAGATCAACCCATCTCACTGGGTGAAGTACTGTTAATTGCTCCTTATGTGTGGGTTGGCCTTTGTTCCTGCTTCTGGAGAGAAATGTAATTACGTTGGCACAGCAGGGTGACAAAAGGCATGAGATCTTATACTGATCTGAGTCCGATAAATATGACAACTCTGGATGACCCATAAAGTTGACAGACATCATTTTGGAAATTATATAGTCATTTTTTCCGCACAGGTTAGACCCCAATTCAACACCCAGTGATCAAAGGAGAGTAAAAATTAATGCACTCTAGGGCAGTTATCCCCCTATAATTGTGTATAATTGAGTGTCACTATAGACAAAACAGTAAATCACACTGACTTGCCCTATTGGTGTACACTAACATTATAAACCCTGTCCTAGGTAAATACCTAATCCTGCAGATTCCCCAATATGCCAGGCTACCTGTACACAGTTTCAGGGCTGTGCCAGACAGTAGTCTCTCCTGTGCAGTCCGCACACATGTGTACACACATGTGCACACATGTTCATGTGTAACCAGCCAAGTGCCCTTTACCCTTGCTGTATCTCAGCAACCTTATCTTAAAAGGTGGACATTGGTGGTAAACATGTGCAGTCTGTTTGCCATGTGATTATTATGGGTGAGACACCGGTAGTGAGACTCACCCACAGTAAAAAACTAAACAAATCTGGGTGTACTGATAGTATGATGGTATAGTAATGGACAAGAGGAAGTGAGGCCTTCCGCTGATAAATCAGTGAGGAGCAGAGGCTGCTTATTTGATTACCGAAACTGAGAATAGGAAATGTTGGGGTGATGTTCCTATTTCACTCATCATCTGTAGGGTTATGAGTTCACTTTGAAGACAGACACAAACTTTTAATTGAATTGTTCTCCACTAATGGTGCCAGTTGTGTTAACCCAAGGATTGCTAAAAGGTGATGTATGATACAGGACTATACGTAGGAGATTTAGGCCCATATTTATATTTTTTTAGCACCGCATTTGTGCCCCTTTTTGACGCAAAAGCGGCACAAAGTTACAAAATACAATTGTATTTTGTAAGTTTGCGCTGCTTTTGCGTAAAAAAATGACGCAAATGCGGTGCTGAAAAAGTTTAAATATGGGACTTGGTATGTATTGGAGGCATTCAAGATAAAGGCCAGTTTCCAGTCCAGATTACCAATACAATGTATGTCTGCTACAGAAGAGAGTAAGAAGTGTCCAGTGAGGGTTGCTTGTGTGGCTAAATACTTCTCTCAGGTGCAAGATAGAAGAAATAGATACAGGTTGCCCGGACCTGCAAGCACTATCACTAATGATTTTTGAAGGAAAACCCCTCCTCTTAATTAATATCTATAACAGGAATGTGAGCCCCCACTCCGAGTCTGACGTTCTATCGAATTTGGACTATCTTCTTAAAAGTAATCCCTCCTTTTTTGTCCTAATTGGAGGAGATTTCAATGTTACTTTTGAACCTAATCCTCTAGTCCAAGGAATTTGTAAAGAAGAGGATGCCCATTGGGGCATCCCCCAGCTAGTCTCCAACAAAAAACCAAGATTAAACAAAGCTGCGCGCTTATTGGCTGACATTGCACTAGCCCATGGCCTCCGAGCCTGTAATGGCCGCTCACACTCGGATGCTATTTTGCGACCCACTTTTAGGCGTGGAGTACAAAGCAGTCGCATTGACTACATATTTCTTGATATTCGTCTTTGGCGTTACATGGTAGATATGAGGGTAGATGAGCAGTCCGTGAGTGACCACGACCCTCTGATTTTATCAACCAGAGGTCTTTTCCCTTCGTTCATAGCGCCTCACTTTAGGTCTAATGCTTCCCAATTGGCCCTAACTAATAATAGATGCAATCTCAAATGGGAATCTGTTATCTCCTCCCCTAATCACCTGGCATCTATTTACAGCTTGCTTGCAAATCAAATGGAGTGTATGATCCGGTTTAATGAGTCTGAGGTGGGCGACAGCCTTCTTACAGCCCACACTGATCTGTTTCAATCCTTAAAACAACTTTTCACAAAAGAGACTCTTAACAACTCCAATAAAAAGTACAATGCCCCTTGGTTCGATAAATCTTGCAGGAAAGCACAACTAGCTCTCCTGGATGCAATTAAAGAAGGCCATGCTGTGACGTTGAGAACAGTCAGGGGGACTTATAAGAAGGAATGTTTAAAGGCACGCAGAAGCTGGGAGGAGGCCAGATGGGTCACTATTCTGGATTCTGCCTTATCCAATAACACATCCAGGTTTTGGAAACTAATAGCCGATAACGACTGTGATTTCCCTGCTGCGCCTGGCTCCACAATTCTCACAGCAACTTGGGTAGAGCATTTTGGGCAACTTTATGGAGGACCACCTGAAGTTTCTCAGTGGCCCCCCAATGATTCAATAAACCAAGAGATCATTCCAATTTCATTTTCCCTATCCGAAACTAGAGCAGCAATAGACTCCCTGAAATGGGGGAAGGCACCTGGTCCAGACAAGATCCCAGGTGATCTATTTAAATCTAGACCTGACATATGGTCTCCTTACCTCAATTCTATCTGCAATGCAATTGCAGCGGGAGCACCAGTTCCATCTACTTGGAAAGCGGCTGAAATTGTACCGATCTTTAAAAAAGGAAATCCAAACACTCCGGCTAACTATCGACCAATCAGTCTCCTTGATAACTTCCAAAAAATGTATGCGAAACATCTTCTGTCCCATCTTGAGGAATGGATTATTGAGTCTGAAGCTCTCTCTGATTTACAAGCAGGTTTCAGACCCGCAGTGAGCACAGTTGACCAAGCCCTAAGATTTATGTCAATTAAATGGAAGAACGTAGACCTGGGGAGGGGGAATCTTTATGTGGTTTTCATAGATCTAAGAGCCGCATTTGACCTGATCCCCAGGAATCGGCTGTGGTCAACATTATCAAATATGGGAGTCCCTTTTGGCCTCCTGAAACTCATAGCTCAATTGCACCATAATACCTTTGCCCAAATCAGGTGTGGACAGGGGGGCGAGCTGACTGACCCCGTAGCTATTAAAAAAGGAGTTAGACAAGGTTGTGTTCTGGCACCTACTCTTTTTCTGCTCTACATTAATAACTGCATCCACTACCTAGAGAACTGCATAAATGATTCTCCGAAACTGGGTGAGAAAAAAATCCCTTGTCTGCTATATGCAGATGACACGATTCTACTATCAAAATCGCCAATGGGAATTCAACACCTGATCAACTAGTTCTGTGCTTACTGTAGCGACTATGGCCTAGATGTAAACATTAAGAAAACCAAATTTATGATATTCACTACCTCCAAAAAACGTTTGCGTGTTAATATTGAGATGAATTCGATCCCATTGGAGAAAGTAGAAGAGTTTGATTATTTGGGCTTCAGATTATCTACATCAGGCAAATGGAAGGCAGCTATTGACAAAGGGGCTCTGATCATAAGCCAAAGAGGTGGGGCCCTAGTCCGTAGATCTAGAAAGGCTCCGAGCCCCCCTCTGAACATTCTTGCGGAGATTTATAATGTTCAAATTAGAGCAGCGGCCTTATATGGAGCGGAACTTTGGGGGTCCTATAAAAACCTGGACATTTTGCAAACCAAGGAAAATATTTTCCTTAGGCAGGTGTCCAGGCTGGGTATGGGTACACCAATGACCCCTCTAAGGCTTGACCTTGGTATAAATAGTATCAAAACCATAGCGGCCCTAAGACCCCTTTCCTATTGGATTCGCTTATGGAAATCTGCTGAACTTGAACCATATAGGCTGGCTATAAGAGAGTTGATAGCTGCCCCCAAGGCATTGGAGAAAATCCCTTGGCTGAAAGAGATGAAAATTGCCTGGGACAAATTGGGTCTTCCCCATTATTGGAAGTACCCGGATCAAATTCCTGACAATGCTAGGAGATTTGTTACAAGCAGATATTGGGAGAAAGTTAACGAAGATTCTTTGCATCAAAAGGGGGTGGGCAGGCTAACAATGGATTTTCTACAAATCAAGCACGAACCCTGGGCTGAGAATTTCCTGAACCTCCCTATCCCTCCGTATGCCCGTGCTCTATACCTGCAGTTAAGATATGGCACATTGCCTACCAATGGTTTCACGGCCCACTGGTCATCTAATATCATTTCAAATGATAGGTGTATTTTCTGCCAACACTGTAAAGAAACAACAGAGCACGTATTATTTTTCTGCCCTTTGTACAAGATACCCAGAAAGAGGTGGATTATTCCCCTTTGCAAAAATATGTCACTTCAGTACAGAGTGACTGCCACTAGAATCTGCACGCATGATTCCTCTCCTATGGTAGCTATTCCAGTCACCAAATATTTATCGGAGGCTTGGTACATCCGTCGCAAGTTCATTATACCCAAAGGCTCCTGAGTTACCTTTATATTAATGTTTAGAAGGATTTTAATCTGTTCTTTTTATCTTCTTTGTATTATTTTTAGCAGGAATCTCCATTAGGAATTTGTTGCCTTTTATATGTTTACCAGAGACTGCATTAGCTTATAGAGCTTTTCCTTATAGCTTTTTTTGTTGATCTTTGATTGGTATTCTGATATCGTTTCTTTTACTCAAATGGGAATTCTATTTTTGTTTTTTGCCTTCTGGTTGTGTACACTGGCCTTCTAGACAAAAGCTTTATATTCTAGCTTTTATCTTTTTCTCTTTTTTACTATACCTACTTATGTTCTATTTATTGTATTTATTTTTATGATTAATTGCTTTGCCCTGCTGTTTTTATTGTTATAATGCTCTGACGATTACTTGTCTTATATTGTCACCATGTTTTTATCACATTCTTTTTTGTCATGTATGATTGTTGTTATTACCTCAAATGGTCTAGACTTTTAGACCGAATGAATTCAAATAAAATAAATAAGTGTCCAGTGAATGCTACAAATTTGGGGTATATTAACTAAATGTCCACACAGTGCAAAACAGCAAGGCAAGTTGCTGAGCTGAGTTGTGTGAATGTGAGTCACAAGGTTATGGTGCTTTTCAGCTTTCTCCCTGTGTTGACGTGATTGTAACTGTGTTGCACCAATGCAGACACCCTTGAGCCATGACACAAGGGTGTCTGTCTTATGGGCAGGATTGTTTTTGTGCAGGAAGGGTTGGCTTCCTGCACAAAAACAACCCTTAGAGGCATATTCGTTATTTATGTGTGCTGCAGAATGCATACTTGTTTAGCAAAAATCTGGTTTACTGCCTTTAGTTAATCTGGGTTTGCATCAAAATACATGAGTGGATGCATGGGAATGCCTGTGTTTCACCCATGTAATGCCTAACTGAAGCAGTATAATGTAATGCAGCACAAAGCCGCCCAATGGCTGCTTTATGACACCTTATGTGACTTTGTTAAAAAAAGTAACACAACACACTACCTTTCACTGCATTACGTTACTCTGTGCCAGGTGGGCCTTACGTGGATGAAGCTTGGGCATTCTCATGTATGCATGCACCCATGTATTTTGAAGTAAACCTAGATTTATTAAAGGCAGTAAACCTGGCTTTTCTCCAAAATGGTGTACCTACTTGAGAGGCATAACAAAGGGAAATATCTTAACTTCTCCTTGTTACCTCTCCTTTCTATGTGCACACAATTGTGCAGCAAACATAGAAATTGGAATACACATTTAAGGATTGTATTGGTGCATGAGGTTATCCCTTCCTGCACAAAAACAACCCTGCCCGTAACACAGGCACCCTTGCGTCATGACGCAAGAGTGCAGGTCTTGGCGCTAGGCAGCCACAAATGTGCCAATGCAGGGAGAAAGCAGTGCAGCTCCATATCTTTGTAAATATGTCGATGTTCTGCTCTCTCCCGTTCATGCTACGCACCGCAGCAACTTGCTACCCTGAGTTGCTGAACTTTTAGTAACTCTGCCCCTAACTGTATTATGAGGCTTGACTAACTTTTCCTTATTAAAAGACAACATTTTTGATTGTGTCAAGGCTTGTTTTCAAAGGACAGCGTGGTTAAGAGGAAGGCAGTACATCAAAACTCGCCCGTGAAATAATGAAATGAGTGATTAGTCTGCATAAGCTATGAAAGCTATGCATAAGAAGGTGCACTGTGCTACTGTGTAAATAATAACATTTTACTTTATCCCTCAAAAGTTGTATCGGCCGGGGCAGACCTTCTTGCCATTTCATTGGCAATCTCATCCAGCCACGACCCTATTTGAACTCCTTTCTACCAGAGGCCCCTGGGACACAAGTGCAACACGGCTTGATCAGTCGAACCTCTTTGCACCTGGCATTGGCACCAGAACATCCGCCACAGTGTATCAGGGAGAACGCTGACTGGAGTGACCGTGAAGTAACCTCACGCTGCAGTCATTCCCAGTCCACAGGCCTTGTCAGATAGGTCCCTCTGGGGATCAGTTACTAGCGGGCCGTGAAATCTGTCTCTCTGCTTTCATATGTGATCTGAAGCTGTCATATGCGTTCTGACATTCTTGTCCGTCAGATTGTGGACATATTGCACTGCAGACTGACCTGCTGCCCTCAGACGGACTTTCAGCATACTGTGGCTCTAATCTTACACCAGGCGCAGCGCCTGCAGGATTTATATGGCGAGGGGGAAAGGCGTCAAAGTGAGCTACATATTTGCATATTTGCGCTCTGATCAAGAGGGACTGGTGTTAAGGAGGATTTTGGACGTTGCCCTACCATTCATGGAAAGGAGGGAGAAGGAACACCAACCTGATGAGTGCTAACTGTAGCAGGTTACTCGCAGTGAAACAGCCGGGACTGTGTTTATTCATTTATGAAAATTCCTAAGTGGACTTTTCTTGCTATATAAATTGGTCAACCCTGCCTCATAATATTATCGTTTCTTGCCATATAATTCAAGTGGCCCTGCATATAACTAAAGCACTTCCATATACAACCCCTCGAACAAGTGAATTTGATGGGTGTAAGGTGGGTGTGGTTAAAAGCACACAATACTTACAACAGGTCGACCTAAAAAAAGATGGTTGAGAAGACCTTGATGGGATTCAAACTTGTTACCTGCAGCCATCTTTGTGGCAGTCATCAGGGGCAATCAATAGCCTTTAATTTAGAACCCAGCACCCTTTTTTCAGAGAGCTATACAATGATTGGATATTCGTCCTCAACTTTCCTTCCAAGCTAAAGTTTTGTAGCTGTGCATTTTACTTTGTTTGTCTGTTTATGGCTGTATTTACTGATAGGCTGTATATCTGTATTTAGTTTATTTTACCAGTTGCTTCTCCAAGGGCTGGTTTGGAGTGCCCATGCATGCGCCAGATTTTTATGGCACCTAATAAATACCAATAGTGCTGGGAAAAGTATTCCAGAAGTCATAAACCTCTCTAGCTTTCAGCAGGCACTCAATAAATAGAAAAAACATGCTGCCCTACACATATTGGTATTTATTGTCCCTTGCAACCAGGGAATAATTGTGAATCTAGGGTTTTCTTGTTTCTCTGTGAAGTATACTTCTCAGCCCTGGTATTTGGCGGCGTTCTCTAGGTGCCTACGTTTTTGCTGATCCATTTGTTGATTTTGTATGTTTTTGACTAACACCATTTCCTGATTTATGTATGGAATTTTACTGTCCCCAATTTGATTATGCCGTTTTTGTGCCACTAGGTGGAGCCGGGGATACAAAGGTAGACACAAGCGTACATTACATAATGTTGTAATCCCTTTTTCAGTAAATAAAAATAAATGCCAAGCTTTGTTTCATTGATCAGATTTTATCGTACTTGGTGCCTATTCTGGTTTCTGAGGTTGGCAAGTGTGGATTTGCTTCTGTTTTTAACAACATAGTTAAACTAGTGGTAAGATCCTCAATGAAAATAAAGCTTTAACTGCAGGATGCTTTCCAGCTCGGCCACGACGAAGATGAAAATAATTCGGCTTTGAAAGATTTTCAGGGTCTTAAGAGTATGTTCAGAAAGTTTTTACGTGGAAACAAATGCGTATTTAATGAAAACGAAATCACAGAGAAGTAAACCCGTTATGCAAGCTTTCGGGGGCAGTGATACATGAGCACTTTAAAACTCTGTAACTAACGACTCCGTTCATGAATCTGAAGTTGAAGGATTGGTCAGAGTATTAAACAATCACCAATCTGCAGATAGCACAAAACAGCTTAAAAAAGAGGCAGCGTTGCAAGTACTAAACAAGAGAGAAACTCAACCTAAAAATAAAAAAAAGTAGTCCAGAAACCATGCATAAAACATGGAGCTCCGCATCTTAACAGTAGTTGGTCCGTGCTCTAGAGGAAGGCTAAACACCGGAAATGGCATGACGTATAAAAGCCCACAAATGACTGAAGGTGATGGGCATGACATTAGTGTGGTTAAAGCCCAACAGAAAGATGACAACAGGTCTGAAGCAATTGCGCGCTCAACCGAGACACAGCAATCCTTGTTGTATGACAACTTTAAAGCATGAGGCATCACTTTGCTGTTAATGGTTTTCTGTTCCCTATTAAAATTAGTTTGAAGTTGATACAAGGGTAGGCCCTCGGGGTAATGGCAGACTTGGGTGGTTAGCCCACACCCATAAAACAGATGGACTTCTTCATGCCATGTATCTGTGGATGCAAGCACATGAAAGCATTTCAGTCATCTTTCAAATGCACCTCATCCTTTCCAGGTGCATACACTGCAGGGTTTCCTACTTGCCCTTGGGTACAAGTCAATGGTAATGACATAAAGAGGGATGGAAATTGCCAGTTTTGCAGTGCTGTATGTGTTAGCTGACCACTGTGGCCTAGGGCAAAAGTAGCCGAGCACTCTGTGGGTTTAGGGGCAGTGGAGCTTAAGAGGGCCAAGGAGAGACCAGTGGCATTAAATATTAAGAATTGGAGTCTGACCTATAACAGGCAGCATATGAACCTTTTAACAAAAATTGGTAGTAAGAGTTCTTGATACTTTAGCTTTAAAATGGACCTTTTATCCATAAATTTTCACACAACAAGAAAAGCCCTGAAGACCCCTTCTTCAATTCAGACGTGCTTCCTCGCTCATTTGGTGCCCCACCACTTTTTGAATCCATCAGCCGCCCTTGGCTTTGAGGTATACCCAAAGAATGCAGTTAGAAAAGTATGGAAGGCTAGAGCTACAAGAGGAAATGTTTTTGAAAAGTACAATGTGACTGTCATAAAATGCAGGATCGCAAAAAAAAGCTAAAGAGAATCTGAATTCCTCCAGAAAGCTCTTGAAAACCTCGCTTTTTAATCATTAGGTTGTTCGTGAGTCTTTTTTTCTTGTGATTTATTCCTTACTGCTATTACTTTCACGATGTGTTTTAAAACCCCCTTCTCCCCGCCTTCATGCCTTTGCGGTTCTTTTATCCCATTATGATTTTCAAGCGCGAACAAGCTCTTGATCACGCGCAGCAGAAACAAATATGACACAAAAATGAATGTTTGAAAAAGCCACACGTATGTAAAAAATGCAGAGGTAGTATTTGAATTGAATTGGTTTGTTTGCGCCTCTATTGAAAAACCTACAAATGACTCCAATATTCTGGCCACGCTTAGGAATAGTTTTTTACTGCCCTTTTCTGCAACAAAATAGCTGAAGACGTTGTTAACCAACAATCGAACACTTTCATTGAATCTCACAGTCTTCTTTTTTTTTGTTGATGTTTTTTATTGAGTCAAATACAAGAACATTAACTTAACATTGGCAGGACAGAGATATGCAGTTGTGAATATATATGCATAAGAAATATTGTACTTATAAATGCATATTAAACATGTACATGAATTAGGCATATACAGCAATATCGTATCAAACACTCCAAGTTTGAATAAAGAAAGAAGAAAGAGAGAGGGAGAGGGAGAAGAGCTATAGGGATAGAAAAGGGAATCAAGTGATAGCCATGTGGAGAGAGAGTAATAGACATTAGTTACAGCCAATGTAAGATGAAATAAGTATATATAAGAAGAAAAACAGGAAATATATTGACATTTTTTTAAAAGGAGGAGAAAAATCAATTTCCTTCGCAGTGCGTGAGAGATAGTTACTTAACGGCAACCATAGCTGATGACGTTTGAAGAAAGTTCCTGTTGAATCAAGCTTGTAGCTGTCAAGTCTATGCTGATAACGTACAGAATTCCACCACTGTCTGAGAGTAATGTTCTCCGAAGATTTCCAGTTAGAAGTAATAATAGAGATTGCAATAGAAAGCAAAAGTCCACCATTTTTCCAAGAGGCCGGAATGAACGCCAGATATTGTGTATACCACCCAAAAACAGTAATTCATATGACATTGGTAAGGAGATCTGAGCTATTGCTGAAATGCAAGACCATATGGAGGACCAAAAAGTAGATAGGGATGGACAGGAAAAAAACATGTGAAAATCAGTACCCTGCTGAGTGTGGCAGCGCAAACAATTGTCATTTTGTGCAAGTTTGAGTTTGTAAAGGCATACAGGAGTGTTCCCACAATGTCTCAATAGGTGATTTGAGTCTAGGTAAAACAGACGTTCTTAAAAGTTTATAAATTCCAGCTGCCCTAGGATAATTAGAAGTTACAATCGGGTGTGGAGATGATGCAAAAGAAGAATGATTATGATGTATATGTTTATTGTGGGCCTCTTGGACTAGAGTAGAAAGAATGATATATTGGGATTTCATGCGAATAGGGAGATTATAAATTGCTGAGAGTAGTAAAAGGGATGATAGAGTCTTTATGATATAATTGGGAAATGAGAAGAATACCTTTAGTCATTCAAGCCTTCCAACACAAGGTTTTACCTTGTTTTCTAAGAGAACTATTGTGCCAAATAGGACTGTTAAAGAATTGATTAATGGGGGTAAGATGCAAAATAAAAAAAGGTTCAGTAAGTTGACTGAATGGGAGATAGTGCTGTGCAACCAGAATTTTGGGGGGTTAGACATAAATATAATAATGTATTTATGGGAAAGGGGAGAAATGGATGTTTCTTCCAAAGAGAACCATAGCTTTTGAGGGGCATCATTGAGTGTAGATAAATAGGGATGTATTTGTTTAATGCCAAAAGATTTGTGATAAGTTATTAAGTCAGGGAAATTAACTCCACCTTGTACTTTAGGAAGTTTTAATTTTGAGAGAGAGATTCAGGATTGTTTACCGTTCCACAGGAACTTGGATAGAATTTTATCAATTGAACTAAAAAATAGTTTAGGTATCTTAATAGGAAGCATCATAAGGAAGAAGTTGAGATAGGGAGAAGCATCATCTTAATGGTGTCCAAGCAGCCCCACCACGTGAGATATAACGGAGACCATTTCTGCGTGAGTTCTACAAGCATTGCAGATAAGATTTCTAAATTAGTCCTTAATGTATCCTTGAGAGTAGTGCAGTACCATACCCCTAGGCATTTAATCTTAGAAGAATTCCAAGATAATCCTGCATCAAGGAATACAGAGCCAGTGCAATGAGCATTAAGTGGTAAGACCACTGTTTTGTCTATATTAAGTTTATAGCCAGATACATCAGAATATAAGTTGAGCTCATGCAGGAATGCAGGAAGAGAAGTGTCAGGGTGAGACATGGACAAAAGAATATCATCAGCATATGCCATAAATTTGATGTTTGCATTATAATTGGAAACCCCGTAAATTGTTCAGACATTTTTAACTGGTATAGAAAAGGTTCGAGAGCTAAAATAAATAGTAAAAGAGATAATGGGCATCCCTGACGCGTACCCCTTTTAAGAGGGAAAAAAGGAGATCGGATGCCGTTTGTTATAGCCGAGGAACATGGTGAGGAATAAAGAATGGATATAAAATGTCGGAATTTAGTACCTAGTCTATGCCATTCCAATGCTTTCGACAAGAAACCCCAGTAGACCCTATCAAAGGCCTTTTCCGCATCCAATGATAAAGCTGCCAGAGGAATCTTAAGTTTAGATGCCTTGTTAATAAAATTTAAAAAAGTACGGGAATTATCTGCTACATTTCTATTAGGGATAAAACCAGATTGATGAGAATCAATAAGGTCAGGTATACTGTATATGGGAGTAAATGGAGGGCTAAAACTTTGGTATAGTGTTTACAATCAGTATTAATTAAAGATATGGGTCTATAATTTTTACAGTCGCATCCCGATCTTTTTTGAGAATAAGACAAATCATGGCCTCCGTAAATGAGCCAGATGCAGAACCTGACATTATAAAGTGATTAAGTAATTGAAAGAGTTTGGGGAAAAGAGAATTAGCAAACTGAATAAAGAATTCTACTGTGAAGCCATCTAGGTCTGGAGCCTTACCCTTGGGGAGAGATTGTAAAGCTGTATATAGTTCAGTAAGTTGTAGGGGTTGGTCTAAAGATGAGAGGTCAATCTGCAATGGGTCTCTTGGTTTGAGATTAGAGAAATATTGGTTGAGAGATTCAACTGTTGGTATGTGTTCTGGAGTGTACAGGTCCTTATAGTAAGAAGCGAAACACAATGCTATATCTTTATCTCTAAAGTGTTTAACACCATTGTTATCTGTGATAGATAGATTTTATAGTTGTTTTTTCTTTTCTTTGTTTCAAATATCGAGCTAGAAGAGAACCAGCTTTATTGTTACCCCCATACTATCTGGCATTTAATTTTCAAGAGGGTGCTGCATGCTTGTTCAGTGGTATATTGGTTAAACTCCATTTTAGCTGAGACTAGTGCTTCAAGATGTGATTTACTTGTTTTGTGAGTATAGAATTCATGTTCTAGGGACTTTATATTTTCAAGGATGGAAGTCGATTTCTGTTGAGCAGACTTTTTTTTGAGTGAGCGGAACTTATGATGAAACCCCTAGAGGCTGCTTTGAATGCATCCTACACAAAATGAAATGATAGTTGATCACTATTGATGATGTGAAAGTATTCTTCTATAAACTTACTGTAGGAAGCGATAAAAGTAGCATCTGAAAGTAGAGAGTTATTAAACCTCCATGAAGATGTTTTAGAACCATTAAGAAAAAGATCAAGGTCAGTAATCACAGGTGCGTGATCTGAGATCAAAATAGCACCAATTTCAGAGTTGACCATATGTTGCAATAAACCTTTACTCAGAAAGATATAATCAAGCCTAGAATGGGAGTGATGGGTAGGAGAATAAAAAGAGTATTCCAAGAGGTCGGGATTGCATACTTTCCAGGAATCAGAGAGAGAATGCTGTAAAATAAAGTTTTAAAAAGCTTTGTGGGAGGCATGTGGAATGAAACGTGACGTGACGTGGAACGTCTGTCCAAAAATGGATCGAGAATTTGGTTGCAGTCACCACCTATTAGTAAATTGTTTGAGGAATGTTCAGAGACAATATGTGAAAGATTCTTCCAAAAATTTGGATCTGGATGTGTGGGGCCGTATATATTTAGGATAGTAAGAGAAATATTGTCAATTGTAAATGTAGCAAGTACCCAGCGACCTTCTGTATCTTGATGCTGTGAAAGTATGGTAGGTTTGAGAGATTTGGACAGAGTATAATTACCCCATTTTTGTTTGTGATGGAATGGGAGTAGAAAATGTCCCCCACCGTTGAGGTGAGCCTCTTGCAACAAAGCAATGTGTCATTTCAAACGAGCTAGGTGAGATAAGACACGCTGACATTTAATGGGGTGTTTAAGCCCCTAACATTCCACTTAACAGTTCTAAGTTGCATAACAAGAAGTATGAATAAACAACTGCTGTAACAAGGAAAAAACTAGGCATATCAATTTTGCAAAAGCAAAGAAATGGGAAAGAAACAAGATAGTAAAGAAAAAGAAAAGGAGGAAGATGACCTCCAGAAGTTGCATATACATGGATGTTGCAATACAGGGACTAAAGTCCACGAAAGCTAAAGAAAACAAGATAGAAAGTGAATACCCCGAAAGGTAGAGGAACAGTGGAGAACCTGAAAAGACAGGCAAGAGTGGCTTCAGCACAAGAAAAGTGATATTAGATATTAAAACATATGAAGGCGAGTTTCATGGAAGAAAAAAAAAACATACAAACGAAAAATGTACCATTTAGGAGACCAAATAACGTAATAACTACAGTAAAGGACTGTGACATGAAAAACAATAAAAATCAAAGTTTAACAGTGGAACATGTAGGAGAACAGTGTGGATGGTGAGAAAGGGATACGGTTGGGAAAGGAACATGAGGATTGCACAAAGAACACTATCTAAAAAAAAATATATATATATATAAGAAAATAAGAGTATGCAGAGAAGGAAAACCATGGATATAAATATTAAACATAACCATTACTATTAAACTGTCCAGAGGAAAAAAAAAAAGAAAGGACATTAAAGACAAATTAAATTATATCTTCAAGTAATTGTAGATGCTCCTAGTTCCATTGCTTCTGTTTTGTGTTGGTTAATACACGTTTGTAGTGCTGAAGGTTCCCCAAACGAGTAAGATTTGTCCTTGAATGTAATTTAATTTTGAAAAGGTATGGGTGAAGAAGACCATATTAAATATTCAAGGATTTGAGTTGTGGACGTAAGTCCAAAAACTGTTTGCGACATGCAGCTGTAGCAGGAGAGAAGTCTTGTTTGAAAAGCATTTTATGACCTGACCATAGCAAAGATCCCATCTTTTTGGCTTCCAAGAGTATTTGCATCAAGTCAGTAAATTGGAGAAAGAGAATAATAATTCCTCTAGGATGTGCACGAGGGCCAGTTGAAGTCTGTGGACCTAAACGATGTGCCCGTTGGATAGAGAGGGGAGAGGTAGGAGGCAAGCGAAGAATTGAAGGTATTGCTGTTTGAAGGAATGCAATCATGTTAGAGCCTTCAGAACCTTCTGGAATCCCAAAAAGGCAAAGATTATTTCTCCTATTTCTGTTTTCTAAGTTTTCGGTAAGCCTTTTAAGTTGGGCTATATCTTTAGAGATCTGAGGATTGACAGTGTTACAATCTTCAAGGCTACTGACTCTCTGTTCCAGAGTACAAATTTGTTGTTCGTGTTGGGACCATTGCTCCTCAATACGTTGCAAAGAGGCATTAGTGTCCATCATAAAGGGCTTTAGTGTACGCAATTCCTCCATGACATCATCTAGAGTAAGATGTGTAGGTGATTTTGAGGGAGAATCAAGGTCTTTTTTTGGGCGCTTCACGGAGGAGGTGTTAGATTTTTTTTCACATTTGCGCCAGCAGCATGAGATGAAGAGGCACTATCCTTTAAAAAGACTGCAGCACTATCCATTGTTAAAGTTGATGGTAGAGAAGATTTAGTTATATGTGTGCGCACCACTCAAAGAGGATTATTAGACTTGGAGAAAGATGATGACTGGCAACTCTGAGAATTATGTGGTCTCCCAGTAAAAGCCAGGAGCAATTTGGTAATAGGAAGCCAGCAATGTGAGGTGTTGATGAAATTATATTATGATGAGAAGCTGCTGCCAGAAGTGTCCAACAACAGAGCAAAATATAATAAAAAATATATAAATAGAAAATCCTAAATTATTCTCTCATAACAGGCATGACAGAATACCAGAAGAGCAAAGCACTTTACTGCACATAGACAAACAATTGGTGATTAGTTTTAAGGGAACCCTCTGAAAAGGAAAAAATCCCCTCCATCAAAGGAAAGCATTTACCATGTTATGAAGAGCAATTTGAAAGAGCTCCTTGACAAGAGCTGCCAGTGAATACAGAAGGTTGAAAACCTCAGCTAAATGTGTTTAAAGAGAGAGGTTAAAAGTTCAGCTGGCTGTCAGAAGGTAATAAATATTCCATTGCAGAGGAAACTAGATTTGTAGAACCACATCCAGGCAAGCGGTTAAAAGTCAAATAGAAACATCTCTGTGAAAGTTTAGGTTTGTGCAGAGGCTTAGGGAGTGAAACGCAAATACAATGACGCAGGTAAATAATTACCTCAGGCCCTCACATGAAGTCTCTGAAATGACTTCAAAACTCGATGTCTCTGTAAGATAAAGGCATATTTATGCAGTGGCAGAACTCCGGTGCTCAAAAATGCTGAAGAAATTAATCATTTAGATGTGAAAACATCTCCTTCTTTTCAGGAAGTGCTGAAGCCTCACAGAGCTCTAAAGAGCAGTGGCCATCTTGTGTGACCTCCAGCCACGCCCCCTCCTCACAGTCTTCTTGAACTCCAATAATCAGATTTTTGTGCTGTATTTGGGTTAGAGACTGTTGTTACTTGAGCTATCAACGATATACATATGTGTCTTCTTGGTTGAAGAGGAGGAGTCTCGATGCTTATCCATATAGTGGCTACATTCCACACGAGTTTGCATTCCATCCCTATTAATTGTGTCGCGCTCTTAGCATACACGACCGGGCTGTCTGCTGGCTAACGTCTGTTTTTGAAAGGCTAATTTCAGTAGGTTTCCCTTCCTTCGTTCAGATCCTACAATAAAGAGACCAACTGTTGGTTGCCTCAAGACCCTACCGTTAGCCCTACTCTCTTTAACTTCTATGGTTCCGCTTCGGCAGCATTAATTATCTCTTTCCCGATTTTTTTCTTTATCTCTGCAATCAATACTGAATTTATCCTCAAGGTAGATGGTGATCTTCCTTTTCTTCAGTCTCAGTTAAAGAACTGAATATGCTGGATAGCTACGAGGATAAGACTGAAGTACTTGTATTTGGTCATCCTTCTGTCTGGTCCTCATCACGAGAGCCTGAGGGTATGGGTCCTCCTCAGTCACCAACTGTCTCTACTCTTAGACTTGGGATCGTGAATCTTGGCTATCAACACTGACAAGGTTTCCTCTATTTTCTTTTCCATGTTATGGGTCGTGATGAAAATCATCCCTATCCATTGTGAATACTCTTATAAGTGACTTACCAAGGAAATTATTATCTCCTGCTTATCTGAATAAAAGAGGTTAACATTCACTGTTTCTACATTGCAAATAAATCACCTTTAGCATTTAATTTTCTTGCACTGAGACACCTACGTGGAAATGATGGCAAGATATATTCACTGTACCTTTGTCAGCTTCTCAGAAGAAAGAAAACTATCTATGTTGCTAAAGTGCCTGTGTGTTAAATTATTATGTTTATGCCAAATTCTGACCGATGATGCCTTACCAAGAGGGAGTACTGATGTTGAGAAAAGAAAAATAACTTTTTAGAAAACTCTAAGGGCCTGATTTAGAGTTGCTTTACTCAGTTACAAATGGGATGGACAAGTACATTATAACGCACTTGTAATATGGAGGACGGGATATCCATCACGTTTGTGATAGAGTAACCCACCCGCTGAACTCTGAATTAGGCATTAAGAGATAGGAAAATAATTCTGGAAAGAAAGTCGATATCATTTTGGAACAATTCAATTGTTGACCAGAGTTACAGAAAAATGAATGAATACCTAGCTGTATTTTCTGGGTTAAATCTTAAATGTACATTTACAGAGATTTAGATGAATACGTTAAACATTAACTGATGATGAAAATGTGAAAACTAAAAGTAAATGGAGCTTACGAATGGTTAGGGATCCTAGTTGGGTGAATTCATCATGATTCCTCAAGGCTCCTGACTTAGAAGTCATAAAGATTGCTCAAGGAATGGAGCTAGTAGTTGCACGTATAAGAACTGTGTATAAAAGAAAGTGAAGTAGTGAATTAAATAAGTCAATAGACCTGCAAGAAGGATTATAGAAGAGATGTTAAGGGGAATAGCAATATAATCTGCAAGCAGAGCAAGAAGGAGAGTGGTGTCAGGTTTTGCTTTTAAGGGAGTGTGCTTTAGATGTGATATATATGGTCACCTGACCAATGATAAAAATTGCCCTGTTTAAAGAAACAAGCGTAAAAATGCAGTTGCAAAGGTGGCAATTTGTCAAATGTGTCACAACTGAAGTCAGAAAGTTCCGGCTCAACCTGTACCATTGTATCTCCAGAAGTGTATACTAATGTGTTGATTGGATTTTTTCAGAATTATCAACATCTATTATACAAATAGTTTGTGTCACAAACCATCATTTGAATAAATAAACATGAAACAGTTGTAAAATATATGTGATGAAAAAAGTACGTGACTAGGCTAGTGCCACTGGGATTAACTACTGAAAGTATCAGTGATATGCATAAGAAATAATTTAGGAAAACTTTAAAAAGTAAAGGGATTTAAGCATATAATTATGTATAAAAAAAATACTGAATCTGATCATTCACTAAGGGGCAGATTTACAAGCCCCTAGCTCCGCCTTCACACCACATAAGTGCCATGATTATGAGCTAAGGCGGCATTAAGTTGGCCATTCCCCGTGCCATATTTACAAAGTGGGGCAATGCATGCATTGCACCACTTTGCTACCCTTTGTGCCACATTATGCCTGCGTCAGGTATAATGTATGCAAGAAGTGGGCGTCACCACGCAGGGAGGCCCGAAAAAATGGCTCAGTGAAATTTGCAAGATTTCACTGTGCCATTTTTTCTGTCATTTTTAACACCTGCTCAGGGCAGGAGTTAAAGTTATGCACCAATAAAATCTATGGGCCTCCCTGTGCTTTGATGCACAGGCATCAAAATTGTTGATGCTAGTGCAGCAAAGCACCACAACAGTGTAAACAAGTTTGACATTGTTGTGGTAATGACCGCCATGGGGTGCCGTATTGTAATTACAACACAACCATGGTGTCATTAGGGGGTAATGGGAACGCAAAAAAAGTGGTGCATCAAGACCTATGCACCACTTTCTTGTAAATCTGCCTGAAGAACGTAATGCTCCTAAAAAAGCAACAAGTTGGATAAATTGTTGTAACGGGGTGTGATTGAAATGACTGAAGCATCAGAGTGACATAGTTGGATTGTAGTTGTAGGTAAGGCTGACAACCGTCTGAGTATGCGTGTATATTTAGCACATATATGTTTCTTGTCTTTAGTTATGACCACAGGACAGCAAATGGTTTCATAGACACTGGAAGGCAAATGTGTTATTCTAACTCCAGTCCTGAAATACTTGCGAAAAGTGAACCTTCACTTAACATAGTTCATGATGCTTATTTAAAGATCTAACTTCAGTCCTATAATATTTCAGGGAAAATTTAAAAAGGATTCTCAAATGCTGAAAAGTTGTAATAGACATTAGGAGATGTCAGCAATGCTATTTGGGGAGATAAACATCCTTTGCCCAATATAGAACACATGCTAATAACTATATAGGGTACATGCTAATAACTATGGACATAGCTTAATGGTCTAAAACCATGTGATTATTTGCACAGTGTCACCAGTTTAATATAAAAGAAAAGTCAGGTAGTATCACTGGAAGCGCATTTAGATTCACAAGAAAGCCATTCACAGGACTATCACTTTAGCTGAGCTTCACCGGGTGATGAATAATTTGTTTGGGGTGGCAAATTGTTTGCATGATAGCATTCTGACATTAATAAGTGCCTCCACGGAGAGGAAACATGAAAATTTGCTTCAGCAAGCTCTAGGCATCCTCAAGTAAACAGAAATGACTTTGAAGAGATCTAACTCTAAAAGTAAAATAATCAAGATTAATTTTTTAAGTCACACAAAAAGAAAGGATACACATGATCCAAGAAATGAGTTGGTGTTGACAATGTTGATTACACCTACATGACTAATAAGGAACAATTTAAATAATTTCTAGAACTATGCTAGACCTGCCAGGCTTAGTGTGGTCTTCTCTGAATCTTCTTCCATGTTTGACCCATACAACCCACACTAATGTCCCATACTTCTCCATTAACACATGGTTTGATTGATGTATCCACAACTGGCACATTTAATGTACCCGTAAGCCCCTAGCACAGTGCACTACATGTGACCAGGGCCTATAAATCAAATGCTACTAATATGCCTACAGCACTTATTGTGCCACACAATTAACTTAAGTAGCCATTTAAACATTTGTGAAGCCTTCCACTACAGAGCCTGTGTGTGCAGTTTGACTGCCATGTCAACTCTGCTTTGAAAACCACTTGCCAAGCCCTAAAATCCCTTTTTATTACATAGACATCACTCCTAAGGTAGGCCCTAAGTAACCCATAGGGAAGGGTGCTATGTAACTAGAAGGTAGGACATGTACGTTTCAGTTTTAGGTTTCCTCGTTGTGAAAAACTCCCAAAGTCGTTTTTCACTACTGTGAGGCCTATCCCTCTCCAGGTTAACATTGGGGAGTCCTTTTTACATTAAATAAGCTGTAATTCCTAATTGAGAAGGAGTAAGCAGGTCATGATTAGTACCTATGGGATTGTAATGAGATCCTCTTTAATGGTAAAGTCGGATTTATTATTACAATTTTGAAAATGCCATTTGAAGAAAATTGACATTTTCCAACAGGCCTGCAGCCTCTCTCCAATACACGTCTGAGGTGGGGTGACAGCTTGTTTCCTGAATTCCCTCTTGACAGCTCCCCACAGAGGAAGGGAAGGAGCGACTGAGTGGTCATCTACATGTTGATGGGTCATCCTGGGTAGGATAGGAGGGAGGAGCTGAGAATTATACCTGAAAAGGCAATGTCCTGCTCCCTCACAAAGGAATGTTTAACTCCCTGTAGTGAGTCAGGAGCCGGGGCAGGAAAAAAAGACCTCTTTGCACTTTGTTAGAAATGAGATCTCTGGTTGGCAGTCAGTTGGCACTCTGCCAAGCGGGGGCCCACACTCTAATCAGGCTATGGAGATGCACACCTAGGAGATACACACCCTGTTCACCCCTTTGGTAGCTTGGCACAAGCAGACAGGCTTTTCTCAAGCACAATGTGTAAAGTATTTGTACCAACACACACAGTAACACAGTGAAAACACCACAAGAGGACTCCACACTAGTTTAGAAAACAATAGTCAATATTTATCTAAATCAAACAAGACCAAAATGTTGAAAATCCAACATACACAAGCAAAAATAATATTTTTTAAAGTAAAAAGAGTCTTCATCTATAGAAATCAATGGATGTGTTGTTTTAGCAGAAAGTACCTGGCATGAGTCAAAAATACAGTCGCACAGGTGAGCGTGCGTCGGAAAAGTGTGTGATGCATTGATTCCTTACTTGCAAGTGAGGCTGTACGTCGATTCTTTCTCTGCTGGGCAAGTGATGTGCTGATTCTTTCCTTACAGGGAAGAGATGTGTTGATTTCCGGACAAGTAGCCTCAGTTCTGTGCAGTGAAGTTGCAGGTTTTGAAGTCCAGAGAAGATATGTGGAAAATATAGACGCACAGCAGCAATAAATCCATGATGAACTGGTGCTGCGTCAATTTACCAGTGATAGGTACATTTTTTTGCTGCGGTGCAGGTGCTGTGTATTTTTCTGATGCTCAGCTCCGGTACATGGATTTTCACCATGGGTTCAAAAGCTTCTCCTTTCAAGGGCCCAGGGACTGGATGTGGCACCACTTGGCAGATGAAGTCTTTGATGGCCCTCAGACTTCAGAACAGGAAACAAGCTCAGTCCGAGCCCTTGGAGAATGTTCAAAAGCAGGATACATAGGAAAGTCCAGTCTTTGTTCGCTTTGAGGCAGAAGAGCAACTGTAGGCCAACCCAGCAAAGCGCACACAGCAAAGGGGTAGTACTCCTCCTCCAGCTCTTCAGCTCTTCTCCTTGGCAGAGGTTCCTCTTGATGCAGAAGAATTAAAAAATTCTGGGATTTTGGGTCAACTACTCATTTTTGCCTTTTAGAAGTAAACAAACTTCAAAGGAAAGTCTCTGTTGTTGACAAGATTCTGCCTTGCCCAGGCATGGCCCCAGACATACACTAGGGTGTTGGAGACTGAATTGTGCGAGGACAGGCACAGCCCTTTCAGGTTTAAATGTCAGCTTCTCCCTCCCCACTCTAGCCAAGAGGAGTCATCAGGATATGCAGGATACTTCTCAGCTCCCTTCATGTCACTGTCTAGAGGGAATTCACAAACAGCCCAACTGCCAGTCTGATCCAGACGTGGATTCCACAGGCAGGCAGAGGCACATAATGGTTAAGCAAGAAAATGTCCACTTTCTAAAAGTGGCATTTTCAAACAGACAATCTAAAAAACAACTCTACCAAAAGATGTATTTATAAAATGTGAGTTCAGTGACCGCAAACTCCAAATCTCCACCTGCTCCCAATGGGAAACTGCACTTAAAAGATATTTAAATGTATTCCCCAGGTTAACCTATGGGAGAGATAGGCCTTGCACCAGTGAAAACTGAATTTGGCAACATTTCACTATCAGGACATGTAAAACACACCAGTACATTCCCTACCTTGTCAATACACAGCACCTTGTCCATGGGGCTACCTAGGGCCTAACTTACGGATTACTTATCTGTAGTAAAATGGAAGGTTTGGGCCTGGCAAGTGGGTACACTTGCCAGGTTGAACTGACAATGCAAAAACTGCATTCACAGACACTGCAGTGGCAGGTCTGAGACATGTTTACAGGACTACCCATGTGGGTGGCACAATCAGTGCTGCAGGCGTACTAGTAGCATTTGATTTATAAGCCCTGGACACCTCTAGTGCGTTTTACTGAGGACTTACCAATAAATCAAATATGCTAATCAGGGACAACCAATCATAATAATAATTTATACAGGGAGCACTTACACTTTAGTACTGGTCAGCAGTGATAAAGTGCCCAGAGTGCCAAAACTAGCAAAAAATAAGTCTGGCACACAGTCCAAAAACACAGGAAGCAGAGGCAAAAAAGACAGGGGAAGCCATGCCAAGAATGCCAAGTCTAACATACTTCAAATACCCTTCTTTAAGGTCACCCCTACTTCAAAAGCACAACTGTGTAAAAGAAAGGTGCCACCGACTCCATCCAATCAGTACACTTTGGACCTGTGAAGTACTCTACCAGGAAGAAGGAGTTCTGTGCTGCTACAAGGACTGCCACTCTGTACTGCTGCATTGGAAGAACTGCTTGTCTGCTGTGCTGCCCTGCTGCCTGCTGCCCTCTGCCCTGCTGAAAGGCTTGCTGGCTTAGCTCCTGTTCTGAAGTCTCAGGGACATCACAGACTTCACTCCCCCTGCTACTGCCTCTGTACTCTGCCAGCTGTGAGCCATGTCTTGCCAAGTGCTGGCAATCCAGTTCTGGGCCCTTGGAAGTGGGCTCTGCAGCTGCTCCTAAAAAAAAACATGCATCACCATCACTATGCTGATTGGAACTGCCACATCTCTCCTCAATGCCGATGCATTTCTACTGCTGCCGAGGATGACTACATTGCAGACCCAAATGCGCACCCAAAGATCGAGGCATCGACATAGCATCAGCGACAACGCGGGTCGACGATGATGCATTGCCTTCAACGCAAAGGGTTCGACACCACACCTCAACATCACATCAATGACTATGTGGCTCTCTGACAACGCATCCCCAACTGCGCAGATCAGAACAAATGCATCTTCTTTTCACTGGCCCTCCTGTTGCTCGCATCTGATTTTCAACATCAACTTATCCCCCATACAAGGTAATCTTTCAACAGGACAAGATTGGTCCCTATAGCCGACCCACGTTCCATTGGGGTCGGCCTGAACTTTTGGATTTATCCAGGTCTAGTGTAACCAGATATCCCCGGTTGGTGCTTCAAACTGTAAGCACTACATTTGCAAATATTCTTTGAAAATTAATATCTTGACTTCTACCTAGTGGATTTTTGTTGTGTTGGTCTTATTTTACTTATAAAAATATAATCTAGTTTTCTAACTTGGTGTGTAGTCTGCTTGTGGTGATTTAACTGTGGTACTTTTTTAAGCCTTGCACAAATACTTTACACATTGCCTCCTAAGTTACGCCTGCCTGCTCTGTGCAGGAAAGTGGCATCTTTCTGGCATAGTTACCCCACTTTGTGCCTGATGTCAGTGTCTCTGGACTGTAGTTCCCTGGGCTCCTGCCGACCGGGACCCCAATGACAGTGCTCTCTACCCTAAATTTAGTTGTTTGTTACTTTTCACACCAACAATTGGCCTACTGGTGCACACCTGTAAGACCCTAGTATGTGGTACCTAGGTACCCAGGGCATTGGTGCACCAGGGGCCCCTATGGGCTGCAGCACGTATTATGCTGCTCATGCAAACCGTGACTGCAGGCCTGCCATTGCAGCCTGCATAAAAGAGTTCATGCACCCTTTCACTGCCAAAATTAAATACTGCACTTAGGCATTACAAGTCACCCCTCTGGTAGGCCCTTCAGCCCAAGGGCAGGGTGCATGTTGCTAAGTGTGAGGGTGCTCCTGCATGAGCAGGGTACCACTAAATACCCCAGACTAACTCTAGGACTCTGTAAGTGTGGGAAAGCCATCTTAAGGTATGTAGGTGACACTGATCAACACGAATGGTCCAACGACATAATGGCTACTCCGAACCTAGGCATGTTTGGTATCAAACATGTTGGAATCATGCACCTACACCAGTTCCAGTGTTAGTTGAATTAAACCATGTACTTTGGCGGTTCCCTAGGGGACCCACAGTTCTGCCTGTGCAACCTTTTGGGGTCCAGCTGCCAGCTCGTGCTGCTACTGACCCCAGACACTGTTCTGCCCTCCTGCTGATGAGCCTGGCTTAGGCTGGAGAAGAAGAACAAAGGAATTCCTGCAAGGGAGAGGTGTGGCCACCTCTCCCTGTGTATTAGGTGTCCATTGGCTGGGTTGGGGTGGCCTCTGAATGGGACATTTGATACCATCCTTGCATAATCCAGTTTGCACCAGTTCAGGAACCCTGGTTCTTGCTCCAGTGTGAAACTGCGCAAAGGACAGGGGAGTGACCACCCCCTGCCCAGCACCTCCCTAGGGAGGTGACCAGAGCTCTACCAGGTGGTCACTTGATTCTGCCATCTTGAAAATAAGATGTGCAGAGGCACCTGGGAGCTGGTTGGTTAGGCCAGATAGGAAATTACACTAACCCCCTCTGATAGGTGGGTCACTGCAGAGAGTGACCAACCCCCTATTAGCATTATGTAAGGGCTCCCTCGCTGGTGGGTCCTCAGATTTCTCAAGCAAGACTCTACAAGAAACTCTCTGCAAGACATCATCTGACCCTGGCCTCTGGAACTACTGCTGATCTTCGCCTGGACCCAAACAAATCTGCTTCTCATTGGAAGGCTCCCACTGCAACATTGTTTCTCTGGATCCTGCTGAATCCTGCAACATCCAAGGCTGTGCATCCTTCATGGTCACAAAGACCCTGTTTGCATGAAGAAGCACAAACGAATTTCCCTTTGAGTGAAGGAGTCACTCCCCTCAACTGCAGGCACCTCAAGGCATCATTGACCGGTTGGTGGCGCCTGCTGTCCCTGGATGTCCAAAGATCCTACTTTTACAGATGGTGAGTCTGTGGCCATCACTGCGTCCTGCTTGTCTTAGATCCAAATTGGGAGACTGTGAGCCCTGGCTCCTGCCACCAGACTGGCACCTCTATCCACCTCAACTGTTGTACTTGCCATGGCTTTTTGACACTTCCTCTGGGGGATCTTCAGGCTCCAAGAAGTCCTGTCCCCCAGCACTCTGCAAACCGAAGGTCCGCTCCTGTCCTGAAATTCCTGCAATATGGGACTTTTGTTTTGAGGGGCTGGTAAGGCCTCCTTGTGACTCCCTGTGTCCAGTGCCTGTGGGTTTCTCATGGTGGCTCAATCAACTTCTGTTGGGCTTCCTGTGAGCTGAGGGCCAGCTCTCACTCCCATTCCTGGGTGGAGTCTCCTGGACCATGCTGGTCCCCATAACGTTTCAAATCCTTCAGCAACTCTTATTTGCACTTGCCAGTGCTTGTTGGTAACCTGACTGGTCACTGACCCTCTTGCAATCCGGCGGTGGGCATGGGAGAACTCGTAGGTGACTCCAGGGATCATCATCAGCGCCTGGACTTCTTCCACTGACTTGCAGGAACTTCATCTCGAAGAGGGTGGGCATTGCCACATGCCCCACCTGGGCACCTCCTTGAGTGCTAGACTCTGTCCCCTTCCTTTGGAGGTCCTCCACATCTGGAATACATCCCTGGGTTCCACAGGCCTGGTTCACTGGTGATGACAGCAGCTGGACAATATGAGGCATCCACAATCTTCAGAGAGTGTTCCTTTTCCCCTCTGCATCCGGATCCCTGGTGTAGGTACTCCTTACTCCTGGGTATTCTGGGGTATGGGCACACTCCAATCATCCTCTTGCCTGCTGGTTTCCTTGGGGTCTGCTGGGAAGGGTCCTGAATTTCACAAACTCCAAACAACACTCTCTGTGTTAGCCTATGGGACAACTGTGTGGGTAACTGACTTACTCCTAATTGCTGAGGTCACCTACTGTACTTATCTCTGGTGTACCAAACTGCCCCAGCTCCTAGCTAACCACCACCACACATACCTTGGCTGGAGTCCCACTTTTACATTCCACTTTTTAGTATATGTTTGCCCTTCCCCTTGGGTCCTGTATATGTATATGCTATTTCTGATTGTTATTTTAGGTGTATAATTATATGTACTATCTCCAAAGGAAGATATACCAATGCCAGTTAAGTAGTAGAGCTGTAATAAAGAATACTTTATTTTCGTAACACTTGTGTAGTTCTTTCTTGTAACTAAGTTATTATCTGACTACTGTGGTATTGCAAGTGCTTTACATTCCTTCTGGATAAACTTTAGCTGCAAGCCTCAGTTACCCCTAGAGAGCTTCTGCTATCTGGACACCTATTTACTATCACTAAGGGTTGCCTGGACTCGGTATGGGGTGCCACACCGTAGGTATACACTATAAACTGAGCCAACCTCCTACACTCTGTGCTAAGCTACCTGAGAGTGAGCACAGGTAAATTTATGGTGTGTAACTCACTTACCCTGACTAGGATTGTGGCTCCTATTTGGTCAGGGTTCAAACATCTGCCAACTAGAGATCCAGGCCAATATTTATGGGAGTTTGGCACAGGGCAGCACAGTAAGTTACCTTGCTGCGCAGTCCCTGTGTCATAGAAAAAGGGCAGGAATACACCACATCTATGGTATACGCTACCTTCCTGTTCTTCCCCCTGTACTGGTGCAATTTCCACAGCCTAGCACCCATATAAGCATACTTGCACCATGATACAAGGGTGCTTGTGGTGCATGAAAGGTTATTGTTGTGCAGGAAGGGACACCCTCCTGCATAAAAACAATCCTGGAAGGCATTTTCCTCTTTCTATGTGTCCTGCATAAGGCAGGACACATAGAACGAGGAAAAAACAAGGAGAAAGTGTGATATTTCTCCATGTTGCACTTCCCTTGGGGAGGCATGAGATTTTTGCACATCCCCAGGTTTAAATCTGGGGATGCTTCAAAATCCATGGATGTTGCATGGGATCACCGACCACAACAGCCACGAAACACCTCCCTAATGCAGAGTAAGGCAACACAGCGATTTGCACTGCTTTGTCTTACTCCATATTTATGAGGCCATTCAAAGCCACTCAAAGTGGTTTTCCATGGCCTCATACATATACTTTAAAGGTTTGCCCCACTGTTGCCTCACACAAAGTGATGCAATGGCAGCGCAAAGACCTCATAAATATGCCTCCAAATTTCTAACAGTCTATTAGGGCCAGATGTAGCAAACTTTTGCGAGTCGCAAATGGCCCGAATCGCAATTTGCGACCCCGCAAAATCGGAAATGGGATGCAAAAACCCCATTTCAGACTCACAAAATGCGACGCGAGCCATTACCGACTCGCACAAATAGCGACCCCATTTTGCGACCCGCAAATAGGAAGTCGCTATTTGTGAGTCGCAAACCATATGCAATAGCCACTCGCAAATTGCGACTAGTCGCCAAAAGCCCATTTTGCACTTCCAATTTACCACTAACTCAGAGCAGGTGGTAACCAGAACCAAAGTATAAAAGGAGACCCAGAAGGCACCTGGGTTACTCAAGATGGCGGAGATATATGTGATAGCAAGGAGGAGGAGAGCCCAAGCCACACAGTAGATGAGGAGGATGAGCCAGAGACAGGAGAAGATATACAGAACCAGGCAGACACTTTTCCAACAAACTGAGGAGGAGATACATGATAAATACAGACTTAGCAGTGCATCAATTCTAGATTTAATAGATCTACTCAATCCGCAGCTTCAACGCCAGACTGTGCGCGGCTGCGCCATCCCCACCATCCCCACACATGTGCAAGTGCTATGCTCACTGCACCTCTTGGCCTCGGGTAACTATCAAGGGGTCATTGCCGTGGCAGGTGGGGTATCCCAAAGTGCACTCTCACGGTTCTTCAGAGCATTCCTAGATGCCATACTCACACACATGTCCAGATACATATACCTACCCAGGAATGAGGCAGAAATCAACAGCACCAAGTTGGAATTCTACAGGATTGCCAACTTCCCCCATGTCATAGGGTGTGTAGACAGGACACATATGCAAATCTGCCCTCCTGCAAATCTGGAATATCTGTTCCACAACCGGAAGTGTACCCACTCACTGAACATCCAGGTGGTATGTGACGCCCATTATGTTATCACTGACATGGTTGCCAAATTTCCAGGGAGTACACATGACTCCTACATTTTCAGGCACAGTGGGATACACCAGCGCCTAGAACGTGGGGAGTATGGAGGCGGATACCTCCTAGGTATAGCTGAATACACCTTGCAGACATACACACAGGTCAATGTGGAACCCATCTATGCCCAGCTAGCATTGTACATTTTGTGCCAAACAGGTGACAGTGCATATGCACTACGACCATGGATTCTTACCCCTTACTTAACACCCAGCAATGAGACAGAGAGGCGATACAACAGTGCACATAGGAGGACCCGAAATATCATAGAGAGGACCTTTAGACTGCTGAAGGCAAGATTCAGATGCCTCCACAGAAGTGGAGGTGCCCTCCAGTATACCCCAATAACAGCTTTCAAGATCGTTGGCACAAGCGCTATACTCCACAACATTGCCACCAGACGTGGGCTACCTCTCACCCCTGCAGACCCAGATTCGGAGGATGACGAGCAAGAGCTACCACATCGCCATCATAGGGATAGAAGCATTGCAAATCAAGGCAGACAGAGACGGCGCCACATTGCAAACCAATACTTTGGAAGGTACGTGCTAACTGTCACCACACTCACTAATGTCACACACAAAGAGTCCAGGTGTGAAGTGGAACAAACAAGGAATTTAATAATGTGCACCAAAAAACTATTTACATAAACTACAGTTCAGGGGCTGTAAAAGTCCACCTGGCATGAGGTCACATTAAGCTCATGTGCCTCCACTCAAGGACACTGCGTAGCTCACACTCTACGCCGTGCTCGCCCAGCATAGCTGGTTCCTGGTGTGTCAGCAGTGCCCCGCCTTGCGCTACCACTGCGCAACACCCTGGTGTCTGTGGCTGAGACACTGCTAACGGTGGAGCCCTCCTCGCTGTCCTGCCGCGCCCCTAGCCACCTGTCGTGCCTCCATTAGATATTCTGCGTGGCTGAGACGTCCCAGCCCACGTGCCACATCACTGGCAAAGTGGCCCATGTCCACCTGGAGGCTGACCGTGCGCCGTGACAGCCCAGTGGTGTTCACAGCCAGCTGGACGATGGAGGCAGACATGCGGTCCAGCCGGTGGATGAGCTGCCTATCACGGCGCCTTGCACCCTCTCTCTCAGTGATAAGTTCTGACACCAGTTGTCTCATTGAGAGCGCAAGGTCACCAACATGGGTATTTAGCTGTTGCAGCTCCGTGTGTACCAGTTGCAGCCCTGTGTTCTGGTTCTGTTCCATGCGCCGCATTGCCCCTGATATGTTCCTTATCTCTCGTGTCTGCAGACGCTGACCACGTAGGAGTGCAGCCTCGGCGGCGGACATGGAGGTGTCCCCTGCCTCACCCTGTGGCACTGGAGGGACATTTAGACGTCGCCTGCGACGCAGTGGAGGTTCCGTGTCCTGTACACCGACACTGTGGCTGGGTGCTGGCTCACTCTCCAGTATGGCCACTGGTGCATCAGGAGGGGACTGTGTTTGGGTGGTGCAGGTCCCTGTGGTGGCTGGTCCTGAGTCCTGTGCTGGCTGGTGGCTGACCTGTGGCCCCTGGACGTTGTGGCTGGAGGTGGTGTTGTGTGGGAGACCTGTGGGACATAGGGAACACACTGTCAGTATCTACCATCTGTTATCTGCTTCCTAATGAACTGTTGCCTATCAACTGCCTACTTGACTACATTGCCCATAATGCACCATGCCGGTGGTTGCTACTCTGAAATGGAGCTGTTTTGGTTGTGCATGCTGCTGTGTACTAGGTGGGTGGGGGTATGGCAGATATGGGTGTACATGCATGTCTCATGGTACTCACCGGTTGATGGTCCTGGCGCTGACGTGTCCAGCTCTCCCATCCCAGACACTGCCTCTGGCTCCAAGGTCTCCTCCACTCTTTCCTCCAGGGGTGTGGGTGGTAGTATGGTGGATGTTCCCCCTCCAGTGCCCCGCATCTCCCGGAGCCGCTCTGCCACCCTCTCCTTGGTCCGGGAGCACAGGTCATACCACCGTTTCTTCAGTTCCTCGATACTCCGGTGGCTCACACCCATGGAGTTGACCTTGTCCTGTATTTCAGTCCAAATCCGTTTTTTTTCCACCTCTGGCACACTCAGGGCTGCCCTCCCAAAAAGTTATTCATGGTGCTAGCAGCATTCCTCAGTCAGCACCTCCAGTTCTTTTTCAGAAAATTTCAATTTTCGCTTTCTAGGAGTGTCTGCCATGGTAGCTGCTGTTCCTCCTGTTGGCAGTTCAGCAGTTTAAAATGGGTGTGGTCCTCCCTCCTCCCAGGTGTATTAGTTAACTTCCTGGCTGTGATGTCATCATCAAGAGCCAGGAAGTGTTTTCCAGAGTGTTCTGCTGCACCTGCATTCAATTTGCGGCACAGTCGCAATTTGCGACACCCACTCGCAATTTGCGTGTTCGTTTTTAGCGCGGTTGCAAAAAACGACCTCGCAAACAGCGGACTCGCAATCTGCGGTGTAACTTCATTTGCGAGTCGCAAAATGAAGTCGCTTTTTCTTCTTGGATACCATTTAGCGAGTCGGAAATTTGAAATTTTTTCCTACCTACATCTGGCCCTAAGTTTCATGCCAAATGTGTTCCTTTTTTCTGTGAAGGCATGTAGCGCATGTGAATTGTTGAAGAAGGGTTGTGAATGACTGTGAAGTGAAGGGAGTCAAGAAGCATTTGAACTCTTGCATAGTTGTATAAATATGGCTCTCACCCCAAGCACTTTCCAAGTGAAGGGTAAGACTATTTTACCACTGGATACAAGTGGGAAGGGACTTGGTGTTCTTGGGTCTCAAAATTAAAATGGTGAATTGGTGCCTATTACTTTTGCACCACACACAACAGAACACAAATATTCTGTAGTAGAAGAGGGTGCGCTATTGTACCTGTGGGCAACCAGTCATTTTAAACAACGCCAATGGAGCATTCTGTATGTTTTAAGAACTGATGATACAACTTTGGAGCATTTTTCTTTGACTAAAGGCTCAGCCAGTGCCACACTGTGCAATATCTAGAGAGTTACCAAACTATTTATGCTTAATTCAATGTGGGTAGTTAGTGATGCTGTGGAAGAATGGAATTTAGGGACTGAAGTGCAAGGCCATATTTAAAGGCTGTGAGAGGATTAATTGTGGAGGGATGGCCATAATAAGTTAAAAAAAGGGTAGGAATTGAGATACGCTAAAGATGAGTTGCATTTGCTTATTTTGGAGTATAGAGGAAATAATTATTAGTCTCATCTAAGGCATTGAGAAGAAAAGTTGTTGGTTTGAGGCAAAAGCTACATTTAAGAAGCAGAATTACAAAGAAAAGATTGAGGGAATTTCTTGGTGGCATGGTATTAGTTATTTGGTAGAGGCGGCCTGGAAGTGGTGTGTGACAGTTGCCACTTGTGATTAGTGCTTGATAATAACTGCTGCCTGACTGAGCTTGGCTTCCTGTATTTCATTTTGTATAGAGGAAGGTTACTGGGGTCTTGTTTGTAAAGTCTTTTAGTCTGGGCCCTATGTTCTGTATCATATATGTTAAATAATATATTTCTTTGTGAGTGTTATGTCATAGCACTATCCTGCTGTTGCTCTAAGAACCGGGATACAATACTAAATTTCATTTTTGATATGTTAATCTATAGGAGATGGTGTTATTTGGTTTGCATGGGTGTGAAAGCACAGAGTATGCACCTGTGGTTGTGCTGCAGGATCTTCTGTCAAGTTGTTTGCTCTGCATGCAGAAAGCCAGCTATGATGTAAAGAAGCATTCAGGGCTAAATGTACTATTTCTATTTGGAAAGCAATCATGGATGTGCAATTAGAACACTGAATAGTTTGTTAACGATAATGCAGTCTGCAATCTGACCATGTACTAATGGGTGACATCACAAATTGTCGATTCACAGAAGGTCACAAATTGACCTGTCTAATGAACAGTAATCAGGCATGTCTCAATTTGTGACCACCTCTGATTGACTACATAGGTAGAGAAGGAGGCATGCAAGGTACAGCAGACCTTCACTCTAATATTTGCTTTGCCAAGCAAGAAACATTTTTAAAGCAGCTTCATTGTTATTAAAGGGTCACCGCTCCTTAAAAACTGTTTCTCTTTTGAAAAAAGATGGGGGTGGCACATGTGATCAATGTCTGCTTCTCTAGATGCTCCCAACACAATTAAGAAATGAAATCAGCTGCAAATCAATGATCAATGGTTGCTACCTCAATTATGGTCCCTATCCATTAATATATCGCTTTTTGACTTAACAATAAAAAGGGAAAACTCCTTTCACACTCTCACTTGTTTTTGATTACTAATGGATCACAAAAATCCTTTCATGAGTCAGAAATAATTTTGTGACTAGTAAAAGGAGTGCTATATATTTTTTTTAAACTGCTTCAGAGAGGGATTCATATTTAGTTTTTTAGAAGTTTTATATAGCGCAGAGCACACCATTGCCCATGTCAGAACACTTTAAACAGATGAATATGTATATAAAATGAAAAAGTTTCAACTACAGCGTTTGCAGTTGATGAGAAAGCCAGTACCAGAAGTTACAGCAGATTCTCACGTACATACCCTTAATATGATTTGAACCAACCCTTCTTGCAGGTACCAGGTTTACCAATATCTGAAGTGGCAACTTCCTGACTATTGTATGAAAGAAAAGGGTGGTCCTCCTAATCTTTACTTTGCTCTAGTTAAAAGTGCAATTGGATGAGCTCAGGTCTTAAGAAATCTCCTTTGTGTCCAGAGTGGACCCTTAAGTAGGATTTCATCATAGCTTTTGATCTGGCACTGGGCCCTATCTCTAAATCTGGGGTCCGATAAATCTTTTCTTTCTCTGTTCCAAGGGGTGAGGCATCAAATTATTCAAATTAATTACAGTGTAACTCAATGGTCACTGATTCAATTTCAGAGACCAACTTAAAGTTTCAAGGACTTCATTTCAGACTCAAAGTCAAGCTTACATAAATGAGTCTCAAAATCATAGTACAAAATCACCAATGGAGAATTTAGGTGTTGCACAATATTAAATTTGATCAACATATGCAGTACCAAAATTTCAATAGCGACAATGCAGACAAGATCAGAAAAAAGCATTTAATGCATCAAGTCTAAATCCAAACTTTCCTGCCTAACCATTAAATCTAGATTCCTAACTATTCTAATATCTATGAAATTCTGAGAAAAGGTCAAAACAACAGAACGTCAGTGAAAATTTCTATTAAAAGAGGTGAAGTAACATAAATCCATATCGAAACTAAAGTATGAGTTCTGTACCTCAGAAAGGTCTGCTCTGTTCAAACGATGGGGGAATCTCTGAAACTACTACTAGCTAAACTACACTTAAATCTCAATTATTCCAGGGGCTGATCAAAGTTTTTCACTGAAAAACAAAGACATACATTATAAAATTGAATTGGTATCTTCTCTGGCACCCAACCTTGGTGCACCCTTGCACTTCAGGAATTTCTGAAAAGTTACAGTTGTCAGATCAGGATACTCCTGCCATCCTCCGTAACACTTTCTTCAGGCTCCCTTACCTCTCATTCACAATATGCTCCTTATTTACCATGAAACTTGTGGCATGACACCCGCATCTTTAGGAACATATGCAAAAAGCAAACTTCACATTGAAGGTTAGAACACACATAAAGGATTGGGGCCTTCAATCTGTGCAGTTAAAATAACATGAATACATTTGTTTACATTATTTTCCACACGTTTCTCATGTCAAATATAAAATACTACAGCATAAGAATTCTTGCAATGTGATTAATAACTGTGCTTTATATGAAAAATTGTCTTAATTCTGTACTTTAATCATAGGCATTTCAGTGCAACATGTTTAAATAAAAAACATTTCACACGTCACATAGGAAAATAACCATTCCTTTATTTCATGTTCATGAAAAATAGTGGCGCAACCGAGTTATGCGCTCTCAACCCTCCCTCTGAATGACTTTGGAAGTCATCACAATCCCATTCATTCTGGAATGAGACTCTCTAAAACCTGGTTGTTTTAAACAGTTTTCTTCTGGACTCTCCCAAACGTTTGATATTCTCATAATATTTACACTGACTATCTTCCAACTCAACCTCTGCTCTTTCTGTCTTTCTACCTTTCTGAACCTTCATTCTCTGAAAAACGTTATATCTAACCAACAGAACTACCACCACTATCAAAATAATGAACAATGGTCTTAACACGAAACCTACAATTCACCACCCAAGTTTCCAAAACCATCTCTCTAGAGCAGAAAACCCATCTCCAATTGATTCCCATGCACCTGTTGTTTCTAGTTCTTTCAAACTCTTTGTCAACCCTGAAATGATCTGGATGTACTTCTGTAAGGGCCAGATGTAGGAAACTAAAATTTTGCGACTTGCAAATTGCGAGTCTGACCGACTCACAATTTGCAACTCGCAAAATTGGATGCAGAAAGGTGTCTCAGACAACTTCTGCGACTCGCTATGGGGTCGCAAAGACCCACCTCATCAATATTCATGAGGTGGGTCGCAGTTTGCGACCCCATAGCGAGTCCCTGCACTCACATGTATGGTGGCCTGTGTAGTCAGCAGACCTCCATGTCTGTGACTGCTTTTGCAATAAAGCAGTTTTTTTTTTTTTTTTTTTCATTTTGCAGCCCCTTTTCCTTAAAGGAAAACGAGCTGCAAAATGAAAACTAATCCGAAACCATTTGGTTCCGTTTTTTTCAGAGTAGGCAGCCTGCTCTGAAAAAATATTTTTTTCGGCATTCACAAAGGGGAAGGGGTCCCATGGGGATCCCTTCACTTTTGCGAATGTGTTACCACCAGTGTGACACTGGTGGTAACTACGAGTTGGTTTGCGACCGCACTCGCGGTCCCAAAGCAACTCTGAATGGCGATGCGGTCGCAAATAGGAAGGGAACACCCCTTCCTATTTGCGAGTCGCATCCCCAAATTGCGAGTCGGTACCGACTCGCAATTTGGGGATGAGCATCGCGTTCGGCCTTTTGCATGCCGCAAACTGCATTTTTCGAAGTTTGCGACATGCAAAAGGCTTCCTACATCTGGCCCTCAATCCTTACTTTTTTCCAGAATAAAGGCCCACGCCCTCTTTAGTGAGCAACATATCCTGTGCAAGTTAATTTTGTAAAACCATTGATCTTATCACTACCCGTTGGTGCATCACTTTATCAACAACAATTATTTTTCTGTGCTGGTAGCTAGTTTATCCACTATTGTAGACACCCTTCTAATCTTCAGATCTTTCATAATCACTCCCACTGATGGAAACAATGCACCAAAGACATCTCCCACTATTTCTGCACTATTAGCTCCTAGTCTAGTTCTAGGTTTCATCTTCCACACAGGATCTTCAAGATGCTTTACATGATAGATCTTTGAGAAACCTATTGCTAGATAACATGTACCATGCCATCCTGTCAGGATAAAATACACTCCAGGGATCACAGGATCCCTTCCATCCCCAAAAAATTCTCTCTTTCCTCTGACATCAAACACATGCTTAGAATCAATATTATCTATGAACAAAGGATCTATGTAGCTCTGATCAATGTATATACACAACTTTCCCTTGTGCTGTCACCTTAAACTTAAAGCTGGTAAATTCCCTTGCTCTTAGTGATCTATTTCTTCTTCAATTTTGTTGTGCTCTAAGATCCTTTATCTGTTTTGGATTTAGGCTCTAATTTCCTACTTCGATCTTCCACTAAAATCAGGAATTTCTTTTCAATCTAAGTCATTGAATATGTCAGATTGTGTCTATGTGCATATGCAGTGCTTAAAGATTTCAATAATACAAAACAGTTTCCTGCAATTTTTGCTCTTTGCTCCTTTAAAGTAGGGATTCTTATTCCGATGCTTATACAAAGGATCTCCTAGCAACACTAGGTCATAATTTTAAAAATAATATTGAAAACTTCCCTCATTGTAAAATATAGTCAGTAGCAAACTACAAGAAATTCCATTTGTTAACTCAATATGATGATATGTGATACCTTCCGACACAGAAGGAGGTGACTGCATACAGACATGGCAGTCTCTTGCATCCATTGTATCAATATATTCAGATAGCAGTTTAAAATATACATTTGCTGAATAATATCCTATTGACTCAACTTAGTGCAATGCTTTCTCATCTAACACATAAAGATTATTGTCTTTAGGACTAACAGCATGTGGGTAAACACTAAAAGATAACTTTTTTCTACAAAAGAAGTAGGGGGAAACACTCCTATTAGTAACACTATTAATACTACAAGGGGAATAAGCAATAAGGCACCTAATATGCTTCTACTCTTATTTGTGTTATTTTTTTCCATCATGTTGTTTAAATATGATCTTTTATCAAATAAATGCAACAGCAGCAAAAACTATTCTCATTGATTCCTTCAATGTAAACAGAGTTGAAATGATCAAAGTTTGTTTAGCAGCAAAAATAAAAATCTTCATAGGACTTCCCTAAACCTACTCCATGTTCTTCTAAATGACAACCCTTATTCTTCTTCTACTGGGAACTAGGTAGTCTTATCAATAACCTATGTCCAACATCTACACAAACAAAGTCCATCAATGACAATGAAAATTCAATATACAGTTCAACAGAAATGTTCAGTCCATGGAAGTTCATCTGAACCAGTATGTTGATTCCAATTTTCCCAGAACTCTTTCATCTGCATCATTTGCAAAGTGGGTTTACTCCGTTGAAGAATACTTACAACTAGACACATTGTTCCTTTTGACTTTCTTAGGACACACCGTCATCTTCACCTTTCTCAAAGTCTAAATTCTCAGCATCTTCAGCAATCGTCAGTGGCACACGTTGTTTTGGCAGACTCATTTTTGCCTGTTCTTGTCTTCTTTGCCAACGGTCTCCAGCTTCCACTCGCTTTCTTCCAGCACTCATTTTTTCTTCAAGGTCTGATTTTGAGCCTGACTTTCTCGCTAAAGGGCAAGATTCTATTGTTTCTGCTTCAGAGTCAGTTGTGACTTGCTAAAGACCCTCTTCAACTTGGTTGAGTGCTGCTTTAGGCTCAGTTTGATCCCCTATAGCTTGGCTGACTTGTCCCCTGTTGTCCATCTTGGACCAATGATTCTTCTGGAAAAAGCGCTGTGTATCAAGGGGACATTCAGCTCTGCAAGTATGGGAAGAGTGAATCCAGTTGGGGAGACCTTCACACTTTACAGCAGTTGTTGGTACCAGAATCACTTGGTAAGGCCCACACCAACGGGGTTCCAGACATGTGTTTCTTCAACAAGACCCAGTCACCAGGGTGAAGATCAATGCATTGTTCTTGATGCAGAGGGGCTTTGGCTGCTCCCACCTGATGAGACACAGAATGCAATACATCACCTTGGGGGTCATTACAACCCTGGCGGACGGTGTTAAAGCTGCGGAAATACCGCAAACAGGCCGGCGGACAAAAAAAGGGAATTATGACCCTGGCGGTAACCGCCAACAAAGACAGCCACTTTAACACTTCGCCCGCCACGGCGGTACAGACAAACAGCGTGGCGGTCACCGCCAACAGACAGGCGGAAGACAATGTACCGCCCACAGTATCATAACCTACCAATCCGCCACCTTTTCCGGGGCGGATTCTCCGTGGATAAAAAAACGTCAGAAACAGCCATTTCAATGGGAAAACGCTTACCTGAACACACTCCACGAGGAACGACGACTCCATGGAGCCGGAACTCCAAATCTTACCTGCCCTTGTCTTTCTGCTCCTCTACAACCAACAGCGACGTAGGCGCAGAACATACCGGTGAGTACTGCATCTACGACACGGGGGAGGCAAAAGTTAGGGGGACACCCACTAAACACCCCCACCCTCGCATATCACAACATACACACCAATGCAGTCACAAAAATCACAGTAACAACCCACAATTCCCCCGGAAGAATGCAAAGACAAAGCCAATTGCAGTCAAACATTGTAATGTGCCAATATACATGTCATACAAAAATATACTGATATATATCTCGAAATCTGTCATAATTATATATACAATACAAGAAGTAGTGCAGATATGTACACAACAATGTCTGTGCACCAACAGTCCAAAAATGCATGGGCGAGGCCCACAATAGATACTTGACCAAAATCCGAGAGAACACTGCCGGGGCATCAGATTGAAACACTACAGGCACCTCAGGGGGAAGGGAAGGGGGGGCACCTCAGCCGGATGACTGCAAAGCCTGATCCACGACGGGGCTCCATGCCCATTGATGTATCCTGGGGAGTGCAAAGCCACAGTCTCTCAAGTCTTTTCAGTGGGTGGGTTGCCCACTGTACCATCCTGGGGAGTGCAAAGCCACAGTCTCTCAAGTCTTTCCAGTGGGTGGGTTGCCCACTGTACCATCCTGGGGAGTGCAAAGCCACAGTCTCTCAAGTCTTTCCAGTGGGTGGGTTGCCCACTGTACCATCCTGGGGAGTGCAAAGCCACATTATCGCAAGTAGATGCAGTTCGCAACTGGTACTGGGTGGGACTGGTGCCCAGACTGGATGAGTCTCCCCGTGAAAGTTCCTGTCCTGTCACTGTCCTAGCTGCACATGGGATAAGGATGCCTGATGTGGCGGCCTATTCATACCCACACGGTGTTTGCCCTGTTCAGCGGTCTTTGCCATGGCGGTCTTTTCCCTGTTCAGCGGTCTTCGCCATGGCAGTCTTTGCCCTGTTCAGCGGTACTTTGACATGGCGGTCTTTGCCCTGTTCAGCGGTCTTCACCATGGCAGTCTTTGCCCTGTTCAGCGGTCTTCACCATGGCGGTCTTTGCCCTGTTCAGCGGTCTTCGCCAGGGCAGTCTTTGCCCTTTTCAGCGGTGCTTTGACATGGCGGTCTTTGCCCTGTTAAGCGTTCTTCACCATGGCAGTCTTTGCCCTTTTCAGCGGTCTTCGCCATGGCGGTCTTTGCCCTGCTCAGCGGTCTTCGCCATGGCGGTCTTTGCCCTGTTCAGCGGTCTTTGCCATGGCAGTCTTTGCCCTGTTCAGCGGTGCTTTGACATGGCGGTCTTTGCCCTGTTCAGCGGTCTTCACCATGGCAGTCTTTGCCCTGTTCAGCGGTCTTCGCCATGGCGGTCTTTGCCCTGTTCAGCGGTCTTCGCCATGGCAGTCTTTGCCCTGTTCAGCGGTGCTTTGACATGGCGGTCTTTGCCCTGTTCAGCGGTCTTCACCAAGGCAGTCTTTGCCCTGTTCGGCGGTCTTCACCATGGCGGTCTTTGCCCTGTTCAGTGGTCTTCGCCATGGCGGTCTTTGCCCTGTTCAGCAGTGCTTTGACATGGCGGTCTATGGACTGTTCAGCGGTGCTCTGACATGGCGGTCTATGGACTGTTCAGCGGTGCTCTGACATGGCGGTTCGGATACTGACATTGGTGTGTGGCATGACGAACTCCACACTGGACATTGGTGTGTGGCATGACGATCTCCACACTGGACATTGGTGTGTGGCATGACGAACTCCACACTGGACATTGGTGTGTGGCATGACGAACTCCATACTGGACATTGGTGTGTGGCATAACGAACTCCACACTGGACATTGGTGTGTGGCTTGACATTCCATCATCGCCCAGCGGGGCTGTGGGATTCTGGTCCCTCCTGGGCATTGACTCCGGCTGTGGCGGTGGTCTCCTGACCAGTATTGATACTTGGGCCCTCCTGGGCTGTGACTCTGGCAGTGGTCTCCTGACCAGTAACGAGACTTGGGGCCTCCTGGGCACTGACTCCGGCGGTGGTCTCCTGACCAGTAACGAGACTTGGGCCCTCCTGGGCTTTGACTCTGGCGGTGGTCTCCTGACCAGTAACGAGACTTGGGCCCTCCTGGGCACTGACTCCGGCGGTGGCGGTGGTCTCCTGACCAGTAATGAGACTTGGGCCCTCCTGGGCACTGACTCCGGCGGTGGCCTCCTGACCAGTAACGATACTTGGGCCCTCCTGGGCACTGACTCCGGCGGTGGTCTCCTGACCAGTAACAAGACTTGGGCCCTCCTGGGCTGTGACTCCGGCGGTGGTCTCCTGACCAGTAACAATACTTGGGCCCTCCTGGGCACTGACTCCGACGGTGGTCTCCTGACCAGTAACGATACTTGGGCCCTCTTGGGCACTGACTCCGGCGGTGGTCTCCTGACCAGTAACGATACTTGGGCCTTCCTGGGCACTGATTCTGGCGGTGGTCTCCTGACCAGTAACAACGGTGCTGGCGGTTGTGTCTGGACCGCCGGAAATGATGGCGCACTTCTCCGCCGTGACACTCACAACAGGCTGGGCAGACTTCCTCAGGACCTTCCCCACCTTCTTTGGAGTTACAGCTGACTCACCAATCGCCTTCGATCCCATTTCAGTTGTTGTCCCATCAGGAGTCTTGACATGGTCCCGTCGTCCACTCTCCAATTTCAAAGCCTTTACAGGGGGTGGGCTGCCAGTGCCTTGGCTCTGGGTCCTACTGCCTGCCCTGGTGGACGGTGCACTCCAAAAACCTGGAACACGCACCACTGGCACTGGAGGCTTTTTGGCTGAGGTGCTACGACGGGACTGATGAACTGGAGGGGGGTGTGGGGGCAAATAGGTCAATTTGACAGAGGGACAGTTTCTGACGGACACTGGGATGGGTAGCTGGAGGGGGTCTGGGAGTGGAGGTAGAGGAGGTGGTTGTAGGAGGTGTCACTTTTGGTGTTTTGGGTGCAGGTGCAGGTACTGGAGGCTGTTGTGAGGTGGATGGATGTTGGGTGAGTGATTGCCGGCGTTTGGGTACTTTGGGAGGGGGCGTCACAGACACACTGGGAGAGGACACAGGGGACGTGTAAATGGCAGTGGAGGTGGTGAGTGCAGGTGAGCAGCTTGTGGTGCTGGGTGTCCTGGTGCGAGTCCTAGTGCCTGTAGATGTGGTACATGCAGGTGTGTGTGTAGACGACACTGGGAGGGAGGAGGGAGAAGAGGAGGAGGGGGGCACAGTGGAGACAGTGGATGTTGCTGTGTCTGTATGGGTGTGATGCTTGTGTGAGTGCCTGTGGTGTGTGTGGTGCCTATGTTTGCTTGAGCTACTTGTGTGTGTTGACTTGTGTGCATGCTGGTCTGTAGGTGTGCTTGGGGTGGGCTGGGGTACAGGGGATTGGGTCTGGGTGGAGGAAGTTGGAGGGGGGAGGCTGGACACAGGGACAATGGCTGCCATCAGTGCTGAGGCCAGAGATTGCAGGGTTCGCTGAAGGACAGCCTGACCAGAATGAATGCCTTCCAGGAATGCATTACAGTGTTTCAACTCTCGTTCTACACCCTGGATGGCATTCACAATGGTAGACTGCCCAACAGTGAGTGTCCTGAGGAGGTCAATGGCCTCCTCACTGAGGGCAGCAGGGGTGACTGGGGAAGGGGCTGAGGTGCCTTGGGCGATGGTGAGCGGGCACGGGGCGAACACTGAGGGGCTGCTGGGAGGGCTGTGCTGGTAGGGGAGGTGGCGGCTGTAGCTGTAGAAGTGGGGTGCACAGATGGTGCCGCCACCACAGGGGAGCTCACATCGGCAGACGAGTCCGTGTCGCTGGTTGGTGATCCTGTGGCCGACGTGAAGCTCCCCTCGCCCTCCGTCCCACTGGTGCATTCAGAGTCTGTGGTGTGGCCCTCCATGGCCATGTGGGATGCAGCTCCCTCGTGCTCCGGTGCCACTGTACCTCCGCCTGATGATGCTGATGTACAAAAGGACAGGGAGAGCAGGACAAGGGGGGGAGACAGAAGAAAGAGAGTTTTAGTGCATGGCATACCACTACCATTGACGGACAAGACAAACGCAGATGCCCCCTGCATTACGCCGTGCTCCTGCCCTCTGCACATGCAATTTCTGGGATATGGCCTACATGGCAATGGTAGAAATCTGCGCACATGGATGGCAAAGGGGAAACTATACATCAACTTGCTTCTGTTCTGAGGTGGGGTAGAGTGCCACATGGCCTACATTATGGAGGGGCCTTGCCTACCTAACTCGCCCTGGCCTAGGGACACCCACAGCCCACCTCCCCCACCCAGACACCTCCACTGCACGCAAAGTCCACAGAATGAGGTTGTACTCACCCCCTTGTGTCTGCTGTGATGTCCTTAAGCGCCCATCCAACTCCGGGTAGGCCACAGACAGGATCCGGAACATCAGGGGGGTCATGGTGCGACGGGCACCCCTCCCACATTGGGAGGCCATCCCCAGCTGAGCCTCCGCCGTCTTCTTGCTGCAGCGGCGAATGTCCTCCCATCTCTTACTGCAGTGGGTGCCTTGTCTCTGGTGGGCCCCAGGGTCCGGACTGCCTTGGCGATGGCACGCCAAATGTCCCTCTTCTGGTGGGCGCTGACCTACATGACATGCACAAGGAAAGAGGAACAGTCATTACCTACTGCACCGTCAATGTGAGTGGCCCCCTCCCAACTCTGTCCATGTGGCCCATTCATCCCCATGCATTTCTGTTGTAAGAACTCTGCCCCCTTCCCTCTCCCACTCAGCCCTGTCCACCCAGGCCTAGCCCATCCAACGTGCTCCCTGTGTACTAACCTGTTGGCCTGGAGGACCGTAGAGTAGCATGTACTGGGGGGGGACCCCATCCACAAGTTTCTCCAACTCCTGTGCAGTGAAGGCAGGGGCCCTTTCCCCAGACGCAGCAGCCATCGTCGCTTCCAGACCGAGGTCACAGCAGCACTAGCAGTGTAGGTCCTCTCCTGTTGAAGGTCAGGTATCTTGTGATTCAACAGATAGAAAATGGTGGTGACGTGTGCGGCGGTGACGTCTGCGGTGGGGCGCATCATCACCGCCAGCGCACCTGTTCATTGGCTCCTGGGACCCATAGGGTCCAATGTTAACCAATGCAGCATTGCGCCGCGCTCTACGACCGCCTACCGCGACGGTGTGCAACGCCAGCGCAGTTACCCCACAATTCCATTGTCCCAGTTTAGAGGTCAGGCAGCCTGCCCTGCTGAAACACGTAAGGAGATACATCATTTTCCCTGAGGTGGCAGATTTGCCTACAGTGAAAGGTGACTTCTATGCCCTTGGACATATCCCGAACGTCATAGGTGCCATTGATGGGACCCATGTAGCTCTGGTCCCCCCCCAGAGGAGTGAACAGGTGTACAGGAACAGGAAGAGTTATCATTCCATGAACGTCCAGATGGTCTGTTTAGCAGACCAGTACATCTCGCAGGTAAATGCTATGTGCCCTGGCTCGGTGCATGACGCCTACATCCTGCGGAATAGCAGCATCCCTGATATGATGGGTCAACTCCAGAGGCACCGTGTATGGCTATTGGGGGACTCTGGTTACCCCAACCTGTCATGGCTATTGACCCCAGTGAGGAATCCCAGGACCAGGGCAGAGGAACGCTACAATGAGGCCCATGGGCAGACTAGTAGGGTGATCGAACGCACCTTCGGCCTCCTGAAGGCCAGGTTCAGGTGCCTCCATATGACAGGTGGATCCCTATTCTACTCACAGAAGAAGGTGTGCAACATCATCATCGCCTGCTCCATGCTCCATAATTTGGCTTTGCAACGCCAGGTGCCTTTTCTGCAGGAGGATGATCCAGATGACGGTGTTGTAGCAGCGGTGGAGCCTTTGGAGCCTGTGGACAGTGATGAGGATGAAGCTGATGAAGAAGAAAACGACAACAGGGAGTCAGTCATACAGCAATATTTCCAGTGAGACACAGGTGAGCACATTTTCTGGTTTAACATAACATTAACTTTCACACGTCTACCTCTATCCTGTACCTACATTTCCCTCACTATTTGTTAACTGAGTTGTCCCCTTCCATTTCAGTTTCACTAATGTGTAACCTACATGTCAACAGCTTGCACCCTTGAAAGGCTTGTGATGTGTGACATTGGTATGTTGGCCTTCCAATGGGTAACCATTTTTGACACTGTAATTGACAATACAAAGTTCAAAATCATTGACTGACTCAAGTTTTATTGGTGTTTCAAGGGTGTTTATTTAAGTGCATAACAATGAAGGGGGGTTGTGAAATGGGGATGGGTTATGGTGGAAGAATGTCCATGGCAGAGTCCAGTCTATTAGTCTCACAGGTACATTGCACATCTGGCCCTTGGAAGGGGGGCTGGGGGAGTTCCGATTTGGACAGGGTAACAAAGTGGGACAGTGGGGTGACAATCAGGGTGGTCTTATTTCCTGGCGGGGGTCTTGCCATCTTGCTCTGTCCTGTTCCTGGATCTCAGGGACCACTTGTGTGGTGGTTGTCCGTCTGCAGGGGGTGGGGTGCTGGTGTGTTGGTCCTGTGGCGGGGCGTCCTGTCCACTAGCGCCAGCAGAGGTGGTGGGCATTTCATCGCCCCTTGGAGTGCCACGGTGTCCCTCAAGGTCTTTTGAATGTCTGTCAGCACCCCTACAATGGTGCCCAGGGCGGAGCCTATGGTCCTGAGCTCCTCCCTGAACCCCAAATACTGCTCCTCCTGCAGACGCAGGGTCTCCTGCAACTTGCCCAGTACCGTTGCCATCGTCTCCTGGGAGTGGTGGTATGCTCCCATGATGGAGGAGAGGGCCTCGTGGAGAGTGGGTTCCCTTGGCCTGTCCTCCCCCTGTCGCACAGCAGCTCTCCCAGTTCCCCTATGTTCCTGTGCCTCCGTCCCCTGGACCGTGTGCCCACTACCACTGCCCCCAGGTCCCTGTTGTTGTTGGGCTACCCTGGGTGCCCTGTAGTGGTGGACACACCGCTGATTGACCTGTCCTGGGTAGGGAGGTTTGGGCCCGCTGGGTGGGTGCTGTGCTGGTGTTACCAGAGGGTGTAAGCTCGGTTTTGGGCTGTGGCTGGGCAAGGGGAACCGACTGTCCTGAGGCCGACGATGGTCCGGGCTGGTCATCAAGATCCAGTAGGGCAAGGCTGCTGTCGTCACTGTGGGCCTCTTCTGGGGGTGAAGTGGCGTTGTCTGGACCCTCTGGTGTGGTGACGTTCCTTCGGGTTCCTGCGGGGGTATGAGTACATGATTATTGCATGTGTGTGTTTCATGGTGTGCAATGGTTGGGTGTGCATGTACACCAGTGCAGGCATTCCTGTGTGGGGGCTTGTGTGGTGATGGTTGTGGGTGTTGTGGGTCTGTGCAGTGGGCATGCTTTAGTGATGGGTATCCATGCTTAGTTATGTCATGCAGGTCTTGGGGTTGGGATGGGTGGTTGGTGTCATGGGTAGATTATTGAGGATTTGGGGTGATAGGGGAGGGTGTGGGTGTGTGATAGCATGCAGGTAGGGTGGGGGATATGATAGTTAAGATTTGACTTACCAGTGTTCGTTCCTCCAATGACTCCTGCGAGGCCCTCAGGATACAAGATGGTCAAGACTTGCTCCTCCCATGTTGTTAGTTGTGGGGGAGGAGGTGGGGGTCCGCCGCCAGTCCGCTGTACCGCGATGTGGTGCCTGGATACCGTGGAACGCACCTTCCCCTGTAGGTCGTTCCACCTCTTCCTGATGTTCTCCCTATTTCTTGGGTGCTGTCCCACTGCGTTGACCCTGTCGACTATTATTTGCCATAGCTCCATCTTCCTGGCTATTGATGTGTGCTGTACCTGTGAGCCAAATAGCTGTGGTTCTACCCGGATGATTTCCTCCACCATGACCCTGAGCTCCTCCTCGGAGAAGCGGGGGTGTCTTTGGCGTGACATGGGGTGGTGTGTGTGAGGTGTTGGGTGGTGTATGTGTTGATGAGTGTGGTGAGTGTAGTGGTATGTGGTGTTTTGTGCGTGGGTGTTGTGTGGGTGATGGTGTAGTGTGCCTCTGTGTGATGGGGTTCTCTATTCTGTGCTGTCTCTCTCTGGCCTTCTCTCAGAAATTCTGGTTGTAGGGGTTTGTGTGTGATGTGGGTGTGTGTTTTATATTGCGTTGGGTGTGTGGGAGTGGTGTTTGTATGTGTATCAGGTGTGTGTATTTGTAATTGTCCAATGTGGCGGTGTTTTGTAGATGTGTGTGCATTTTGAGCGCGGTGGTGTGTAACGCCAATGGAATACCACGTTTGAAAGACCGCCACGTGGATTCGTGGGTCGTAATAGCATGGGCGTGTTTCTGTTGGCGTGGAGGTGGAGGATTTGTTTCTGCATGTTTATCGCTGACCTTTGGTGTGGCGGTATTGTGTGGGTGTCTGAATTTCGGCGGATTCCGTGATGTGTGTCATAATAGCTGTGGCGGTATTCCGCGGCCGCGGCGGTGTGTTGGCGGTCTTCTGCACGGCGGTAAGCACCTTATACCGCCAATGTTGTAATGACCCCCCTAGTCCTTTGCAATAGTCTAGGACCATATCATCTGTTACCTTCACAAGTGAATTTGCAGAAATCTCTAGTACATCATCACCCTCTCAATTATAGCCTCATAGGTGAACAGTCCAGACTTTTCATCAGGTACACTCTGAGGAATCATTAACACAAGAGGCAAAGCATCAGGCCACTTCAAAGATGTTGAATCACACACTTTTGCCAGTCTGGATTTCAAAGTGCCATTCACCTGCTCAACAAGACCAGAAGTCTCAGGTCTATAGCTGCAGCACAATCTCTGATCCGATTGCAATGCTGCGAACAACAATCTCAGGACTTCATTGTTGAAATGAGTTTCTCGATCTGATTCCAAAGAAGTTGGAAAGCCAAATCTGGAAATGAGTTCCCTCAACAGCAGTTTGGCTACAGCAAAGCTGTCATTTGTTCTAATTGAGTACTCTTTGACCCAACAGGAAAAGCAGCATACAATGACCAAAACATGCTTCAATCCACTGCACACAGGCATCATAGTGAAATCATGTATATCCTGTTAAAAGGTCCACCTGACCTTCCTATATGACTCAATGTGATTGCCGTTCTTCTTCCAAAATTATTCTGTTGACACACAACACACCTGTGTTACAAAGCTTCAGCCATCAATCTGAATTTAGTATTGAACCAAGACTGTCTGAACAACCTCACCATCGCATCTCAACCAATATGAGCTGGGCCATGGAAATGTCTACCTATAGGCGGTAACAGACTATTTGGCAACGCTGGTTGTCTATTCATTGAAACCCAAATTTCATCATCTCTTTCAACACAACTTGCTCTGACCAAACTCTGCTGTTCCTCCTCAGACACTTCCTCCTGAAGCCTTTTTACTTCATCCCAGGTATCAACTGTTGTCAACAAAAGCTTAAAGTTAGTCTCATCCATTCCTTCATTTGTGAATTCACCATTAAATGTACAAACATTGTGTGCACAATGCTTGGCAACTTCATCGGCGTCCCTATTGCCCAAAGTCACATAACCATCACCAGAACGATGTGCAGGTCACTTGAACAATGAGACATGATCAGGCAATTGTAATGCCTCAAGAAGGTTTCTTACTTGTTCACCATTCTGGATCAGAGATCCAGAAGATGCCCTAAATCCTCGCTGAGACCACAGTTGTCTGAAGTCATGAACAACACCAAAGCCATATTGACTATAGGTAAAAATTGTCACTTTCAGTTGATCAGTAACTAAACATGCTGTAGTAAGAGCAATCAATTTGGCTACTCAGGCAGAAAATATTCCTTGAAGCCAGGAAGCTTCAACAACTCCAGAAATAGTGTAAATAGCATAGGCTGCTCCCAGACGTCCTCCATTGTCTCTCAAGCATGAACCATCGACAAAGAGGACCTAATCAGATTCATCCTATCTTTATGTGTTAGATGAGATGGTTCATCTCATATGTCTGGTCTTTGTACACAGTTCAGTAACATCAAGACAAATGTGGTCCCCTTCACAATCTGTTGCTGGTTTCAGGTCCAAGGAGGAACAGGCTTAGCAGTTCAGGCTGGGCTGTTCCCATAGGGAACAGGGTCAAGATTGATTTGCGTATGGCTGGGCCCAAATTGGAGTGGCATGGTGAGCAAAAATCCAATGGATTAAACTCAGATCAGTGACTGAGGGGGATTGTTTGAAATGTTTTAGCACTCTGTTCGTCATCCGTTTGTGTTGCTTAAGTTACCCTAAATGGGAAGGGTATTCCCAGACTTGTGTCTTGTGCTCACTGTACCACTGTATTCTAGCTAGCCTGGCTGAGGAAAGGTGATATCCTGAAACTAGTCACAGAATGCTTGTTTCTGGTCCAGGGGGTATCTGGTCTGGCAGTGCGGACTGGACTATTCCTGTGGGGAACTGGGTCAAGGCTGATTTGCATAGCTGGGTCCAAACTGGGATAGTACGGTGAGCAAAAGAACAACGGATTAAACCCAGATCTGTGACTGGGGTGAGTGTTCAAAAAGTTTCAGCACTCCATCCATCATCCTTTAGTGTTGCTAAAGTTGCTCTAAGTAGGAAGGGTAGGCCCAGACGTTGGTCCCATGCTCACTGTCCACTGGATTCAACATAGCTTGGCTGATGAAGGGTGATACCCTGAAACCGGTGATAGGATGCTTCTTTTTGGTCCAGAGAAGGCCCGGCCTGGCATTTCGGGCTGGGCTGTTCCAATGGGCCAAGACTGATTTGCATATGGCTGGATCAAACAAGGGTGGCATGGTGAGCATGGTGAGCAAAAGAGCAATGGATTAAACCCAGATCTGTGACTAGGGGTGAGTGTTTGAAAAGTTTCAGCACTCCGTCCATTGTCCTTTTATAATGCTAAAATTCCCCTTCACAATCTTCAACATTTTTATGACTTGATATTGGCAATAGAGTAGCAGGATTCATAATCCCACAGCATTTAATAGTCATGTTCTCTGCAGCCAAGATGATTTGCTCATACTTAGTAAGTTGACTGCTTGCTAAATATTGGGGTCTGGCTCTAGTCAACAAATGTTTGACAGAGTGGGGTATATACACAGTTAATGGATGACCTATAACAATATTTTCACACCTCTCAATACTAGTGCTGACCACAGCTACTGATTTCAGATAGCCAGGCAATGCAGAAGCAACAAGCTCTAACATAGAATTAAAATAAGCTACAGGTCCCTCAGCTTTCCATGAGTTTGAGTTAGCACTGAGAGAGAGCGCAGCCATCCTCTCGCTGCAGAAAAGTACAAATAATTTGTTATAATCGGGCATCCCTAGTGCCGGGGCATGGCAGAGACATCCTCTCAGCTCTAGAAGTGTGGCAAGGCAATCATTATCCCATGGTCCTGGATCAGACACATCTTTCATGCCAGTCTCTGTAAAGGCTTTGCCATCAGGGAAAAGTTGAGTATCCACTGTCAACAGAAGTCCACCATTCCCAAAAACATCATGACTTTCCTCTGTGTAGTTGGCAAACTCATTATCTGTATGGCTGAAATCCTCTGTTTTAACACTTTTCTCACTCCTTTTTCACTGTGGTGCCCAATATATTGGTCTCCTTTTTGACAATATTGTGACTTTTCTGGGGATACTTTACGTCCATTCTCAGCCAGGTGGTTCAATATTGCCATGGAATCCTTTTTGTAAGCTTATTGAGTATTTAATGCCACCATTAGGTAAACAATGTACTGAATCAGGACTGAATTGCAACACATGACCAAAGATTCCAGATCTTTTTTAGAATTTGATTAAAAATCGATAGAGAATCAGTATACCCTTGTGGGACTCGGGGAGGAGCCAAGATGGTGACCGAGTCGGACGCCTAAGTGAGGAGCTCCGACTCGGACCCGGAGAGATGATCCTGTAGGGCGCTCCGGACCAGGAGATCGATCCCCTGCGGAGTGCACCCGGTCCTGGGGTCGCACACGGACCCACAGGTCTGTGCGGGCCCGCATGAGAGCCGGGGTCGCATGAAGAGCCGCGACGGAGGTGCGACCATGAGGCCGCGTAATGGCGGTGCCCTGGAGGCTTTAGCCTCTGGCGTAAGAAAAGAGGAACACCCCAGAGCGGCGGGGGCGGAGGTAAGGAGCCGGGGGCCCTTGGCGAGGGGGAGGCCTCGGGGAGTGAGGCCCGAGTACCGGTGCGGCTTCTCCCCTCGCCGCTTCGTCCACCCCGCTCCCGCCCTCTCCCCCCATCCAGCCGTATGGAGAAGTGGGAGCCGGCGGACCTCTCCTCAGCAGGACAGACCACCCCAACGAAGTAAATAACGAGGGGTTATGGCGAAATGGTGGCATTGCGTCTGGGTACCGCAGTCGGCCCAGACGTGAAGAAATTTTAAAGGAACCGCAAAAGGGACAAAAGCAAGGCCTCAATAGCACCCAAACACAGCGGGGAATAGGCCCCCCCCCCACCGCTTGAAGCTCGGCAACAACTGCTTCCCCCCCTCCCCCCAAAGAAGCGAGGAGACAGAAGGGTCAGAAGAAGAAAAAAGTGGCAACAACGTGGACTGTAGCAAAACAGTTGAGGGGGGCAGTCCAACTAGGAGGCTCCCCCTCTCCCCCCCGCGCCATTGCCTTCGTTAATACTGGTCTCCCCTGCAGGTCTTCCTACGCTGCGCGGGCCTGCAGACACGCGCAGGGGTGGTGTCGGTGGAGGAATATCGCAGGCACCAGGATCGCCTGGACCCCCCCCCCGGGGGCTCTACACAGGGTGGGCACCCTGAGGGGGCACCTGCATACACCCCGGGACCGGAGCACCTAACTGGTAGCACCAAGACCCCCCCCAATTGCTCTACTTGATCCAGCACAAGCCCCCACAGACAGAATTAATAAAGAGGGACCTGAAGCAGGTTATAGGGGCCTCAACAAGGCATAACACGTCAGAAGGAGAATCAGAGCTCTGGGGACGCCTGGTCGCTCTAGAAACGCATAACTAAGCTATCCCCTGGCTGCGGGAGTTATATAAAGGGAAAAACAATGGCTGGGAAATCTAAGTCAGCAAAAAATCAAGAACGAACCGCGCCCGGCCTAGTGCCCAACGACCAACAGCAAATCCTAACCTTGCAATCACTGGAGAGTACACTCCAATCCCACTCTGTGCAGTTCGAAAAAGTGCTACAGGCAATCATGGACACTAAGGCCCTCATTCTGACCTTGGCGGTCGGCGGAGAGGCGGCGGTCGGACCGCGAACAGACCGGCGGTATTAAAAATGGCATTCTGACCGCGGCGGTCACCGCCGCGACCGACCGCCACTTCCCCACTCCGACAGCCACGGCGGTCATGACCGACGGGCTGGAGTCTGCGCACTCCGGTCCGGCGGTCGACCCAAGACCGCCAACGGTATCATGACCCTGCTTACCGCCGCGGTTTCTGGGGTCCAGGAACCGCCATGCGAACCATGGCGGTAGGCACTATCGGGCCAGGGAATTCCTTCCCTGGCACTGATAGGGGTCTCCCCCACCCCCCACTGCCCCCCCGAGTCCTCCCCCCACACCCTCCACCCCCCTGCCACCCCCCAGAGGTGGTACGAACCCCCTCCCCACCCCCACCCCGACATGCACATACACGCACCCCAACATGCACACCCCCCCAACATGCACATATACACACCCCCTACACACACACATACACAACGGGGACACATACCCGCACACATACATGCCGACATGCGCACCTGCCGAACTACACACATTGCCCATAGGCACAGCAGCACTCCCCGCCCGCATGCACGCACTCACACACCCCCTCTACACACTCACACGCACACCCCCATGCACGCACACATCACACAACACCCCCCCAACCCCTCCCCTCACGGACGATCAACTTACCTTGTGCGTTGGTCCTCCGGGAGGTGACAGGAGCCATGGGGAGGTGACCGCCAACAGAAGACCGCCACACAGAAATGTGGGTCGTAATTCTGTGGGCGGTGTTCTGCTGGCGTGGCGGTGGAGGTTGACCAGTCTCCACTTTCCCGCCGACCGCCAGTGTGGCTGCTGGCGGTTTTCCGGCGGAACGCTCCCAGCGGTCAGAATGCGCACAGCGGCATACCGCCGCGGTCGGCGGTCTTCACCGCGGCGGTAACTCGGCGGTCTTGCGAAAAGACCGCCAAGGTCAGAATGAGGGCCTAAATCCTCACTAGAACTAAAAATAGACACAGTATCACAAGATCTAAACCTACTCAGAGTGGATCATCGGAACTTGACAGAGAGGGTGAAAACAACGGAGGATACCCTGAGCAAGACGAGCCCTATGGTCTCGGACAACCAGAAACAAATCCAGCGCCTGGACGCAGAGGTGAAGATCCTATGGAGGTGCGCCGAAGAAGCAGAAAGCAGATCCCGGCGCAAAAACATTCGCTTCGTGGGGTTCCCTGAGCACCCACCAGAACAGAGTTCGGAACTAACCATAGAGCAGTGGCTAATTAAAGAAGTACTGAGTGGGTCCCCTTCGAAGTTCTTCTCTGTTGAACAGGCGCACAGAGTCCCGGGAAGACCGCTATTACCGGGTCAACCACCCAGACCATTAATAGTGAGACTCCTGAATTATAGAGACCGAGACTTGATACTGCAGCAATTCCGTAGCAAAGGCCCAATTCGACATGAGGGCTCAGTGGTCCATGCTTATCCAGACTTCACTCAAGAAGTACAGAAACAACGGAACTCCTACATGAAAATTAAACAACGACTCCGGGAACACAATACCAAATATGCTTCCTCTTCCCTGCCAAGCTGAGGGTGATCTCAGAAGAACGTAACCATATGTTCAACTCCCCAGAAGATGCCTGGACCTCGATGCACGCTAAAGGTATAGCACAGACTACCGAAGGAGTGAATGAAGAGGAGGAATGGATGCCCTCCACATCGAGAAAGCGCAATAAGATTCGCCACAAGGGTCAACCCACGGAGAGACAGGCAGCGGAGGAAAGAGCTAAAGTGTTAAAAGAAACCCCGATACTAATGCAGAACTCTTTTGAGACACTCAGGTCGGGCCCCTTGGCGGGCTCAGGCTCGGAATCGGCCAGCTCGGACTCCACGATTACAGATGTGCTCAGGGGCCCGGAGGTTACCCCTAGAACTGCAGACGAACTGTAAATGGCAGTAACAAACCGGCTACCTCAGTCCTGACAGGGCAGCAAGTGGCTGGGGTACAGAAGAAACCGCAACAGGAACCGAACTGCCAGCCATGTTGGCTATAAAGAGTATCTTTTGAACGATTAATCCCTGACCGCTGTGTTCGCTGATCAATAACTGTGGGCAAACGGAATGGGGGGGGCTAACATAACACAACATATCGGGAGTGCCCACACTTATATATGTACATACCTGCAGACTAGGTCTGAGGAAGGATGTGAGCTCCGCACAAGGGCTACATCTTATACCGAAAATGGCTCCCCCACAGGTATTCGAACGGATACAGACCTCACCAAATAGCAGAACGTGGGTTGTTTTACTATGTGTTAGTAGTTGGTTAAGGAAAATAGTTAGAACGGGGGAGGGGAGTGGGGAGTTAAGGGGTTTGTTATAGGTCAACTCAGTGAACAGGATACACCACTGTGGATGTCTGTCTTAAACACACACCCGGCGAAATGGGGGGAGCCCGGAAGGAAGTCGCACTCCGGGAAGGGCATGATGGAGGTACACCACACAGTGACGCATGTCTCGGCATACAAATGTACATGTACACCAATATGAAATAGTTACGTGGAATGTGAGGGGCATGGGCACACCGGGCAAGAGAGCGCAAGTGCACACGCGTCTCAGACGTCAGAGAGTTCATGTAGCTATCCTACAAGAAACACACTTACTGGAACCTGAGCTACAGGAAATCCGTGGGAAATGGGGCGGGCAGATAATAGGCACAGCTTATTCAGCGTTCGCTAGTGGGGTACTGATATGGATAGCAGGCGGCGGCCCGTTTGCCCGAACCTCTTATAAATTAGACCCAGGGGGCAGATATGTAATAGTGGAGGGACAACTAGACGGGAGACATTTAACGCTCATACGGATTTACGCCCCCAACAACGCACTGGCGGGTTTTCTGGAGACACTCACCCCGGCACTACTAGTAAACCCTGCAGCCCCGGCCATATGGGGAAGTGATTTCAATAGCTTACTGAATGCAGAGCTGGACAGCTCAACCCCCCCCCAAGAAAGGTATAACAAATAGAGGTGCTAAGAGCCCCCTGCAGATATGGGCGGAAGATATGAGACTTTATGACTTATGGCGCATGCAACACCCCCGGCAGAGAGAATACTCATTCTACTCAATACCCCACAAAGTACACACTAGAATAGACATAATTTGGGGTACTGCTGATATATGCACATTGTCGAGCGAGACAGAATACCTGGCTAAGACACTATTGGATCACTCACCGCTCAGAATGGTATTAAAATGGAGTGGAACTCGATCAGTGATCCTTACATGGCGTTTACAGCCAGAAGCACTCCAAGATCAGGCATACGCAGAGGGACTGGACACGGCGCTGAGGGACTACTGGGAAATCAGCACAGACTCCGCGAGCTCAAGGGTGGCAGAGTGGGAGGCGCATAAGGTGGTAGTCAGGGGGTACTGCATGTCGTCCACTTGGGGGGTTTGGCGAACTCTACACTCGGAGATCAGTAACTTTGAGAAGGAATTGAGAGCACTGGAAATAGCGGTGGCATGAATGGAGGCACCCTACACCGTATTAAAAGAGGCGTGTATAAAATATAAAGAAGCAGACACTCGCCTCCGTAGGCACGACCACAAATACCATTTGATGCGGCAGCAGTCGGAGGGAGACAGGTCAGGCAGGCTGCTGGCATGGCTCCTCAAGGGAGACCGACAGCAGTCTCCAATAGGGGCTATAAAACTAGACAACGGCGAGATGGCCTCCACACAAACGGAGATAAATGGGGCGTTCAGTGAATACTATGCGAACCTCTACGCCAAAAGAGCGGCCTGCACGCCTACACAGCTCACAGCTTTTATGGCAGGATCCCAATTGGCACAACTGTCTCAGGGAGACGCTGAGAAACTGGAGGCCCCGTTGAGTGTAGTGGAATTAAACGTAGCATTAGCACAGATGCCCAGAAATAAGGCACAGGGAATAGACGGGCTCCCACTTGAATACTACGTGAAATACTCAAATTATTTAAAGTCTCACCTGCTGAAAGTGTATGAGGAAGCCTGGAACCACAAGGCATTGCCCCCCACGCAAAGAGAAGCCATGATAGTGATCCTACCCAAGCAGGTACGGGACCCTACGGACGTTAAATCCTACAGACCACTGTCACTCTTAAACACTGATTGTAAAATCCTGGGCAAGGTATTGGCTAATAGGCTAGCGCCCATTATCCACACTTTGATACATGAGGACCAAAATGGCTTCATCCCCAAACGCAACACCTTTCTAAATATCCGCAGACTGCTGGGAGTGATGGGGTGCACTCCACCGGGGGCGCTTGAAGAAATGGTGCTCTCACTGGACATTGAGAAGGCGTTTAACACGGTGGGGTGGGACTTTCTATTTGCCACTATGCGAAAAATGGGAATCGGCCCTAAATATATACAATGGGTGCAGACACTATACTCCAAACCACAAGCATGCATGAAAACGGGGAGAGTTGTATCTAAGAGCATCCCGATTGCTAGAGGCACCAGACAGGGGTGCCCCCTGTCCCCCCTGCCATTCGCAATAGCAATAGAACCACTGGCGACCCGCCTGCGGATGATGGAAGACAGCTGGGGCATACTCAGGAATGGGGCGAAACATATAATATCCTTATAAGCAGATGACGCCTTAATATACTTGCGGGAGGGAAGCAAGACGATTCCACTGGTAATTTAACTTTTGACTGAATTCGGAGTGTTGTCTGGGCTAGTAGTGAACTGGGAAAAATCGTGCGTGTTCCCCTTGTCCACACGGCCACTGTCAAATAGAGGAACATCCCTGACTGGGCAACTGAAATGGTGCTTTGACTCATTCAAATACCTGGGGGTACAAATGTATCATAGATCAGAGGACCTTAGAGATGGAAATTTGGGGAGAGCACTGGCCTCCATAAAAGGGTCGCTACGTTTCTGGAGTAAACTACCGCTATCACCGATAGGCAGAGTGGCGATAGCAAACATGCTGATATTACCCAGGCTTTTATACTAGTTTGCAGCACGGCCGCTTTTGATCCCTAGGAGTTTCTTCCGCGACCTGATCGGGGCTTTGTTGCAACTCATATGGGCGGGGGGCAGAGCGCGCGTCGCACTCACTACACTGCAGCGCCCAGTGACTGCGGGCGGTCTGGGCGCCCCTAATTTTGAACGCTACTACGCGGCTGCACAGCCACAGTGGATACTGAGCTGGATACATAGCCCACGTTGGCGGAATCGGCATGGGTACTGACGAATTGGCGCAGCGCACCCTTGGTCGATTGCCTGGCAACCAGGTCTCCGAAGGGGGCGACCGACAAACCACTCATGCTAGTGGCTCATGCATGCTGGAAGAGATATATCCAAAACGGCCACAGCGCGCTCCCCTACTCGCCTCTTATACAGTTGGGCGCACTCCCTGGCTGGGAAAGAGGATAAAGAAAATGCTCATTAGTGGCCTGGACGGAGGCGGGCATAGAGATGATAGGTGACTGCTTCGAAGAAGAAAAATTAATGCCTTTTGAATCGATACGGGATCTCACCTCAGTAAATCCTGGGCAGTTCATGACATATTATGCCATATGCCACTCCATCAAGAAGATGTGGTTAACAGGGAACCAAGAACCGGGGATCTCCCCAGCACTGCACCACATGTTACAATACAACAGCCAGTCGAAGGTAGTGTTGAATCTATACAAAACTTTTAATAAATACCCCGCACCCAACCTGGAAAATGCACGGGTAAGGTGGAACGATGTTCTTCCAACCCCGATCTCGCAAGAGGAATGGCCGAACGTACTACACCACACGCAGGGGGGTATCGAGAAACCCCAGGTTTCGCTACACACAATTTAATTATACACATCAAACGTATCTCTCACCAGGCAGTATTAAACGAATGCTCCCCAGCTCGGACCCAACCTGCCCAAGATGTCAGGCCCCGCTGGCACACTTTTACCACATGGTTTGGGAATGTGCCCAGGTGCACAGGAAATGGAGTGGGATAGTGGAGAAGGTATCGGAGCTGACGGGGTTGGTGCTCACAGCAGACCCTAAATCCTGCTTGCTGGGCCTGAGACAGAGAGACAAGAAACATAAGCATTTACATAAATTCACAGACCTAGGATACGTAATGTACAAAAGACTGATAGCAATGAACTGGAAATCAGCCACTGCTCCGGATCTGAAAACCTGGCACAACATGACACTGAGATGGGCTAGCGCAGAATTAATGGTGCTGCGGAGATCGGCCGGGGAGGGCCAACAGCGAGACAGTGAGATCTGGGAAACTCTAATAAGTAGACTGGAAGCCAAAAGCGATGAGAAACCACCATGAACTGGAACATTTGGCGACCCTAAGACAAACATTCTTTTACCTAACAGATCCCCACACCCCAAGTAGAACTGACGAGTCAAACACTATAGCCAGAAGTCGCCCCCTCGCCCACCTCCTTCACTAGAAGTAACTCATAGTGAACACTCAGAGTGGATCTAGGGGCCCACACAGGAACACAAGTTCACGGAACCCAGACACCACTAATTGCTACTGAGCTGGGTCTCCCCCACCATAGCAATAACCACAAGACCCAATAAATGGACATAACCAACCCGGGGCACACAAGCTTATTAATCACACATGTCAAAAGTGATCATTTTGGAACCGCATTTTAAATTCCTTTAAGCAAAATGACGAGACCTCAGTTAAGTTTTTATTGTTAATCTGTGTGATAATAGTGTAATAGATCTATTATATCCTGAAATTGTAAATGCTGGAAAGGTATCTAAAGCGAAAATGCAATTAAAAAAAATATTTAAAAACCCTTGTGGGACTCTGCACCACATTAAAACCCTTTTCTGAACCAAAATGAAAAAAGGAACTGACTGTGCTTATGCATCGGTATAGACAAGAAGGCTTGGCATAAATCAATGACAGTGAACCGCTCAGCTTCACATGGAATCTGAAACAATATTACAGCTGTATTCGGTACTAGGGGACAATAATAAATGACAATGTTATTTATTTTCCTAAGGTCCTGTGCAATTCTATACTTGCCATTTAATTTTTGAAGACCCATAATGGGAGAGTTACAAGGATGCCTCATTATTGCCTTCAGAAATCCCTGCTCTATCATGGACTCGATTACAGGAGTTATTCTAGCAATTATTTCAGATGTCAAATTGATATTGTGACGTTCTCGAAAATTCAGCATTAGGTTTAACAGTAATTTGGACACGTTCTACACCTTTTTCAGTCAGATGTGTTTTCCCAACAAATCCCACACTTTCGGGCCTCATTTAAAATGTTTTCACACGGGGCAGCGTTGCAAGCCTTCTTGCTGCGCTGCCCTTCATCAAAACAAAAAAGGACAGGAATGCCCCATATCTACACAATACAGAGCATTCCTGTCCCTTTCCCCTGCATTGGTGCACAAATTGCTGCCATGCTCCATTGCAAGCACCTTGCATATTTTGTGCAGGAACACCTTCCTGCACAAAATAATCATGAGAGGCATTTTTCTCTTTCTATGTGTGCTACAAAATGCAGCACACATAGAAAGAGGAAAAAACTAAGAGAAATAAAGATATTTCACCCCTTTGCGTAACCTTTATACAACCCTGGGAGGAGTAGGCTTTTGACGCATTCTCAGGTTTTCAAAACCTTGTACATATGGGAATGCATCAAAATCATTGGATGTTGCATGGGAACACCCACACAACACCCATGGAAATGCCTCCCTCACGCAAAGTAAGGCAACACAGCAACTTGCACAGCTTTGCCTTATTCCATATCTACAAGGCTATGAAATGCCACACAAAGGGGCTTTGCATGGCCTTGATGATATGGGCCAGCACCCTGCACCCTTGGTGCATCAGAAAGAGTGATGCACCAGCAGTGCAGGCTGCTTGTAAATAGGCCCCTTCATGTTTAACAGTTTCTTTAAAATCTGGGGGCAGATCATAAACTGTTAGCAAAGTCAATAACTTGCAATGTTTTTCATTTTTCATTAACTTGAAGACAACATCCTCATCTTGAGTTTGTACTTCTATTCCATCTGTAGTACAAAAGATAACACTATTCATTTTAGGAAGCAAATCTCTTCCCCAGAGATTCACTGGGTTACAATCACATATTATAAACTTGTGTTTGTCCTCAAAAGATCTATTTTGAATGTGACTGGGCGATTTCTTGAGAAGTCATTTGTTTATTCTCTAACCAACTACTTGGACTGTTTTTTCCAAAAGAAGTAGGTTTGGAACCTTTACTATTTTCAAAGTAGAACGGGAAGCATCAGTGTCAACCAGGAATGACACAGAATAGCCATCTACCTCGCTATCTATGAATAGTCTGCTCTGGTCTACCTTCAGGCTGCGCCAAGTATGCAGTCTTCCTCCACCCTCAGGCACCGTCAGGCTGCCTGATCAGAACCATTGTTCTCATTTGAATCAAACATATAAAACTGTTGGGAAGGGTGTCACATTTGCATTTATCCGAGAACTCTGATCCATATTTTGTTGTAACCCAATAACATTCTGCTGTGGCTGAGGTTGGGGGATGTGTATTATTGGAGCTTGGGGCACACTAAACCTGATTGACTTTCATTTAGAAAGCCATACAATATTGTCTTTCTACAAGAGATCTGGGAAATTAACCCAATAGAATTTGAGGGCTTTGAATGCTTACCTACACTACCATCACATTCTGGATGAACTTCTGGTGGACTATCTATTTGGGTTAACTTATTAGAGCCTGTGAAAACCCCTGGAAGTGATTTCCAGGCTGTTTGGTACAAGGAGGGGCTGACATTATTGTCTGTAAAGTTTTACAATAAGGGTTTTACCAGGGTGCCCAATCAGAAATTCGCTGGTCTATTTGATTTTACGACCAGTATGGTGGGGCATACATACCAACAAGGCTAACCTGGAGATTTTAATGCTAGATTACCTCTTAAAAGCATAGGGACTGTGTCTGTGGCCCCCACAAGATCTTAAGTGAGAGGAAAAGAACTGGAGGACCTCCTTGCTTATTTTGATTTGCATAACATTTTGGAGGGGGAGTAGTCCAGTGTGATGGGGCTGCCTACCTATAGGGTATGGATTGCTTCTACAGTAATTAATTATATTTTGATTTCCCAGAATATGGGGAGTTTGCTAAAACACAGCATATTTATTAGTTCTAATTTTGGGGTGCGAGAAAACAGGGCTGATTGCAGAGGCCCCCTAACTTTTTGCCCCCATTTTCCACTTTATGCTGGTGTTTTCCTGACTCTGATGGTGCCCTGGGTACTGCTAACCAGTCCCAGGGCCTGTGCTCTGTGTAAAATGGATATGCAAATTAGGCTAATTATAATTGGCTAAGTTAACCTACCTATAAGTCCCTAGTATATGGTAGGGCATGTAGGTTTAGGGACCACAGCATAGGTGGTGCACACCTAGGTGCACTGCTGAGGTGCCCAGTGTCATTTTAAAGGCAGGCCTGCCTTGCTGGCTGCTTTTAAATTAAAGTTATATGCAAATTCGACTTTGGAATTAAAAGTACTTCCAAAGTCTTAAACTACCTTATTTTTACATATAAGTCACCCCTAATGTGTGCCCTATGTGCCCCTAGGGCTGGGTGCCATGTAACTATAAGCAGGGACTTTATAAAAATAGATTTATAAACCCTGGTGAGGTAAAAACAGCCAAATTAGTTTTTCCCTCATAGAAGTAAATGGCCTTCATAGGCTAGAATGGGGAGACTTTATTTTAAATTTTAAAGTCTCCTTAAATGTTGCATACCAAGAATTTGGTATCAAATTCATTGTTGTAATAAATCCCACAACTTCCAGTTGTTGGATTTAATATAACTTGTTCAGGTAAAGAGCTATAGACTTTACCTAAAAAGTTGCCAATTTCAGCCCTGCATTGTTTTTGCTGCTGTGCTCTGATTGGCCAGCCTGCAGCAGCTTAGTCAAAGCTGCCTTGATGAGGTGTGAAGTGGCCTGGCTTCACACAAAGGAATGTGCTTGTGGGAGAGAATCTCCCCTCACCAGATGGTGAGGCAGGAAGGGGGAGGGCTGCCAAACTGGTCTTCAAAGGCAGAGAAGGACATTTGGAGCAACCAGCAACACCCCCACATCCTGCAACCCCAGACAACTAGGTGCCCCCTTGATTAGATTAGGAGAGGGCAGGAGAGGGGTGTGTTTATGATTTTTAGCCACACCAGTGGGTGGGCTCAGCCAGATGTAACCTCCAAAAATCAGATTCAGCCATGTTGGATTTTTAGAGAATGTTGCCTTTTGGGATGGATTTTTGCCACACTTCCCAGGAAGTAGTCATCACAGGGGGACGACCCTGTACCTGATTGGAGAACCAGGACCCCCTGCTTTTCACCCAGGAGCAAGGATAAAACTGGCAGACCTGCCCCCACACCTCAGATCCCTGCCAGATTTCAAGAAGAAAAGAACTAAAGGAGAAGAAGGACTGCCCTGCTGGACCCCTGTCCTGCACCTGGAACCTGCACTCAGAAGAACTGCACCAGATGCACACTTGGGCTTCACCACAAGAAGGACTTTGCCTGGCTTCAACTGGTTCAAGGAGGGACTCCCTGTTTGCTACAGGTGAAAAATTGCTATCCAGAGTCCCCCTGCACCAACTCCTGAAAAGTGACCAGCTGACCACTGTCCAGTGGCCAAAAACCAGTTTGCGCCAGGTGCATTCTGGAAGTTGAAGTCCGCACCCCCCAAGGACCATCACAGAACTTCTGGACCCTTGGGGTGAGCTGTGGACCCCAAAAGAACCTTAAAAGAACATCTGGGTGAAGCCCCAGAAGTTTGGAGAAGATTTGAGAATTTTTGAAAAAAAGCTCCAGAGAGGGACCGACCCGCCGCGGAAATTCTAGCCGGCTTGCCTCAACCGCGACCCGGCCTGATTTGGTGGTTCGTCCCGGTAAAGAAAAATCTCCGAAAAAGAGACTAAGGGGCATATTTATACTCTGTTTGCACCAAATTAGTGTCATTTTTTTTACTCTAATTCAGTGCAAAACTAACTCCATATTTATACTTTGGTGCTAGACCCCTCTAGCACCAAATTTATGGAGGTAAAGTCATTTTTTGAAAGTGGAGTCCTACTTTGACTTAATGAGATGCAAGGTAGGCGTTCCCGTGCAAAAAATGACTCAATGGCCTTAACACCATATTTAGGGGCATATTTATACTCTGCGGCATATTTATACTCTGTTTGCACCGAATTAGTGTCATTTTTGTTTTACTCTAATTCGGTGCAAAACTAACTCCATATTTATACTTTGGTGCTAGACCCATCTAGCACCAAGGCCCTGATTTAAACTTTTTTTGCACCGCATTAACGTCATTTTATGACACAAAAGTGGAGCAAACTTACAAAATATTGGCCCTTATTTATACTTTTTGCTGCAAAACTGCACTAACTCAGTTTTGCACCAAAAAGTTGAGCACCGGCTTGCACCATTTCTGTGCACCAGCTGGGCACCATATTTATGGAATGGTGCAAGCCGGTGCAAAGGGTAGGCTAGAGTTTTAAAAAATGACTTTAGTTGGGTGGGGCTGGCAGTACAGAAAAAGAGGGTTTAGCACCAAAAAATGGCTTTAGGCATGTTAGTTTAAAAAAAATGACTCTAACCAGATTAGCGTCATTTTATGGTGCTAAACCAACCATGCCACATGACTCCTGCCTTAGAAAAGGCAGGAGTCATGCCCACCACCCCAGTGGCCAGCACAGAGGACAGGGGTCCACTGGGCATGGCCATTGCACCCGGTGCCATGCATGGGGGCCCATTTCAGAGCCCCCTATGGCACTTTCAAAAATAAAATGCACTTACCTGTACTTACCTGGGATGGGGTCCCCCATCCTCGCAGTCCCTCTAGTGTGGGTGGGGGTGCCCCTAGGGCCTAGGGAGGGCACCTCTGGGCTTATTCCATGGTGTTCCACCATGGAAATAGGGCCACAGGTCCCCTAAGACCTGCCCTGACCCAGGTCTTAAAAAATGGGGCAAAGCAAGCTTTGCCCCATTTTTTGACCCTTCCTCCCTCCCTTGCACCATTTTTACATGGGAGTATAAATATGGTGTTAAGGCCATAGAGTCATTTTTTTTGCATGGGAACGCCTCCCTTGCATCTCATTAAGGCAAGGTAGGTTTCCACTTCCAAAAAATGACTTTAACTCCATAAATTTGGTTCTAGACGGGTCTAGCACCAAAGTATAAATATGGAGTTAGTTTTGCACTGAATTAGAGTTAAAAAAAAATGACGCTAATTCAGTGCAAACAGAGTATAAATACCCCCTTAGCGTCCAAAAAGTATGCTAATCTGGTCAGAATCATTTAATTTGACTCAAAACTGCCTAACGTAATTTTATTTTAAGCTAGCCTACCCTGTGCACCGGCTTGCACCATTCCATAAATATGGTGCCCAGCTGGTGCTAAAAAATGGTGCAAGCCGGTGCAAAACTTTTTGGGGCAAAACTGCCTTAGTGCAGTTTTGCACCAAAAAGTATAAATAAGGCCATAAGTCCGAAGGTAAAAAGTTGACCAGGACCCCCCAGCCATCGTATCCGAGAAGGGCTCCACGGACGTCGGATCAAGATCCAGGTTTACCCCGGTCGAAGGATTTTCACCTCGAAAAAACGACTAAGTCCGAAGGTAAAAATCTCCACCGAGGAATCCAGCATCGCGTATCCGGACAAGGGCTCCAGGAGCTCGGATTCGACTGGCAGGTTCATCCCGCTGAAGAAAATCTTCAAAATAAAGACTAAGTCAGAAGGTAACTTTTTAACCGAGGCCTCCCGCGACCTGTAGCCGAGCAGGGCTCCATCGCGGTCGGCCTGAAACTTTGACTTTGCCCCGGTCGAGGTGCAACCAGATGACCCGATTGGCGCTTTTTGTTTCTAAGCGCTAGAAAAGTCATATTTCTTTAAAAATTCATATCTCCGGTTCCCTTTATCCGATTTTATTTGTTTTTTTGTCATTTTAAAGATAAAAATATAATCTATTTATATAAATTGGTTTTGGATTTTTAAACTGTTTCCTGTGTTTTATTTAATTACTGTTTTGTGATATTTGAATGCTTTACACTCTGTCTCCTAAGTTAAGCCTTGACGCTCGTTGCCACGCTACCAAGGGTTGAGCTGGGATTAATTTACTGAGACCTAACTGTACCTAGGTGGAGGTTAGTGGCTTGTTGCTAGGTGTAGATACCTACCTGCCCTTACCAATAACCCATTTTCCAACATTTTTGGTGGCAGCGGTGGGATCCTGTACTTGTGTTCAGTATCACGTTACAGTTTTAAGTAAAACGAATTAAAAATCCTTTAAATTGTCCTAGTGCAAACATTTTTTTTTTTTATTAATTTGGATTAATTTCAATTATTGAATTTTTGTAATTTTTCTAAATTCTTGTTTCCAATTTTTGCTAAAAGTTTTTGTTGACACAAAACTAGGGAACCATGGAGCTTGATCTGGCTAGCCTACCCACACTGACAGTAGTCCAGCTTAGGGGGTTGTGTATTGAAAGAGGGTTGCCTGCAACCACTGATCTCAGGAAGCAAATCCTGATCAAATCCCTGACAGCATGGGCTGAGGCCCAAGAGGTAGAGTCAGAAGAAGCTCCAGAGGAGGGAGAAAGAAGGGAGGATGCTAGCTCTAACCACTCAGGGGAGGGAAGGCATCTGAACCTAAGTGAGGATGAGGAAGAACGGGCCTCAGTAAATACAGTCACTAGGGGCACACCCAAAGCTAGTGGTGGGAAGGGGGTCCTTTCAGGAGGAGAGAACCCATCCATCAGAGAAAGAGAGCTGGAGGCCCAGCTAGCATACATAGCTTTGGAAGCAGACAAGCTGGCCCTAGAAAAGAAAAAGTGGGCAAACAAAGAGAAAAGAGATGGTGGCAGCGATAAAGAAGCTGAGGTGTCCATGGGTGGGGGAGTTTGCCCCAGATTACCCAAGGGGGTGGTTCCTGCCTATGTAGAGGGGGATGACATAGATAAGTGGCTGGGGGCCTTTGAGAGGGCCCTCCAGATGAGGAGAGTCAAGCCTCAGTACTGGGGTTCACTTCTGTGGGAGTTAGTTCCCAACTCTGGGAGGGATAGGCTCCTAACCATGAGTGGGGAGGATGCAGACTCATACCCCAGTATGAAGAGTTGCTTGACTAAAAAGTTTGGTCTGTCCCCAGAGCAGTATAGGCTCAAGTTTAGGGACACCCAAAAGACAAGCACCCAGTCCTGGGTGGACTTTGTAGACACCTCACTTAAGGCACTAGAGGGCTGGATTATTGGTAACAAGGTAAATACTTATGAGGGGTTATACAATCTGATCATGAGAGAGCACATCTTGACCAATTGTACCCAAGAAAGGTTACGCCAGCATCTAGTGGACTCTAAGCAGACCAACCCTAGAGAGCTAGGGGAGGCAGCTGATGAGTGGTTGAGAACCAGGGTGGTTGTCAAGTCCCAGGGGGGAGACTCCAAGAAGGGGGGGTCAGGTCTCCAAAAACCTAAGGAGGGAGGTGGTAAGCCCACCACAGAGACTCCCTCTGTACCCCAGAACCCTAAGAAGGAGGAGAGTAAATCCCACTCCCACTCTGACAAGCAGAGACAGGGAGACCCAGGGTTAAAAAAGCTCTTGGACAGTAGGGCTTGCTTTGACTGTCAGCAGACAGGTCACTTCAGAGGAGATGCAGCCTGTCCAAAGAAGGTGGTTAGCACTGGGCTGTCCAGTGTAGCCATAGAGGAGGACTCCTCAGATGATGAAGTCCTCCTAGCAATGAGCTGAGAGACAGGACCAGATGGTAAGCTGGTGATCCCTGAGGGTGGAAGTAGGCACTTCCACCCCATTCAGGTGAATGGGATCCCTACCACTGGCCTGAGAGACACCTGTGCCAGTCACACTATAGTGAGTGACCGGTTAGTGACCCCAGACATGTATGCCCCAGGAGAGACAAGGAAAGTCAGGATAGCCACAGGGGAGGTCACCTCCAAACCTGTAGCCATAGTGCCCCTAGAGAGGGAGGGTATCCTTGACTGGTTTAGGGTGGTAGTCAGTGCTGACCTCCCCCTAGATTGTATCCTGGGCAATGACCTCCCAGAGGTGGGTCTGGTCCCAGATGGGGCGGTCACCCAGGGCGCCCCCCCAACCCAAAGTCCTGGGGAGTCAGTCCCTACAGTTAGGAGACAGGGGTCCCCAAGAAAAGGAAAGAAGAAAAGGAAGGGTAGGCCACTCTTAAAGAGAGTTCCAGGGAGCCAAAGGCCTTCTGCCCCAGTAGGGGGGGAGCCCAGAATTGGCACTGGTGGGGCCTCACCTGACCCCAAGGAAGTCCTGAGTAGTCAGGCAGCTGTCCAGATGCAGGGTGTTGCCCCTGCACTGACAGAAGGGAGAGTGGAAGGAGGGTGTCTGCCACATGAGGTGGTAGCCCCCCCACTCTAGACAGCAAGAGGGGTGCCAGGACCCCAAAGTTGCCCCTAAAGCAGCTCAGCCACCTATCAGTGGAGAGCTTAGGGTGTGGTTCTGGGTACTGACAGCTGTCAGTACCCTCTGCTGGGTGCTAGCCTTCTTGGCAGCACTGTACTTGGCCTGGTAGACAGACCCCAGGGCCAATAGCAAAGTAGGCCCCATGACCCTATTGGTCATGGTGGGGTTGCTCAAGTGTTGGGTGACCTCTTTGGGTAAACTAGGTGTTGCCCTAGCAAAGTTAGGAGTAGGGGAGGTGGGCACCTCACTACCCAAGTTGGCAGAGAGAGAGGAGGAAGACCCCCCTAGAGGGAAGTTTCAGTTTGAGATGGGTCCTTTCACTGTTGGAATGGCTTCACTACCCAGAGGGAGTGACCATGACAGGAGGATGTAAGGCAGAGTAGGCCCTGCAAAAGGACAGCCAGTTTTCTTCACTGTCTTCCTCGCCTAACAAGCCAGGAAGACTCTCCCAGGGTTGGGCTGAGTCTCCTGGGCGTGTGGGCTGGGGGGGGGCTTGTGTGAGAAAACAGGGCTGATTGCAGAGGCCCCCTAACTTTTTGCCCCCATTTTCCACTTTATGCTGGTGTTTTCCTGACTCTGATGGTGCCCTGGGTACTGCTAACCAGTCCCAGGGCCTGTGCTCTGTGTAAAATGGATATGCAAATTAGGCTAATTATAATTGGCTAAGTTAACCTACCTATAAGTCCCTAGTATATGGTAGGGCATGTAGGTTTAGGGACCACAGCATAGGTGGTGCACACCTAGGTGCACTGCTTAGGTGCCCAGTGTCATTTTAAAGGCAGGCCTGCCTTGCTGGCTGCTTTTAAATTAAAGTTATATGCAAATTCGACTTTGGAATTAAAAGTACTTCCAAAGTCTTAAACTACCTTATTTTTACATATAAGTCACCCCTAAGGTGTGCCCTATGTGCCCCTAGGGCTGGGTGCCATGTAACTATAAGCAGGGACTTTATAAAAATAGATTTATAAACCCTGGTGAGGTAAAAACAGCCAAATTTGTTTTTCCCTCATAGAAGTAAATGGCCTTCATAGGCTAGAATGGGGAGACTTTATTTTAAATTTTAAAGTCTCCTTAAATGTTGCATACCAAGAATTTGGTATCAAATTCATTGTTGTAATAAATCCCACAACTTCCAGTTGTTGGATTTAATATAACTTGTTCAGGTAAAGAGTTATAGACTTTACCTAAAAAGTTGCCAATTTCAGCCCTGCATTGTTTTTGCTGCTGTGCTCTGATTGGCCAGCCTGCAGCAGCTTAGTCAAAGCTGCCTTGATGAGGTGTGAAGTGGCCTGGCTTCACACAAAGGAATGTGCTTGTGGGAGAGAATCTCCCCTCAGCAGATGGTGAGGCGGGAAGGGGGAGGGCTGCCAAACTGGTCTTCAAAGGCAGAGAAGGACATTTGGAGCAACCAGCAACACCCCCACATCCTGCAACCCCAGACAACTAGGTGCCCCCTTGATTAGATTAGGAGAGGGCAGGAGAGGGGTGTGTTTATGATTTTTAGCCACACCAGTGGGTGGGCTCAGCCAGATGTAACCTCCAAAAATCAGATTCAGCCATGTTGGATTTTTAGAGAATGTTGCCTTTTGGGATGGATTTTTGCCACACTTCCCAGGAAGTAGTCATCACAGGGGGACGACCCTGTACCTGATTGGAGAACCAGAACCCCCCTGCTTTTCACCCAGGAGCAAGGATAAAACTGGCAGACCTGCCCCCACACCTCAGATCCCTGCCAGATTTCAAGAAGAAAAGAACTAAAGGAGAAGAAGGACTGCCCTGCTGGACCCCTGGCCTGCACCTGGAACCTGCACTCAGAAGGACTGCACCAGCTGCACACTTGGGCTTCACCACAAGAAGGACTTTGCCTGGCTTCAACTGGTTCAAGGAGGGACTCCCTGTTTGCTACAGGTGAAAAATTGCTATCCAGAGTCCCCCTGCACCAACTCCTGAAAAGTGACCAGCTGACCACTGTCCAGTGGAAAAAAAGGAGTTTGCGCCAGGTGCATTCTGGGAGTTGAAGTCCGCAACCCCCAAGGACCATCACAGAACTTCTGGACCCTTGGGGTGAGCTGTGGACCCCAAAAGAACCTTACAAGAACATCTGGGTGAAGCCCCAGAAGTTTGGAGAAGATTTGAGAATTTTTGAAAAAAAGCTCCAGAGAGGGACCGACCCGCCGCGGAAATTCTAGCCGGCTTGCCTCAACCGCGACCCGGCCTGATTTGGTGGTTCGTCCCGGTAAAGAAAAATCTCCGAAAAAGAGACTAGGGCGGTTATTCTGACCCTGGCGGTCAAAGACCGCCAGGGCGGAGGACCGCGGGAGCACCGCCGACAGGCCGGCGGTGCTCCAATGGGGATTCCGACCGCGGCGGTAAAGCCGCGGTCGGACCGGCAACACTGGCGGTCTCCCGCCAGTGTCCCGCCGCCCCATTGAATCCTCCAAGGCGGCGCAGCTTGCTGCGCCGCCGAGGGGATTCCGACCCCCCCTACCGCCATCCAGATCCCGGCGGTCCGACCGCCGGGAACCGGATGGCGGTAGGGGGGGTCGCGGGCCCCTGGGGGCCCCTGCAGTGCCCATGCCACTGGCATGGGCACTGCAGGGGCCCCCGTAAGAGGGGCCCCTACAAGTATTTCACTGTCTGCTGCGCAGACAGTGAAATACGCGACGGGTGCAACTGCACCCTTTGCACAGCTTTCACTCCGCCGGCTCGATTCCGAGCCGGCTTCATCGTGGAAGCCTCTTTCCCGCTGGGCTGGCGGGCGGCCTGAAGGCGGCCGCCCGCCAGCCCAGCGGGAATGTCACAATTACCGCCGCGGTCTTTCGACCGCGGAACGGTAACCTGACGGCGGGACTTTGGCGGGCGGCCTCCGCCGCCCGCCAAGGTCAGAATGAGGGCCTAAGTCCGAAGGTAAAAAGTTGACCGGGACCCCCCAGCCATCGTATCCGAGAAGGGCTCCACGGACGTCGGATCAAGATCCAGGTTTACCCCGGTCGAAGGATTTTCACCTCGAAAAAACGACTAAGTCCGAAGGTAAAAATCTCCACCGAGGAATCCAGCATTGCGTATCCGGACAAGGGCTCCAGGAGGTCGGATTCGACTGGCAGGTTCATCCCGCTGAAGAAAATCTTCAAAATAAAGACTAAGTCAGAAGATAACTTTTTAACCAAGGCCTCCCGCGACCTGTAGCCGAGCAGGGCTCCATCGCGGTCGGCCTGAAACTTTGACTTTGCCCCGGTCGAGATGCAACCAGATGACCCGATTGGCGCTTTTTGTTTCTAAGCGCTAGAAAAGTAATAATTCTTTAAAAATTCATATCTCCGGTTCCCTTTGTCCGATTTTATTCGTTTTTGTGTCATTTTAAAGATAAAAATATAATCTATTTTTATAAATTGGTTTTGGATTTTTAAACTGTTTCCTGTGTTTTATTTAATTACTGTTTTGTGATATTTGAATGCTTTACACTCTGTCTCCTAAGTTAAGCCTTGACGCTCGTTGCCAAGCTACCAAGGGTTGAGCTGGGATTAATTTACTGAGACCTAACTGTACCTAGGTGGAGGTAAGTGGCTTGTTGCTAGGTGTAGGTACCTACCTGCCCTTACCAATAACCCATTTTCCAACATGGGGAATGCACCCAGATTGAAATAACGCTTCAAGCACCTTTGTGGGAGATCCTCTGTGTCAGTTCTGGTCTTAGAAATATAGTAACATCCATGGATAATCTTAGATCGAGCTGGAAATTGCCTAACCCTTCACTATTTTTGCATAAGGTGATATTCAGGGAATATAATCCTATTCATGAGATGCCTTGAAGAGGATAATGGAACAGAGGGGGTGGTGGTCTCTTTCATGATGCTTTGCGAAAAGATTAGACAGTCACTATCTGAACCCAATAAATAAGCGTGTCAGCCCATCGATGGTTTGAAAAATGAATGTTCACTGGCAAATTGCCTGCAACGGAGAGTTTTAAGCATGAGGCCCAGTGATTCAGCTTTGGTTGCAGCCCAGTGCAAGCAGTACAAAGCTGTCACATGTAAGTGCAGGAAAGCAGTAGTTAACCACCATTGGGCTTTATTAACCCCTTCTGTGCCCAGGACGTAACCATCACGTCCTGGGCACAGAGCCCAGAGGGAGCGCTAGCGCTCCCTCTGTGGGTTTCCTCCCACCCCCCCAAGGCAGGGATGGAAGGGGAAGCCCTTCCCCCTCCACCCCTGAACCACTCCACCCCTCCTGTGATGTCAGCGCACGATCGCGCGCTGACAATCACAGAGGCCTCCGCGATTGGAAGAGAAATGCAAAGCATTTCTCTTCCGATCACGTGGAGGAGGCCGGAGGGCTTCAAAGGGAAGGAAAATAATTTCCTTCCCTTTGAAGTCTCTCTGAGCATGTCAAAAGCTGGATTGTAAAGCAATCCGGCTTTTGAAATGCCCACTAGACACCAGGGATTTCTATTACAAAAAGGAAATTGGCATGAGGGAGCGACCCCTTGGGCAAGGGTCGCTGCCAGGGGTGGGCTTTTTTTTTAAGGCCTTTTCTGCCTTATTAGGCCGATCTGTCCCCAGGGTGGGCAGAAACCTCTAGGGACCAGGGATCTTTTTTTTTTTTTTTTTTTTTTAGCAGTGGGGAGGCCAGGGTCACTCCCCTAGGGGGGAAATTATATTTAGGCCATTTCTGTCCCCCTTGGGGGCAGATTGGCCTATTTTTATGAGGCCAATCTGCCCCCAAGGGGTCAGAAACCACTAGACATCAGGGATTATTTTTTTTCTTCGTGAATTTCACGCAAGGGGAGCGACCGCTTAGGCAAGGGTCGTTCCCCTGGGGGGCAAATTTATTTTAGGCCATTTCAGCCTCCCTGGGAGGACATCAGCCTTTTTTAATTAAGCCGATCTGCCCCCAAGGGGGGCAGAAACCACTAGGCACCGGGGATTTTTTCTTGTTGTTGTTTTACAGATGGGGAGCGACCAATTAGGCAAGGGTCGCTCCCCTGGGGGGCAAATTGTATTTAGACCATTTCTGCCCCCTTTGGGGGCAAATCGGCCGATTTTAGGTCAATCTGCCCCCAAGTGGGGCAGAAACAACTAGGCACCGGGGATCTTTTTTTTTGTGCCAATGTGACGCAGGGGGAGCAACCCCGTAGGCAAGGGTCACTCCCCGGGGGGTTGGGGGAGCAAATTTATTTTAGGCCATTTCTGCCCCCCCTGGGGCCGGCTGAGCTAGAGGCCAAAATCCACAGGTAGGCACTTTGCAAAAAACACCTCTGTTTTCTGTGAAAAAATGTGATGTGTCCACGTTCTGTTTTGAGCCATTTCCTTTCATGGGCGCTAGGCCTACCCACACAAGTGAGGTACCATTTCTATCAGGAGACTTGGGGGAACACAGAATAGCAAAACAAGTGTTATTGCCCCTTGTCTTTCTCTACATTTTTTCCTTCCAAATGTAATGCAGTGTGTAAAAAAGACGTCTATTTGAGAAATGCCCTATAATTCACATGCTAGTATGGCCCCCCTGGAATTCAGAGATGTGCAAATAACCACTGCTTCTCAACACCTTATCTTGTGGCCATTTTGGAAATACAAAGGTTTTCTTTATACCTATTTTTCACTTTTTTTTTTTTACAACTACATTTTCACTGTATTTTGGCTAATTTCTTGGTCTCCTTCAGGGGAACCCACAAAGTCTGGGTACCTCTATAATCCCTAAGATGTTGGAAAAAAAGGACGCAAATTTGGCAAGGGTAGCTTATGTGAACAAAAAGTTATGAGGGCCTAAGCGCAAACTGCCTCAAATAGCCAAAAAAAGGCTCGGCACAGGAGGGGGAAAAGGCCTGGCAGCGAAGGGGTTAACAGATACAGCCTGCACCAAAGATATTAAGACTTTCTAGAGGGCTATGTACCGTTTGTGCACCATAGGTCAGGGTGGCACTTCTATTGACTGCCATATAAATGGGGCAGACTGGGTGTCACATTTTGGGAAAATGTGTGCAGCTGAAGACCATGACGGGGGGAGTTTATCCGTAGGAACTTTTCCATCCTTCCCACGAGTCTCCCTGCAGGAAGTTACAGTGGCCATTCAGGAGCATTTGGAGGGTAAGGCACCCGGACCTGACGGTGTCCCAGTTGATTTAATTGAATGTGACACGACTAGTTGGACACTTTTGTTGATAAATGTCTACAATAGCCCATCTCCCTCATTAAGTCCTGATTTGTGGGCATTCTCGACTATTGTTCCAATTTTTAAAAAAGGGAATCATGCAGAACCTAATTCAGTCCTAATAGCACACACTACAAAAGCTCCAAAAGGTTTACTCAATTTAGTCCACTCATTTATGGCAATTCTTGGTTTGATGAATATTTTTTCAAATCCTTTATTATGACTTGTGGGGCAAAATGAGCTAGGTTGTCATCCATTTGGTCCACTCAATTGTGCAATTTATGGCAAATTTTGGTTTGATGACTAATTTTTCCAAATCTTTTATTATGAGTTGTGGGGCAAAACGAGCTAGGTTGTCATTAATTAGGGGGTGTTAAAATATTTTATCCAGCACCAGCAATTTTCTCTGTTTTGGGGCTATCTTCAGCTTTACTGGTACGTGGTCCCCCCATATTGTACAGAATAAAGTTTTCCAGGGCTGTGGCCTCCCACCTTAGTTTACCGACCCCAAAGGGTGGGATGAAACTTGTGCCATGGTTGCACATATATTCCAACCAGTTCATACCTATTGCGATGTATGGGGCAGGAATTTGGGCTATAGGTAAACCCCTAACCCTACAAAGGGGAAAAAAATCTTTTTTGAGAACAGTATTATCTGCCCCGGTGTCAACACCCCACCTTGTTTGCCAGAAGGAATTAGGCATAATATATTTGAGCGATTATTCACACCCCACCTCTGCTGTGGCTGTGTATTTTGCACACGGAAGAGCCATTTCTAACAAGAAGCATAATATCTGATTGTTTGGCCTGTGGCAAGGGCCTTTCCATACCCTTGTTGGCTGTTGCAAAAAGATCCCTGGAAGAGGCTGGTTTTACTGATGCTTTTTTTCTGTTATGTCATCTGGTTCTTCCCCTGGTAGAAAGCAAGCCTAAGTTCTTTTCTTGGAGGATGCACTACTACAGAGAATGAGGGTAGAGGGACAGAAAGCGACTGTTGCAAGTAACTTGCAACTCACTTCCGAAGCCACCCCCTGCGAAATTATCTATGGAATACTACAGGAGTTGGGACCATGTTTTGCTATTCTGCTTTAGGGTGGGCATAATGCAATATTTTCTATGCTTTCTGTTGGGTTTTTCAGTCCAAGCTTGATTCCAGGTTATGTCAATATATTAATTCTTCCAAGCAATCCATGATTCATTTTCTTTTTTTTGTGGATACTATAAGTTTTATGAAAGAATTGTTTTAGCCCCATTTATGAAACTTTTACATATTGTGTCCAGGACTATCACTTACTGTTGGAACTAGTGGACAATTAAATTTTCATTGTGAAAGTTTGTTCCTGTAAGCAGCTCTAGAAACACCATGCACTTTGAATAATTTAAGCATCCACTTAGGTAGATTGCCTGTGCTGTTGAGTTTCAGTGTTGTAACTGCAGTCTGATTTTTCTTTCATGTCAGCTGTTCTCAATTGTATGTTTTGTTTCGAATGATTTGATGCCAATGTGTGATTTTTCAAAAGTAGTTTTTATATTTTTATTCCTTCTATTTTTATGATGAGTTGTACAATTGATTGATATTGAGTATTTATTGTATTCTTTTATGGATGTGTGCCAGCCAAATAAAGCTGCTTTGTCTGTTGTCTGTCTGTGACACCTGCAACTTCAGGAAAATATGCAAAAAGCAAACTTCACATTGAAAATTGAACACACATAAAAAATTCAGCCCTTCACTCTGGCCAAGCTAAACTAGCATGAATACATTTCAGTTTAACTGATTTTCCACAGGTTCCTCTTGTCCAATGTAAAATGATTATGAAATAGCATTTCTAAAATACTACAGCATAAGCATTCTTGTGATGCGATGAATACATGTACTTTATATGAAAAAAATATATTTATTGTGCACTTTGCTTGTATGCATTTCAGTGCACCACGTTTAAATGAAAACCATTTCACGTCACATGAAAGGAAAATAACCACTCCTTTATTTCACGTTTATGAAATATAGCAGCACAACCGAGTTATGCTCTCTCACTTTCTTGAAAGCAGTGTATAGGGTTGTTGTACAGAAGGCAGTAAAACACTGTTCTAGATTTTTAAAGCAGCACCAAGGAAGAATTATGTGGGAGTGTTTTTTTTTTGTATTGGTACTGTTGGCATTTCTGAGTACCCTAAAATGTATTTTTTGTCTTGAATATCAGTACAATGTAAGTTAGCAAGTTATTGTGTAGGCTTTGTTTGTGATGTATGCAACCCTAAGAATACATTACCCATCCATTGAAAGCCAGTTTGAAGATGTTATAGCTTAAGAGGTGTGGACTGTCTGTTTAGCATTCAACGTGATTTTTTCTGCAGTTTCATCACAAAGAGCTACGCTTAGTAAGCTTCATTATAGTTGGACATTACTATGTTAATATCAGCATGCTTAATTATGGAAGCATGCTTACTGTAGTAACATAAAACCATGACTTGTGCTCTGTGCAGAGATGTCACATTGGAAAGCATCCTTATTATAGGGACAGCACACAAAGAGCAAACTCGTGCTCAGTCGCCTCATTGGTGTAGTGTTCCGTGACGGTCTAGTTGTTGGGAGACTGGTCACAGAGCACTAACCTGGGGGCACAGAAGAGGTTGCGGGGGAAGTGTGAAGTGATAAAATAAAGCGGAGCGCTGGAGTTTTATGGTTGTTTTTACACACGGCTCCAGTGTGGTAGCACTTCAGTGTTTGGTGTAATTATTGGCATGCGCCTGGTGCGAGGTTTGAACCGTGAAATACTACACTGGCAACGAGGGTGGTCTATACCACACGCATATCACTCCGCTGGTGTTTGGGCCCCCCATGGTGTAGCTGTGAGGCAGCTGAACAGCCAGGAAGAGACAAACAGCAGGCTAAGCTCCTCCAAAGTGTGACACGACGTCACCGTATCCAGAAGGAAGAATCAAAGTATATCTTGGACTCCTACAAACCGAACAAGGATACTGCGCCCACAGGAAACGCGAAAAAGTCATGACAGAGCACCGCATGAACGCAGAAGGGGTGCACCGTGACACAGCAGACTAGGAGAGGTGAGCCAGAGCCAACGAGCACGGATAACACTATCATTATGGCAGATGAACCAGCGCCGGCCACCCATCAACTGCCACAGCACACAATGACAGGCGCGCTCCCGCCTTTTAGTGAGGTTGCCGATCCCGCCACAGCGTCACCCAGGTGGAAGGTATGGGTCGGATGACTGGAGAACTACTTTGTGGCCACCCGCAAGAAGGACAGCGAAGTCAAGCGGTCGTTGCTCCTCCATTTCGTGGGTGATGAAATATACAAATTGTTCAGACTCCTACCAAACACAGGTACCCATGATGACTATGATGCGGCGGTGAGAGCTTTGAATGCACACTTCGATCCACAGCTGAACCCGGATTTTGAACGGTTCAAGCTACGACAGGCAAGACAGAGAGAAGGAGAGTCCATTGACCAATTTTATGTTTGCCTCCGGGAACCAGAAAGTACATGCACCAACGACGACCAACAGAAAGAGGTACGGGCGCAAATTATACAAGGTTGTGGAAACAAGACACTGAGAGGACTAATACTGAGACAACCAAACATCACGCTAGATGAAATATTAATTATGGCGCGATCCCATGATCTATCGGCGGCTAGAGCAGCTGAAATGGAAGTGGCAATTTCCCACACGCCAGAGAAGACCCCGGTGATTAAAACAGAACGTGCCGACGCGATCCAGTCATCACAAATGAGGAGAAAGTCTAGAGTATATGCTCCCGCCAAGTCAGGGGGGAGATGTGAATACTGTGGGAGAGATGAACACAACCCAAGAGACTGTCCGACACAAGGGAGAACATGTTCCAACTGTGGAAAACTGAATCACTTTGCAGCCGTTTGTAAAGGAGGAGTGAGAGGAAGAGGAGCAAGTGGGACGCGCCCACCTACCAGAGCGGTAAAACAGTTATCACTAGATGACCATACGACACGGGGAGCAAGTGACACATCGTTGCATCGTACCTTAGAGGGCTCCTCCCCAGGAGAAGATGATGAGGAAGAAGTATTTCTCATATCATTTACCAATGACCTAAAGAGGCTCCGGCGACCTCAGCCCACCTGTGTGATTGACATAGCAGGGTCCCATGTCAAGGCCCTCATAGACACTGGAGCCTCAGTTAATGTGATGGAAATACAACAGTATCGCCGCCTCCAGCCCCGCCCACCATTGACCCCCTCACACACCAAAATATTTACCTACGGAAGTCGCACGCCCCTACCGCTGAAGGGACGCATAGCAGTGACAGTGCAGGCGGAGGGAAAAATGATACACACAATGGTCCACGTGGTCGACAGGGAGGCAGACACTCTGCTTGGCAGTCAAGCGGCTAAGGAGCTAGGTCTGGTGATGTTTGCAAAAAGCATACGATCTTGTCAAATTGATGAGCTGATAAGAGAATTCCCAGAACTGTTCACAGGCCTTGGCTGCCTCAAAGCTCACCCGATCAAGCTACACATTGACAAGGCCGTGAAGCCGGTTGCATTACGACACCGGCGAATACCGTTTCACTTAAGGCCACTAGTAGAGCGAGAGCTGGCTAGCCTCGAAGAACAAGGAGTCATCGAAAGAGTATCTAGACCCACTCCCTGGGTATCACCCATGGTGATCGTGGAAAAGCCGAAGCAACCAGGAAAAATCCCCCTCTGCATCGACATGAGGTTGCCCAACCAGGCCATCAAGCGAGAAAGGCATATTACCCCAACCATAGATGACATCATAGCTGATTTAAATGGATCCAAGTGGTTCTCCAAACTAGACCTAAACGCGGGATACCACCAACTCAGACTGGCGGAGGAAAGTAGGTATATCACCACGTTCTCAACACACCTTGGCTTGAGAAGATACAAGCTCCTGAGCTTCGGTGTGTCATCGGCGGCGGAGGTCTTCCAGGACACCATTTGACAGACACTGTCAGGCTTACAAGGCGTGATGAATGTAAGCAACGACATACTAATCTACTCCACAACGGCTGAAGATCACCATCGGCAAGTTAGGGACACCCTCAAAAGATTGTCGGAACATGGACTAACCCTCCACAGAAACAAGTGTGTTTTCTTCCAGACAGAAATCGAATTTTTCGGATATCTCTTCAACCAGGAAGGCATCCAAGTAGATCCCCGCAAATCCAGCGCCATCAGAAAAGCCCCCACCCCGAAGACGGTGACTGAAGTGAGGAGTTTCTTGGGAATGGCAACATATTGCGGTAGATTCATCCCAAGGTTGGCCACGCTGTCAGAGCCGCTCAAAGCCCTCACGAAAGCAGATGCACCCTGGGAGTGGGGGAGCCGAGAAGAAGAAGCATTACAAGAACTCAAGAAGGCTCTCCTGTGTGACACTACGATGGCATACTTTGACCCAATGAGAAAGACCGAGCTGACTGTTGACGCAAGCCCGGTAGGCCTCGGCGCTGTACTGGCCCAAGAGAGTGAGCCAGGCGGGTGGGCCCCATTAGCATACGCCAGTAAGTCGTTGACGCCAACCGAGCGACAATACTCCCAGACCGAGAGGGAGGCCCTGGCGATCAAGTGGGCGTGCGGGCACTTCCACCTCTATTTCCAAGGAAGACCCTTCTGGGTGGTCACAGACCATCAACCACTTGTTCCCCTTTTCAAGGGGAGTGCACCACATCCGCCTCCACGATCGAAAGGTGGGCAATTCAGCTGCAACACTATGGCATGGAGGTAGTGTACCAACCAGGGGCCAAGAACCCAGCGGACTTCCTGTCTCAACACCTGCCGAACCAGACCCTAGCCCCTAGTCAAGATGAGGCAGACACCGAAGGGCATGTGCATGCGCTTGCCCAAGGGAGCTGCCCCAAGACAATCAACACAAAGGAGATCTCCGAAGCGATCCTTGAAAACGTGGTACTGCTGCGTATGAAGCTAGCGTTGGAAAGGGGATCATGGCGCCATTTCCTTTCAAACACAGAAAACTGGACCACGGCTGAACGAGAGCATTTGACGAAACTATGGAGAGTACGGAATGAGCTAAGCTCTATGGCAGATGGTCTTCTCCTCTGAGGGCACAGGCTAGTAATACCATGACAACTACAAGATCGCGTGATCCTGTTAGCACATGGAGGGCATCAAGGAATGACAAAAATGAAGGCGCGCATGAGGGCCAAGGTGTGGTTTACTGGACTTGAAGAGGGAGTGGACCAATGCGTGCGACAATGCCCAGCGTGCCAGTTAACAGCTAGCCCGGAGGTGCCGGCCCAGATCCTGATGGAAGAAGCATGCACGAAACCCTGGGCGCAAGTCAGCCTAGATTTTGGAAGCTTTCCAGATGGCAGGACCACCCTGGCGCTCATAGATGGGTACTCCAAGTATCCAGTCGTCGAGGTCATTGCGTCCACTGCATTCACGCAGGTGGGTCCAGCTCTTGAAAGGATTTTTGCCATGTTTGGTCTCCCGGAGGAGATCAAGACGGATAACGGACCGCCTTTCCAAGGGAGTGAGTTTCATGACATGATGGGGCGTATGGGCGTCAGACACAGAAGAATCACGCCGCTATGGCCTCAAGCCAATGGAGAGGTTGAGCGTTTCATGCACACGCTCAATAAGGCCCTTAGAATCGCTGTGTTAGAAACCACGGACCCGGAGATCAGCCTTCACCGGTTCTTACGGGAATATAGAGGAACCCCACATTGCACAACTGGCCAGACTCTGTGGTCCCTGATGCTTGCCGGAACGAGACGAGACACCATCCCCACTGCACCCAGGTGGGAACCCATCCCCTATCACCCGAAGCAGACACAAGCCAAGAGGAGAGAAGTCAATGACAAGGCGAGCAGAACAAGGCGGGCCAGGGTAAGAGACATTCACATCGGTGACCAGGTGATTGTCAAGGATCGCAAACCTGGATGGAAATTCCGCACACCCTATGAACCTGGAGTATGGACAGTGACTGGGGTGTCTGGGACCATGGTGACAGCAGAGAAAGGGTGTGAACGGGTGACACGGAACATTTCATGGTTCAAGAAAGCAACGTTTGTGGAAAATTCCGGAGATCAAGAAGCAGAGGATCAATTCTCGGACTGGCCGACCACCGAGAGTCCTGCACAAGAGCGTGAGGGTGAACTGCCATTGGTGGCCGGACCAGTCGGTGGGAGACAACCGGTGGGTGCCGCCCCAGCAACCCAGTGCAGGGAGCCCAGATCCCCGATGGGGAGGTACAGTTTAAGACCCAATCCGCCACCCAGCCAAAAACTAAAAGACTTTGTATGCATGGTAACTTTTGATCCAGTTGGGGAGGGATGTAGTGTTCCGTGACGGTCTAGTTGTTGGGAGACTGGTCACGGAACACTAACCCGGGGGCACAGAAGAGGTTCCGGGGGAAGTGTGAAGGGATAAAATAAAGCGGAGCGCTGGAGTTTTATGGTTGTTTTTACCCGCGGGTCCAGTGTGGTAGCACTTCAGTGTTTGGTGTAATTATTGGCATGCGCCTGGCGCGAGGATTGAACTGTGAAATACTACAATTGGAAGATGCGCTCTTTCCAGTGACATTAAACCTGGATCAGCATCGCAAAGCAAGTAGCCCATTATGCAATGTTGTAACACATAGGGAGAGATTTACTAATTTCTGGTTCAATGTTACTCTAGGAGGCAAAGGCATGACAGTGTGACATCTAATAAGATATGGCACTGCAGCTCTCTTCCCTGGGGCTGGCCCTGTTTCAGGATGTCTGGGGTCTGGCACACACCTTTTCACCATTGCGCTAATGTGGCTGTGTTCTCTATCAAAGTACCCTTCCAGTGCTATGCTTAGACAGAACTAAAAACTTTTCTCGCATTGCATATGCTGTACAGTGCAGCACACATACCATGTGGGAAAAGTTAGGAGAAATTAAAATATTTATCCTTGTTAGCGCCTGCCTCAAGGAGGCGTTATTTTTTGGCAGAAGTCCTGTTTACGATTGTTAATAGAAAGGGCTTTTTGTCAAAATTTGTGGGCGGTAGCTTGAGAACAACCACATACCATGTATTGGATGCCCCAGCGCAAAGTAATGCCTAAGTAGCACAAATTACAGTTTGTGTTACTTTTAGAGTTATTTTGAACACAAAAATATGGTTTGCCCTGGAACGTAAATACTTTAGCAACAACTTGCAACAGTTTGTGTCCTATTTTGTTACTTTTAACTGGTGAAAAGTGTTGATAAATCTGCCCCTATGAGTCGCCTTTGCTGTGCTGATATCCTGTGTGTTGGTTCCCTTCCTGAAATACCATGTCACTGGGACCCTTTGTTAATGCAGTAAAATCTCTTTGGGAGAAGCCGTTACTTCATAGTCAATGCAATGAGAGTAATTTACTCCATTGGCATCATGCTGCGATTTGTCCTTACCTCCAGCACCTAATTAATTTCTCCCCTTTGACTCCAAATACCCTGAGAGCTCAGCAAGACAAAACCCTACAGTACAGAGGAAGATGAAATAACATCCCTACTGCTCCGTACCTCATGCATGACGTAGCCATTAGGACTCCCTGAGTAAGAGTGTATGCTATTTCTTGTGTATCTCAACCAACACGGCTGTTTGGAAACATCTGCTCCTGGAAGAGAGGCCTCAATGGATTTCCCCTTTTGGAGCTGCATATTTCACTCACAGCATGTGTTTCTATAAATATGCTTGGCATACTGTGAACACATCTGTGTTCATTTATAAAGAAATATGTTGACACCCAAGTCCTGGACTAGAGAAACACCAAGAACATTATTACAAACAGTGCCCCGGTGGCACAATGGCCAAGCGCAGCTGTTTTCTGTGCCTCCAGGGCACTGTTATAATACTGAAGAAGGGACAGGTGTTGGTGCACCTTCTTCTGTAATACAGGCAATGCTGGTGCACATACAACACCGGTGGTGTATTCGAGGGACATTCCCTCATCATGATGACGAGGAAACACTTTTCCTCTGTGCTGGACCCTATCAAGGAGACAGACACAGAGATAAAGAGTTCCTTCGGGGACACACTCACTGTGCAACACAAAAAGGTGGTAGACAGTCAGTCCTCCCCCGGAGTGCAACATTTGCAAGGGAGGGAAGTGGGGTCCCTTGGGCCTCTAGACATCTTGCTGCAGGCAAGTGCAGTCAAACTCTACAAACTGCACAAGGATAGAAGGAGTGGCACATTCAAATAGCTGCTCTGTATTTCAATATTGCACTGCCATCAGGGCACCACAAATCCATGGTTACCCTATGGCCAGAGCATTATTTGTAAAAAGGCACACTATTTAAAGATGCAACTTTGCGCAAACATGGACAGTGCACCCAATAGTTAATATGGGCACAGGTGGCTATATGTGTTAGTCTTTAACTGTGCAAACATAGCTTTAAAGCAATGGAGTGCTAGAAATTAAGTTGGTGGTTTGGGAAATGGTACAAGACCATGTCCATTAAGTGAAGAATTTTAAAGTACATACTTCCATTTTCATAATTTAAAGGCGTGGCGTTATTAAGCGATCAGAATCACACAGTTTCCCATCAAGTCATAATTACAATCTGGCTCCCAAGTTCCAAAGTTAGCAATTTACCCAATCGTCCACATATAGTTACCTTAAGGGATAGCTAGTGTTATATTAACTTTACATATTCTTTGTGACAACTCATGCTGGGGTTTGCTTGATTGTGACCACACTCCTATAATTCACAACACCGGATTCAACATTCCAAATGCTATCCTGTACTACAGTGAACTACACCTTATTTGGTGTCCTTCATTCTGCACATGGGGTGTCAAGAGGAACCAAAGGTTAGACTCGTTTATGAATACAACTGTTCCAAAGATATTTGTTGCCCCCCTCAAGCAGCAGATGTTTCCACTTCAACCCTTTCACTCTTCTTAGACAGTCTCTCACATGGTGGCAGACACAAAATCCTATCAACTTTATTAAAAGTAATATGAGCATAAGGGCCAGGCAACCACAATAGGAGAAGGCATAAGACCCCATCATCAGCTGTGAACCTATAGGGAAATGTATTGATTACATAGTGACAGCATGAAAGTTTGACTGCAGGCACGGTGTGGTTATAGGGCAGGGCCAGTTTATGTCTTCACAGTGTACTGTCCGGCCATCCTTGGTAAGTCCTTAACATGCCACCAGGATTTCTGATGCTCAATCAGCCTTTTATTCATCTCACTGTTATACCCTCCTTGTCATTTCGAGCTCCCTCCTTCTCATTGCCCCTCCATGCCTCTCATGTTGTTACATCTCAGCCAGCTGCCTGCCCCTTGAAGTTGGCTACTCAAAAACATTGGTTAGTCTGGTAAGAAGCAATCTTTTTTGATATTCACAATTCTTCTTTCTGAGTTTTTATTTTTTTCCATCCATTTCTTCTCTCTTGACCGCCCCCAACTCCCATCATTACTAGTCACCCTGCAGTCAGAAGCATCCTTATTGTGGTAACTTCAAAGTTCACAGAATTAACCAGTGTAATACTGGCAGAGGGAAATCACACTGCAGACTGCCGTTTATGTAGTGAATCTCCACTGGGAGTCGCCCCTACGGTGATCTCCTACGTGTTACAATCACTGCAAAGACATCACACTGGATGCAGACCTTACTAATGCAACAAAACAGCAGGCGTAGTGCTTCCTGCAATGACATTTTTCTGGAAGCTGTCCTCGCTGCAGTGGTACTAAAGTAAATAGGTAAAAATGATGTGTCAAATTCTTGACTTGATCTAGTCAATGGCAATTACTCATGGTACCACATTCGGGCACTTATTTTTCGATTGTTGATGAATTAACAGGGAAATGTACTGAGGCAAATTGTCTAGTACATGCAGACCATGGAGCGGAAGTTAGCAATTCAGTATGCAATTCCCTATTTTCAAGCAGAAACTTGGTATATGAGGTATCTATCACACCTCCTAAATATTGCTCCATTGGGTATGAGGTTTTACTGGGTGCAGAAAAAGCCTATCCCTTTACCATCCCTCTTGTAATCAAGGCCTCAGCTTGAGTTTTCCAGATAATTCCATGCCAATAAAAAAGTCAAGTTCTAATTTGTTTACCAAGTCTGTGAATTTTGTAAATTAAAGTTCTGGTTCACTGGTGTATTAAATTAATCTCAGACACTTGAAAACAAAACATTGTAAAATTAAAGCCCAGTATTGGAGCATTGCAAATATTTTGTAATGGAGTAATCTGAAAAGCTTTAGAAAGTGCTGACTCTACTGCGGCAACATCATAGCGAAGGTTGCCCTTAACCCCTTTGCTGCCAGGCCTTTTCCCTCGCAGGTGACAGACTATTTGGGGCAGTTCGCGCTTAGACCCTCATAACTTTTTGTCCACATAAGCTACCCATGCCAAATTTGTTTCCCTTTTTTCCAACATCCTAGTGATTCCAGAGGCACCCAGAGTTTGTGAGTTCCCCTGAGGAGACCTAGAAATTAGCCAAAATACAGTGAAAAGTTTGTTTTTTTCAAACAAATGGGAAAAAAGGGCTGCAGAAGAAGGTTTGTGTTTTTTTCTCCTGGAAATGGCATCAACAAAGGGTTTGTGGAACTACAATCACCATTTTCCAAGCTTTTAGGAACAGGCAGACTTGAATCAGAAAACCCCATTTTTCAACACAATTTTGGCATTTTACTGGGACACACCCCATTTTTACTATTTTTTGCGCTTCTAGCCTCCTTCAGTTTAGTGACAGAAATCGTTGTGAAACCAATGCTGGATACTCGACAGCTAAACATTTCTGAAAAGTAGACAAAATTATGAATCCAGAAAGGGGTCATTTGTGTAGATCCTACAAGGTTTGCCTACAGAAAATTAAAAACAAATATTGAAATTGAGGTGAAAAAAAGCCATTTTTCCCCATGTTTTACTCTGTAACTTTTTCCTGCAATGTCAGATTTTCAAAAGTAATTACTGTTACGTCTGCTGGACTCTTCTGGTTGTCGGGATATATATAGGGCTTGTAGGTTCATCAAGAACCCTAGGTACCCAGAGCCAATAAAGGAGCTGCATTTTGCAATGAGTTTTCATAGTATACAAGGTATACAGCAATTCATTTGGTGAAATATAAAGAGAGAAAAATAGGTATCAACGAAACCTTTGTATTTCCAAAATGTAACACAAGATAAGGTGTTGAGAAGCAGTGGTCATTTGCACATCTCTGAATTCCGGGGTGCCCATAGTAGCATGTGAATTACAGGGCATTTCTCAAATAGACGTCTTTTTTACGCACTGTCTTACATTTGGAAGGAAAAAATGTAGAGAAAGACAAGGGGCAATAACACTTATTCAGCTATTCTGTGTTCCCCAAATCTCCCGATAAAAATGGTACCTCACTTGCGTGGGTAGTCCTAATGCCTGGGACAGGAAACTCAACATAGACATATCACATTTTAACATTGAAATTTGATGTGTTTTTTGGAAAGTGCCTAGCAGTGAATTTTGGCCTCTAGCTCAGCCGACAGCTAGGGAAACCTACAAAACCTGTGCATAGGGGAATACAGGATAGGGTGACTTGTTGGGCACTCACCAGGTTCTGTTACCAGAATCTTTTGCAAACCTTAACATTTGGCAAAAAAAACACTTTTGCCTCACATTTCGGTGATAGAAAGTTCGGGAATCTGAGAGGAGCCAAAAATGTCCTTCAACCCAGCATTCCCCCCAGTCTCCCGATAAAAATGGTACCTCACTTGTGTGGGTAGGCCTAGTGCCCGCGAAAGAAAATGCCCCAGGATACAACAATGACACATCAAATTTTTACATGGACAACTGACGTGTTTTTTGGAAAGTGCCTAGCAGTGGTTTTTGTCCTCTAGCTCAGCCTGCACCTAGGGAAACCTACCAAGCCTGTGCATTTTTTAAAACTAGACACCCTAGGGGAATCCAGGATGGGGTGACTTGTGGGGGTCTCACTAGGTTCTGTTACCCTGAATCCTTTGCAAACCTCAAAATTTGGCAAAACAAAACACTTTTTCCTCATATTTTGGTGATAGAAAGCTCTAGAGTCTGAGAGGAGCCACAAATTTCCTTCTACCTAGCATTCCCCCAAGTCTTCCCATAAAAATGGTACTTCACTTGTGTGGGTAGGCCTAGTGCCCGCAACAGAAAATGCCCCACAACACTATGTGGACACATCAAAAATGCCTGTTTTTTCACGGGGCACTTGCGTTTTTGGTCCAGGGCTCAGCAGCCATATAGGGAAACTTACCAAACCCAAACATTTCTGAAAAATAGACACCTGAGGGAGTCCAGGGAGGTCGACTTGCGTGGACCCCCAGTGTTTTCTTACCCACAAAAATCCTCAGCAAACCTCAAATTTTGCTAAAAATTAAATTTTTCCCACATTTCTGTGTGGGATCACTGTACCGGCATAAATTTCCTACCACCCAGCGTTCCCCTCCCGGTAAAAATGATACCTCACTTGTGTAGGTGGGCCAAGTGCCTGTGACAGGGAAGAGCTAAAAACACGTCGCAATTGAGGGAGAGCCAAAGCGGGTCCAGAAAAGGACAGTTTGAAAAAAAATAAACTTTTAGGCTGACAAACGGGGCAGAATTTTTATCAGTATAGATGCGACAATGCTGGGTAGAAGGAATTTTGTGGATTCCTGAAGATTCCGGAAGGTTCCATCACAAAAATCCTGGGAAAATGTACGATTTCCAGCAAAGTTAGAGGTTTGCAGGACATTGTGGGTAAGAAAATGGTGTGGGTGCATGTGAAGCACACAACTCTGGACTCACCCAGATGATTAGTTTTCAGATGTGTCTAGGTCTCGTAGATTTTTCTAAATAGCAGCATCCCAAAGTCCAAAAAGTGCATCTCTCACCATTCCAAGTGGGACAATTTTGAAAATTAGACAAGCTCTCATGGACCAAATGTAAAACCAAAACCCAAAATAATCAAATGTCCTGTTGCTTGCCATGGGATGAGATGTTTTAGTGTGCGGGGGGAGAGATAAAAGACTGTTACTCCCTTCAGTTGGGGTGAGCCATAATCATGTCCATACTTGTTGGTAGCCACCACCCCACTATTTTTTTTTTATTAATTCCCTGGCATATAGTAGGCTTTCTGCCATCCTTGAGGAGTGGATAGGGGGCAATTGCCCTATCTGCCCACCGGTGGGCAAAACAACTTTGTCCCCATTTATTTGGGGTGGGGGTATGGCCATACCCCCACCCTCTTTTTTTTAACAAAATTCTTCCCTGGTCCCAAGATGCAATAGCAATGGCCAACAGTAATGTGTCTCCACGGGGAGCGACCCTTGCCCAAGGGGCTCTCCCCTAACAAAACACTCACACCAATCCCTGGTGCCTAAGTGGTTTCTGCCCCCCCCCCCCGGGGGCAGAAATGGCCTAAAACAACTTTGCCCCCCTGGGGAGTGACCTTTGCCTAAGGGGTCGCTCCCCTTGGGGGAAATTCACACGCAAAAAAAACCCTGGTGCCTAGTGGTTTCTGCCCGCTTGGAGGCAGATCGGCCTAATAAAAATAGGATGATCTGCCCCCAAGGGGGGCAGAAATGGCCTAAAATAAATTTGCCCCCCCCAGGGGAGCGACCTTTGCCAAAAGGGTCACTCCTCTTGCATGAAATTGTCACAACAAAATAAAAATCCCTGATGTCAAGTGGTTTATGCCACCCTTAGGGCAGATTGGCTTTACAAAAATAGTCCAATCTACCCCCAAGGGGGGCAGAAATGGCATAAAATAAAATTGCCCCCAAGGGGAGCGATGCAAATCCCTGGTGCCTAGTCATTTCTGCCCTCTTTGGGGGCAGGTTGGCCTAATTAAAATAGGCCGATCTGCCACCGAGGGGGGCAGAAATGACCCAAAGATAATTTGCTTCCCAGGGGAGCGACTCTTGCCTAAGAGGTCGCTCCCCCACGTGTAAAAAACAAAACAAAAAAAAATTATCCCTGGTGTCTAGAAGTTTCTGTCCCCTCTGGGGGAGATGGGCCTAATTACAATAGACCGATCTGCCCTGGGGGGGCAGAAATGACCTTGGAATATTTTACCCCCCTGGGAGTGACCCTTGCCCAAGGGGTCGCTCCCCTCATATCAATAATATAAAAAAGAAATCCCTCATGTCTAGTGGGTTCTGTCCCCCCTAGAGGCAGATCGGCCTAATTAAAATAGGTTGATCAGGCCCGGGGGGGACAGAAAAGGTCTAATAATTGATTTCCCTCCTGGGGAGCGGCCCTTGCCTAATGCGCCGCTTCCCTTATAAGTAAACAAAGTATATAAAAAAAAAAACATCCCTAGTGTCTAGTGGGTTCTGCCCCCCCCCGGGGGTAGATCGGCCTAATTAAAGTAGGCTGATCTGCCCCCGGGGGGGAGAAAAGGCCTTCTAAAAAGGCTCCCCTTGGGAAGCGGCCCTTGCCCAAGCGGCCGCTCCACTCATGCCAATTTCACGAAAACAATAAACTCCCTGATGTCTATTGGCCATTTCTGCTACCAGATCACTTCACAATCCGGCAGCAGACATGCTCAGAGAGATATAAAAGGAAAGATAACGTCTTTCCTTTCCTTTGTTGTCTCTCCCGCCCCCAGCATGTGATCGGAAGAAAAATGCTTTTGCATTTCTCTTCCGATCTGTGCTGGAAGCTGAGCTTCCAGCATGGTGAGGGCAGACTATGATGAGGTCAGTGCGTAGTGGGGGGTTGGTAGGGTGCGGGGTGGAAGAGGAAGCGATTCCCCTTCCATCAGTGCCCTGGGGGGGCGAGGCTCATGGGGAGCCAGGTCAAGTACCTAACGTTTACGTACTTGCCACGTACTTGGCACCTCCGCGCCGTTACGTCCTTGGCTGTCAAGGGGTTAATATAGGGACAACACACTGGCACCAGGTTGTTCAATGACATCAAAAGCGGTGCTGCACCAAGTGTGCCCCCCTAACACCGCATCATGGCGGTAATTAGGGGAACTAGCGTCACAATTTTTGATGCTAGTTCGGAGCCTTGAAGGATTAGCATAAAAAATGTTGACGTTAATCCTGCAAGGCCCATTTAGGCCCATTGTAAACAATGGTGTGCCACCTTTTAACGCCTGCTCTGAGCAGGCATTAAAAGGTCCAAAAAAAACTAGGCAAAGAAACCTCTTAGATTTCTTTGCGCCATTTTTTGGGGCATAAAACCTCAGGGATTCAATCACACTTAGGAACTAGGGAAAGGATCATTCCTCATAACCCTAGTGCATGGCTGTCATCAATAATTAAAATGAGAGAATATGCAAATTAGCACTTTATATAGTGCTCACAACACTAAAAAATAAAATAGAAAAAAGGTATTAGTATGAAAAATATAAAGTGAACATTTTACAAGAGCAACACAAGAAGGGACACTGTTTGAATTTTAATCAGCTACTCGTAATTCCTATCATTGGAGTTTCCAACAAATTGGCGCAAGGCAGCTCTGCAAGTATGTTTGCGGTGCTGCCCTACGGCAATTTGAAAGGGCAGAAATGATAAAGATACAGGGCCAAAGCAGGCACTGTGTTGCATGCAGAATTGTTTTTATGCAGAAGGTGGCACTTTCCTGTACAAAAACAATCCATATAGGTGTTTTCCTGTTTCTATGGGTGCTGCAAAATGCAGCACAAATAGAAAGAGGAAAAATTAACTTTATTTCTCCTCATTGTGCCTGTCCTGGGGAGGTGTAAGAATGTGATGTATTCCCAAGTTTACATTGCCTTGTATATTTCAAAACTCATGGGTGTTGCATGGGAAAACCCACCACAAGCCCCATGTTACGCCCCCCTGATGCAGAGTAAGGCAATGTAGCAACTTTCACTGCGTTACCTTGCATCATCCTAAATAGCTGTGAAAAGCCACAAAAAGCTGCTATGTGTGGCCTTGTATAGATGGGTCTGTGCTATCCTCTGCCGGAGCATCAAAAATAGTGACACACTGGTGGCACCAGGGACTTGTAAGTATGCTCCCCCAATCCCGAACAATCCCAAAATTTGTTACTGTTTGTGCTGTTAACACTAAATCCTGCGTCTCTCCCTGCCTATCCAGTGACGGGTGGTGTTGCTGTCTTATATTTAATGCCACCACAGTGTTCATAACTACCAAAAGTGAGCTGCACCTAAGGGTCCTACTACAGTCTGGAATTATTCTCAGTAATTATGTGTGGAACTTTCTTAATGGTGCAAATTTTCCAATTAAATAAAAACTCTAAACATTTCCACATACTGTGCTGCTTTTACTGTGCAGATTCAATAACAAGACTGTGTCTGTCATCATATGAGGGATCTCCTCACCAACTGACCTATCACAAGACTATTACTTCATTTTAAGGTTGATCAAAACTGAGATGACCCTCACTACTGTTGGTGGGTCACTCTGGTGTTGAATGCTATAAACCTTACAACCCAATACTTCTTATGTATCATCAATGCCCAGATTCTCACAGGTTTACAGTCTGTTGAGAGTTGATTTTTTAACGCTAAACTGACGCTTTTTTTATCATTCACACACCAACAAAATAGGTATTTGCAATGGCTTGAGTGGCAAAGTAATGCAAAGGAGCATGGAATGGTGCTTTGCGTTACTTTACATCAAGGGGGCGTATCATGGGCCAAACTGTGGTGGTGGGTGAGCAAAAAAACGATGGATTAAACCCAGAACTTTGTGACTGGGGGTGAATGTTTGCATTGTTCAGCATTCTGCCTAACATCTGTTCTTTTTGCATTTGTTGACCTAAGTGGGAAAGGTATGCCCAAACGTGAGTCCCGTGCTCACTGCGCCAGTAGATTCAAGCTAGCCTGGCTGATGAAGGATGATGCCCCGAAACTGGTCCTAGGACGCTTGTTTCTGGCCCAGGGAGGACCTGCCTTGGCAGTTCGGGCTGGACTGTTTCCATGGAAAACAGGGTCAAGACTGATTTGCATATGGCTAGGTCCACACTGGTGGGCATCGTGAGCAAATAACCAATGGATTAAACCCAGCTTTTTGCGCCTGGGAATGAATGTTTGCATCCTTCAGCATTCCATCCACCAGCTGTTCTTTTTGCTTTTAAAAGCAGGGCAAAATGGAGAAATGTTTTCATTTTTCCCTGCTTTTCCAACTTTGCATGTGTGCTGCATTGTACAGCACACATACAAAGTGGGAAGAGCATTTGCACTTGTGTATGCACAGTATTTTGTACAGGATGCTATCCTTCCTGTACAAAACCTATGGTAGACTCACGCACACGTCCTAGAACTATAGCGCTAAGGTGTGCTCATAGCGCATGGCAGCTGAAAGCAGTGCCGGTGCTAAAGAGAGGGGAGGAGAGTGCCATTTCTATGTGACTATGGTGCTCTCATACTCTCTCCTTGTCATGCAGCGCAGCACAGCTTCTTTCGATGCTGCACTGTGCTGGGTAGCACCTACCAGAATCTGGGCCCACAAGTGTTATTTGTTCATTAGATGCGTAAGTAAAAGGTTCTGTTTTTTGTATCCCTGGTTGTCAACGTTTGATTCTTTTTTAACTATATTTGTCTATTTATATTCCACATATGCCCTTATGAATGTATATGTTCAAAAGAATTTGGTTGCATCCACATATAGTACAGTGCATGATTCCGTTGTTAGCACTTACTTTTGTTGACTTTACTGGGCCTGGCAAAGATGTTACAAAAGGATACACGCTTCAGACTTTCCAATGTACCCTCAGGATGTTCCCTAGTAGCAACAGATCCACAGATAGAGGAGTTACTTGGCCATAGAAGTCCTGCAAATTGAAACACAAACGAGAAAATGCTTGCCTATCTCTGGACAAAGGAAAACATGGCAGAGATGGAACAGCTGCACCATCGGTCTAGGACTTTGTTGTAGAGCTTAGATATAGTACAATCACTGGGAATTAGTGTGTGTGTGTTGAGAATTAGTGTGAGTGTGTTTGTGGATAGATGCGTACATCTGCCCAACTGTTCATACACAAACAACTGTAATTATCTACTAGGGTTCCTCCAGATGGAAAATTCGGAATTGATAACCTTTTGCTTTTTGAACACTTCACTGGATTAGTTTCTAAGGAGAAGGAGTCAATGCTGAGGAGCGATGTGACACAGGATCTGTGTCAGATTCTGCCATCATTTGATTGGCATGTAATAATCTCTGCCTCAGTTCCAACAGTTTTAAAGAGGCACCAAACTGCCAATCGGCCTGGGCCAAATATCTGGCCAGATGGGGATGTAGAGAGGGCTGGTGTAAAGCAAGTACACTGCGGACATTGAACTTAATGTATGAATTAGGACTTGTTTTTATCATTCCCAACTTAGAAAGATAAGTGAACCGAGGCATCATAAGGTAATAGAATTTGTTAACTATCACATGTTGGTCATGTGCGAAATCTGGGATCAGAACTCTGGTCTTGGGTTTCCAGTAGCCCTATATACACAAAATCAATTTGATCAGTCATGCTCGAAATATTTATGCAGATCTTTCTCTTTCAATTCAGTTGTCACAAAATGTCAACAAATGATCTGTTTCATTGATGCAGACTCCAAATGAAGGTTATATGGCCTGGAGCGACAGCGCTTGGATTTCAAGCCTCTTGGATCGGGGGATCCTCCTTTCCCTCTATTAATCTGAGATCAAGTGTGGCCTAGTTGCCGGTTGACGATCCCTACTAGGCTCCTCAAGGACATTCTTTTGCGGATATGGATATTAGTGCCAGTCACCTCCGACTGAAGCACTTTGCATATGATCCCAGTGGGCCCCTGTACAAAAGGTCTATCAGCATTTTCTCAGGCATTTGTGTGAGGCGCCCTTGAGAGAGCCTTGAGCAGGGTGTTGTCATTCAAAGTATGAGTCAACTTCAGAATTAATATTTGTATTGAATGCAAGTCTCTCTGTGTGAACCTAAGCCCCCCGCCTCCCCTTCCAACACTTTGGCGCTCAGCAGCAAAGAGTTCTCACAAGTATTGATCTGGGCCGAATAAAAAGGGAAAACAATCCCTTCGGTTGAAAACGTGATTTCTCTGCGACAGGAATGTGCTGATCCTAAGATTATTACAGCTGTCTGCAAAGGGACCTTTGCGAAGCCAATGGACTAAATCGAATCACTACTGGCGCAGGAGGAAGAGAGAGGAACGCCTTCGCTGCCCGTGGAGGTCGTCAGGATGGAGCGTTCCGGAGAAGAAATTAGATCAGGCGATGCGTGCATTTGCAAGCAGCCTTTCGAGGTGAGGGCAGATTTCATACAATTCTGCTGCGCACAGTGAAAGTGCGGCAATCACTTTAAAAGAACAAATAGGTGAATGGAAACCTTTGTGCCTTTTGTGAGACCAGAGGACTCGTGGGGAAGTAGTATTGTTCTTTGGAGAAATGGCTGACTCAGCGCCGTAGTTATGGTGTTGTCCACTCTTAAATTCAACTTTTGTTACCCCCAAAGGCATGTATTGTGCTACTCTTAAGGATGATTTGTTCATTATAAAAGGCAGGAAGTTGTCAGCGACGACGTATGATCCAAAACGGCACAATGACTACATGAAGTCTGGCGAGTCAGTACGATTCCTTTCCTTTTTCAGGTTTCGCCTGCTTGCGCAAGCTTGCACGCTCTTGCGCACTGTGTTTGTAAAATCATTTGTGGATAGAAAAAAAAAAATCTTAAAAGGGGCTTAGAACCAGTCCCTTGCTTACCTGAACTTACAACTGGCTTAGTCCAACATCGCTCTTATTTAAGTACTTCTGATTGGACCACACATCGTCTACATTATCTACTTCCACTTCCTCCTCTCTCCTTTGCCATGCATGCTGTGGGACCAAGTACTCCTTCCAGTCACTGCTTACTTACTGTTGCCCAGTTTCCTTCTACTGACCACACACTTCACAAGGGACTTTTTAAAAACTTTTATAAATGCAATCTTTAGGAATGCACATGTTTGCAGTCCATCTGCTTTCGATTGCTTCCCCTGCTGGCCCTACTCTGCCTTCCTGCTGTCCACCCCTCCCCCTCTTATTTCTGCCAAACTTGTTTTTGTTGCAGTTTCATATAGCGCAAACTGGACCAACGGTATGAAAGCGCTTTACATGAACATCAGTTACATTAAAGATGGGCACATTTGCAGTTTCAAATAGTGCAAACTGGACCCAAAGGTATTGGAGCGCTTTACATGAACATCAATTTCATTACATAAAGGCATGTTAATTTACATTAGGTCATTGGTGCCTTCTAATTTGCATCGGGTACCTAGGTACTCTTTATAGTAGTAGACATTGTAGGATATGTTGCTCCCAGCTCGTACTACACACCAGAGTTTTCCATATGTTAGGCTCAAAACACCTGAGCAAGTACACGTTGAACGGTAATTATTACAAGGAGTCAGGGCATTAGATATCAGAAGTGTCACCATTGTGGAGAGGTGCGAGGGAGCCACTTAACTCCCGTTTACTACTGCATGGGGCGGTGGGTCCATTTTCCTTTGATTAGAGCACAAGGCACCTCCTCTACCTAAACCGCTAGAAGGATTTCAGCACTAAGTAAGGCCTTGTGCACAAGCGTGTTGTCCTTCTCTCAGTCTGTTGCTGGGAGTGCTTGCCAGAGAAAGCTGACCCTCTTCTCCTGGCATTGTACACCGCCACCTCACTGTACTCATCTTTGCAAGGGACACAGAAACAAATCCTACTTACCTGGTCTTCAGTTGCAGATGCTGCAGCGCCGAGAAATGCTAAGTATTACCTCAAACGAAATAGTAGATTTCGCGCCTTAGGCCAATGGATCGACACAACATTGATTTGAGGGGATGTCAAGGGTGCATGTCATAATAAACATCAATAAACATGAAATCAATAATCTAATCACTATGCAGTAACCACGCCAGTTTATTAAGAAGGAGTATACATTTACTTCCCTATATTAACAACACTAAAGTCACGGAAATGATTTTTAAACTTAAATGATAAGCATATAAAATCTTCAACAGCTGATTAGACCTCCTTATATATCTAAGTTTAATCAAAGCAAGTGAACAAATTAATTCAAGTAATATAACACAACTTATAACACCAATATTTGCAACAGTGAAATAAAATACATTTGAGCAATAGATCAAAGAACGTCAATATAAATCATGAGCATGTAAAGACAAATTCCCTCACTAGCTACTAATTAGCATTAACATGTTGGGTTTCATGTAAAATAATCTGGAAACACAAATTTAGAAAAATATACTAACTTGGGTTAGAACAACAATAATATCCTTATGCAGTAATTCATTTATGAGTTGCAGCTGGTACCTGTAAAACAAAAGACACATTTAACAATACACAATTTTATACATTACCCATAGAACAACAAGAAGATCACTTCAGCAAGGGGACACCATCAGTAGACAATCTATAAATCCCTCAAGCCTACATAACTGAGATATCACTGGAAAATCTTGTAAGATCTAGTCTGCATCAACAGCTAACCCACTGTCTCCCAAGAAGAACAAGAACAACGAACAACCCCCGAGAATAGGTGACAGAGCATTATATTAACTTTCACAAAACCCTTGATTGGGAAGACACGAGGTGTTATACATTCAGCCAATAAAACTAAAGTTAGATACCTAAAAGTTACACATTCATAATACACTGAATTCTCATTCGACAGCATTTCATTGACGTAATCATTAGCTGGACTCAATTTAGAACAATTTCTTCTTCTCTTCCGTCTCGTCTGTGGATCCATTGTTCCATCTCATCCGAATCCTAGGTTCAGGAAGAAACATCTAACATAGTTGCCATCTACTTCCACCCTCGAGGAAGAAACCACACATTAGTGACAATTTTCTAAACAATAGGACAGTCAAACTTGAGCAATGACCTAATAAATCTGACCATGTGAGGCATAACACAAAATCCCACTAGAAGTAGCTGTTTACACGTCTATAAGCTATTAATCACACTCTTTTAAGTAAGCATCGAGCAATGAAAAACAACTGCAAATTTAGCTAAAGTTAGCCTAGGCAGAAGACAAAATGAATTATGGTGGACATTTACAAAAGTCACCTGTTTTTCACATATTAGTTCATGAATGATCAGTACATTATTAATTAATAAAATCATCAGTAAAGTTTTCGCTCCTGCACAGACAACATGCAGGGCGCCCTGCGAGGTGCTCGCGCTAACAGCAGGAGACAACACAGATAACTGTGGCAGCAGGCGAGGGTCATCTCTCTGTGCAAAACACAAATCCAGGAAACGGGGGCATCTGCAGCTAGGGAGCGATCTGTAAAATTACACTTCAAATATGGATCTTTGTGGTAATGCTGCTTAATTTAGTTAGACAAGAGAGACTTCCCAAACTGATGTCTTGAGGTTCTCTCTTCAGAAGTGAGCATTAACCATTAACTGTAATGGTGTTATTAAGACTGAATAGAACATAAGGACATGACACATTACATTAAGTAGTTGGTGAATTGTAATACTAGTAATGTTGTATATTTACTTTATGTCTGTGCAACAAAGGGTACATTAGAGAAACCACACAGTAATTCGGACTGTGATTAAATGAGGCAGATCCTCTATAAGGTTAAGGAAAAGTAATGTCCTGAGGTTCTCCCTTCAGAAGTGAGGATTAACCCCTGCTAAACCCCTTCTGCTCACACGCATTTTAACTAGGTGCCAGCTGATTCCAGCATCAAAGTCGGCCACACCTTCTCCCCTGTGTCTTCCACTGTGTTGGACTTCCTTTAACTTGGCCCATCTAATACCTCTTGGTTCTTTAACGCCACAAGGTCACACAAATGGCAAAAGTGCTGTGCTAATATGTGTTTGCTAGCATAACATATCTTCTTCCAGAACTCTTTCTCCTGTCTTTTTCCTTTCTACATCTCTTCTTACTCTCCTTTCTTCACCTTCTTTGTTTCTCCTCCACACTTGCGTCCCCGCCCTTTCCTGCCCCCTTCCTCTTCTTCTCTTTTCAGAGCATCTGTGCCCTACGCCCCTCTTCCACCCAGACCATAACTCACAGCCAGAGCGGAGCCTGCTTTCCATTCTTCTGTTTTCCTTACACTTTAAAGACCCTTTTTCTTAGCGTTTCTCAGAATATGAGGAGATGTTTAGAGAATTCAAATTTCTCACCTAAGAGCTGACTCGTGTTTTTATTAAAGACTCCCTGTGTTAAATCTGACTCCACAAAATAACCGACCGGCCCCTTCTCCCGAAGCTGCTCCTCTGAAGAGATTTCCACTCTGCTTGGATGGGTTCGTCTTTACCACTGAAGAGCTTTCTAAACCCTCGCTACGTGCAAATCTGTTTTTTTTTTTTCTGTTTACAAGGCAAACCGCTGGTTGCAACTGGATTTGCGCAACCACCTATTGCCAGAGTCTACAGATGTAATTTATGGTTTCTTCCATTGCAAAAACTTTTGTGGAGAGAAAAAAATCTGACAGGAAAATTACAGTTTATGAATTGTTACTACACGGTTTCAGTTGTTGATATGCCTTAATTGGTTTACGTCTTTGTCATTTTTTTACATGTTGCAAAGCAGCTGGGCGGTTGTGGAACATGGCTTGGAAAAAAATAAAAATGCTATAACGTAGTTAAAGCTGGCCACGTAGTTAAAGCTGGCCACGTCATACACTATTTTTTTTTACTTTAATCCATGTTGCACATCAGGTCAACTACTATTCACCATGTAAAAAAATAAAAATGAAAGACAATAGATTTTGCCGAGGCGAAACCTATTGGCCAATGCTTGCCTTAAGTGGGGTGACAACATACGACTGGTCATAACTTGGTTATGGGATCTTAATGTCTGACATGTGACTGATTTTGTTCCAATCCATCTGGTCCTCCAAAAGCACCAGGCAGTACCAAATCGCTGAAAAAATATAAATATTTATTTAGAGTATCTGGCTTGCATAAATGTGAATGTTTTTATTTATATTTAAATAATCAATTTCTATCGTACTTTCAAAAAGCATTTTTATAAATAATAGGCACACAGTGCCCTAATATTGAAACATTGGTAAAGGATAGAAAATTAAACAAAAGGAAAAGCCAAAAGTACAATAAAAATAAATGAAATTACGAAGATAACAAACAAAACTATAGAAAAATGAGTATCGACCTCTATTTCAAAATGATTATAGTAGTGGAGGCAACACAATGGAAACACTTCAAAGTTCAAATACTTTCAGGCTTTGTTGTGCACCTTGTTCTATTCTCACTCTTCCCTTAGGTCAATAGTCTGCAGGATAAGGCTCCATACGTGTTTATGAAAGCTTTTTCGACTGGTATTCGGGTAGTTTGTACGTTATTACAATTTTAACAGATAAGAGAATTGAAACACTGAAAGATAACACAATTTGCCCAGGATCAGACATTTTGGTCAAGCGGAGAAGCTGTGATCATAATTAAAATCTTGTGGTCACAAAGTCACTGTTCTGCATTGCTTTCCTGCAAGAGGTGGCTAGAACGAGTACCTCACCTTCCTGACAGAGAGTAACTTTGCCATATGTGGAAAAAGTGATGGCCTGGGAAAAGCCCACGATTCTCCTCTGCTCCTGTTTAATATAGTCATAAGAATAACTAAATGTTGCTTAAAATGTGGAGAGCCCTGTTTATTTAAATGTTGGATGGGTGTTAGAAATTGGGTTTCTGGTTGTTAGAGTATGCACACTGTACAACAGGAACCACCACTCTAGTCAGGGTGAGTCAGATACATACTTTAAATTCACCTATGCTCACCCTCAGGTAGTTTGGCACAGAGCAGACAGGCTTAACTTAAGAGGCAATGTGTAAAGTATTTGTGCAACACACACACACACACACACACAGAGTAACACAATAAAAACATCCCAAAGGTTTAGAAAAATAAAGAATATTTATCTGAGTAAACCAAGAGCAAAACGACAAAAATCTAGTCAGTAGACATCGAGATTTTAATTTTCAAAGATTAAACTCAAAATAGTGCTTAGAAGTCACTAGCGATCAAAAGGTTACATGAGGTCGCAAGGAACCAGTGCAAATCCAAAGTTCATGCCGACTGTGCTGGACGGTAGGCTGGCTACAGAAATCAGCCATGTCCATCTGACTAAGAACCTTGGATGGAGCAAGATACAAGGAGTCGAGGAGGATCTGCGTAGATCCTGTGGATGGAGAAGAGCATCAGCGCTGATTTGTGTAGTCGAAGATGGCTTTGGCGTTGAACCCCTTTACAATGCAGGCGCTGCATCGATTTTGATTTGCGCTGGATGTCGGCTTCCAGCCACGGAGCCGGTCGAGACGATGTCATTAAGCATTGACTGCTTCTGCATCGGAGGGCAATGTGTCAGCTCTAATCAGCGCAAGCCCCTGAGGCATCGACGCAGCGGTGGAAAAAGCTACAGAAACTCAGGTGTGAGTCCCAGGACTGGAGGGGGTACCCCAGGCAAGGATAGGACTCACAGATGGGAGAGTCCAGCAGCACCAAGAGAGTTTTAGGCAGTCTTTGATGTCCCTTAGCCTGCAGAAGAGAAGAAGGCAAATCAGCAAGCCCTTGGAGTCACTGGGTTCAAATCAGATGGGACCAGTCCTTGTCCCCTGCAGGGCAGAGATCAACAGGCATCAGGGCAGCTCAGGAAAGCAGTGAAGCAGTTCGTCAGAACAGTCAATTCAGGCAGAGTGGCAATCCTTACAGCACAACAGTCTTTACTTCTGCAGAGTTCTTCGCAGGTCTAGTAATGCTCTGATTTTAGGGGCTCAGAGACCAAGGGGTATGTTTAGGAAAAGTGGCAGTGCATCCAATCCAGCCCCACTTTTCTTGCTTCCCTTAGCGGCCACGTAATCCTACCATGAGTGCACCATATTTAAGATACAGCACACCATGGTGGTAGTTAGGGAACTAGCATCAATAGTTTTGACCCTAGTTTGGTGCTTTTCAGTATTAGAGTAAAAAGTGTTGATGCTAATCATGCCAAGCACATTGAGACTTATTATAAATAATGGTGTGCCTCTTTGTAATGCCTGCTCTGTGCAGACATTAACAATGCAGCAAAAAATGCACAAAGAAATCTTTTTGCCATTTTTGTGGCCTTCCTGATAGGGATTGTGTGGCCTAATATGGTGCAAATGGTTACAAAGTTGCACAATGGATGCATTGCAAAACTTTGTGAATATGGTATAATGTTAGTATTTTTTGCCATGTTATCACCAGATTAGTGTAATAAAATGACACTAATTTTGCAATATTTGGCACAAGGGGCTCCAAAATCTGATCCTATACCCAAAATTACCCTTGATGGATGGGATGGCTTCAAAGGAACTCTCTGAAGTGCACAAGGACCTCTTTCAACCTCGCCCTGTCTGCCAGACTATCTTTGGGCAGGTGTTCAGTCCTTTGTGTGGTCTCTGGCTGCTACCCTTTAAATGTAAGTGTGAGTCCTTCCCATCCTTCCTAACCAGGAAGACCAATCAGTATGCAGATGAATTTAGATGTAGTTGAGTGTTCTCTGTTGTAGCTGTCTGGAGTGAATGCACATATGTAGCTGTCACCTATCCCAGCCAGACGTGTATTGGAGAGAGGCTGTCAGGCACGCAGAACGTTAAAAGCAGAGAAATGACCACATTCTAAAAGTGCATTAAAAAAATTGTAACTTTAAGTACGACTTTACTAATAAAGAGGATTTATCCTTACCATTCCAATTATATGAAACATGATGTAGCTGCTCCTTTCTGATCAGGAATAACAGTTTAAGCATACATAAAGGAATTCCATATGCTGACCTATGAGCGGAGTAGGCCTCACATTAGTGAAAAAGAACTTTGGGAGTTTTTCACTACCCGGACATGTAAAACATAAACATATATGTCCTGCCTTTTACTTACATAGCACCCTGCCCTATGGGCTACCTAGGGCCTTAGCGGTGACTTATATTTAATAAAGGGGGAGATTATTACTTGGCAAGAGCTTTTTAATGCCAAGTTAAAGTAGCTGTGAACCTTCACACACTGGCTCTGCAATGGCAGGTATGAACCATGTTTGAGGGTTACTGAAGTGGGTGGCACAATCAGTGCTGCAGTCTCACTAGTAGCATGTCATTTACATACACTGGGTATATGGCATACCACTTTATATGGTACTTCCAAGTAAATTAATTAACCCAATTGTGTATACACCAGTATTACTATGTTTAGGGGAGAAGCTCATGCACTTTAGCACTGGTCAGCAGTGGTAAAGTGTTCAGAGCCCTAAGGCCAAGAAAAATATTCAGCACAAACAGGAGATAATAGGCAAAATGTCCGGGGTAAGACCACGTTAAGGATGGCATATCTGTTAGAGGGGAACTGTATTTTCTGATGGTCCTCAAGAAAACAGACAGATATGCTTGAATTGCCTATTATGTAACTTGAAACCCCAAGATGGAACACTGTACTTCATTGGAAGTTACCAATCTATAATTTGATGCTACATATGCCTCACACCAATTCCCTTTCCAATGCACAGACAAGATTATGGAAAGCCCTATCAAATAATATCTCCCCTTCTTCAGTCTTCACTCCCTATAGATACTATAAAAATAAAATGAATGGTGTTATGCGACCCACACCTATCACAGTTATTAGTACCCTCTAAAAACATCAGGGTTCTTCCAACCACACCTTGAAATCTCCTCCCCACTCACTATTTAAACAATCCACTACCTGGCGTCTTGCCACCCTCACAGATCTACCTCAACACATGCTCTCTCACCCAATTACATTTTTAAATGAAAAATAAGTCCCTTTAACAGCTTACCTTTCACCCACCTCCACTACCCCGTGTGCCTTTCCTCCCCAGCCCCCTCTCATTATCATAGATCTCTGAATGCTGTGGGGGGGGGTGGTGTTGGGGATTGGTACCTCCGTTCTTTGTTTGCAACCATTCAATCGGCAACTGTCTGAATTCCTGCATAATGTTAATGATGCAATCATATGATATGGCGATTGATTGATGTGATATGATGAATAAAACAATTTAAAAAAATAGATCTTTGATGCCATGTCAGTTCTCCTTGGCATTCACCTGTCAGCAAAGGTCTGCAGAGACCCAAGCTCACAGAAGATACAACAGTAGGCAGAGGTAACATGTCTTTTAAGTTCTCGCATCACCCTCAGATCTGTGGAGCTCTGACAGAGGTATAAGAAGGCAAATGACACTGTAAGCCAACAATCTGCCTCTTTGTTGGCAACTCTGTAGATGCAGACAAGGTGGGAGAGCATTAGGTAAGCAAGTGCCTCCTTTGGTGATATCACAGCAGTTGAAAATCATCTCTTGTTTCTGCACTGCTGTGACATAGAAGAGAACAGCCAGATTTAGAATCCATTATTTACAATACTAGCTCTTCATGAGGGCCACACATATCAATAGATTTCTGCTGTTTCAGAGGGAAGTCCCAAATGAGCATTTAAAAACTATATAACTCATTTTTCATTCACATCTTGGCTGTAGTGGGGGTGGTGGTGTCCAGACAGCAGTTTCCTTTCCCATTGACACAAACTAGTAAAACATGAATCTCAAGGTCCTCCTTCACAAAGGTAAATTTTGACTTGTTGATTTACTTGTGTAAATCTACTACTGACCCTACAGGTGAAGCTACACTTTTTTGCTATTAACCATTTCTGGGTATAGTTCTACACGTAAGTGTACACATACATGTGTCCACCCTTTGGTGGAGCCTCCAACAACAGCATTTACAAGTGTAAAGTTACATCAGTAACTTTTCACATGTAAATGGAGGTCGCCACCAAAGTGGGGAAGCTCTCCCCATAGGAATGTCCACGAAAAAATATTAAAGTTCATGATTCTTTAAAAACTATTAAAATATTTAAATGCAAAATGTAAATATCAAATAATTTAAAACATTTATTATAAACGTAGAACTAATAAAACAATATGATACAGCACATTAACATATTAAATCACATTTCTATTATCACACGATAGGTGACCTCTTCAGTGAGGTCACACTGAAAATTGTTGCCATGTTGATTGAGGAACACAATGCAATGCATCTAGATAGATTTATCCTACATCACTTATATAGTACCCTGCGTGCCACATTACCTAATTACCCACATGAAGCAATCGAATTCCCTCCACTCTCTTTCATCATTGTGGCCCCTGATAGCACACATCTAATGCCTCAACTCTACAGTACCTCCCTTAAGTTAAGGCCCGTGGGAGCAGAGAAATCAAGATCCGCATGGGAGCACAACTTGGGGCATCCTCTGTCAGATAAACAAAGGTGCTATTGCTGCGCACAGACTAAACTTTTCTCCAACAATCGAAGACATAAACTATTACACTACAAATACCTCCCCCTCACTTATGTAACATCGCAGAGGCTCACTAAATTAGACCCCATCTAGATTGCACTCCTGTTCAAAATGTTCTCGACTTACCCCTTGATCAACGCATTGTGGGACTCAGTACATACCATCCTGACACAAATGACAGGGTACCTGCTCACTCCCAGCCCACTAGTGGCATTGTTGGACTATGTTAAGTCACTGCCTCTGCTTGTCCGACCCTTTTCTCTCACTGGCCTTACTCATTGTGAAGCAACAGATTGCACTCCATTAGGGCAGCAGTACAACCCCTACCAAGTCTGCACAGCTGAGTGATATGACTTATTGTGACACCACTAGGGAAACTTATGCGGCACTACAGCCACCATCCTCCCGACCCAAAGACATATGGCAACCACTTCAAAATTATCTCTTGACCCTCCCTCCCCAACAACCTGAAGATTCGATTGAGACTGACTCATTTCACCAGCACACTGACACCTCAGCCCATCCCCGTGCCTAGGTAGACAGTTCTCCTGAGGAGTTGCATGATTAATGCCCCTAGTTTTTACCTACCATTTTCTCTGTGTCGTGTCTATCCTCCATACTGCAGCTTACCTACTGCATTCCCATCCCACTATGCTCTAATGCCCCTTATTTACCTCTACTAGCTATCACATTCTTGACAGCACATTACCAGATGTGGACTATGGTGATGTTCCTATTATGATCTAACTCATAACTGTTACATATGTTTTTGGTATGTTCCTTTGATTTGTTATACTGCATAATTCAAAATATATATATATTTTTTACAAAATTACATTTCTATTAAAAAATTCATTTAATTAAATAAATTTTTAAATTTATAAAAATATTTCTTAAATAATATTCTTAAAAAATCCGACTCATAGTAACATTTGTATTTAATAAGTATTGCATTTTGTCAATTGTAGATTTAATTTATGTTATATTTAACAAAAAGATAATTAAGTTCTTGCCTCTATTATTTTCTACAAATATCTATAAGCAGTCATGTGTGGAGCTTGACTTAGTCGAAAGCTGTGCTGGTGTATATTTACTGTTTATTGTCACATTTAGGGCTGTAGTATCTTTAGAAGTGTAGTTTGTGAATAGCAAGGGGCTCTCTTTTATGGGTGGGTTTTTGGAGTAGCCTGTCCCTCCTTAGATCCCTTAATACTTGGCCCTAAACCCTACTATTTAGTAATTATTACCTATTTTCCAGCCAGTCACCCTTGCCCCTCCCACCTTTACTACTCAAATGCAGGCATACATGTTCCAAGTTATCCTTCACTGTCAGTGTTTAACTGACCTATCGGGCAGTGTGGCAGTCCCAGATGGCCATCTTGAAATGACCAACAAATGAACTGTTTTCTTACGTCCGTGGGTAATGACTGAACCAAGAAAACAGTCCACGCACTGGTCCGTTCAAGTTGGTCCACCAACACATGATATCCAATAAGGACAGTTCTCAACCCATTTTTCTCAGCGATAGATAAGGCACTCTACACGTTCGCTTTTTCAGTTGTTTCCACAATTCTGTTTCATTTCTTGGCATCTGCACCACATATATCAATACCATCTTAAAGAAAATTTAAATACAGCCATTCCGGTATTTTTTTAATTTATTTAAATGCATCACCAAAAAATGTAAATGTATGCAGAGGATTCAAATTTGTGTTGTAGTACGTGATCTACAAAAACTGAGGCCCAGATTTACACCCTGTTTGCGCTGAATTAACGTCATTTAATTTTACGCTAATTAAGGGCTAACTTAACTCCATATTTATATTTTGATGCTAGACTAGTCTAACGCCAAAATATTGGAGTTATAGTCATTTTTTGGATGAGTGAATCCACCTTGCGTCAATGAGATGCAGGGTAGGTGTTCACATCCAAAAAGTGACTCTAGGGCCCCAGCACCTTATTTACCCTCCTGTGCGAAAATGGTGCAAGGGAGGGAGGTGGGCCTAAATAATGCCGCTAAGCCTGCTTAGTGCCATTATTTAACGCCTGGGTCAGGGCAGGTGTTATTGGACCTGTGGACCCATTTCCATGGCCAAATACCATGGAAAGAGCCCACAGGTGCCCTCCCCAAGCCCCAGGAACACCCCATCCCACACAAGAGGTACACCACAGGATGGGTGACCCCCATCCCAGGTAAGTAAAGATAGGTAGAGGTAAGTATTTTTTTTTTAAAGTGCCATACATGGCACTGAGTGCAAAGCCATGCCCAGGGGACCCCTGTCCCCTTTGCTGGCCATTGGGGTGGTGGGCATGACTCCTGTCTTTGATAAGACAGCTGTCATGTGGTATGGCTGGCTTTGCATCAAGAAATTACATTAGGCTGGTTAGAGTCATCTTTTTTTACTCTAACCAGCCTAATGTAATTTTTTGGTGCAAAACAACATTCTCCCATACCGTCACCTCCACCCGGCTGACGTCATTTTCCATGATGTTAGCCATCCTTTGTGCAGGATTGCGCCATTCCATAAATTTGGCGCCCGGCTGGCGTCCTGGAATGGTGCAAGCCAGCACTATACTGTTTGGCGCAAAACTGCGTTCGTGCAGTTTTGCGTCTGAATACCCCATTACCTATTTAATGCAGCCATCAGCTTCCTGAACTTAGAGGCAGCCACCAGCTTTTTGAGGTCTATTTACGTATGTTTACAAGGGTGCTTGTGCGCCACAACTCAGATTTGCGCTGTGCTCACAGACCTTGCATTTTTAATGTGTTGTAAATAGGGGCGGCATCATCTACCATATACAGAGCTACTCTCTTTCTATATTTCATACAATTTTGAGACTCACAGCGTATGCTTTTGAAGTTTGCACACAGAAGTTGCCACAAATAAATTATCAATAAGTATTGTCTAATGATAGGTACTGGTGATCTACCTAAGTATTTTTCTCTGAAAACCATGGACGAACAAGTCAGCGTAATAATTACCTGCTCTGCTTACTTTTTGGGACTATTCCATTGAATCAGCTTCATTTCAGAAATTCTCAAGCAGCAATAACCAGGGCAATGAAAGACCTTATTATTGAAAAGCAGAGGTTCATACACCAAATGTATAAGAAATCTCTGCACTTCCACGGCTAATGGTATCGATCCACCCATCCATATTCACCACCCACAAATAAATTGTTCATCTATTCATCCAACCTTTCTTAAATATGCCATTACTTCTATCTATCTACCTATCAACAGGGTCTTCATTCACCCTTTAACGCAATCCCAACACACAATCGTCTATCCGACCTCACACAATTCCCCACCCATACATCTATCTCTCAATCTACAAACATTATTCAGCCACACAAAATTCTCTATGCATTTGAAATAACAAGTTTTCCAACCATCCACCAAACAAAGTACCCATCCATTGATCCTTCCAATTTACCATCCATTCATCCATCCATCTATTAATACGTAGTCATGTACAGCTATATGCACACATAGGCCCATATTTATACTTTTTTAGCGCCACATTTGCGCAGCTTTTTGACGCAAAATCAGCACAAACTTACAAAATACAATTGTATTTTGTAAGTTTGTGACGTTTTTTGCGTCAAAAAATGACGCACATGCAGCGCTAAAAAAATATAAATATGGGCCATAATTTAGCAGAAAATCCATCCATATGTACAAACAAACGTCCCACCTTTCATCCTTACAATCTGCACCTCTCTTTGACCATGCATTGAGTGATCACACATTTTCCATTCATTCAAGACCACGTCTGCGTTCATCTATCCACACATCCATCTGCCCACTTATACACTTCTTAAAACAACATATTCACATGATTACCTACCTGTACATACACACGTTGATTCACTTATTCATGGAACCACCCTGCCATACATTCAATCACATATACATTTATGAATGTTTTATCCATTCAACTGTACTCTCATTTTCCCATTCATCCTAGTAGTCCAATAATCACTCACTGACTTTAACTCATCTATCCACTTACTCTTCCGTGCAAACACCTCATTTAACATAACCATTAATTTAACATTTCAATCATCTATACACCCACATACCATTCCAGTCAGACACACATGCACACAAAGTGATTTATCAATAAACAAAACCATTTTTCAACAACACCTGAAAGGAGACCTTCAGCCTATATGCCCTTCATCAGAACAGGCCCTCAGAACTAGAGACAACTTACATTGCATCGCCGTGTCCACCTTTTTAGATGAAACCTTCAAAACCGAACACAATTCTTGCAACATTGAAAATTATACACAACATCTAGGCGAAGTATCCAGAACTAGAAGGGGATTTCACATTTGTTTTTTTTTGTTATATATCAATATATTTATTTATTTGTGGTTTCATATAGCACGAGCCAGACCCATCGGGGTGACAGAGTGGTTTACATATACAGTGATTGGCAATATATAGATTTAAAGTGTGGATGGAAATAAGAACACTACTAGGTTATATAGATATAAAAGGTGGGTGTGGCAAGTCCATTAAGCATCAAAAGCTACTTGGAGATTTTCAAGAAGTCAATGCCTACAATGAATTTGAGCACCATCCACTCGACATAGCATCTGTAGGGACTCAAAAACTAAGATGTGGGTTGGAGCTATTCATAATACCAAATCTCTGGCAGAAATGCTTCATTTTGGTTGTTAAAGACCATTAAGTTAAAACTATATGGGGCAAATTTATCAAGGTTTTGCATCGACTTTGCACCACACAAAGGGGGCAAAGTTGCATCAAAACCTAAGTGATAATTATCAAGCCATGCAAGGTCACCTTACATATCACTGCATGGCTTGATAAATCTAAATTACCTCAAGGCAGCACAAACCACTGCCTTATGTTACTCTGTCCAAGGGAGGCATTTGTTAGCGTGTCTGACCTTTTTTGGTTTCTTATCTTTAATTAATAAGAGGACCCGTTAGAGGTTCGATGGACCATTTGACTGCACTTAGAGTAGTTCCCACCATAAGTTACAAATACAATACAAAACATCAATAATATCAATCAATAATATCAATAATCTTTGGAGTCAGTAATCTGACGCACTATGACCCCTTTGGCCATGAACAACCACACCTTTATATAAAAGTTAGAATGTTTATTTCCCTGGTGGACTCATCTGTTTTATGGTTGTAATCCTTTCTCTGGATATTTTCCTTGATACCTTCTCAATCTGGTGACCCAAATATTTCACTTCCTTCTGACAGTACTGCAATTTAAGTGGAGACACTTTATGACCATTCTTTCCTTATAGTTCAGCAAGGCAATTGTGTCATACTTGCACTCATCCCTTGTTTTGGACGCAATCAGCAAGTCATCAGTGTACTCTACCAAGGTCGATTGGAAAGGCAATTCCAACATATCTAAATTCCTTTTCAAGATCTGATTGAATATAGAAGGTGATTCTAAAAACCCTTGAGGAATTCAACACCAACAGTAAAGTCAGTCCAAAAACTTTAAACAAAAGAGAAATTGACTGTCCTCATGAAGAGGAACAGAAAGGAAGGCTTGTGACAAGTCTATCACAATGAACCATTCAGCATCACATGGGGTCTGAAACAATATCACTGCTGGATTTGGCACTACTGGACAACACTTAATCACAATGTCATTTATTTTCCTCAATTACTGAACATTTTTAAATTTCCCACAGGGCTTCTGCAATCCCATTATCGGTGAATTACATGGGCTGCTTAAAACGTCTTTTAGAACACCTTGGTTTACAAATTCTGCAATTAAAGGTTCAATCGCTTCAATTGTCTCTTGTGTCATGTGGTACTGTGGAATCTGGGGAAAAATCGTGTTGGCTTGACTGGGACAATAACTGGCTCTACTCCTTTTATTAGACCGATGTCCTTTCCTGTTCATTTTGACTGTTCCCTATAAGTCAGAAGGAAGATCTCTCACTGTGAAAACTGGAAAGAAAATAATTAAAAGCTACCCCTCATTTATTGTGCCACTATCCGTTTCTGTGGTCAGGTCATCTTCATCATCACTGTTTGTCTGGATGGCAATTCCATCATTTGAGCAAGTAATTGAACATCTGGTCATACATAGCAAGTCCCTTCCCAGTAAGGATACTGGATTCGAGTAAAAAAATACAAATTTGTGTAATCCTTTAAAGTTGCCAATTTGAACTGGTTCTGTAACTAGGTTTGTCAGATACTGGTTTGCAACTCCTACAATCTGGACTTTTTTCCCTGAAAGGGGACGGTTTGGAACTTCTTCCATTCTCACTGTAGGGCGTATAGCTCCTATGTCAACTAGAATTGAGACTTTGTGACACATTACTTTTCCCTTCACAAATGGACACTTCTGATCTACCTCTAGTGAAGCGGCTAACACACATTCCTTTTCATCTGAACTCTTGCTCATTCAATCATCGTTTATTCCATCCTCACTGTGTAACGGGAATTGGTGCACTGTGTTACTACTCTGATTAGACCTGAGACCTGTTGAGGAAGCATCACCTGCTGCTGCTCCATTGGGGCTTGAGGTATTTGAATTTGCTGTGTAGGTACCATTTGTACTTGCAGTTTCATTTGCTGCGACTGGTGCATCTGCAAACTTGGCATTTGTACCTGTTGCACGGGCTGAAAACTTTGCACCTGATTCACGCTGCTTTGAAAATTTAGATTGTGACCTCTCATTCACGGTCCTCCTATATTTGGGAAAGAAGTGATTTTGCTTGTTTGCTGAACAGCACCTTCCTGTACTAACAACGGACACTCCTGTATCCAATGTCCGAGGCCTACGCAAGTGCTACATGGAAACAATCACTTCATCCCTTGCACATCACTCTGAACCACCACAGTACTCAAATCAGGACTACGGTTCACATTTCCAATTCCATCATGACCTCTACCTTTTGCTTGATTTTGAAACAATACCTTTCCCTGTTGCTGTTGCGGAAAACATCCCTGCATGTCTGTTTGTGCTGCTTTAATCTACATCACCATTGCCTTCTCATTCAACTTTCCCTGTTTCAATTCAATCTCATCACTACAGTACTTTGCAAACTGCAATACTTCATCAATCAGCTTTGCTTGCCAATAAATCAAATGACTCTTAATCATCTGGCTAATTTTGGGTCTCAAACCTTCAACAAATCTGAACACAAAATGAATAATGTCTTGTGGCTCAATTGTCTTTGTACCACTGCAATGCTTGAATGCCTGCAACAATCTTTCATAGTATGCATGTATTGACTCCTTCGCTTCCTGGGCTGTTCTGTCTATTCTCTGACAGTCAATGTTCTTGGGTGAAATTCTTGTTTTCTGAAATTCAGTCACCTTATAGTAATAGGTTCTCTTGTCGGACAATCTACGCTTCTCTGGCACTTGACCCATAAGTCTGCTGGAACTACTATCTCTAACAGGGTGTTCAAATCCTCCCATAGCAACACAAAAGGATGATGGACAGAGTGCTGAACAAAGCAAACACTCACCCCCAGTCACATATCTGGGTTTAATCCTTTGTTCTTTTGCTCACCATGCTACCCCAGTTTGGACCCAGCCATATGCAAATCAGTCTTGACCCTGTTCCTCATGGGAACAGTCCAGCCCGAACTGCCAAGCCAGGTCCTCCCTGGACCGGAAACAAACATTCTGGAACCGGTTTTAGGGTATCACCCTTCATCAGCCAGGCTAGCTTGAATTCAGTGGCACAGTGAGCAAGGGACCCACTTCTGGACATACCCTTCCCACTTAGGGCAACTTTAGCAATACAAAAGGATGATGGACGAATTGCTGAACAATGCAAACACTCACCCCCAGTCACAGTGGGTTTAATCCATTGTTCTTTTGCTCACCATGCCACCCCAGTTTGGACCCAAATCCTCCTATAAGCATTTTGCGAGTTTCACAAACCTATCTGTTTGCTGGTACCACTCCACTGGCTTCTCTCTCAATCGGGCGCAATCATTTGTAAATGATAAAATGTCACTTCTCCTCCAAGGAACATGAACAAAATTCTCTCCAGGAATCTCTCTCATTGGAAGAATATTCACTAGGTCTTCAACTTGTTGCACATTTGCAGTAAGATTTGCAGAATCTCTTTTCTTCTTGTCTCTTTTCTTCACCCATCTGCCTTCCCACTTTTCTAATGCTCCCCATGTTCGAATGCTCTGCATTAGTTCCATAAGGTGAATTTTCATTCCTGGGATTCTCATGTTTTCAAGATCTTTTGAGTCAAAATCTAGCTTGTAACTCCTCTTCAGGTGCTTTGTTTTCACAATCTTCATGTCATATTTCTTTTCTAGGTCTGCTAATTTCTAATGTACAATTCCTGCTTTGTTAGTAATCAGTTTGCACAAGTAACGCAACTCATCTTCTTTGAATGTGTCAATCCTGTCTAACCCATTGTTCCTTCAATTAGGTCTTCTGCCTCCAGCCTAAGTCTGGTCACATTTAGGGCACTTCCTCTGCTAGAATCTCCTTGAGTGTTACCCAACTTCTCTAACCACTTAGTTAACTGCTGATCTGTCAAATCATGTAATGAAACGTTGTTGTGACTCACACCTGGCTCTTGCTGTAATGTTAGGTTTGAGGACTCTGGTGTCACCACGCTTGGATTAGGACCTATGTATGATCTCACCTCATTATTTGGAGGAGTCCTGAAAGGACTTAAATCAATTAACAGACCTGTTCCATCAAATGCCGATCCCATGGGGGCCATTATTCTTGCATTCTCGGTGAATCCCTGCCTCTCTATGCTTGGATTCTGGATTTTCTACTCATTGTTCCCGTTATTTCCCTGGGAAAACAACCATATAACTGGACCTATGATAACTGGTACTGACACTGCATCTGGACTTGGTCTGACATTTGGGTCTCTAGGAGACATTAATCCTGTATTCTGACTTGTCAATGCAGTCGTTTCTGTCTGTGATTCTGTTATGTGAGTGTATCTCGGGATCATCAGTGTCTACCTTGTGAACATTAAACTCTATCTGGACCAATGTTGGCTTCTGGTAAACTTGTCCTGTCAGCACTACTAGGTTTGTTGCAGTATCTACAATAGGTATATCTGGGTAAATTTGGGGAATATCCATCTGCGGCATGGGCTTTTGAATCACGGAAGTAGTTGGAATATTATGACTAACCTGTATCTGGCTGTGGGTCGATTCGACTGATATTGGGGCTGTGGTATTTTGAGCTTCTCTCATGCGCTGCATATGGTGGGGTGCAATTTCTCAGTACCTGTAAAATAAACTCATCATCATCTGACTCTTCATTGTTTGTGAAAGACTTTCTATTCTCTGTGGGTTTCTGCTCTCTGTCCTCAGAAGGATACAAATCCCTCTTTTTAGTACTCTTTTTAGCCTCATTCCAGTTCTCTTATATAATTGCAGGAAACAGCTTAAAGTCTCCGCTCTCCAAAATTTCTGATCACTCTCCCATCTAGCCTCCTCTAGTGTCTTCTCAGCTTTTCTCATTCTTCTCTCAAATTTCAGTTGCTGTTGCTGTCTAGCTATTAGATTCCAAATCGCTAATGCTTCAAATTGTGCAGGTCTAAGATCATCCAGTACTCCAAATTCTCTAAAATGTTCAAATTAAATGTTCCATGGGCAGGAAATGCTAAACTCCCATCTTTCTCTGTTTCTTTGCACCATTGTTTCAGCCAAAGGCATGGCGCAGCACCTTGCTCTTTGAATACGACATAGGCGGGTGCACCTTCTGGTGGAGTAATCTCTCCTATCCTAGTCAGGATATACGAATCTCCCCTTTGGGCACTCTTTAATGCTTTGAAAAATGTAATCTTCAGCAATTTACTCTACTTTCAATAAAATCAAGAAGTGACTTTCAATCCTTTTCGTCGACCTTCTCAACCAATGACGCTTCGAGGTTGTCCACCAATCTGTGCTGTAACCCTTCTCACTAACTGACCTATCCCAGCGCTGCTCTAATAATGTCACACTCATGCGTGCAACGGCTGACAAAGTCTTTTGGCTTGCCCTCCTCAACTCAAATTCATGCAAAATGAATGCAAAATATTGCAAGAACTAAGTAAAATCAAAACCCAATTTGTCTGTTTACTACAGGTTGGGCAACACGATTGCTTCAGAAGCCTTACTGATTTTTCACTTACAGCCTTTCGGTCTAGCAGCTAGTCTTTCTGTCTCAATTTCCCTGATTCACAAGCAAAATTCGATCCGCAAATTTCATTCTCAAATGATCATTGGGTCTGTCCTGGTGCACATAGGACTTGCCAAATCTCAGTCAAAAAACCTTTCACTCACTTTAACATGCACTCTCGAGTTTGTCAACCACGCCCAATTGACCTATTAAACCAGATAAATTACAACAAAAACCAAGGCCCATACTTATACTTTTTTTAGCGTCGTATTTGCATCATTTTTTGATGCAAAATCAGTGCAAACATACAAAATACAACCGTATTTTGTAAGTTTGCGCCGATTTTGCACTAAAAAATGCCGCAAATGCGGCGCTACAAAAGTATAAATATGGACCCAAGTGTCTATTACACATTTCAATTCTCCAGATTCTTAGAGCATGCAGTGTCTGTATACCAACAACCATGTGGACAATTTTTGAGCACAAAGCACCACACATGTGAAGTTCGACTACTTCCCTACTCTCACACTTCAGAGTACGCAAAATCCTTCAACAACTTCATTTGGAGTACACAAACTCCCTAAACCCTCACAAACATCACAATTCACCTGCGATTTGCTTAAGCTGTGAAAGCACAAAACCTGTTTCATTCACACTGTCACAAGAACGCCAAGACCATCCTCAAACAAGCATTGGCAAGCTCCAAGGTTCTGGGAAAGTCACTGTAGGTTCCTAGGGAAACAATTTCTCTCTACTTTGTGTCATCGAATCTGAAAATCTTAACTTTTACCAATTTCTCTTACCAAATCTGTGAATTATTTTGATCTCTTAGGGAGACTACCCATCCAACTTTCTTACCACTTCTGGGGAAACCCTGTGACACTCTCTTGGGGAGACGTAACCAACCTACACTGTTATCATTTGTAAAGAGCTAAAGACATATGGCCTCTTACTGAGACGTCCCATGTGGAAACTCTCCTGCTCTGCTGCCATTTCTGAAATTCAAAAAGGATCTTATGATAAATTACCTTTCACCGGGCCGTATAATGGGCTCTTAAGGAGACTAACCATCCTACTCTGCTACCATTTCTGTTAGCACGTCTGACCTTTTTTGGTTTCTTATCTTTAATTTATAAGGGGATGCATTAGAGTTTTGATGGACCTTTCGACCGCTCTTTGATAAATTCCCACCATAAGTCACAAATACAATACAAAAGATCAATAATATCAATCAACAATATCAATAATCTTTGAAGTCAGTAGTCTCATGCACCATGACCCTTTCGGCCATGGATAACCACACCTGTATGTAAACATTAGAAGGTTTATTTCCCTCTATTAACAATGCTAATATCACGTACCTTAGTCTCAAATTCAAATGGTACACATACAAGAACAACACTGGTTGACCAAATCTTCTAAAGAATCTCACTTTAACTAATGCATGGATCACTACGCATTCAAGAGTTACAGTACAAATCAATAGCAAGAACAGATACACAATAGAAATAGCATACATCTAGGTTCAGCAACTGAGCAACATAAAAAATGTGTTAATACCAACCTGTTAACATCTCAGGGTTTCCGTTACTAACCTTCTGATTAGAATAGCATGTTTGGGCTTCATGCAAAACAATTGTAGCCAACATAAATTTGGAAAACATCTATCTATGGCTCTATCAAAATAGTGGTACCTTGAAACAAAAGACAAAATTACAACAAGAACAATAGCATTTTGTTATACCTCTCCTCATACGGATCAGCAAGCTGCAATTTCCTTCTCAGTTGGACATCTGTTTGGTCAGCATCAGCAATGGACAGTGAAAGGGGATTGTTCAGAAATGGTGATTCTAAGCTGTCCAAACCATTTGGAAAGCAATGTCTAAGGGATCAACATTTTGCATCAGAACTTAAGCAATAAAGTTAAAGATAGATTCCTCTTAGGGGGCAAATCAAAGTAAGAGTAAGCACACCTCTTTGGCGTAACAATCGGAAATGAGCACTTCTCTTTCTGTGCAGTCAGGCTAAGTTAAAATCATCTAAAGGACTTCCCACATTGCCATAGGTCAAAGAATCGTACGCTTACATTTAGTCCGATAGAATTAAAAGTACGGATCTAAGATATAACTAAACTATCGTTCACATGTCGATGATTGGCTTCTCTTCTCCTGTTTCCATCGGCATTGTCAATGCACAAGGGAGCTGTCAACTAACCCAGCCAGACGTGGACTGTAAGGCACAGAAGGATTAAAGTGCAGAGAAATGCTCACTTTCTAAAAGTGTCATTTATAAAATAGAAATATTAGATCCAACTTCACCAGTCAGCAGGATTTTGTATTACCATTCTGGCCATACAAAATATGACTTTGTTACTACTTTCAGATCAGAATCTACCACTCAAACAGTATATGAGGGTAGCCCTAATAATAGCCTGTGAAAGGAGAAGACCTCACAGCAGTGTGAATGAACTTAGGAGTTTTACACTACCAGGACATATAAACTACACAGGTACATGTCCTGCCTTTTACCTACATAGCCCCCTGTCCTATGGTTACCTAGGGCCAACCTTAGGAGTTATATATGTAGAAATAAAGGGGAGTTTCAGGCTTGGCAAGTACTTTTAAATGCCAAGTCGAAGTGGCAGTGAAGCTGCACACACAGGCCTTGCAGTGGCAGGCCTGAGGCATGGTTAAGGCGCTACTTATGTGGGTGGCACAATCAGTGCTGCAGGCCCACTAGTACCATTTAATCTACAGGCCCTGGGCACATGTAGTGCACTTTACTGGGGACTTACAAGTAAATTAAATAAGCCAACTGGGTATGAGCTAAGGTCACCAGGGTTTCAGGGGGAGAGCTTATGCACTTTAGCACTGGTTAGCAGTGAACAGTGTAAAAAAGTGGAGGGAGGCAGGCAAAAAAGTTGAGAGTGACCACAGTAAGGATGTCAGGTCTAACAGTCTCTAACCAGGCTATCGTCATTTTCTGACGCACAACCCCCTCCTTCCCTACCGCCACCCCAACCCAGCTAGCATCTTTTGTTAAGACGATAGCCCAAGTTTAGCGACATCTTGCACCATTCCTTTAATATGGCACCCGGCTGGCGCTGTGGAATGGCACAAGCCGGTGCTATACTTTTTACCGCAAAACTGCGTTTGTGCAGTTTTGGGGCAAAAAGTATGAATCTGGGCCTTAAGGCCTACAATTAATAAAGCAAATATATGATGCAAATTCATTAGTATAACACACTACTACATTAACCTAAACATAGGGTCTTCATTAATTATTAATATGCATTTAATAAGGAAACTTTGTGATTAATGGCGGCCACTCAAGTGGTCACATTTTCCAAGTCACACATTATTTTCTATATTAGTCAAATTCTATGCAGAATCATAATTCAAAATACATACATATTTTTTTAATAAAAAATCTGCGTTCACATGTTTCATGGGTGAAACAAGGGTGTTCCCGTGCGTCCACGAATGTGTTTTGGCACATTCCCAGATTTACGATTATTGGTAGTACCTGGAAATATGTCAAAGTCCTACACCTCCCAGGAGAGACGTAATGAGGAGAAATATATTTTTATATTTCCAAATTTTTTCCTCTATGTGTGCTGCTTTCTGGAGTGAACGGGACACCTTCCTGCACAAAAACAATCCTGCCTACAACACAGGAACTCTTGCACCATGGTGCAACGGTGCCTGCATTGGCGCTAAGCAGCCGAAAGTGCACCAGGGCTGGGAAAGGACAGAAATGCCATGTATAATGTTAAATACAGTGCATTCCTGCCCTTTCCCCTTCATACACTACACTGCAGCAAGGTGGCTTGATGTGTTGCGCTGTGAAAATCTTTGGAAAACCTGGCCCCAAGTGTCTTTGTGCATTAGGACTTTTAGACCTTTCTTCAATATGGTATGAAAGGAGTTTGTTCTTTAAGGTAGGGGAATAGAGTTATATATTTTGTGTGCTCTTCCTGAGAAGGATTGGTTCTATGTATGTGATTTTTTAAGGATTTATGTTTGAGGTAGAGTGAGTTAGCACTTTTAAGTATCCAGAATCCAGCAGAGATTACACGTTTTTGAGCCAGATAGTTTGCAGACCCTCTATGTAAGGACTTGTCTACTATGCAAGTCAGGCTGAATACACTTCTAGCCCTTAACCCCTTCTGTGCCCAGGACGTAATGGTTACGTCCTGAGGCACAGTGCTGCTTTTTTTTTTTTGCGTGAATTTCACGCAACGGGAGCGACCTCTTGGGCAAGGGTCGCTCCCAGGGGGGGGCATTTTTTTGGGAAGGCCTTTTCTGCCCCCCCTGGGGCAGATCGGCCTACTATTAGGCCGATCTGCCCCCAGGGGGGGCAGAAACCTCTAGGCACCAGGGATCATTTCTTTTTTTTTTTCTTTTTGTTATGTTTTCTTTTTTTTTTAGGTGGGGAGCGACCCCTTAGGCAAGGGTCGCTCCCCTAGGGGGCAAATTATATTTAGGCCATTTCTGCCCCCCTTGGGGGCAGATTGGCCTATTTTGATGAGGCCAATCTGCCCCCAAGGGGGGCAGAAACCATTAGACACCAGGGAGTTTGTATTTTTCCGTGAATTTCACGCAAGTAGAGCGACCCCTTAGGCAAGGGTCGCTCCCTGGGGGGGGAATTATTTTTGGCCATTTCTGCCCCCCCTGGGGGGTAGATCAGCCTATTTTGATTAGGCTGATCTGCCCCCAAGGGGTGTAGAAACCACTAGGCACCAGGGATTTTTTTGGTTTTTTTGTTTTACAGATGGGGAGCGACCCCTTGGACAAGGGTCGCTCCACTGGAGGGGCAAATTGTATTTAGGCCATTTCTGCCCGCTTTGGGGGCAGATCGGCCGATTTTAGGTCAATCTGCCCCCAAGGGGGGCAGAAACCACTAGGCACCAGGGATCTTTTTTTTGCGCCGTCACGCAAGGGGAGCGACCTTGTAGGCAAGGGTCGCTCCCCGGGGGGGTGGGGGGACAAATTTATTTTAGGCCATCTCTGCCCGCCCTGGGGGCAGATCGGCCTATTGGTATTAGGCCGATCTACCCCCAGGGGGGGCAGAAACCTCTAGGCGCCAGGGCAAATTTTTTTTGTGTGTTTTTTTTTTTGTTTGTTTGTTTTTTTAGAGATGGGGAGCGACCCATCAGGCAAGGGTCGCTCCCCTGGGGGGCAAATTGTATTTAGACCATTTCTGCCCCCCTTTGGGATGCAGATTGGTCGATTTTAGGTCAATCTGCCCCCAAGGGGGCAGAAACCACTAGGCACCGGGGATTTGTTTATTGGCACCAATGTCACGCAGGGAGAGCGACCCCGTAGGCAAGGGTCGCTCCGGGGGGGGGTGGGGGTTGGGGGGCAAATTTATTTTAGGTCATTTCTGCCCCCCCTGGGGGCACATTGGCCTATTATTAGGCCGATCTGCCCCCAGGGGGGGGCAGAAAGCTCTAGGCGCCAGGGCAATTTTTTTTTTTGTGTTTTTTGTTTGTTTGTTTTTTTAGAGATGGGGAGCGACCCATCAGGCAAGGGTCGCTCCCCTTGGGGGCAAATTGTATTTCGACCATTTCTGACCCCTTGGGGGCAGATTGGTCGATTTTAGGTCAATCTGCCCCCAAGGGGGCAGAAACCACTAGGTACCGGGGATTTGTTTTTTGGCGCCAATGTCACGCAGGGGGAGCGACCCCGTAGGCAAGGGTCACTCCCCGGGGGTGATGGTGCGGGTTGGGGGGGCAAATTTATTTTAGGCCATTTCTGCCTCCCCTGGGGGCAGAAACTTCTAGGTGCCAGGGCAAATTGTTTTTTTTGTGTTTTTTTTTTTTTTTGTTTGTTTGTTTTTTTAGAGATGGGGAGCGACCCATCGGGCAAGGGTCGCTCCCCTGGGGGGGCAAATTGTATTTAGACCATTTCTGCCCCCCTTGGGGGCAGATTGGTCGGTTTTAGGTCAATCTGCCCCCAAGGGGACAGAAACCACTAGGCACGGGGATTTGTTTTTTGGCGCCAATGTCACGCAGGGGAAGCGACCCCGTAGGCAAGGGTCACTCCTGGTGGGGGGGGTGGGGGTTGGTGATGCAAATTTATTTTAGGCCATTTCTGCCCCCAGGGGGGGGCAGAAACCTCTAGGCGCCAGGGCAATTTTTTGTTTGTGTTTTTTTTTTTGTTTGTTTGTTTTTTTAGAGATGGGGAGCGACCCATCAGGCAAGGGTCGCTCCCCTGGGGGGCAAATTGTATTTAGACCATTTCTGCCCCCCTTGGGGACAGATTGGTCGATTTTAGGTCAATCTGCCCCCAAGGGGGCAGAAACCACTAGGCACCGGGGATTTGTTTTTTGGCGCCAATGTCACACAGGGGGAGCGACCCCGTAGGCAAGGGTCGCTCCCGGGCGGGGGGTGCGGGTTGGGGGGGCAAATTTATTTTAGGCCATTTCTGCCCCCACGGGGGCAGAAACCTCTAGGCACCAGGGAAACATTTTTTTTGTGCTTTATCTTTGTTTGTTTGTTTTTTTAGAGATGGGGAGCGACCCATCAGGCAAGGGTCGCTCTCCTGGGGGGCAAATTGTATTTAGACCATTTCTGCCCCCCTTGGCAAATTTATTTTAGGGCATTTCTGCCCCCCCCCTGGGGCCGGCTGAGCTAGAGGCCAAAATCCACAGGTAGGCACTTTGCAAAAAACACCTCTGTTTTCTGTGAAAAAATATGTTCTGTCCACGTTGTGTTTTGGGCCATTTCCTTTTGTGGGCGCTAGGCCTACCCACACAAGTGAGGTACCATTTTTATCGAGAGACTTAGGGGAACGCTGGGTGGAAGGAAATTTGTGGCTCCTCTCAGATTCCAGAACTTTCTGTCACCGAAATTAGAGGAAAAAGTGTTTTTTGGCCAAATTTTTATGTTTGCAAAGGATTCTGGGTAACAGAACCTGGTCAGAGCCCTGCAAGTCACCCCATCTTGGATTCCCCTAGGTCTCTAGTTTTCAAAAATGCGCTGGTTTGGTAGGTTTCCCCAGGTGACGGCTGAGCTAGAGGCCAAAATCCACAGGTAGGCACTGTTTTCTATGAAAAAATGTGATGTGTCCACGTTGTGTTTTGGGCCATTTCCTGTCGCGGGCGCTAGGCCTACCCACACAAGTGAGGTATCATTTTTATCGGGAGACTTGGGGGAAAACTGGGTGGAAGGAAATTTGTGGCTCCTCTCAGATTCCAGAACTTCCTGCCACAGAAATGTGAGGAACATGTGTTTTTTTAGCCAAATTTTGAGGTTTGCAAAGGATTCTGGGTAATAGAACCTGGTCTGAGCCACACAAGTACCACCCCATCTTGGATTCCCCTAGGTCTCTAGTTTTCAGAAATGCACAGGTTTGGTAGGTTTCCCTAGGTGCCGGCTGAGCTAGAGGCCACAATCTACAGGTAGGCACTTTCCAAAAAACACCTCTGTTTTCTTTCAAAAATTTGGATGTGTCCACGTTGCGCTTTGGGGCGTTTCATGTCGCGGGCACAAGGCCTACCCACACAAGTGAGGTATAATTTTTATCAGGAGACTTGGGGGAACGCTGGGTGGAAGGAAATTTGTGGCTCCTCTCAGATTCCAGAACTTTCTGCCACAGAAATGTGAGGAACATGTGTTTTTTTAGGCAAATATTGAGGTTTGCAAAGGATTCTGCGTAACAGAACCTGGTCCGAGCCACACAAGTCACCCCATCTTGGATTCCCCTAGGTCTCTAGTTTTCAGAAATGCACAGGTTTGGTAGGTTTCCCTAGGTGCCAGCTGAGCTAGAGGCAAAAATTTACAGGTGGGCACTTTGCAAAACACACCTCTGTTTTCTTTAAAAAATTTGGATGTGTCCACGTTGCGCTTTGGGGCGTTTCCTGTCGCGGGCACTAGGCCTACCCACACAAGTGAGGTATCATTTTTATCGGGAGACTTGGGGGAACGCTGGGTGGAAGGAAATTTGTGGCTCCTCTCAGATTCCAGAACTTTCTAACACAGAAATTTGAGGAACATGTGTTTTTTTAGCCAAATTTTGAGGTTTGCAAAGGATTCTGGGTAACAGAACCTGGTCCGAGCCACACAAGTCACCCCATCTTGGATTCCCCTGGGTCTCTAGTTTTCAGAAATGCACAGGTTTGGTAGGTTTCCCTAGGTGCCGGCTGAGCTAGAGGCCAAAATCTACAGGTAGGCACTTTGCAAAAAACACCTCTGTTTTCTTTCAAAAATTTGGATGTGTCCACGTTGCACTTTGGGGTGTTTCCTGTCGCGGGCGCTAGGCCTACCCACACAAGTGAGGTATCATTTTTATCGGGAGACTTAGGGGAACGCTGGGTGGAAGGAAATTTGTGGCTCCTCTCAGATTCCAGAACTTTCTGCCACAGAAATGTGAGGAACATGTGTTTTTTAGCCACATTTTGAGGTTTGCAAAGGATTCTGGGTAACAGAACCTGGTCCGAGCCACACAAGTCACCCCATCTTGGATTCCCCTAGGTCTCTAGTTTTCAGAAATGCACAGGTTTGGTAGGTTTCCCTAGGTGCCGGCTGAGCTAGAGGCCAAAATCTACAGGTAGGCACTTTGCAAAAAACTCCTCTGTTTTCTTTCAAAAATTTGGATGTGTCCACGTTGTGCTTTGGGGTGTTTCCTGTCGCGGGCGCTAGGCCTACCCACACAAGTGAGGTATCATTTTTATCGGGAGACTTGGGGGAACGCTGGGTGGAAGTAAATTGTGGCTCCTCTCAGATTCCAGAACTTTCTGCCACAGATATGTGAGGAACATGTTTTTTTTTAGCCACATTTTGAGGTTTGCAAAGGATTCTGGGTAACAGAACCTGGTCCGAGCCACACAAGTCACCCCATCTTGGATTCCCCTCGGTCTCTAGTTTTCATAAATGCACAGGTTTGGTAGGTTTCCCTAGGTGCCGGCTGAGCTAGAGGCCAAAATCTACAGGTAGGCACTTTGCTAAAAACAGCTCTGTTTTCTGTGGTGTGTCCACGTTGTGTTTTGGGGCATATCCTGTCGCGGGCGCTAGGCCTACCCACACAAGTGAGGTATCATTTTTATCGGAAGGCTTGGGGGAACATAGAATAGCAAAACAAGTGTTATTGCCCCTTGTCTTTCTCTACATTTTTCCCTTCCAAATGTAAGACAGTGTGTAAAAAAGACGTCTATTTGAGAAATGCCCTGTAATTCACATGCTAGTATGGGCACCCCGGAATTCAGAGATGTGAAAATAACCACTGCTTCTCAACACCTTATCTTGTGCCCATTTTGGAAATACAAAGGTTTTCTTGATAGCTACTTTTTACTCTTTATATTTCAGCAAATGAATTGCTGTATACCCGGCATAGAATGAAAACCCACTGCAGGGTGCAGGTCATTTATTGGCTCTGGGTACCTAGAGTTCTTGATGAACCTACATGCCCTATATATCCCCGCAACCAGAAGAGTCCAGCAGACGTAACGGTATTTTGCTTTCGAAAATCTGACATTGCAGGAAAAAGTTACAGGGTAAAACGTAGAGAAAAATTGATGTTTTTTTCACCTCAATTTCAATATTTTTCTTTTTCAGTTGTTATTTTCTGTAGGAAACCCTTGTAGGATCTACACAAATTACCCCTTGCTGAATTTAGAATTTTGTCTACTTTTCAGAAATGTTGCGGTTTCTGGGATCCAGCATTGGTTTCATGCCCATTTCTGTCACTGACTGGAAGGAGGCTGAAAGCACAAAAAATCTTAAAAATGGGGTATGTCCCAGTAAAATGCCAAACTTGTGTTGAAAAATTGGGTTTTCTGATTCAAGTCTGCCTGTTCCTGAAAGCTGGGAAGCTGATGATTTTAGCACCGCAAACCCTTTGGTGATGCCCTTTTCAGGGAAAAAACCACAAGCCTTCTTCTGCAGCCCCTTTTTCCCATTTATTTGAAAAAAACGAAATTTTCACTGTATTTTGGCTAATTTCTTGGCCTCCTTTTGGGGAACCCACAAAGTCTGGGTACCTCTAGAATCCCTAGGATGTTGGAAAAAAAGGACGCAAATTTGGCGTGGGTAGCTTATGTGAACAAAAAGTTATGAGGGCCTAAGCGCGAACTGCTCCAAATAGCCAAAAAAAGGCTCGGCACAGGAGGGGGAAAAGGCCTGGCAGCGAAGGGGTTAAGGAAGTCAATTTAGAGTGATCAGAACTGCAGTTAAGTGACCATATCTTCTGGAATTAAATGCAAACCCAGCTGCAGTACTTAGAGCTGTTCTTAGTGGAGCTGCGTTGATGTTTGGAATGGTGGTCAGGTGGTAATTTCTGTAGTCTGGCCTTGCAGGACTAATGATTATACTTTTGTGCTGAACTGTTACATTGGTATTAGTGTCTTGACTCTCTGGAGTACTTTAATTTGATGTTGGACACCTTTTCTAATGGATAGATGTGCATGTGAAGAGAAAGGTTGATAATCAGAGTGAAGTACAGTGATTTTGCAGATTCAAAAATGGCTGTTTAGCAGTCTAGAATATTTGCTGCTTCAAGTCATGTCAGTTCAGGGTCTCTCCTTGTGGAGGTGCAAAAGAATTCACATTTCTGGGAATTTAGGCCCAGATTTATACTTGTTGCCGCAAAACTGCACTAACACAATTTTGCTGCAAAAAGTTTCGCACACGCTTGTGCCATTCAACAGCACCAGCCGGGTGCCGTATTTATAGAATGGTGCAAGCCGGCTCTAAACTTGGGCTGGAGTCCACAAGAAAGACACTAGCTGGGTGGGGTTGCGGGTAGGGAAGGAGGGGGTTCTGCATCAAAAAATAATGCTAGCCTAGTTAGAGGCAAAAAAATTCTCTAACCTGACTATCGCCATTTCCAGGCGCACAACCACCAAAAACATGTCTCCTGTCTTAGGAAAGACAGGAGTCATGCCCACCATCCCAGTGGTCAGCACAGGGGACAAGTGTCCCCTGTGCATGGCCATTGCACCCTGTGCCATGCAGGGGGCCCCAAATTAGAGCCCCCGATGGCATAAAAATAAAAAATAAAAATACTTAATTATACTTACCATACTTACGTGGGATAGGGTCCTCCATCCTCCGGTGTCCCTCTGGTGTGGGTGTTCCAGGGGCTTGAGGAGGGCACCTGTGGACCCATTCCATGGTGTTTAACCATGGGAAGGGGTCCACAGGTCCCTTAAGACCTGGTCTGACCCAGCCGTTAAATAATGGTGCAAAGCAAGCTTTGCACCATTTTTTAACCCCTCCTCCCACCCGTGTGACATTTTATCACAGGGGGATAAATATGGGGCTATGCATCTCATTGACGCAAGTAGGTGCACACATCCAGAAAAATTTTGCGAACTCCTATATTTTACTATAAAATGTATATATAAACTATAAATATGGAGTTAGGTTTGCGCCGAATTTGCATTAAAAAATGAAGCAAATTTGGCGCAAACAGAGTATAAATATGCCCCTTAGTTTGAAATTGTGCACCCTTATTTATGACATGGACTCCCTAGCGGTTACCTTCTGCCAGGATAATATTTCCATGAAATAGCTATATGCCATCAGTGTATGAGTGAAAAAAGGGGTTGCTTTAATCAGGAAAGATGTTCAATAAATTTTAATTTTTAATTTTAATAATCGTTGATGAAAGAATCAAGCCTTGTGGAACCTCTTTGGCCTGATTCACAAAGACAGGCATGTCTTATCTTTTTTATGTAGGGTTCTCCACCCTGACTGGTTTGACCATTGAACTGGAATGAGATATTCAGCCTCAAACAGTACTTTTTAAAGATTATAACGTCAAGTAATGAGTCCTTGACATGCAGTACAGTAGAACAAGGTTGCTCTAGGTCTGTGTCAAGCAGAACCAGTGACAGTTGTGATGCCACTGTCCAATGCTTACCTCCCCAGTGAAGACTGAAGACCACCATGAAGATGCTGTTTCCAGAACTGAGCAAGATACTCCTGTCAGCGCCTTCAGAACTTTGCACAAATACTCTGGGAAATCAGATTTGCCTACATCCACTTTGGGGAGGATTTTTAAAAAAATCAACAGTTCACTTAAGTACCTAATATGAGTCTGCAGAAATACTGATTCATCCACAAATGGGAGTTTGCATACGAATCACCATTCCAAGATGTGCATATATTACTGCATTCATGGGGTATTTCTGGCATGATTTGCATCAGGAAAAACTGAATTTGGGTTGCAGAAAAGTACAACGATCTGAATTGAAGTGGAAAGCACTCCGATTACTATGTTATCTAAATGCTGAGGTGAGGATCTCAGAATGATTCAAGAACACCGCTAAAAAATGTTTTGTAGAAGAAAAAGAGCAGAGCCTAAGATCTCCCAAGAAAATGTTTTGTGCGAAAAAGTTCCCACAATACATTTTCGCATTAGGTATTTTCACCCACCGCCAACATTGTACAAACACCACAAACTTTGCACTCTTTGAAAAGTATTGCACATCACATAACACTGCTGGTGCAAATTTAACTTTGCACAGCAATAGACATGACACTCCGAATGAGGTCTCCAAGTCTTGTGACCATTTGCCAGGTGTGACCGCTAAAAGTAGTGGTACCGCTACAATTAAAGTATTAAGAACTGGACCCAATGTACGCTGTGTGTCTTCAGGTACTTTTTACGCTACTGCAGACGAAGGCTCCAGAAATGAAGAAATACTTCAAATGCGGCATCCAGTAAGGAATAAGGTCTGCATTACAAAACAGCAGGTCCTCTTGGTTGCATCGAGACTTAGACACACACCATCCAGGTGGACCTCTGCCTCTCTTCGCTCCCTCTTTTCCTTTTAACTCCTCCCTCCACCTGTTGTCCTTCCAGATCCACAAAACTTAACTGAGGCTTTGACCCAACTGTTGTCTAGGGGCGCCATGAGATATAAACTGAAAGCATAATAGAAACCATAAAACATAGAGCATGACCTGCAGAGTAAATTATAATCATGTGCTCATCACATTTTTATTTTGAATGGCTCTCTCTCACTCATCCTCTATGGGCCTATTAACGAAGCAGTCTAATGCATAAACATCACACACCTCTCGCGCTTACTCTCAACACCAAAACACTTATCATATAGCTTCACAAAAAATACAACAATCTGCAAATCATGCACTCTTCAAACAGTGCACTGGGCTACCCATTTGATAAAGTACTTCAGCTACCCACAGCAGGGAAGGAATTGATATATAAACACTACAGTAAAATATGCTGAATACACACAACTTCAAAAGTTTAAATAAGAAGAACAGTGAGATGACTAATGGATGCAATACAAAATCACAAAAGATGGGGAATACAAAAGTTAAAAAATGTCTGGCCTTTTGGCAATGCCAAGATGGCCACAGGGCTGCCTCATTAAAAAAGACACAGACACTGCAATGTTTCCCTTCTTCTGTCCCTATGTTTGGCAAGGGAAGAGTGAGTTATTCAGTACAAAGATGCCTCAAGGTGTACTATATAAATTCCTCTTTTGTTATGGCTTTTAACGGATTTTGGTGAACATCGCTGCAGGACGGGCAAAGTTATAAACAATGAAAAAATGTGTTTTCCTATGGCGTGTTTTGTCAAATGCTATATCTGTAATTATAAGTAATAGTCAGCATTGAAAAATCTAAATATTTGCGACCCAGAGGGGTTTGATTCCACACCTAGCAGAAGTAGAATATCCAAAAACTTGAGGTTGAATCCAGACTTACATCTCACTGGGCAAATGATCCTTGATTTTTGAGGAGTGCGTCTTGATGCCGAGAATGGTTGTTACGAGAGAAACTTGCCAAAACTCGGAACTTGTAATCTCATTTCAGAAAGGTCAAAGGTCACCAATGGATTATCTGCTCTATTCCAGCATACTCTTTTATATGCAGATTAGTAGAAGGAAGCTAATTGTGGGACTTATGCAAACCAACAGAGCAATTAAGAGCACAAGTGTTGAACAAGGACATGTTTCTTGAACTCCTGACCCAGGCTATTTGAAAAAACATAAGCCTGAACAGAGGCCAAGGTGTGACAAAGTTGATGCAATGGGAGTCCCAATTGTAAATAAAAGTGTTCCATGCTGGTTCTGGTGATCATGATTGCACAGCAGAATCAGTGTTTTAGGGGTCAACTCAACTACACGTGTTATCTTCAGTTGAGCTGTACTCATATGTCTTTATTGAGGCTGTGGGTGGATGTGAGTCAGTGGGTATGTGTCGATTCCTTGCAATGTTCTTTTAATTAATAGAAGGATTCATACAGACAATTCCTATTAGGATATGCAGAGGAGAGGGGCTACATGCTGCATATCTGTGATGTGAACCCATACTAAAGGAGATGGGAGCAGGCTGGTTAAGTCCCAGAGCGGATATCACACGTGTCTCAAAAGCTGAGTGAATAGAATTGTTAAAAATGCATGAGTCAGGCTCTGACTTATAGATCATGGGGCATATTCAGTAAAGACTTGCATCACCCTTGTGCCATGCAATGGGGCGCAAGGGCAACACAACTCTTAAGTTAGAATTACCAAGCCATGTAAGGCCACTTTGCATGGCTTTGTCAGGCTTGGTAAATCTAGAGTAATGCAACGCAGCGTAAATTGCTATGTTTCATTAATATTCCCTGGGAAGGCATTCCAGGGTGGAGAGTGGGTGTTTCCACACATCCGCCCATGGATTTTGGAGCATTCCCAGATTTACCGTTACTGGTAGGCCTGGGAATTAGTCAAAATGCTATGCCTCCCCAGATGAGTCAGAACGAGGAGAAATATCTTTATTTCTTTTTCTTACTTCCTCTGTCACACATAGAAAGAGAAAAATGCCTCTCAGGATTGTTTTTGTGCAGGAGGTTGCCCCTTTCTAAACGAAAACACAATCCTGCTTACAACACAGGCACCCTTGCACCATGGCGCAAGGGTCCCTGCAGTGGCACAGAGCAGCACATTGTGTACCAGTGCAGGGAAAAGACAGGAATATGCCACACAATGCTAAGTACAGTGCATTCCTTCTCTTTCCCTATCATGCAGCACAGTGCAGAAAGGTGAGTCGCTGCACTGCATGACAGCTCTTACTGGCTTCTTCCTACACTCCCCCCCCCAAGTGAAAGTTAATGAAAATGTAAGAGAAAACAGACAGGGTTTGCAGGGATAAGGGGCACCAGGTGTGCTCTAATGGCTGCCTCAAATTCACCAGAAGATGTATGAAACCCTGACCCAAAGGGCACAAATATTCTTCCTATAGACTTCCCCTACAAGGATGCGAGCTTACATTACAGGGGTTCAATAGAATTTAAAAGAGCATGGTTAAATACACCAAAGGTTGCATCCAATTTGTTTTCCCAAATTTTGTAATGCAATGAACAGATCCGTATACAACCACCAAATAGATCTTTGATATGACAGTAGGCAACCTGGCAGCTACTTTTGACTCAAACATTGACGAAACTCTACTGCATGTTGTCAACAATGCTCTCCATCTGACATAAGATTGCCACACTTCTACCAATCTCTTTTACATAAGGACAAACCACTGCTCACCATAATCCTGCCACTACCTAGTTGACTAAAACTATTAATCACACATCAAGAGAAGTGACGGTTAACAAAGATAGAATGCTGGAGGAAGACTTGGCAATTCAAAAGGCTCCCTGTGTCATCTGCAGACAACACATCACAGAAGTCAGTGTGAATAACTACTGATGCTACCATCATCTGCAAGATCTTTGACAGAAGTGTGGCGGTTTTGAAGAGGATCACATGATCCCATATTCAAACACACAAAGCAATCAAAAAATTCCATGGAAGACTCAACTGCATCCTGATAATATACCCACCAGCCTAAATCTCCTCTTGATTGATGACTTGGCAAAACTCTTCAGATCTCTGAACACCACCTCATTAGAATACTGTGTCAACAATCAATGAAAAAGCTTGGTCAACTCCATTTTACATTGTCAATGTATCCCTTGGCCAAAGGACCTTTCAAGATATTCACGAGAATGGACAGATCCTCCCTACCCTGAAGAAACCCTACCTGGTCTCAGATAACTCTGCAGATTACAGTCAGCACGCTCATCTGAGATTCTTGGGGAAACTCATCAGAAATGCCACCCACAACCAACTGGAAGTTGAGATCAGAAGCAAAACCCCTGTTCAGGACTGCCAGACATGTATAATATTAAAATGACAAATACAAGTACCCTATGGAACACAACATATTCTTACAATTGTGACCCTGCCTGAACTTCTACTCAATGTCTCTTCAACCTTTGACACTATCCTCCAACAATATTATAGTGTTTTATATTCCAAATGGGATTCCTGGTCATTATCACACTTTGTTTTAAATCATACATAAATAATATTGCAACAGGGCCAAAAGAGTGCCTCGAGATCCATTTTGCTCTCTTCTCCTTTGGTATCCGCAGCTCCATCTACTCACCAGTGATCTTCAACTTTTGTACTGAAACACTGGCAATCAAGTAAGAATTCACTACCTCTATCCGGATTGTTGTCTACAATTCAAACTTGGCTGCTGAAGATATATCTCAAATTAAACTCCATCAAGATGAAATAAGTGTTTATCACAAGTCACTGTAAATAAAAGGCACATGTCCACCTCTAACATGGTACCTTCATTGGCCCACCAATTGAGAGTGCCAAGTGTCCTTGGATTGAGCATTGGAACTAACCAAATCTTCAATTTCACATCATGCACATGATGATAATTGGCTCAAATAAATTAATACTTGTCCACAGAGGAAAGTTATTCCTTCAGGAAGAAGACTTCAGAATCTCTCATCCAGACTCTTGCCTTTTCTCATCTTAGCTGCAACAATGTTCTGGTTGCTGGTGCCCCAGAGATCCACAAAATTCCAACAAAGAGCATCCTCTATACAGCAACATGCCTCTCTGAGGTTCTTCACAATTATGACAAGATCACACTGACTTTTCATGAACTCCAATAATGTCTGCTGTCCACCAGAACCACATTCTAGACCTGGTACCTCATCTGGTAGAAAGTGAAGCAGGTCTAGAATGTGGTTCTGGTAGACAGCAGACATTATTGGAGTTCATGAAAAGTCAGTGTGATCTCTACCCAAACCTCCTTGTAAAAGATATGCACAGATATCTTTCCTTTCTCCACTGTGAAATCCCCTGCTTCCCTTTGCTTTCTTTTGCTTTTTGTTTACTTCCTACTCCATATGTTCTCTTGTTTCTTTGCTTGTAGGTATATTTGTGCTACATAATTATTATACATACAAATTTACTAACTTTTCACACAACGCAGTGCTGCAACCAAAGTTGCTGTGCAGCATTGTGCAGAAGAGAGAGAGTTCACTGCCATATCTACTAAACTATGGTGCTATTTTCATCTCTTTCTATGTGCTGGCACACTTTAGGCTGCCATGTGCCAATGTGCACACCTGTGGAACATAATCCAAGGTGGGAAGATACCCTTCCAGTACAAAGACTATGCTTTAATACATTTCCCAGGTTGTATGTATGTTGTACAGTGCAGCACACATGCAAAGTTGTAAAAATGTCGAGAGCTTTTCAATTTACTCCACTTTTTGTATTTATTTGTGTGAATAATGAAAAACATTACATGTGATAACAATTCAGGCAAAAGTGAAAAAAGTGAACATTTTAATTAATCAATTCACCTGTTAAAAAAAACACTGCTTGTGCTAAAAAAAGAATGTAGAAATGCCGTAAGCCTAAAAAACACAGTTACGCCTGCTTCAAGGAAGCTTAATTTTTGTCACAAATGACGGTCTAAAAATGTTAGTAGATAAGACTTTGCATGAAATCCTATGGGTGGCTGCATGAAACCCACCATGTACCACCCGCAGGAAGCCCCATTGTTGCAAAAAAGCACAAAGAAGTGCATGGCGCTATTTTGCATTACTTTTCAATGTAAATAGTAAGTTGAGATGGAAAGTAAATACCACCACAACATGCTGCACCACGTTTTTGTTACAAAAGTAATGCATACTCTGTGCAAAGGTTTAGTAAATCTGGGCCAGGATGGCCAAGGGACCTAGTTGTTGAACTTGGCCCTCTCTGATGGTCACCCCAAAACTTTTTGTCTTTGCGCCTCCTATTTTTGCTAAATTCATTATTTTGGCCTTACGACTCTGCATTTTCCCTCTGATAACTGGTGCTAAAGTGCTTGTTCTCTCGTCCTGGAACATAGTAAAATTGGCTTAAGCCTGATTGGCATTTTTAATTTAGATATATATCCTAGTAATGTGGTATACCATATACTTAGGGGTGGTAAATTAAATGCTACCAGTGGACCCACCACATTTATTGTGCCAGCCCCTTAAGGCATGTCTGAGTCTTGAAATTGCAGTATGCTACCCGTTTTAAATTGCCAATTCTACTTGGCAATATAACCCTCTTGACAAACCTTCAACACCTGTTTTATTACAATAAGTCACCTGTAAGGTAGGCCCAAGTCAGTCCATAGGGCAGGGTGCATTGTGATTAAAAGATTGGACTTGTATTTTAAGGTTTATATGTCCTATTAGTGAAAAGTGGATACATTTGTTTTTCACTGCTGTGAGGCCCACCTCTCCCTCACGAAACCATTGGGATACCTTTTTACATTAATAAGGGCTAGCTTTTGATTTGGCGCGGGTAAGGAATTCCTGTTTGATGTCTGAGAAATTGCAATTTTAAACCATCTTTAATGGTAAAGTTGGATTTTCAGTTATGGTTTTGAAAATGCCACTTTTAGACATTTGGGATTTTCCTGCCCTAACTATTTGGTGTCTGTATCCTGTTCCTGGGTCACATGACTACAGAGCCACACAATAGAGGTATTAGGTGTGCCTAGATAGGCCATCAATGGCAGTGTGGGGGGAAAGAGCTGGACACAGCCACCTACAAATCAATAGGCTGTGCCCTGCCTTTAGACAAAATACCTCACACTACCCCATGGTGCCTGTAGTCAGGATGGAGCCAGGGCATGTGAGGCAGGAAATTCTAAGCACTTCAAAGGGAAATCTCTAGAAATGTTTCCTTCTTTAAAGAAGCCACCAGTTATAATAAAAAAGGACTCTCAGACAGACTCTTCTTTCACATTCTGGACCTGTGGAAGGACTGCCTGCTGCTGTGGCTTGCTGTGTACGTCATAGGACTGTTTTGCTTCACCTGGAAAGAATGCCCTGCTGCCTAAAAGCCTGCCTTTATCCCTAAGAGGTCTGCCTTGCTGCTTGAACCCTAGTCACTACTTGAACGCAGTACTACCAGAGTGACTCTAAGGGCTATTTGGGTTGCCTCCTGATCACAACCTCAGGGACAGAAAAGGCTCCAACCATCTTAAACCCATACTTGGACCTTGTCTGAGTGAGCCTTGACCATCCAATGGTGCCTCTCCTGGACCTTTGGTCATGGTGTTAAAGGTGCTCGATAGCAAAAATCCAAAATTTGGGACTTAAATTTTTTTTAGCTAAAAGTATTCTGAGAACCAACAGGAGACCGAGACCTACTTGCTCGTCGATCCACCCAAGGTACATCACCGTTTGGCCTGACTTCACAGCAGCTCTTGCTATGTTCTTCTCCACACCAGCAAATCCTCTTCAGCAGTCCCTCACAGATGGGTATCTGACCTCATGTAGCCCATTCTGCTACAGCCTCCAGCTACATTCCACTGGAGATTTTTGTCTTCCAAAAAGCAGACTAAGGGGGTCATTACAACCCTGGCGGTCGGTGTTAAAGCGTCGGTAAGACCGTCAACAGGCCAGCGGGAAAAAAATGGAATCACGACCGTGGCGGAAACCGCCAACAAAGACAGCCACTTTAACACTCCGACCGCCATGGCGGTACAAACAAACAGCTTGGCGATCACTGCCAACAGGCAGGCGGAGGACAATGTACCTCCCACAGTATCACAACCTACCAATCCGCCACCTTTTCCGGGGCCGATTCACCGCGAAGAAAAACACAGCGGAAACAGGATTTCGAAGGGAAAACGCTCACCTCAACACACCCCACGAGGAATCCGGATGTCATGGAACCCGAACTCCACATCCTGCCAGCCCTTATCTTCTTGCTCCTCTACCAGGAGCACGAACGCCGGCGGCGAAGACCACGGTGAGTACTGCACCTACGACACAGGGGAGGGAAAAAACAGACACACACACACGCAATACGCAACACCCCCACCCCCACCCTCACCCACGACAACACACACACTAAAACAGCATGATACATTACAGTCACACCCCCCAACACCCCCTGGAAGAATGCAAGGACGAAAGGAAATTAGTGTAACCATTGTAATATATTAAAATCCAGTACGCAAAAATATATATATATACACTATAAACAAAATATACACCAAGAATAGTAGTCCAGGTAGTGCTCCATTGAACTCCGTGGAACACTAGGCCCACAGGGTATGGGCGAGGCCCACACTCAATCCCCGAACATGACGGAGAGAACACTGCAGGGGCATCAGCTAGCAATAAAACAGGCACCTCAGGAGGAAGGGAAAGGGGGGGGGGCACCTCAGCCGGTTGAGTGCACGACGCCAAATCCACGAGGGGGCCACTTGCCGAATATTCCATCCTGGGGAGTTCAAAGCCACAGTCTCTCAAGTCTCTACAGTGGGTGGGTTGCCCACTGTTCCATCCTGGGGAGTGCAAAGCCACAGTCTCTCAAGTCTCTACAGTGGGTGGTTTGCCCACTCTTCCATCCTGGGGAGTGCAAAGCCACAGTCTCTCAAGTGGATAACAGTCAGAGTGCTTCATCCTGCCAAGGATGAGGTAGTGGATGTTATACTCCACTGGTTCTGGAGGGGGCTTGGTGCCCAGAGTGCTTCATCCTGCCAAGGACTGAGGTAGTGGATGTGATAGTCCACTGGTTCTGGAGGGGGCTTGGTGCCCAGAGTGCTTCATCCTGCTCGTGACGGACTCAGTAGCGTCAGTGCCCATGGGTGGTGCTTGTGGCAGCGGTGCCCTGTTCAGCTGTGCTTGTTGTGGCGGTGCCCTGTTCAGTGGTGCTTGTGGTGGCGGTGCCCTGTTCAGCGGTGCTTGTGGCGGCGGGGTCCTTTGCAGTGACTCAGCTGCTGGCGGTCCTGTCTGGCCCAGCGGGGCTGGTGCTGGCGGTCCTTCATGGCCCAGCGGGGCTGGTGCTGGCGGTCCTGTCCTGGGCAGCAGGGCTGGTGCTGGCGGTGGCCTCCTGTGCAGCAGGGCTGGTGGCGGTGCCCTCCTGGGCAGAGGGGAGGATGGCGGTGGCCTCCTGGGCGGCGGGGAGGATGGCGGTGGCCTCCTGGGCAGCAGGGCTGGTGCTGGCCTACTGGGCAGCAGGGCTGGTGGTGGCCTCCCAGGCAGCGGGGAGGATGGCGGTGGCCTCCTGGGCAGCAGGGCTGGTGCTGGCCTCCCGGGCAGCAGGACTGGTGCTGGCGGTGGCCTCCTGGGCAGCAGGGCTGGTGCTGGCGGTGGCCTCCTGGGCAGCAGTGCTGGTGCTGGCGGTGGCCTCCTGGGCAGCAGGGCTGGAGCTGGCGGTTGCCTCCTGGGCAGAGGGGATGATGGCAGTCTTCTCCGCCGTGCTGCTCTTCCCAGACTTGCTGACTTTCTTGTGGCGCTTCCCCACCTTTGGAAGGTGTCGCAGCAGACTCCACACTCCCACCTGTACCCCTGGGAGCGGCTTTGGTGGCTGGAGTCTTTCCCCTCTCCCGCCGGGCACTGGCCAACTTTTAATGCTTGACAGGTGGGGGACTGTCCGTCCTGTGGCTCCGTGCCACACTGGCTGCCCTGGTGGCCGGTGCACTCCAGATTCCGGTGACTACAGACACCACTGGTCCCGGAGATGTTGTGGCTGAGGTGTTAGGTTGGGACCTGGACAGTCGGGCCCTAGGAGACGGACGGGGTGGGGGAGGTGAGGGGAAGAGGTCACGGTTGGACAGGAAAAGTTTCTTGGGAACACTGAGACGGGTAGCTGGAGGGGGTTTGGGAGTGGAGGAAGAGGTTGTGGTTGTAGGAGGTGTTTGTTTGGTGACTTCGGGTGAAGGTGCATGCACTGGAGGCTGTTGTGAGGTGGATGGCTGTTGGGTGGGAGTGTGCCTGCGTTTGTGTATCTTGGGAGGTGGCATCACAGACACACTGGGAGAGGACACAGGGGACGTGTGAATGGCAGTGGGGGTGGTGACTGCATGTGAGCGGGGTGTGGTGGTGTGTGTGCTGGTGATGGAAGTAGTGGATGTAGATGTAGTGCATGCAGGTGTGAGTGTAGACGATACTGCGAGGAAGGAGGGAGACGAGGAGGAGGGGGACACAGTGGAGGCAGTGGATGTTGGTGTGTCTGCATGTGTGTGATGCTTGCATGGGTGCCTGTGGAATGTGTGGTGCTTATGTTTGCCTGAGCTTCCCTTGTGTGTTGAGGTGTGTGCATGCTGGTCTGAAGGTGTGCTTGGGATAGGCTGAGGTAGAAGGGATTGGGTCTGGGTGGAGGAAGTTGGAGGGGGAGGCTAGAGACAGGGACAATGGCTGCCATCAGTGCTGAGGCCAGAGTCTGAAAAGCTCGCTGAAGGGCAGCCTGACCAGAATGAATGCCCTCCAAGAATGCATTTGTTTGTTGCAACTGTCTTTCTACACCCTGGATGGCATTCAAAATGGTAGACTGCCCAACAGTGAGGGACCTGAGGAGGTCAATGGCCTCCTTACTGAGGGCAGCAGGGGTGACTGGGGCAGGGCCTGAGGTGCCTGGGGTGAAGGTGATGCCCACCCTCCTGGGTGAGCGGGCATGGGGCAAAGGCTGAGGGGCTGCTGGGAGGGCAGTGCTGGTATGGGGGGTGGCGGCTGTACCTGTAGATGTGGGGGGCACAGATGTTGCCGCCACCACAAGGGAGCTCCCATCAGAGGACGAATCCATGTCACTGGTGTCAGCTCCTGTCCCCGCCGTGGAGCTCCCCTCGCCCTTCGTCCCACTGGTGAACTCCGAGTCCGTTGTCTCCCCTCCAAGGCCCTGTGGGATGCAGCTCCCTCCTGCTCCGGTGCCACTGCTCCTCCGCCTGATGATGCTAATCCACACAAGAACAGGGAGACCACAAAAAGGGGGGGGAGACAGAAGAAAGACATGTTGAGTGCATGCAGTACCGCTACAGTTGCCGGACACGACAGACACAGAAGCCCCCTGCACTGCGCCGTGCACTGGGGCTCCACTGTTCAATCCCTGGGACATGGCCTACAAGGCTATGGCCGAAATCTGCACACATGGATGACACAGGAGCCTGACTAGGTGTAGTTGGCACTGTACACAGGTAGGGTGGGGTGCCACAGGATCTGCCAGCACACTCGCCCATGCCTAGGAAAACCCACAGCCCACCTCCCCCACACAGCCACCTCCACAGTGCGCAAAATCAGCAGAATGAGATTGTACTCACCCCCTTGTAGCTGCTGTGATGCCCTCAAGTGCCCATCCAACTCCGGGTATGCCATCGCCAGGATCCTGAACATCAGGGGGGTCATGGTGCGACGGGCACCCCTCCCATGTTGGGAGGCCATCCCCAGCTGGGCCTCCGCCATCTTCTTGCTCCAGCGGCGAATGTCCTTCCATCTTTTCCAGCAGTGGGCGCTCCGTCTGTGCTAGACCCCCAGGGTACGGACGTCCTTGGCGATGGCACGCCAAATATATTTTTTCTGGTGGGCGCTGACCTACATGATTTGTACGAAAAGTTATTACCAAATGCACCGTCACAGTCATTGGCCCCATCCCTACCCTTGCCATGTGGCACATGCACTCACCGTCATTTCATGCACGCTTCAAACTCCCCCCCCACCATCTTTCATCCACCCCACTCCACACAGACATAGCCCATACAGCATGCTCCCAGTGTACTTACCTGTTTGTCTGGAAGACCGTAGAGCAGCGTGTACTGGGGGAGGACCCCATCCACGAGTTTCTCCAACTCCTCCGATGTGAAGACAGGGGCCCTTTCCCCAGAAGCACAAGCCGTTGCCTCTTCCAGACTGAGGTCACAGCAGCACTTGCAGTGTAGGTCCTCTCCTGTCGAAGATCAGGTATCGAGTGACTGAACAGATAGAAAATGGCGGTCACGTCTGTGGTGGTGCGTACCATCACCGCCGGCGTACATCGTCATTGGCTCCTGGGACCCATAGGGTCCAATGTTAACCAATGCAGAATTGCGCTGCAGTCTTCGACCGCCTACCGCGATGGGTACAACGCCAGCGCAGTTACCTCACATCCCATTGTCCCACATTACAGGTCAGGCAGCCGCCATTTCAAGGGCTCACATGGCTTTATTTTTACTGCGCCACACATACCTAGGCCTTGCCTCAACACTCATACAGGCCAAATTTCGGATTAGGATTTGTGTTCTGTGTAAGCTGTAGGTACGTACCTCTGGTTGGTTGACTCTGTGCTCGCTGTTGTCCTTCATAGGCACCGTCCGCTGGGACATGTGAGGAGATGGCGGCATCCTCCGGTGTACAGACCGCTGGTGGACCTGTCGACAATGGCGGAAAGACATGTGATCATCACCTACAGGTTTGATCGTGCCACAATCCTGGAACTGTGTGCCCAGCTGGAGCCAGACCTGATGTCAGCTATCCGCCATCCCACAGGAATCCCCCCTCAAGTGCAGGTGCTGTCAGTACTCCATTTCCTTGCAAGTGGGTCCTTTCAAACAACTGTGGCCACAGCATCAGGGATGTCCCAGCCTATGGTTTCCAACGTGATGTCCAGAGTGTTGGCTGCCCTGCCCTGCGGAGCTACATCGTTTTCCCTCAGGTTGAGGATTTGCCTACAGTGAAAGGTGACTTCTATGCCCTGGGACATATCCCCAACATCATAGGTGCCATTGATGGGACACATGTGGCTTTGGTACCCCCCGCAGGAGTGAACAGGTGTACAGGAACCGGAAGAGTTATCATTCGATGAATGTGCAGATGGTGTGTTTGGCAGACCAGTACATCTCCCATGTTAATGCCAAATTCCCAGGCTCAGTGCATGACGCTTACATCCTGCGGAATAGCAGCATCCCTTATGTGATGGGGCAACTGCAGAGGCACCGTGTGTGGCTATTAGGTGAGCACCTGGAAGCAAGTCAGTGGGAAGGGTTGTCTGGGTCTGGGGATATCCCTACAGGTTAGTGTGTGTCTAACAGTTGTCCCTCGCCATTTGCAGGTGACTCTGGTTACCCAAACCTGTCATGGCTACTGACCCCAGTGAGGAATCCCAGGACAAGGGCAGAGGAACGCTACAATGAGGCCCATGGGCGAACTCGGCGGATAATAGAGCAGACCTTCGGCCTCCTGAAGGCCAGGTTCAGGTGCCTCCATAAGACAGGTGGATCCCTATTCTACTCACCAAAGAAGGAGTGCCAGATCATTGTGGCCTGCTGTAGGCTTCACAACTTAGCTTTGCGACGACAGGTGCCTTTTCTGCAGGAGGATGGTCCAGATGGTGGTGCTGTTGCAGCTGTGGAGCCTGTGGACAGTGAAGACGAGGAAACCGAAGAAGAGGACATCGACAACAGGAAATGATCCTGCAATATTTCCAGTGAGACACAGGTAAGAATACAAACCTGCCTACTACATGTACTTTAACACTACTACCTCTCTACTGTCTGTCGTTTTCACCAAGTGTATGGTCACTGAGTTGTCACTTTCCCTTACGATTTCATAGATGTGGGTCCCACTGTGTGACATCTGCTTTGTTTCCTCATGGACTAGAGCTGTGTGACATAGGTATGTTGACATTACATTTGAAAGTGCATTTTGATACTGTAATTGCTAATACACAATTTCAAAATCACAGACTGACTCCAGATTGTTTTGTGCTTTAAGGGTGTTTATTTAAGTGCTCAATATTGGAGGGGGTTGGAAAATGGTGAGGGGTGATGGTGGAGGAATGTCCATGGCAGAGTCCAGTCTACTAGTCTCACAGGTGCATTGTCCAAAGGGGCATAGGAAGTGGAGCTGGGGCAGTTTGAGGATGGACAGGGTGACAAAGTGGGACAGAAGGATGACATTCAGGGTGGTCTCATTTCTTGGCGGGGGTCTTGGCATCGTTCTCTGTCTTTGTCCTGGATCTCAGGGACCGTTTGCGGGGTGGTTCTCCCTCTGCAGGGGGAGGGGTGCTGGTGTGGTGGTCCTGTGGCGGGACGTCCTGTCCACTAGCGCCGGCGGAGGTGGTGGGCAGTTCATCGTCCAGGCTAGTGTCAGGGGCCCCTTGTTGTGCCACAGTGTCCCTCCTGGTGTTGAGGACTTCCTTCAGTACCCCTAGGATGGTGCCCAGGGTGGAATTGATGGATCTGAGTTCCTCCCTGAAGCCCAAATACTGTTCCTCCTGCAGGCGCTGGGTCTCCTGAAACTTGGCCAGTACTGTTGCCATCGTCTCCTGGGAGTGGTGGTAGGCTCCCATGATGTTGGAGAGGGCCTCGTGGAGAGTGGGTTCCCTTGGCCTGTCCTCCCCCTGTCGCACAGCAGCCCTCCCAGTTCCCCTGTGTTCCTGTGCCTCCGTCCCCTGGACCGTGTGCCCACTACCACTGCCCCCAGATCCCTGTTGTTGGGGAGGTGGGTTAGCCTGGGTTCCCTGTAGTGGTGGAAACACTGCTGATTGACGTGTCCTGGGGACAGAGGTATGGGCCCACTGGGTGGGTGCTGTGCTGGTGTTTCCAGAGGGGGGAAGCTCTGTGGTGGCCTGTGCCAGTGTGAGGGGAACCAACTGTCCCGAGGTCCCCGATGGGCCGGTCTGGTCATCTAGATCCAGTTGGACAGAGGTGCTGTCATCACTGTGGGCCTCTTCTGTTGGTGGTGTGGACATGTGTTGACCATCCTGTCCGGTGACATTGGGTAGGGGTCCTGCAGGGGTATAAAAGGATGTTTATTACATCTATGTATGCCATGGTGTGCAATAGGTGGGTGACCGTGTACCCCAGTGCTTGCATTCCTGTGTGGGACCTTGTGTGATGGTGGTTTAGTGGGGTGTATGGGTATGTGCAGTGGCCATGCTTTGGTGATGGGTGTCCATGCTTTGTTGTTGCATGCAGGGCTTGGTGTTAGGATGTGTGGTTTGTGATGTTGGGACATTTGTGAGGAGTTGGAGTGATGGGGGTGAGGGTGAGGGTGGTTGTATGTGATGGCATGCAGGTAGGGTGGGGAAAGTAATAGTAAAGATTTGACTTACCAGAATCCATTCCTCCATCTACTCCTGCGAGGCCATCAGGATGCAGAATCGCCAAGACCTGCTCCTACCATGTTGTTAGTTGTGGGGGAGGAGGTGGGGGTCCACCGCCAGTCCGCTGCACTGCGAGGTGCTGTCTTGAGACCACAGAACGCACCTTCCCCCGTAGGTCGTTCCACCTCTTCCTGATGTCATCCCTATTTCTTGGGTGCTGTCCCACTGCGTTGACCCTGTCCACTATTCTTTGCCATAGCTCCATTTTCCTAGCAATGGAGGTGTGCTGCACCTGTGATCAGAATAGCTGTGGCTCTACCCGGACAATTTCCTCCACCATGACCCTGAGCTCTTCCTCAGAGAACCTGGGGTGTATTTGCCGTGCCATGGGATGGTGTGGGTGATGTGTGGGGTGGTGTGTGTAGTGATAGGTGGGGTGATATGTAGTGGTGTGTTGTGTGAGGTGCGTGGAAGTTATTTGGGTGATGGTATTGTGTGCCTGTGGATGCTTGGTAGTTGTTTGTGGTGTCTCTCTCTGGCCTTCTCTCGGTTATTTTGTTGTAGGGGTTGTGGGTGATGTGGGTGGGTGTTTTATATTGTAATGGGTGTGTGGGAGTGGTGTGTGTATCAGGTGTGTGTATTTCGAATTGTCCAATGTGGCTGTGTTTTGTATATGTGTGTGTATTTTGAGCGCAGCGGTGTGTACCGACACAAGTCTGAATTTTGGCGGATTCCGAGCTGTGGGTCATAATAGCTGTGGCAGATTTCCACGGCTTCGGCGGTGTGTTGGTAGTCTTCTGCACGGCAGTAAGCGGCATTTACTGCCAATGTTGTAATGACCCCCTCAGTCTGAACTTAGAAATCTTCACCGTGACTTCATCCAGCAGCTCCCTATAACACCTTCTCCTCGGACACCACCTTCAGCCTTGCCCCACTGAACTTTACCTTCTCTGACTTTTTTCTGAATAATTTTTTCTTAGGTAAGCGCTGTTGAGGCACAATCCACTTCTTGTATCCGCCCCATGGTTCATCATGGTTTGCCATATTTTTTTAGTTTTCTGTAGTCTTGCATGACAAGGGGGATATTTATGAGCCCCTTGCACCACTGCAGCATTACTTTTTGTGTTGCACCAGCAGCACAAACTACAAAATCATATCTATGAGGCCACGCATAGCCATTTTGTGTGGCTTTGAACAGCCTCATAGATATGGAGTAAGGCAATGCAGCGTAATTGCTGCATTGCCTTACTCTGCACTCTGGAAGAGTTCAATGTGCTTTGCAGTGGGTGTTCCCAAGCAACTCCCATGGATTTTGATGCTTCCCCAGATTTACAAAACCATGCAAGCCCGGGGATGCACCAAAACCCTGCCGCTCTGGAGGTGCGGCGTAATGAGAAGAAATAACTATAATTCTTCTAATTATTTCCTCTTTCGATGTGTGCTGCATTCTGCAGCACACATAGAAAGAGAAAAACGCCTCTCAGGATTGTTAAGCCAGTACATATATTGTACTATAGCATGTCATATGCAGTGCACTGCATCATAAGTGCCCACATCCTGTAAACCAGAAGACCAACATGGAATTTGTTATCCATGGCATATCAATATTTTACCATTAAAATACAGCCAACACAATGGTTCTGAATTTGGCAGCCCTGCTGGAAATTTAAAACAACAATAGAACAATACCTTTACAAGATTGACACATGTTCCAATTTATAGTTTTGTTATTATAAGCATATGCCCACCATATTTAGAAGGTGATAAATGTTTTCTACTGTATTCATTTAATCTTTATTGCATGGGTCACTGAATTTGTACCTTTATTGCTCTTATGTCAGTGGGTGAATGCAAGAATTAGTCAGTGGATTGATGAATGGATGAATGGGTTTGAAGATGAGAGACAGAGTGCATTTATGACAATTGCTTAAACTCCACAACAATGCAAACAGCACTTTCATTCATCAGCAAGACCTATTGGTATTACCAAAGCATATTCATTGTATTAGTAACTTTTAAAAAATATGTTTATTAGATTTTCATAAACAAGAAAATAAGAAAACATCATAGATTAATCTAGAGCAATGTTTCCTAGAAGGGTATACAAGTACGCAGCAGCGAGCATGCAGGATCCATGACATCCAGTACAATAAAAAAATAGGAGGGAGGAAACATTCTCTCTGGACAGCCATACTGCAGTGACAACACCACAGAGCGTTGGATAACAAAGCATCACAGGGCAGTCACCCCAAGGGACAGCATTAACCAGCCAGTTCGTACACAGCCTCCATATCTTACAGACTCAAAGAGCCATCCACGCCCTCCTCAGGCTTCAGGTCAAAACAGTGTGGCCAGTGACCCCATAACTTGCAAAATTTATGGGATAACCCCTGCTCTTATATGTGACTCACTCAGCAGCCATGTACATAGCCATACCTGCCTTGCATTCATGCAGCGAGGGAACCTCTCCCACCCCCGGTATTTTTCTAAATATATTTTCGCTACCATCAAACCCAACTTACAGAATAAGAGTTGAACAACTGGGACATCAGTCTCCATTAGGATTCCTAGAAGGACATATTTCCAGTCAAGTGGACCTCCAAGACAGCCTGGTGTTCATGGACTACCTCAGTCCAATAAGTCTGGAGGATGGAACTACTCCAAAGTTTGTGCAAGAAATCACATCTGGCTCCCATACATCTCAAACACTCCAGAGAGGCTGCCTTCTCCATGCTATGCAGCCTAGCACAGTCATAATAAACCCTGTGGAGCACCTTAAACTGTATTAGTCAGAGATGTGACTTTATTGCAACTTCTTGGGGTGTATTAAGGCCACCACCCAATCAATGTCATCAATCTCCTCCACTTTGGTCACCCATCTCTCTTGCAATGTACCCAATGTGTCAGGAATTTTATTGCTGTTGGTTTTGTAAATATGAGACACAGCCTTACTCCCAAGCTCCTCCATAAACAGCCTGCACTCAAGTTGGGCATGTTCAGGAATGTTGACTGCATCTAGCCCCTCAGCCATCCAGGCATGGCAGAGTTGCTCTCATTTCAAATACTGATTCTGGTGTAGCTGGTATTCCCTCCTCAAAGAGGGTAAAGGCATGAAGGACCCATCTTTCAATACATCCCCAATCTTGGAGATACCAATCATGTCCCAGGGTTCAAACCCCTACAATTTTTCCAGTTCCACCATCATGCCCCCTTCCACAGTGGTGTTTCCCTGTTGACCTGCGCCATACTCCCAGTGTCACCTGTGTCATGGGCAGCAACCTACCTGAGACAGCTCTGCCATAGGTATAATGCAGAGTGGAACAAAGCATTAGCTATGCCCTCTCCAACATACAAGTGGGGTGGCCCTGTGGCGCAAACAGCCAGTCGTTAACGGGTATCAGAATGTAGCTCAGTAGTAAGCCCAAATATCTAGATGTGAGATCCCTCCTGTACGGGTTCTGCTGTAATGTCGGCAGCACCATCCTGGGATGCCTCTTACTCCAGTGTAACATCCTCACCTCTGTCTATTTTATTAAACATCTCCTTTGTGACAGGATAGTACATATTTTGGAGGCTATACAGTAACTTGGAGAGTGTGATCATATAGAAAATGGTGATCCTCCCAAGAATAGTCAGGAACAGGCCATGCCAGAGCTCCACATCCCTCCGAAAGGTAGAATACACCCTCCCAAGGTTTACAGCCAAACAGAGATCTCTATCGGGCATAACCTGAATGCCTATGTACTTACAACTCACTGGTACAACTCATAGTCTACCTGGCAGAGCAGCAACATCAGAGGGGCCATGTAGTTGAAAAAGGATGGATTTCCCCACTTATTGCGTATTGTTGGGAAATGGGTTATTGGTAAGGGCAGGTAGGTACCTACACTTAGCAATAGGCCACTAACCTCCACTAAGGTCCAGTTAGGTCTCAGTAAATCAAACCCAGCTCAACCCTTGGTAGCTTGGCAACGAGCGTCAAGGCTTAACTTAGGAGACAGAGTGTAAAGCATTCAAATATCACAAAACAGTAATTAAATAAAACACAGGAAACAGTTTAAAAATCCGAAACCAATTTATAAAAATAGATTATATTTTTACCTTTAAAATGACACAAAAACTAACAAAATCGGATAAGGGAAACCTAGAGAAATTAATTTTTAAAGAATTATTGTTTTTTTAGCTCCTAGAAACAAAGAGCGCCAATCTGGTCATCTGGTTGCACCTCGACCGGGGCAAAGTCAAAGTTTAAGGCCGACCGCGATGGAGCCCTGCTCGGCTACAGGCCGCAGGAGGCCTCGGTTAAAAGTTTACCTTCACACTTAGGCCCTCATTCGGACCTTGGCGGGCGGCGGAGGCCGCCCGCCAAAGTCCCGCCGTCAGGTTACCGTTCCGCGGTCGAAAGACCGCGGCGGTAATTCTGACTTTCCCGCTGGGCTGGCGGGCGGCCGCCTTCAGGCCGCCCGCCAGCCCAGCGGGAAAGAGGCTTCCACGATGAAGCCGGCTCGGAATCGAGCCGGCGGAGTGGAAGCTGTGCGACGGGTGCAGTTGCACCCGTCGCGTATTTCACTGTCTGCGCAGCAGACAGTGAAATACATTTAGGGGCCCCTCTTACGGGGGCCCCTGCAGTGCCCATGCCACTGGCATGGGCACTGCAGGGGCCCCCAGGGGCCCCGCGACCCCCCCTACCGCCATCCGGTTCCCGGCGGACGGACCGCCGGGAACTGGATGGCGGTAGGGGGGGTCGGAATCCCCTCGGCGGCGCAGCTAGCTGCGCCGCCTTGGAGGATTCCAATGGGCGGCGGTACACTGGCGGGAGCCCGCCAGTGTTGCCGGTCCGACCGCGGCTTTACCGCCGCGGTCGGAATGCCCATTGGAGCACTGCCGGCCTGTCGGTGGTGCTCCCGCGGTCCTCCAACCCAGCGGTCATGGACCGCCAGGGTTGGAATGACCACCTTAGTCTCTTTTTCGAAGATTTTCTTCAGCGGGACGAACTTGCCAGTCCAATCCGACCTCCTGGAGCCCTTCTCTGGATACACGTCGCGGGAATCCTCACTGGAGATTTTTACCTTCGGACTTAGTCGTTTTTTCGAGGTGAAAATCCTTCGACCGGGATAAACCTGGATCTTCATCCGACGTCCCTGGGACCACTACTTGGGACCACTACCTGCCCTGAAAAAATACCGAAACTAAAGGTTTCGGATTTTTTTTTAAGTGCAGCTCGTTTTCCTTTAAGGAAAACGGGCTACACTTAAAAAAAAAAAACTGCTTTATTTATAAGCAGTCACGAACATGGAGGTCTGCTGACTACAGCAGGCCTCCATGTTTGCGAGTGCCCATAGTCGCTATGGGGCCGCAATTTGAGACCCACCTCATTAATATTAATGAGGTGGGTCTTTGCGACCCCATACCGACTCGCAGACGGTGTCTGAGACACCGTTCTGCATACCAATTTGCGAGTTGCAAATTGCGAGTTGGAAGGACTCGCAATTTGCAACTCGCAAATTGGATTTTTGCTACATCTGGCCCTTAGTTCCTCCTCAAGCTCCACACAGTCCTCCGTAGAGAGCACCGGCGTGGCCACCGATTTGGTCAGCTCCTGGCAGTGAACTTGCCCTGTAAATCTCCACATAGTAGCAGACAAACTCCCCCACCATTTGGTTGTCAGTCTTTGAGGGCTCAGCCATGCTGGCCATCATTGTGCCGACCCAGTGCACCTCTGCCTTCCTTTTACTGAGCCATGCCAGCAGCTTGTCCGCTTAATCACCAGTATTGTACAGACAGTGGGGATTGGATAGTTGAGACCTCCATGCCTCTCCCTTCCCTAAGTCCTGGTATTCAGTACACAGAACCTCAAATTGCTGAAGAATCTGTGGAGTAGGATGACCCTTGTGCCCTGCTACTAAGGTTTGCAACCTGCGTTCAAGTCCCTCAATCTGTTCCACCTCACACCTCTTTTTACATGCAAGGATATTCTGAGCTCAGTCCCAAAGAACCGCTATATAAGCCTCCCATAGTGTTAGGGCAGACTCCACCAAGCCCACATTTTCAGAAAAGTATAGCTCTGTGTCAATTTGTAATTCCTGTGCCACATCCTCATCCCACAGGTCCCAGGTATTCAATTTGCATCCTGAGGAGCCAACCACCTCCTCTTCTGTACAGAACACCAGACAGGGGAATGGTCAGATAATCCCTGAGCCAGATATTCTACTCTAGTTACCACCCCCACTTCACTAGCCAGAGCAAAGATATAGTTGAGTCTAAAAAAGACTCTATGCACACCAGAAAAATATGAATACCTCCGCACACTAGGTTGACAATGCCGCCAAAGGTCAGAAAGTCCTAAAGTATTTGTAAAAGTGCTCCAAGGGTGTTTCTCGGGTCCGTGTTACTGCCTGCCTTGACCAATCCATGTCAGGACCATGACATCATTGAAGTCTCCCCTACAATATGCATGGATAAGGATGTCTCCATAAGTATTGCAGCCACCTTATCCAACGTGGGAGCCTAAAGGTGGGGGACCATACACACTAACTAGGTGATGTTAGTCCTTCTCCACAGCCCTTGAACCCCAACAGAGGTGTCATTAGGATCAGTTCAAATATGGATAACCTACAACAGAGGGGACTTCCTTACCAGGACCGCCACCCCTTTGCATCAGAAATAAAGCCTGCATATGCCAAAGTTATGTCTGCCCCTCTGCTAAGGAATGGGCAGTGAGCCCCTCTCAAATGTATTTCTTGGAGTAAAACCATATCAGGACAGAGTCTGCGTATGTATTGTGTTATTAGTCCCTGCTTGGCCTTGCTGCCCAAACCACTGACATTCGAGGACAGAACAGGAAATGTATATCACTCGAGGGACTACCCTGCATCATGGAGGTAATTGGTACATTAGCCCATGGATGTTGCACTCTATATATGCACGCTACATTGCTGTAAGTGTTTCTCCGAATCAACAAAGCAACAAAAAAGAAACAAATCCCACACACACACACACACCCTTTTCCCCCTCCCACTTTCCACCAGTCATTGAAAGCATTTAGGCCCAACAAACTAAACATAACTACTCACGGACTAATACCGAAATGTCTGTTGCCCACCCTCCTTCCCACAACACACACTGCAAACTCAGCTTATATTGAATAATCATGCTCCTATCTCGCCTAGCTCATACCATACACACCACACACACCAATCACACTAAACAGGGTCGGGCCCTCTTCTAGTTGGCTGAAGTCACATACCAAACAGAACAGCTCCATTAGCCCTGTAGAAGGCACCACCTGGGCCCTACCAGATCCCAACAACATCAAGAGACCACAGGATCATCAAGGTCTCTGTGCACCAGTTCAAGGCTAGATGCTGCACCATCTGAGCTACAGACCAGATCGCCTTCCATTGTCTCCTGGGCAGTCACATCATCATCTCCATCTATCAGAGAAGAATGCCTGTTCACAGAAACACCTCTACCTTTGACTCAGTTGATCTCTTACCATCAACTCGGCCACCAGCAACTCCTTATGGCAGTCAGCCTCCACCTCTCCAAGTCCTGGCTCTCTTCTAATGAATCGAGGACAAGGGTTTAGGTCTGGCCCCCAGCCCACCATGACCAACAGTCTCACGCTGCTCTACCTGTGGTGGTCGAGGCTGGGGCCTCTCTTCTAACCAGTGCCAGTTATCGTCAGGCATTAGGAAGAAACTGGCATTGTCCTGGAATAGTACATTCCATTTGGCAGGGAAAAGCAACATGTACTGCAACTGCAGAGACAGCAGTTTTTCTTTCACTGTGTCAAGTGTCTTCCTCTGCTTCTGCACCTCCCCAGAGTAGTCTGGGAACAACATGATGGTGGGCAAGTTGTATTTGACCTCCCCTTTCTGCTTTGTCTCTCAAAGGATCACATCCAGATGCTGAAAATTCAACAATCTTACAATAATCGGTCTGGGGGCACCAGGTGGTGGCATACCAGTGAGCACTCTGTGAGCCCGCTCAATAACAAAGCAAGTGGAGAAGTTCTCAGGCGTGAAGGTGGAGCGGAGCCATTTCCCCAGAAAATCAACCATATTAGACCCCTCGACCCCCTCCAGAAATCCCACCAGTTTCAAGTTGTTGTACCGTGACTGATTTTAAGCTCCGCTGACCTTCCAACCTTGGTCTTTAGTGATCGTCTTTACTTCCACCAGGTATTTTTTACATGGATGCATTTTACCTGCAAGCTCAGACACCATATCCTCTGCGACTGTCATGCGATGCGCAACATTATGGAACTCTTGCCTTAGGAATGACACTTCAGAGCGGAGTTCACCAATCCTGGATCCCAGGGCCGTTCTGGATGTTTGAATTGTCACTAGCAGAGCTGCAGTATCAGGCAGTGGGGAATCAACCACCTTTGTATATTTGTCAATTCTGCCTTGGTGAGGTGGCTTAGGGTCCTTATCTTTCGCCAATAAGAAACATCAAAAGAAGCTCTCACTGTAGCCGCTGCTGCCTCTGTCATGTACTACGCAAGAGATAGTGCAAGGAAAAGGGGGGGGGTGGAAGGGAAGACAAGTCCCTGCAAAGCGTGCACATAGATTAATGATGGTTGGTGTGTTCTTAGCCAAGCAAAGTTGGACCCCTCAAGCCTGCAGGGAGGAGCCTGCTGAGGGAAGGTAGTTTGAAGTAAGGGGTCGGATAGTCTCACCTACCAGCCGCAGTGGCTCCAGTGTGGCTTGCTACACCGGTGTTGCAGCCCTCTTATCCCCCAGGGCTGAGCATCTTAGTGGCTTCCACAGCTGTTCCATGCGAGTGCAGCAATCGCAGCCGCGGCACCATGACTCAAGCTTCCCAGGGGGTAATTAGCAGGGGGAACCCACGCTCCTATGAGAGTGCTCCACACCACTAGATACCACATAAGAACAGAGCCAACTCTGAAAGGGCAAGTCTTGCGGGCCTGTTTAACAAAGCCCCATCAAGGGCTCACACAGTGCGTCAAACACACTGCTGTTACCAGTCGCCTCGTGGTCCAAAGACTTGCGGCTCACCCCTTTTCCAAGCGCAGAGTCCCTTACTGCTGCCCCTTGAAGTTCACCAGGCATGGCCTAGTGGATCCAAGCTCCATCAGTTTCCAAGGCCCCGAGGAAGTAGGCACACAGAGAAAAGGTCAGGTCCCCCCAGGCTGCCTGAGGTGCACTTTGCTTTGGGGCCAGTAGCAGCCGCCGAGCCAACACTGCAAAATGCCTCTCCCTCAGGGCATGGCTCTGCACGACTCTCGCGCAGGAATCCTCACCTCGCAGGTCCTCTAAGTATGATGCTTGGTCCCCCATAGCTATCAAGGCCAGTGCTCTGCCCAGACATCGTCTCGCCTCACCATCAGCAGCTGGGCGAGAAGTTGAAAGCAGTGGGGGGCGCAGGCGAAGCACAGATTTCACAGGTCTCCTCAGGGCATGTGGTAGGAGTATAAAGAGCCCACAGCTCCTCTCACAGTCAGAGCAGGTAACTGTCAGCCACCATCTTAGTGCCACAGAGGCCTCTGCCTTTCACCAGCAGTTACTCAATAATCAGTCTCTGTGAGCATCTCGGGACCCCAAAACCCTGCACAAAACACTCTTTCAATGTTACTGGGCACAGCAGTCTAGTTTGGTGGGATCTATGGGTCCCGTGACAGCAGGATTACCACAGGACATTTTAGACCAGCTCAGAGCTCTGTGCAGCTTCGTCTAGCCCGCCATCTTGGTGGCCATGCCCTATGTATTAGTACCTTTTGATCCATTTGAGCTAGAAACTTTGTTTTTGTTAAAATATGCAAATTATGCAGCCAATGACGAATTATGAGGCAAATGCATCAAAGTCAAAATTACGTGGAAAATACCACAACTGAAGAATCTCTTAATTCCAGTGACCCTGGTAGTACTGTTGCAATAAAGGTAGGTGTGTATTTTGTGAACTGAAACTCTCTTACTTGTTGGTGTGTTTTTGTATTGACATATCCCTCCTGAAACACCACCTTTGGCTGTTCTAGTGCATATCCATTTATTAGTGATTATCCCACAAATTATCCTTGTCCCTCTCCTGTATACTTCTAAATTCTGTCTCTCTGTCAGCAGAGAAATCCGCACCTGTGTCAGAGTTCTCTGTTCGGAAAAGATAAAACCTCAGAGATCTCTGACCGGAGGTTTGTTAAGTGCATTTTGGGACTACTTTGCCCACTTTGGAATGGCTTTTGCGAACAGGGCCCATCAACCTGTAGTTCTTCAGGGTATTCATAATCTCCTTTTTATACACTGAAACGTATGCCCACCCCACTATAGGATTTATTTTTTTCAAACGTAAAAATCTTGTCTATAAAAAAATCAGGCTATTTGAAAAATAAAATGATGAACACTTAAAAAAAATATATTCAGAATTCTACCAGAGCCATCGACCTTGTCTGCATTTGGCTTCATTATCAGAAGCGCCATCGATGGCTAATCAAACAACCGCATTTAAAGGAAAGCCCTTAAACGCAATTTTAATGTCCCTTGTTATCCCCCACCCTCCGAATTATCACATCAGGACGTGTCAGATAGGCTGGGCGGGCAATCCGCCATTGCCGGAGGGGCTTGTTACATAGGCCAGCTGGTGGGCCCTTTTTTAAGCTTCAAATAAACTTCCAACATTTGCCTGGGCTCCTCGGCAATTGACACACAACCCAAAATGCTGCTGCAGGCGAAGAGCAGAGGTCAAACCTTAATATGACCAAGTACAGCCCCTGGGCGGCTCATTGCCGTGAGTAGTAGGACAATGAGCCTCACTGGACAGGCACAGGAAGCAGTGGGTCTCCCCATCCTGAGCCACTGGGAGTGACAGTGAGGCATGGGGAGTGGCGATGCTGTTTTTTTTTAGCATCACAGCTTGCACTAATGTTACCTGGGGCCAGGATGAAAGGGGTTTGTGGTGCAAGAAGCCAGATTACAAACGCGGCCATTTAAGAGGGTCTGTTTTGTCTCCAGCAGCAGACAGATGAGCCTCGGGTTTCTGCTGCAACCCTGCCGTCTTCAAAACTGCAAGAGGGTTTATTTTTTTTCCACTGAGAGAAAAGAATAAGAAAAGGCTAACAACCGCATTGAGCAAAAAGAAAACGTTGTTGACAACTCAAAACAACAGTTTTTTGACAATATTGCTGTGAGAAACATTATTTCTAGGACAAAATGACAATGGGAAGGCAGAATAAATATGGCAGGGGAGTGACAAAATTGAATAAGCCAGAGCCGCAGTGTGGAGACAAAAGGAAAAGAGAGACATGTATTGTTAAAAACAATGACAGAAAGAGGGGAAGAGAAAAGGGAATTAAGAGAGAGGAAAATAACTCCACTGATACTAATGTAGCAACATTTTAGGTGGGACACTTTTTAGTTTGTAACCGGGCTTATTTTAATAGCAATCCAACCCTGATATCAGGGAATCAATGCCACCTCTAACACTCCAAATATTTTTAGATTTTAACTATGCTATATGCAATTGTTTTCTTTTTTTCATCATACTGGATGTAAATACATCGCAAGTGCCTCCAAACATTCTCTCGTAGTTTCTTTATAACTTTTTCACATGCACTAATCGATTGAGATGTCCTTCGGGTATGCACAAACCAAAACCACACACCAACATTAATCGTAGATTGAAGACGTAACAAGTCCAGTGCTTAATTTGTGCTTGTTGTTTCCGGTGCTGAGCACTGGCACTTATTTTTGAGGGTCGGCGCTTATTATTTTTCTGCCTCAAGCACTTACTGCGAGCAAAAGACACATATGGGAAAGACGGAGGAAGAGAAAAACGAAAAAGCGTCACAATGAGCGAAAGTTGCAGGAGTGAGCTGAAGGGAGTTGGAGGAAGTGGCTGTAAATGGATTGAAGAGGCCCGAGATGGCTTCAGGATTACCTGCCTCAGTACCCTGTGCTCGCACCTTTAATTGCAGCAGCCGCATGTTTAAGAGAAGGGATTTGGGCACCGGCACGTTTTTATTCACAAATTAAGCACTGAACACGTCTAGTATATGGTCATCAAAAATCACAATTGAAACTGATTTATCAAAGCAGGCTGTGTCCGTTTGCAAAGTGGAAGTTGCCCGTGGCAGCATGTTAGCTGCGGGCACTGGGGGCAGAAGGCAACGGGCCGTTGAGGTGGACAATGGACCACTCCATGCCCCCCCGATGTCCACTCGTAGCTACAGTGAAGCCCTTTCTTTCTTTCTTTTTTTTTTCCAGAATGCAGTTTCTATCATTTTAGGGGACAAGATAACATTTTGAAATTGCAAATGTATGGATGGAAGTCCGCCAGACCTCTCCATTGTACAGATTTGAACATCAATCACAGAACAAATTGTAGGTACTGGGGCAAAGCAGTCAGTGCGTGTAACATTGACTGCTCTAGGAGCAGACCAATAGCACATCAAAGCGTTGGTGCACGAGATGCCTCCTTTTTATATTAACAGCACACATGCTCTTCACATTATATTTAGAGCCTTTTCAATCATGTTTTTTTATTACCCATGCATGCATAGCATGGCACATAACCTACCTTTGAAAATGGTCTGGTAACCAGGCGTGGGGAGTGTCACTGAATTCGCCACTCACTAGCACAATGTTTCCCGGAAATTTCTCAGAAAAATAAATCAATATCTAGTCAAGGCTGTTTACTGTGTGCATATCATGCTAGTGTAAATAGATGCTAATAATGTGCAATGACTCCAGGGGGGCCTGGGGCCACCGAGGAAAATATTGACCTGTAAGATGCTGCTGAAGGGGAGTCTGCACACAAATTGGATGCTTGGAGCCCCAACACTAGCTTAAGAAACCTAGCCAGGAAAATCACATGCCTGCCCCGGTAAATACACGTGAATTATGTTTGCCTGCATTCCGAAGCCTGAACTCCCATACATTTACAGCGAATAATGAGCTATTTTAATGACTAAATATTATTAAAAAAGGTGTATTCAACAGCCACTGAAGGGGTCTCAGATGTAAAGGATGTAAAGAGTTGTCCATTATCGGGGATGGTTGTATCATTAAATTAACAATTATATAATTCGGGCTTTGATGATATAATAAAATATACTATAAATTCGGACCGTAGATTTGACGGAAAGGTCAACATGTGCCACTGACATTTTTGCACCGTATACTTCCTTCTATGTCATAGAAAAGCTTTGTTGTACTTGAAAAAGTTTTCACTTGCACAATACATGTGGACTGCATAAGCGTGAAAATGGTCGAAATTCTAGCGCTCCTGTGGAATTGCGCAAGTACAAGGATTGCATTAGCTCAATTCCACATGTGCAGTATCGCAAATAACGTTTGCACACTGGTACTAATACAATAATCATATTAGCGCAACTGCATAGAAGAGCTAGGGACAATGTAGTAAGTACCCTTTACAATCTGAATATGACACATATCAAATATATGTAGTGCACAAAAAGTATTGGCATAATGTAGGCGCAAGCACACCTTCCCCTGATATAACCTCGAGGTCTGTGGTTTTCAATGCATATTTTCAAGGAACTAAGTGGCAGGTGCACCTATGTGCCATCTTAAGTGACACCAGGGCCTCAGGGCCCCATGCACTCACATAGTGACAGGTCCAGTGACGGAAAAGTGTCCTTAGACCTGCTTTGGAAGTTATTGTACAGATCAAGGTGTAGGTATCTGTGTTTTGGAAATAGGGGGCCTCATTTACGAGGCCAGTTTATCAGGGTGGCGCAGCAAGTGTCTTGCTGCGCCGCTCTTCGCCGCCGGGAAAGGGCAGAAATGTGCCAGATCTACAAGATACAATGCATTTCTGTCCTCTCCCACTGCACTGGTGCACAAATTGCTGCCTAGCGCCAACCGAGGCACCCTTGCATCATGGTGCAAGAATGCGTGTGTTGCAGGATGATTGTTTTTGTGCAGAAATGCAGCACACATAGAAAGATGAAAAAAAAAAAACGTGGAGAAATAAAGATATTTCTCACCATTGTGTCACTCTTACGCCACCCATGGGGTGGCATAGGAATCTGACACATTCCCAGATTTGTGAATCTGGGAATGCTTCAGATTCCTTCGGGTTCCAAGCAACACCCATGGATGTCCCTTTCACAAGTGTTATGCGTGGAAGGGGTCCATATTTATAAGGCCATGAAAGGCCACGCAAGGTGGCTTCGCATGGACTTGTAAATATGAGCTGGCACACTGCGCCACTGGCGCATCAAAAAATGACCATCTTGGGGCACAGTGTGCCGCTAGGGCCTCGTAAATAAGACCCACGTTTTTTTTGTGCCATGCAGTTACAAAGTCGGGATTGCGTTCCACATGGTGGCAGCAGACAGCCCTGACAGAAGGAATGGGGCAATTGAACATAGGGAGCCTGCAAGAAGCAAATCCACTGTTGTACCATGTGATATCAGTAATCTTAATAATTTTTGCAAATTAATGCAATAACTTCAACACCCTTGATATACATTTTGGCCTTGTCTCGTAAGATGTATGAAGCAGTGCATAATTTGTAAAAAGCAATAAGTAATAGGGCCCTCATCAGGAAGTCAATTCTGCTTGCACCGCCCATTGCGCTGAGCTTTGCCAGTTACGAGAACAACACAACTACTAACCATCACACTCATTCAAGTGTGATTGTTCTGACTACAGGCCTTCAAAGCTACAAGAATGGCTTTGGCGACAGGTATTATAAACTTTTAATGTATATTGAATTAATAAACAACTGTTGTTGTATTTGTCTTTAAATTAGATAAACAGTGCCACCATGTTGCAGATTGTCATAACTTCCGGTGTTGACAATTAAGTGCGATGCCGAGCACTGGAAACCACTGGCTCAAACTAAGCATGGGTATGGAGCCTGTCAGGGCTAGCTTTAGGGTGGTGTGACTAGTGCGCCACTCTGGGCACTGACCTGGAGGGGGGGCATTGACCTCAATAGGAGGAGTGATGTGTTTAGCAATAACATGTTTAAAAGCACCTACTGCAGAAAACCTTTTTCTCCAGCTTTCAGGCAGTAGTTTAATTGTCAAGATACTTTTGTGATTAATGTTCATGTTAGAGGGAGAGATCAGAGTTTTGTCTTGTGGAAGCTTTGACTCACCATTAAGTAGCATAGAGAGTTAATATGCTTGCTGCAATGAACAGATCTGTATTTTATGTGACTGGCTGAATGGACTAGTAAACACAGAATTTACCAGCTCTTTAAAAACAAATTAAATGTATTTGAGAGAGGGGCAATAGAGAAATTAGGTGCACTTCTGCCGGGTAGTAGTGAGGGAATCCGAGGCAGAGGTTATGGGAGGGGGCACTGAAAAAGATTGCCACACCAGGCACCACCAGTGCTAAAGCTGGCCCTGGAACCTGTTCCTACACATGGTTAAAGCAGAACAGTCACAATTTACCAACTACATTGACTATGCCAAAAACCATCAAAATATTAGGATCTGTTGGTGTTTTGATGTTTCTGAGTGATGAAGCAGTATTTAAAACTGCGCAAAAATATATTTTTATTTTGCTGTGTGATGTAATACATTCTAATGAAATTCTTTGAAGTTCACTTTTGCCAACAATGAAATCAAAAAAGTTCCTGAAACCGAGACCTGACCATTTCAAATATTTCAGTTAATTTGCCTGGTTCTCACCAGCGGAAAGGAGGTCCAGTGAGAACAACATATACCAAACAAACGTCCTTGTTTGTGGGCACTTTGGGCTGTCCTTTGTGGCTCTCCTTGGAGCTTGTTTTGCCAGGGAAAACCACATGAATTGCCACCACAGTGAAACTTGCACTTTTTGCAGGGTCGCCTGTGGTCCAAATTTGTAGCCTAATTTCAATCGGTAATCAGTTTAAAAAGTGGGTGGATTTCACCCTTTTCTCTTCAGCATATTATTTTGGCCTAGCTTTATTCACAGATCCTAAGGGAAAACTATTGGTTTATAAACATATCCCGTACAGCAAGAATGATGGGACTGTCTGTGTCAAGCGAGGCCATTGATGTCACCATTGATGTCACCAGGAAAAGCCAAGGTTGGACAGTTAGTCCTCAACAACGACGGGAAGGGCAATTTGAGAAATAAGCCGGTGGAGAGGATTAGGTGCATGCTGAATAGTCAGATAGGTGGCTACACCAAAGGATTCCACATTTTGATCTGACAGAATAGTCAAAAATGAAGATTTTGATGCCCAATGTCACAACAAAAGTGCATTACCACAACTGGCAGAAACACACTAGAAAAAAATGCATGAGGCACTACAGTCAACTGCAGTGAACACTGTTGATTCATAGAGGAAGTCTAGTCTACATGCATTTTTTAAACTGGATCATGAGATTCTTCAAAATCAAAAGTACAACAGGTCATTCCCCTGGTCAATCCCCAAAAGCTTTGTATTTCCCCACCCCAAAGGTTCTTCTAATTAGGCATGAAAAAAGTGCCAGACAGCTTAAAGGTTTCTCTCAACAAACATTGGCAATGTTGATATAGACAAAATGGAAAGACTTAGCAGACAATAGCCTTCAAAACAGAGGTGTATGCCGTGGCAGACGCCTCACATTAGGCTGAGAAGCAGTCATCCCGTCACAAATATGCCCAAGCAGTGTAGCTCGGAAGAGAGCAAGGTTTGAGAAGAGAACTGTCTGTGGCATGTCCGTACTAAGATCCTATCAAAATTCTGCCTTATCTCCAGAGTGGGATTGTAAAATTCAACCAGTGAATGCTCAAAGGGAGATGCAAAGCTAAATTGAGTGGATATGGAGATTCTGCATGAAACTGCCCTGTCCTTCCATGGATTCAATATTTAATTTCACCCATACCAAGGGTACATTGGAACCAATGGATAGACTAACATTTGTTCTCTCTCTATTGCAGTTGTTTTTATTCTGCTAAACAACAATGCCTACCAGGCAGGGGGGGCTTCCCTGGAGAGTAGCACCCCCCACCAGTAGCAGCAGGAGCTGCAAACCTTTAGAAACAAAATGACAATAAATGCTGTTTATTGTTGTTTTTATTTCTAAAGGGGTGGGGCCACGGGGTGATGAGCAGTGAGGGGGAGTACACAGAGCACTCCCCTCAGTGTCCATGGATGTTTGACCGGCCGTCTCAGGCCAGCCAAACACACATGCACACAAGGGGTCTCTCCAACCCGGCACCGTGTAACTGAGTTGGAGAGAGCCGGCACAGGCACCCAGTCTGCATTGGAGCACCCAGCCAGGGCGCTTCAGCCAATCATAATGCTGCTCTGAGCCTGTGCCTGGAGTGCGACGGCAGCGATGCGGGAGCAGTGTGGCGACAAGGTAAGTAATTAATTGTTTCTTGTATTTTTGTTTAGCCTTCCCCCGCCCTCGCCCCACCACTATGCTAAGTCGCCAGCTGCCACTGCTACCAGGGATAATCCTAAATCAACCTAACCCTGGTCTGCAGACTGCTGCAGTTGGGCAGCGCAGCAAGGAATTGCACAGAGGAAGTGCAGGATTAGTCCCTGCAGGCAATGATCGAAGTTCACGCATGTACTCACTTTCCCTGCCCACTGTGACTTGTGCAGTCGAGATGCAATTCGCACTACATATTACCCAACCTCCAGCCTGTCCTAGTGGCCAGTCACTGGTTTGCTGTGCCAAGTCCGGATGTCAGTGAGCAGTGAGTCAGATCGTCTCCTCCCGCACATGTGTATGTGTGGTGCTGCTTGTGCAGGATCAGGGCCTTGCTGGAGAGGAGGCAGCAGGGTAGGCTGGAGAATATGTTCCTGCAGAATAATTACATAAACTCCCACACAAAGAGCTGTATATCCACTGAAGAGTTTTGTTTATAACCTGCCGTCTCAAGTTTAAGTCCTGCTAAGGCCAGCACCGTCTTTCATTCATCTGAAGAGGATGAAATGGGCACCAATATGTTGCTTCAGAATAACATCTATTGTAAACATTCGAGTCAGTTTACAGTTTATGCTTTGCAAATGTTTACTCTCAGATTACCACCAGATTACCTGAGTTTCACTGTTCCTTTTAATTTTTTAACTACTCAGCCTTTCTTCCTTTCTGTTGGCAGTGAGAGTGACAGAAAGAGGACATTGTTTGTAATTAACTTTCAGCCTCGGGGGTGATCAATGCTTGCCAAACAGAGGATCTCGGACTCAATATCTGTGTCTTCCCTGCTTCACTAGACTCGAAATGTTATGAAGCTAAATTTTCTTCATCAAGTATTTATGTGCCCTCAACAGGCACGCAAAACACAATGGGTGACCAATAATGATGAGCTTTACTTTTGCTGTGCATGTCCTCACGAAAGGTAAAAGACCCAAAGGTGGCTTCGCCTTAAAATCAAGCCAAATGTTTCCCTGGTATGTCTAACTCTCCCTTAGCTCTTCCTATATTTAGGTTAACAGTCAGTGTGGTAATTGCACAGTGTCTTAGGAACTACTAAAACTGCAAAATAACAAAGTGATGAAATGAATGCTGGAGTAGCTTTATAGTTTTACTATGTACGTAAAAAGAAGCCACACCTTGCATAATTGAAGAATGATCATTACTTCATGGCATATTCACATTAAATCAAATGTGCATTTGTAATGTTGGCCTAACTGCGAATATGCCTCTGCTGCACACACCTCTTTCACTATTAGGAATAGTTTTTGAAGTGTATTTTCACATTTCCCTTCTTTAAAGAGTAACCCAACCTATGTTAGTTAGATGACCAATGTCACAACCTGTAGCACAACTTGTTTGATGACTACACCAGAGCCCGTGGGTATGGAACATTGAGCTGAATCAATGCAAAGACTCAGGATTTCATTCCAGTTCATTGTTTTACTCCTACTCCGCCATTCAAGACACATGCAAGCCATGTAAATAAACGTTTACCACTGGGCCTATCTCACACACACATAAGGACACCCTTTGACTCTGAATGCAACATTTGTTCCAGTGAAAGATATATGTTAATTACGAGTTGAAATTCTGACAGTTAATTAGGGTGTAAGGCCTAGCCATTTGCTCTTTGATTGCAATCCTTACAATCTCATGGAAGTTTGGTCAATAATAAAAATTAAAATACAGTACATGTGGGTGATTTTGAAGAACGAAAAAGCAGAGGGCCAGATTTACTAAAAAGTGGAGTAGCGTGGTGCTGCTCCAAAATCGGCAGCACTGCGCTGCGTCACTTTAGAAACGCAGGGATGCACCATATTTATTAAAATATGTAAATGTGAGGGCACACTACAGAGCACCATTGTAACATCACAAAAAGTGATATTCCAGTGGTGCTAGGGCCTTGTAAATCTGGGACAGAGTGCTGCAAATATCGTTTTCTCACATTAGCTTCCAATAAGGCAGATTTTATTCTTTCCTGATTTTTTTTGCTTTAACAGTATTGGTCCTGAGTGCTACAAATATTGTTTTCGCACATTAGCTTCTAATAAGGCAGATTTTATTCTTTGCTGATTTTTTTAACACTATTAACAGCTGCAGGTCTTTTAGGCAGGGGTGGGCAGAGTTCACAGAATTCTATTCCGTGGAATTCCACAGAGTTGTCTTAAAACTCTGTGGAATTCTGCGGAGTTCCGCGTGCAGCAGAGTGCTGCCTGTCCTATTGGCACCCTAGCCCGAATGCACCCCATCTCAAAAGTGCTAAGCAGGGTTAGCCCACCAGTGTGGAGTCTGCTGCTCTCCACACCTGCAAACTTCCCTTCACCACCTCCCCTCGTTCACAAACTTGCTACAGAGGGCCAAGCACCCCCTATCTTGCACCAGCCTTGACATTGCTTCCTGAGCACTTACACACAGCCTCAGACCACCCTTTCTTTAGGGCCCAGCACAAGCAAACCAGCTCACCACCAGCACCCTGGTATTTTCACAAAGTGCCTAGCTTTGCTTGCTACTGGGCTCTAACGCACTCTCTCTGGCCACACACATCTCTGTCTGGAGGGGACTGCCAGACTACCACTCAGCACACAGCTGTTGCTCCCTCGGTCTCCAGTTCTCCCTGCTGGTCTAAGTACCGTACCCCATAACAAACTTCCTTTCCCAGGAATCTGGGGAGACAGGTTCTTTTCAAGTGGAGCTCTGACAGCAAGTTTATTTTTTTCAAAGAACAGACCCCCCCCCATATGCAAATCCTGTCCATGCCCAGTGCCGGCCCCCATGTGCACATAGAAGAGAAAGTGAAACAATGGTCTTACCTGGGACACAATTGCCAGTAGCCTGGTTCTCTGCCTCTCTCTGCACTCTGGTCCCGAGTTGCTGAGGGCAGTGAAAGTTGGGAGGCCTGTCACTGACATCGGGCCGAGTGCACACTGAAGCCCAGTTATGGGCCACACACCACAAGTGCAGACTGTCTTTGCTTGCCCTGTGTGGTCCATAACTGGGCTGCAGTGCGCACACGGTGAGCTCCACTCTGCTGCAGGGACTAGTGGAGTTTTTGGCCGAACTCTGCACTATAAGTGGAGCACGGAGTGCCAAAAACTCTGTTAACACCACCACGGAGCAGAGCTCACGGCCCACTCCTACTTTTAAGGAGAAAGAATGCAGGTGATTTGGTCAGTTATCGCACTTGCCAATATTATTTTATTTTAATCTCTGACATTCCCCCATACTTTTGTTTTTTGGCGCTGTTTGAATGCCACTCATTTAAGGGCTACCTCACCAATGATGCCAGTGTTAATTATGGAAATTTTTGTTGCCAGTGCAAAATTTGTAAAATAATGAGTGCAAGTGCCCAACGCTCTGCTCTGAAGCCCAAGGCAATTGCAATTACATGTTGGCGTACCCAATACTAAGGCTGCATTGTCTTGAAGCAACCTCACACCTCTTTAAACCACTACCAGACACACCCTGCCCTTTTATTACCCTCTTGTAGGATCCTGCTTTATCCCTTTATGACAGCTTTTCCTTCTTTCTCTTCCTCCGTCTTTACATTTTGTTGGTTTTTCCGCTCTTACTCTTGGTAAATGTCTGATGCAGAAAATTGAGTGGTGGTCTCCTACAATGAGTGCTGGTGGCCCCCTCCACCAACCAATGGCTTACCCAAGCACTGCTAGGTCCTGCCAGTAAAAGGGAAGACCCTCAATTGGTATTTTCATCATGTTTTCCCTTGAGGGACAGTACCAACAAAAGGCTCCTTACTGCACGGTTGTGTTTGCTGTTAGCTATATGTTTTGAGGTTAAGCAAAACTATTCCATAGAAGACATGGATTTTGACCCCAAGTACACATCTAAAGACTGACTATTATTGAGCTTTCCCTATACTGCAGGAGATATTATGAGCAATATAGTGATCATGAATATAAGAATCATAATGACTGAATACAAGGGATGATCATGCACACAGAGACCTATATTTATTTTTTACAGTGAATGTCGGCAAACTATTTTATGCAAAGTTTGGAAAGTGGAGGAGTGATAGTGTCTAAAAGAAACAAGAGGATCTGGCCACTTCCTCACACTAGCCCTTCCGAGAATTATCTGTTTGCTTAGTCAAAGCTCTGGACATTGCAGCTGCTGGTGGAGTTGTATCTGGTAGGTGTAATGCAACCACAGCAACACCCAGTACAAGCTAGGAGCAGGACAATACTGCTTTGTCCAGCTATGCTCCCTCCTTCTTTAGAGCAGGAACGAACCTGAAAATCTAGCCCCATCCAGATTGATTTGAGGTCTCAACTTTGAACATTTTAAATGCCCGCACTGGCAATGGGCTGCATTCCAATTATCACTAACTGTATATAAGATGCCCTTCAGTTCACTTATTCACAGCCCTCTACAAGACCAGTGAGCCCCTGCTGGTGCTATCCTAGACTTTTGGAATTGCCACCTGACCTTCTTTTCTAGACAGGAGCCAAAATTGAAGCTCTGCCAGAGGTTCTGTCAAACAAGTATTTCAGCTCCACCAACCCAGAGCTCTCATATGCCGAGCAATCCCCTCAGTAGAGACTGATGAGTTCCTCACAAGACACTGCCTACAAGTGCTGTTGGTCTGAAAGAGGTGTAGTGACTCTGGTTGGTGAGTACACTCCATTGCACAAAGGTTTGCATTGCTAAGTATACAGGGACAGTTCTGCAATGTTTCTGATACCCTCTGATGAAAGTGGCAGAAGCATATGCCCATTATCAGCTTATATTCTCACTGCTAGATGTGTCTCATGCCACACTTGGGGCACAACTGACACTGACAGGCTGTGTGAAGATTGTGCAATATGGACGCTAGGGTAGCCAAAGATGCAAAATTTCCAAGCCCAGGAGAGGTGCGAACCCTAAAAAGAAAAGTTGCAACCTTCATTTCCTATCCATATAGAATTCTACACTGTAATTTTCTGACTGTGACAGTTCCTTACATGTAGCTTTTGAAAGTTTTGCCGGCTCCCAATCTGCTCAGGTGACTTGGCTCACGTCTTCTTGGGGCTGCAACTTAAAGATAACAAGATGTTATCTTGCAGTCCAAGTGCACGGGGAGACCACATCCTAATCAATGTGTGCAAAGAAGCCGAATCCACTGGTACTTTTTTTTCGACCTCCAATAAGGAATTAAACAACACATGACTCCAAATGTGGTTTCAATACTGGCAAACAGGCTTAAGGGAGTGATCCCACATCTTATCAATTTGTTGCAGATAGGGTTTGTCCCTCGACAGTACTCACAGAATCATTTTAGATCACTGTCCGTCCTGTTAAGACTCACCAAGAACTTCCCACAAGATACAAGTGACTTCTCAATGGACGTCCAAAAAGTATTCATAGTGTTTTTAATTTGGGATATTTATTTCAAACTCTTGAGAGGGTAAGGCATGGTTCTGAGTTGATATCAAAGGTGAAATGGCACCTTCTAGCAACTCCACCACCACTCTAAATTGTGGAGGCTTCCTAACTACTTCCTTCAGTATGAATAGAGGCATGACACTAAATTGCCACTGTCACCATTGCATTAAAGCCCTTAGTAATGGATCTGTGCAAAGGGTTGTATTCACATGTCATTGACACAAACACAATACTCTTCAAGGACAGTATCCTACTGTTGCTCACTAACCTAGACTTTTCACTGCCTGCTGTGTTATCATTGAAATGAGAATGTACCCCCATCATAGGCTACAAAGTAAATTGGAGCAAGAGCGAGGCAGTACCCATGTCCAGGTTTAACACTGCTCTTCATTATCCATTAAATGGCACAACTTTCAAGGGAAACCGAGCAGTCTAAAATATCTTGGTAGCAAACGCCTAACATGCATATTAGAAGATAATGTGAGTCTCTGATTTGAAGGACTGCCAATGAGACACCTGCTTGTCACACCTTTATTGATCGCTCTGGGCAGGGCCCAAATGGTGAAGATGGTTTGGCTAGTAAGCCGTTTCATATCTTACAAGAGTAATTCAACTTGAATAGACTCAGAGTTCCCCCCTTTTTAATCCTTGGCTACTTAAACACTTGAAAGCGTGTCCAGTCCTTAAAAATTACTTATACTTGGACACGCCGGAGGTCGGTGAATCTTTTGACCGGGTTGAGCTCTCCTCATCCAAAGAATTGTCGGATCCCTCAATTCAATAGTCAATAACCATTTATAATCAATAACCAATACTCGATTAGTAATCAATCAACAAATTTGTTAAACAGAAAATCAGTAATTAGACACGCCATGACCTTTCAGTCATGAATAACCACACCTGTTTATTAAAGGTTAATGAGTTCATTTCCCTTATTAACAAAGCTAGCACAATATAAGTAAGTCTCAAAATCAAACGGTATACATATACGAACATTACTAGCTGTCCATAGCGACGGAAGAAACACAATCTACGCAAGATTTGGATTATAATGCACTCGGTTATAGCAATGCAAATCACTAATATGAGTAACTGAATTTGACTAATTGCATACATTGGTCAGCATAACAAGATTTCAATTCAGCATGGTGCATCAAATGAATACCTCAACTAACCTCTGATTAGCATTGGCATGCGGGGCTTCATGCAAAAGAATTTAATCAACATAAATTTAGAAAACTTCTAGCTTAGGCTCTGTCAAAATAAGCAGTTGGTACCTAAGAAGGAAAATACAATGAATAATACATTTATCCTTTCATAATTACCAAATACAATCAGCACTCAAGGGTAGTCTTCGTCATTCAGGTACCGGTTCGATCAGCATGGGGCAAATTTCAAAGGGGCAAAGTTTAAGTCAAGTTTTCCTTGCAGCAGCAAGGTAAATGGGGCAAAAGTTATCGTATGGGCAAGACGGGGTAAAGTCAAAGTTAAAGTCTCTAGGGTGAGAATTCTTTAAAGTCTCTCTTTATTGGATAGAGAAAAAGCATGAAAGTGTCATTTAAAATGGCGTCTTGAATCCGGCTTCAAAATGGCATCAAGAAAATGGCTGACTTCTTTTTGTCCGGTGGGTTTAAGTAAGAAAACGTTCCAAATTCTTCAGGTCTTCCATTGGAGGGTTCATAGGGTGGCTTCCTTTTGACCAATGAATAGTGTCTTTCTCTTAGTACTCATTTATGCAAAAGGTGTCCTTGGAGCTTTGGAACACAAGTAGCAACAAAGTTTGCCAATTATTTCTGTATCAGTGTCTTTATTGTCTGCACCTGCAGAAACTGACCTTGCTTCAAAGAGGATGAAACTTGCCTAGCACGAAACCTTGAGATAAGTGTATTAGTCATTCTACTGGAAAAATACAGCTTTAAAGACACAAAATATATGTTTGTTAATACAAGTGAAAACCACGCAGTTAAAATTGAGACCAGGCGACTAGGCCAAAGCCTCTGCTAAATTTAAGCTAAGCATACAACAGTTTTAACGAGAAAATCATAAAATACATTTGCCATTATGACGGATTACTACATTGTCGATTCTTCATGATTAATCAAGCTCGTTTATACTAAATGGTGAACTACTTCGTGGGCACATTTTCTACACATATTATTTTTCTTTGCTAAAATCACATATCCCTTATACGATTTTGTTACATGATATATGAATGCTTGTTAGCCTTTCTTTTTCTGCTTCATCAATCCCTCCTCTGATGACTAATTATGTCATCACATCAAATCTTCCACCACAAATTGTATTTCATTAAAATTCTGTTTCAGTAATTTGGCATTTCAGTCAATTCCCTCTTCCTTATTGTTCCCTTTGATTTTTCCCTGTATATTTCCACTATTTTATTCTGTTCTTTCTCTTCTCTTCTCCTCTTGTTTCTTGATTTCAATATTTTAATAGCTTTCCATATTCCCCAAATACCAATTAAGCAAATTAATATTATTAATATTCCTTTTACTATTTTCAGTAATAATCCGCTCCAAATGTTGCTGAGACAATTTCCCACAGAAGCAAATCCTTTTCAAACCTTTTCCCATACTCCTGGTTCTTTCAGTTCTTTCAAATCTACACTCTCGTTAGTTAAATTTGTAAGCATATTTCTAATTTGCCGACTGTTGTCTGGTATATAAGAACAACAGTGATGTGCACTAAGCGTTTTGCAAACACCGCCATTCTTTGCTAAAAGAATGTCTAAAGCAAGCCGATTTTGAAGAGTCATAGCTCTTTCTGCAGCAAGTTCAGCATCAATCAGGATCATGGCTCCTGAGAATTTTGTCAGCATATTATCCACAATAGTAGACAACTTTTGTATTTTAATTGAATTCAATATAACTCCTACTGAAGGAATCATTGCTCCAAATATATCTCCTACCACACCAGAAGCTGTCTCCCTTTTCTGAATACGATGTCATTCAGACAGCTTTGGAAATTTCTTTAAGTCGTCCAGTTGAAAAATCTTTGGAAATACTATTCCCAAATAACCTCTCCCATACCATCCTTTTGGAAGACTATAATAGGCATTGAGTCCACAAATATAGTATACTCCTGGAGTATCTGGATCTAGTTAAACAAAAAGAGGGACTGGGAGATTGCTGGTCCAGTGTACGTTCTCCCTGAGCGTAGACTAATCAAAACAAAGAGTTCACTGTTCCAAAAGGATAAATCCAGATAGGATGCCGGTTGTCGGTAAAATGATAGGAGTGCACTCCTATCAGTTTACCGACAACCGGCGTCCTATCACTCCTATCATTTTACCGACAACCGGCGTCCTATCTGGATTTATCCTTTTGGAACAGTGTACTCTTTGTTTTGATTAGTATCTGGATCTAGGCCATTTAACATGAACGTCCATTTACTCTGGAACAAAAACACGTGTTTACATTCACTTGTTCCTACAAAGATTGTGTCATAGCATGATTTAGGTCTATATATACAAAGTTTCCCTATGTGTATTGCTTCTAAAGCTAGTTCCCCTTGTGTCTTTATTACGGCAAAAGCAGAGTTATCTACAGATGTCCTTTTGTGCAATTCTTTTTCTAATTTTTCCTTTACCATTTTCCTTCTATCTTCAGTGTGATCTAAAAAGCTTTTCTCTACTGGTGAAAGCAAGCATGTAAGGTTTTCTTTATGAGCTTGAAACGTGGAAAAAGATGATAATGCTTCAAAGAAACCCCTAACTATTTTTATATAATAATCTCTTGCTACTTTACTCAAGTACTCTATTATTCGGACATATGAAAATATGACATCATGATTGGAATAGAAGTATTGAATATACTCCTGGCCTTAAAATCTGGTTAGTAGCAGATTACATGTTATTCCATACGTAAGAGGCATGCTATGATATGTCACTCCTTCTATTACTGAGCTAGGTATTTGTGTGCACACATAACAATCTTTTGCGTCCATTGTCTCAACATACTCATTCAGTAAACGATAGAAGACATTAGACGAAAGCTCTTTCTTGTTGTGTAAATATTTTTCGTCTTGTTCGAGTTTCTTTAAAGGGGTTAGTTCAGTAGTAGTTTTAAGAGTAGAAGCATCATTCGCATCTCTTTCATTCCCTCCATGCATTCCAAGAATAATTGCCATCATTATTAGTACGCATGCAGTTATTAGACCTATACACATATATTTACAATATTTCATTTTATGTCCTTTTGTCGTACTGCCTGGCATGATCTATATAGAATCAGAAAGTTGAAGACACTTTATCAAATCAAATTTGCAGATATATATATATAAAGGATTGTAAGGAAATGCCTCCTTGGCATGGTTGCCCACTGACTTTTTGCCTTTGCTGATGCTATGTTTACAATTGAAAGTGTGCTGAGGCCTGCTAACCAGGCCCCAGCACCAGTGTTCTTTCCCTAACCTGTACTTTTGTATCCACAATTGGCAGACCCTGGCATCCAGATAAGTCCCTTGTAACTGGTACTTCTAGTACCAAGGGCCCTGATGCCAAGGAAGGTCTCTAAGGGCTGCAGCATGTCTTATGCCACCCTGGAGACCTCTCACTCAGCACAGACACACTGCTTGCCAGCTTGTGTGTGCTAGTGAGGACAAAACGAGTAAGTCGACATGGCACTCCCCTCAGGGTGCCATGCCAGCCTCTCACTGCCTATGCAGTATAGGTAAGACACCCCTCTAGCAGGCCTTACAGCCCTAAGGCAGGGTGCACTATACCATAGGTGAGGGTACCAGTGCATGAGCATGGTACCCCTACAGTGTCTAAACAAAACCTTAGACATTGTAAGTGCAGGGTAGCCATAAGAGTATATGGTCTGGGAGTCTGTCAAACACGAACTCCATAGCACCATAATGGCTACACTGAAAACTGGGAAGTTTGGTATCAAACTTCTCAGCCCAATAAATGCACACTGATGCCAGTGTACATTTTATTGTAAAATACACCACAGAGGGCACCTTAGAGGTGCCCCCTGAAACTTAACCGACTGTCTGTGTAGGCTGACTAGTTCCAGCAGCCTGCCACACCAGAGACATGTTGCTGGCCCCATGGGGAGAGTGCCTTTGTCACTCTGAGGCCAGTAACAAAGCCTGCACTGGGTGGAGATGCTAACACCTCCCCCAGGCAGGAGCTGTGACACCTGGCGGTGAGCCTCAAAGGCTCACCCCTTTGTCACAGCCCAGCAGGGCACTCCAGCTTAGTGGAGTTGCCCGCCCCCTCCGGCCACGGCCCCCACTTTTGGCGGCAAGGCTGGAGGGAACAAAGAAAGCAACAAGGAGGAGTCACTGGCCAGTCAGGACAGCCCCTAAGGTGTCCTGAGCTGAAGTGACTCTAACTTTTAGAAATCCTCCATCTTGCAGATGGAGGATTCCCCCAATAGGGTTAGGATTGTGACCCCCTCCCCTTGGGAGGAGGCACAAAGAGGGTGTACCCACCCTCAGGGCTAGTAGCCATTGGCTACTAACCCCCCAGACCTAAACACGCCCTTAAATTTAGTATTTAAGGGCTACCCTGAACCCTAGAAAATCAGATTCCTGCAACTACAAGAAGAAGGACTGCCTAGCTGAAAACCCCTGCAGAGGAAGACCAGAAGACGACAACTGCCTTGGCTCCAGAAACTCACCGGCCTGTCTCCTGCCTTCCAAAGATCCTGCTCCAGCGACGCCTTCCAAAGGGACCAGCGACCTCGACATCCTCTGAGGACTGCCCCTGCTTCAAAAAGACAAGAAACTCCCGAGGACAGTGGACCTGCTCCAAGAAAAGCTGCAACTTTGTTTCCAGCAGCTTTAAAGAACCCTGCAAACTCCCCGCAAGAAGCGTGAGACTTGCAACACTGCACCCGGCGACCCCGACTCGGCTGGTGGCGATCCAATATCTCAGGAGGGACCCCAGGACTACTCTAAGACCGTGAGTACAAAAACCTGTCCCCCCTGAGCCCCCACAGCGCCGCCTGCAGAGGGAATCCCGAGGCTTCCCCTGACCGCGACTCTTTGAATCCTAAGTCCCGACACCTGGGAGAGACCCTGCACCCGCAGCCCCCAGGACCTGAAGGACCGGACTTTCACTGGAGGAGTGACCCCCAGGAGTCCCTCTCCCTTGACCAAGTGGAGGTTTCCCCGAGGAACCCCCCCCTTGCCTGCCTGCAGCGCTGAAGAGATCCCTAGATCTCCCATTGACTTCCATTACAAACCCGACGCTTGTTTCTACACTGCACCCGGCCGCCCCCGCGCTGCTGAGGGTGAAATTTCTGTGTGGGCTTGTGTCCCCCCCGGTGCCCTACAAAACCCCCCTGGTCTGCCCTCCGAAGACGCGGGTACTTACCTGCAAGCAGACCGGAACCGGCGCACCCCCTTCTCTCCATTCTAGCCTATGTGTTTTGGGCACCACTTTGAACTCTGCACCTGACCGGCCCTGAGCTGCTGGTGTGGTGACTTTGGGGTTGCTCTGAACCCCCAACGGTGGGCTACCTTGGACCAAGAACTGAACCCTGTAAGTGTCTTACTTACCTGGTAAAACTAACCAAAACTTACCTCCCCTAGGAACTGTGAAAATTGCACTGTGTCCACTTTTAAAACAGCTATTTGTCAATAACTTGAAAAGTATACATGCAATTTTTATGATTTAAAGTTCCTAAAGTACTTACCTGCAATACCTTTCAAATGAGATATTACATGTAGAATTTGAACCTGTGGTTCTTAAAATAAACTAAGAAAATATATTTTTCTATACAAAAACCTATTGGCTGGATTTGTCTCTGAGTGTGTGTACCTCATTTATTGTCTATGTGTATGTACAACAAATGCTTAACACTACTCCTTGGATAAGCCTACTGCTCGACCACACTACCACAAAATAGAGCATTAGTATTATCTCTTTTTACCACTATTTTACCTCTAAGGGGAACCCTTGGACTCTGTGCATGCTATTCCTTACTTTGAAATAGCACATACAGAGCCAACTTCCTACATTGGTGGATCAGCGGTGGGGTACAAGACTTTGCATTTGCTGGACTACTCAGCCAATACCTGATCACACGACAAATTCCAAAATTGTCATTAGAAATTGATTTTTGCAATTTGAAAAGTTTTCTAAATTCTTAAAAGACCTGCTAGGGCCTTGTGTTAGATCCTGTTTAGCATTTCTTTTAGAGTTTAAAAGTTTGTAAAAGTTTGAATTAGATTCTAGAACCAGTTGTAGATTCTTAAAAAGTATTCCAACTTTTAGAAGCAAAATGTCTAGCACAGATGTGACTGTGGTGGAACTCGACACCACACCTTACCTCCATCTTAAGATGAGGGAGCTAAGGTCACTCTGTAAAATAAAGAAAATAACAATGGGCCCCAAACCTACCAAAATACAGCTCCAGGAGCTTTTGGCAGAGTTTGAAAAGGCCAACCCCTCTGAGGGTGGCAACTCAGAGGAAGAGGATAGTGACTTGGAGGACAATTCCCCCCTACCAGTCCTATCTAAGGAGAACAGGGTCCCTCAAACCCTGACTCCAAAAATAATAGTCAGAGATGCTGGTTCCCTCACAGGATAGACCAACACCTCTGAAATCACTGAGGATTGCCCCAGTGAAGAGGACATCCAGTTAGCCAGGATGGCCAAAAGATTGGCTTTGGAAAGACAGATCCTAGCCATAGAGAGGGAAAGACAAGAGATGGGCCTAGGACCCATCAATGGTGGCAGCAACATAAATAGGGTCAGAGATTCTCCTGACATGTTGAAAATCCCTAAAGGGATTGTAACTAAATATGAAGATGGTGATGACATCACCAAATGGTTCACAGCTTTTGAGAGGGCTTGTGTAACCAGAAAAGTGAACAGATCTCACTGGGGTGCTCTCCTTTGGGAAATGTTCACAGGAAAGTGTAGGGATAGACTCCTCACACTCTCTGGACAAGATGCAGAATCTCATGACCTCATGAAGGGTACCCTGATTGAGGGCTTTGGATTCTCCACTGAGGAGTATAGGATTAGATTCAGGGGGGCTCAAAAATCCTAGAGCCAGACCTGGGTTGACTTTGTAGACTACTCAGTAAAAACACTAGATGGTTGGATTCAAGGCAGTGGTGTAAGTAATTATGATGGGCTGTACAATTTATTTGTGAAAGAACACCTGTTAAGTAATTGTTTCAATGATAAACTGCATCAGCATCTGGTAGACCTAGGACCAATTTCTCCCCAAGAATTGGGAAAGAAGGCGGACCATTGGGTCAAGACAAGGGTGTCCAAGACTTCAACAGGGGGTGACCAAAAGAAAGGGGTCACAAAGACTCCCCAGGGGAAGGGTGATGAGACAACCAAAACTAAAAATAGTGAAGAGTCTTCTACAGGCCCCCAAAAACCTGCACAGGAGGGTGGGCCCAGAGCCTCTTCACAAAACAATGGGTACAAGGGTAAAAACTTTGATCCCAAAAAGGCCTGGTGTCATAGCTGTAAACAGCATGGACACCAAACTGGAGACAAGGCCTGTCCCAAGAAAGGTTCCACTCCAAACTCCCATCCAGGTAACACTGGTATGGCTAGTCTCCAAGTGGGATCAACAGTGTGCCCAGAGCAAATCAGGGTCCACACTGAAGCTACTCTAGTTTCTGAGGGTGGGGTGGATTTAGCCACACTAGCTGTCTGGCCGCCTAACATGCAAAAATACAGACAGCAACTCTTAATTAATGGGACTAGAATAGAGGGCCTGAGGGATACAGGTGCCAGTGTCACCATGGTGACAGAGAAACTGGTTTCCCCTGGCCAATACCTGACTGGAAAAACTTACACAGTCACCAACGCTGACAATCAGAAAAAAGTACATCCCATGGCAATGGTTACTTTAGAATGGGGAGGGGTCAATGGCCTGAAACAGGTGGTGGTCTCCTCAAATATCCCAGTGGACTGTCTGCTTGGAAATGACCTGGAGTCCTCAGCATGGGCTGAGGTAGAACTAAAAACCCATGCAGCAATGCTGGGTATCCCTGAACTGGTGTGTGTGAATACAAGAGCACAATGCAAGGCACAGGGTGAACAAGTAGAGCTGGAGTCTGGAAGAATGGCCCAGCCTACCAAGAGGAAAGGAAAGTCAGTTGGGAAACCAACTGCAACACAGCAAAAGAAAGGGAACCTCTCTTCTCAGGAAGAAGTTCTGCCCTCTGAGGGAACTGAGCCTTTGGAGCTTGAACCTTATCAGGTTGAGCTCTTAGGCCCAGGGGGACCCTCAAGGGAGGAGCTGTGTAAGGGACAAGAAACCTGTCCCTCTCTTGAAGGCCTTAGGCAGCAAGCTGCTGAAGAGTCCAAGGGCAAGAAAAATGGAACACATAGGGTCTATTGGGAAGATGGACTCCTGTACACTGAGGCCAGAGACCCCAAACCTGGTGCCACTAGGAGAGTGGTAGTGCCTCAGCTGTTCAGAGAGTTCATCCTAACATTGGCCCATGACATTCCCCTTGCTGGACATTTGGGACAAACCAAGACGTGGGAGAGGCTAGTCAACCACTTCTACTGGCCCAATATGTCCAACATGGTTAAGGAGTTTTGCCTCTCCTGCCCCACCTGTCAAGCCAGTGGTAAGACAGGTGGGCATCCAAAGGCCCCCCTCATTCCACTTCCAGTGGTGGGGGTTCCCTTTGAAAGAGTGGGTGTGGACATAGTTGGTCCACTAGAACCTCCCACAGCCTCAGGAAATATGTATATCCTGGTAGTAGTGGATCATGCTACCAGGTATCCTGAAGCTATTCCCCTTAGGTCAACTACTGCCCCTGCAGTAGCCAAGGCCCTCATTGGTATCTTTACCAGAGTGGGTTTCCCTAAGGAGGTGGTGTCTGACAGAGGTGCCAACTTCATGTCAGCATACCTGAAACATATGTGGAATGAGTGTGGAGTGACTTATAAATTCACTACACCTTACCATCCACAAACTAATGGCTTGGTTGAGAGATTCAACAAGACATTAAAAGGCATGATCATGGGGCTCCCAGAAAAACTCAAAAGGAGATGGGATGTCCTCTTGCCATGTCTGCTTTTCGCTTACAGAGAGGTGCCACAGAAGGGAGTAGGATTCTCACCCTTTGAACTTCTGTTTGGTCATCCTGTAAGAGGACCACTTGCCCTTGTTAAAGAAGGCTGGGAGAGACCTCTCCATGAGCCTAAACAGGACATAGTGGACTATGTACTTGGCCTTCGCTCTAGAATGGCAGAGTACATGGAAAAGGCAACCAAAAACCTTGAGGCCAGCCAACAGCTCCAGAAGTTTTGGTATGACCAAAAGGCTGCACTGGTTGAGTTCCAACCAGGGCAGAAAGTCTGGGTTCTGGAGCCTGTGGCTCCCAGGGCACTCCAGGACAAATGGAGTGGCCCTTACCCAGTACTAGAAAGGAAGAGTCAGGTCACCTACTTGGTGGACCTGGGCACAAGCAGGAGCCCCAAGAGGGTGATCCATGTGAACCGCCTTAAGCTCTTCCATGACAGGGCTGATGTGAATCTGTTGATGGTAACAGATGAGGATCAGGAGGCAGAGAGTGAACCTCTCCCTGATCTTCTGTCATCAGACCCAAAAGATGGCACAGTAGATGGAGTGATCTACTCAGACACCCTCTCTGGCCAACAGCAAGCTGATTGTAGGAGAGTCCTACAACAGTTTCCTGAACTCTTCTCCTTAACCCCTGGTCAGACACACCTGTGTACCCATGATGTGGACACAGGAGACAGCATGCCTGTCAAGAACAAAATCTTTAGACAATCTGACCATGTTAAGGAAAGCATCAAAGTGGAAGTCCACAAGATGCTGGAATTGGGAGTAATTGAGCGCTCTGACAGCCCCTGGGCTAGCCCAGTGGTCTTAGTCCCCAAACCTCACACCAAAGATGGAAAGAAAGAGATGAGGTTTTGTGTGGACTACAGAGGGCTCAATTCTGTCACCAAGACAGATGCTCATCCAATTCCAAGAGCTGATGAGCTCATAGACAAATTAGGTGCTGCCAAATTCTTAAGTACCTTTGACTTGACAGCAGGGTACTGGCAAATAAAAATGGCACCTGGAGCAAAAGAGAAAACAGCATTCTCCACACCTGATGGGCATTATCAGTTTACTGTTATGCCCTTTGGTTTAAAGAATGCCCCTGCCACCTTCCAAAGGTTGGTGAATCAAGTCCTTGCTGGCTTGGAGTCCTTTAGCACAGCTTATCTTGATGATATTGCTGTCTTTAGCTCCACCTGGCAGGATCACCTGGTCCACCTGAAGAAGGTTTTGAAGGCTCTGCAATCTGCAGGCCTCTCTATCAAGGCATCCAAATGCCAGATAGGGCAGGGAACTGTGGTTTACTTGGGCCACCTTGTAGGTGGAGGCCAAGTTCAGCCACTCCAACCCAAGATCCAGACTATTCTGGACTGGGTAGCTCCAAAAACCCAGACTCAAGTCAGGGCATTCCTTGGCTTGACTGGGTACTACAGGAGGTTTGTGAAGGGATATGGATCCATTGTGACAGCCCTCACTGAACTCACCTCCAAGAAAATGCCCAAGAAAGTGAACTGGACTGTGGAATGCCAACAGGCCTTTGACACCCTGAAACAAGCAATGTGCTCAGCACCAGTTCTAAAAGCTCCAGATTATTCTAAGCAGTTCATTGTGCAGACTGATGCCTCTGAACATGGGATAGGGGCAGTTTTGTCCCAAACAAATGATGATGGCCTTGACCAGCCTGTTGCTTTCATTAGCAGGAGGTTACTCCCCAGGGAGCAGCGTTGGAGTGCCATTGAGAGGGAGGCCTTTGCTGTGGTTTGGTCCCTGAAGAAGCTGAGACCATACCTCTTTGGGACTCACTTCCTAGTTCAAACTGACCACAGACCTCTCAAATGGCTGATGCAAATGAAAGGTGAAAATCCTAAACTGTTGAGGTGGTCCATCTCCCTACAGGGAATGGACTTTATAGTGGAACACAGACCTGGGACTGCCCATGCCAATGCAGATGGCCTTTCCAGGTTCTTCCACTTAGAAAATGAAGACTCTCTTGGGAAAGGTTAGTCTCATCCTCTTTCGTTTGGGGGGGGGGTTGTGTAAGGAAATGCCTCCTTGGCATGGTTGCCCCCTGACTTTTTGCCTTTGCTGATGCTATGTTTACAATTGAAAGTGTGCTGAGGCCTGCTAACCAGGCCCCAGCACCAGTGTTCTTTCCCTAACCTGTACTTTTGTATCCACAATTGGCAGACCCTGGCATCCAGATAAGTCCCTTGTAACTGGTACTTCTAGTACCAAGGGCCCTGATGCCAAGGAAGGTCTCTAAGGGCTGCAGCATGTCTTATGCCACCATGGAGACCTCTCACTCAGCACAGACACACTGCTTGCCAGCTTGTGTGTGCTAGTGAGGACAAAACGAGTAAGTCGACATGGCACTCCCCTCAGGGTGCCATGCCAGCCTCTCACTGCCTATGCAGTATAGGTAAGACACCCCTCTAGCAGGCCTTACAGCCCTAAGGCAGGGTGCACTATACCATAGGTGAGGGTACCAGTGCATGAGCATGGTACCCCTACAGTGTCTAAACAAAACCTTAGACATTGTAAGTGCAGGGTAGCCATAAGAGTATATGGTCTGGGAGTCTGTCAAACACGAACTCCACAGCACCATAATGGCTACACTGAAAACTGGGAAGTTTGGTATCAAACTTCTCAGCCCAATAAATGCACACTGATGCCAGTGTACATTTTATTGTAAAATACACCACAGAGGGCACCTTAGAGGTGCCCCCTGAAACTTAACCGACTGTCTGTGTAGGCTGACTAGTTCCAGCAGCCTGCCACACCAGAGACATGTTTCTGGCCCCATGGGGAGAGTGCCTTTGTCACTCTGAGGCCAGTAACAAAGCCTGCACTGGGTGGAGATGCTAACACCTCCCCCAGGCAGGAGCTGTGACACCTGGCGGTGAGCCTCAAAGGCTCACCCCTTTGTCACAGCCCAGCAGGGCACTCCAGCTTAGTGGAGTTGCCCGCCCCCTCCGGCCACGGCCCCCACTTTTGGCGGCAAGGCTGGAGGGAACAAAGAAAGCAACAAGGAGGAGTCACTGGCCAGTCAGGACAGCCCCTAAGGTGTCCTGAGCTGAAGTGACTCTAACTTTTAGAAATCCTCCATCTTGCAGATGGAGGATTCCCCCAATAGGGTTAGGATTGTGACCCCCTCCCCTTGGGAGGAGGCACAAAGAGGGTGTACCCACCCTCAGGGCTAGTAGCCATTGGCTACTAACCCCCCAGACCTAAACACGCCCTTAAATTTAGTATTTAAGGGCTACCCTGAACCCTAGAAAATCAGATTCCTGCAACTACAAGAAGAAGGACTGCCTAGCTGAAAACCCCTGCAGAGGAAGACCAGAAGACGACAACTGCCTTGGCTCCAGAAACTCACCGGCCTGTCTCCTGCCTTCCAAAGATCCTGCTCCAGCGACGCCTTCCAAAGGGACCAGCGACCTCGACATCCTCTGAGGACTGCCCCTGCTTCGAAAAGACAAGAAACTCCCGAGGACAGCGGACCTGCTCCAAGAAAAGCTGCAACTTTGTTTCCAGCAGCTTTAAAGAACCCTGCAAACTCCCCGCAAGAAGCGTGAGACTTGCAACACTGCACCCGGCGACCCCGACTCGGCTGGTGGCGATCCAATATCTCAGGAGGGACCCCAGGACTACTCTAAGACTGTGAGTACAAAAACCTGTCCCCCCTGAGCCCCCACAGCGCCGCCTGCAGAGGGAATCCCGAGGCTTCCCCTGACCGCGACTCTTTGAATCCTAAGTCCCGACACCTGGGAGAGACCCTGCACCCGCAGCCCCCAGGACCTGAAGGACCGGACTTTCACTGGAGGAGTGACCCCCAGGAGTCCCTCTCCCTTGACCAAGTGGAGGTTTCCCCGAGGAACCCCCCCCTTGCCTGCCTGCAGCGCTGAAGAGATCCCTAGATCTCCCATTGACTTCCATTACAAACCCGACGCTTGTTTCTACACTGCACCCGGCCGCCCCCGCGCTGCTGAGGGTGAAATTTCTGTGTGGGCTTGTGTCCCCCCCGGTGCCCTACAAAACCCCCCTGGTCTGCCCTCCGAAGACGCGGGTACTTACCTGCAAGCAGACCGGAACCGGGGCACCCCCTTCTCTCCATTCTAGCCTATGTGTTTTGGGCACCACTTTGAACTCTGCACCTGACCGGCCCTGAGCTGCTGGTGTGGTGACTTTGGGGTTGCTCTGAACCCCCAACGGTGGGCTACCTTGGACCAAGAACTGAACCCTGTAAGTGTCTTACTTACCTGGTAAAACTAACCAAAACTTACCTCCCCTAGGAACTGTGAAAATTGCACTGTGTCCACTTTTAAAACAGCTATTTGTCAATAACTTGAAAAGTATACATGCAATTTTTATGATTTAAAGTTCCTAAAGTACTTACCTGCAATACCTTTCAAATGAGATATTACATGTAGAATTTGAACCTGTGGTTCTTAAAATAAACTAAGAAAAGATATTTTTCTATACAAAAACCTATTGGCTGGATTTGTCTCTGAGTGTGTGTACCTCATTTATTGTCTATGTGTATGTACAACAAATGCTTAACACTACTCCTTGGATAAGCCTACTGCTCGACCACACTACCACAAAATAGAGCATTAGTATTATCTCTTTTTACCACTATTTTACCTCTAAGGGGAACCCTTGGACTCTGTGCATGCTATTCCTTACTTTGAAATAGCACATACAGAGCCAACTTCCTACAAGGATGAACAAGGTCAAAGTTTACACGGTTTTCTTTAGCAGCTTAGTCTTTTATCGGTTTAGCAGCTTCGTCTCAAAATCGGGTTTAAAGTCAATCAGGTTATCAATGTCTTATTCAGTAATGTTCATGAAATTTCTCTTTTTAAGTACCAAAGTGTTGTTCTGCTTCTTCGTTTTCAAGACTAAGAGATAGAAATTCGTCTGACCAATCGTTAGTAGCTGTGTATGCCCATTCTGGACCAAAGTGCCTTCTGCTCGGTATTCTTTTCCTTTTCAATTTTGCATCTCCTTTCGATTCCCTTTCGCTTATGTCTTGTTCTTTGGCTGTGTCTTTTTCTTCGTTCAATGTTGTTATGAAAGATACTTCCTTTCTTTTCTCCTTCAAATTTGTCCCTTCGTTTTCGTTTAATGTTTCTTTAGTCTTTGATTTTAATGACGATATGCTTTGTCTCTGTTTCGCATTGTTTTCACCTGATGGACCTGCAACTGGTTCTGAAAGATTTGGAACAATTTCGCTTTGCTCTGTTTTATCTCCTTCACATGGCAGATCAGTCATATCTTCTACTCCTTTTCCTGTATCGTCTGCTTCTGGGAAAGCCCTCCTCTTATCAGGCTCTCCTGCTTTTTCACTTGAGATAGGATCTTTGTCACCTCCTGAGGCTTCTTCTCTGTTTTCCTCAAAAGGAACGACCTCGTCTTCCTCAGCGAATATTTCTTCTGTCCCAATTTCTTCTTGTTCGCTCTCAGGCTCTCTTCGGTCTGTCTCAGTGCCTGGTACTTTTTGTGGGTAATTGCAGTGCTTCAATTTACTCTTCTGTGGGACACGTCACCCTTTTCGTGTGACTGGCGTGAATCTAGTTGGGAACCCCCGCACACGTCACAGCGGTGGTAGTTGTCAGAATCACTTGAAAAGGTCCTTTCCAACGGGTTTCAGGCACGACTTCCTCACGTGCTTCTATATCACCACCCAGTCACCTGTTTTCAGGGCGTGTCCTGGACCTTGGATCAGTGGCAAGGTGGTTGCCTCCACCTGGTGAGAGAAAGAGCGGACCACATCAGCCAGACCTTTGCAGTAGTCCAATACCATATCATCTGTAATATTTACAAGAGCAATTGCAGGAACTGCTGGGAGTCTCATGGCTCTGCCCATGAGGATTTCATGGGGTGAGAGTCCAGTTTTTCTATCAGGTGTGTTTCTCATTGACATTGACACCAAAGGCAATGCGTCAGGCCATTTCAAATTTGTGGATGCGCATATTTTCGCCATTCTTGATTTCAGAGTGCCATTCATTTGCTCCACTAGTACTGATGCTTCAGGGAGGTAGCTACAATGCAATTTTTGCTCAATATTTAATGCTGCACATTATAATTTGATTACTTCGTTATTGAAGTGACTTCCCCTATCTGATTCTAAAGAGATCGGGAATCCAAAACGTGGTATTAGTTCTCTCAAGAGTAGTTTTGCAATTGTGAGACTGTCATTTCTGCGTGTGGGGTATGCTTCAATCCAGTGACTAAAAATACACACAATTACCAACACATATTTCAAACCTGCATGCAGAGGCATCTCAATGAAATCCATTTGCATCCTGCTGAATGGCCCACCTGCTCTTCCAGTGTTGCTCAAATTTACTACGGTTCCCTTCCCTGCCTTCATTTGTTGGCAAATGACACAACGATGGCAAACTGCTTCAGCAACTTTGGGAAATTTGGGGTTAAACCAATCAATTTTGAATAACCTAATCATGGCATCCCTTCCAAGGTGGGCTTGTCCATGATATAACCTGGCTAATTGCGTCAAAAGACTGTCTGGCAAAACCAATCTCCCTTCACTTGAAACCCATAAGTCATCTGGTTTCTTTACGCATTGTAACTTATTCCATGAGAGTTTTTAATCTTTACTAACATTATTTTGTAGGAATTTTAATTCTTCTATTGTGTCCACAACCTTTAGAGCGAAGGATTCACTTGGTTCAAGTTCTAGCTCATTTATCAAATTCCATTAGTCTCTAAGCAATCTACAGTTCAATGTGCAAAACCTTGCGACTTGATCCGCATATCCATTTCCCAAAGAAAAGAAGTCTTGTGATTTCGAGTGTGCACTGCATTTTACCACTGCTACTTCTCCTAGTAACTGGATAGCATGTAACAATTCTCTTATTCTTTCGCCATTTTTCACTGGTGATCTGAAGAGGTCATGAAGCCTCTTTGTGACAACAATTGTCCAAAATCATGCACTATTCCAAATCCGTACTGACTGTCAGTGTAAATGGTGACTTTCATTAATGCGGAAAGTTGTCAAGCTCTAGTAAGGGCTACTAGTTCCGCTACTTGTGCAGAGTAAACTCCCTGAAGCCAAGATGCTTCTAGAACACCAGTTATTGTGCATACAGCATATCCTGCTTTCAATATTCCTAGTGCATCTCTCAAACATGAACCATCAACAAAAATAATTTGATAATTTTCTTCCAATCGAGAATCTTTGATATCAGGTCTTGGTTTTAGTGCAAAATTCAGTCAACTGATGACAGTCGTGCTCGATGGCTTTGGCGTTTTCAATTTCAACATTTTCACTGGGAAACAAGGTTGCTGGATTCAACGTAGTGCACGTTTTCAGCAGCACATTTGGTGATCCCAAAATTATTGTCTCATATCTTGTAAGTCTAGCACCAGTCATGTGCTGTGTTCGGGAGCGTGTCAAAAGTATTTTGACTGAGTGAGGGACCATAACTGTTAAAGGATGTCCCATCACTATTCCTTCACTCTGATTTAAGCTTATACCAACTGTTGCTACAGCACGCAAGCATCCTGGTAAGGCTGCTGTGACTGGATCCAAAGTAGCTGAAAAATAAGCTACTGGTCTGGTTACGCCACCATGGGCTTGAGTCAAGACAGACAAGGAACATGCATCACATTCATGACAAAACAATGTGAACGGCTTTGTGTAATCAGGCATACCTAAAGCTGGAGCTCTGCACATGCATTCCTTTTATTCAACAAAGGCATCCATCTCATCTCTTTTCAACACTATTTCATCTTGCGCATCATTCTGGGTCAGTTTCAGTAAAGGTTTGGCTAGAGTTGAGAAATTGGGAATCCATTGGCGACAGTAGCTCACCATTCCCACAAACTTTCTCACCTCTTTTCTCGTTTTGGGTGGACTCATTTGAAGTACACTTGTTACTCTTTCTTTCATTATTCTTCTCAACCCTTTTTCTATTTGGTGACCCAAATATTTCACTTTCCTTTGGCAGTATTGCAATTTCGAAGGAGACACTTTGTGTCCATTCCTTCCCAAATGGTTCAGTAGGGCAATAGTGTCAACTGTACAGTCATTTTCTGTTTTGGATGCAATCAATAAATCGTCAATATACTGTACTAAGGTTGATTCAAAAGATAATTCTAATGATTCCAAATCTTACTTTAGAATCTGATTGAAAATTGATGGTGACTCTGAAAACCCTTGAGGAATTCGACACCAACTGTAGACTCTGTTCAGGAATTTAAAACAAAAGAGAAATTGGCTGTCCTCATGAAGAGGCACAGAAAAGAATGCTTGTGACAAATCAATGACTGAGAACCACTCTGCATCACAGGGAATTTGAAACATTATTACAGCTGGATTTGATACTACAGGACAACATTTGACTATTAAGTCATTTATTTTTCTCAAATCTTGAACAATACGGACCTTTCCACTTGGTTTTATTAGTCCCATGATTGGTGAATTAAATGGACTACTTAATACTTCTTTCAGTACTCCCTGTTTCACAAATTCATCAATGAGTTGGGCGACTTTCATGAGAGTGTCTTGTGACATATGGTATTGCAGAGTCTGCGGAAACTTCACGTTAGGTTTTACAGTCACTTTCACTGCTTCTGCTCCTTTGACCAATCCTACTTCTTTCCCAGTCATATCCCACACTTCCTTTCCAACTGTTTCTTGTAAATCAGCTGGAATATCTGCTTCAGTGAGCATAGGATAAAGAGTAATCAGGGGATACTCTTCATCGACAGTTTCCATTTCTTCCTCTTCTAAACTGTACTCTTCTTCCTAATCACTGTTTGTCTGAATTTTAATTCCATTATTTGAGCACTTAATCGAGCATCCTAATTTGCATAATAAATCTCTCCCTAACAGGGATATCAGACTTGAGTCACATACCACAAATTTATGCAACCCTTGGAAGTTACCAATTTTGACTTGCACTGGATCTATAATTGGGTTTGTCAGATACCTATTTGCTACTCCTACTACTTGAACTGTTCTCCCTGAAAGTGGCAAATTTGGTACTTCAATGCTTCTAACTGTAGAGCGTGCAGCTTCTGTGTCAACCAAAAATGAAACGCTGTGACCCATAACTCTTCCTTCCACATATGGTCCCTTTTGATCAACTTCCAAAGATGCTGCAAGCATACAATTTCCCTCCTCATCTGAACTTTCACTCTCCCATACATTGTTTATTCCATTCTCACTGTGTAACGGGAATTGGTGTACTGTGTCATTTTGATTCATTCCTTGGCCTGTTACCTGTTGAGGAAGCATCACTTGTTGCTGATTCACTGGTGCTAAGGGTACTTGCATTTGCTGATTAGGTACAAAAGGAAACTGCTGCTGCATTGGCTGTAACTGTGCCATTTGTACACGGGGCATTTGCACCTGCTGTTGTTGTATAGGTTGTAGACCCTGCATTTGATTTACATTATTTTGGAAATTTGGGTTTGGACCTCTCAATTTTGGTCCTTTCGCATTCTGAAAAATATTGACATCATTGTTTTGCTGACCTACACCATCCTGCACCAACATTGGGCACTCCCGTTTCCAATGTCTGACGATTCTGCACGTGTGACATGGCATCACCTTCTTCATTGCCTGTATACCATTAGGAACCACAACAGTATTTAAATCAGGACCATTATTCACAAAACCTCCTCGGCCTCTGCCTCTCATTTGTGGCTGAAACATAGCATTTCCCTGCTGTTGCTGCTGCGGCAACTGTTGTTGGAATCCTTACAAACCTGACTGAGCTGCTCTAATCTGCATTACCATCACCTTTTCTTTCAACCTTTTCTGCTTTGTCTCAATCTCATCACTGCAGTATTTTGCATAGTTCAACACTTCATCGATCGATTTTGACTGCCAACAAATCAAATGCATTTTAATCATTTGGCTGATTTCGGGTCTCAATCCTTCCACAAATCTGAATACAAAATGGAGCATGTCCTTTGCCTCAATCGTTTCCGTGCCACTGTAATTTTTAAACGCTTTCAACAATCTCTCATAGTATGCATGTATCGACTCCTTAACATCTTGTGCTGTTCTGTCAATTCTCTGCCAATCTACATTTTTCGACGCAACTTTTGTTTTCAGATGCTCAATCACCTTATGTTATAAACTCATTACCGTAGGTGATGGTGCACCTGTGTCCCTATCTCTTTCTGGTTCACTTGTTGGCCAACCTACAGCCCTTTTACAATCTTCCCACAAATCTGCCGGAACTACAATTTTGAATAAAGTATTCAGGTCTTCCCAAAGACATTTTGCGAGTTTCACAAATCTGTCTGTCTGTTGATACCATTCGATCGGTTTCTCTCTCAACTTAGGGAAATCATCTGTAAAAGATTGAATGTCACACCTGTGCCATGGTACATGTACAAGTTTTCCCCCTGCTGTTTCTCTCATTGGTAGCATCATTATAAGATCATCATTCTGTTGTACTTTCTCATTCCGATCTGGAGTACTTTCTTTCTTATTATCCTTTTTCTTAACCCACCTACTCTCCCATTTGTCTAAACATCTCCAAACCTGCGCGCTTTGCAGTATCTCTTAAAGATGTGTTTTCATTCCTGCAGACCTCATGTGTTCAAAATCTTTTGTCTCAAAGTCTAACCTGTAACTTCTGCTCAAGTGTTTGGTTTTACTTATGTCTAATTTGTGTCTGTCTGCAATTTCTTGTAACTTTTTATGTATGCTGCTCACTTCTGTTGTAATTTTAGGGCAAATGTACCTCAGCTCTTCTTCTGTGTATGATTCTAACCTGTTCAGACCCATCGTTCCCTCTATTAGTTCATCTGCTTCCATGCCCAATCTTATTTTATTCAAATATTCTTCTCCTTTCCCGCTGAGTGTACTCTGTGGGGAGTTCAGGCTGTTCAACCATTGTGTTAACTGTTGTGCGTTTAGTCCCATTAATGAGGCATTTACGTCTACTGCTACTGATGGTTTCTGTAACATTTCTGTTTTCGAAGTCAACGGTACTATCAGTGGTGGACTTGACCTTACCACCGTTGACGGAGCACAAATTGGAATTGGACTAAATTCCAACAAAGACCCAGATCTATTTGACAGTGTTCCCAGGGGAGTCGTTTCTTGAGTATTTTCTATGTATCTCCTTCCTGTCTCATTCTGCGTCATTACACCTTGAACGCATACATTTGGCTTTGCCTGTATATATAATGGTACTGGCGGGCCTACAATGATAGGCAAAGATATTGCGTCAGGATTCTGTCTGTTACCCAAATTCTGTGGCATGTTAATTCCCACATTATGGTTCATCATTGATGGCATGTCTAACTGTGTTTCTGCACTTTGAATGTACTTTGGCATGTCTTGCATCTGCTTTTGAGACATCAAAATTTGTGTTGGTTCGGTTTGAATCAATGTCGGTCTTTGGTTATTCTGTCCTCCCTTCACCATTGAATTAAAGATAATTTTCAAATTGTGCTCATCATAATAGTGTCTTTGGACCTGAGGCTGATAATCATTAGCAGGTATTAGTTTAGTCATGTCAGGATATATTCTCTGAACTTGTGGTATTTCTGGTATAAAAGGCATAACGGGACTACTTTGCTTCTGCAATATTCTCGAATTTGGGGTTACAGTACCCTGTATTGGTTCTGGAAGGGCAGTACTAGTGCTTGGGCCATTTTAGTTTTCCACATATGGTGGTGGACGGTCATTTAGCAATTGCAGAATAAAATGCTCATCGTCTGATTCGTCTGACCTTTTTGAGTTTCTCTTGTTTTCTCTATCTCTGGACTGACTCCCGTTTGTTTTGTGGGTAGCTTTCTTCCCTTCCATCTCTGCTTCGTCAGTAATTGCTGGAAAAAATGTAATTCCCTGCAATATATCTGATCTCCAAACCTTCTGAGTACTACCCCATCTAGCATCCGCTAGTGTCTTTCCTACTTTTCTCACTCTTGTCTCAAATTTCTTTTGTAGTTGCCTTCTAGCCATTTGTTCCCAAATTGCTAATGCTTCGAACTGTGCTGGTCTTGGAGGTATTTTCATGTCATATAGCGAAATCTTAAATTCTCCAAAACTCTTAAATTAAACGACCCATGGATAGGGAGCGCTACACTTCCATGCTTTTCTGTTAATTTACACCATTGCTTTAACCAAAGACATGGTGCAACACCCTTTTCTTCAATTACGATGTAAGCTGGTGTACCCTCAGGCGGTGTTTCATCTCCTACATTTGCTTTAATATATACATCTCCCCTCAAGGCACCCTTAAGTGCTTTGAAAATTTTCATCTTTCCGTCTTTTATTTTCTCAAAAAAATGTAATCAATAAGTGACTTTAATTCCCGGAATACTCTTTGCTTGCATTTCCCCACCAATTGCGCTTCACGGACTGCATCCAATCCGTGCGCGACGCTTTACACCAACCAACCTATCCCAGCGCGGCTCCTAGTGACGTCACACTTACACACTGCAACTGATAAAGTGTTGCTGCTTGTCCTCCTTCATTCAACTTCACTCAAACTAATTTCTGCAAAATATATCGCGAGCACTAACCAAAAGAAGAAAACAAATCTGTTGGTTTACTACAGGAAAGGTAATACAATCGCTTCAGAAACCTTAGGGATTTTTCACTAGCCTCGGCAGTTATTCCATCTTTCTCAGTTTCCCACTTTTGCAAGAAAAATTTGACCTGCAAACTTTACTCTCGACTGATCAATGAACTATTCTAGTGCACTTTAGAATTCGTCAAACCTCAAAGTCAAAAAATTTCTTTTGTTCCTCAATATTCGTACTGACTTGTTGACCACGCCCGATCAACCTATTAAACCGAACAAATTATAACATCAATCTAGTGTCTCATACACTTTTCAGCATACTCCGGAGTCTCTTGACCTCGCAGGGCCCGTCTCAACATAAACAACTACGTGGAAAAGTTTTCGTACACAAAGCGCTACACACATATGAAGTTCGACGACTTCCCTACTCTCACAATTTGGAGAATCACTCCTCTAAAATTTTGATTTGGAGTTTGTAACCCCCTAAAAATCCTCACAAACTTCACAATTCATCTGTGGCATAAGCTGTGCAAGCGCAAAACCCTAACTTCACTCATACCGTCACTAGAAACGCCAAAAACATTCTCACACCCCCATTTCCTCCATTCACAAGCTCTGAGATTCCGGGAAAGTAATTGGGGATTTAGGGCATCATCATCTCTCCAACTTGTTTTATCGAAGAAAATTCTAACTTGAATCCGTCTATCGTTCGGATGGGGTCCCAAAGGGCCAAACCATCAATCGCTGCTACCATCCACTGATAGTGCGTCCAGTCCTTAAAAATGACTTGTACTTGGACACGCCGGAGGTCGGTGAATCTTTTGACCGGGTTGAGCTCTCCTCATCCAAAGAATTGTCGGATCCCTCAATTCAATAGTCAATAACAATTTATAATCAATAACCAATACTCGATTAGTAATCAATGAACAAATTAGTTAAACAGAAAATCAGTAATTAGACACGCCATGACCTTTCAGTCATGAATAACCACACCTGTTTATTAAAGAATAATGAGTTTATTTTCCTATATTAACAAAGCTAGCACAATATAAGTAAGTCTCAAAATCAAATGGTATACATATACGAACATTACTAGCTGTCCATAGCGACGGAAGAAACGCAATCTACGCAAGATTTGGATTATAATGCACTCGGTTATAGCAATGCAAATCACTAATATGAGTAACTGAATTTGACTAATTGCATACATTGGTCAGCATAACAAGATTTAAATTCAGCATGGTGCATCAAATGAATACCTCAACTAACCTCTGATTAGCATTGGCATGTGGGGCTTCATGCAAAAGAATTTAATCAACATAAATTTAGAAAACTGTGGTATATTGCCGCCGCTCCCGCGTGCAGCCGGTCTCCATGGAGATGCCGAGTGTGTTGATCTCGAGCGGTCTCCACGGAGAGCGAGGGAGTCGGAGAACGACGGTTGAAGGTGGTCGGATGGCTGGGGCTTATAAAAGAATAAAGAAACCTTACTTTACCTGCCGGTAGATCGTTTTGTATGTTGGACCCCCTTCACATTGGCGACGAGCCTGGCTTAAGGTGCCCCAACATCATATTGGATATTTCTACAGATCGAGGAAGTTCAGCTGATTTTCTCCGTGTAAAACAACAGGCTGAGTGTAGCCCGAAGTGAGTGGCGTTAGAAGCACTCAGCAGTGAGGAGATTCAGAGCTGTTTTGGTTGAGTGGTTTTCCTGGTATGCTGTTTCCTGGAGGAGTGGCCTAAGTTTTTCTTTCCCTTAAAGGGATGGTCTAAGCTACAGCATTTAAAGGGGAAGGTGTTCATTGCTGTTCAGCTGACATGGACATTTTTAAAGGAAACATGGCTGGATGGTGACAACTGCATACGGTGACAGGCACACCTTCAAGAACGCTTTAGCCTGTTTCGTAAATTACAGTGACAGGCACACTTTTATCATCTATGAGCATTTTACATTGTTAAGTACAGTGTACAGTAACTGCAACGTATTTGCATGGGGTGTATCTATTTTGTACAAATACTCATTTAATGGAAAGTGTTTGATGTTATACTTGTATTTGGGGGGTTTAGAATATTGTAATAGCATCAGTTTAGCAATATTTATTGGGAAGTGTTTTGGTTGGTTACTAAAGATTATTTTTAAAAAAGAATAATGCAGAATGTAACACCCCCTCCTTTCTTCTTAAGTAGTCCAGGAGATCCAACATATCCGTGGACTAAGTGGAAGAAAATGTTTGTTCATTATGCTAGGGTGTGTGGACCAACACTCAGCGCAGAGAGGAAACATGCACTTTTGATGCACTATTTGGGGGGTGAGGGTCAAGAGGTACTGGAAAACTTACCAGATTTAAGTATTGAAGAATCTAGAAATCTAAATGAATATGAACTCTGCATTAAGAAATTAGACAAACATTATATTCCGAGAGTCAGTACGATAATGGAAAGATACTATTTTGGCAGAAGAGAACAAGGAAAAGATGAATCGGTGGAGGAGTACATTACAAGTTTGAGGAAACTAGCTGCATCTTGTAAATTTGGAACGCTAGTGGATGAAAGAATAAGAGATCAATTTGTACTAAGGTGCAGTAGCGACAAAATAAGGGAGGAATTGTGGTTAAAAGATGAACCACCTTTGGAAGAAGTAATGTTAGTGGCAAAAGGAGTTGAGCACATGCTTAAGTGTGTTAAAGAGTTAAATTGTAACAAGGGCATGATTGAAGAAATTCCGAAGGTGGATGAAGTAGTATGTGAAGTGAAAAGCAAAGAACTTAGGGGGTCATTGGCCGGCGGTGCTCCCAAGGGCATTCCGACCACGGCGGTAAAGCCGCGGTCGGACCGGCAACACTGGCGGTCTCCCGCCAGTGTACCGCCGCCCTTTGGAATCCTCCAAGGGGATTCCGACACCCCCTACCGCCATCCAGTTCCCGGCGGTCCGCCCGCCGGGAACCGGATGGCGGTAGGGGAGGTCGCGGGGCCCCTGGGGGCCCCTGCAGTACCCATGCCACTGGCATGGGCACTGCAGGGGCCCCCGTAAGAGGGCCCCTACAAGTATTTCACTGTCTGCTTGGCAGACAGTGAAATACGCGGCGGGTGCAACAGCACCCGTCGCACCTTCCCACTCCGCCGGCTCGATTACGAGCCGGCATCCTCGTGGGAAGGGAGTTTTTCCCTGGGCTGGCGGGCAGTCTTTTGGCGACCGCCCGCCAGCCCAGGGAAAAACTTAGAATACCCTCCGCGGTCTACTGACCGCGGTGCGGTATTTCGGAGGGGGGGACTCCGCCGCCCGCCAGAGTTAGAATGACCCCCTTAGTGTATTGAAGAAAAAAGAGGATGAGTATAAGTTTAAAGGAGAATGTTTTCGTTGTGGGAGGAGTGGTCACAAAGCTAATGCTAGCAATTGCCCAGCATTGAATGTAGTGTGCAATGGGTGTGGGAGGAAAGGTCACTACTATAAATGTTGCCGTAATAAGAAGAAAAGGAATGGAAGTAGCAGCATGACGAGAGAGATTAAAGAGGTGTCTCAGGATGTGGTTTTCCAAGTTAAAACACATGGTAAGAATGAGGAACATCCGAGTGAGGTAGTGAATGTAGAGGGTGTTGGTTTGTTGATGAAGTTTGATTCCTGTTCACAGTTAACAATTATTTCAAAGAAAAGTTTTGATTTATTAACAAATAAGGATAGTGTGTTAAAAAAAATGGATGTACGTCCAGGAGGTTATGGTGGACAACCTATAAAAATGTTTGGATATTTTGTGGGTCATCTTGAATTAAAAGGGAGACATTTGATTGGAAAGGTTTATGTGTCCAACCAGGGGGACAACCTTTTAAGTTGGACACATCAGAGATTGCTAGGGGTTGTGTTGAATCCAAATGCACAACCACAAGTGCAAGTGCAGTGTATTAATGGTAGTGAAGGGGAGTTAGTCTCTTAATTTCCTGAAGTGTTTGTGGAGAAGTTAGGGTGTTTAAAAGGATACAAACATAGAATTAAACTGAAGAAGGGTGCCATTCCGGTAGTATCCAAAGTGAGGAAAATTCCTTTGGCGTTACAAGATTTAGTGGTGTTGGAACTCAAAAAACTGCAGGATTTGGGTATTATTGAAGAAGTGGAAGCAACAGAATGGTTGGCGCCCATATTTGTAGCAAGGAAGAGAGATGGGGACATCAGATTATGTGTGGACCTTAGAGCTTTGAACAGAGAGGTTGTTGTTGACAAATTTCCCCTTCCTAATATTGAAGAAATTGTGTCCACAGTTGGGGGAGCAAAATATTTCTCGACACTAGATTTAACATCAGCGTATCATCAGGTAGAGTTGGAGGAACATTCGCAAGAGTTGACGGCATTTATTACACCTTTTGGTGCCTTTAAATTTAAGAGGATGCCTTTTGGACTCGTATCGGCAGCCTCTGTGTTCCAACGCATTATGCATAAGATTTTGGGAAATGTAGTTGGAGTGAAGTGTTATCAGGATGACATTTTGGTTTTTGCAGATACAGCAACAGAACATTGGGAGCGTGTGAGGATGGTGTTAAGTAGACTAAGTCATGCAGGTTTCTCCCTTAAAAGGAAGAAATGTAGGTTTGGTCTAACAGAAGTGGAGTACTTGGGACATTTGATCACAGGAGAAGGTGTAAAACCCAAACCTGAGTTGGTTATGACAATAAAAAGATTATCAAGTCCTCAAACCAAGGATGAAGTGAGTTCTTTTTTGGGGATGGTAGAGTACTATGGAAGATACATCAGGAATTTGTCAGAGAAGACAGAGAACATGAGAGGACTATTAAAGAAGGGGAAGGAGTTCATTTGGGACACTGAATGTGAAAATGAATTTGTAAAAATTAAGAAAGAACTGAATAATGCTCCGTGTCTTCAGGCTTTTAAACCGGGCAGACCTACGTTTATTGTCACTGATGCCAGTGCCAAAGGGTTGGGTGCGATTTTGATGCAAGATGACAAGGGAAAGAAGTGTTTGATTGCATGTGCATCTAAAGCTTTGAGTGGTTCCGAGTATAATTACTCAGTAATTGAAAGAGAGTCATTCGCCATACACTGGGCACTAAAGAAATTCAGACATTTTGTTTGGGGTATGGAGTTTGTAGTGTTTTCTGATCACAAACCTTTAGTGGAGGTGTTTAGCAGCAAAGGTTTGAATTGTATATCTGCAAGGATCAGAAGGTGGATCATTTCTTTACAGGAATTCAAATTTAAGGTAGAATATCTTCCGGGCTCTTTAAATTTTAGTGCGGATTGTTTGTCCAGATTAGTTGTGAAAGATGAGAAAGAGGGTGAATGTAAAGTATTACCTGGGCAGGAGGATGATGCTTGTGATTCATTCTGTGATGTATGTGAAATTTCATGTGGGGTGATAACTGAGAATGAGTGGAAAAAAGCCGTGAAGGATGATGTTGAGCTAACTGAGGTGTGCAAAGCATTAGAAAATGGAAGATTTAGATCACTGGATAGAGTATGGAATTTGATAAGAAATGAATTAGCAGTGGATAATGGAATGCTGTTGACAGGCACGAGATTAGTGCCACCTGAAGTGTTAAGAGCTAGGATCATGAACCAAGCACATGAAGGCCATCTAGGTATAGTTAAAACGAAAGAAAATGTGAGGGAAAATTTCTGGTGGCCAAGAATGGATTTGCAGGTGGAACGAATAGTCAGAGAGTGTATTCAATGCTAACAGAGTGATAAAATATTAAAAACTCACAATGTACCAATGTGTTGTAGGAAGTTGCCATGCAAACCTTGGGATGAGGTCGCTATAGACATTGTTGGCCCATTATCAGGGGAACAAGTTAACCCATAACTGATTGTGTTAATTGACTTATATTCCAGGTGGGTAGAAGTCAAAAATGTCGGTGATGTTTCCTCTTCCAGTGTTATAGGTTTTTTAGAAGACATATTTAGGAAAGAAGGTTTTCCAAAATCTTTGTTATCAGACAATGGTCCACAATTTTGTTCTACGATGTTTGAGAAATATATGAGTGAGTGCTGTATCAAGCACAAGAAATCAGCAATATATCATCCCGAGACAAATGGTGCAGTGGAGAGATTTAATAAATTTCTCAAAGAAAGTATCCAACTGGCAAAGGCAAACTTTTTGAATTGGAGATTAGAGTTGATGAAGAGGATTACAACTTATCGGTTCTCTCCGCATGCTACCACTGGAAAATCACCTTTTGTACTGTTCAAGAAAAGGTTACCTAATACCAAGTTGTGTCCCGGTTGGATGGAGTGGAAGAAAAATGGTTTCAATTTAGAAAATTCTGATTGGCGAGATAGAGAACTAAGACTCATAGGGAAGAGAAAACAGGAATTTGATGCGAGGAAAAAGGTTTCAGATGTGAACATATCTGTGGGTGATATAGTAAATATAAGGGCACCTATAGGGTGTGTAAAAGGATCAAAATTCACAAGACCCTACGTAGTTATCAAACTATTTAAGAATGCTATAAAAACTTCAGATGGGAGAATTTGGAACATGAACCGAGTTGTTCGGATTAAGGATGTGGTTCAACCAGAATCGTATATGGAAGATAAAAATACAGGAAGATTTTGGTCAAGAACACATAATGACAGCTCTGATGGTGTGACAAGATGTGATGGGATGAGGAGAAGTAGTCGGAGGAAAGTCTCTCCTGAGCATCTTAAAGACTATGGGCCTGATTCTAACTTTGGAGGACGGTGTTAAACCGTCCCAAAAGTGGCGGATATACCACCTACCGTATTACGAGTCCATTATATCCTATGGAACTCGTAATACGGTAGGTGGTATATCCTCCACTTTTGGGACGGTTTAACACCGTCCTCCAAAGTTAGAATCAGGCCCTATGTTTTAAATTGATTGTAATTGTACTATTGTACTGATTGAATGGTTTACTCTGCATTTTTTAGTGATAGTAGTGCATCCTCTAATTTATGGTGTGTCAAACTTTTGTATGTACGTAATGCAGTTCTTAATGTGAAGTTGTTTGTTATTATAAAGGGGGAGATATGTGGTATATTGCCGCCGCTCCCGCGTGCAGCCGGTCTCCATGGAGACGCCGAGTGTGTTGATCTCGAGCGGTCTCCACGGAGAGCGAGGGAGTCGGAGAACGACGGTTGAAGGTGGTCGGATGGCTGGGGCTTATAAAAGAATAAATAAACCTTACTTTACCTGCCGGTAGATCGTTTTGTATGTTGGACCCACTTCACAAAAACTTCTAGCTTAGTCTCTGTCAAATTAAGCAGTTGGTACCTAAGAAGGAAAATACAATGAATAATACATTTATCCTTTCATAATTACCAAATACAATCAGCACTTAAGGTAAGTCTTCGTCCTTCAGGTACCGGTTCGATCAGCATGGGGCAGATTGCAAAGGGGAAAAGTTTAAGTCAAGTTTTCCTTGCAGCAGCAAGGAAAATAGGGCAAAAGTTATCGTATGGGCAAGACGGGGTAAAGTCAAAGTTAAAGTCTCTAGGGTGAGAATTCTTTAAAGTCTCTCTCTCTGGGATAGAGAAAAAGCATCAAAGTGTCATTTAAAATGTCGTCTTGAATCCGGCTTCAAAATGGCATCAAGAAAATGGCTGACTTCTCTTTGTCCGGTGGGTTTAAGTAAGAAAACGTACCAAATTCTTCAGGGTCTTCCATTGGAGGGTTCATAGGGTGGCTTCCTTTTGACCAATGAATAGTGTCTTTCTCTTAGTACTCATTTATGCATAAGGTGTCCTTGGAGCTTTGGAACACAAGTAGCAACAAAGTTTGCCAATTATTTCTGTATCAGTGTCTTTATTGTCTGCACCTGCAGAAACTGACCTTTCTTCAAAGGGGATGAAACTTGCCTAGCACGAAACCTTGATATAAGCGTATTAGTCATTCTACTGGAAAAATACAGCTTTAAAGGCACAAAATATATGTTTGTTAATACAAGTGAAAACCACGCAGTTAAAATTGAGACCAGGCGACAAGGCCAAAGCCTCTGCTAAATTTAAGCGAAGCATACAACAGTTTTAACGAGAAAATCATAAAATACATTTGCAATTATGACGAATTACTACACTGTCGATTCTTCATGATTAATCAAGCTCGTTTATACTAAATGGCGAACTACTTTGTGGGCACATTTTCTACACACATTATTTTTCTTTGCTTTAATCACATTGCCTTATACGATTTTGTTACATGATATAAGAATGCTGGTAGCATTTCTTTTTCTGCTTCATCACACTCAATGCAAATCCATTCACTGCCATCTGCACCCAGTCTCATCCAGCAAGTAGCCATGATTCCAGTTTGTCACGTCATGTCTACAACTATGGTAAAACGATACCATTGCACATTTTGATTTCTTGCCTCAAGATATTGGTTTATATTGTCTAAAGATGAATAACAGTACAGTTATGAGAGACAGAGGGGGTCATTCTGACCCTGGCGGTAATTACCGCCATGGCGGAGGTTGGTGGTAGCACCGCCAACAGGCTGGCGGTGCTCCGCCGGGCATTCTGACTGCGGCGGTACAGCCGCGGCCAGAAGCGGAAAGCCGGCGGTGTACCGCCGACTTTCCGCTGCCCATGGGAATCCGCCATGGCGGCGCAGCTTGCTGCGCCGCCATGGGGATTCTGACAGCCCATACCGCCATCCTGTTCCTGGCGGTTCACCCGCCAGGAACAGGATGGCGGTATTGGGTGTCGTGGGGCCCCTGGGGGCCCCTGCAGTGCCCATGCCAATGGCATGGGCACTGCAGGGGCCCCCGTAAGAGGGCCCCACAAAGAATTTCAGTGTCTGCTTTGCAGACACTGAAATTCGCGACGGGTGCAACTGCACCCGTCGCACCTTCCCACTCCGCCGGCTCCATCCTGAGCCGGCTTCCTCGTGGGAAGGGTGTTTCCCGCTGGGCTGGCGGGCGGACTTTCGGCGGTCGCCCGCCAGCCCAGTGGGAAAGCCAGAATGACCGCCGCGGTCTTTCGGCGGGAACCGCTTGGCGGGCGGCGACCGCCGTCCGCCGCGGTCAGAATCACCCCCAGAATGTTTTCAAATCCTGTTCCCTTATGCACTTTTTTTGAAAGCCTAAAAAGAATCCCTGGGCGTCCCTAGAGGTGGCTAAACTCCAAACTGAAAAAAGAGAGGAGGAAAGAGTATTACACTGATCTCAGTGCCATATACGTTCTGATGGCTAAAGAATATATATCAAATTTAAAAGCCAGGCAGGCAATAGTGACTGAAGCAAATAGAGTACCTACTTAAGCTTCCCACACGTGATACACAATAAATGCAGTGCCTTGAACCGTGGACCTCATACACGCAATGCCTGAGGTAAAACAAGGTCCTCTCACTGTCGAGCTGATTTACATTAAATGGATCAGGGGCCAACCACAGTGCTTGAGCGTGTAATTCGAATCGGGTCTGCGGTTGAGTCACTGCTATTATTCTGTACAGCTGGTTGGAAGGTTAAATAGTTACTTTATTTGTTTCAGTCACAAATGCCTGTCCGGCGCGGCACGTGCTTTCTTGTCTTTCTTCCTTGCCCTGAAAAGGCCAGAACTTGTCATGTCCGAAATGTGTCAACTTGTTCTGTGGAGGATTCTTTCAAAAATCGATTAGGATGTGCCAAAGTACTGGATCGAGGAGGAGGATTCTCTCCTGTGTTCTTCTTGTCAGCGTGACTGCCTCTTAATTGGGCTTTGAAATTGACCTATTATTGAGGCTTCTTTGGTCATCTGAAGGGACAAGATACTATGTTTAATGTTGCATATGTTTTGTGGCTTGTATATATTTGTTTGTAGTGCATTTTGTGTAGTCTTACACTGGAGTGTTTATTCATTCATGTACATTTTGGACATATATGTATATTTAGGGACCGTAAGGTACTCTGTATGTAATATTTGGTTTGGCATGATCATTATTCTTCATTAATTTCAGTATTACTCTCGTTTAAATCAGGTTTCCAATGATAATCAATTGTTGCTTTGTGAAAAACTCAGATTGGGCATAATTGATCCCTATGATTTAATATTCTTTTGATTTGTGTATGTTGTAGCCCAGGTTATGTATTGTTGTATGGCCTCCCCCACCTTTTTCCTCCCTATGGACCCCTAGGGCTCACATGATGAGTAACTTACAAATTATTAAAAAGGGAGGTTTAGGCCTGGCAAAAGGTTTGTTTTACCGAGTCGAAATGGCAGTTTAAAACTGCACTACAGGCTGCAGAGGCATTCCAGAGACATGTTTTACAGTTACTTTAGTGGGTGGCACATTGAGTATTACCATTTACTAAGGATGCATAAGTAAATTCAATGTACCAATTAGTTGTTAGTCAGTTTCACTACATTTAAGGGAGAGAGCACAATCACTTTACCTCTGCTTAGCAGGGAATAATTGTTCAGTATCCTAAAGGGAAAGAAAACTAATTCAGCAAAACACAGGGTGAAGGCAAAACATCTGGGGAAATACCTCACCAAGGATATCAGTCAGGTCTAACTCAAACTCCAGGAGATACAGATCAAATTTAATAGCAACTGACCAATGAACAAAGAATAGTTGACAAAGCTAACAAGTTGTCCTTTTGTCCTTTTTTCCAACATGTGCAGCCATTGGTTGGACAACAGCAAATAAAAGACGAGAACAACTGACCCCTGCAAACCTCTAAACTATGTGAAAGAGACTACAATCCTATGTCAAAGCAATCAGCACAAAGGTGAAACATCTAATTGTTTTTGGTTTTTGGTCTCTTCTTGTTTTTCTGGGGATGATTGATTAAAGAATAGGTAGAAAACTTCTAGTGACTCCAAGTGGTATTTGTGATTTTATTGGTGACCTTGAACATAGCCTCAGCAGTTCAGAAAATAGAATCAATATCATCCTTGCAGGGGACTTTAATGCAAAACTTGGATGCAAGGTGGAAGGTTCAGAATTACATATAATTTAAACCCAACTCTTCGCCTGCACCTGCTGACATTAGGGACTGTAGAAAATCACTGTTGCACACTCAAGCTTAAGTATGATCTTTGCAATTTGTTTGAATGACCTATACCTCAGTGTTCATCAGTTTCCACTTTCAACAGAGGAGCAGGCACATCAATGATTCTCAATCGTATTGTGGATGAGGCGGTTTGTTCAGGTAACTACCATTACCACAATCCACTTTTCATCATTACAGAATGCCTGGAGAACAGCTCTCAGGACATTGATGTAGGATGTGGTAACATCCACCTGAGGGGAGATGGTCTGAGGCTAGTATGGAGGACTGACAACTTGAGAGATGTCCAGTGTAGGCTCTGTATAGATCACCTGAGTATGCTTTAAGAAAGTCTTAACGTGACTTTAGGTTCAACCTGTACATTGCACACCTTTATGGCCCTGAGACATATTATTAGATCTTACTTCTTAAAGCCAAAAATATGTAAGAAGATGGCTGACCATTCCTGGTTTGATAACGCATGCAGGGAGGCTAACAAATGCCTCTTTAGAGCCTTCAGGGCTACTCCAAGGGACTCAGTGACTGTTGCCATCAGCAGAAGATCATACAAGCCAGCTAATAGGAGGAGGAAGGTAGAGCTTGAGGAGGAAGTCTGGCCCATCATCGTTACTTCCTGCAGGACCCGAAATACCAGCCTGTTTTGGCACACTGTCAATAATAATAAACTTTTTAACACTGACAACACTTTAATGTGTGCCAGCATAAGCGAAGGTGCATGAGTGGTCCACCTGGGACACGTATACCACATGTCTGATGTAGTCAGTGAGGAATCTGAAACCGGGGTGGCAACCTTTCCCCTGGGTATTGAATTGTCTGTGGATGAAGTGGCTGAAGCCATTTGTGATAGTCCTATGTACAAACCCAGGGCCCACTGGGGTATCCATGGATTTATACAAGCTGAAGGTAGATTTATGGACACCTGTCATTACAGATTATGCTACTTCAGTCAGCAACACCAGCCTGTCTGTGTCATGGTGCTCGAACCATTTTTCTACCCATTTTCAAAAAAGGGAACTGGGCATCCCTTGTTGGTATAGGTCAATTTCCCTGTTGGAATCCTCTGTGAAAGGTTATCCTTCGTAGAATCATGTTGAGGGATACTGATAAACAAATTATCTCTCATGTTCAATTTGGCTTTAGAGACAGTTTGGACACAAGGAACAGTGTTTCAATTTGTATCTACTAATTAGCAGATATTCAATAGTTAAAAGTGGCACAGTCTAGTATCTTGCCTGAGCTTTTGAAAGCCTAGTTAGATATGTTAGAATCCATGGGGGTAGAACGTGGCCTGATGTCTTTTCTACATACTCTCCCCTTAGAACTTGAAACCTGTATTTGATTTGGGCCTGGTGGTGAATGCACAGAGAGTATTAGCGTGGGCTGAGGTGTGCGGGGGATAGGTTCTGGTGCCTATTTTATTTATTTTATATACCAATGCACTAGATTGGACCCTAGTTGAAAAGGGCAAGGACATGCCGACAGTGAATGGCCGGCATGTCCTTGACCTACATGCAGACAATGCTGTTTTAATGTCCAGATCATCTAATGGTCTTCATTCACTTCTAGAAACCTTTCTATTTTTAAGGGTGGTCTAGGCCTGGTTACAAACTTAGCAAAAACCTTTGCCATGACGTGTGACACTTAAAAACCTGAAGTTATGATGTTGTGGGCTTCAGGACATACCTAGAGCAGTAATTCATGAATATCGATACCTGGCTGTTATAGTTGACTCCCTGGGGACCAGGGGCCCATGCATGAAACAGAGAAGACTTAAGTTTTGTCACCTGATTGGCTTTTGCCTCAGCCTGGCCTACAAAATTGTAAATAAGTCCACTGTTGCCTTACTGAAATTTACAAAAAAAAGTGCTTACCCATCGTAAGATATGGCTGTGGATAGCGGGGTTAAAAGGTTGCCAAATGACTTCAAAGCGAGGAAAATAGAGTACGTAGGTGCATCCTCGGTGTTTCACCAAGGTCACTGATGTATGCTGTCCATGAAGAACTTGGACTATCCTATAAGGCCAACAACATCAACTTGGTCCCCTTAGGGGAGGAGCCAAGATGGCGACCGAGAGGGACGCTTAACAAAGCGCTCCGTCTCGGGCTCGCCACTAAACAACTGAGGGGCGCCCCGGGGACACCAATATCCTGATGCGGGGGAGAGACCCGCTCCGGGAGCCTTTCTCCTCTTGCCGGCGGCTCCGGAGGCACTCGGACGGCCGTGAAGGGAGGCCGCCGAACAACAACGCCGCGTCAGGAACCGCGGCTGCCATCTTTCTCCGCAGCGTGGACTGGAGCTCCGTCCTGGAGCTCCGAAGATGAGGCGGGTGTGCGGTGGCTGGGGGTCCCTTTGCGGGAGGGCAGTGGGCCCATCGCTGGGCCCTGCACTGCCTTGAGTTGCCCCCCTCCCACCCCCCCTCTATCACTGGAGATCCCTCCCCGCTGCTGGCGTGGGGAGGGAGTGGAGAAGCGGAGAAGTTGCGGACGGGCACCCCCGGGGGTTCCCCCTTCGGCCCACGGACCGGCAACAGGATGTGCCCCCCCCGACCTAGGGGGGACAAGGAGAGAAACCCGCGGGACACCTCTGGGGCGCCAGCGACTCGGAGCCGGGGGGACTTGCTCCCTGCACCCCCCGCCCATTGCTGGTGGCTCCGGTAATTTCTGGTCCTCCGTGGGCCACGGAGGAAGCGCACTTTACAAGATAGTGTGTCCACCATCATTCCCCCGGCACGGGGATTAGAACCCTGCACGGCGGCATAAATAAATAAAGAAGTGCGCACACGGCGGTAGACATCGTGGGAGTAGGGGGCCCTCATCCAGGCCCTAAGTTGTCCGGGCCGGCTGCGGTGCCGCCGGGTGCGCGCGGACCTCGCCCCCCCTCTCCCACTGCCTGTCTCCCTCCCGCCGGTGCTGGCTGTGCGGCCTGGAGGCGGATGGCTGAGCAGGAATTCACTTCGAAAACACTAGGCGGGTCGCAACCTAAAAAGAACTAAAGCGCACGCCGGCGGGGACCCGTGAAAATACACAGCCCTCCTTATCTGTCCAACCCAGGAAACGTGGAAGTCCGCGTGGGTGCAAAAGAAACAGGGACCCTCAAGTCGAGACAAAATGGCTGGGAGATCAAAATCAGCGAGGAGCCAGGACCGAAGCACGCATGGACCAGCGCCTGGGGACTAACAACCCATGCCTACCCTACAGACGCTGGAATCTACACTTCTGGCCCACTCCTCACAATTTGAGAAAGTACTTCAAGCAATCATGGACACTAAAATTTCATTGGAAAACAGAATAGATACGGTATCGCAAGACCTGAACATTCTCAGAGCGGACCACCGCAAATTATCCAAAAAAGTGAAGTCAACAGAGGAGGCGCTAAACAAACTGAACCCCAAAGTAACGGACAACCAAAAACAAATCCTCCGCCTAGACTTAGAGGTAAAAGCACTGCAGAGAAGAGCAGAGGAGGCGGAGGGCAGATCCCGCCGTAACAACATACGGTTTCTCGGATTTCCGGAAAAAAAACTGGATCAAAGCTCAGAGCTTCTGTTGGAACACTGGTTAGCCAAAGAGGTCCTGAATTGAGCCCCATCTAAATTGTTCTCGATTGAAAGAGCACACAGGATTCCTGGGCGCCCCCAGTGCCGGGCCAGCCCCCAAGACCGCTGATAGCCAGGTTCCTGAACTTTAGAGACCGAGATGCGATACTTCAACAATTTCGCAGTAAAGGCCCATTCCAGTACGAGGACTCAACTATTCACGCCTATCCAGACTTCACTCAAGAAGTGCAAAGACAACGCAACTCTTTTGCTCAAATAAAGCGACTTCTCCGTGAACATGACATAAAGTATGCCCTATTATTCCCCGCCAAACTAAGAGTACTAACAGATGAACGCACCCACGTGTTCACATCGCCGGAAGACGCTTGGACATGGCTGCACGCCAAGGGGATTGCCCACCCCCGAGAAACAACCGAAATCAACTAAAACTGGTCCACAGCGCCCTCATGGAAACGCTCCAAGAGGCGCCCCAGGGGTCAACCCACGGAGAAACAGGCTGCAGAAGAAAGAGCCAGGGCCTTGAAGGAAACTCCCCTGCTGATACAGAACTCTTTTGAGACTCTCAGGACCCACCCGGAGGAGGGCTCGGAATCGGACTCGATAAGTTCGGATTCCACACTAACGGAGTCACTGAAGGGCCCAGAGATCACCCCCCGGACCGCAGATATACTCTGAACGAGTGCTGATGACCTACCCCCGTGGCGGGACCCGTCGCCACAATCGGAGGGCTGAACTGATCACTGAGTGCCTCACTGGTAGCGGATGGACACATTGCCTGAACTTATGTATCCTTGTTTTTCAGCTCCTAATGATAACTCCTTTATTCATACTGCGCGTAATTGGTGGGGGAGCGTGGCGGGGGGGATGCTTTGCTGTGCCCTGGGGACACCCTACACTATTCGCAGACTGTGTCTGCAGAAGGATGCAAGCCCCTTTAATGAGCCGCACCCGGATAGTATTATTGCTCCCCGCAGACATCCACATGGACACAGCCCAGGTCGCACCCCAACGGGGGGTGCAGTTTCTTGTTGGTTCACAGTTGGGGATGGGATCCAGTTGGGGAGGGAGGAAGGGTAATTACTAGTTTGTACACCACGGGTCTGCGCATAACACAGGATACACGGCAAGGGGCGGGGGACTGGGCTGCGGCGGCGAAGGGGACGGGTGAAACTATCTGGGTCCTGTCGGAGGGCAGTTTGCTAGTCGCATCACTACAAAATAAATATGGCCCAACCTGCAGCCTATAATACACACAAATATGACATAGTCACCTGGAATGTTAGGGGTCTCGGGAACCATATCAAAAGGTCTAGGGTGCATGCAAGACTTAAACGTCAGGGCACACACATTGCAATTCTACAAGAAACCCACCTGCGGGATCCAGACCTACAAGAACTGCAGAGCAAATGGGGAGGACAGATTGTAGGAACATCTTATTCAACCTTCGCGAGGGGGGTCCTTATATGGATAGCAGGGAGTGTCCCATTCCTCCATGGTAGATATGTATTAGTGGAGGGTAAATTAGACGGCAAACAACTATCACTCATAGGTGTACACGCCCCCAACACTGCGCTACCTGAGTTCCTGAACACGCTTACCCCAGCATTATTAGCGAACCCCGCAACACCCGCAATATGGGGCGGAGACTTCAATAATACGCCGGACCCGACACTGGATAGGTCTAGCCCCCCCACACACCTAGCGGCCAATAGATACCCCAGGCACCCACTGGCAACATGGGCCAGCGACATGGGCCTTCATGATTTATGGCGGATGAAGCACCCACAAAACAGAGAATATTCATTTTACTCAGTGCCACACAAAGTGTACACCAGGATAGATTTACTATGGGGTACTCAGGAAATTTGCACAGCAAACAACGGGATTGAATACTTAGCTAGGACACTATCAGACCACTCGCCGCTTAAAATAACTTTGAACTGGGGCAGGAGGCGCCAAGCGATCCCAACTTGGAGACTACAAGTGGAGGCGCTGCAGGACCCAGCATTCACAGACGCACTAAAAACAGCGCTAAAGCAATACCGGGAACTAAATGCTTGCCCCACAAATTTAAGAGCAGTGGAATGGGACGCACATAAAGTAGTGACTCGTGGGCACTGTATTTCTACTACATGGGGGGTGAGACGCACACTCCATGCAGAGGTTAGCAAGCTGGAGAAGAAACTAAGAGCACTAGAAAATGAAGTAGCCCGCAACGAAACGCCATACACGTCATTAAAAGATGCGCGTGCAGAATACGCAGCCGCCGATACCACACTACGCCTTCATGATTACAAATATCACCTGACTAGATTACAAGCGGAAGGCGACAGATCGGGTAGGCTGCTCGCATGGCTCCTACGGGAGGAACGGCAAAGCCCTCCAATCGGGGCAATAGGGATAGGCGCAGGCGCACTAGCAACCACACAGGAAAAAATAAGCGATGCGTTCAGGGAATACTACACACAACTATATACTAAACGTACATCATGCACTCCCCAACAACTCGGGTCTTTTCTGGCGGACTCCTCCTTGCCCCAACTCACACACACTGATAGAGAGACATTAGAGGTCCCCATCACAATAGGAGAACTCAACAGGGCTCTTGAACAATCACCTAGAAATAAACCTCCAGGGACAGACGGCCTGCCATCAGAATATGACTCCACCTTTGCGACACACCTTAACGCACACCTCCTAAAAGTAATTGAAGAAGCAGAGGTTAACGGAACTTTGCCCCCCACAATGAGAGAGGCAATGATAGTGGTCCTCCTGAAACAGGGGCGTGACCTCACCGACGTTAGGTCCTACAGACCCCTGTCTCTGCTGAACCTAGATTGCAAAATACTTGGTAAGATACTGGCCAACAGGCTAGCTCCTCACATGCATACTTTGGTACACGAAGATCAGAATGGATTTATCCCAAAACGCAACACCTTCCTCAACATTCGCAGGCTGCTGAGCGTAATAGGCGACACCCCTCCGAGTGCATTTGAGGAAGCAGTGATTTCACTAGATATCGAAAAAGCGTTCAAAACACTAGAATGGGACTTCCTGTTTGCCACCATGCAACGAATGGGTATAGGCCCAAAATTTATAAGATGGGTACGCATTCTAAACACTAACCCACAGGCCAGGGTGAAGACAGGGGGAGTCATATCAGAGAGCTTCCTGATTAGCAGGGGAACAAGGCAGGGGTGCCCCCTATCCCCCCTGCTGTTCGCCCTGGCGATGGAACCATTAGCCGCGCGTGTCCGTGCAAAAAAAGAAGAATGGGGGTGGTAAGGAGTGGCACCTCCCATGTCATATCATTGTACGCAGATGATGCCTTGATATATATATACGCAGCACAGAGGAGGTGTTGCCCTCGGTGATGTCACTGCTGTCTGAGTTTGGAGAGATCTCGGGCTTGATAGTTAATTGAGGGAAATCTTGCATATTTCCATTGGTCAGATGGTCCCCAGCGAGACGTGAGAATACCCCATCAGGCCAATTAAAATGGTGTTTCGACACATTCAAATATCTAGGGGTCAACATCTACCACAGAGCGGAAGACCTCAGGGATGGGAATCTGGGGAGAGCGGTGACATCTATAAAGAACTCAATGCGCTTCTGGAATAAATTACCGCTCTCACCACTGGGAAAGGTTGCTATAGCCAACATGCTAGTACTGCCCAGGCTGCTGTATTACTTTGTGGCCCTGCCGATCATTATCCCCAAAAGCTTTTTAAACAGTTTAAATTCTGCACTAGTGCAGCTGCTGTGGGGTGAGGGCAGAAGGCGGGTCGCACTCACTACACTACACCACCCGGTGGCGGCGGGTGGATTGGGCGCCCCTAACTTTGAGCTCTATTCCGCGGCTGCACAGCTGCAGTGGATCTTAAATTGGATCCATAATCCCAGCTCACCGGAAGCTACCTGGCTGATAACCCGGCTCCAGGGAGTCCCTCTGCTCGAGTGGCTCACGAACAAGCAAACCAAAAGGACACGCGTAAACCCACTGATGGCAGCAGCACATGCATGCTGGAAGAAGTACATCCAAAAAGATGCCAAAAAACTCCCCTACTCACCGTTCCTACCACTAGAACGGCTCCCTGGATGGTTGGAAGCCGGATCTCATTCGTCCACAACCTGGATGGATGCGGGCATAAGCACAGTGGGAGAATGTTTCGAGGAAGGAAAACTAATGTCCTTTGAAGCCATACAGGCCCTCACAGATATCAGCCCAGGGCAATTTCTGACATACCACGCTATATGCCACGCCATTAGAAATACATGGGCGTCTGGGGACGCTGAGCCAGGCACCTCGACTACTCTGCACCATATGCTGAGCTGCGACACACGAGAAAAAGTAGTCTTAAATACATACAAACTTCTGAACAAGCCCCCGGAGTCTAATTTGCAGAAAGCTCGGGAGAGGTGGAATGCCGCACTGCCTGCCCCGATCTCAGAGTCAGAATGGCCAAAAGCCCTGAGTCACACGCGCGAGGTCTCAAGAAACCCCAGATTCCGATACACACAATTTAATTACTTACATCAGACATACTTGGCGCCAGCCAGGATCAAACGTATGTTTCCTGGGACGGACCCAACATGCCCCAGATGCAAAACCCCAGCAGCACAGTTTTATCATATGGTATGGGAGTGCCCGCGGGTGCAGGGGGAGTGGGCCGAGATGACCACTGTACTGTCGGAAATGACTGGCCTGAGCATGGACGCGAATCCCAAATCCTGTCTTGGCCTCAGGACAAGGACAAAAAGTAGCAAACATATGCACAGATTTGTAGACCTGGCTTATGCAATGTACATAAGACTGATAGCCATGAACTGGAAGGCTCCCAAGGCTCCTGACCTTGGAGCCTGGCTCACTCTCACAATTCGCTGGGCACGTGCTGAACATCAGGTATTAACGAAACTGGCTCGGGCGGATTGCGACACTCAGGAAGTGAAGCATGGGGTACACTGGTCTCCAAACTAGAAGCGAAGAGCGACGAAAAACCCCCTTGAACCGCAGATAGCTACGATCACCCAGATAGCCGCGGGCTTGCCCCGGCTACAATGCGACAGCAAATCAGGAGATACGCACAGATCTGCCAACAGTGCCTAGACACTAATATCAATACACCACACCCCCATACACACACAAGTCATGCAGCACACACAGACCATCACGCCTAATTAACAGATATAGGCTCTGGAGAACACCAAGCCACCCCCCCTTTCCGTTCCCCCCTCCCCGAGAGGGAGCTCTTAATTAGAACCCCAACCGGCAATGAAACCCCCGCACAAAAGAAAACCTCAAATGCTCGAGCCGGCAGTGCTCAAAGTATAGACACAAATGCGCGGACCTAGTGGTGTACGAAAGTAGTTAGTTCTTTGTTAAGTTTAATAAACGTGTGCCCAGCTAATTACTGTTACTGATAACATCCTATTATTGCTGTCAACTGTGCACATCGCAATGTATGATACTATTAAAAATTCAATAAAAACATGTTAAAAAAAAAAAAAACTTGGTCCCCTTAATGTTATGGTACTCTATTTGTTGTAATTCCAAGGCCACTTTGAACAGAGAGATTATCATGGACTGTTTACTATGTGACAAGGGTCATCATGTTTCCTGGCTAGAAATACCTTTGCCACATTAGGTAGACCTGATATTTTTTCTATGCATGCCAAGTTATCCATGAGGGATAACGTTTTGGTTGAATCTAGCTTCAGGGAACACAGGAGAGGGAAAAGAGAGCTGTTTGAATTGAGGAAGCCTGCTAATAGAAAGTACAAGATGGTTCAAATCACATTAGGGATGGAACTGTATCTGGAGATACTGCTGAATGCCTGGAGTACGGCAATACTGACTAGATTAAGGTTTAGTCAGATTAGGAGTCAGCTATCATTTCCCTGAGGCCAGTTTGACCCCAAAACTATTCTTGTATGCCCTTGTGACGAGCACTCCCAGCAAACACTGGTGCACTTTGTATTTTTTGTAGGATTAATTTTAGTTATACCAGCGGGTTTTTAATCCCACTTTTTAAAGGGGTTTAGGTGACCAGACATATCTCGGCACTTTTGTATCTGCAATGCGTCTCACAACTGAGGTATGTGTATGTGTTGTCACTTCTCTTAAATTTGCCCTCCTGTACAGAAAAACATTATTTTAGGCAGCAAATCAAATACATCTTGTCTCTATTTTCGTTTTCATATGGACTGCTAGTTGGTATTTTGTATCTTCGTTAGTGCAGTGCTGTGAATTTAGATTATTTTATCGGTAGCCCCGAACACAACAGAACAATTTCATTTTTTTTGGGGCATATAATTGTTGAGTGAGTCCCCTCTTTGTATGGTGTATTCATTGTCTCGCATATTGCAATTGCATTGTACTACACAATGTCGGTTTGTATGCAGTGCAACCATTGTAAATATTTTAACCTGATGTTTTTATTGTACTTTTATGGTTTCTTTTTAACCGAAAAAAGTGAAAGAAAGAGAAAGAGTGGTTCATGCCTTAAATTGTGGGACCACTGATTGAACAGACACACTCATTCATGTCGAGTTAGACCAGAATTATCTGAGTAACTTAAACCAGCTTGGTCTAGTTGACACAGTCTGATCATTTCGCCAGCCTACAACTGAGGAGCTGCAGTTTTCTCCAATCCCTCGCACTGATCCTAGTCCAGGCTCCAGCTCCGCGCAGCACATCTGTATGTGTATGAAACAGCTGCAGGGCTCATTAAGCTCCTTGGATTCACTTTCCACTTAAGTGAGCCCGCAGCTGTATATTAAGTTTCGGACTACCAGGGATTTTGCATAATCCCTTAATTGTACAGTTAAGCAAACAAACAAACAGATGTCTAAGTAAGACATGGATGAGCGTACAATAGACTCATGATGCATCAAGTCCTGGAAGCTTAGGCTGCTTACGGCTCTCCCTGAAACGAATGAACGAACCAACGGATGAAAGAATGTAAGATTGAATGAATGAATAAATAAATATATTATAAAGTAGGCCTACAAGATTCCTGTGCTTCTGCACTGGCACACTGGTATCTTGTTAGGAGAGAGGAAAATTCATGCATGCTTATTCAAGATCAGATATATATTGACCAATAGGGAACTACCAATTTGTTGACAATCTAAGGACATATTTACAAGCCCCTAGACCCACCAGAGTGACACTTTTTGTGACACTCTGATGGCGCTGTGCCCAGAGCAATACTTATAAGGAGGTTTAAGCCACTTTTTGTGGCGTAACGCTGCCTTGTAAACATGGGCCTCCAACGCAGTTTTCTGTTGCAGAGGGGTGTGCAACGGGTGTTGTTGTGAACGTACCCACACAACACCCATTGCTTTTTGACACTGTGCCAGATTTACAAGGAAATGTAAATCTGAGGCAACACCAAAAACTAACTCCACCCAAGGGGTGAGGTTAGCACGGCGCAATGAGGCAAAATACTTTTCTTTCTCCTTGTCTTTGCTTTTCACACCTAGAAGGAGCAAAAAGCCATTAAGGATTTTCTATGTGCAAAAAGGTGTATCTTCCTGCACATAAACAATCATTAAATAATGACTATTTACTACTTTTGTGTGTGCTGAATTCTGCAGCACACATAGAAGTAACAAATTGCCGTTAATGATTGTTTATGTGCAGGAAGGGAAACCTTCTTGCACATAGACAATCATCCATGCAATGCAGGCACCCTTGCACTATGGTGTAAGGGTGCCTGTGTTGCCTCTAGGCAGCTAAATTTAGTTCCAGAGCTGGGGGAAACACAGAGCTGCGCTGTATTTTTGTAAACATAGCACACCCCTGCATTTCTGAAGTGACACAGTGCGGCTCTGCTAATTTTCGTCCTCGTAAATATGCCCCCAGTGCCTTTCAATGGCAAGAAAGGCTGAGACAAATTTCGCGGCTTTTCTGTAGGTCATTCCACACAACCTAAGGGTGGCACGCCACCAATTACTGGAAGGGAACCGATAGGGATGTCCATTTTGTAACTTTTGACACCTGGCAAGTGGTGATATGCCTGAAAGGTCTTGCTTTTTCGCGAACTTACAATTGATTTAATTTGAAATGCCATAATCAGTTCCCAGATTTCAAGCACATTGACCAGACCTGTGCAAACATTACAGCACAGGTGTGCCTCTTTGTTGCCTACAACAAAAGTACGCTTTCACACCAGGCTACAAGTCCTAAAACAATTAGCTTAACACAACTACGCACGTTTCATAAAGCAAAGTAGGGTAAGCGCTCACTAATGAGGCCTGTGTGTGACCTGCTGGTCCCAGGTTCACATTCTGATATGTCAAATCAGCCTTCATTCTTCAAAGGTCAAGTTAATCAGTAGCAGGTCAGAGTAATAACGATTACATACAAAGGTATTCTATATAAAGCGCTTTTGGTGAAAGTTTTCTATAAACGGAATAAAATAAGCTGTAGTGTGAATTTTTCATTATTTTTTATATATTTATTATTTTTCATCGGAGTCGAAGTACAAAAGCGTCTCTCTCAGCTCATCATTGATACATGCTCAGCTCTATGAGGCCTGCATATAGTCATCACAGATTTACATGGGGCAGCTTATTTTTCAGTTATGTAAGAGCTCTCCTTACATTGATGAGGTGGAAGGTTGCAAAGTTCACAAGTGATACTAGACTGCTGATGGGTCACAAGGTGATGTCACTGCTGGGTTCAATTTATGTTATTCTTTCCTTGTCTAGTTTTGTTTCTTTCTCTTGTACTGTTAGATGTAAATCGCCCTGACATTCTAGGGCCTTGTATACACTGTATAAAAAAACTGAATCAATGAAGAAACAAGAAGGATTCTGCCCCCATTCCTTGACCTCTGACTGGGAGGGACCCGTCCACTCCCACTCACTCTCGCCATCTACTGTTTCATACCCTTTTGTTTATCAAAGGGTCCCCTCTCTCATATGTCCTTTCTCTATCATTTTTGGTTAAATGTCCAGCTCGATGCAGACTTCACTGACCACCTCCGTCAGAGTGCTACATGCCACACAACCAGAGACACAAAGCATCACCGACTCCCCTGTGAGCAGTGAACAGTGTTTTATTGACATAAAAATAGAAAAAGAAATACATTAGGTGTAAGGTCCCTGACTTTTTCTTAGCCTGCTGCCAGTGCTACCAAATTCTAAACTTGTAGAATACCAGGGCTGCCTTGTCTTGATTTCACTTCCTTTTTTTTCTTCCATCACTCTACACATCGTCTCTTTACATCACTGGTACGAGTTCTTTAACACTCCTCCTTCCTACTTTGATGGCTGTTTCCCCATATTCCTCTTCCTTCCTATTATTCTTTTGTCTCTCTAACTTTGAGGCAAAAACTGATGAGAAAAATAAGATTCCGTGTGTGTGTGCGTGTGTGTGTGTGTGTGTGAATACAAAATACATTTCTCTGAATGACTTTTTTCAAAATCTCTCTTCTTTCCAGTTTCAAAATGTTGCCATGTGTGAGAGAGATGCCCGCAGACACTGGGGGACACCATAGGGCCAGGAGAAGGGCACCTAAGAAGGTGTAGTGCGTTGTTAAGAGTCTGCAACTGAAAGAAAGTTTAACTTTGTACAAAACCCACTATCTAATTTCATAGTATTGGGTACTAAGGCCCAAAGGATGGGATGTGAGTGGAAAATATAAAGTGTTAAATAGCTCACCCAGAAATAATGATAAAAACGTTTTGAAAGAAGTGGAAGAATGGCTAGGGCAGGCCAACTCTTTTTTTTATTACTGCCCTTTTCCTAGTTTGATTGTGTCACTGTTAGGGTGGTCCTTAAAAAGAGTGAAATTTAGCTTTGTCCAATTCATCATTTGTCAAGGCAAGGAGGAAATTCTGTTAATGATTTCATAGTCCCAGAACACCCATCAATTCAAAATTCAAATGTGCTTGATGCCATGGCATTGCTATAGGATTGTGAGATGGCCTGTGGTTACCAAAACATGATGTGAAGTTGGCTTTTCATCTGTTACCGGTTCAACCAAGTAATTACTGTTAATTGGCTTTACAGTTTTAAATAGCCATATTTGTCGAAAAATTTGACAAATGGAATTTTCTGTATCATGCTCATTTTGATTTGTTCGGTACACTTTTGGGGTGGAGTTTTAGAGCACAGACACATTTTCAGAAGAGTACACATTAACTGAATGCATTTTTTCTTTGCAGGAAGAGATAGCACAGGAGAATGTCACAAAGCATTGCTGCTTTTTCAGGACATTATGATAAAATTCAGGTTGCCCTTTGCACTGGAAGCAATGGAAGGGATATTCCAATTTTGACCTCTTTGAGAGAGTAGGTTTGGACACAATCAAAATGGAAACTACATTACAAAACAGAAAGTTGAAGCATTGTTACAACGGTAGCATTGTTGTTTATGCTTCAAACAGTCACCAACACAGCACCGCATTTGCAAACTGGCATGATGGTACCATTACGGCAGTTTGTAAAGCCTTGCATCCTATTATACCTGCGCCAGGTATAATATATGCAAGGTAGGTGTTCCCCCTTAAAAAGCCCCGCAGAAATGGCTCAGTGAAATCTACAAGATTTCACTGAACCATTCTGTGCCGTAATAGCGTCATTTTTTCAACACCTACTCAGAGCAGGCGTTAAAGTGATGCTGTGCTGTTTTCAATGGGACACCCTCAGCTTTGCTGGGACTAGCGTCAACATTTTTTACACTAGTCCAGCAATGCTAAGCTTTAGTGCCATAACTGCGTCAGAATTTGTAACGCAGTTGTGGACACTGTGCACCATGGAGCACTGTAGAGTAAATACAGCACTCCCATGGAGTCATTAGGGGGTGCAGGGCAGCGCAAGAAAACAGGTGCATCAATCATGATGTGTCAGTTTCTTGTAAATGAGGCCCATAGTTTGATGAAGCAGTTGTTGGGGCATGTGGCCTTTTCCTGGGAAAGATGTTGTGTGCTGACAAATGGCCAGATTACTGAATGAAACAAGGGATAAGCTTTGCCTTACTTGAATTTTTCCATTGGTGGTTATAATGGTGTTGAGGGGCAAACCTTGCTTTGGATGTATTGTGGTTGCATTGGTAAATAGACAGAATGCAAGAGATGGATGAGGTCTTTAGCTATTGCAGGTTTTTTTGCAACGGAGTTTACTGTTTAGAGCCATACATTTGCCAGGTGTGGACAGCAACATTGTGGATGCTTTGTCCCATCCATAGCGGCAAAGCTTCCATGGGATGACATCAGGAACAGAGGCAGAGAAAACCACAATGCACTCTACATCACGCATCCAAAGTGGGGAAAGTTTTAATGTTTTTCTAAGCATAATGTTACCCTTCCAGTACAAAACCTGTACTAGACATCATGCAGATACCTTTGTACTATGATGCATAAATGCTTGCATAGTGGTAGGCAACCAGATTGTGCCCCAGTGCTTGAAAAGAGAGCAGTAGTGCGATATCTCTGTAGATCTGGTGCTATCCTGCGCTTTCCTTCTCACGCTATTCAGTGCAGCGCAGCGCAGCAACTTTGGTTGCTGTATTGTGCTGTGAGACAACTTTGTAAAGCAGCCCTTATTTGCTCGTTGTGTTTGCTGATGGAGTAGTTCAACATACATTCCTTTACAATGGTTGCTCCAATGGAGGTGAACCGAATGGGTCTGACTAGGGAGCAAAATAAGGGCATAGTATATTTAGAGGTTAAATTGCTGCAGCAAGTACATCATAGTAGAAGGGTTGTGACAGCTATGCGTTCTTGGAATTTACAAAGTTTCTGCTTTTGTTACTGTTGCTCGGCAAGTCGTGTTCCATGTCCTCAGTAGTTAGGACCAACATGTGTATAGTAGGTTATTCTCATATAAAATGAGTGGCTAAGGAGGTGGAAATACGGCCTTTCTGAAAACACGTGAGCTGGACTGCAAGATGTTTGCAGTTTAATGGTTGTGTTAAGGAGGCATGTCATTGGTGTTGCTTTGAGCACTTTGGCTGAATTACTTAAAGGCTGTAACTGTCCTGATTTGCTGGTTCTCCATGTTGAGGAACAAGAGGGAGTACAACTGTTTGGCCTGGGTTTGTTGAAAACCATGAAACAGAATTTACCCACTGGTTAAAGGTTTATGGCCAGACACCTACACGCTTTGGACTGCACAGTAACAGTGAAGAGTTTAGAGGGAAGCGAGGAAGCAAGACATGACTGAAAATGTTAGAAAGAAGATGAACCAGGAAATTGAAGGGTTTTTATGCTGAAAAAGTGATTGCAATGGTTTTGCATATAGAGATGTTATGCATAACTATCATACTTCATATTGTTCTGATTGGATATACTAGTCCTCTTCATGGAATGAATCTTATACTGTGGAATTCCATGACAAGATTGAGAAGATGCTGTGTGATTAGTTGTGCTGCTATACAAAGTTATGGATTTAGTTCAGTGGACTGTAGGAGGTTGTCTGGGAGCAGCAAGAAAACACAACACCTCGTGAGGGGTAGTAAGCACAATATAAATGCAATTTCAAAACATAAGTAGGGTTTCTTGGTTGGCAGGAAGGGGAACCGATGTGTCAATACAGAATTGTTTTCCATCATTAGAGATCACATGATTTCAGCTTGGGGTAGGGTAATGAAGAGATGCTGGATGTTGAATGGTGGTTGGGTGCAGGGTGCAAGTTCCTCTCTCTTTCACCAAAGTATAGTAGCATACCTGGAGATGTGGGACTCAGTATTAGCCCCCTCTAACTCACTTTTATGGTTACAGTGCCTAATATACCTTTGATTCATCGGAAATTAATACACTTTTCGTTATACAAAGTTGACTCATGGGAAAGCAATGTGTTAGGATGTGGAGGTTAAGAAAGAAATGTGTTTTTGTTTTGCCATCCGTAGTTTTCAACGATAATATTTGGGCAGTAATTTAATGATGTTATTGCCGCTCATATGGCAGGTTTCCAAGTGTGCAGGGTGCATAACAAATGATTCCACCGCATAATAGTGTTGGATCTTTGCAGATCTGACAATTTCAGCTTAGGCGTCCAGTGGAAGAGAGTGATGGATGGGGAATGGTTGTTGTACTGAAACGTTAAGAGACATGGTTGAGAGTTAAAAGCAGGAACAATAAAAGTGGACTTTGGAGATTAATTTAAAACTGTTCACAGTACTCAAGCAATCTGTCCTGGTCCTGTCTTTGTTGGTGATATTTTAGGTACATGGAGGTGTAATGGATGGGGATTGTTAGAAGTGGGGTCTTTGGGTGGCAGTCAGGTTACCACCCGGTCCAAGCAAGGACCCTCACTCTAGTCAGTGTAAAGGAGAATCACACTCAGTTAACCCCCGCTCACCCCCTTGGTAGCTTGACACAAGCAGGCAGGCTTAACTTCAGAGTCTAGGTGTAAAGTATTTGTACCAACACAGACAGTAACTCAGTGAAAACACTACAAAATGACACAACACAGGTTTAGAAAAATAGGTAATATTTATCTAAACAAAACAAGACCAAAACAACAAAAAATCCAACATACACAAGTCAATTTATGAATTTTTAAGGAATAAGGCCCATATTTATACTTTTTTAGTGCTGCATTTGTGCCATTTTTTAACGTAAAAGTGGCGCAAACTTGCAAAATACAATTGTATTTTGTAAGTTTGCGCCGTTTTTGCATCAAAAAGTGGCGCAAACGCTGCGCTAAAAAAGTATAAATATGGGCCTAAGAGTCTTAAATCCTTAGAAAACAGCGAGAACACTGGTAGCATGAAAAAGTACCTTGGTTGCGTCAAAATAACACCGCACAGGCAAGTGTGCGTCGGAAAAGGTCAACGGTGCATCGATTTCTCACTCGCATACGAGACAATAGGTCGCTCCTCCTCCGGTCAGCGTGCGTTGTTTTTCCTCTCTGTAGGAGAGTGATGCGTCAATCCGGACAGGCACACTCAGGCCCGGGCAGGCTTTGCATTGTTTTTCTGCACCCAGCAATGTTGCATCAAAAATCCGGTCGCACAGTATTGATAACGCGTCCCTTTAAAATTAAATTATTTCACATTAGGACTCGTTTTAGGCCAATGAATCTTTTGACCCAGTTGAGAGACACCTTAGGACGAGATAGCTAATCAATATGTCAATCAATGCATCAATAATGTCATCAATATTTAGTATAACAATGCATTTTACCTCAGTCAAAGTCATTTAATCAATTCAAGACACTACCATGACCTTGCAGTCATGAATAACCACACCAGTTTAGTAGAATTTTATGAGGTTTATTCCCTATTTATTACAATTCTAAGAGCATGTGTGTTAATCTCAAAACCAAGAAACAAAATAGCATAGTCACAATATGGCAACTCTGATAAGATTTCATTAAGGCAAGAATCACAAACATCAAAACATAACACGGCGTGAACATAGATCAACTTTAGCAGAGTGTCATTTAACGCATTAGTTCAACAAAGCATAGATTCAGTCGTTTGTCTATTTGCGTCAGTTTAGTGAACCCCTGTCCTAACCACTGATTAGCATTGGCATGTTGGGCTTCATGCAAAACAATTTAGAACACCAATTTGGAAAACATCTAGCTATGGTCTCTGTCAAAAGTAAGCAGTTAGTACCTAGAAAGGAAAAGCAAACAGACAAATCACAATTTCATTGTCATAGTTACCCTCCAAGGTTTGGGTCAGCACTCAGGTTCAGTCTTCGTCTTCAGGACATCAGTTGATTCGCCATCAGTCAAAAACTCAGCTCTGGGGCACAGGGCCACTTCCCTCATAGGAGGCAAAGTGTAAATGGGCAATCTAAGAAAGGATGGTTTAATTAAAACCATATAAGTCACCAAACAGAGTGACAGAGTTTCTGAATAAAATCAATAGCATTCCCTAACACCTCTATCAGGCTCCTGGTGTCATGGGTTTTTATCCCTTTTTCATTGTACATTCCCCTAAAATCTAATTGGCTAAGGGGTTGCACCCCACTATCGCTACCCAATTAACTTGGAATTAACTCATCAAATTTGTCACCCCACAACAGTTCACAAGCGTTTTATTGGTCCATATGATTGACGTCTTCAGAGGTAGCACGTCCGGTATGATTTCATCCTTCTGTAATTCTTTGCACATCTTTTGGTCAGTAGCTCCATTGTCTTCACCGGTTTAAACGACCTTATACATTGTATTAATCTACCCTATTGCATTTTGGCTAAATCATTTCTACAAGCAATATCAAGTTCATGAGAACGGATCCACCATAGTTACCTTCAGCTTCTAGTTTGAAGTAAACAAGAGGTCATGTCCTTCTGCGAGTCAGCACACTGCACGTTTAGAGAAACACATTTAATATGAGAGCCAGGCAGCTAAACTTCGGCTCATGCTAACTTAAGGCCTACAAGATTTATTTAGCATAACATAATCATTAATAATTAGTACAAAACTATTTAAATGCAATATTTCATAAACATTAGTCATTTTCGTTGGTCCCCGTATACATTGGCGGCCACCCGGCGTGGTCACATTTCAAGTGCACGTTTTAGCTAAATATACTAGTACCATTTCTATGCGGCATTATCACTCATTAGTTCATAAACATTTCACGTAAATATAGATTTTATAAGCTACGCTCTCTCAGTATCACAAAACCGCGCTGCGTGGGGTTTGCATTGTAATCAGCCTCCCTTAGCGTGTGTTGCGCGTTGTTTCACCAGCTGCATTACGTCAATCTTCCAGCCGTGATGCAGGTGGAGCGTAGATTTCAGCCGTGAAGCCGGCGGCGCATCGTTTCTCAGCCACGTCTCGGAAGGTGCATCGAAAATTTCCCTGCACAGTGGTCTGTGTGTGGAGTTTCAGTCTTTGGCTGCCAGCTTCACCTTTCAAGGGCCCAGGAACTGGATGGGCAACACTTGGCAGGGCAGGAGTCTCAGCAGAGAGTCCAGGTGCTGGCAGGGGAAGTCTTTAATGGCCCTGAGACGTCAACAACAGGAGGCAAGCTCAGGTCAAGCCCTTGGAAATTTTTTCACAAGCAGGAATGCACAACAAAGTCCAATCTTTGTCCCCTTTCACAGGCAGAAGCAGCAACTGCAGGATAGCTCCACAAAGCACAGTCACAGGCAGGGCAGCAGTTCTCCTCAGCTCTTCAGTGCTTCTCCTTGTCAGAGGTTCCTCTGGATTTCCAGAAGTGATCTAATTTTTCAGCGTTTGGGTGCTCTTCTTATACTTATTTTGGCCTTTGAAGTAGGCCTACTTCAAAGGAAAGTCTCTCCTGTTTGTGAGATCCTTTCTTTCCCAGGCCAGGCCCCAGACACACACCAGGGGGTTGGAGACTGCTTGTGTGAGGGCAGGCACAGCCCTTTCAGGTTTAAGTGACCACACCTCCCCTCCCCCCAGCACAGATGGCTCATCAGGATATGCAGGCTACACACCAGCTCCCTTTATGACAGTGTCTAGAAAGAGGTGCAAACAGCCCAACTGTCAAACTAAGCCAGACAGGGAATCCACAAACAGGCAGAGTCACAGAATGGTTTAAGCAAGAAAATGTCCACTTTCTAAAAGTGGCATTTTCAAGCACACAGGGCCATATTTATACTTTTTGACGCAAAACTGTGCCAACGCAGTTTTGCGCCAAAAAAATTAGCGCCGGCTAACGCCATTCTGAAGTGCCATGCGGGCGCCGTATTTATTGAATGACGTTAGCCGGCGTTAGCCGCCGGCGCTGTCTGGTGTGCGTTAAAAAAAACGACGTACACCAGGCAGCGCCGGCGTAGGGGGAAAATGGAGTATGGGCGTCCACAAATGGTGCAAGTAAGGCTGATGCAAAAAAATCGCCTCAACCCGATTTGCGCCATTTTTTTACAACTCCCAACCCCCATTGAAATGACTCCTGTGTTAGCAAAGACAGGAGTCATGCCCCCTTGCCCAATGGCCATGCCCAGGGGACTTCTGTCCCCTGGGCATGGTCATTGGGCATAGTGGCATGTAGGGGGGCACAAATCAGGCCCCCCTATGCCAAAAAAAAAAAAAAATACTTACCTGAACTTACCTTAATGTCCCTGGGGTGGGTCCCTCCATCCTTGGGTGTCCTCCTGGGGTGGACAAGGGTGGCAGGGGGTGTCCCTGGGGGCAGGGGAGGGCACCTCTGGGCTCATTCTGAGCCCACAGGTCCCTTAACGCCTGCCCTGACCCAGGCGCTAAAATCCGGCGCTAATGCGGGTTTTTTAGACCCGCCCACTCCCGGGCGTCATTTTTGCCCGGGAGTATAAATACGACGCATATGCATCGGAGTCATTTTTTAAGACGGGAACGCCTACCTTGCATCTCATTAACGCAATGAAGGTGTTCACGCAAAAAAATGACGCTAACTCCATGAACTTTGGAGCTAGACGCGTCTAACGCCAAAGTATAAATATGGAGTTAGTTTTGCGTTGAATTTGCGTCTAAAAAAACGACGCAAATTCGGCGCAAACGGAGTATAAATATGCCCCACAATCTCAAAACCAACTTTACTAAAAGATGTATTTTTAAATTGTGAGTTCACAGACCCCAAACTCCACATGTCCATCAGCTTCCAAAGGGAATCTACACTTTAATCATATTTAAAGGGAGCCCCCATGTTAACTTATGAGAGAGATAGGCCTTGCAACAGTGAAAAACAAATTTAGCAGTATTTTACTGTCAGTAAAATATAAAACACATAAGTACATGTCCCACCTTTAACATATACTGCACCCTGCACACAGGGCTACCTAGGGCATACCTTAGGGGTGTCTTACATGTAAGAAAAGGGAAGGCTTAGGCCTGGCAAGTGGGTACAGTTGCCAAGTTTAATTGGCAGCTCAAAACTGCACACACAGACACTGCAGTGGCAGGTCTGAGCCATGTCACAGGGCTACTAATGTGGGTGGCTCAACCAGTGCTGCAGGCCCACTAGTAGAATTTGATTTACAGGCCCTGGGCTCCTCTAGTGCACTGTACTTGGGACTTGCAGTAGATCAAATATGCCAATCATGGAAATCCAATTACACATTTATTTTACAAAGGAGCACTTGCACTTTAGCAGTGGGTAGCACTGGTAAAGTGCCCAGAGTAACAAAAACAGCAAAAATAGAGTCCAGCACACATCAACAACCTGTGAAACAGAGCAAAAAGTTAGGGGAGACAACGCCAAGGATGCCAAGTCTAACAGGGATGTTAGAACATGTGTTGCCTTAGCGATGTGGGAAAATTTAGATGTAATGACTACTACAGAGAATTCATAAAGGCAGCCTGGTTCTGATTAACTGTCCTTTTAACCTTGCTTATCCTGGTCTGTGATTATCTAGTACAAACCTACCCAGAGAGATTACAAGTCAATATTTCAGACCTCAAAATCTATACTGAAGAATGATTCTGGTGAATAAAACTACTGCTTATTATCTAATTAGCAAGAACAATTCCTTTTGTAATGTGAATTACGATTGTGGCCAATCAGGGATGCCTTTGGAACCCAAAGCAGCCTTGGCAATTTCTTTCAGACCAGCCCCAATAGGGTGCATAGCAAGCAAGCCTGACCACTGTAATGGGGCTTAGGGTGTTCTTCCTCCAAGAAAATTTAGGAAACAAATGGCAAAAATTGAGCTTTCTACAACCCAGTTTTCAATATATATTCAATTGTATTTGTTTTTAAAGCATAGTAAATGATGAGCTTACAGGGCACCAAGATACAGCAATCTTTATTGGGATTCTTCAATGATTTACTCACCATCACCCTCTAGCAGTGCCTCTCATCTCTCCATAGCCTCTCTCTCACATGTATTTCATTTGTTTTATAGCGCTTCTCTTACCAGTGTTGGGTGTTGAAGCAGTTTACTTCACACATACAGAGGTAATTAATCATAAGTGTGTAAATCAGTGAATAGAAAATTTTACATAAGACAAAGAGGATAACAAGGTGTAGGATTCACGTGTCATCCATACTTGCAGGCATTTTTCAAGAGCGCTTAGTTGGGGGAAGCATAAACTCAGGATTCAAAATGTAGCACAATGGTTAGGGTTTACTTTACTAATAACAATTTATTTTTACTGAAACAAACCCTGTTTAACCCCTTCTGTGCCAGGCCTTTTTTTGCCTATTTGGGGCAGTTCGCGCTTAGGCCCTCATAACTTTTTGTCCACATAAGCTAACCAAGGCAAATTTGCGTCCTTTTTTCCAACATCGTAGGGATTCTAGAGGTACCCAGACTTTGTGGGTTCCCCTGAAGGAGGCCAATAAATTAGCCAAAATACAGTGAAAATTTCGTTTTTTTCAAAAAAATGGGAAAAAGTGGCTGCAGAAGAAGGCTTGTGGTTTTTCCCCTGAAAATGACATCAACAAAGGGTTTGCGGTGCTAAACTCACCAGCTTCCCAGATTTCAGGAACAGGCAGACTTGAATCAGAAAATCCAATTTTTCAACACAAATTTGGCATTTTACTGGGAAATACCCTATTTTTAAAAAAATTTGTACTTTCAGCCTCCTTCCAGTCAGTGACAGAAATGGGCATGAAACCAATGCTGGATCCCAGAAACCTAATCATTTCTGAAAAGTAGACAAAATTCGGAATTCAGCAAGGGGTCATTTGTGTAGATCCTACAAGGGTTTCCTACAGAAAATAACAACTGAAAAAGAAATATTTTGAAATTGAGGTAAAAAAACATCAGTTTTTCTCTACGTTTTACTCTGTAACTTTTTCCTGCAATGTCAGATTATCGAAAGCAATATACCGTTACGTCTGCTGGACTCCTCTGGTTGCGGGGATATATAGGGCTTGTAGGTTCCTCAAGAACCCTAGGTACTCAGAGCCAATAAATGAGCTGCACCCTGCAGTGCGTTTTCATTCTATACCGGGTATACAGCAATTCACTTGCTGAAATATAAAGAGTAAAAAATAGCTATCAAGAAAACCTTTGTATTTCCAAAAAGGGCACAAGAAAAGGTGTTGAGGAGCAGTGGTTATTTGCACATCTCTGAATTCCGGGGTGACCATACTAGCATGTGAATTACAGGGCATTTCTCAAATAGATGTCTTTTTTACACACTCTCCTATATTTGGAAGGAAAAAATGTAGAGAAAGACAAGGGGCAATAACACTTGTTTTGCTAATCTATGTTCCCCCAAGTCTCCCGATAAAAATGATACCTCACTTGTGTGGGTAGGCCTAGCGCCCGGAACAGGAAACGCCCCAAAACGCAACGTGGACACATCCCATTTTTTTGAAAGATAACAGAGGTGTTTTTTGCAAAGTGCCTACCTGTAGATTTTGGCCTCTAGCTCAGCCGGCACCTAGGGAAACCTACCAAACCTGTGCATTTTTGAAAACTAGAGACCTACGGGAATCCAAGATGGGGTGACTTGTGGGGCTCTGACCAGGTTCTGTTACCCAGAATCCTTAGCAAACCTCAAAATTTGGCTAAATAAAAAACACATTTTCCTCACATTTCGGTGACAGAAAGTTCTGGAATCTGAGAGGAGCCACAAATTTCCTTCCACCCAGCGTTCCCCCAAGTCTCCCGATAAAAATGATACCTCACTTGTGTGGGTAGGCCTAGCGCCCGCGACAGGAAATGCCCCAAAACGCAACGTGGACACATCCCATTTTTTTAAAGAAAACAGAGCTGTTTTTTGCAAAGTGCCTACCTGTAGATTTTGGCCTCTAGCTCAGCCGGCACCTAGGGAAACCTACCAAACCTGTGCCTTTTTGAAAACTAGAGGCCTAGGGGAATCGAAGATGGGGTGACCTGTGGGGCTCTGACCAGGTTCTGTTGCCCAGAATCCTTTGCAAACCTCAAAATTTGGCTAAAAAAACACATGTTCCTCACATTTCTGTGGCAGAAAGTTCTGGAATCTGAGAGGAGCCACAAATTTCCTTCCACCCAGCGTTCCCCCAAGTCTCCCGATAAAAATGATACCTCACTTGTGTGGGTAGGCCTAGCGCCCGCGACAGGAAATGCCCCAAAACGCAACATGGACACATCCCATTTTTTAACAGAAAACAGAGCTGTTTTTTGCAAAGTGCCTACCTGTAGATTTTGGCCTCTAGCTCAGCCGGCACATAGGGAAACCTACCATACCTGTGCATTTCTGAAAATTAGAGACCTAGGGGAATCCAAGATGGGGTGACTTGTGGGGCTCTGACCAGGTTCTGAAACCCAGAATCCTTTGCAAACCTCAAAATTTGGCTAAAAAAACACATGTTCCTCACATTTCTGTGGCAGAAAGTTCTGGAATCTGAGAGGAGGCACAAATTGCCTTCCACCCAGCGTTCCCCCAAGTCTTCCGATAAAAATGATACCTCACTTGTGTGGGTAGGCCTAGCGCCCGCAACAGGAAACGCCCCAAAGCGCAACGTGGACACATCCAAATTTTTGAAAGAAAACAGAGGTGTTTTTTGCGAAGTGCCTATCTGTAGATTTTGGCCTCTAGCTCAGCCGGCACCTAGGGAAACCTAACAAACCTGTGCATTTCTGAAAACTAGAGACCTAGGGGAATCCAAGGAGGGGTGACTTGCGGGGCTCGGACCAGGTTCTGTTACCCAGAATCCTTTGCGAACCTCAAAATTTGGCTATAAAAACACATGTTCCTCACATTTCTGTGGCAGAAAGTTCTGGAATCTGAGAGGAGCCACAAATTTCCTTCCACCCAGCGTTCCCCCAAGTCTCCCGATAAAAATGATACCTCACTTGTGTGGGTAGGCCTAACGCCCGCGACAGGAAATGCCCCAAAACGCAACGTGGACACATCCCATTTTTTTAAAGAAAACAGAGCTGTTTTTTGCAAAGTGCCTACCTGTAGATTTTGGCCTCTAGCTCAGCCGGCACCTAGGGAAACCTACCAAACCTGTGCCTTTTTGAAAACTAGAGGCCTAGGGGAATCGAAGATGGGGTGACCTGTGGGGCTCTGACCAGGTTCTGTTGCCCAGAATCCTTTGCAAACCTCAAAATTTGGCTAAAAAAACACATGTTCCTCACATTTCTGTGGCAGAAAGTTCTGGAATCTGAGAGGAGGCACAAATTTCCTTCCACCCAGCGTTCCCCCAAGTCTTCCGATAAAAATGATACCTCACTTGTGTGGGTAGGCCTAGCGCCCGCGACAGGAAATGCCCCAAAGCACAACGTGGACACATCCCATTTTTTGACAGAAAACAGAGCTGTTTTTTGCAAAGTGCCTACCTGTAGATTTTGGCCTCTAGCTCAGCCGGCACCTAGGGAAACCTAACAAACCTGTGCGTTTCTGAAAACTAGAGACCTAGAGGAATCCAAGATGGGGTGACTTGTGGGGCTCTGACCAGGTTCTGTTACCCAGAATCCTTTGCAAACCTCAAAATTTGGCTAAAAAAACACATGTTCCTCACATTTCTGTGGCAGAAAGTTCTGGAATCTGAGAGGAGGCACAAATTTCTTTCCACCCAGCGTTCCCCCAAGTCTCCCGATAAAAATTATACCTCACTTGTGTGGGTAGGCCTAGCGCCCGCAACAGGAAATGCCCCAAAGCACAACGTGGACACATCCCATTTTTTGACAGAAAACAGAGCTGTTTTTTGCAAAGTGCCTTACTGTAGATTTTGGCCTCTAGCTCAGCCGGGGGGGGGGGCAGAAATGGCCTAAAATAAATTTGCCCCCCCAACACCCCCACCCGGGAGCGACCCTTACCTACGGGGTCGCTCCCCCTGCGTGACATTGGCACCAAAAAACAAATCCCCGGTGCCTAGTGGTTTCTGCCCCCTTGGGGGCAGATTGACCTAAAATCGGCCAATCTGCCCCAAGGGGGGCAGAAATGGTCTAAATACAATTTGCCCCCCAGGGGAGCGACCCTTGCCTGATGGGTCGCTCCCGATCTCTAAAAAAGCAAACAAACAAAAAAAAAAAAAAAAAAAAAAAACTTGCCCTGGCGCCTATAGGTTTCTGCCTCCGGGGGGGCAGAAATGGCCTAAAATATATACTCCCCCAACCCCCACCCCCCCGGAGCAACCCTTGCCTACGGGGTCGCTCTGCCTGCGTGATATTGGCGCCAAAAAACAAATCCCCGGTGCCTAGTGGTTTCTGCCCCCTTGGGGGCAGATTGACCTAAAATCGGCCAATCTGCCCCCAAAGGGGGCAGAAATGGTCTAAATACAATTTGCCCCCCAGGGGAGCGACCCTTGCCTAATGGGTCGCTCCCCACCTCTAAAAAAAACAAACAAAAAAAAAAAAAAAACACAAAACAAAAACTTTTGCCCTGGCGCCTAGAGGTTTCTCCCCCCCTTGGGGGCAGAAATGTCCTAAAATAATTCCCCCCCCCAGGGAGCGACCTTTGCCTAAGGGGTCGCTCCCCTTGCGTGAAATTCACGCTAAGAAAAAAAACTCCCTGGTGTCTAGTGGTTTCTGCCCCCCTTGGGGGCAGATTGGCCACATCAAAATAGGCCAATCTGCCCCCAAGGGGGGCAGAAATGGCCTAAATATAATTTTCCCCCTAGGGGAGCGACCTTTGCCTAAGGGGTCGCTCCCACCTAAAAAAAAAAAAAACATAACAAAAATAAAAAAAATAAAAAATTATCCCTGGTGCCTAGAGGTTTCTGCCCCCCCTGGGGGCAGAAAAGGCCTTCCCGAAAAATGCCCCCCCCCCCGGGAGCGACCCTTGCCCAAGATGGGGTCGCTCCCTTTTGTCACTTTCTTAAAAAAAAAAAAGAAAATCCCTGGTGTCTAGTGGGGTTTCAAAAGCCGGAGTGCAAGCAATCCGGCTTTTGAAACCCTGGGAGAGACTTCAGAGGAGCCCCTCCGGGCCTCCCCCACGCGATTGAAAGAGAAATGCTGAGCATTTCTCTTTCAATCGCGCTGGAAGCAGAGCTCCAGCGCGATGGGGGAGGCCCCTGTGACAAATCAGCACGCGCTCGCGCGCTGACGTCACGGAGGGGTGGGGTGGGCTGGGGCTGGAAGGGGAAGGTCTTCCCCTTCCATCCCCGCCTTGGGGGGGGAGGGGGGTGCACAGGGGTGGCGCGCTAGTGCTCCCCCAAGTTCCCGTGCTTTGGACGAGGTGACCTCGTCCAAGGCACACGGGAACTGTAGCCTTGGACGAGGTCACCTCGTCCAAGGCACAGAAGGGGTTAACAAAATTAGGATAATCAAAGACTGGGAAAAAACATAACTTTATAACCTGTATCATGCAGCTTGCATGCAGCTCTTTGATGGCAGTTCATAGCTCACTGTCTTAGATTATGGTAACTTATGAACTGCACAGTAACTAAAGGATCTATGAAAATAAACGCAGTAGCGCACTGAGAAATGCACATAAAGGGGGTTATTCCAACTTTGGAGGAGGTGGTAACCCAAATGTGACCAATCAATCAATCAATCAAAGGCATTTGTATAGCGCACTGCTCACCCAGAGGGTCTCAAGGCGCTGGGGGGGGGGGGGAAACGCTACTGCTCGAACAGCCAGGTCTTGAGTTGCTTCCTGAAGGCGAGATGGTCTTGCGTTGTCCGGAGGTGGATGGGGAGGGAGTTCCATGTCTTGGCTGCCAGGTAGGAGAAGGATCTTCCTCCGGCAGTGGCTCTGCGGATGCGGGGGACGGTGGCGAGAGCGAGGCTGGCGGAGCGGAGCTGGCGGGTGGGCTTGTGGAAGGTCAGGCGGCTGTTGAGGAACTTGGGGCCCAGGTCGTGGAGGGCCTTGTGTGCGTGGGTGAGGAGTCGGAACGTGATTCTTTTGTTGACGGGGAGCCAGTGCAGGTCTCTCAGGTGTTCGGAGATGTGGCTGTGTCGGGGGATGTCCAGGATGAGTCGTGCTGAGGCGTTCTGGATCCGTTGGAGTTTCTTCTGGAGTTTGGCGGCGGTGCCGGCGTAGAGGGCGTTCCCGTAGTCCAGCCGACTGGTGACGAGGGCCTGGGTGACCGTCTTCCTGGTCTCGGTGGGGATCCACCGGAAGATCTTTCGAAGCATGCGCAGGGTGTTGAAGCATGAAGATGAGACGGCGTTGACTTGTCTGGTCATCGAGAGGGAGGAGTCCAGGATGAAGCCTAGGTTGCGAGCGTGGTCCGTTGGCTTGGGGGTGGCTCCCAGGGCGGGGGGCCACCAGGAGTCGTCCCAGGCGGATGGTGATGATCCCAGGATGAGGACCTCCGTCTTGTCTGAGTTCAGTTTCAGGCGGCTGTTCTTCATCCATTCGGCGACGTCTTTCATCCCTTCGTGTAGGCTGGCTCTGGCGGCGTCCGGGTCGCTGGTGAGGGAGAGGATCAGCTGGGTGTCGTCAGCGTAGGTGATGATCTTGAGGTTGTGTTGACGTGCGATGGTTGCGAGGGGGCTCATATAGACGTTGAAGAGGGTGGGGCTGAGCGATGACACTTGTGGAACTCCGCAGATGACTTCGGTGGCCGCTGACCGGAACGGGGGGAGGCGGACTCTCTGGGTTCTTCCGGCGAGGAATGAGGCGATCCACTCCAGGGCCTTCCCCTGGATGCCGGTGTTGTTCAGGCGCTGTACCAGGGTGCGGTGGCAGACAGTGTCGAACGCTGCGGAGAGGTCCAGGAGGATGAGGGCCGCAGTGACGGATTTACCACCAGCCGTATTACGAGTTCCATAGGATATAATGGACTCAGAAGAGGCCTCCCTCAGGCTGACGGAAAGGCCCTACCTGCCCAACAAATAATGAAGCACAAGACTGCTGTAAGTTTCCGGGGCGGGAACCACCGCCACGCAAAGCCAGGCAGAAACGAACCAAATAAAAGGAAACACTCACTGTAGGCACACAGAACACGCTGAAACAGACATGGAGAGAGAATTGGAAATCATGCCATTGCTGCTCCTTGCCATATACCTCCGCAACCGTGACCGCCGACGAAGATGATGACGGTAAGTACCGCAATCTACCAAACATGGGAAGAAAGGGCACAGTTACATACCCACCCACTCCACCCACCCCGCAAAGCACCCACAACCCCTCACAACATCACAAGCCATACATACCTGATCAAGAGGTACTTACCCAACACAAGGCCAAGACAACCTGCCCAAAGTATACGCATGTGCACAACACCCTGCTACAATGAAGTGATGAACCACGTATCCAGAGGGTGCCAACACCAACACTGAGCACACAAACTTTATTGCAGAAGTAGTAAGAGTTGATTGTCCAAACGAGACCATTGGCCAGTCCAACACAAAAAGGCTGATGGGCCGAATTGGCCCGGACTTGACTCCCACATGTGCATATGGTACTCCACCATAAAGGGACATAAATGGGGCAGCCAGGCACCTCAGAGAACAGGGGCAGGTGGTGGCGGGGGTGTGGACTTAGTCTGGGACGGGGGGCTTGGGCTTCCATTTGGGAGGTGGAGGGTGTTTTGGTTTAGCCTTGGAAGGTGGGTGAGGGCTTGGACCAGGGGGTGGCAGATGGACAAGGGCCAGCACGCGGCTTCTTGCTCACTGGTGAAGGGGCACAGCAATGGGAAGGGAGGACAGGGGCAGACTTGGACGTGGAAGGAGTGGACAGGGCAAGGAGGTGGGCACGTTTAGGTACGGCGGGGTGGGCCAGTGAGTTCAAAAAGGTCAACACGGGACAGGAAAAGTTTTTTAGGGGCAGTCGGGGTGGACATGGAGGAAGGTGTTGGATCGGAGGTAGAGGGAGTGGTTGTAACAGGTGTAGGTGTGCGTCAAGTGGATGCAGGTGCCTGTATAGTATCCTGGGATCTGGTGGACCTGCGTTGGGTGGGTATCTGGGAACGTTTGAGTGTCTTGGGAGGAGGGGGGTGGACACAGTGCAACAAGACAGGCTGCCAGTGTAAATGTATGTTGTCTGGGTGTCTGCAAGTTTGGTGAGTGTGCTACAAGTGTCATTCAAAGTCTTTGTGGTGAGTGCAAGTGTGGTGTCTGGGGTGCATGACTGGATCTCTGATGTTGTGGTGAATGCAAGAATGGGGCCAGCAGCAGTGACTGAGGGTGTAGTGCTTGTGAGTGTGCATGTAGAGGTGACAGACAGGGATTCAGGAAAGGTGGACACACTGGGGGAAGTAGATGTTGTTGTGTGTGCCTTTGTATGTTGGCTGTGTGTATGCCTGTGGTGTGAAGTGTGGTGCTTGTGTTTCTCTCTATGCTTTTTGTGTGTTGAGGTGTGTGCATGGCTGTCTGAACGTGTGCTCGGGATTGGTTAAGAGAGTGGGGTGCTGGAAGGGGTAGAGGTGGTTGGAGGGGGGAAGGCTGCCGTCAAAGAGGAGGCCAGAGACTAAAAAGATCTCTGTAGGCCAGACATGGCACCGTTAATGCCTTCCAGGTATGCATTGCTGCATCTGGGATGCTAGCCCCTGGATGGCATTCATGATGGTTGTCTACCATACAGAGAAGGTCCTCAGGAGGTCTATAACCTCGTCAGTGAGGGCAGCAGGGCTGACTGGGGCCAGGGATAAAGTGTCTGGAGCGAAGGATACGCCCACCCTTCTGGGTGAGCGGGTACAAGCAACTGGGTGGGGAGCAACTGGGAGGGTGGTGATGGTATGGGGGCTGGCAGAAGATGTCAAAGATTGGGTGGGCCCACTAGGGTCCGCAACCACCAGGGAGCACCCATCGGAGGAGGTATCAGAGTCACTACCTCCAGTGGTAGTAGCCTCCCCTGTGGTACTCCCTTCGCCCTCCAACCCACTGGTCCCCTTGGCATCAGTAGACTCTGGCTCCATGGAACCGTGGGCTGCTGCATCTCCGCTCGCCAGTGCCACTGCTCCTTTGCCTGATGATACTGATATACACAGACAACACAAGAGTACAGGGGTGGGGAAACAAAACAGGAGAGAAATATGTTAACCCCTGATTATATGTACATATTTGGTTCACTTATACTCCCACCAAGCTAATATACCAACACAAAGCACCTACAGCTATAGTCATGCCTATGCCCATGACTAGTTCCCACAACCCAAGCATACAACCATCACCCACATTACAGCAGGACCTGAAGAACTGCAGACCTGCCCCTAATCAACTAATTGCCCATGGGGGCTGTATTGCCATAAGACACCAGTCAGAGTCCCTGCCACTAGACAACATACATACTACAGCACCCTCAGACATCGATGAAGGAGGCAGAAAATGGTTTCATTACTCACCCCCTTGTGTCTGCTGTGCAGCCTTCAAGCACCCATCCAAGTCTGGATATGGCACCGCCAGAATGCGGCGCATTAGAGGGATCAGGGCCCGATGGTCACCCCTTCCTCGTTGGGAGGACTTCCCTAGCTGGGCCTAGCAGGTCTTCTTCGCCCAGCGCCGCAGGTCCTCCCACTGCTTCCTGCAGTGGGTGCTCCACCGGTTGTAGACCCACAGGGTCCGCACCTCCCTGACAATGGCCTGACAGAGTCCCCTCTTTTGATGGGCGCTGACCTGTAGGGAACACACAGAAAATTAACACAGAGGTCAGACAATGCCCATTTGATACCGCTGGCTATACGTCCCCTATGGGACGGACACTTAACAACATCATTCCACCACCTCACTCACGCTGATTGTCAAACATTCAACACCAGTGCTGTTACAAATCGTGCACACATGCATACAGGCATCCACCACCATCACACACATCCATGCACCCCATCCGCCTACTCACCTGCACCTCTGGTCGCCCGTACAGCTTGTCGTACAGGGGAAGGACCCCGTCCACCAGCTTCTCCAGCTCCTAAATGGTGAAGGCCGGGGCCCTTTCCCCTGTGAATCGTGCCATTTGAGTAACCAGAGTCAGGACACAGCAGCACACTCAGTGGAGTACTTCCATACACGGAATCCAGGAGTCAAGTGAACCTGAGGTAAAGAAAAGGGCGTACGCTCTGTGGCGGTGTGCACCGTCACCACCAGCGGCGATCATGATAGGCACATATTCCCCACTGACAACCATGTTAACCAATGAATTGGTGCATGGCGGTGAACACTGCCTTACACCATTACAACAACTGCTAGCGGTATGAGGTCACTTCCACTGCTACCTATATCGATGGCAGGAGGCTACCATTTTACAAGTACTACCAAGTGGGTATTTCCTGGTCCTAGGCCCCATGCAGTCCATATGAACCCCAGCCTTCATTCGCATGCCCAAACAGTCCAGATGTATCATTTAAAACATGTCACTCATGTTGTACATCCTACAATGCTTATGTGTAACCTACATGTTGGACAGCAGTGTTATATACACAACAGGTTGTGCAAATGAATGTGTGTCCCTCACATGTGTTCTCCACTCCTCCTAGGTACAGACCAATGTGGTGAGGAAGGGCCCCATCTGTGTACAGACCTCTTGTTGATTTGGAGACCATGGTAGAACTTCACATCATTATCAAATGCAGACTCACTCGTGCTACTATCCATGAACTTTGTGCATTACTGGATCCTGTACTGAGACCGGGAAACGGGAATCAGCATGCCATCCCTACTTAAGTGCAAATGCTCTCTATACTCTATTTCCTGGCCACAGGGTCATTTCAGGTGACAGTTGGAATGGGTGCAGGGTTCTCACAGCCAATGTTTAGCCTTATCTTGTCCAAAGTCCTGGATGCATTTGTACAATACCTGAAGACATATGTGAAGTTCCCCCAAAGTGCTGAACTCCCTGCCATCAAGGCAGACTTTTATGCCTTTGCCAAGATTTCCCATGTGATAGTTGCCATTGATGGCACCCACATAGCTCTCATCCCCCAAAGAGTAAGTAAACAGGTGTACAGAAACAGGAAGAACTTCCACTCAATGAAGATGCAATTGGTGTGTACTTCAGGCCAGTACATTTCACATGTGAATGCCATGTTCCCTGGATCAGTCCATGATTCCTATGTCCTGAGGAACAGCAGTGTGCCACACATGATGGATCAACTACAAGGGGACAGAGGTTGGCTCATAAGTGAGTGTGTTTGACACTTTTTCTGTACATAGCTGACAGACAGGCTGTCTGCAACTGAAGGTAGTTAATTACAGTCTTGTTTCACCCACTTTTGAGGGTGATTCTAGCTACCCCAACATGCATTGGCTCCTGACACCAGTGAGGAATCCTAGGACAGATGCAGAGAGAAATTACAATGAGGCCCATGGATGTACTCGGAGGGTGATAGAGCGCATTATAGGTTTCCCGAAGGTTAGATTCTGTTGCCTCCATCTCTCTGGGGGATTCCTGTGCTAGGGCCTGAGAAGGTGTGTAGAATAGTGGTGGCCTGCTGCATGCTGCACAACGTGACTATGAGAAAATCTATCCCTCTACTGGAGGAGGAGGGTGCTGTATATTCAGACCTGCTTAATCTGAGAGGGGATGTGTTGTGAGTGATGGTGATGATGAAGTGTGGGAAGATGTTCACTCCAGGAACCAACTGATCCAACTATACTTCCAATGACTATGAGGAACTGTTCACTGATGATGTTGTCTGCACTGCATAATGTCATTCTGACTTATTTACTATGGGGATGTTGGGCCTGTAGTCATTGACACTGTTACACGAATTTCAGATGCCATGTGCCATGATGAGCAACATGGTGTACATTTCTGTTTACTACACACAATGATGTGTTTGGGGTGCCATTCCTGCAATAAAGGTATGATTTATAATGTAACTGGAAAATGCATTCATACTTACAATTGATTCAACATAATGACAGAGGACATAGAAATTGGTGTACATGTATTTTAATTGTTGTCAAGGATGCATTGGTGCTCTTTACAGTGATAGGAAGTGGGCTTATGGTGGATGTCCATACTGGCTACCTGGTCTCAGAGATTGGTGGCAGTGGGTATAGGTCACTTCTTTGAGGTTGCCTAGGTCTTGGCACGTGTTCCAGTGCCGTATCTGGGTCTAAGGGACTGTTTGAGTGTCTGTTGCTGGGCTGTACGGGTAGGGGTGCTGGTCTCTTGTGTGTCCTTAGACAGTGGCACCAGTCCAGTTGCTGCTGATGTTGATGGCTGGTCTGTGTCGTGGTCAGTGGTAGGGGCTTCCTGGTTTGTGGAGGTCTCAGGCTGGGTTTGGTTGTGGTGCTGCAGCTCCCCTGCAATAGTGGCCATGGTGGCATTGAGTTGTTTCCACTGCTGCATGGTCTCTTGATGTTGGGCTATCTGCAGCCTTTGACTCTGCTCCAGGGGGGCCAGGACTTGGCCCACCCTGTCTTGGGTATGGTGGTATGCTCCTAGGACCTCAGAGATTACCTTCTAGGCTGCAGCATTCATCCATTGGCCTCCCGCCTGGGCCACTGATACCCTCCCACTGGGCCTAGACCCCTGTGCGTGTGTCCCCTGCACAGGTCTGGCGGTACCACTTGTACTGGGGCCATAGTCATCCTGCCTGTTGGTAGGTGGAGACTGTGGCCTCTGTACTTGTGTTCCACCAGTCTGTGGCCTGGATACGCTGGTGTGGGGTCATTTGGCATGTGCAGATGTTGGTGGCTGGGTGGTAGGGCTGTCAGTGGTGTCCTGGGTGGGGCTGCTGGAGGGTTACAGTCCAGGACTGTGTGATGAACAAGGGTATTCCTCAGTGTCCTCAGTTCCCTCTTCAGTGTCCTGAGTGGGGCATCTCCATGTGGGGCGCTGGCACTCCTTGTCCTTTCCGTCAGAGTGGCATGGGTGGTGGTGCCTGTGGGGGGAGTTGACATGTATGTTACATTGACTAATTTGGATGAGGGTGCACAGCTCTGGACTATTTTGTGCAGGTTTTTCCCCAGTTGGGCCATGCAGGGACCTTTTGTGGGGTTACCATTGCATTTTGCATGGGATGTGGTGTGGTGGTGCATTGAGAGTGGTGTAGTGCCAGTGTGATAGCTTGCAGGGGTGGGTGGCTGTGCACAGGGGGAGGGATGTGGGCCTGTAAGTGGGTTTGTGGACATGCAGGCTGACTGGATGTAGTGATTGTGGACAGGGTGGGGTAGTGGTCCTGGTGGTAGGTGGAGGGGTGGGTGATACGTGCATTACAGGTGTAGTGGATATGAAGTAACTGCAGATGACTTACCCGAGTCCATTCCTCCAGTGAGTCCAGTGAGTCCCTCAGGGTGCAGGATGGCCAATACCTTTTCCTCCCAGTCGGTGTATTTGGGGGGTGTAGGTGGGGGTCTCCCCCTGTCTTCTGTACCACAATGTGGTGCCTGGATGCCATGGACCTCACCTTCCCACGCAGGTCGTTCCATCTCTTGTGGATGTCATCCCTCGTGTGTGGATGGTTTCCCACTGCGTTGACCTTGTTCAATATTGTCTGCCATAACTCCATCTTCCTGGCAATGGGTGTATGTTGGACCTGTGGCCCGAAGATTTGTGGCTCAACCTTGAGTATCTCATCCACCATTGTTCTTAGCTCCCTTTCTGTGAAGCGTGGGTGCTTAGGGGGTGCCATGGTGTGTGTTGTGGATGCTGTGTCGTGTGGATATTGGTGAGCGTGCTGTTGTGTGGTTGGGTGTGTGAGTTGTGTGATGTTGCGTTCAGTGTCTGCGTGTAGTGTTGTCAGTCTGACTTCTCCTATTGATGATGCAAAGGATTGTGGGGTGTGTCTGTGCGTGTTTTATAGTGCTGTTGATGTGTGTCAGGTGTGTGGGTTTCAAACTTGCCAATGTGTGCTTTTCTTGCTGTTAGGTCCCATTGCTGGCCGTGGTGGTCTGTACCGCCAATGGTCATTTGGCATCCACTAACCGCTGCAGTGATTTGTTCATCATTATTTGGAGGGTGGGGGATTTGTGTCCTTGGTGGTGGCGGGGTGGGGTGTGCAGCCTTTCTGACGACAAGGCCCTGGCGGTGGCTGGTGGTAGTAAAAACTTTGGCGGATTCTGTTTTTGGCATCTTTATGGCGGGTCTTCTGTTCACCATTGCCACGGCAGTCGACGGTGTTTAACGCCATTCTCATAATGACCCCCACAGTAATCCTCTGTGCTGCCTTTTCTGGACAAAACTCTGATCTCTCTCCTTCAGGTACATTAATCATCAGAGTTAACTTGGCACTTTTATTGTTGCTTGAAAACTGGTGGATATACAAAAGGGCTTTGCTGGGCTTTCAAAACAACTTCACTGCTACAAAACCAGTCCCCCAGTAACAAAGGCGGCCACCAACCCTTCCAGCTTCCCGGGGAAATGCCTGATGTTGGGTACGGCCAGTTCGGCCTTGGTGACCAGTCTTAATGCCACACTGACCATATGTATTGCCTTATTTTTTAGCACTTTATTTTCTCTGAACTGTCTTTGATAGAGGAGAGACTTGGACCTGATCCTTAGCCATCCATAACCTACTGGTGAACTGAAGAGCCATTGCAGTTTAATCTGTTCGAACCTCTGGTTTTCATGTGGAAAAGGCCAGTCCCACTGTGCGTACCTTCTGAATGCCCTATGTAATAAGAAGACTATGTGTAATTATTCTGCAGGTCGTTAATTAACCCTTTCCTTCGCCCACTAACGATATCAGACCAATGCTGGCAGGAGGGAAAAATAATTGAAAATAATGGAAATCCATAGTAGCCACAGGCAAGGAAGCTGTAGACGTGGTTATCACAGGTCAGAAAATGGAGGATGCGCCTTGTGGCGGCATCCAACCTTTGCAATTTGTTAATAACCCAGCTTCCAGAGAAAACCAATATTTTCCAACAAGACTGATGCTGATTTATTGGCTGAATTTTAGGGTTTTGCATGGGACAATATATTACATTTGGCTTTCAATAAATCAATTTGAGACACATCAGAGCACATCACAGGCGTAACAGGCTGTGAAGGTGGTAGCGTAGGAACAAAGTGGATGTATAAATGAGAAGAACAGTATGTGAGAGACAACCCATTGAGTATAGATGAGATGAAAGCTAGAATTTAAAATAGGAAGGTGAGTTTAAAAGGATAAAGATGTGCATGGCAGCAGATTTGTATATAGAACACAGCCAAAGTTTTTGCAAGATTTGGCGTATAAATAACACACAAATGCCATCTAAAAATCTAAAAATATGCTAGAGCTCTCTTAAATTGCAAAAACTTTTTTTATATTTGCATCAATTGAATACATTACATATCAGTGCAAATGGTGAGCTTTATTGAAAATAAGGACCAGATTTACAAGTCCCTAGTGACTCCTTGCACTACACTGGTGTTATTTTTTTATGGTGATGTGGCTCATGGAGGCAATTTTCACTGTGCCATATTTACAAAGGGTGCAATGCATGTCACTTTGAAACCCCTTGTGCCTCATTTTGACTGTGTCAGGCATAATGTATGTAAGGGGGGGGGCGTTCCGGCATTAGGAGGCCTGCAAAAATGGCTCAGTGAAATCTACAAGATTTCACTGTGCCATTTTTGGCGTTATTGTTAATGTCTGCTCAAAGCAGGCATTAAAATGACACACCCATATTAACCCATGGGCCTCCTTGTACTTTGTTCCACTAGTGTCAACATTTTTCACACTAGTGGAGCAAAGTGCCACAATAGAATCAAAATTCTGACGCTATTGTCCTAACGACCATATTATAAATAGGGCGCACACATGGGGGGTGATTCTTACTTTGGCGGGCGGCGGAGGCCGCCCGCCAAAGTACCCCCGCCAGAACACCACACCGCGGTCGTAAGACCGCTGCGGTGATTCTGGGTTTTCCACTGGGCTGGCGGGCGACCGCCAAAAGGCCGCCCGCCAGCCCAGTGGAAAACAACCTTCCCACGAGGACGCCGGCTCCGAATGGAGCCGGCGGAGTGGGAAGGTGCGACGGGTGCAGTTGCACCCATCGCGAATTTCAGTGTCTGCTGAGCAGACACTGAAATTCTTGGTGGGGCCCTCTTACGGGGGCCCCTGCAGTGCCCATGCCATTGGCATGGGCACTGCAGGGGCCCCCAGGGGCCCCACGACACCCCATACCGCCATCCTGTTCAGGATGGTGGTATGGGGTGTCAGAATCCCCATGGCGGTGCAGCGAGCTGCGCCGCCATGGAGGATTCTTTTGGGCAGCGGAAAACCGGCGGGAGACCGCCGGTTTTCCTCTTCTGACCGCGGCCAAACCGCCGCGGTCAGAATGCCCTGCGGGGCACCGCCAGCCTGTTGGAGGTGCTCCCGCCAACCCTGGGGGGGTCAGAATGACCCCCATGGTGTTGTTAGGTGGAGCAGGGGCGACACAGGAAAACTGGCGCATCAGTACTTACTTAAGTGTTTCTAACAGTGTTTAATTCGTAGAAGAATACATGCTGGTGCCCAAAGTCTGCCTAGTACCCCAGGGCCACATCCCAAGGTTTGGAATTCACTTCATGCCTCTAAGGCACTACCAGACACTCTCTGCCCTTTTACATCACTCTTGCAGGTTCCTACTTTCTGCCTTTGTGACGGTTTTCCGTCTTTCTCTTATGAGTTTTCATCTCTTGCTCTCTGAAAATGTTTGATGAGGGAAAATAAGTCCCCAAACATGACTGCGCCGGCTCAGATTTAGTACTGGTTTCTAAACAAAAACGTAGAAACTCTGGAGCATACCTTTGTGCCCTGACGATTGCCATGAGGGCTACAAGAAAGGTATCAGTTCGTCCTGTGCACTTCACGGTGCTCTCGAGCAAAGGAAGCGCTGTGAAATATAAAGATTTGCCTTCTTTCACACATCTTGGTCGTGAGGAAGCTGGGATGTGAGCACGTTTTCTGATCACACACAGAGGACTCAAGCCTCCGAAACGGTATCTTCCATCTCACAACCGAGGGTTCAGTTCTTTCAAAAGCCATATTGGTAAATTGTATGAAATAAATGCAAACATGATGTTAAATCAATCTTTTTCTATACACATAAAGGCTTTGAAGTAAACATAACAATGTTAAGCAAATGGGAGGCAGGACACATTCATTTTATTTTACTATAGCGAGCTTAACTTGATATAGTAAAAAGGGACCGATTTCCAGTGTGGCTCAACATCTCAATGGCATCAATTAGGTGTATTAGTAAAACAAGGCAGCATCGGATCCCAGAGAGTGTACTCCATGTAAGAGGTCTTAATGAGACGCGTGATCAGGCCAACTTCAAGAGACATTTAGACACATGGACTGCTTCCAGTTGAAGCAGAAAAAGAGATTTTTTTAAATATAATTGTTAAGGGATCGTGGGTTTAACGCATTTTGGGGTTATAAACTGAATTAGGGAGACAATGGATAAGTGTCTGGATACTTGCCCCAGGTCTATGTTGTGGGTAGCCTCTATGGGACAAGGCCAAGCAAGACTAGGCCTGCCATGATATTGCACCACCATGCGCAAGGTGATTTTGTCTACTTTCGCACAGTCAAGCCAAGCTGTGAAGAGCAGATAACACACAGCGTGCACAGAGTGGGCTGGAACCCCCTGCGGAGAACAAGGTTCCAGCTTGTTGGGTGGAAGCTCTGAGGAGCCGGTGTGCATCAGAGGACTGCAATCTTTTCAAGATATCAGCTGCAGCCACAAAAGCATTTGTAGTTCTTTGTGGAGTCCAGTGAGAAGTCTGCATAGGCAGTGCTGGGCTCTATGTCCAACCCTTTCTCCTTGCCCCTACCTCCCCACATGTGTCGAGGTGGTGATGGGCTTAAATTCCTGACCCCACTGCAGACGCTATCCATTCAAGGCCCCACTTCCTTCAGTGAAAATAAATGCAATGATGGTAGGTCTGCAAGACATTTAACCGACGCCTAGCTCCAGCCTTGTTTTGCTTACCCACCTCAAAAATTAGGTAGGAGAGCCAGTTTTTCTGGCTTTTATTTGCTTTCAAGAGTTTGAAATAGTTGATATGTTGTTAATATGCCATCTTCCGGACATTTTCTCCATTTGAGCTTTTCTCTTAGTTCAAGCTCTTCGAAATTGTAATGTTTTTCATAATTTTACAACCATTGAGTATCTCCCCGAGGATACAGGAGTAGAATCTTTTTGGCACCAGGTGAAGGGACATCTGAAGAACGACACACTGTGTGTGAGATGAAGGGAAAATGTATACTTTCGAGCACTGGAAGATAGGTGCTCCTATGAGGAGAGAGTCCTATGCCTCCTCTATGCCGCAATTGATCCTACAAGAAGCAGTGGGTTCACCCCACAAGTGTTTGCGAAGCTAGTAAGGCCACCCTCTCTACCCCTCGTTCGATGAAGTTGGGCTTGCCTCTCCCCTCTTTAAAAGTGATGGTATAGGCCAGTGCCAGAAACTGGCAGCAGGCACACCAAGGTAATGATGGAAAGCAGTCTCAGTTTAAAAGCGATGGCGTGGACGTACTTCATAAACAAATCCGTGGACAGATCCTTCTCATTTAATAAAACAGATCACAGGCTGCAGGTACCTTTTTGTGTGCCAACTCTTATTGTCTGGACAGAGTATTACTCCCTTATCCCAAATCTTACACCCAGGGACAGACTACAGGCTGTCCCACTAACAGAACTGATACAAACTTGCTCTGCTCCATCTCCACATCTCCATCAACAGAGCTCCTAAAGCATCCGTAAGTCACAGTCAATGCGTCCATCCACCTCAGTGCGACCGGCACCCAGACGGTGGGACAGCACAGAGGGCAGTGTGTAGGGTGAGGTAGACTCCTTGAGCGCGCGGTGGAAGTTTAGCAAGATGATTTATCCCATGCCATTCAAGTGTGATTATGGCTGTGTCATTTCAGAAACCTATTTACGTGTCTTTGAGCTGAGCCCATACATCTATTTCAGAGCTTTTTTACACTGATAGCGCGGCTATGCCCCATTGCCTGTTGGGGAGGAGGAGGTGAAGAAGGTGGCTGTTGAAATCCTTGATGTAGCGGTGCTCGAGCAGAGGAAGGGCCGTTCAGCTAGATGGGATGGTCAGCAAGGTTGCCAAAGCTGTGGAGACAGGAGAACCAGTGCTTAATTTGTTAATAAAACGATGTCGGAGCCTCTCATCTGAACCATGCAGCTGCTGCGATTATATGTGCGAGCAAGGAATACTGAGGCAGCGTAACCCTGAAACCATCTCAGGCCTCTCTAATCCATTTACAGCCATTCCTGTCCCTTCAGCTCACTCTTACAGCTTTCTGCTTACTCCCTTTGTGACGCTTTTTCGTTTTTTTCTTTCGCTATCTTTCGCTATCTTTCTCATCTGTCTTTTTTGCTCGCAGTAAATGCTTGAGGCAGAAAGCCCAGCACCGGAAACCACCGGCTCAAATTAAGCACCGAGCAGACCAGAGTCTAAGAGGTGTTCTGCAACACACTTTAACAAACCCAAAATCATTTTTAGGTTACTCTTGAAGTCGTTTAGCTTTTTCACTATGATTTACACTACCGACGCTCAATGTTCTATCAATAAGCACTGAGCTAAATATTAGTGACTTACATCTGGATGCATGCTGGGTCTCTGCGGATTTGCTCTGATGCAAATCTGTTATTTATTAGCTTGGCTGATCACTGCTTAGAAAACAACAAAAAAAATGATGGAATGCTTGAAACTCAGCAGTTAGTAATCACGTGGCCCGCATGTCCATTCATTGTTTAATGCCACACTAAATAGATGCACATCAGACTTGAATCTGCTTCAATAGGCATTGGTAAGTCCACACTGATAGCTCAAATCCCCCCGGTCAGAAAAACAAGCCGCCCAAGACCGACTTAGGTCTAGGTGGGCCTTATCAATGAGGCACAGCTTGAGTCCAAAGGCAAAGGAATTAGGGGACCATATATGAACATGTTCATCGCACGTAGGGCACTGTTTTGCTGTTACCACTTCATATTTTACAGTCTTAGAGGTGCACGCCTAGGTCAGATAGAAGTGTTCAGTCTAGAACTCCATGTTATGTTTTGTTATGGTATGGTATGTTATGTTATGTTATGTTATGTTATTATGTTATGTTATGTTATGTTTTAGTTGAATAGTGCAGAGGTACATATGTTGTTTATCCTTCGTTAATACACAACAATACATAATACCACAATGACAGTAAAAACGTTTACAAATTATACACTAATATTCACGCAGAAAAAATAAAAATAAGAGTACCTTCGTTTGATAACTTACCCCCAAAGTCAAAATCATATTTATCGTGAATACACAATTTTCTTCCCAATTTAGAGTGTAATATATAGGAATTATTTAAATCAACGCGGATAGAAATATGGACCGCATGATAAAATATTAAATGCTGTTTCTGTAAAATCTGCACAGTCTATTTTGTGTTCCAATATTAACCATTCTTCAGGGTTGGAGAATATTGGTAAATGGTAAATGGCATTGCCTAAATCAGATTAACAACTTATCCGTTGTAGAACAACAGGAAAGCCTAGTCTTGGCAAACCAGGAAGCAGTAGGCAATGTATTCGTGTTTAGCCAAAGACATTATTTCAACTACCAGAAGTTATCCTGCACTAAATGTTTTTTTACGGAACCTCTTCGGATAATTGATATAAACTTTTAGGCCCTACCAAAGAACCTCAAACAAGTTTAAATAATGACCACTATAACTTTGGATTTGACACTAACATGCATGTGAAGGTCCAGTCATATCCAAACTAGTATTGTGAAGGCTCGGTTTCCGCTCAGATTAGAAACACCGCATAAATTGGCAATCAGAGCAGCACTACAACTGTACTATACTCAAAGTTTCCCAGTCTTAGTAGGAATAGTGAAACTGAGCTGCAACAGTTCAGTGCACTCCCTGGCCAATATCTCATCTAGTGCATCTGGGGTTAGATGGAACCAAACCTCAGAGTAGGGAGTGAGCAGCTTCATAGGCTTCAGCAAGTGGGAGCAATGAGCCAGCTTATTAAATACTGAAGCTCAGCAAAATGTTAATTTTGGTTTTCATGGATTAAATGTTTGCTTGGTTTATATGCAACCTTGCTCCACCTCAAGATGGCTGTAGAACTGAGTGCTATCAACATCAATTTGAAACTGGAGGTGTTGTGGATTCACATAGATCAGCTGGAACTGGTAAATAGTGAAAAGTTTTGAGGATAAGGGTGAGCCCAGAGGATGCCAAATGCTATAGTCTTTTTAGGGTGAGAGGGTTTAACCATTTACATTTGATGAGGTGAGCTCATTTACACAATAAGAGATCTGTTCCATCCATGAGCAGATTTTGTCTCCTCCACCTTTGTTAACATCCAGTGCAACATAAGAGAAAGGTCTATTGTGTCTTGTTCCATAAAAAGGTGGTTATAAAAAGGTTTTGTGCTATGCTGATAATCGTCAGCCATCCAAAGGGAATTTCTGATTTCATCACTTCATTAATATTGTGTTTTTCATGGTCAGGTCAGATTTGCCAGATCCCACTTTTTTCCCCACATTGCTTGTTTGTTGGGTGTACTGTAGAGACATCCTGGTACCCACATTTTCTTCAGTCTTCAGCCTCTCTTGGCCTAGCCATCCACTTTTCACCGTCCCCATCATACACATCTCGCTCTCCTGCTCTTGTATATATAGGTTAAGGCTTTCTTCTCTTTCTTCTACACACCACATGATGGGTCTTCTGGGGCAGCAATGGTGGCACATTCCATGTCTGCTCCCATGATAATACTAATTTCTCGTGGTACTTTCATTGCGATCTGTGTGAAATTTCCGGACCTTCCAGAGTTGGACCACTCAGCAACATTAGAGGGCTAGTGCCTGACGGCCACTACACCAAAGGCTTTAGGGCTGGTCATGGCTGGATTTGGTCTGCTCATCTGCAGGTGATCAGATTCCTTCTTTCTGCACTAATAAAGGTAAATAAATCTCAGAACCTCCATTGTTTCTTAAATCTACTGTGTCTCAACTCCTTTCTTCCAGTCTTCCATGTGAGCCTATGCTGGCCACTTACAGGTATGTATTGGACCTCATATTCACAAAGAACAGGGCATTTGCCAGGGACATCAGGCCAAGATTGATAAGATACTGCAGTCCCCACCTCTTATGAATACACTATTATGAACATACAACTTCACCCATCCCCCCTTCTTCAAGCTGCACATGTACTACCTTGATTTAATGATCTCAGGATGTGTCCTGCATTGTGGCTCTATATTCTGATAGATCGGTTTGCCCATTTCCATCACTATACCAAAAAATGAAAATGTACCAAATATGTCTCTACCTTTTCCTATGCAAGGAACAACCAGACCCCAGAATGGGCGTGGAGTGGCTGAATTCCCAAAATCCACAATCCAAGTGATAAAACGTTGCAGTGGAATGGGCCTACAGAAGGAGGTTTTTCATCTATACAGGAAACTGGGTGAATTTCTGTATTCTCAGGAATGGAATAAGGAGAACTGTGCCATGTTTATGAAGCATTTGTGTTTTCCAACTGTCACGCAAGGCAAAGCAAGTACAACACAAAGGTTCCAGTAATATATATATGCAAAGACACGCATAGCCAGATTTGTGTTGCCTTGCATGGATTTCTAAAGAAATGTAATGCAAGACAGCTGTTGAACTGTTACATTATATTTCAACTTCGTAATCATTCCATGGGTGGATCATGGGTGTTCCCATTCACCCCGCCCTGGATTTTGGTGCATTCCCAGAATTACACAGAATGTAGCCTTGGGATGTTTAAACATGCTACACCTTCCCAGGTGAGGCATAACAAAGAGAAAAATCTTTGTTTCTTATTATTATTTACTCTCCCCACACATGTTGCATTATGTAGCTCATGTAGAAAGAGAAACTGCCTCTTAGGATTGCTTTTGTGCAGGAAGATGCCTCTTCCTGCACAAAAGCAATCCTGCCTGTAATGCAGGCACCCGTGCACTACGATGCAGAGTGTCTACATTGGTGCTAGGCAGCACACAGTGCACCAGGGCACGAAGAGAGCAGAAATGCTCCATATCTTTGTAAATATGGAGCATTTCTGCTCTATCACACAACAAAGTGCAACAAGTTTGCTTGCTGCCCTACTTGTGTGAAAGTTTACTAAATGTCATATGTTAGACCTGAGAGCCTTAGAGTGGTCTTTTTCCCCAGACATTTGCCTGTCTCCCTCCATTTTCTGACCTCGTTTTTGCAGGCTTTAGGACTCTGTGAACTTTACCACTTCAGCGCTAAAGTGCTTGTATTCTCATCCCTAAAACATGGTATCATTGGCTCATACCCAATTGGCATATTTAATCTACTTATAAGTCCCTAGTAAAGTGCACTATTAGTGCAGAGGGCCCGTATATTAAAAACTACTAGTGGGCCTGCAGTACTGATTGTGCCCCCCACTTAAGAAGCCCCTTAAACATGTCAAAGCCTGCCATTGCAAAGCATGTGTGTTTTAATTTTACAGTGTGATGTGGACCTGCTAAGTTAAACCTCTTGCCATGCCAGAAATCTTCCCTTTCTATACATATGAGTCACCCTTAAGGAATGCCCCATATGCCCCATGGGACAGGGTGGAATGGATATAGGATCCTGCGACACCTCGCTCTCTGAGTGGTCCTTATGCGACGTGGGATCCTTTTCTGTGGTGCTGCATGGGCTGCTTCAGCGACTTGTGTCCCTGTTCTGTTGGGCACCTGTGGGTGCTGCCTCTGCTCCTGTGGGCCTTCGGCGATGCAGAGGGTCCCCTGTGATTCCTACTCCTGGGTAGAGTCCTCCTGGGCCTTGCTAGTCCCCGGCAGCACCTCTTTTCCTCTTACCAAGAGTTTGCCTTTGCCAAGGCTTGTTGGTGGAAATCCTTCACCGACACCCATCTGCAATCCAGTTTCCAGTGTAGTACATCTTTTGAACCCATCACAAACTCTTTTCTGGCTTCTGAGCTGCAGTGCTGACCTGTCTTCCTTCCTCATCGACCAACTCCTACATGTACCTCTGGTTGGGTATTTCCTCCTACTCCTCCTGGTTTCTTACAGTCTTGTCTGGGTGTCTTCTTTTCTACGTTTTCCTCCTTTGGGGTGGTTTTAGGGAAATCCAGTGTTTTATTCCTGCGTCCCTGGTCGCTGGGGGGGGGGGGCTGTATTACTTACCTTTGTGGTTTCCTAGTGCTCCCCTCTACATGATTTACTTACCTAGGTGGGGATCCTGTGTTCGCATTCCTCTTTCTTGGTATATGGTTTGGGCTCCCCCTAGGTGAAATGCTTATCGCTATTCTACACTGTTTTCTAACCTTTGTATGCCTCTTACTGTTTATTAGTATATATATATATATATATATATATATATATATATATATATATATAATAATGTAATTACCTACCTCCTATTGGAGGGTTGCCTCTCTAGTATTTCTCATACTATGTGCCAAAAACTAAAGCACCTTAATGTTTGTAAAATGGAGTGTTTTCTTTCATGTGTGTAAGCACTGTATGACTGTAGTGGTATTGCATGAACTTTGCATGTCTCCTAGATAAGCCTTGGCTGCTCATCCACAGCTACCCCTAGAGAGGCTGGCTTCTGGACACTGACTACATTTCACTGATAGGGGATACCTGGACCTAGTATAAGATGTAAGTACCATAGGTACCCACAACACACTAGGCCAGCTTCCTACAGTCAGCCATAGAAAGGGAAGCCTTTGCTGTGGTTTGGGCTTTGAAGAAGCTGAGGCCTTATTTGTTTGTCACTCACTACCTTGTTCAAAAAGACCACAATCCCCTTCTGTGGTTAAAACAAATGAAAGGGGAAAATCCCAAACTTTTGAGGTGGTCCATATCTCCAGAGGGGATGGACTATACAGTTGAATATAGACCTGGGAGTAACCACTCCAATGCAGATGGACTCTCCAGATATTTCCACTTCGATAATGAAGACTCAACTGGACAAGGATCGCCTTATTGTCCTTTGTTTGGGTGGTTATGTAGGAAAGTACCCTCTTTTTGCATGGTTGCCGCGCTTTTTGCCTGCTGTCAGTGTGTTTTGGCTGTTTGCTGGGATCCTGCTGACCAGGTCCCCAGTGGCTGTGCTCTCTCCCTATGGATTTGGTTGTTCCTGACTTGGTACACCCCACGGCTGGCATGTTGGTGCCCCCATGGTCCATAGTGTATGGTGCCTGGGTACCCGGGGCACTGGGGCGGGAGGGGATCCCCATTGGCTGCTGCATGTGTTGTGCCACCCATGGGAGCCCAAAAGGGATGTGTCTGCGGGCCTTCCTTTGCGGCCTGCATGGAGAGGTGCATGCACCCTTTCACTGCAGATCACTGCACAGGTAACTGTAAGTCACCCCTATGAACTCCAGCTTCAATTCCCTGGACTTCGTTGGTGCGGGGAAACCATTTTGCCAATGTGCTGGACATGTGTCACTGCCTGTGTTCCGCTACATAGTGGTGGCTCCATACCTGGGCATGTTTGGTATCAAACATGTCGGAATCATGTATATATATATATATATATATATATATATATATATATACATATATATATGTATGTATATAAATACAAAAATAATAATATAAATTTACTCTCTTGTAAGCTTTACTTTGTCTACCCATCACCATATGTCATGTCTTTATACTAAACTGTACTCATATTTCCCTATATCAATCCACCACTAATTCCTTTTGGGTTCCAGAGTAGCGTGCTACTCACCGAAAAGTGCTTCGACACCTTGTCAGAGGTAGTAAGCGCTATATAAATAGTATTACAATACAATATAAATTGCAGGACATCTACTTTTACGTTTTACATGCCTTAGTAATGGCCTATCTCTCCTGTGGGATAACATTGGGATTACTTTATTCCATCTTATAAGTGTAATTCCCAATTTGGAAGAGAACATTTGGTCAAGTTTTGTGCCTCTGAAATCATTATTTAAAATAACGATTTATGGTGAAGTCATATTTTCAATTGTAGTTCTGAAAATGCCATTGTTAGAAAGTTGGCATTTTCTTACTTTACTATTTGGTGCCTACTGCCTTTCTCCAATACATGTCAGGGATGGGTGACAGCTGAACTTGTGCATTCCTTCTAGACAGCCACACTCAAAGGAAGATTAGGTGTGACGGATAAGCCACTAACACCCTGATAGGCCATCCGGGGAAGGATGGGAGGGGGGGGCTGACACTTACACCTGAATGGTCAGTGTCCTGCCACACACAAAGGCCTGCATACCACCCTGTAGTGGGTCTGGAAGCAGGACAGGAAGGGGGGATCTCTGTGCACTTCAAAGCCTATTCTTTGAAGCCTCCCCCACTTCAAAGGGACAACTGGATACAAGTACTGGACCTCTGACACCACAAACTCAGTTTACTTCTGGACCTCTGGATACTCTGCCAGGAAGAAGGTCTACTGTGCTGCTACAAGGACTGCCACTCTGTTGAGCTTCTATTCTGCTGGCCCCCTGCTTTGCTGAGTTTACCTGCTGCCTGCTGTCCTCTTGCCTGGGAATGAGAAGGACTGGACCTGCATCTCTAAATCCCAGAAACAAAGTGACTTCAAAGGCTTGCTGGTTTGCCTCCTGTTTTCTGAAGTCTTAGGGACATAAAATGCTTCCAACTCACCTATCACAGTGCCTGGATCAGTCTTCATTTATTTCCTGACCACCAAGAGGTGCCTCTCCAGTCCTGGGCCCGTGGAAGTGTTTTTTGGCTCCTGAAATTAAGCCTTTGAGCTCTTCATGAATGAGCTGCTTGCACTGGGACTGCGCCGCTCACACGAAGGCTCAGTGTGAGCCGTTGCAAGTTTGTTTCTGCTGCATCCATACGGGGAACAGAACTTGCTGTCCCAGTGCTTATACAAGGCCCCAGCCTGTTCGCTCCCGGGGTCCAAAGCACTTTTAGTGTGAATCTACCCCGGCACACCATGTGGGTGATGGGACACACTATTTGATAAATTATGGCTTGGCCTTTATACTGACCTCTTCACATGTGTGGTCTGTTCCCGTCCCTAATTCTACGGGGATTCTATCAAAAGTTGGTTTACTCATTCTCATAGGCAAACCATACTTGTGGCCCTTAACCGCCACCCTGTGGCCTCTCTACTTTTCAACTTCCTTGAGTCATACTGACCTGGTCTTGGCTTGTGCAGCCTTCCTCAGTCTCTCAGGCACATCCCATGTCCTGATGTTGATCTAGATACTAACTGTGGGTTTGAAACATTGTTGACTACATTTCCCTTGACTCACAGTGTTGTAACTAAGTTAATGGGTACAAGCATAGGCAAAGTATGAATGCGACTTATTCTGTATTTCTGTCATGTCACAATGAACTTGTCTGAGGACGGTTGCTTTTATTGCTTTTGGTTTCCCTCATTATTTGTCTATTTAATAAATGTAAATACTATTTTGAAATAACATATTCACCTGTTTCCATAGATTTAATTGCAACTCTATGATTATTACACTCATAATATTTAATTGAGGAACCACTGTTCCTTTAGATAAAGTTCAAATGTTTGCTCAGAAAGTACTGTCAATCATGAGTGCAAGGCTCCAGCCCACCCATCCGTGACAAACGGCCAACTCTTTGTGCCCGCAGACCACCACCAGCAATGCTCTCCCTGCACTTGGCCAACTTCTTCCCTGTGAGCGGGACTCTTGGCTCAACTTTGGAGAAGGTAAAACTTCAGTAGGACTTACCTGGGACTGTTTCCAACCTGTGCTCCAGTGCTGTTGAACGAAACGTTTAGGTTTTCACCCAATCAGTGCAACCAGATATCCCCAGTTAGTGCTTTATGCTTCTATGCAATAAATTGCATTTTCATCTTTAAAAATTCATATTTAGACTTCTACTTTTTGGATTGTTGTTGTTTTGGTCTTGTTTTATTTATACAATTAAGCTCTATCTATCTATCTATCTATCTATCTATCTATCTATCTATCTATCTATCTATCTATCTATCTATCTTTGTAAGAGGGGAGCCCAGGCACTAGCGGCATGGAGGAGAAAATCCTGGACATGGCATCACTGTGAGTAGATGGAAAGCTTAAAGATGATATAGGAAGCCAAACTTGGTGACTCAGTCACCAAGAAGTGATGGGTGGTCAGGCGCTGATAATGCTCTAAGTGGAAGTATTCTGAGAGGCTCTGAGAGGATACAGAGAGATCTCTGCTGTTATAAGACTGAATATTTGTTGTTCATAGCACTGTAGGGAAATGTATATTGTCAAAAAATGAAATTGCAGAGTTTTCAATTTTCCTACATTCATGGATGACTAGCTCATTAACTCTAGGTTGTTTAATTTGCATTCTGGTACTCCTAGTCCTGACTTTGATGAGATAAACAGGACTGCTAGTCCCAGAATGCAAAGCAAAACTCTGTACTAGATGAGTCATGAATTGACCTGGGAAACTTGAGAGCTCTGAAATTGCTTCTGCTTCAGAAATGGCCTTTGGAGGCCCTTTTGGAAGCACATTCATATGTGGAGTAGCACAATTTAGACTCCATCCTTTATACACCATCATTGCGGAAATTAATAATTTACATTTGATATAAAATTTATTGTGTGCCATAATATTATTTACATAGATGGATGTTAAAATACTTTAATGCAATGTAGTCAATGAAAAACTGAAGCTTTATAAACGTGCATACTAAAGTTCATATGAATTGCTTATTTATATTAATTATTCACATTTTACATTTATTCTTTAAGTTGCATTTATTTCAGCAACATGTATTTTTCTTCTTTACGTTAATGCTTATTTGAAAGTTAAAGTGTGCATGTTTAACCATGTCTTCAAAATGCACAATAAATGTTTGGTTAAAGTTATGCTAATTTAACTGACTAAAGGCCTTAATTCTGAAAATATGTCTTGCCTGTATAGTGTGTTCTTTTTCCTTGCAGGTGTGTTTCAAGGCTTCGTTAGCTAGTGAAAATGAGTATTGTCTTATTGTCTTAAGTATTAGTTGATAGTAAGGCCTAAGAGAAGAAATCTTGGCAAGAGACATGAAGACTTAGGGCCATATTTATACTTTTGACGCAAAACTGCGCTAACGCAGTTTTGCGCCAAAAAAATTAGCGCCGGCTAACACCATTCTGAAGCGCCATGCGGGCGCCGTATTTATTGAATGGCGTTAGCCGACCGGCGCTGCCAGGTGTGCGTGAAAAAAAACGACGTACACCAGGCAGCGCCGGCGTAGGGAAAAATGTCGTTTGGGCGTCCCAAAATGGGGCAAGTCAGGCTGAGGCAAAAAAATCGTCTTAACCCGATTTGCGCCATTTTTTTTGGGCGCCCAGACGCCATTAACATGACTCCTGTCTTAGCAAAGACAGGAGTCATGCCCCCTTGCCCAATGGCCATGCCCAGGTGACTTATGTCCCCTGGGCATGGTCATTGGGCATAGTGGCATGTAGGGGGGCACAAATCAGGCCCCCCTATGCCACAATTTAAAAAAAATAAAAATACTTACCTGAACTTACCTTTTCTTCCCTGGGATGGGTCCCTCCATCCTTGGGTGTCCTCCTGGGGTGGGCAAGGGTGACAGGGGGTGTCCCTGGGGGCAGGGGAGGGCACCTCTGGGCTCATTCTGAGCCCACAGGTCCCTTAACGCCTGCCCTGACCCAGGCGTTAAAAAGAGGCGCAAATGCGGGGTTTTTTGCCCCGCCCACTCCCGGGCGTCATTTTTGCCCGGGAGTATAAATACCACGCACATGCCTGGGAGTCATTTTTTAAGACGGGAACGCCTACCTTGCATCTCATTAACGCAAGGAAGGTGTTCACGCCAAAAAATGACGCTAACTCCATGAACTTTGGCGCTAGATACGTCTAACGCCAAAGTATAAATATGGAGTTAGTTTTGCGTCGAATTTGCGTAGAAAAAAATGACGCAAATTCGGCGCTTAATGAGCAGCTGAAGCCTCCTATTCATCGTGCACAAGGAATGCAGGATGTCCAAGGTCGTAGTACCTATCTGGGATCTGTGAGATGAGAAATGCATGTGGTGTTGCAAATGCAGACAATGGATCCAAAGCCAATTGATTCTTGGAGGGGAGCAAACTTATAACTTTCATGTTGAAGATTCTGGTTGATTTAATTAATCTGTTATATGCTGTTATAAATTAAGACAGACTTCCCTTAGAGATATCTCTGCTTCCCGTCTTCTTGCAAGTGTGAAGCTTCATGCTAAACACTTATTCCTTTTCTTTGGCAGATTTCTATTAAAGCCTACACTATGCTGACACCTTCTCGCAATTGTGAATTTCCCTAAACTCCATTCCAACCATCCTTATTCCTGACTTTGAATCTGACTAAACGATTCTAGAATTATTTCATGTTTGGAAGAGAGATCAGGAGTTTCTTTATGGAACACCTATTTTTCATTCTCAGTTTCTGTATTGCTGTAGTTGTTATTGCTTTGTATCTTAATTTGATGAGAATTAACTGATTGTGACATTTCAGCTTGTCAGCTGTAATTCTGTATCTTTTCAATGTTTCCATGACTTGCATATACAGGGGATTGATTATTGATTAGAAATAAAAGCGCTGTGTGTTCTTTGGAGGCGGGGCAGGAGCCCTTTAAAACTCGTTCGCGCTCCCGCCGTCGCGGGAAGCGCTGTGTGTTCTTTGGAGGCGGGGCAGGAGCCCTTTAAAACTCGTTCGCGCTCCCGCCGTCGCGGGAAGCGCTGTGTGTTCTTTGGAGGCGGGGCAGGAGCCCTTTAAAACTCGTTCGCGCTCCCGCCGTCGCGGGAAGCGCTGTGTGTTCTTTGGAGGCGGGGCAGGAGCCCTTTAAAACTCGTTCGCGCTCCCGCCGTCGCGGGAAGCGCTGTGTGTTCTTTGGAGGCGGGGCAGGAGCCCTTTAAAACTCGTTCGCGCTCCCGCCGTCGCGGGAAGCGCTGTGTGTTCTTTGGAGGCGGGGCAGGAGCCCTTTAAAACTCGTTCGCGCTCCCGCCGTCGCGGGAAGCGCTGTGTGTTCTTTGGAGGCGGGGCAGGAGCCCTTTAAAACTCGTTCGCGCTCCCGCCGTCGCGGGAAGCGCTGTGTGTTCTTTGGAGGCGGGGCAGGAGCCCTTTAAAACTCGTTCGCGCTCCCGCCGTCGCGGGAAGCGCTGTGTGTTCTTTGGAGGCGGGGCAGGAGCCCTTTAAAAACTCGTTCGCGCTCCCGCAGCGCGGGACGCGCGCGGGCGAAGCCCGGGCCAAGGGCGGGCCCGTCCTGCGCCCGTCCAGCGGCTGACAGAGGCTGGGCTGGGCCACTCCCCTAACATCTATCTCCCAAGAAGGCCATATTGTACTCAGTCCCTTTTGTTATTTCCTACTCTGTCTCCCCAGTCAGCTGTTCCATTTAATCTGACACCTTATCATTTAACCTTGCACCTACACTAACACCAGATGGGCAAAAGGAAAGCAATAGAGGCAGGGGCCGGGGCAGTACTAAAAGCCAAGCGAAAAAGGCATAAGCATGCAGCTAGCAACTGCGTTATGGATAGAATCGACTCTCTCCTGGGCGAATGCAACGGAATACTAACTAGCCCCCAGGGTAACATTTCTATTGCAACTGGGGAGGGGCCCACTTCAACTAGCAGGAAGGAAGGTTCCATGAAAATCGCTGAGATTTTCGTGAAACGTGGGCAACAAGTTACTGACACTACAGGGGTGGGTGAAAATAGGAACGTTATCACCCATGCGGCCCCCTCCCTAGCAGAAGACCTACCACTTGCCACCAACGATTCCATCCAGCTCAGTAACCGCTTCAATCCCCTAACCAACCTCCCTGAATCACGCGACGACATCAACCCAGACACCCTGGCAGATGGGCCAGCAGCAACCAACACGCACTCTCCCCATGTAACCCCACAGCATATCGAATACATACAAGCTCTAAGGAAGGAAGTCACAGAACTCAAGCATATGGTTAACTCATTACTTGCAATAGTAAAACAGCTAACCCACGCAAATAACACGACCACCAGTAACCTTGCCCAAAATCCAATCCTATCAGGCATCACAACAAACTCGCCCAACTCCTCCGCTTCTAGCCACGCTGGCCCTCACCCTACCAAAGAAAAGACCATGAACTCCCACCAGACTCCCCTCTTCCACAATTTAGGCATAGGAAATTCACTAGACATCTATCATAATACCCTCAAACCCATGAGCAACACCGCCTCAAAATACTCTACGCAACCAGCCACTGACCAGTCCCATTTAGGTAATATAGTTCTAATGGTTAACGTTCCCAAGTTAACCACATTGGCGCGCAAGGAAGGGGTAGACTCTATCAAAAACAAGGCAATCCACTGGATTCGCCATGTTAGAGGCTGCCGATCCATAATACGTGAGGACCTAATTACCGTAGTACGACAGCCAGACCCGGGAACTCACTTTGATATCCTAAAACTGACACTCAAGAACAGGACCATGGCGAACAATCTGGTGGCCCTAGATGCAAGAACAAGCCCACCTGCACACTCACGCATCCAGTTTAAACAGCCCAGGTCACCTACGCTCCACGAGGAATGCCCGAGTTACCACCCGGCAGAAAACCTATCCCCTCTTGGTAAACATGATTGACTCACAGCCCCACCTAAAATCTATGCAGGCAAACCTTGCAACCTTCCAACATCTATCACCCCCAGATCCTCCTTTTACCCCACCACTGTCTGTCCATGTCTTCACCCCCCTACCCATGACACCGTGACCATTTCCGGCTCACCGAGCAATCATGACAACGATGCTCCACCCATCTTGCAGGCACATTGCCCACCAAACCTAGAGCTGCTGTCTAGGCCCGCAAGCATCTCCTTGATCAGGACCAGGCCTGTTCCAACAGAGGAACATCACCAACCACCACAAGCCTCACGGGCAAACATTGGTATCAACCCATCTCTGCTCCCTCAGCCACATCTGCCAAACCAACCCCCGACAGCCAACTTCACAAACCCCGGGCATTTAGGCAGGACAACTCAGTCACAATCTGGGGTACGACTTGTCTCATGGAACGTGGCAGGTCTGAAATCTATTCTTCCCCTTCCATCCTTCTCCTCATTTATTGACGAACATGACATATGTCTCCTACAGGAAACATGGTCACTCGACCCACTCTTCCGAACAGGCTACTCAAATTTCCACATCCCCGCTGTGGCCAGCACGAGAGGCAGGCCCTCAGGGGGTCTGACCATCTGGATCAAAACATCGCTTAGCTGCCATATATCACAGCTACCTACCGCCTCTCCCGACCTGTTAGGCCTTCGTCTATCCTTTGGGCCTGACTCTGTGGTGAACATCTTTAATATCTACGCTCGAGGGGTCAGGGGGGGTCAAGTCTCCAAAACCCTCTGCGCCCTCGTAGCCCTCTTACAAAATTATCCCCGCCATCATAAAACCATTGTGGCTGGGGACTTCAACGTCACATTCGAACCCCTTGACTGGGACGATCTCAGGTCCACCCGCGAGGAAGATCAAGCCTGGTCTATCCCCGCCCTGTCAATTCCACCCATCAAAAGGTGGACGTCGGTTGCCATTCAGGTTAAATCATTGACCATGGAGTTTGGACTCAGGGCGCTAAATGGCAGAACTAATTCAGACACCAACGGTAGTCACACATACAACAAAACGAACCACACCAGCAGAATCGATTATTGCCTATTCGATATAAGATTATGGCCTCTAGTCATCGACATGACAATCATCGAAAGGACCGAAAGTGATCACAACCCTCTCTCTGTCCACACATTAGCCCTAGGTAACCTCCCAGCCACGTCTAACCCCGCAGCAGTAGCACCCGAGGGTATTAACCTGGCCAACAACAAAAGACACCTAAAATGGGTCAATATTGTGGCCCGGCCCGCACTCATCAATGCTGCCAACAACACCCTAAAATCCACACTAAGGGACCTAGAGGCGGGTTCTGCAACACCCCACCAGGAAATTAGCTCAATCCACACCTCCTGCTTTAGGGATATCGCAGCCCACTTCTCAGCACCCCCAGCCCACGACGACAAACGACCCAAAGCCAGGCACCGCTGGTTCAACAAAACGTGCCGGTCCCTAAACAAGCGCCTAGTTCAAGCCATTAAATCCAAGGACCCCATCGCCATCCGCGTAGCTAGGAAGTCCTATAAATCTGCAATATGCATAGCCAAGCGTGATCAAGATAGCAAATGGTGGACAGCACTCAGCGACGCTGTGCGCGAGAGAAATTATAGTCTGTTCTGGTCCCTGGCAGCGCGAGGCCCAGAAACCAGTGGTTTGGACATCACAACCAATATTGCCCCAAGAGACTGGATAGCCCACTTTAGTAGTCTGTACTCCCCTGATCATGATAGCCCCACCTCTGTTTGTACGGGCCCCCTCCTACTTCACTCATCAGCACCAACCACCGCAGCACCCCTGTTGTTCTCCCAAAGTGATATAACTTATTCTCTAAGCACTCTAAAACGCGGCAGGGCCCCTGGTTCAGACTGCGTCCCAGCAGACCTATTCTCAACAGACCTAGCATCCTGGTCAAGATATCTCACCATTCTAGCTAACGCAATAGCATCTGGGGCGCCAATTCCCGACTCTTGGAAAGCGGCCATTGTTATTCCAATCTTTAAAAAGGGCGACAGATCTCTTCCCTGTAACTATAGACCCATTAGTCTAATTGACTGTGTCCAAAAAGTCTTCTGCCACTGCCTCCTAGGGAAGATAGAAGAATGGATAATTGACCACGATATCCTTAGCCCCCTCCAAGCCGGTTTCCGAAAGAAGATTTCCACCACTGATCAAGCCCTCAGATTCCTATTATTATATTGGAAAACAGTGTTCATTGGTAAAGGCAGCCTTTATGTAGCTTTCGTGGACCTCAAATCTGCCTTTGACCTAGTACCTCGCAACAAACTGTGGGTCACTCTCTCTCGGATGGGAATCCCGGAACACATCCTTGCCATTTTGATACGACTCCACGAGGACAACTACGCACAAGTCAGGTGGGGCAACAAGGGCCAACTTACCGATAGAATCCACGTCTCTAGGGGTGTGCGGCAAGGTTGCGTACTTGCCCCGACCCTCTTTTCCCTGTACATCAACGAAATTGTCCCCTCCCTTCTCAGACTGCAGGCTGACGCACCTTCACTTGGCACACAAAAAATCCCAGTCTTACTCTTTGCCGATGACACTCTTTTGATATCTAAGACCCCTAGTGGTCTAAGGAAACTCCTTGCGTGCTTCGAGCATTTCTGTTCATCCCAGGGACTCGAAATCAACGCAACGAAAACCAAACTAATGACCCTTAATCCCCACAGATCTTTCAAAGGGAAATTTACTTTAGAGGGCTCCTCACTCGAGAAGGTGGGCATTTTCAGCTACCTGGGCATAACACTCACTGACAACATGTCCTGGAAGCCACACATAGGAAAACAAGCCCTTAAATTAAGACAAACAACTGGGGCTCTACTAAAAAATTTCCACCTCTCACACACAAAACCAATTCGCCCAGCATTACAGTTATACGAATCCCAGGCAGTTTCCTCAGCGCTCTACGGGGCTGAACTTTGGGGTTATACCAAAACCCAAGACCTAACCACCGCTGAAAACAACTTCTTAAGAAATCTTGTGTCCCTTCCGCTAAGCACCCCACTGTTCCCTCTTTTCAAGGACCTCGGCATCAAACGCATTGGTCACAAAGCCCGCCTGCGACCTCTGCTGTACTGGCGACGTCTCTGGACCACTCCGGAACTTGACATCTTCACCGAAGCTCTACAGGTCATCCTAAAAGCCGACCACCTGCACAGAATCCCCTGGCTACGATCCATCAAGGATTTACTTCACTCTATCGGGCTCGATGATCTCTGGAACTCACCAGCCACGTCAGTCTTTCCCTCGAAAAGCGAACTAAAGAAACTTTACTGGCAAAGGGCCAACAACGAAGACACTCGGGCTGCACTCCACACTACATTATCTTGTGACTTTGCCAACCTAAAAGAGTCATGCAAGTACGAAACTTTTTGGGACCTAATCACGGTCCCAAGGGAAAGGAAACTGTACTTCCAGCTCCGCATTGGAACACTCCCATTAAGACTTTTCACCAGCAGCTGGTCACACAACGAATCCACCGCATGCCCTGCTTGCAAAGCCCCCGTCGAGAATCTCCCTCACCTTCTTTTTGCATGCCCCGCGTATACTGCCCCCCGTAGGAAATGGCTGGCCCCGGCATGCAGACTACTGGGAGCACGCTGCTCTGCGCTAGCTCTGCGAATCCTTAGATCAGACACCAGGCCAACGCTAGTGATCGCTATCGCCAAATTCCTCGGAGCTAGTTGGCTTATTAGAGGGAAAACTCTCCTGGACAAAGACTCCAAATAAGACTGTCCCAACATCCTGCACAGTGCATTTCACTTCATCTCATTTCATCTAATTTCATTCCATTTTATTCTATCTCATTTTTATTCCATTTTAATTTTTATTTATGTTTTACTCCCTTTTATCACCATATTTACCTGCAATTTTATTTTATTATGTGCATTTACTTGTATTTATTACTGCTCGTGCTTTTTTGGCTCTTGTAGCCGCAATAAAGCTTCTTTGAATTTGAATTTGATTAGAAATAAATCACTTAACCTTAATTTACGATTTTTGTTTCTTACTGTGTGGCCAAATGGGCTTCACAGAAATACAACTTGTTGAAAATTGTTGATTCCCTTATCACCTCCATCAACATAAAAAGAAACGTCCAGTGAGAGATTGAAAACATGCTTCATGAGCAAGCGCAGGTGGTAGTAGAGGCTGGTTATGTTACCAAGACAGAGGCTGTCATTGTATTCATATGAGAGCCCAGTGGTACCCAAGCCCATTTCCGATCCCAAAGCCCATGTCCTGATTCAGGGAAGCAGCGGTATTCCAGAAATTTGGAATTACTTTTTGGCAGCAGAGAAGTGTCAGTAGGGTTGTGTGTTGCTATTGCTTTTGTCTAGCTTGTGTGGTGTGATGCAGTGATGTTTTAAGTTGTTGTTAGATTAACAGCACTTAATGCAAAGAAATTGAAGTGGTTATCGGGATCGACATAGCCTTAGATTCCAAGATGGTAATAAGTTATCAGTGAAGAAGACATTGCTTTGTAATTGTCTGCTAAGTTTTGTGGTGTTATTTGTGGGGTGCCATCGGCTACACAATTGAGATAGGGACAAAAAACTATGTTTGGGAGTAAGGTGTGGATGGTGTGGTGGATAGGTTTGTGCAGGGGTAATGCTACACTAACCTGGGTGATTACCTGCTGGTCGATGTTTCACTGGAGTGTGAGTCACAGTAGGCTGGAAAATATCGCTCTGGGTCATCTCTTGTGTAATTAAATACTATTGATACTTTATTGGAGCAGAAAAAGTTGTAGAAATATTGCTTGACATTGTTATTGTGCTTCTATTAGGGGTGGGCAGTAAACTCCCCTCCGCTGACAGAGTTCATGGAGTTTTGTAACTCCGCACTCTGTGTTCGGTAAAAACTCAACCATTCGCTGCATGGCAGAGTTCACGGGCACCCACCCTTAAATTCAATAAAAAATCCAACCAAATTGAGTGCAAAATGGATTTAGCAAACAAAGGAGAATTATGACTTCTGTTTTGAAGTGGAACTACCAAAAAACATGCTTATTCATTGAGTCAAAAAGAAAGAGAGAAAGAAGGATGGAAATCTCAGCACATTTGCCATTGCCCCCTACAAACCTCATTGGCTGAAGCTGTCTATAGCTAAGTGCTAATATCGGCTTTAATGTAGTAGGTGCTGGACTGTGAATGAGCAGGTATGCATACCTGAAAGCCCTGGGTGCACTTATGTGTACCCCAACTCATGGTGCACTGTGACTACTGTTGTCTTTGGTACTTACATTCACTGTTTGACTATTTATGTGGTTTCTCGCTTTGTTTCAGGACACACAATGCGCCCACATTAGTATCCAACCTTGTGTTCACTATTGACTGAGTTAAATATAGGCTTTTTTATTACTTACTGATGATAAGAAAGTGAAGCACGAAATGATCATGTGAATGTAAACCACAACTTCCCCTCTGTGCCTCTGAAATATATTGGAAGATTGGGGGACGAGTCAAGGAGGTTTGTGAGACTCAAGGTGCTTCACCGAGATGTCCTGGGAAGGACCACTGTTGCTTCTTACACTTTACCACTTGTGATAGTGAAAGCACAGCACAGGCTCATGGAAGAACTGTGAGTGCAAAAACAGGGGTTTACCAGAGGTCCCAGCCATTGGAGGCCATTGTTATATACAGACCTACACATGCACAGACAGACACACATACATGCACAGACACAGGCAGCGGTTCACAGAGATCCACATCCATAAACAATGCTATATCTGAGAGTGTCTTCTCTGCACTGTACTTGAAGGCATCTATAAAGGGATAAACCTGAAGACAGATGACACTACTGTATCTAAAAATATTGCTTTCGGAGGTGCCCCTAGAACTGGATAAAAACTTACAATGTATTCTACAAAACTGAGTATAATATCCTAAGAGTGACCCCACGAGCTGTACACTCCCCCAAATGTGCTCCTATGGTGTGAACCAACAAACTGGGCACAATACTCCATGTGTGCCACCAGAGCTAGATGGATACTCCAGATGTGCCATCCAAAGCTTGGCACAGTGACCCAGACATGCCACATATGAAAGCTGGGTACAGTGCCCCGGGCATACCACATACCAAAGCAGGGCACAGTGCCCCAGATGCGCCACATAACAAAACTGCAAAGAGAACAGATGGTGGACAGAAAGAGGAACAAATCAAACATTCACCCCCAGTCACTGATCTGGGTTTGATCCTTCAGTTTTTTTGCTCCCCATGCCGCTCCAGTTTGGATCCATCCATGTGCAAATCAGTCTTAAACCAGCTCCCCATGGGAACAGTGCAGACCGCACTACTAGGCCTGGTCCTCCCTGAACCAGAAACAGCCATCCTGGGACTGGTTTCGGTGTATCATCGCTCATCAGCCAAGCTAGCTTGAATCTGGTGGCATAGCAAACACGGAACCCATGTCTGGGCATACTGTTCCTACTTAGGGTGATAAATGGAAAAAGAACAGATGGTGGATGGAACGCGGAACAAATCAAACATTCACCCCCAGTCCAGAACTGAGTTTAAACCATCAGTGTTTTTGTTCACCATGCCGTTCCAGTTTGGACCCAGCCATATGCAAATCAGTCTTAACCCTGCTCCCCATGGGAACAGTCCATCCCTCACCAATTGCCACCACCCAGAACACCACCTTCCTCAGTTGAATGGATTGCACACTTTGAAAGAAGGTAAGTTCATACCAATTTAATTAAAACATTCCGCTCGTTCCTGGGGGCACCGAGGATCTGGAATTGGCATTGGTATCCATTCCTTTTAAGTTACAGACTTTACATTTGCCATTGTGATATGGATGATTTTGGTATTCACATGCAAGATTGTGTATAAATTGAAAGACACAATATTTAGGGATCACAGTGATAAATCCGAAAGATACAAGGAACTCTACTAAGTAGTTGAAAGTGGTCAAAAGTGCAGAGTAAGACTTAAGACTGGGTTTTCCTGTGTGTTTTCTATCATTACCCTGAGTAAGCATAAAACATTAGAGTCAACTCTGCAAGCCCAGAGTTTAGGCCTGGAAATTACAATTTGTAATTACAAATGTTGATAGTTTCTCCTTTTTATGAATCCAGGGGGATGTGACCAGTGCCTAATTTCCCTAGTATGTAGTTTAGAATTGATGAATATGTATATGTAAATTGAAATGTGGCCACAGAGTAATGTCATTTTGCAATTTTATGTTATGTAGTGTATAATTTAGGAACAACTTAACAGATTCCCTAAGTTGTGAGTGATAGTGTATGACATTAGGAAAGAAAAATTAAGTAATTGATTGAGTTAGGCAAATGTCTCCAAAGCCCACAAGTGATCAACCACAACAGATCTCCAAATGAATTACCCATATTTTATAACGGTCAGGCTGTTGCCCTCTCAAATGGTAAAGACCCTAGAAGACCATCAATAGCAGTACCATCTAATTACCCCTTAGTGGAAGACATTTATGAACATCTTGATATGGATAACACCAGAAGCAGCTCCTCCATTATAGCAGAGGAGTGTCACACCACTAAAAATGCCCCAGAAAAGCCCCAGAGATGACAAAGGAAATGGTAATAAAATGTATTCATTCCATTTTATTTTTCACCGACCCACCCCCAACAGAGTGTTAGGACTGGGTGGGGAAATTGCTGCTGAGTGGCAGCATGGAACTGTGCACTTATGTTTAAAGTGTGCGCTCTTCTATGGCCGACTGTCTTGCGATGGCTAGCCAGACAGCATGTCTACGAGAGCTGGGTTAGAGAAAGCACAGGCCTCCAGTGCTCTTAAGAGCACTGAAAGAGGCCGTTCCTTATAAACCTAGTGCTTCTCCTATGCTGGTTAACAGCATAAAAGCAGTGCCAGGACTGGTTTTGGGAGGGAAGCCTGGGACACCAGAGGAAGGAAAATGCAGTTTGGCAAGCCGGGAAGATAAGTAGCTTTTTCTTTTATTTATTTTATTACCCCCCCCCCCACCCCAGTTGCCCACTCTGCTATTCTCCTTAGATGTCTGTGACCATGGATAACACATCACCTCTAGGTCTCGGGACAACATACAATGACATGACAGAAGTTGATCTGTCAAACAGCTAGATGAGTCCTCCAAAGAATTGATTAGAACCACTTCCAAAAGTTGGGAGTTTGTGATACTACAGCATCCAACAAGGACATTGTCATTTATATCAGAGGGTTGTAGTAGTTTAGTGGCCTCATGAACACCATAACAAATAGTGACAATAATAACTATTAACCCATGGTAGCACTATAACTACACCCTGTCAGGACTGGAAACTAAAAGAATTTGTGGACATTATAGATAGAGATATAGATAGCTATCTTAAGGATGCACTGACAGAGGAAGAATTATCAAACATATATATATATATATATATATATATATATATATATGTATATATATATATATATATATATATATATATATTACCTAGTGGCCATCGCTATTAGGTCTTTATAATTAGGACTTAGGGCCTCATTCTGACCCTGGCGGTCTTTGACCGCCAGGGTGGAGGACCGCGGGAGCACCGCCGACAGGCCGGCAGTGCTCCAATGGGGATTCCGACCGCGGCGGTAAAGCCGCGGTCGGACCGGCACCACTGGCGGGCTCCCGCCAGTGTACCGCCGCCCCATTGAATCCTCCACGGCGGCGCAGCTTGCTGCACCGCCGCGGGGATTCCGACCCCCCCTACCGCCGTCCAGATCCCGGCGGTCCGACCGCTGGGATCCGGATGGCGGTAGGGGGGGTCGCGGGGCCCCTGGGGGCCCCTGCAGTGCCCATGCCACTGGCATGGGCATTGCAGGGGCCCCCGTAAGAGGGCCCCTACATGTATTTCACTGTCTGCTGCGCAGACAGTGAAATACGCGACGGGTGCAACTGCACCCGTCGCACAGCTTCCACTCCGCCGGCTCGATTCCGAGCCGGCTTCATCGTGGAAGCCTCTTTCCTGCTGGGCTGGCGGGCGGTCTGAAGGCGACCGCCCGCCAGCCCAGCGGGAAAGTCAGAATTACCGCTGCGGTCTTTCGACCGCGGAACGGTAATCTGACGGCGGGACTTTGGCGGGCGGCCTCCGCCGCCCGCCAAGGTCAGAATGAGGGCCTTAGTTTCCATAGACAGAGCGTTTTGTTGTTAACTTTGGTGCTGCTTGATGAATCTTGACACATTTTTCAAAACTTATGCTTTGTCACAGCTGCTGTCTTGAAAGTTTTGCGGTGATCTGTCAAGTGGGGGCTAAGAAAAAGGAGAGTCCCAAAAAGCGTTTTCCAATTCATTTTTCCATAGGACAGTTAGACATGCCTGCAACCCGAACCACTAAACAGAATGACACTAAATTTGGTACAAAGGCAGATTCTGTTCTGCAGATCACGCTTTTTGTGGTTTGATGCAGATCCATTCAGTAGTTTTTTGAGATTTGTAAGGCCCAAAAATATATATATATAGGGACACATACCCTCCACGGATCCAACTGTCTCCGTGTTAATATATGACTGGCTGCAGCACTTCACCAAGGGAGTGCTGGTAGCCATCTTGGGACTCGTCTTCAGCTGAGTACAGAAAAAAAGCCCCCCAAAAAAGAGTTTAGAGTCACGCTGACCCCTTAGCCCTGGTACTGGGGTCCCTGAGGGAGGCCACCAGTGCTCAAAAATATATTTAAAAAAAAAATCAGAAAAATCTGTGGGTGGATCTTTGGATATTTCTGAGATTTAAACAAAACATTTTTTGCCCATGGTTGGGCCAGGTCCGGGGGGGACATTTGGGGCTCAATAAAGGGGGGATACATGGGCCCACCCCCCTTGGGCCTTAAGAAGCTCCGAAGACCACCACCCTCCTCTGGGTGATTTTGTTAAATGTGCAGGGGGCATAGGCCTACCCCGCACCCAGGGGACCACCACCTTCCCAGAGCAAATGCTTTTTTTTAAGTGGGGGAGGCCCAACAGTCTCCCTCACAGCCCTCGGGACCACCATCTCCATGGGGTAAATAGTAAATAATGACAGGGGGTCTGTTTTGGACCCCCAAGACTCGGAGTCCACTACCTTCCTGGGGCTATGCCACATTGGAGGGGGGTTTGGCTGCCGCTTTGACAACTACAGTCAAGTCACAGCAAATCTTCACACTGATAGTTCAGGCATTCGAGTCCAGGTGTATCCTGAGTCAATTTTCTCCTTCACATTTTTTTACCTGCAAATTTTTAAGTCTCATAACTATTTTTAAATGACAAATGCATTCTTCTTTTCAAACTGTGCAGAAATATTTAATTCTAAGTATATCATATATCCAAGCCTAAAAAACTCTCTATCACTCCCCCTCCCATGCTGTTTCTCTCTCTCTCTTTCAATCTCTTTCGCCCACTCACACACCCACTTGGACCCTTATTCAGCCACTCACAGACCCACTCTGACACTCATGCATCCACTCACAGATCCACTTGAACCCTCATGTACCCACTCAGACCCTCATCCACCCACTCACACACCCACTGAGACTCTCACACACCAACTCACAGACCCACTGACACCCTCATGGAGTCACTCACAGACCTACACAGACACTGACGCACCCACTAAGGCACTGATGCATGCACGCCCCCCACCCAGACAGAGACTCTCACAGCTACTTTGATCCAGAGATACACCCTCTTACACTTATTCTCACACCCAGAGAGATAGGTTGCAGTCAACTCTTGTTGCGTACGGCCAAAGGGCCATGGGCAGTGCGCAGTGTGGGGCTAGGTGGATGGGGGGTTGGCCACAGGGTCTGGCTGCAGGCCAAGCCTAGCGGGCAACCCCTGCCAGGCACAGGAGAAGGCCGTGCATGGTAAAAGGTTGGGTGCTTATAGGGGGTTGCCTCAGGGCCTGGTGGTAGGACGTGGTTGGATTTAACGTATAGTAATGACAATTACTATACATTACAAAAAACATAGAAATTCACTGATAAAAAAGTATAGGGTTGTTATAGTTAGGCTCACATTTTAAACATGCAAAACCATAGAAATTCACCAGTTAGAGTTATCTGAAGTAGATATAACTTGTGCCGTAAGGTAATTATAACTCTTGCCCTCGCCATGCACTTTTAATTACCCCACAAGTTACGACACTCATGACATCTTTGATAAAATCATTGATAATATCACTGTAATATTTGCAGTAAAGTTTTTGATGAAAAAACGTGTATGGCGAGGGTATGAGTTGTAGTTACCTTAGGACATGAGTTTTACTTAATTCAGATAACTCTAACTATAACTGATGAATTTCTATGGTTTTGTACGTTTAAAATGTGTGCCTAAGAATACCGCCCCTGAAAACTTTGGTTTCTAAGTGAATATACATATATATATATCTTAAAGGTGGTTCTGAGGAGGTTATTGTAAAAACTGTTGCAGTTGTTCAATTGATGGTGAAGTACTCTCTAACACCTCCCTCAAATTGATTTATCCCTCTATAAGTCTAGAGGGAAGTTACCAATTTATCATATATCATAAGAATAAGGGATAATTAATAAAAGGGTGACTGAATCCCCTGGTCCTTTGATTTTGTTGACTCTAATTCCTTATTGTGATCTCTTTTCTGTTTTTTTGTGTTTCTCTGCACCCCTCTAGCTCACTGACCTCCGAATGCTATTCGACCTTAGATGGTAACTGCCGGTCAAGGGTCCTTCACTTGGGTGTCTCGATGGTTACTGTGTCAGATTGGGTCACAAGTAAGTCCCAGGTCCTCAGAGGAGGCTCGCCATAACAAAAGGGACCAGAATGAGATTGCAAAACCCCTTCCCATACAAATGTTTGCCAATAAAGCCACAACAGAATGTACAGAAATGTTAGAGAAACTTACTGACTCACAACTTGACATTTTGCAATGGCCTCCAACTGTTGGTTCCTGAGATGAGCTTGCTGAATTACTGCTTCCTGTGCGTGACAGGGCAGAAGAAGACTCTCGTCTCTCCTATGGTCTCAATGACCATTACATTAGAGTCTCAGGCATGTTGTTACAAGGTAGACTTAGAAACAAGAATATGCCTGATGAGTATAATGTGGCCTCTAATGTTTGTGGTTTTACTTCAAATTAGTTTAATACATGGGATTCAGTAAAAATACTGTCTCTCCTTTGGCAAGCAGTAGAACAAATACAAATGTTTAGAAAAGATATTCAAGACCATAATGGCCAAATATATCAATTACAAATACAGCAATTTATACCCTCTGACACCTTGGTGTCAAGAGAATTAGAAAGTAATACAACAGACCTGAAGTGTCCTCCTTGTCTTAGTTTTTGATGGAAAAAGGGTGGTATTCTCAATTTCAAACACCTTAGGACAGTTAGGGCGGTGCATAATGCATGTACATTTGTTTTAAGAGATACGTAAAAGAGTTGCTGGAATGTGTTTCAAGCTTCAGCTGTTTGTTTGGTGCTCACAGTCAGAGGAAGGAGTAAATGTGCAACATCATACATGTAGATAAAAGAGAAGTGGTGTCCGACATTAGCGATGGCTGCAGGGCACTAGCCCCTCTAGCCTCACAGCAAGAAAGAAGTAAATGAGAGGGAACATCTCTACCTCATGCTTCTGCCGTTATCCGTTTGAAAGATCAACGGTACAAAAAACTCACAACTAATGTGAAAATGTTGATCAACACAATTCATTCAATGAGAAATTGTGATATTAACAGAATTAAAAGATACAGACACTTTCATATTAAGCTCATATTCAGTTTAAATTCCCTTTTTAAGCTCAACACAAACGCTGGGCTCTGCTTTAAGTGCAAGGCCACAGACTGTTGCAATGTCGTGCAACATAACAAATAGATGTGTGCTGTGCACAGTAGCCAGGATACCCTAATAGGTTTAGCATTTGTTCTTGTTAGTGGAGAATGCACAATGAATGTATAATCTGAAAGTTTATACCTAATAAATATTTGAATACTCTTAATTTTAAGGTTTGTTTAATTTCTTTCAATATACTCCGGTAGCAGGGATGGGGATGTACAAATATTATTGATGGTTAAAATAAATGGTTTGTTCAAAAGTATTTTTCCTTCCATGTTTTTCCTAGCTTTCAGAACATGGATGTGAAGTTGTATCTTTCTGTATATGTCTGTCTGTGTTCCATTTTATGTTGTTTTCATTCTTTATGGGAGTTTTTGGGGTACATCTTAGTATATCAAGTACAGTGGTGGAACTGGGTAGAGAATAACAGTATACGCAGACTCAGCTGATGTTACAGCCACAGTACATTCAAGTAACATGAGGTGGAATAGGAGGGAGTTTCTTAAACCAATGGCAGTCCTGTCAGTTATTGCAAATTCCTGGAAATCTTAATAGGAGATTTGGCCCTACCCAAGCAGTCACCGTGGTGAAATGTGCTGCACACACAAACTACCAGGACTTCATATCCAAGGAGAAATGCTGTAGCAGACTGGATCGATAAGAATGCAGCATTACATCCATCGCTTTGCCTTCCTACCAGTACCTACCATGTCCCTTTACTACATGCCACACAAATGCAGCAGTCAGCACCTTGCCCAGATCCTTCTATGCCACACGGAAACTGCACATTTGCACCTCAGTGAATTACAGGAAAGTGCTCCTGAACATGAGAAGCAGCTGTAGGAGCCCACAGGCTGATCTCAGACAGCCCTAGACCTCATCTACAGGCAAGTGTCTACAGGCCAGGCTGATATGTCCCAGATCCCCCTTCTCATTGCCTTTATCTAATAATATCTTCCCCCACATACATTAAGGGATAACATGTCTGTGATCATACAACGATATTAGATTGTTCCCATCATACACATTACTAACAATGTACGTCTACAAATGTGCGATATGCCAGTAGTGTTTGCCCAATCTGACCTTGAAGGTAATATTCTCCACCATTTCAAGGCCCTACACCTTGACTATGTTGACATGATTGGAAAATACAATTATCACTGTTACTTCATTGTTGTTGTCTGCCCATTCTCCAGATTGACCGAAGCTGGACCTTGTATCCATTGCAATGCCAAGTCTGCTGCTAATTTTCTGATCAGTGAGGTGATATCCCATTGGGATGTCCCATAGGGGATAAGATCTGACAATAGCACAAAATAATAATATTTTTGTCAACCTCATCATGATGCTCAGCATCACACATAAGCATTTTTCTGCCTATCACCCCAAAGCAAACAAAATTGTAAATTCCTCCTCCTGAAAAATATAATAAGCAAACTGTGTGCACCACTACACAAGAAATTGCTGTACTGCCTCCCAAAAACTTTGTTTCATTTGAGGAACACCCCTAATTCTACAAGGTTCTTCTCTAAACAGGTCACACATGCATTAGGCAAGAGCGCAAATGCACCTCCAAGAGGAAGACCAACAGACACCTGGAATTCCGCCACAGCTATTACGACCCACATCTCGAAATCTGACAAAATCCAGAAACCCACACAAGTCCGCCACACCAAAGGTCAGTGATAAACTGGCGAAAAAAAAACTTCCACCGTCACGCGAACAGAAATACGCCCACACTATCACGACCCACGAATCCACGTGGCGGTCTTTCAACCGCGGTATTCCATTGGCGGTACACACCACAGCGCTCAAAATAAACACACATTTACAAAACACAACCACATTGGACAATTCGAAATACACACACCTGATACACATACACACACCACTCCCACCCCCCCAATACAATATAAAACACACACCCACATCACCCACAAACCCCTACAACAAAAACACAGAAAGAAGGCCAGAGAGAGACACTACAAACTACTACCAAGCATCCACAGGCACACCAGACCATCACCCACACTACTTCCACGCACAAAGCACCACACACCACTACATATCACCACACTTATCATCACATACACCACCCCACACATCACCTACACCACCCCATGGCACGGCAAAGACACCCCAGGTTCTCGGAGGAGGAGCTCAGGGTCATGGTGGAGGAAATCGTCCGGGTAGAGCCACAGCTTTTTGGAGCACAGGTGCAGCACACCTCAATTGCAAGGAAGATGGAGCTATGGCGAAGAATACTCGACAGGGTCAATGCAGTGGGACAGCACCCAAGAAATCGGGACAACATCAGGAAGAGGTGGAATGACCTACGGGGGAAGGTGCGTTCCGTGGTCTCAAGACACCACATCGCGGTACAGCAGACTGGCGGCGGACCCCCAACTCCTCCCCCACAACTAACAACATGGGAGGAGCAGGTCTTGGCGATTCTGCATCCTGAGGGCCTCGCAGGAGTAGGTGGAGGAATGGACACTGGTAAGTCAAACCTTTAACTACTTCATCCCCCACCCTACCTGCATGCTATCACATACCCCCACCCTCACCCCCCCATCACTCCAACTCCTCACAAATGTACTAATAACAGAAACCACACATCCCAACACCAAGCCCTGCATGACACAACAAAGCATGGACACCCATCGCTAAAGTATGCCCACTGCACATACCCATAACACCCCCCTCAACCATCATCACACAAGCCCCCACACAGGAATGCTAGCACTGGGGTACACGGTCACCCACCCATTGCACACCATGACACACGCAGATGCAATAATCATGCTTTTACACCCCTGCAGGACCCCTACCCAACGTCACCAGACAGGAGGGTCCAGACATCTCCACCCCACCCACAGAAGAGGCCCACAGTGATGACAGCAGCTCTGTCCAGCTGGATCCAGATGACCAGCCCGGACCATCGTGGGCCTCGGGACAGTCGGTTCCCCACACCCAGTCACAGGCTACCACAGAGCTTCCACCCTCTGGTAACACCAGCACAGCACCCACCCAGAGGGCCCATACCTCCGTCCCCAGGACACGTCAATCAGCTGTGTGTCCACCACTACAGGGAACCCAGGATAACCCACCACCCCAACAACAACAGGGACCTGGGGGCAGTGGTAGTGGGCACACGGTCCAGGGGACGGAGGCCCAGGAACACAGGGGAACTGGGAGGGCAGCTGTGCGACAGGGGGCGGACAGGTCTAGGGAACCCACTCTCCACGAGGCCCTCTCCTCCATCATGGGAGCATACCACCACTCCCAGGAGACGATGGCAACAGTACTGGCCAAGTTTCAGGAGACCCAGCCATGCAGGAGGAACAGTATTTGGGCTTCAGGGAGGAACTGAGAACCATCAGCTCCGCCCTGGGCACCATCGTAGGGGTGCTGAAGGAAATACTCAACACCAGGAGGGACACTGTGGCACCACAAGGGGCCCCTGACACTAGCCTGGACGATGGACTGCCCACCACCTCCGCCGGCGCTAGTGGACAGGAGGCACCGCCACAGGACCACCACACCAGCACCCCACCCCCTGCAGAAGGAGAACCACCCCGCAAGCGGTCCCTGAGATCCAGGAACAAGACAGAGCACGATGCCAATACCCCTGCCAAGAAATGAGACCACCCTAATTGTCCTCCCACTGTCCCACTTTGTCACCCTGTCCATATTTAAACTGCCCCATCTCCATTTCCTATGCCCATATGGGCAATGCACCTGTGAGACTAATAGACTGGACTCTGCCATGGACATTCCTCCACCATCACCCCTCACCATGTTACAACCCCCCTCCAATATTTAGAACTTCAATAAACACTCTTGAAGCACAAAACAATCTCGAGTCAGTATGTGATTTTGAAAATGTGTATTAGCAATGACAGTGACAAAATGCGTTTTCAAATGTAATGTCAACATACCTATTTCACACATCTCAAGTCCATGAGGAATCTAAGCAGATGACACACGTTGGAAACCCCCCCTTGAAACCGTAAGGGAAATGTACAACTCAGTTACCATATACTGGTTGAAATCGATAGAAAGGATAGAGGTAGAAGTGTGAAAGTACTTGTAGTAGGCAGGAATGTGTTCTCACCTGTGTGTCACTGGAAATATTGCTGGATAACTGAGTCCCTGTTGTCAATGTCTTCTTCCTCTGCTTCCTCCTCATCACTGTCCACAGGCTCCACAGCTGCCACAACACCGTCATCTGGACCATCCTCCTGCAGAAAAGGCACCTGTCGTCGCAAAGCCAAGTTGTGAAGCATACAGCAGGCCACGATGATCTGGCACACCTTCTTTGGTGAGTAGAATAGGGATCCACCTGTCATATGCAAGGCACTTGAACCTGGTCTTCAGGAGGCCGAAGGTGCGTTCGATCACCCTCCTAGTCTGCCCATGGGCCTCATTGTAGCGTTCCTCTGCCCTGGTCCTGGGATTCATTACTGGGGTCAGTAGCCATGACAGGTTGGGGTAACCTGAGTCCCCTAATAGCCACACCCGGTGCCTCTGAAGTTGACCCATCACATAAGGGATGCTGCTATTCTGCAGGATGTAGGCGTCATGCACAGAGCCAGGGAACATAGCATTTACCTGGGAGATGTACTGGTCTGCCAAACATACCATCTGTACATTCATCGAATGATAACTCTTCCGGTTCCTGTGCACCTGTTCACTCCTGTGGGGGGGACCAGAGCTACATGGGTCCCATCAATGGCACCTATGATGTTGGGGATATGTCCAAGGGCATAGAAGTCACCTTTCACTGTAGGCAAATCCTCCACCTGAGGGAAAACGATGTAGCTCCGCATGTGTTTCAGCAGGGCAGACAACACTCTGGACAACACGTTGGAAAACACAGGCTGGGACATCCCTGATGCCATGGCCACTGTTGTTTGAAATGACCCACTTGCTAGGAAATGGAGCACTGATAGCACCTGCACTTGAGGGGGGATCCCTGTGGGATGGCGGATTGCTGACATCAGGTCAGGCTCCAACTGGGCACACAGTTCCTGGATTGTGGCACGGTCAAACCTTTAGGTGATGATCAAATGTCTTTCCTCCATTGTTGACAGGTCCACCAGCGGTCGGTACACCGGAGGATTCCGCCATCTCCTCACATGTCCCAGCAGACGGTGCCTAGGAATGACAACAGCGACCACAGAGTCAAACAACTCAGAGGTATGTACCCACAGTCTACACAGAACACCATTCTTGCACAAAATGTGGCCTGTATTTGTGTTGTGCGACAAGGCCTAGGTCTGTTTGACGCAGTTGGTAATTAGGGCATGTGGGCCCCTGAAATGGCGGCTGCCTAACCTCTAAAGTGGGACAATGGGATGTGAGGTAACTGCGCTTTCGTTGTACACCGCTGCGGTAGGCGGTCGAAGACCGCGGCACAATGCTGCATTGGTTAACATTGGACCCTATGGGTCCCAGGAGCCAATGACGATGTACGCCGGCGGTGATGGTACGCACCGCCGCGGACGTGACCGCCATTTTCTATCTGTTCAATTACTCAATACCTGATCTTCGACAGGAGAGGACCTACACTGCAAGTGCTGCTGTGACCTCGGTCTGGAAGAGACAATGGCTCGTGCGTCTGGGGAAAGGGCCCCTGCCTTCACTGCAGAGGAGTTGGAGAAGCTCATGGACGGGGTCCTCCCCCAGTACACGCTACTCTACAGTACTACAGACCAACAGGTAAGTACACAGGGAGCATGTTGTATGGGCTATGCCTGTGTGGAGAGAGCTGGTTGTAAGAATGAAGGGGGCACAGTTCTGCGTGCATGAAGGACTGTGAATGCATGTGCCACATGGCAAGGGTAGGGATGTGGGCCACTCACTTAGACAATACAGTTGTTAATGACTTCTCTTCTTCCCCTGTACATGTCATGTAGGTCAGCACCCACCAGAAGAAGGATATTTGGCGTGCCATCGCCAAGGACGTCTGGACCCTGGGGTTCCACCACAGATGGAGCACCCACTGCCGGAAAAGATGGGAGGACATTCGCCGCTGGAGCAAGAAGACGGCAGAGGCTCCGCTGGGGATGGCTTCCCAACGTGGGAGGGGTGCCCGTCGAACCATGACCCCCCTGATGTTCCGGATCCTGGCGGTGGCCTATCCTGAGTTGTATGGGCACTTGAGGGCATCACAGCAGACACAAGGGGGTGAGTACACTATCATTCAGCGGACTTTGCACGCAGTGAAGGTGTCTGGGTGGGGGAGGAGGGCTGTGGGTTTCCCTAGGCCAGGGCGAGTTCCGTAGGCTAGGCCCCTCCGTAATGCAGGCCATGTGGCACCCCACCCCACCTCTGTAGAGTGCCAAGTACAGGTTTTCATGCCCCTGTGTCATCTATGTGTGCAGATGTCGACCATAGCCATGTAGGCCATATCCCAGGAATTGCATCTGTAGAGTCCAACAGCGCGACGTAGTGCAGGGGGCTGCTGTGTCTGTATTGTCCGCCAACGGTAGCGGTAAGCCAAGCACTCAACCTGTCTTTCTTCTGTCGCCCCCCCCCCCCTTTTTGTGGTCTCCCTGTTCTTGTGTGCATCAGCATCATCAGGCGGAGGTACAGTGGCACCGGAGCACGAGGGAGCTGCATCCCACATGGCCATGGAGGCCCACACCACAGACTCAGAATACACCAGTCGGACGGAGGGCAAGGGAAGCACCACGGCGGTCACAGGATCTGCAACCAGTAACACAGACTCGTCCTCCAATGGGAGCTCCCTTGTGGTGGTGGCAAAATCTGTGCCCCCCCACTTCTACAGATACAGCCACCACCCCCCCACCAGCACCGCCCTCCCAGCAGCCCCTCAGCCTTCGCCCCATGCCCGCTCACCCAGGAGGGTGGGCATCACCTTCACCCCAGGCACCTCAGCCCCTGCCCCTGTCACCTCTTCTGCTCTCAGTGAGGAGGCCATTGACCTCCTCAGGTCCCTCACTGTTGGGCAGTCTACCATTTTGAATGCCATCCACGGTGTAGAAAGGGAACTGCAACACATAAATGCATTCCTGGAGGGCATTCATTCTGGTCAGGCTGCCCTTCATCGAACCCTGCAAACTCTGGCCTCAGCACTGATGGCAGCCATTGTCCCTGTGTCTAGCCTCCCCCCTCCAACTTCCTCCACCCCGACCCAATCCCCTGTACCTGAGCCTATCCCAAGCACACCTACAGACCAGCATGCACACACGTCAACACACAAGGGAAGCTCAGGCAAACATAAGCACCACACATCCCACAAGCACTCACGCAAGCATCACACACATACAGACACACCAACATTCACTGCCTCCACTGTGTGCCCCTCCTCGTCATTTCCCTCCTCCCTCCCAGTCTCGTCTACACTCACATCTGCATGCACTACCACTACAGCCACTATGTACCGCACCAGCACACCCACCACCATACCCCGCTCACGTGCACTCACCACCCCCACTCCCATTTACACGTCCCCTGTGTCCTCTCCCAGTGTGTCTGTGACGCCCCCTCCGAAGATACACAAATGCAGGCACACACCCAGGCAACAGCCATCCACCTCACGACAGCCTCCAGCCCATGCACCTGCACCCAAATCCACAAAACTTACACCTCCTACAACCACCACCTCTTCCTCCACTCCCAAACCCCCTCCATCTACCCGTCCCAGTGTCTCCCAAAAACTTTTCCTGGCCCCCTTAACCTATTTCCCACCACCCCCGTCCAACTCATAGGTCCCGTACTAGCACCTCAGCCAAAAAATCTCCGGGACCAGTGGTGCCTGTTGTTACAGGTATGTGGAGTGCACCGGCCACCAGGACAGCCAGTGTGGCACGGAGCCACAGCACAGCCAGTCCCCCCCCCCTGTGAAGCACCAGAAGTTGGACAGTGGCCGACGGGAGAGGGGGAAGGCTCCAGCCAGCAAAGCCGCTCACAAGGGTCCCGGGGGGAGTGTTGACTCAGCTGTGACTCCTCCCAAGGTGGGGAAGGGGCAGAAGAAATCTCCAAAGTCTGAGAGGAGCAGCACGGCGGAGAGGACCGCCATCATCCCCGCTGCCCAGGATGCCACCGCCAGCCCCATCGTCACTGGCCAGGAGGCCACCGCCAGAGTCACTGCCCAGGAGGCCAGCCCCATCGTCACTGGCCAGGAGGCCACTGCCAGAGTCACTGCCCAGGAGGCCAGCCCCATCGTCACTGCCCAGGAGGCCACGCCAGCCCCAGAGTCACTGCCCAGGAGGCCACCACCAGCCCCAGAGTCACTGGCCAGGAGGCCACCGCCAACCACAGCCCAGCTGGCCAGGAGGGCCCGCAAGCCACAGCCCAGCTGACCCATGAAGGACCGCCAGCCACAGCCCTGCTGGGCAATGAAGGACCGATTTGGCAAGCACCGCTGAACAGGCCAGGGACCGCTGAACAGGGCAAAGACCGCCATGGAATGCACCGCTGAACAGGTGTGACACTGGCAACGCAAGTACCACTGAACAGGCCAGGGACCGCTGAGCAGGGCAAAGACGGCCATGGAATGCACCGCTGAACAGGTCTGACACTGACAACGCAAGCACTGCTGAACAGGCCAGGGACCGCTGAACAGGGCAAAGACCACCATGGAATGCACCGCTGAACAGGTCTGACACTGGCAACACAAGCACCGCTGAACAGGCCAGGGACCGCTGAACAGAGCAAAGACCGCTATGGAATGCACTGCTAGCCCATTTGCAGCAGTGGTAGTGACTCAACTGGGACCGTCACGGGGTGTGTGCTGCACTCTGGGCACCAGTCCCCCTCCAGAACCAGTGGAGACTGTTATCCACTTGAGAGACTGTGGCTTTGCACTCCCCAGGATGGTACAGTGGGCAAACCACCCACTGTAGAAACTTGAGAGACTGTGGCTTTGCACTCCCCAAGATGGTACAGTGGGCAAACCACCCACTGCAGAAACTTGAGAGACTGTGGCTTTGCACTCCCCAGGATTGAACAGTGGGCAAACCATCCACTGCAGAGACTTGAGAGACTGTGGTTTTGCACTACCCAGGATACATCAATAGGCATGGAGCCCCCTTGTGGATCTGGCGTGGTGCACTCATCCGGCTGAGGTGCCCCCCATTCCCTTCCCCCTGAGGTGCCTGTTGTATTTCTATCTGATGCCCCTGCAGTGTTCTCTCCGTTTTGATCAGGTATCTTGTGTGGGCCTCGCCCATGCATTTTGGGCCCAGTGGTCCACGGACAATGAATGGTGCATTACCTGCACTACTAATCGTGGTGTATATTTTGTTTAATGTGTATATATATATATGTATATATTTGCTTACTGTATTTTGATATATTACAATAGTTCAACTCATTTCCTTTTGTCTTTGCATTCTTCCGGGGGGGTTTGGGGGTGTTACTGTAATGTATAGATATGCATTGGTGTGTGTGTTCTAGTGGGTGAGGGTTGGGGTGGGGGTTGGGATGTTGGTTGTGTGTGTCCCTGTGTTTTTGCCTCCCCCCTCCCCTATGTCGTAGGTGCAGTACTCACTGTGCTCTTCGCCGCCGGCGTTGATGATCCTCGTATAGGAACAGGAAGACTATCGCTGGCAGAATATGGAGTTCCGGCTCCATGGTGTCGTCGTTCCTCGTGGAGTGTGTAGAGGTGAGCGCTTTCCCTTTGAAATGGCTGTCTCCGCCGTGTTTTTATCCGCGGTGAATCCGCCCCGGAAAAGGTGGCGGATTGGTAGGTTGTGATACTGTGGGCGGTACATTGTCCTCCGCCTGTCTGTTGGCGATGACCGCCGCGCTGTTTGTCTGTACCGCCGTGGCGGTCGGAGTGTTAAAGTGGCTGTCTTTATTGGCGCTTCCTGCCACGGTCATAATTCAATTTTTTTTACCGCCGGCCTGTTGGCGGTTTTACCGCCGCTTTAACACCGTATGCCAGGGTTGTAATTACCACCAATATGTGTTTCAAGCTATGTACTTCATTTTAATTTTTTCCTCCTCAGTGTACTAATATTGATGATTTTAGTCCTTGAGTAGTTCTGTTTCTTTTCTCTTACACCAACTATTACATGCACATGCAGGAATGCTGATAATGACACTGACCACCACACTATCCACACTGCTTTGTTTGAGAGGATGTGGTACCAGGACATGCACAATATAGGCACATCTACATCCAGTGCTAGCTGTTATGTATGCTCTCTTATTTCTCATGCCTGGACAGTAGATAAATTGCATTACCCTAAAAAGGTATCCCCAAACATGATACACTGTCTCTTGCATTTCTTTTTATGTAGAATAAAAGCACAGCTGCAACCAATACACATTAGCCCTATTACTGCACAAGTTAACACAACAAGAGTTGATACCATCACTGTACTACAGTTCGAGAGAAAAGAGATCAAATATCAATAATGAAGAAAGCAGGTCTTGAGAGAGATTGATCAAAGTGGGAAAATAGATATTAGATGTATGTTAGAGAAGAGTATCTTAGGTATTACTCACCCACCTTCCAAATGTACTAACTATAAGGATAAACCCCTACCTCCAGATTGAGAGGGCAGACCAGGTCTCAGCATCAGGGGATCGGTATTTGCCCACGACAAATGGCATACTGGAGCCAAGTCCACATGTAGAGCAAAATCATTATGGAATGATGCTGAGTCGGACAACCCTTAAAAATTTGAAAAGGTAATAGGACAGTGTCAACAAATATAGACTGTGAATATACAGAGAGATACATGGACAGGAACTCCCATCTACCGTAGAAAAGCAATGAAATTAATGCAATTTTCTCTTTGTTTCAGAGGAAATGAGACAGTAAAGGTTGGCAGTAACCTTTAGTGCAACACCACCATATACAATGCTGACATGCTTGGAGGCACCTCCAGCCTGTTGGACCACTACTGACAGTGTGGGGCCTGGCTCCACATGCACCTACCACCAAACTGGAATGGCCTCTGCTCCCTCACGACTTTACACACCACCTCCCTGGTGATACCAGGAGTGGATCTCTTTGATTTACATGACCATTCAGTGAGCTGTCCAATGACCTTGCTTTACCATCACCAGAAAAAAGAGCTGCAGAATACTATGGCACTGCAGTTTGGGAAAACGCCCTACTTCAAAATAGACTAATCAATGACACAAGTGGCTATAAGTAGCGTGGTGCCAGTCTTTAGGAGTTTTCCACCAGAGGGTTGAGCCAAGGGAAAGCGGAGAAGGTTTGACTTGGACCAGGTGTGGTTTGCAAGTCCCCTGTGAGCTCCCCAGCACTTGACCAGAATTAAAGTTAATAATGAGGGCCGTGAAGGAAGGGTGAGTGCAAGCGGACAAGGAACATTGGCTGAGGCCATTCAGACATCGCATAACCTACAAAACAAAATAGCCAATGGGGGGGGTGCCCCTGATGAGGGTTTCCTGGCTTGGTTTGAGTGGGTGCTGTCCTGGATGTCTGGGTTGTTCAAGGCCTTGTTGTCTCTGGTGGTCCTGTTGCTCTTGACTGGTCTTATTTTTCAGATATCAATGGCCTGCTGCAAGAGGATGACAGCTAAGGTGGAAGGAGCATTCCTGGTTAGGAAATGTACTAAGGAAGCTAGGAGACGGGGTAGTGTGTATGAGGTAATACCCCTAGAAGATGAGGATTAGGAGAGGTACTTGAAGAATCAACTAGAGGGGGAATGATAGAGGGTAGAATGGGATGCATCGTGGAGAGGCCCTCACAGATCTAAGACCCCAGAAACCCCATGCTAACATTACAGGTTGGAGATAGTTTTAAACCCATGTAATTAGTGAAACGCCCAACATGGAAGCAAACATACACGCTGAAGAAGCAGAGACTGGCGGGTCACATGTAGGTCACAGAGCACTCTTCAGTTTCACTGACAGAATGTTTCATTTTTTGTTTAGCTGCACTGCTGCACAAAGTAGGTCACCACAATCCTCATCTGCTAGGAAAATTAACCGAGATACTTCTCACCTTAAAACCTTCTTCCTTTCTAAACCTATGCTATGCTATGCAGCCCTTGCAAATCCTGCCTTTGAACATAAACTAACAAAATGTGCACTTTGCTGCAGAGATCACACCTAAACCTAAAGGTCAAATTGCTTGGCCACTCACTTTTTCAGAAACCACACTCCATTTAGCATTTTAGCAAGAAACAACCATACCCTATGCTATCATATAAATATATTTTTTATGCTTATATTTAGAGAACAGAAACCTACAGGCACTGTTGTATGCTTAGGTTCCGAGAACAGAAACCCACATGGGTGATTTCCATGTATCTTGTATGGAAGTAACAAAAAGTCAATATGTCACGTGACATTGTACTTGTGGGTTGTGAGTTGTGGTTTCTGGACATAAATATCAGCTGCCTGTGAGCTGTAATTCGAACATCCAATTGCTTCTCCACATAGGTGACTGATCTACCCTACAGTAATTGAGTAAACCTATATTACTTTGTCAAATGTGTCTTGGTTTTTCTTGATCAGATCTCCTTCCAAGACGGTGTTGCTAAGGGTTACACAGGGAGTGGTGGAAGCTTTGCAGCTGTACCATCTCTGTTTCCTGTTTTCCTGATGAGCAAGTTTCAAGCCACTGAACGCTGGAGTCTTCTGTGAGATGAGAAGGGAAGATAAGTGGTTTGAAGAATTGTGAAGAAGAGTGAACCACTGAGAGGAGTTAGAAAGAAGTCACAGTGTGCCTTGCTAAGATTGGACGGCTGGTGTTGGTGCTGCGCTGGTATTTGTTGACTAGATCATAGAGCCCGCACTGCTCCTGGTTGTTAATATCGAACAAAAATTGTGGATGAAAATAAATTATTTCCATGTTGAAAATTAAAGCTGTATCTGTGATTGTTGACATCATTGTTGGAAAAATTAAATTCTTTAAGCCTTTTCAAAATTTGATTAGGGTAGATGTAAGAATACCTATTTACCTATAGAAGAGGCACCACCTGAGGATGTGCTAGGCCATTATATGGCTGTAAATGTAAGACTTCACTCATGCATTTGACTGAACCAAAGGCACACGATCACAGAGACGGAAGGTGGCCTTATGTTTCCATGCTATGACACACTAAGTTTGAGAATCATTAAAAATGTGAGGGGTGCTATTGTACAAAATGAAGCGACCTCCTAGACCTGCACAGTTTGAAGCACTTAGGGCCTGATTCTAACTTTGGAGGACGGTGTTAAACCGTCCCAAAAGTGGCGGATATACCACCTACCGTATTACGAGTTCCATAGGATATAATGGACTCGTAATACGGTCGGTGGTATATCCGCCACTTTTGGGACGGTTTAACACCGTCCTCCAAAGTTAGAATCAGGCCCTTAATGCTTGGAAGTACAAGGCTCATGTTAGAATAAGGGAACAATATTTGGGAAGAGTTTGAAAGGCAGTGCGTGGTATGCTAGATGGTATAAATAACTATAGTGATGGATGGCTGATATGACAGAAGGAACTAGATTGTACCCTGCATTGAGGAGTGGGAAACTTGAGAAAAGTAAAGAGAAGAAGAAGGATGAAAGGACAGGAAATCAAGAGAGTTCAGGCAAAGACAGTGATAGTTATTCTAGTATCCAGCATGTCCACCCCCATTTAATGTGGCCCAACAGGAAGAAATGAGTGGTGGAATAGCCAGTGTAAGCTCTGGAATAGCTACAGCTCCAGTAAATTTGAGTCAGAACCAGACATGAGAGAGTTCGGGGATTAGTGTCACTGTTAATTCCATAGTAATAGTAATTCCAATACCTCAGATATGATCGCCGTTCCAGTCTCTATTGGTCCCGCAGTTCCCTTGTATAAACAAGATTCTGCAGGAACCACAACACATACCTTGACAGTTCCTACTGGAGGAGGTATGCCAGCTAAAACTTCTGTGGTCCCAGGAATGGGAGGAACTCCTTTAGTCCTAACACATGCGAATACTCTTTGTATTGTTTCTCTGGCATCAAATATGAATCAGACAGGACTTACTCCTGTTGGAGAATCTACTCCAAGATCACAAAATCTTAATACTCCAAATTGGACCTCACTTCAATAGCTGGTCAACAGCTCCTGCAGAGAAGGAATACAGAACAATACTAATTGACAAGCATTTGATGATTTGAATAGCTTTTTCAATAGGTCCCCAACAGGCTGAAGGTTCAGGATCAGACAGAGAAAAAGTTCAAACCCCGGTGAGGGACGATGCAGTGGATGTGGTCAAAGTAAAATTATAATTGGATTAGATGATAATCAGAAATTCCCGATTAGACACTTATCGAGAGGATGAGCTTGTATTTAGGTGTAAGGATGGTACCAAACTTGCAGGACAAGCTCACAGTAAATTGTCTGAATTAGCCAAAACATATTAGAGATGGATTTAAATCAAACAAACTAATTGCAGGAAAGTTACTGTGTGTGTTTTGATAAGAGTGAAATTTGCAGCATGAGACATCAGGAATGAAAATTCAAATCAAATACTTAATTGGTTCCATACAAAAATGGAGTGAGTTGCATAAGTGGGAAAGCAGATGGAAGAAAAAAAAAGGAAAAAAAAGAAGCCAAAGACATGGATGCCACTGCCTTCACAGGATGCTTCAAATTTCCCCCTGATGGAGGTGCCTGGTGTTATGTTCATGTGCGTCGGAAGAGGCGTTATCTAGTGTAAGTTACTAAAGATTTTCCAAATTTAAAAGAGAAGCAGTTGAACGGTACAAGCAGGTTGAGCGGTTTGTGAAGATTTCACAAGTTTTGTGGGTAGATTTGAACACCTTCTTTGACACTGTGCTCCCAACTGGCTTGTGGGCAGAATGTAAAGTGGCTGTCGAGTGGCCAGAAACTGAGCCTCAGACAAATCCGATAAAAATTGCCCCTTCACTGTTGGTGATGACAAAGTATCAGCAGGTGATAACCTTTTTGAAAGGGAAGATACCAGCTAATACATTTATTGGGTTAAAATTGACAGGATGACCCAAGAGCCAAAAGAGTCGGTGCACGCTTGTTATGAGAGAATGTTGCAGGAGTTTAAGCAGCACAGTGGAATGGAGACTCTTGAAGCTAGATACATGCAAAATTTTGTTTCCCTATTTGTGACAGGATTGAGGCACGAGATTTGCTTGATTCAACATTTGATCTGTTGGCAGAATAAGTCAATTGATGAGATCCTGAGATATATGCGAAACATTGTACTGATGAATTGGAAATTAAGCAGAGGAGACTGAAGAAGTTGAAGGTGGCACAGATGAAAATAGCACACAGAGGAAGTCAACCCTTTGCACAGAATTTGGGTTTTATGCAATTTATGTATCAGAAGGGAGATCCTGTGATACAAGGTGGAAATCGGTTCCCGCAACAAGGTAGAGGTCATAGGCCCTTATTATGACATTGGCGGTAAACCCACTTACCACCCCATTGATGGCCACCAACTTACCGCTGCCACGGCGGATATCCGTTCACCATATTAAGACACACACACACACCAATCCGACAGAATTCAGCCACACACACAATTCTGCCAGACCAATGGTCAGTGATAAAGTGGCGGTATCAAAACCCACACTGTTAGACCAACAGAACTACACCCACCACATTATGACCCATAAATCACCACAGCGGACATTCAACGGCGGTAAACCATTGGCGGTACATACCACTGCGCTCAAAAAGAACACACACAAACAAAACAAAACCACATTGGACAATTCAAACAACACACACCTGACACACATACACATACCACACCCACATACCCACACCACTATAAAACACACACCCACATTACCCACAACCCTTTACAAATAGAAACCAGTGCCAGCAGAGAGACCCTAGGACCACTAACACAACAAGAGCCACACACACCACATCACACACCCCAACACATTACCCAACACACCCTCACCAACACACATCACACAACACCAATGGCACCACAAAGACACCCCCGTTTTTACAGAGGAGGACCTAAGGGTCATGGTGGAGGAAGTCATCAGGGTAGAGTCACAGCTATTTGGAGCACAGGTGCAGTAGCTATCAATAGCCAGGAAGATGGAGCTATGGCGGAGAATCGCAGACAGGGTCAACGGTGGGGGACATCACCCGAGAACTAGAGATGAAATCAGGAAGAGATAGAATGACTTATGGGGGAAGGTACATTCAATAGCAGTAAGACACCAGCTCGCTATCAAGAGGACCCTCACCTCCTCCCCCACAACTCACAGTATGGGAGGAGCAAGTCTTGGCAATACTGCATACTGAGGGCCTGCCCAGAGTCAGAGGTAAGTCAGCTCTCCACTATTATCACCCTTCTACCTGCATGCCATCACATACCCTCACCCGATCACTCCACAACATCCCACACACCCCACTTTCACAACCCACTCATCCCAATGCCAAGCCCTGCATGCTGTAGCAATGCATGGACTCCCCTCACAGCCCTGCATGGACACTCATCACTAAAACATGCACACCATAGAGAATTAACTATCCCACCATAAACTAACATACACAAGAGAAAGCTGGGAAGGCAAATCCAGCCACAGAGGGGAAGCCACAGATATACAATAAATCAGACACAGGAACCATAACACATCATTTACATCCCCACAGGTACCCCAGCCAATGTCAGTGGAGAGGAGGTGCCAGCACTATCCAGTCCCCCAACTGAAGAGGCCCACAGTGATGACAGCAACTCTAGTCTTCAGGATCTGGATGACCTATCTGGCCCATCAGGGACCACTGGACAGCCAGTTACCCAAGTCCATTCACACACCACCACAGAGCCTCCCCCATCAGGAAACACCACTGTAGCACCCACGCAGCGTCCCCATACTCTGTCCCCAGGACACGTCAGTCAGCAGTGTGTCCACCTATAAAGGGAATCCCAGGGCACACCTTGCACCCAAGACAGAGACCTCGGGTAACTGGCAGTGGGCACACGGTTCAGGGGACAGAGGCACAGGCCACCAGGGACACTGGGAGGACTGGTGTGCGCCACGGGGAGGGCAGGCCCAGGGAACCGACTCTCCAGGAGTCATGTACCGAGATCCTGGGAGCCTATCAACTTTCCAAGGACATAATGGGCCAGATTCTGGACAATGTGCAGGAGAACAGGCGGCTGCAGGAGGGACAGTACCAGGGGATCAAGGAGGACTTGCAGGCCATAACAACATCCTGATCTCCATAGCAGGGGTGCTGGCAGACATGGCCAACATTATGAGAGAGGCAGCCTCACACCAGCGGGCCCCTGCCACTAGCCAGACATCTGAACAGCCTTCCACCTCCGCTGCCACTAGTGGCCAGGAGGCTCTGCCACCCCTCCCCCTGCAAAAGGTGAACCACCCCGCAAATGTTCCCTGCAATCCAGACAGAAGCCAGAGACACTTAACAAAACCCTGCCAGGAAAAGAGACTCTCCTAACTGTCACCCTTGTGTCCCGCTCAGTCACCCTGTCCACCTTGAACTGCCATTGCTCCCCTTCCTATGTCCCCTTGGACAATGCACCTATGCTACAAACAGACTGGAACAATACCCTGCACTTTCCTCCCATCCCATTGCACTTGCCCGTCTATATATTAGCACTTCAATAAACACCCTTTAAAAAAAACATTTGGAGTATGTCATGTATATCAAATATGTATTCATTGAAACAGGTACAAACATTGCAAATTAACTGTACAGAGAATGAGCATAGATTAATGACCTGTAGCCGGCTGTAGTGATCACACCAGGTGTATATGTCAGGTCAGAAACATCTGCAAAATGAATTGCCAGAGGGAACAGTAAGTGGGCATAGAAGTGGGAAATATCAGCATGCCATTGCCACACAGATCACTACCAAAGTAATTGAAATGTAACGTACCACTGTTCTATCTGTGTGTCAATGGAAGTATTATCCGATCACATATGTTCTGTTGTCCTCATCCTCATCCTCTGTCTCCTCATCCTCACTGTCCACAGGGTCTACAGCTGGCACACGGGTATCTCCAGCCCCCTCCTCCTGCAGGAATAGGACATGCCCTCTGAGGGCCAGGTTATGCAACATGCAGCATGCCACTACTATCTGGCAGACCTTCTTGGGTGAGAAGCACAGGGAACCACCTGTTAGATGGAGGCACCGGAACCTGGCCTTCAGGAGGCCAAAGGTCATTTCAATGATCCTTCTGGTTCGCCCATGAGCCTCATTATAACTTCCTTCTGACCTTGTCCTGGCATTCCTCACAAGGGTCAGCAGCGATGATAGGTTTGGATAACCAGAGTCACCGGCAAATATTGAGGGACAACATTTAGCCACACACTATTCTATATGGCCCACAGCATACTCATACACCAACATCTACTGGGTGGGGAAGAGGGCTCACCTATTAGCCACACTCTGCACCTCTGTAGTTGGGCCATCACATTTGGGATGTTGCTATTCCTCAGGACAAAGGCATCATACACAGACTCTGGATACTTAGCATTGATGTGGGAGATGTACTAGTCCGCCAAGCACACCATCTGCACATTCATGGAGTGGAAGCTCTTACGATTCCTGAACACCTGTACATTCTGCTGGGGGGGGGCGAATGCAATATGTGTTCCATCAATTGCCTCAGTTATGTTGGGGATATGTCCCATTGCATAAAACTTGGCCTTCACTGTGGCCAAATCCTCAACCTGGGGGAAAACAATGTAACTGCATATGTGTTTTATCAGGGCAGACAACACTCTTGTCAGCACATTTGGGAACTTTGGCTGTGACATTCCTGCTGCCAAGCCCACTGTCACTTGGAAAGAACCAGTTGCCGGGAAATGGAGTACTGATAGCACTTGCACAAGAGGGGGGGATCGCAGTGGGGTGACGGATAGCAGATACCAGGTCAGGTTCCAACTGGGAACACAGCTCTGTGATTGTGGCCCTGTTCAGTCTATAGGTGAGGATAATATGCCTGTCCTCACTGTTGCCAAGTCCACCAGGGGTCTATGAATGGGGGTATGTCTCCATCTCCTATTCATCCTCAACAGTAGGAATCTAAGGGACAAAAGAGTGAGGAGCCGGTCACAAACAGAACAATGGAGCTAAAACAGTAGTTTACATCCTGTAAACATGTAATGGGTCAGTGTGATTTCTCCTGAAGGTGTTAATATCTCTTGTGATGCAGCATTAATCCAGGGACAGACCCTTCCCTGAAAGGGCATCTGCCTGTCCTGTGTGGAGGGACAGGTGGAAGTGAGGTAATTCTGCTGACGTTGTGCGCCGTTACGGGAGGCAATCGGGAACCGCTATGCAAGTCCTCATTGGTTAACATTGGGCTCAAGGGGTGCAGTGGCCAATGGTGATGTACGCCGGCGGTGACGGTATGCACCGCCACAGACGTCACTGACATTTTCTATGTGTTCACTTACTTGCTACCTGACCTTCCATAGGAGAGGACCTACACTGCATGTGCTGCTATGACCTGTTTATGGAACCTACCATGGCCTGTGTGACTGGGGAAAGGGCCCCAGCCTTCCCGTCGGAGGAATTGGAGAGACTGGTAGATGGGGTCCTACCACAGTATGGACTACTGTATGGGCCTCCAGACCAACAGGTGAGTCCACTGTGGGCACGATGCATGTGGCATGAATGCATGGAATGGTGTGTGTGAAGGCCTCGTGTAAGAGGAGGTAGGTGGATGTCCTCTTGGTGGAGTACACATTGTGTGCTGGGCTATGTGTGTGGCAATGGTGATGGGAACGGGTATGGTGGGCCATATGTGTAACAGGCAGGACTGTTTTTCTAATGGTATTTTCCTGTGTGTATTGCCTATATGGTCAGCGCCCATCAAAAGAAGGTTATAAGGCGTGCCATTGCCAAGGACGTGCGGACCCTGGGGGTCTATGGCAGGAAGAACACCCACTGTTGCAAACGGTGGGAAGACCTGAGACGCTGGGCACGGAAGATGGTGGAGGCCTAGCTGGGGATGGCTTCCCAATGAGGAAGGCATGCCCGTCAAACCCTGACTCCCCTGATGGCCCGCATACTGGTAGTGGCCTATCCAGAGCTGGATGTGCGCTAGAGGGCATCACAGCAGCCACAAAGGGGTGAGTACAGTGCCCATCATTACAACTTACACATGCTAGGGTGGTATCCGGGTGGTGTATGTGTGTCAGTGGGTGCCCCAAGGCCACACTTGGCATTGCAGTATAGGTTCTGAAGGGATAACCCTGTTACCTAGCTCGTAGGCATTCACTACTGGTCAAGGCATCATGGGTCCCAGGTATGCTGCATTTGGTGGTGGGTTTCCCTCCCCATGCCTTGCTGTCTAGCAATTTCACTGGTAGTGCAATGCATAGTGCGTAGGGCTGTTCCCTGTGTGTGAGTGTGCTGTGTACGCCAAACGGTGGTGTGGGTTCATCCATTGACCCAGTGTATCCTTTGTCTCTTCCCCCCTTTCTTGTTTTCTCATCTTGTCCTTATGTGCATTAGCATCATCTGGCAGAGGAGCAGAGGCACCAGCAATGGAGGGATCTGCATTCCACAGGAACCAGGAGGCGGAGTCCACCGACGGTGAGGGCACCTGTGGGATGGAGGGCGAGGGGAGCACCAGGGTGGAGACTGGAGGGAATACTTCAGACACAGATACCTCCTCCAATGGAAGCTCCCTGGTGGTGGCTGACACTTCTGTGACCACCCCAGCTACAGGTGCAGCTGCCACCCCGTACCAGCACCGCTTTCCCAGAAGCCCCTCATCGAGTTGCCAGTGACTGCTCACCCAGGAGGGAGGGCATCTCCTTCGCCCCAGGCACCTCAGGCCCTGCTCCAGTTAGCCCTGCTGCCCTGAGTGAGGAGGCTATTGCCCTCCTGAGATCCATCTCTGTAGGGCAGTCAACCATTGTTAATGCAATCCGGGGGTTGGCAGCCCAGATGCAACACTAATGTATTCCTTGAGGGCATTCACACTGGATTGGTGGCCCAACAGAGATCGATTCAGGCTCTGGCCTCCTCTCTGATGGCAGCAATTTTCCTTGTTTCTACTGTCACCCCTCCAACTTCCTCTGCCCAGTCCCGTTCTCCTCAACCCCATCCCAGGCACACAGACAGAGGAGTATGCACACAAGACAACACCCAAGAGTTTAACAGGCAAACACAAGTACCACACTTCATCACACAGGCACTCACGCAAACACCATCCAGTTGCAGACACAACAACATCCACTATTTCCACTGTCTCCCCCTGCTCCCTCTCCATCACCTCCCTCCGAACCACATCCACACTCACACCTGCATGCACCACATCATCATCCACTAACAGCATCATCACAACACCAAGCAGAACACACACCTCACTGGCAGACACCTCCACAACATCGATGCACACGTCCCCTGTGTCCTCTCCCATTGTGTCTGTCTCCCCTCCTAAGGTACACAAATGCAAGCTCTCATACACCCAACTGCCATCCACCTCACAACAGCATACAGCCCATGCACCTGCACCCAAATCCAGCAGACAGACACCTGCAACAACCACTCCCTCATCCTCCACTCCCATTCCTTCTCCCTCTTCCAGCTCAAATGTTCCTAAAAAACTGTTCCTATCCACCATTGACCTCTTCCCTACCCCTCCACCCCCCGGTCCTGCACCTATGGCCAGGTCATCACAAACCCAGCCGGGAACCTCAGCCACACAGTCCATGGGCCCAGTCCTAACCGCACCCACTCATGGTGGAAAGGGATCCTGGCCACATGTACTGATGGGGATGGAGCCTGCACCAGCCAGCCTAAAGGGGAAGGAGCCTGCCCCAGCAGGCAAGAAGGGCAAGGAGCCTGCACCTGCCACCCAAAAGGCCAAGGAGCCTGCACCTGCCACCCGAAAGGCCGAGGAGCCTGCACCAGCAAGCAGGAAGGGCAAAGAGCCTGCACCAGCAGGCAGGAAGGCCAAGGAGCCTGGGCCAGCAGCTGTGTGGTGGGCAGCCCCCACCACCAACCATGGTTGTGCATCTGTCCGTGGGTGCAGGGGATGTGGAGGAACCTCCCGCCACTAGCAGCACCATCACAGTGCAGCCGTTTGAGGGTGCAGGGGATGTGCAGAAGCATCCCCCCATCAGCAGCACCACCACAGTGTAGCCGTCACCACTGGCAGACGCAATGTAATACTGCCTCCATGGGCTGCTGTGCGGGCTGCCCTCTCCGGAACCAGAGTGCAAGACACCCACTCGAGAGACTGTGGCCCATCAATCCCCAGGATCAAGCACAGGGTAGGTTGCCTCCTCCAGAACCAGTGGGTATGACACCCACTCTAGAGACTTTGCCCTTGCACTCCCCAGGACCAAGCACAGGGCATGTTGCCCCCTCCAGAACCAGTGGGGTATTCACCCACTCAAGAGACTGTGACCATGCACTCCCTAGGGCCAAGCACAGAGCATGTTGCCCCCCCCCCCCAGAACCAGTGGGGAAGACACCCACTCGAGAGACTGTGGCCCATCACTCCCCAAGATCAAGCACAGGGCATGTTGCCCCCTCCAGAACCAGTGGGCAAGACACCCCTTCGAGAGACTGTGGCCCATCACTCCGCAGGATCAAGCACAGGGCATGTTGCCCCCTCCAGAACCAATGGGCAAGACACCCACTCGAGAGACTGTGGCCCATCAATCCACAGGATCAAGCACAGGGCAGGCTGCCTCCTCCAGAACCAGTCGTCTTGTTTCATCTCCCGGCTGAGGTGTCCCCCACACTCCTGAGGTGCCTGCCTCTTTACCAACTGATGCCCCTGGAGTCTTCTCTCCATGTTGAAGCAGGTGACAAGTGGGGCCTTCAACTTTGGCCTGTGGCCATGTGGCCCACACAAACTGAGGACTAGACTGTTTCCCTTTTTCTGTAAATTTGTATATATCTGTTAAATTACCTAACTTATTATTTCTACTGTGTTGATCTTATTACAAACACTTTTGCAAAATCATTTTGTCCTTGCATTTTTCAGCCGATTTAGGGGGATTAACTTGTTTTCTTGTGCAGCTGGTTGTGTGTATGGTGTGTGTGTATGGGGTGGGTATGGTGCGTGTGTGTCACTCTCATTCCACCACCCTCTTGTGTGCTAGGCATCTGTACTCACCATCGTCATCTTCGCAGGCGTTGGTGTTTGTGGTGGAGCAGAACGTAGAATATCATCAGGAAAACATGCAGTTCTGGTTCCATGGCGACGTGGTTCTTCCCTGTGTCTCCAATGGTGAGTCCTTTCACTTCTGTGCAGTGTTTCCGCCAGGCTTTTGATGTCGTTGTTTCCGCTCCAGAAAAGGTGGCTGTTGGACCTGGCCCTTTTACAGGGTCATTCCCCAGATTTTTGCCTCCTTATTTTTCTGATCTTTGTTGGCTGACGTTTTGACTCTGAGCACTTTTTCACTGCTAACAAGTGCTAAGGTGCATGTGAGCTCCCTTGTAAAATTGGTATGATTGGCTTATACCTAATTGGCATATTTAATTTACCTATAAGTCCATCGTCAAGTGGTATCCCTATACCCAGGGCCTGTAAATTAAATGCTACTAGTGGGCCTGCAGTGCTGCTTGCGCCACACACTGAAGTAGCCTCTTAAACCTATTTCAGGTCTGCTAGCGCAGGGCATGTGTACGCAGTTTTCTGCCACAGGGACCTGGCATCTAAAATTACCTGCCAGGCCCAGAACTCCCCTTTTACTACATGTAAGTCACCCCTAAGGTACGCCCTAGCTAGCCCTATGGGCAGGGTGCCATGTATGTAGAAGGCAGGACATGTGCCAGGTAGCGTGGCCTGTCCTGGTAGTGACAAACAGCCTAACTTGGTGTCTCACTGCTGTGAGTGCTGCCTTCTCATAGGATTGCATTAGAAATGTCCTGCCTTATGTGTAAGGGGGTATTGTCTGATTTATGAGGGGTAGCGTTGGCATGTTTGGTATGGTTGTGATAGTGATAAGAAATGCTGATTATTGGTGTAGGTTTATTTTTTATTACTATTACAGAAATGCCACTTCTAGAATGTGTGCATGTATCTGTGCTTATGACTCTGGTGTTTTGCAGATTGCCTCCAATCCACGTCTAGGCAGACTGACAGTTGGGGCTTTGTGCATACTTTTCAGACAACCTGTACACAAGGGGGGGGAGGTGTCATAGAGGTGCATCTACATATTGTATAGTCCTCTTGGGCTGAGAGAAGGGCAAGGCAGGGCACACCTGCATTTGTAAAGGCTGTGCCCTGGCCTCACACAATATGGTCGTTTACCCTCTACTGATGCTTGGAGCATGTGCTGGAGGAGAGAAAGGGCACTCCCAGAACCAGTTGGAACTGGTTGGAACCCCCTCTCCTCCCCATTGTAAAACACACTGTAAACTTAGTATGAGTACAGGGGAATTTTCCCCACACTTTGGACATTCTTTCAACATTCTTGGGACTTGAAACTGGACACATGGCGCTGCTGAATGAACTCACTAGGAGACCACCTTGGACTGCTGCTGCTGTGCTGACCTGTGACCTGCCTGGTCACTAGGAGGAACTGCCACCATCTGCAACCCTTGTGCTGCCCTTTAGTTGGGCCCACCAGCCCTGTGCTTCTTCTTGCTTTCTCTGGTCCCAGGGACAGAGTGCCCTGGCCCCTGTAATTATCTAAGAGCAGGAGGAGTGCTCCAGCTTCATTAAATGCCGAGGGCAGCACTTTGGAAAGTGCTTGGCTCGACAATTGGCCCCCTTGCGCTTTTTGAAGCGCTCCTCACCGGCTGGAGAATCACTGCTGCAACACGGGATACAGATCTGGTCTTAGCACTTTGAAAAGCACTCTTTTGATGCCCCAAATTGCCACCGCAGCCCGGGCGTCCTCTATTCACGAAGCGCGAGGATCGCGCACCTTCTAGTGCCTCTGGGGCACGAGAAAAAGGTAAATGGATCAAGCATGCTCCTATTGGTACCCCCGGGGCACGGTCTGCTTCTTGGAGTTCCCCCGGGGCACCAGCCACCCTCCACTTCTGTTTAAATCATCGCGGCGGCCCAGGGATCCACAAAAACACTCACGCACCACATCAGGTGTGGGTGAGTGTGTCTTTCGGGCCCCAGGAGGGTTCCGATCACCATTCCTGAGGAGCAGAACTCAGGGTAAGGCGAGAGGAATGCCTCCTTACCCCCTGTCTCTGCCATAGGAGCGGGACGCTCCTTCTTTTCGAAGCCGGGCATCAATTGATTCAGAACAGGGAAGGGAGACCTCGACGGAGACCCCTTCTTCTCACCCCCATATCTACTTGTTGGGCCTTGCCTGGCCCACACCCCGTGTGAAGGGCGTGTGGAGGCCGAGGGATGCCCCCACCAAGATCGTGGGCCCCAGGAGGGGCTTGTTTTTCACATTAGAGAGGGGGCAGACTGCCCTACTCACCCCTGAGCACTGCGTGGCCCCTGTTCCACGTATGGGAGTGCCGGGGCCCCATGCTCTTCTTCTAGGCATGAGGAGTGCCTTTTCTTCATGAAAACAGGTACTTTTAAAGGCTGTATTGGCTCAGTGAGCCTAGGATGGACCTTGGGGGGTTTATATGTTTCCTACCTGCTTTTATGACGGTACATATATGTGCTGATGTTCCTTTTATGGGCATGACATGCTGATATGTATTTTTTATGGCTTGTGATATGTTCTCTAATGTTCCTTTTATGGGTATGTACAAGGTATTCATGACAAGTGCATAGAATTCTTACTGTAATTCCTGACTACTGCTTATGTTGCAGAATCCTGAGTACTTATGTGTTCTAATGTGACAACTGCGTATTCTTGCAGAGTATTAGTAACTTGTGTAACGTTCTGACAACTGCTACGGTAGCAGGCTATTAATTACGTGTAATGTTGGTCTAATTATGTTTTGTGCAATACAGTTTATTTTACATAGCTCAGTATTGTGTTTACTTTGTGGTGTACATTTTGTGTAACGTGTGTTGTGTGTGTTGTGCAAACCCTTTACACATTGCCTCCGGGTTAGGCCTGACTGCTCGTGCCAAGCTACCAAAGGGGTGAGCAGGGGTTATCTTGGATGTGTAACTCCCTTGCCCTGGCTAGAGTGGGTGGGTTCTGCCTGGTTTAGGTGCATATCCTAGCCAACCAGAAACCAACATCTCTGAAGTGGCCAGACACCTTGCCTCTAGTGCTAATGACCCTTAGCAGTGTCCCTAACAGTAAAATAAGATTGTTGCCACATGAGGAAATCATGGGGAGAGCTGAGACTGTCTGCAGTGCCTGTACATTATGTATGTCATGGTTCTTGACTAATGCAAGGGACTAGCTAATATGATCCATTCTGTCTCCCACCAGGTTGAAGCTGTTACAGACTCTCCACTTCTGGAGCACTGCCATGACCTCAGCCCTGGCGACTGGGTCCTGGTGCAGAAGCATGTTTGAAAAACATGTCTGAAGCCTCGATGGCATGGACTGTACAGGGTTAACCTAGTGACTAACACGGCTGCCAAATGTGGGGGTCTTCTCAACTGGATTTATGCAGCTCACACTTAGAGAATGGAGAATCTCCTTGATGATGTAACAGTATCTCTTCCAGAAGTGCAACCCACAACTTACAGAGAGACAAGGATGCATGAAGTACTGAGACTCAGCAAGAGCCTGTGACAGCACATCATCAGCCTGAGGGGGTCTTGATGAACTGACCTTTGAGGAGTCTTCGCCTGAACAACTACCTAAGTCAGACTCAGACCCTGATTAAGCGTCTAGCAGAACCTGAGGACAATTGGTCGAGGAGGCAAGAAAGAGGGAGATTTGCAATTGCTTAAAGAACGAGGACTGAGCACTGTCCCAGAGGAAACTGAGGAGTATGACCTGAGTGGCAGTGAAAGTGAGCAACCAGCCCTCAGGTGATCAAAAAGAGCTAGAGTGTCACGTGGAGGTACCCATACCCTGAATGGACATGCTTTGCTGTTCATGATGACCGAGGGGAAACATGTGATTTGAAAGACAAGAATGAGATACCAGTTGAGCCGCCATAAAAAGTTAACTGCAACCTGAACTGAGTTTAAACTGAACTCTCATTTAAAGAACTGAGTTGAAAACTTACTAATTATTTGAATTGAACTTTGATTGGTAAATAATAAAAAGGACATTGTTAAAAGAACTAAGAATTGTCCCCAGGCTTGAGGCTGCAGAAGGAGCATAAGGGTGTCATTTAGAAGAAGATGGAGTAGCTCTAAGGAAATCGCATGACGATTTTGTACTTAATTTCATTGCATGACGATTGAACTTTGTTTTGCCATTTGCACAAGTAGAACATACAGAGACGACTCTGCTGCTAATTTCTACTCAAAGGTCTGATTTTAGAGAAGTTTGGAAACTAGTAACTGAAGTAGATGCAGGTACATAATAGCAGGTGTGCTATTAGCTTTAGTTGTAGTATTGATTATTTTTTTGCTCATGGGATTGTATTCCCCTACATCTTCTAGTTTAGTAGAAACAAGACCTACAATTACTCCTAAAACACTTCTTCCTATTGGCATCGCTTACCATCATGTTCGTCTGACTTATGGTGTTACTTGTAGTCTCTCATTGAGGACTTTCTATGGACACGGTCATTTACAGTATTATTTTTTGAATAATGATTTATTTTTTTCAGAAGTTCCCATACTTGAGCATTTTAATATTTGCCCAGTGTTAAAGAGATAGGGATAAATGTGAGGTTCTTTAAACCCACCATGACATTGGACACTGCCTATGCTCACCGAAACAATTTGACTTGCATTTTGACAGATGTTGAGGAAAAATTTCTCAACTTAGTTGAAAACAAGAGGAAAAATATGGAATCTAAGTCAAAGACAGAAAAAGACCTTAAGGACCTGCATAAGTGGTCTAGAGAAGAAATTGAGCATCAAGTGGCATGACGTCAGCTGCATTGACTTTGTATTGGAAACATCAATTTTGCATACTTACAGAGAAATCTTCAGTTGACATTATATTCATGGGAAAGAGTGAATGTGATCAGACAATTGAGGCTAGAGGAGATTGGGAATTATTTTTGGCAGGTAAGGATCCTGTTATTCGAGAGGTTTAATGTATTTGTGGAGAAAATGCATTTTTCAAGCAGCACATGGGTAAAATAGTATGGCATATATTATTTGTTGTAGTCTTCCTAAAAATATATCATATGGAACATTTGAATGATCCTGTATGGGAACAGAATTCCAGACCTAAATGAGGTGCTAGTGTTGGAGAAGTAAAGGGAGACATTTTTGGTGCAATGATTTCATCTATATGTGTGATTTTAAATGACACCAAGATTAGAAAGTTGTCTACCATAGTGGATAAACTGTCCACCAGTATAGCAGGTGCTTTAGTGGATGTAGATACTGAAATGAGATCTATGAGATCCATGGTTTTAAGCTATATATTCTTTTAGCAAAAGAGAGCAGCATCTGGAGAATGTTAAAGATCCAGCAATGCAGCACTTACATCCCTTAAAAAAGTGAGGACTTTAAGAAATACATTAAGAACATTATAGACCTAAGAGGAGATTTACAGGAACTGGAAGCTATAGTTTTTTGGGAAGCAATTGGAGATGGGTGTTCTTATATTGGGTTGAAAACCTTGGAAGTTGAATGGTGGGTTCTGTTTTGAGACCTCTTATTGTTATTGCAATCTGTGCGATATGTCTGTTCATCATCTTCAAGGGACATAAATATCTAAAGGCAAGGAAAGAAAGACAGCAATCAAAGGGGTTGAAAATAACTAGAAGGGACAGGAAATAGAGGAGAGTCGGTTTGATTTTATGATGACCTGAAACATCCATAAAATACTACATGGAAGTTATTGAAAACATCAAAGTCTTGACTTGACTTCTCTTGATATGGATTAATTTATGTTATATTGTGATGGGTCACATCTCCATCAGAGCGAGGATTGGAGTAGCGCAATTTAGACTCCATCCTTTACACGTCATCATTGTGTAAATTATGCATTTCCACTTGACACTACCTTCACTGTGTACTTTAATATTATTAAGATAGATTGATGTTAAACACATTAATGTAATGTAGTCACTGAAAAGCTGAAGTTTTATTAACATGCATACTAATGTTTATATAAGCTGCTTATATGTATTAATTGTTCATGTTTTACATTTGTTCTTTAATTTGCAACTATTAAAGTAACATGTATTTCTCTTCTTCACATTTATGCCTATTCGAAAGTTAACATGTGCATATATAACCATGTATTCGAAATGCACATTACATGTTTGGTTGAAGTCAGGCCAACTTAACTGACTAAAGGTCTTAATTCTGAAAATATGTATTGCCTGGATAGTGTGTTCTACTTCTTTGCAGGTGCGTTTTTTCAAGGCTTCGTTAGCTAGTGAAAAAAAAGTATTGTCTTATGTATTAGTTTTGCTAATAGCAAGGTCTGAAAGAATAGATCTTAGCAAGAGACATGAAGATTTAACGAGTAGCTGAAGTCTCCTATTCATCGTGTTTCCGGAACGTAGGATGTCCAAGGTTGTAGTAACTGTCCAGGATCTGTGGGATGAGAAATTCATCCACTGTTGCCAATGCAGATGATGGATCCAAAGTTCCTGGAGGGGAGTAAACTGATAACTTAACATGTTGAAGATTCCGGTTGTTTTAATTAATGCTTATGCTGTTGGAAATTCGAGGGGTACAGACCTCACAGCTTCCCTTCTACTTGCAAGGGTGAAACTTCATGCTAAACACTTAGGCCCATATTTCCCTGAACTCCATTCTAACCATCTTTATTCCTGACTTAAAATTCTGACCAAAGGATTTTAGAATTATTTCATATTTAGAAGAGAGAATGGATTTCTTTATGGAACACCTATTTCTAATTCTCAGTTTTTGTACTGCTATGGTAGTTATTGTTTTGTATCTTAAGTTGATGAGACTGAAACAACTGTGATATTTCATTTTGCCAGCTGTAATTCTGTATCTTTTCTATAGTTCCATGACCTACATATAGATTGGATTGTTTAATGGCTGGAAATAAATCACTTAACTTTAATTCCCGATTTTTGGTCATTATTGTGTGGCCAAATGGTCTTCACAGAAATCTAAATTGTTTATTATTGTTAATCCCCAAGTCATCTCCATCAACATAAAAAGATCAATAGAGAGATTAAAAACATGCTTCATTTGCATTCACACATAAATGCATGTGAACACAGACATTTGTGAGCTGTCACTTTGGCAAGTAAAGCCTTCCCGAAGTCATCATACAGCATCTTATTGTTCAGTTCCTGAGGCCCAATTTCAGAAATAGCAATCATTGAGAGCATAATGAAAATTTGTGACAGGGAGATTGCAATGGAGAGTAGAGAGAGACAAGGTACAGCGGTGAGTGAATTAATTAGGATAGAGTGACAAATGGGTAAGAAAAGAGGCAGGAATGGAGAGATGCAAAGGAGAAAGAGTTAGAGGAAAGAATAAAGAGATAATGGTGTTAATGAGGAGATACTGGGCAGGGAATAGAATATGAAGGCGCGGCAAGATGCAGAGGATAAGCAAAAGATGGGGAGAGCAAAGAGATATGTGACAGAATAGAGGGAACCTGGGGTGAATGAAGAGGTACAGTGGTGAGAAAATCAAAGTGCATGGAGATATATAGAAGAGAAAATGATAGAGTGGGGCGTGGATAAAGGAGATCACGGAGAGATCCAGGAAAAAGCAAATGGGTAGAGATATATCACAGATATAGGAAAGCAGAGAGAAAACTGGGATGGGTAGAGAATACAGGATAAAACACAGAAGTAAAAGTTTAGAGAAACAACAGAAGAGAAAGCGGGAAAGAGGACAAAATAGGAAGAGGGGAAAACGAGTGGAGGGTACAGGGGAGAGTAGACAGAGAATGATAGGCAGAAGGAAGCAATACACAGTGGAACCAACAAAGGAGAGCATGCAGATGGCCTCATTGGTCCACATTAGCGTATAACACATTATGCTAATGTGGCTCAAGGAGGTGCTAGGGGTTCTTAAACCTGCCCCTAATGGTCTACAGATACGTGGGAGGAGAGTGAAAGGTGGATGATTACTGGATACAGATGGAAACAGAGATGCAGGATAGAATGTGAAAAAGTAGAAGGGAGTTAAGAAAGGGGAAGAATAAGTAGGAATGAAAAGGACTTTGGTGATGCCAGGAAAAAAACAAAGGAGAAGGCCAAAATACATTGTAGAATGCATACATCGCCCCCTGACCCTGCTTCAGGCAGGTCGCTCTCCTGCACCACATGCCGGTGCTGCTGCTGCTCCAGGCTCCCTTTTGTTTTCTCTGCCCCGCCGCTGCGTCCCTGCGGCCCGCCCCCCTCCCTCCTCTTCAGTTTCCCTTTTTCCCACCACTGCGTCCCTGCGGCCCCGCCCCTCTCCCTCCACTTCATTTTCCCTTTTTCCCGCTGTTGCGTCCCTGCGGCCCCGTCCCCCACTCGCCCATTCGCTGTGCCCTCCCTTCTCCCTGCTGCCCCTCTCCCCCACCTCCCCTTATATGGCAGCCGCTGCACAGTGATGGGAGCGACTCTTGACCCTGCTTCAGGCAGGTCGCTCCCCTGCACCACATGCCGGTGCTTCCGCTGCTCCAGGTTTCCTTTTGTTTCCTCTGCCCCGCCGCTGCTTCCCTGCGGCCCCACCCCCCTCCCTCCACTTCAATTTCCCTTTTTCCCGCAGCTGCGTCCCTGCGGCCCCGCCCCCTCCCTCCACTTCAATTTCCCTTTTTCCCTATGTTGTGTCCCTGCGGCCCAGCCCCCCGCTCGCCCATTCGCTGCGCCATCCCTCCTCCCTGCTGCCCCTCCCTCCCGCCTCCCCTTATATGGCAGCCGCTGCGCAGTGAAGGGAGCGACCCTTGACCCTGCTTCAGGCAGGTTGCTCCCCTGCAGCACGTGCCGGTGCTGCCACTCTTCCAGGTTCCCTTTTGTTTTCTCTGCCCCGCCACTTCATCCCTGCGGCCCCGCCCCCTCCCTCCACTTCAATTTACCATTTTTACGCCTCTGCGTCCCTGCGCCCCCCTTCACTTTAATTTCCCTTTTTCCCGCTGCTGCGTCCCTGCGGCCCCGCCCCCGTTCGCCCATTCACTGCCCCCTCCCTCTTACCTGCTGCCGCTCCCTCCTGCCTCCCCTTATATGGCAGCCGCTGCACAGCCGCGCAGTGGACGCGCACAGCGGGCGTGCTTAAAGCAAGGCCGTCTGTGCCCGTCCGCGTCCAGACCACGCCCAGCACCAGGACCCCTGGTCCCCAAGACCACCACGGCCAGCAACGCCATTACACTGCCAGCACCCTCCGCGCACTCAACACCGGACGAGCACACGCCTGCTTCCTGGCCTCCCCTAAGCACACCCAGGGACCCTTCACCTGCCGGAACTGCAGCCTCACCAGCCTCCAAATCGCCAAACCTCCTGCCGAGCCTGACCACAACTACCTCTGATGCATCCTACTTAACACTCAGTCCGCACGCAAACACGCCGTCGAATTCTGGGACCTGCTCAACACCTCCAACCCGGACGCCGCCTTCCTGACAGAGACCTGGATGAATGCCTGCTCGGCCCCAGACATCGCCATTGCCTTTCCGGATGGCTACAAGATCACCCGCAGGGATCGCACCAACAGAGTCGGAGGTGGAATTGCCACCGTCCACAAGAACACCATAAGGGTCACAACCTGTAACGATGACACCCTCAGCACCGCTGAGCACCTGAACTTCCAGATCCACACCAACCCCAACACCACCCTCAGAGGAACCCTCATCTAAAGACCCCACGGACCACGGCTCAGTTCTGCGACTCCATCGCCGACCTTGTCAGCAGGCACGCCCTAGCCTCTGCCTACTACGTCCTCCTCGGCGACCTGAACTTTCACCTGGAGAATAACAATGACCCCAACTCCACCACCCTAATCAACAACCTCGTCACCCTCCAACTCAGACAACTCGTCACTACCACAACACACTCCGCTGGCCATACGCTGGACCCTTCTCCACTAGCCCCCACGTCACCTTCAGCCACACCACCGAACTTCAATAGACCGATCACCGCTGCATCCACTTCACCTTCCAGAAACCCACCACGCACCACCACATCTAACAGATCCCCTCCCGCAACTGGAGCAAAATCAGCCGAGACCAGCTAAACACCAGCCTTGCCCGAAAATCAGCCACCGAACCCACCAATCCGGACCTCGTAGCCTGCAACCTCTGGCGCTGGATCGACGACTGTGCCAACACTCTCGCGCTGCTCAATAAACTTTCCAACAGAGGTGCCAACAAGCGAGCCAGCTGGTTCACCTCGGACCTTCGAGCCTCCAAGCAAACCTGCCGGAAACTGGAGAGAAAGTGGCTCCTCAAACAGACACCGGACAACCATGCCGCCTTCAAGAACGCCATCCGCAATCACCATCACCTCATCAGATCTGCCAAGAAAACCTCCTTCAAAGACCACCTGGACAACAATGCACACAACAGCAAGGAGCTCTTTAACATCGTGAATGAAATCTCCAACCCCAGCTCCAGCACAAACGACATCTCACCTTCACAAGACCTGTGCAACTCCTGCGCCGCCTTCTTCCACCACTAGATCACAGACATCCATGACAGCTTCAACAGCCAGACCACCCCGCAAATCACCGACTCCTCAGACTCTCCACCCACTTTCAACTATGACCCCCTGCTCGTCTGGGCCAACGTGAACGAAGACGACACAATCAAAACCATGGGCACCATCCACTCTGGATCTCCATCAGACCCATGCCCGCATCTTTAACAAAGCAAGCGCCACCTTCGCACCCCACCTCTGCAAAGTCATCAACATCTCCTTCAAGACCGGGACCTACACCGAAAGCCGGAAGCATGCTGAGATCAAACCCCTACTCAAGGAACCCATGGTGGACCCGAGAGACCTCAAGAACTTCCGTCCCATCTCCCTGCTCCCATTCCCAGCCAAGGTCATCAAGAAGATCGTCAACAGACAACTGACCCACTACCTCGAAGAAAACAAAATCCTGGACCCATCCCAGTCAGGTTTCCGCAGCAACCAGAGTACTGAAACCACCCTCATCGCCGCCACTGATGACATCAGGGCCCTGCTTGACAACGGCGAAACCGCAGCCCTCATCCTCCTGGACCTCTCAGCTGCCTTCAACACTGTCTGCCACCGCATCCTACGCACATGCCTCCACAACGCAGGGATCCGGGACAAAGCTCTGGAGTGGACCACCTCCTTCCTCTCCAGCAGAACCCAGAGCGTCCGCCTCCCCCCTTTCCGCTCTGAAGCCTCCAAGATCATCTGCGGTGTTCCCCAAGGTGCGTCCCTCAGCCATACACTTTTCAACGTCTACATGGCCCCACTCGCCCACGTCGCCTGGCTACACAACCTCAACATCATCTCCTACGCCGACAACACCCAACTGATCCTCTCCCTCACCAAGGACCCCCTCACAGCCAAATCCAACCTCCACGAAGGAATGAAGGCCGTCGCCGAATGGATGAGGAACAGCAAACTGAAGTTGAACTCAGATAAGATGGAGGTCCTCATCCTCGGCCCAACCCCTCAGCCTGGGACAACTCCTGGTGGCTGACCGCTCTGGGAGCAGCCCCAACACCCACCAACCACGCACGCAACCTGGGCATCATCCTCAACTCAACACTCTCCATGACCAAGCAAGTAAGCGCCGTCTACTCATCCTGCTTCAACACCCTCCGCATGCTCCGCAAGATCTACAGATGGATCCCCACAGATACAAGAAGAACGGTCACCCAAGCCCTCGTCAGCAGCAAACTTGACTACGGAAACACACTCTACGCAGGAGCCCCGGCCAAACTCCTCAAACGACTGCAACGCATACAAAATGCCTCCGCATGCCTGATCCTCGATGCCCACTGCCACAGCCACATCACTCCCCTTCTGAGAGACCTACACTGGCTCCCCGTCAACAAAAGGATAAGCTTCAAGCTCCTTACTCACGCACACAAAGCGCTCCACAACACCGGTCCAGCCCACCGCAACAGACGACTCACCTTTTACACCCCATCCCGCCAAGTCCACTCAGCTGACCTCGCCCTCGCCACGGTCCCCCGCATCCGAAGAGCAACTACTGGAGGCAGATCCTTCTCCCACCTCGCCACCAAGACCTGGAACACCCTTCCCTTGCCCCTACGACAGACCGAAGACCTGCTGACTTTCAGGAAGCGGCTCAAAACCTGGCTAGCACCCCCCCTCAGCGCCTTGAGACCCTCACAGGTGGTAGTGCGCTCTACAAATACACTGATTAATTGATTGATTGATTGATACATCAGGGAGGAGTAGCATGGCGGTAGGGGCAGTGGAGAGAAGGTGGTGAGGGTTTGGGGAGAGACAAAGGTGGAAAGTGTAGAGATACAAAGGAATTATGAGGAGAGAAACATGGAGATATAAAATGAATGATGCAGAGATATGGGAAAGAATGAGGAACAGTATGGTAAAGTCAATATATATGGAGCAGAGGACACAGAATGAAAGATGAGAGGATCGTATGAAGGGAAGGCTAGGCCGAGAACTTGTAGAGAATGAAAATATCAATAGACAATGGAGATGAGCAGGGTAGAGGAAAAGAGAAGAATGGTATGAAGATGTGTAGGAAAGTCAAAGGGATTTGGGGTGAAAAGGTCCATTGAAGCAGGGACATACCTATCCTTAGTGCGGCAGATGCAGTGTTATTGGGCACTGTGGTGTGAAGGGGCCAATACCTTCCAATTATGGATGATTGTATTTCTTAATCTGGGTGATAGAGGGCCCATTTTCTGTGCTTGCAGTACAGCCCATGGAATCCTTGTTATTGCTGCAGGCCTGTGGCATAGAGTGAGACCCAGAGCAAACTGTGTGGTTTAGAGGAGCACAGGAAATGCACCCCACGTTTGTTGAAAGTGACTATTGTCCTCAAGCCAGGTTGAGAATTACTGGCAGTGATGACAGAAATTATTTATAGATATTGGAAACCGACATTTTTCCTGTTGACAGCATGGAAATGGCCTAATCTACTTTAAAAAAATGTTCTTCCAGTCTCTCTCACCTGAATCCTTCACTCCATCAATGGAAGATCCTGCTGACATATATAAACTCACTCCTTGTTTAGCAGATTGAGTGGGGAGAACATTTTCTTTTTAAGAGTGGTTAAAAAAATGGTCACAAAATGGAGGATGGAAAAAGCATGTCAGGCAGCAGTGTAAATTAGGTTATTCCTGAGCATCCTTTCAAATGGAGCAGGTTCCTGTGACAGCAAGGAGGAGACCAAAGCCCCTTATGAATTGGATAACAGTTTCCACCTCCTCCCTGCTCCATTCTTCTTCCTCGGAGTGCAGAGATGCACTATGTTAGAAATGGGGTCTTTGGTTGGCAGTCAGGATACTCCCTATCCAAGCAAGGACCCTCACTCTAGTCAGGGTAAAAGAGAATCACCCTCAGCTAACCCCTGCTTACCCCCTTGGTAGCTTGGCACGAGCAGTAGGCTTAACTTCAGAGTGATAGGTGTAAAGTATTTGTACTAACACACACAGTAATTTAATGAAAACTCTACAGAATGCCACAACACATGTTTAGAAAAATAGAGAATATTTATCTAAACAAAACAAGACCAAACCAACAAAAATCCACAATACAGAAGTCAAGTTATCACTAAAAAATGCAAAAAGAGTCTTCATGTAATTTTAAACACACACTAACGTTGTTAGCGTGAAAATATACCTTTGGTGCATCAAAAATAACTCCGCACAGGCAAGGGTGCCTCAAAAAGGGCTTGCGATGCGTCAATATCACTCACAATCAAGACCTTGTGTTGTTTCCCCTTTTATCGGGTCGGGCGCATCGTTTCTTCTCTCCACAGGAGAGCGATGCGTCGATCCGGTCAGCACTCTCAGGTCCGGGCAGCCATTGCGTTGTTTTTACACTCCCAGCGGAACTTGCATCGGAAATCAGCCGCACAATGATCCAAAAACCACAAAGTGCAGGTTGCGATTTCACCAGCCTCCATCAGGGATGCTGGGTGTCGTTTCTCCAGCCCCGGGTGTCAATCTTCGGGTCGTGTTGCAGGCGAGCGTCGATTTTCAGCCGCAAGGCCGGCGGCGTGTCGATTTTTCAGCCACAGATTGGAGTTGTGCCAATCTTTTCCCCGCATGGCGGTCAGTGCGTGGATTTCTTCCTCTTAAGCTGCCAGCTTCTCCTTTCAGGGTCCCAGGAACTGGATGGACACCACTTAGCAGGGTAGGAGTCTCTCCAGAGACTCCAGGTGCTGGCAGAGAGAAGTCTTTGATGTCTCTGAGACTTCAAACAACAGAAGGCAAGCTCTAAATCAAGCCCTTGGAGAGTTCTTCACAAGAAGGAAGGCAGCACAACGTCCTGTCTTTGTCCTCTAGCACAGGCAGAAGCAGCAACTGCAGGAGGGCTCCACAAAGCACAGTCACAGGCAGGGCAGCTCTTCTTCCTCAGCTCTTCAGCTCTTCTCCAGGCAGAGGCTCCTCTTGGTTTCCAGAAGTGTTCTATATTCTGTGGTGTTGGGTGCCCTTCTTATACCCATTTTCTCCTTTGAAGTAGGCCTACTTCAAAGCAAAGGCTCTATTGATTGTAAAATCCTGCGTTGCCCAGGTAAGGCCCCAGACACTTACCAGGGGGTTGGAGACTGCATTGTGTGAGGACAGGCACAGCCCTTTCAGGTGTAAGTGACCACTCCTCCCCTCCCTCCTAGCACAGATGCCTCATCAGGATATGCAGGCTACACCCCAGCCCCTTTGTGTCACTGTCTAGCGAGAGGTGCAACCAGTCCAACTGTCAAAGTGACCCAGACAGGGAATCCACAAACAGGCAAGAAAATGCTCACTTTCTAAAAGTGGCATTTTCAAACACACAATCTTAAAATCAACTTTACTAAAATATGTATTTTTTAATTGTGAGCTCAGAGACCCCAAACTCCACATGTCTATCTGCTCCCAAAGGGAATCTACACTTTAATCAGATTTAAAGGTAGCCCCCATGTTAACCTGTGAGAGGGTCAGGCCTTGCAACAGTGAACAACGCATTTAGCAATATTTCACTGTCAGGACATATAAAACACATTACTGTATGTCCTACCTTAACCATACACTGCAGCCTGCCCTTGGGGCTACCTAGGGCCTACCTTAGGGGTGTCTTACATGTAAGAAAAGGGAAGGTTTAGGCCTGGCAAGTGGGTACACTTGCCAAGTCGAATTTACAGTTAAAACTGCACACAGACACTGCAGTAGCAGGTCTGAGACATGATTACAGAGCTACTTATGTGGGTGGCACAACCAGTGCTGCAGGCCCACTAGTATCCTTTGATTTATGGGCCCTGGTCACCACTAGTGCACTTTACTAGGGACTTACTAGTAATTCAAATATACCAATCATGGATAAACCAATTAACCATACAATTTACACAGAGAACATATGCACTTTAGCACTGGTTAGCAGTGGTAAAATGCTCAGAGTTCAAAAACCAATAGCAACAGGTCAGAAATAATAGGAGGCAGGAGGCAAAAAGATTGGGGATGACCCTGCAAAAATGGCAAATTCCAACACACTCTATCACTGCATGTCAGCCAGATGACGGATGCTCAGTTGTGCCATTGTTTTACACGTTCTGTCAAGAAACACCCAGCCACACACTCCTGCCTGGCTACTTGCAGAACGAAGGCAAGTGGCTGAGTAGGCAATGTGAATTGCAAACCACTTTTCAGAAACCAGACAAAATCCACAATTAAGAATGACTGTGGGATCCATAATTTCCAATGCTAGACCATTATAAATATAGGATGGAACCCCAGTATCAATGTTCCAGTTATTTCTCACTGACTAGTGCAAGACAGTCCACAGCAGTGGACTCTTGAAGAATGCTGAGCTCCAAGGATCATGTTTTTGGCAGCCAGCCTCCTTCTTAGGTCGGCAACACACTTCATAATTCAGCAAAACCCCTTTGTGAAATGATTAGGAGAAAGCAGTTATTTCTACAGTGATAGGAAGCTAGAACATAACCACCAGTGACACCTGTGAGTGACATTGATGATCTGTGGTAACTGACTGCTGTCCCGTTCCACTGTTGGGCTGCTGCGAGAGTCTCCTACAGGTACAAGACCTTCCTTAGGGTATATGGAACATACTTTGGCCCTCATTACAACATTGGGGGTAAAAGCCGCTTACCGCCGTGCAGAAGACCGCCAACACACCGCCGGGCCTGCGGAATTCCGCCACAGCTATTATGACCCACAGCTCAGAATCCGCCAAAATTCAGACACCCACACAAGTCCGCCACACCAAAGGTCAGTGATAAACTGGCGAAAACAAAACCTCCACCGTCAGGCCAACAGAAATACGCCCACACTATCACGACACACGAATCCACGAGGCGGTCTTTCAACCGCGGTATTCCATTGGCGGTACACACCGCCGCGCTCAAAATACACACACTCCTACAAAACACTACCACATTGGACAATTCGAAAGACACACACCTGATACACATACACACACCACTCCCACCCACCCGTTACATTATAAAACACACACCCACATCACCCACAAACCCCCACAACCACAAATTCCGAAAGAAGGCCAGAGAGAGACACCACCAGCAAGAACAACAGCATCCACAGGCACACAACACCATCACCCACAGAACTTCCACGCATCTCACACAACACACCACTACATATCAGCACACTTATCACCACACACTCCACCCCACACATCACCTACACCACCCCATGGCACGGCAAAGACACCCCAGGTTCTCGGAGGAGGAGCTCAGGGTCATTATGGAGGAAATTGTCCGGGTAGAGCCGCAGCTATTCGGAGCACAAGTGCAGCACACCTCAATTGCAAGGAAGATGGAGCTATGGTGAAGAATAGTGGACAGGGTCAACGCAGCGGGACAGCATCCAAGAAATCGGGAGGCCATCAGGAAGAGGTGGAATGACCTACGGGGGAAGGTGCGTTCCGTGGTCTCAAGACACCACCAGGTGGTTCAGCGGACTGGCGGCGGACCCCCACCTCCTCCCCCACAACTAACAACATGGGAGGAGCAGGTCTTGGCGATTCTGCATCCTGAGGGCCTCACAGGAGTAGGTGGAGGAATGGACTCTAGTAAGACAAATCTTAATTATTACATCCCCCACCCTACCTGCATGCCAGCACATACCCTCACCCTCACCCCCAGCACCCCAACTCCTCACATATGTCCCAACATCACAAACCACCCATCCCAACACCAAGCCCTGCATGCAACAACAAAGCATGGACACCCATCACTAAAGCATGCCCACTGCACATACCCATACAACCCCCTAAACCATCATCACACAAGGTCCCACACAGGAATGCAAGCACTGGGGTACACAGTCACCCACCCATTGCACACCATGACACACACAGATATAATAACCATCCTTTTATACCCCTGCAGGACCCCTACCCAACGTCACCGGACAGGAGGGTCCACACATGTCCACTCCACCAACAGAAGAGGCCCACAGTGTGGACAGCACCTCTGTCCAACTGGATCTAGATGACCAGCCCGGCCCATCGGGGACCTCGGGACAGTCGATTCACCTCAAACTGGCACAGGCCACCACAGACCTTCCCCCCTCTGGAAACACCAGCACAGCACCCACCCAGCGGGCCCATACCTCCGTCCCCAGGACACGTCAATCAGCTGTGTGTCCACCACTACAGGGAACCCAGCATAACCCACCATCCCAACAACAACAGGGACCTGGGGGCAGTGGTAGTGGGCACACTGTCCAGGGGACGGAGGCCCAGGAACACAGGGAACTGGGAGGGCTGCTGTGCGACAGGGGGTGGACAGGCCAAGGGAACCCACTCTCAACGAGGCCCTCTCCTCCATCATGGGAGCCTACCAGCACTCCCAGGAGACAATGGCAACGGTACTGGCCAAGTTTCAGGAGACCCAGCGCCTGCAGGAGGAACAGTATTTGGGCTTCAGGGAGGAACTCAGAACCATCAGCTCCACCCTGGGCACCATCGTAGGGGTGCTGAAGGAAGTACTCAACACCCGGAGGGACACTATGGCACTACAAGGGACCCCTGACACTAGCATGGACGATGATCTGCCCACCACCTCCGCCGGCGCAGGTGGACAGGACGCCCCGCCACAGGACCACCACACCAGCACCCCACCCCTGCAGAGGGAGAACCACCCCGCAAACGGTCCCTGAGATCCAGGACAAAGACAGAGCACAATGCCAAGACCCAGCCAAGAAATGAGACCACCCTGATTGTCATCCTACTGTCCCACTTTGTCACCCTGTCCATCCTTAAACTGCCCCAGCTCCACTTCCTATGCCCATTTGAGCAATGCACCTGTGAGACTACTTGAGTGGACTCTGCCATGGACATTTCTCCGCCATCACCCCTCACCATTTCACTACCCCCTCCAATATTGAGCACTAAAATAAACACACTTAAAGCACAAAACAATCTGGAGTCTGTCTGTGAGTTCGAAATAGTGTATTATCAATTGCAGTGACAAAATGCTCTTTCAATTATAATATCAACATACCTATGTCACACAGCTCTAGTCCACGAGGGATCTAAGCAGATGTCACACAGTCGGACCCACATCTGTGAAATCGTAAGGGAAAGTGGCAACTCAGTGGCCATACACTGGGTGAAAACGACAGACAGTAGACAGGTAGTAGTGTTAAAGTACATGTAGTAGGCAGGTCTGTACTCTTACCTGTGTCTCACTGGAAATATTGCTGGGTCACTGAGTCCCTGTTGTTCATGTCTTCTTCCTCTGCTTCCTCGTCTTCACTGTCCACAGGCTCCACAGCTGCAACAACAGCGCCATCTGGATCATCCTCCTGCAGACAAGGCACCTGTCGTCGCAAAGCCAAGTTGTGAAGCATACAGCAGGCCACGATGATCTGTCACACCTTCTTTGGTGAGTAGAATAGGGATCCACCTGTCATATGGAGGCACCTGAACCTGGCCTTCAGGAGGCCAAAGGTCCGCTCGATCACCCTCCTAGTTCGCCCATGGGCCTCATTGTAGCGTTCCTCTGCCCTTGTCCTGGGATTCCTCACTGGGGTCAGTAGCCATGACAGGTTGGGGTAACCAGAGTCACCTGCAAATGGCGAGGGACAACTGTTAGGCACGCACTAACCTGGAGGGATATCCCCAGACCCAGACAACCATCCCCACTGGCTTGCCTCCAGGTGCTCACCTAATAGCCACACACATTTCCTCTGGAGTTGACCCATCACATAAGGGATGCTGCTATTACGCAGGATGTAGGCATCATGCACTGAGCCAGGGAACTTAGCATTCACATGGGAGATGTACTGGTCTGCCAAACATACCATCTGTACATTCATAGAATGATAACTCTTCCGGTTTCTGTACACCTGTTCACTCCTGTGGGGGGGGACCAAAGCCACATGGGTCCCATCAATGGCACCTATGATGTTGGGGATGTGTCCCAAGGCATAGAAATCACCTTTCACTGTAGGCAAATCCTCCACCTGGGGGAAAACGATGTAGCTCCGCATGTGTTTCAGAAGGGCAGACAACACTCTGGACAATACGTTGAAAAACATAGGCTGGGACATCCCTGATGCTATGGCCACTGTTGTTTGAAATGACCCACTTGCAAGGAAATGGAGCACTGACAGCACCTGCACTTGAGGGAGGATTCCTGTGGGATGGCGGATTGCTGACAACAGGTCTGGCTCCAACTGGGTACACAGTTCCTGGATTGTGGCACGGTCAAGCCTGTATGTGATAATCACATGTCGCTCCTCCCTCGTCGACAGGTCCACCAACGGTCGGTACACCGGAGGATGCCACCATCTCCTCACACGTCCCAGCGGACGGTGCCTATGAAGGACAACAGCAAGCACAGAGTCAAACAACTCAGAGGTACATACCCACAGTTTACCTAGAACACCAATCATACACAGAAGGTGGCCTGTATGTGTGTTGAGTCTAGGCCTAGGTATGTGTGACGCAGTTGGAAATGAAGCCATGTGGGCCCCTGAAATGGCGGCTGCCTGATCACTAAAGTGGGACAATGGGAAGTGAGGTAACTGCACTGGCGTTGTACACCATTGCGGTGGGCGGTCGAAGACCGCTGCGCAATGCTGCATTGGTTAACATTGGACCCTATGGGTCCCAGGAGCCAATGACGATGTACGCCGGCGGTGACGGTACGCACCACCGCGGACGTGACCGCCATTTTCTATCTGTTGAATCACTCGATACCTGATTTTCGACAGGAGAGGACCTACACTGCAAGTGCTGCTGTGACCTCGGTGTGGAAGAGACAATGGTTCGTGCGACTGGGGAAAGGGCCCCTGCCTTCACATCGGAGGAGTTGGAGAAGCTCATGGATGGGGTCCTCCCCCAGTACACGCTACTCTACGGTCCTCCAGACAAACAGGTAAGTACACAGGGAGCATGTTGTATGGGCTATGCCTGTGTGGAGAGGGGTGGATGTAAGAAAGAAGGGGGGCGAGTGCTGCGTGCATGAAAGGTGGTGAATGCATGTGCCACATGGCAAGGGTAGGGATGGGGGCCAATCATTTTGATGGTGCAGCTGGTAATAACTTCTCTTTTACCCCTGTACATTTCATGTAGATCAGCGCCCACCAGAAAAAAGATATTTGGCGTGCCATCGCCAAGGACGACCGGACCCTGGGGGTCTACCACAGACAGAGCACCCACTGCCGGAAAAGATGGGAGGACATTCGCCGCTGGAGCAAGAAGACGGCAGAGGCTCAGCTGGGGATGGCCTCCCAAAGTGGGAGGGGTGCCTGTCGCACCATGACCCCCCTGATGTTCAGGATCCTGGCGGTGGCCTACCCGGAGTTGGATGGGCGCTTGAGGGCATCACAGCAGCCACAAGGGGGTGAGTACACTCTCATTCTGCTGACTTTGCATGCAGTGGAGGTGTCTGGGTGGGGGAGGTGGACTGTGGGTTTCCCTAGGCCAGGGCGAGTTCCGTAGGCAAGGCCCCTCCCTAAGGCAGGCCATGTGGCACCCCACCTCTGTAGAGTACCAAGTACACCTAGTCATGCCCCTGTGTCATCTAAGTGTGCAGATGTCATCCATAGCCTTGTAGGCCCTTTCCCAGGAATTGAACAGTGGTGCCCAAGAGCGCGGCATAGTGCAGGGGGCTTCTGTGTCTGTCGTGTCCGCCAACGGTAGCGGTAATGCATGCACTCAACATATCTTTCTTCTGTCTTCCCCCTCTTTTTGTGGTCTCCCTGTTCTTGTGTGCATTAGCATCATCAGGCGGAGGAGCAGTGGCACCGGAGCACGAGGGAGCTGCATTCCACATGGCCCTGGAGGGAGAGACTATGGACTCAGAGTTCACCAGTGGGACGGAGGGTGAGGGAAGCTCCACGGCGGGGACAGGAGCTGACACCAGCAACACAGACTTGACCTCTGATGGGAGCTCCCTTGTGGTGGTGGCAACATCTGTGCCCCCCGCATCTACAGGTACAGCCTCCACCCCCCCCTACCAGCACCGCCTTCCCAACAGCCCCTCAGCCTTCGCCCCGTTAGCGCTCACCCAGGAGGGTGGGCATCACCTTCGCCCCAGGCACCTCAGGCCCTGCCCCAGTCACCCCTGCTGCCCTCATTGAGGAGGCCATTGACCTCCTCAGGTCCCTCACTGTTGGGCAGTCTACCATTTTGAATGCCATTCAGAGTGTAGAGAGGCAGTTGCAACAAACCAATGCATTACTGGAGGGCATTCATTCTGGTCAGGCGGCCCTTCAGCGAGCTTTTCAGACTCTGGCCTCAGAACTGATGGCAGCCATTGTCTCTGTCTCTATCCTCCCCCCTCCAACTTCCTCCACCCCGACCCAATCCCCTGTACCTCAGCCTATCCCAAGCACACCTACAGACCAGCATGCACACACGTCAACACACAAGGGAAGCTCAGGCAAACATAAGCACCACATATCCCACAGGCCCTCATGCACCAACATCCACTGCCTCCACTGTGTCCCCCTCCTCCTCATCTCCCTCCTCCCTCCCAGTCTCGTCTACACTCACACCTGCATGCACTACCTCTACAGCCACTACGTCCCTCTCCAGCACACCCACCACCACACACCGCTCACATGCAGTCACCACCCCCACTACCATTCACACGTCCCCTGTGTCCTCTCCCAGTGTGTCTGTGACGCCCCCTCCCAAGATACACAAACGCAGGCACACACCCACCCAACAGCCCTCCACCTCACGACAGCCTCCAGCGCATGCACCTTCACCCAAAGTCACCAAACGTACACCTCCTACAACCACCACCTCTTCCTCCACTCCCAAACCCCCTCCAGCTACCCATCCCAGTGTGTCCAAAAAACATTTCCTGTCCAACCTTGACCTCTTTCCCACACCTCCCCAACCCTGTCCGTCTCATAGGTCCCGAAGTAGCACTTCAGCCACAACATCTCCGGGACCAGTGGTGCCTGTAGTCACCGGAATCTGGAGTGCACCGGCCACCAGGGCAGCCAGTGTGGCACAGAGCCACAGCACAGACAGTCCCCCACCTGTGAAGCATCAGAAGTTGGCCAGTGCCCGGCGGGAGAGGGGGAAGACTCCAGCCACCAAAGCCGCTCCCAGGGGTCCCGGTGGAAGTGTGGAGTCAGCTGTGACACCTTCCAAGGTGGGGAAGGGCCACAAGAAACCCAGCAAGTCTGGGAAGAGCAGCACGGTGGAGAAGACCGCCATCATCCCCGATGCCCAGGAGTCCACCTCCAGCACAATCCCAGCTGCCCAGGACAGGACCGCCAGCACCAGCCCACCTGCCCAGGAGGCCACCGCCAGCACAATCCCAGCTGCCCAGGAGGCCACTGCCAGCAACAGCCCAGCTGCCCAGGAGGCCACCACCAGCACTAGCCCCGCTGGGCCTTGAAGGATCACCTGCAAAAGCCCCACTGGGCCATGAAGGACCACCAGCAAAAGCCCCGCTGGGCCATGAAGGACCGCCAGCAAAAGCCCCGCTGGGCCATGAAGGACCGCCAGCAGCTGAGACCCTGCAATGGAGACCGCCACCTCAAGCACCGCTGCACAGGGCACCGCCATCTCAAGCACCGCTGCATAGGGCACCGCCATCTCAAGCATCACTGAACAGGGCACCGCCGTCTTAAGCACCGCTGCACATGGCACCGTCATCTCAAGCACCGCTGCACAGGGCACCGCCGTCTCAAGCACCGCTGCACAGGGCACCGCCATCTCAAGCACCGCTTAACAGGGCAACGCCGTCTCAAGCACCGCTGCCCAGGGCACCGCCATCTCAAGCACCGCTGTACAGGGCACCACCATCTCAAGCACTGCTGAACAGGGCACCGCTGTCTCAAGCACCGCTGGCCCATGAGCGGCAAGGGCACTGACGCAACTGAGTCCGTCACGGGTGAATGATGCACTCTGGGCACCAAGCCCCCTCCAGAACCAGTGGAGAAAAGCATCCAGTACCACAATCCTTGGCAGGATGAAGCTCTCTGGGCACCAAGCCCCCTCCAGAACCAGTAGAGAAAAGCATTCACTACCCCAATCCTTGGCAGGATGAAGCACTCTGGGCACCAAGCCCCCTCCAGAACCAGTGGAAAAAAGCATCCACTACCCCAATCCTTGGCAGGATGTAGCACTCTGGGAACCAAGCCCCCTCCAGAACCAGTGGAGAAAAGCATCCACTACCCCAATCCTTGGCAGGATGTAGCACTCTGGGCACCAAGCCATCTCCAGAACCAGTGGAGAAAAGCATCCACTATCCCAATCCTTGGCAGGATGAAGCACTCTGGGCACCAAGCCCCCTCCAGAACCAGTGGAGAAAAGCATCCACTACCCCAATCCTTGGCAGGATGAAGCACTCTGGGCACCAAGCCCCCTCCAGAACCAGTGGAGAAAAGCATCCACTACCCCAATCCTTGGCAGGATGAATCACTCTGGGCACCAAGCCCCCTTCAGAACCAGTGGAGAAAAGCATCCACTACCCCAATCCTTGGCAGGATGTAGCACTCTGGGCACCAAGCCCCCTCCAGAACCAGTGGAGAAAAGCATCCACTACCCCAATCCTTGGCAGGATGAAGCACTCTGGGCACCATGCCCCTTCCAGACCCAGTGGAGACTGTCATCCACTTGTGAGACTGTGGCTTTGCACTCCCCAGGATATGGCAGTGGGCAACCCACCCACTGTAGAGACTTGAGAGACTGTGGCTTTGAACTCCCCAGGATATGACAGTGGGCAAACCACCCACTGTAAAGACTTGAGAGACTGTGGCTTTGCACTCCCCAGGATATGGCAGTGGGCAAACCACCCACTGTAGAGACTTGAGAGACTGTGGCTTTGCACTCCCCAGAATATATCAGTGGGCAACCCACCCACTGTAGAGACTTGAGAGACTGTGGCTTTACACTCCCCAGGATATGGCAGTGGGCAAACCACCCACTGTAGAGACTTGAGAGACTGTGGCTTTGCACTCCCCAGGATTGAACAGTGGGCATGTGGCCCCCTCGTGGATTTGGCGTTGGGCACTCAAGCGGCTGAGGTGCCCCCCCTTTCCCTCCCCCTGAGGTGCCTGTTTAGTTGCTCTCTGATGCCCCTGCAGTGTTCTCTCCGTCATGGTCGGGGATCTTGTGTGGGCCTCGCCCATACCGTGTGGTCCCAGTGTTCCACGGACTTTCTTAGTGCACTACCTGTACTACTATGCTTGGTATATATTATGTATATGGTGTATATATATACAGGGAGTGCAGAATTATTAGGCAAATGAGTATTTTGACCACATCATCCTCTTTATGCATGTTGTCTTACTCCAAGCTGTATAGGCTCAAAAGCCTACTACCAATTAAGCATATTAGGTGATGTGCATCTCTGTAATGAGAAGGGGTGTGGTCTAATGACATCAACACCCTATATCAGGTGTGCATAATTATTAGGCAACTTCCTTTCCTTTGGCAAAATGGGTCAAAAGAAGGACCTGACAGGCTCAGAAAAGTCAAAAATAGTGAGATATCTTGCAGAGGGATGCAGCACTCTTAAAATTGCAACGCTTCTGAAGCGTGATCATCGAACAATCAAGCGTTTCATTCAAAATAGTCAACAGGGTCGCAAGAAGCGTGTGGAAAAACCAAGGCGCAAAATAACTGCCCATGAACTGAGAAAAGTCAAGCGTGCAGCTGCCACGATGCCACTTGCCACCAGTTTGGCCATATTTCAGAGCTGCAACATCACTGGAGTGCCCAAAAGCACAAGGTGTGCAATACTCAGAGACATGGCCAAGGTAAGAAAGGCTGAAAGACGACCACCACTGAACAAGACACACAAGCTGAAACGTCAAGACTGGGCCAAGAAATATCTCAAGACTGATTTTTCTAAGGTTTTATGGACTGATGAAATGAGAGTGAGTCTTGATGGGCCAGATGGATGGGCCCGTGGCTGGATTGGTAAAGGGCAGAGAGCTCCAGTCTGACTCAGACGCCAGCAAGGTGGAGGTGGAGTACTGGTTTGGGCTGGTATCATCAAAGATGAGCTTGTGGGGCCTTTTCGGGTTGAGGATGGAGTCAAGCTCAACTCCCAGTCCTACTGCCAGTTCCTGGAAGACACCTTCTTCAAGCAGTGGTACAGGAAGAAGTCTGCATCCTTCAAGAAAAACATGATTTTCATGCAGGACAATGCTCCATCACACGCGTCCAAGTACTCCACAGCGTGGCTGGCAAGAAAGGGTATAAAAGAAGGAAATCTAATGACATGGCCTCCTTGTTCACCTGATCTGAACCCCATTGAGAACCTGTGGTCCATCATCAAATGTGAGATTTACAAGGAGGGAAAACAGTACACCTCTCTGAACAGTGTCTGGGAGGCTGTGGTTGCTGCTGCACGCAATGTTGATGGTGAACAGATCAAAACACTGACAGAATCCATGGATGGCAGGCTTTTGAGTGTCCTTGCAAAGAAAGGTGGCTATATTGGTCACTGATTTGTTTTTGTTTTGTTTTTGAATGTCAGAAATGTATATTTGTGAATGTTGAGATGTTATATTGGTTTCACTGGTAATAATAAATAATTGAACTGGGTATATATTTTTTTTTGTTAAGTTGCCTAATAATTATGCACAGTGATAGTCACCTGCACACACAGATATCCCAATAACATAGCTAAAACTAAAAACAAACTAAAAACTACTTCCAAAAATATTCAGCTTTGATATTAATGAGTTTTTTGGGTTCATTGAGAACATGGTTGTTTTTCAATAATAAAATTAATCCTCAAAAATACAACTTGCCTAATAATTCTGCACTCCCTGTATTTCTGCCTACTTGCTTTTAATATATTACAATGGTTACACTCATTTTCTATTGTCTTTGCATTCTTCCGTGGGGTTCGGGGGTGTAACTGTGATGTATTGATATGCATTAGTGTGTGTGTTGTAGTGGGTGAGGGTGGGGGTGTTGCGTGTGTGTGTCCCTGTTTTTTGCCTCCCCTGTGTCGTAGGTGCAGTACTCACCGTGGTCTTCGCCGCCGGCATTCGTGCTCCTGGTAGAGGATCCGGAAGACTATTGCAGGGAGAATTTGGAGTTCCGGGTCCATGGCGTCCTCGTTCCTCGTGGGGTGTGTAGAGGTGAGCGTTCTCCCTTTGGGATTCCTGTTTCCGCCGTGTTTTTATCCGCAGTGAATCCGCCCCAGAAAAGGTGGCGGATTGGCCTGTCATAATAGTGTGGGCGGTACATTGTCTCCCGCCTGTCTGTTGACGGTGACCGCCGCGCTGTTTGTTTGTACCGCCGTGGCGGTCGGAGTGTTAAAGTGGCTGTCTTTGTTGACGGTTTCTGCCACGGTCGTAATTGCAAATGTTTTACCGCCGGCCTGTTGGCGGTCTTACCGCCGCTTTAACACCGACCGCCAGGGTTGTTATGACCAACTTTGTGAAAGAGAATGGCAAAGAACAAACTGCAACCCACATGTCTGTGTATATGTCAGGTTCTGGCCCAGTACTAAAAGGTTAGACGTTGAACCAAGATCCAAGTACTTGACTAAAACTGTGAATGCTTTTAACTAGAAGGCACCTAGGACGAGATAATTCAAAGAAGGAGGCTTCCAATGCAAGGGTCACCTGGGCCACTGATGGAACAAGCACAAAGAGACTATGAGAGGCGTGAACTGTTCCCCAGAAGCATTGACTCCAGAATCCCAGTGGAGAATAGCTATCATCAGCCATAGACGTTTATTGTCCCACAACATAGTATATGTATCCCAATGTGATTATAATATGTGTAATATTCCATTGCCGTAAGATTAAAGTACCTTCTCTTTTTAATGATAAAGTTAGACCGCGATTTATACGGAACTATTGTTGCTCTCATTTAGGTCCATTAGTAGGTCAGGCATGAGGACGGTGGAGGTAAAAGATCCCAATTGACACAATTGTTGCCTAGTTAACCATAACTGAAACCAGACGGAGATTTTGGACATAATTCCCCAAAACAGAACTCACTTGCCCGACCAGGATGTGAATTAGTACTTGTACAGATCAGTGCCAAAGCAGATGCTGCCTGTCAGTGGTAATTATTGCAAAAGTGACGAAACCAGTGCTATACATTACTCTTAAGACCCTATCCTTATCATTGCTGGAAACATGATAACATCTTTCAGAAACGTAAAGCTCAGCAGCAGTCCCTCAATTTTGTATTCGCAGCAGAATCTCCATCTTCTTAATAAGACACCCCTCCACAGCTACCCCCAGATTTCACTATTCATCGTGCTTTATAAATCTGAAAATAAATAAAACAAGATGTCGAAATGTGGCCAGCACATTTCTACTCCCACTTCCCTTTTCAAATGCTATTATCTTCTATAACCCCTTGCTGACCCATTTTATTGCAAAGACACCACCATCTCACCATTCGTAAATCCTTCTCTGTCTTCTGCACTTTCACCTCCCCGTACTCACTGTGCCACTGGAACCAAGCTGCAATCTACTAATGAAGATCAAATAGATATGGAAGTCGGCCTGGGGTTTCTTTTGTTCCCGTTCAGAAGAGACTCGGGGGGTCATTCTAAGTCTGGCGGGCGGCGGAGGCCGCCCGCCAGACTTCCCCCTCCGAAATACCGCTCTGCGGTCGAAAGACCGCGGAGGGTATTCTAAGTTTTTCCCTGGGCTGGCGGGCGGTCGCCAAAAGACCGCCCGCCAGCCCAGGGAAAAACTCCCTTCCCACGAGGATGCCGGCTCGTAATCGAGCCGGCGGAGTGGGAAGGTGCGACGGGTGCTGTTGCACCCGTCGCGTATTTCACTGTCTGCCAAGCAGACAGTGAAATACTTGTAGGGGCCCTCTTACGGGGGCCCCTGCAGTGCCCATGCCAGTGGCATGGGCACTGCAGGGGCCCCCAGGGGCCCCGCGACCCCCCCTACCGCCATCCGGTTCCCGGCGGGCGGACCGCCGGGAACTGGATGGCGGTAGGGGGGGTCGGAATCCCCTCGGCGGCGCAGCTAGCTGCGCCGCCTTGGAGGATTCAAAAGGGCGGCGGTACACTGGCGGGAGACCGCCAGTGTTGCCGGTCCGACCGCGGCTTTACCGCCGCGGTCGGAATGCCTTTGGGAGCACCGCCGGCCTGTCGGCGGTGCTCCCGCGGTCATTCACCCTGGCGGTTTTTACCGCCAGGGTTAGAATGACCACCTCGGTCTCGCAACTCAGGATCGACTGTTCCTATTGGAGCAGCACCACGGCTGATTTACATATGGCTTGTGCCTATCTGGAGTGGCACAAAGCATGACAAAAAGATTGACAGCTTAATTATCTGTGGCTGAGCTAAATTTAAGTATTTCACCCATCACGTTTTGTTCTCTCTCCAAATGCACCTTTTATAACCGCCATGTAGCGTTTACCTCAATAAGAAAGGTTGATTTCCTGTTACTATCCATTTCTGTATTTGCATGCCCCTTTTGAAATAACCTCTCCATAACATTTCTGTTCGAGGGAATGAGCTAACAAATACGTACACACACCAATGTAAATTACTGTACTGTTAAGCGTTCTTGTGGGAAATTTGAGACCACTTCACCCATTCAAACAGAGCTGGAATCTGAACACGGCTCACGGCCTTTCGGAAAAGGACAGAACATTAATTCAGCACTGATGCCCCATTAACTCCATCCGCGGGCCAACCCCTCCTCGCTCTCCCTACAAACACACACAGTTATGATTTCAGCCACGTACTGAAATGCCAAGTTCAGAGATATTTCAGCAATATTGCTGAACATTTTTCATATCCATAAATTCATGTACGATATTTCAGCAGAGTACAGTATACATAAGGAATAAATAATGGAAAGACTTGAAGAGAGAATGCATGTTTCAGCAGGGACATTATCAAATGCCATGAGTTCAGTGCCGATATTTAAGAATTGGGGATAAAATGGTAATAGCTAATAGTGCAAAATAGTCAGTGTGTGATTCATTCCATCCCAGGATCAGAGCATAAAAGCCAATCATTGCAAATGGAACCTGTCAGCTTGGTTAACTATCCAAGAGGGCCCTTCATTAAGTTTCAGATGTTGCACATTGCCTATTAAGTCGTACGAACAGCTGTTTAATATTTAAAATATAACTGTGGTCATTGTTCTCAAAATGACCTAGTTAACATAGTACATTTTAGAGGCCATCGATGGCAGGCAATTGCCGATGCACTCTTGAATTTTGTTTTGCCTTAACAATTCTGATTGGCGACTTAAGCTCTTCGTAGGATACAAACATTGGATCCAACCGACCCCCTTCTCTTTTTAAAAGTTTGCTTGACCCATCATTTAGGATCTATTTTTCCTAATTTTCGTAGAAAGCAAGGTACGTGCGTGGATACATAGGTATTTGTGGAGCACAAACCTTGCCAACGAAGAATGGAGCGCTGAACACAGTCAGGAGCCAAAATTGTGATTCAGAACTGTTTGAAAGGAAGCAGGATGTTTGTGAGTGGTAAGGATTTTGTGTGGAAATGTAGTATTGCCTGAAGAATTGTGACGTCAGCTTTTCTTCTGAATTTCAATGGGTTAGGGCACAACTAATGTTGATAGGCTGATTATTTCTAGAACCTAGGATCATACATTGAGGAGGCTTGTCCTCTGGTTTTCACTATTTTCCAGGTTTTGTTTCAAGTCTGGTGCTATTCTGGCTTCTAGTATACAGTGCTATCCAGCCTAGGTCATTTCTTTGCTCGTTATCCAGGGGTGCCAGTCTGGTGACCTTGTATGTGGGTGGGTTGGTGGTGGGTTGAGCAGAAGCTGAAGTGGAGTGTTTTTGTAACGTCGCCATCACAGGATAAAATCCTGGCAAATTCTGCAGGTCCACTGTTATTTTCAATTTATTATAATAGGCACTGTTAAGTTGGTGACAAACTGCAATTCATTTTGCTACCAATAATTCACATTATGGCATGCACTCTATAAAACCCAAGAGGAGGTTTGGGTATAGTGAAAACTTAGGGGTAGATTTACAGAAAGTCGTGCTGAACAGAGTGCAGCACCACTTCACCTGCACCCCATAGCACCTTCCCTACCGCCACCATGTGCGAGCTGTATTTAAAATAAGGCGCACCATAGCGCAGGGTAGGAGTCAATAGCGTAATTTTACATGACCATATTGATGTACTCTGCAAGAGTAGCACCAAAATATTGGCGCTATTCCTCCAGAGTACATAGGGCTCCATTCTAGAGAATGAAAGCCCACTTTTAATGCCTGCTCTTGAGCAGGTGTTAAAAGTGCCATAAAAAATGGCACAAGGAAATCTCACAGATTTCCTTATTCCATTTTTCTGGCTCCCTTATCAGAGGAATGCCCTCTTTACATACATTATGCCTGGCGCAGGTATAATGTGGCGCGAAGGGGTACAGGGTGCCACCCCGTAAATACAGCGGCCTTGTTGGGCCACATTAACATAAAAAATAATGACGTTAAAGTGGCGCAAGGTGGCACTAGGGCATTATATTATGCCCCTCAGTGTCACTCTCCAGATCTTTTATAAAGCCTTTTTGTCCACTTCCAAGGGTATCCATCGTTAAAGGCCCTGAACCTGAGTTATAGTAAAGAGAGGGGCCCTTAACAACCAGTATAACCCTAGGCAGAAGGGCTATAAGACTATTAGAACATTCCACCCACGGAGGGTGGAATGTTCCAAATTAAAAAGGGAGAAACAGAAAGACAAACATTGGATTGTTGGAGAAGAAGGCTGACACCAGCCATTATAAGCCTGTGACACTTCATTGTTGTTAGACCTGGCATCCTTGGCATGGTCTCCCCTGTCATTTCTTGCCTCTGCTTCCCATGTTTTGACTGTGTGCTGGACTTTGTTTTTGCTGGTTTTGCTGCTCTAGGCACTTTACCTTTGCTGTCCAGCACTAAAGCGCAAGTGCTCCCTGTGTAAATTGCATGTGTTATAGGCATTTTCATGATTGACATATTTGATTTACTAGTAAGTCCCTACTAAAGTGCATTAGAGGTGCCCAGGGCCTGTAAATCAAATGCTACTAGTGGGCCTGCAGCACTGATTTTGCCTCCCACATGAGTAGCCCTGTAAACATGGCTCAGACCTGCCACTGCAGTGTCTGTGTGTGCAGTTTAACCTGCCAATTAGGTGTGGCAAGTGTCCCCACTTGCCAGGCCCAAACCGTTGCTTTGTATACATGTAAGGCACCCCTACGGTAGGCCCTAGGTAGCCCCATGGTCAGGGTGCAGTGTATGTTAAAGGTGGGACATGTACTGATGTGTTTTACATGTACTAACAGTGAAATACTACCAAATTCAGTTTTCCCATTGTAAGGCCTATCTCCCTCATAGGTTAAGATGGGGGCTGCCTTTAAATATCTTTTAAGTGAAGTTTCCCTTTGGGAGCAGCTAGAAATTTGGAGTTTGATATCTCTGAACTCGCAATTTAAAAATAATTCCTTCGGGAAGGTTGGTTTCTAAATTGTCTGTTTGAAAATGCCACTTTTAGAAAGTGGGTGTTTTCAAGCTTAAACCATTCTGTCACTCTGCCTGCTTGTGTATTCCCTGTCTGGGTCAGACTGGCAGGTGGGCTGTTTGTGAATCCCCTCTAGACAGTGACACAAAGGGAGCTGAGGTGTGGCCTGCATATCCTGATGGGCCATCTGCCTGGAGTGGACGGAGAAGTGGCCACTTATACCTGAATGGGCTGTGCTTGCCCTCACACAATGCAGTCTCCAACCCCCTGGTGTGCGTCTGGGGCCAGGGCTGCCTGGGCAAGGCAGTATCTTGTGAACAACAGAGACTTTCCTTTGAAGTTTGCCTACTTCAAGGTCAGAAAGGGGTATAAGTAGTAGAACCAAAACCCCAGATTTTCAGATTGCTTCTGGAACCAAGAGGATCCTCTGCCAAGGAGAAGAGCTGAAGAGCTGGAGGAGGAGTACTGTCCCTTTGCCTGTGACTGTGCTCTGCTGGGTTGGCCTGCAGTTGCTGCTTCTGCCTGAAAGAGGATAAAGACTAGACTTTGTGGTATATTCCTGCTAGTGAAGAATCTCCAAGGGCTTGGACTGAGATTGCCTCCTGTTTTGAAGTCTCAGGGCCATCAATGGCTTCCTCAGCCAGCACTTGGACTGTCTGCTGAGACTCCTGCCCTCCAAGTGGTGCCCTTTCCAGTCCCTGGGCCCTTGAAAGGAGAAACTGGTAGAAAAAGGCGGAAATCCACGCACAGGATGCTATGCCGGGCAAATTTTGACGCACCATCTGCATAGTGGTGGTAAAAAAGATGCAACCCTTCGCAGCGCAGTTTTTCCATCACTGTGCAGCCGTATTTCACACGCATCGTAGATGGGCCTCAAAATCATTGTGGACCTGTGCGGATCTGAGGTGTCCCATCTGGAAATCGATGAATCACTCTCTTGCGGGAGAGAAAAATGACACACTTTCTACCCGACCGGAGAAAAAAAGACACACGGCCTCACTTGCGAGTAAGGAATCAACGCATCACTGACTTTTCTGACACATGCACCTGTGCAGCTTTATTTTTGACGCAAACCAGGTACTTTGTGTACCAACAACGTTTCCATTGTTTTCTAAATAGTAAGACTCTTTTTTACTTTAAAAATTCAAATCTTGACTTGTGTATGTTGGAATTTTGTTGTTTTGGTATTGTTTGATTTAGATAAATATCGACTATGGGCGTCATTCTGACCCCAGCGGGCGGCGGGAACCACCATTTGGCCACTCCGCGGTCAAAAGACCGCTGCAGCCATTCCAACCTTCCCGCTGGGCCGGCGGGCGCTAACATTGTTAGCGCCCGCCGGCCCAGCGGGAAGGGGGCCTGCAACACTGAAGCCGGCTCCGAATGGTGTTGCAGGTGTGCGACGGGTGCAGTTGCACCCGTCGCGCTTTTCACTGTCGCTAGGCAGACAGTGAAAAGCAGGCTGGGGGCCTGTTAGGGGGCCCCTAGACACCCGTTACCACCAGCCTCTTCCTGGCGAGGCTGGCGGTAAGGGGGTCAGAATCCCCATCGCCGCCATGGCGGATTCGCCCAGCCGGGGGAATTCCGGCGGGAAACCACCAGACCCAGTTTTCTGACTGCGGCCGTAAAGCAGGTGCTTCCGTCATTCGCGGCCCTGGCGGTCTTTGACCGCCAGGGTCGGAATGAGCCCCTATATTCTAAACTGGTATGGTGTCCATATAGTAGTGTTTTCACTGTATTAGTGTGTGTGTTGGTACAAATACCGTACACATTGCCTTTGAGATAAGCCTGACTGGTTGTGCCAAGCTCACAATGGTTATGTCGGCGTAGAAGAGGGGGGGACTGGCAGAAGAGGCCTGGGGTACTCCGCATATGATGTCCTTCTTTGAGGCTTTGAGGGGAAGGGGAAGAAGGACTCTCTGAGTTCTGCCAAAGAGGAAGGAAGCGATCCACTTCAGGGCATTTCCTCTGATGCCTATCAGTGCGTGATGGGAGACTGTGTCAAAAGTTGTAGCGAGGTCGAGGAGTATGAGGGAGGCTGCTTCTCTCTGGTCTAGAAGGGTTCTGATGTTGGGCGTGGCAGTAATCAGTGCAGATTCAGTGTTATGGTTGTTCCAGAATATCGTGGTCTTCTTGGTAAGTGGTGAGCTGTTGGTTTATGTCTTTCTCAATAACTTTTACTGGGATGAGAAACACTGAGATTGGGCAGTAATTTTTGAGTTGGTTGGGGTCAGCAGAGGGTTTTTTGAGGAGGGGTTTGACTCTGGCATGTTTCCCTTCTTCAGGGTATGTGGCTGATGCGATGGAGATATTGAGGATGCCGTGAGTTTAGAGCTGGCTTGGGTTCTGTAGAGAAAGTCTAGCTTCCTAACTTCTTTTAGGCAGTTGTGGTACTGATTGAGTGAGTATTTGAAGGCGGTTCTGCTGCTGAGAGATTTGGTGGTGCGCCAGCTTCTCTCAAGTTGCTTGCTTCTGGGATCTGAGTTCTGGAGTGTACCATTTTGCTTGTTTGGTGGGTCTGTTGGCTTTGACAGTTTTTCTAGGTGCTACTCTGTGCAGTCTGAGATCCAAATCTTGACGTTTTGGTTGGCAATATTAATGTCAGATGAGGGCATCTGACCACTGGCTCTCTGAAATCTTGCCCCAGCTCTGCTGGGAGGTGCAAGGGGGTCTGGAGAGGCGTCTGGGAGTGGTGGGGTGGTGAAATGGATGAAGGAGTGGTCCGACCAGGTGATTTCTGTGGTGTGACTGAAGTTAATATTGTTGCCGGAGGTAAATATCGTGTTCAGCATGTGACCTGCAGTGTGTGTGGTACTTTTGACTTTTTGATTAAGACCAATGACGTTTATGCTGTCTAGGAGGTGTTTGGTGTTTGCGTCATTGCAGTCTTCTAGGTGGAAACTGAGGTCTCCTAGGAAGATGTAGTGTTCGGTGTCGATGGCAAGGTTGGCGATAAGTCCAGGTATGGCATTGCAGAATCTGGGTTGGAGTCATGGGGCTTGTAAGTGTGGGTGCCTTTGAGGGTGGTATTGGGGTCTATGCACAGCTGGAAATTGAGGTGTTCAATGAGCTGTGCATTGTAGACCATTGTGACAGTGCAGTGGAGAGTATCTTTGTATATGATGGCAATGCCACCTCCAGTTTTGTTGGGGGCAATCAAGGGTGCAGATTTTGCAACTGTTAAGTGCGGCTATGGCAATATCGGGTGCAGAGGTGGTCCCTGTGAGGAAGATGATGTCGTGATCAAGGGTAGGGATGGTGTCCCATACCTCGGTGGAGTGCTTGCAGTGGGATTGGAAGATGAGCAGGATCCATTGAAGTAGACAGTGCTATTGTAGAGATGGGCATGGCCGTTCTTTTGGGCAAAGTCGGGTCAGTGTGGCAGTGGTGGCAGTTGAAAGGGACTGTAGTGGATATAGGTAAGGTGCAACATCAGGCAACGCTGAGTGGATGGGTGTAAGGATGGTGAGCTCCGATATCAAGTAGCAGTGGATGGTGGTAGATCCAGGGTTCCTGGCACTGGGCGCAGTCCAGGCATGGACGGGCACAGATGGGTTTCCCTTTGGCATGCCAGCGGCGTGCCAACTGTGCGGCTGCACAGCAGCCTGCGTAAGTAGTCCTGGGAGGAGGGAGCGGCTGTCAGGGAGGCAAGAGGGCCGAAGGCAGGAAGCCACCTGGTTTTGGCAGAAACGGCAAGAACAGTCAGGAGTGGGCAGACAGAAGTCCCCTCCAAACAAACACTAAACAAAAGCATTAAAGGCACTAAAGCAATAAAGAAATGACTAAATGCCAAAGGACTTTACTGAGTAAATAATACCAACGGACTTAACAGAGCAAAAAATAATATTAGCAGAGTAAGTGTACCAAAAGTGTAACAAAAGACTAAATCCAAACAAAATCAGGTACCGGAGGAGGAAGAGGACAACAGCAGTCTAAAACCAGAGGCTCGCACTGTAGGTGTAAGGTGCCTTGACAGGTGGAGCTGTCAGCATGGAGATCGGCGCACAAACCAAGAGGCCAGGCTACTCTTGGTTTCTCTTGGATCACCAACTGCGCAGATGCCCTCGCACCACTGAAGAAGAACCCCCCCAGCAGACGCAGCAGCAAGAAAGCCTCCTGGTTCACCGACGAGCTCATCACCTCCAAGAAGAACTGCCGCTCCCTGGAGAACACCTGGCGCACCAACCAGACCACAGACAACATGACGGCCCTCAAACACGCCACCCGCAAACACCACCAACTGATCCGCGCCACAAAGAAGACAGCCTTCAAGGAACGACTGGACAACAACACCCACAACAGCTAGGAACTCTTCAGCATCGTCAAAGAGCTCTCCAACCCCGACGCCGGAAACAATGACATCACTCCCTCGCAAGACCTCTGCGACTCCCTCGCAGCCTTCTTCCACGACAAGATCGCCAACATTCACAACAGCTTCGGCCCACCAACCACAAACCCCACCACTGAACCGATGCCCCCCACCGCCACCCTCCGCACCTGGACCCCAGTCAGCACCGAAGACACAACACGCACAATGAACACCATCCACTCCGGATCCCCTACGGACCCCTGCCCACACCACATCTTCAACACGGCCGACCACATCATCGCACCCCACCTCCGTGACATCGTCAACGCCTCCTTCAACACCGCCACCTTCCCGGAGTGCTGGAAACACGCCGAGATCAGTGCCCTGCTGAAGAAACCAACTGCAGACCCCTCCGACCTCAAGAACTACCGCCCCATCTCGCTCCTCCCGTTTCCTGCCAAAGTCATCGAGAAGACAGTCAACAGACAGCTAGCTGCCTTCCTCGAGACCAACGGATCCCTCGACCACTCGCAATCCGGCTTCCGAGCCAACCACAGCACGGAGACCGCCCTCATCGCAGCCACAGACGACATCAGATCCCTAATGGACAATGGGGAAACTGCGGCCCTCATCCTCCTGGACCTCTCCGCAGCGTTCGACACTGTCTGCCACCGCACCCTGGTACAGCGCCTGAACAACACCGGCATCCAGGAGAAGGCCCTGGAGTGGATCACCTCATTCCTCGCCGGAAGAACCCAGAGAGTCCGCCTCCCCCGTTCCGGTCAGCGGCCACCGAAGTCATCTGCGGAGTTCCACAAGGGTCATCGCTCAGCCCCACCCTCTTCAACGTCTATATGAGCCCCCTCGCAACCATCGCACGTCAACACAACCTCAAGATCATCACCTACGCCGACGACACCCAGCTGATCCTCTCCCTCACCAGCGACCCGGACGCCGCCAGAGCCAGCCTACACGAAGGGATGAAAGACGTCGCCGAATGGATGAAGAACAGCCGCCTGAAACTGAACTCAGACAAGACGGAGGTCCTCATCCTGGGATCATCACCATCCGCCTGGGACGACTCCTGGTGGCCCCCCGCCCTGGGAGCCACCCCCAAGCCAACGGACCACGCTCGCAACCTAGGCTTCATCCTGGACTCCTCCCTCTCGATGACCAGACAAGTCAACGCCGTCTCATCTTCATGCTTCAACACCCTGCGCATGCTTCAAAAGATCTTCCGGTGGATCCCCACCGAGACCAGGAAGACGGTCACCCAGGCCCTCGTCACCAGTCGGCTGGACTACGGGAACGCACTCTACACCGGCACCGCCGCCAAACTCCAGAAGAAACTCCAACGGATCCAGAACGCCTCAGCACGACTCATCCTGGACATCCCCCGACACAGCCACATCTCCGAACACCTAAGAGACCTGCACTGGCTCCCCGTCAACAAAAGAATCACGTTCCGACTCCTCACCCATGCACACAAGGCCCTCCACGACCTGGGCCCCAAGTTCCTCAACAGCCGCCTGACCTTCCACAAGCCCACCCGCCAGCTCCGCTCCGCCAGCCTCGCTCTCGCCACCGTCCCCCGCATCCGCAGAGCCACCGCCGGAGGAAGATCCTTCTCCTACCTGGCAGCCAAGACATGGAACTCCCTCCCCATCCACCTCCGGACAACGCAAGACCATCTCGCCTTCAGGAAGCAACTCAAGACCTGGCTGTTCGAGCAGTAGCGTTCCCCCCCCCCCCAGCGCCTTGAGACCCTCCGGGTGAGCAGTGCGCTATACAAATGCCTTTGATTGATTGATTGATTGACTCCTGTGGGTCTTCACCCGTGGGTAGAAAGGGACCAAAGTCGTAGCCCACACTGGGCACCAACTGTTGCATAAATTACGACTTTTGCGTAACTCTACTAGGGGTCCCATCCCACCCATGGTGATACTGGCGAACTTACTTCAATACAACAGCGGTGAGTGTGAAGGAATAGTCATTGGAGCCCCCCCAAGACACTATTCAATGTGTAATTGTTTCTTTTGGGTTGCTAACAATCCCTTGAAGGGATCAGGGGCACAGTGGAAACAGCAGCAACCTCATTTTGATATTCACAGTGCTTTGATGTTAAAAGTCTTTATTACTACAGAAAAATTCTGTTTCTTAGCATATTTGAAACAAACTCATAGAATATTATAAAAACAGCAAAATACATGTTACAGTAACAAGAACAAAATTAACATTTCCAGCATTGCTAAAACATAATTAAATTATTATCTAGAACTTAACACTCTATTGCCTATTTCTATGTGCTGTACCCAGAGAGCATGAAAGGCAAGGAAACTTTCATCCTAGAGTTTCTTAGTGTGAAGGGACGCACTGCATACCTTATTGACAGCAAAGGCTGTCTTTATTGGTGAACGCATGAAGCCAGTGTTAGAGTTCCCTGTGAAGGGCAAACACCCACTGAGGTGGCAGTTAATTGGAGTTCCTCCAGGACTGGACCCTACCAGCTTTAAGCTTCAGGCGACATGTGTTGTCTACAAAGTGTGATGTGTGCTGGCAAGAGGTGGGATCATCTCTGTCAGAATCTCAGTGTTAATCTGGGTGAAGGACCTCTCTACCGCGTGGGCAAATTACAATCCTTATAGCCTAAATTTTTATCAGTGATTGGAACATGTGTGCTAGATTGTGGAAATCAAAGTATACTCTTATGACAATGGTTTTATGGCCTTGCAGAGGAAAAAGAATGTCAATTTGGCCTATACTCCTTAGATTGTTTGTTATGTATCCTTGACTTAAGTAGGAATCAACATTTGATCCAAATGAATGTCACTTTTAGAGTTTGTATCAGTCACTGACCAAAGAGTTGGAGGATATCATGTCCCTAGGAAAGATAAGGTCTGGCAACAATGGTGCTATCAAACAGACATGACAATGGTTTTGCAAAAACAGGGAACAGGGTGATATCCATGGGCTAAGATGGAGTCGGGCCTAGCTAAAATAGAACCTAACCCTAGGTACTTTACTCCAAATAAATGTAATAGGGTTACCCAATGTTATCCTATGGGAGAGGTAGGCCTTGCAGGCCTGAGACATGTTTAAAAGACTACTGATGTGAGTGGCACAATCATTGCTGCAGGCTGACCAGTAGCATTCAATTTACAGCACCTAGGTACATGTAGTACCTCTTTACTAGGGGTTTATAAGTGAATTGAATGTGCCAATTGGGTGTAAGCCAGTTCTAACATTTATAAAGGAGAGACCACAAACATGTTAATATTGGTTAGCAATAGTAGTGTGAGCAAAGTCCTAAAGACAGCAAAAATGATTCAGAAAATAGGAGGGTGAAGGAAAATAGTTTGGGGATGACCAAGCCCAACAGGGAAACAGAGGGGCCCCAGAGATTCATTTTCCTTATAGATATATCCCAAATGATCATACAATAGCCAGCGGAATCCAGTAACAGTAAACAGCTGAATTCAAGCAAATGTAGTACATTCATTAAAATATGAATATAGATGGAGATGATAATTAATAATAGAGAGCACATTGAAACAATATCAGCGCATCTTCTATCTAATCCCACTTAACTGCCAACCAGTCCTCATGTCTTGGTTTATTGAAAAGTCACCTAGTCAGGGCGAGCCCGACTGATTTTCCACGGCTGCTAGCTTCTTTCCCCTTACAATTATATAATGAACTCTCCAGATTATATACAGCCAGCAAATGCCCAAACCAAAGGTGAACTATGGGAGGTTCAGCGTTTTACCAGGCTGTTGTGATAAGAAGGCTGGCTATGGCCAATGAAATGAAAAAAAATACACCTGAGTTAGCTTCCCCTCAAAACATTGATCATGCCAGAGAGAGAAGCATCATGGCAGGGGTAATTTCAATCTCTTTTCCAAATATTTGTTGTCAATATAGCTCTTTTCCTTTCTGAAAAGACAGCAGCTTTTCAGAGGTATAAAACATATCATATCTGCTGGGCCTTCTATGCATCTGGGACATTTATTGCCCTCCCTCTCGCCCCATACGAGGAGCTTTGCTGGAGTAAAATAGAGTCTAAAAAGGGTTTTATAGTGCTACACTCGCAAACTAGAAGAGAGCAGTACTTCCCTTCCGATGGCCATTGCCGCTTGTAGATCTATACCTTCCTCCCCAAGCTTCTGTGTCCAAATTGCTTCCGGATGCTCTAGATCATCTATTGTGGTATTGATTAAACTCTTATAAATGAGGCCAGTTTTACATACTGCCTGCTGGATAACATCCAACAAAGGAACCTTCTCAAATGAAATTATACTCTGGTTGATTCTCGTCAAGAAATCTCTTAGTTGTAAATACTTGAAGAAGGTTCAATGTCCTAAACCATAATCCTGTTGAAGCTCAATAAAAGAATAGAAATACCCCAGTCTGTTGAGACAAGATTGTTCCCATTGTCTACCAATGGAATCATATGATTTTAGAAAAAGCGGCGACCACCAAAGTGGTGTTTATGTGTGGTACCATTTAATATCCTACATGTTAGACTTTTCATCCTTGGCGTGGTCTCCCTTAACTTTTTGCCTCTGTTCCCCAGGTTGTTGATATGTGTGGACTCTGATTTTGCTGTTTTTGTTACTCTGGGCACTTTACCACTGCTAACCAGTGCTAAAGTGCAAGTGCTCCTTTACAAAATGTGTATGTAATTGGCTTATCCATGATTGGCATATTTGGTTCACTAGTAAGTCCCTAGTAAAGTGCACTAGAGGTGCCAGGGCCTGTAAATCAAATGCTACTAGTGGGCCTGCAGCACTGGTTGTACCACCCACATGATTAGCTCTGTAATCATGTCTCAGACCTGCCACTGCAGTGTCTGTGTGTGCAGTTTTAACTGTAAATTCGACTTGGCAAGTGTACCCACTTGCCAGGCCTAAACCTTCCCTTTCCTTACATGTCAGACACCCCTAAAGTCGGCCTTCGGTAGCCCCAAGGGCATGGTGCAGTGTATGGTTAAGGTAGGACATATAGTAATGTGTTTTATATGTCCTGACAGTGAAATATAGCTAAATTAGTTTTTCACTGTTGCAAGGCCTGTCCCTCTCATAGGTTAACATGGGGGCTACCTTTAAATCTGATTAAAGTGTAGATTCCCTTTGGGAGCGGATGGACATGTGGAGTTTGGGGTCTCTGAGCTCACAATTTAAAAATACATCTTTTAGTAAAGTTGATTTTAAGTTGGACTGGTTGCACCTCACACTATACAGTGACACAAAAGGAGCTGGGGTGTAGTCTGCATTTCCTGATGAGCCATCTGTGCTAGTTTGCTTAAACAGGGGGTAACCTGACTGTCAACCAAAGACCCCATTTCTAACAAAACAGCTTACGGATTTGATACCACGTATTCCAGGTTGTGGTTACAACCTTGAATTTTACTTTTCTGTATTAGCTAGGCTCGATATTATGTAAAAAGCAGCCACTCGCCCGGGTGACAAATGCTGACTCGTAGATGGTGGGGGGAGCTAAATGTTCATCTAATCATGTCCTGCGATCCCATTCTGCCGAGAAAAGAATAGCTATATTCCGGAGAAGGGCTTCCCAATAATAAAATGAGAAATTCAGAACTGCCCCATCCCACCCGTTCCCGAGGAAAACACAGAAATTTAAAAGCCCGCCTAGTTTTCTTATATTGCCAAATTAAATTTATACAAATAGAATTGAGTTTCCAGAGCCAAATATGAACTAATTCAAGAGGTATAGTATGGAATACATAGAGCACCTTAGGTAAAATTGTCACTTTAAGGACATTACACCTTTCGATCAAGGTTAAATCTAGCCCTTCAATTCGCCGCAGGGCCGAACTTATCTTCCTTAGTAAGGGGTCTAGACTGATCTGATATATAATATAGATGTTTGGTGATATCTTTACAGCCATATATGCAATTACACCAACTCTGCAAGGGTCTGCCAGGTCAATATTATCTGTTTTTTTTCCTGGTTAAGAAGATAACCAAAGCTTTTTTCAAATTCAACCGCCAACCTCTCAACCTCAGGAAGTGCACTATGGGGATCTGAGGTAATTACCGTGATATCATCCATGTAGGCTAGCATCTTAGTGTCAAATTCTCTTATACAAACTGGTTTAAAGACATACATCTACCAACCAATGGCTAGCCATAAGAGAGGTCAATGCCTGAGACACCAAAGGTTTTTCACCCAATATCTGGGTATCGTTTTCCAGCCCACATCTAAATGCACGTTCACATCCCCACAAATGATCAACGGAGCAGGCCAGGAGGCTAATTCAACCTCCAACTCTGCAAAGGGCCTGGGGTTGTCCTGATTGGAGCCATAAATGGAACAGATAGTAAAATTAGCTCCAACAGCAGAGTACCCCACCACAGCCCAACTCCCCATTAGTCAACCTGTTTATGTTTTCAGGCTTAATATAGTTTTTGACCAAAATAGACACCTCTCTAATCATTGACGTCTACCTAGAACTCACTGTAACCAAATACTGCAACCCATTACCGCTTGCCCCAGGGAACATGCGTTTCCTGCAAACAGATGAAGTCTGAGGCCACAGGTCTGAGTTTCTCTAGCACCTTCTGTTGTTTCAATCTGTCATTTAGGCCAGCAACATTTGCCGAACAGAAAGACAATTTACTCATTTAACCAGAGTTTGGTCTGACAACACATGATAATACCAGGGTCTTGATGAACTGCATACCTCATATCTATAGAATTAACCTGCCACCCGTTCCACATGACAATTACAGGTGCCTTAACAGTTTTCATTATATTACTTGGTTTCACTATGTTGCACATCAACATTTCAATTTGGGATATACTTTTTCTCAGCTCGCGAATCCACTCAACACTCCAATGCCTCACCCACACTCTGCCCCTCCCTCTACCTAAACCCTCCCCCTCCAAAATTTGCCACCCAAACTTCCCACTACTTCTACCTCCCTTCTTCCCAAACCAATCCAACACCCCTATCTCCCTTCCCCCAACCACCACCCCACCCCACCATAAGAAGCTAAGAGACCAAACAAATTTCTGATGAGATGTGTGCAGCCTCCCCTGCCCAGGCCGAGAGTGAACACCGAAACAAAACCTAGCGTGAATACTACCTTACAAGAAGCATTTTCAATACAAATAAATCAAATGCATTATATTTTGTCCGAAAATTCCTTTGCTATAACCTAAACATCCACGTACCATTATTCCAAACCACTTTCAAGCGTGCCAGACTCAGCAGAAAGGCCTGAGCCCCTTTGTCCTGAAGTGCTTTGATAAATTGTCAGAGACGCCACCTTTGTTCCACTGGAAAGTGGCAGAAATCTGGTTCAACAAAAAAACAAACATCCCAATGGTTCTCTTGATGTCTAGTCTTGCTTTCTCATAGACTGCATGTCTTAACAAGAAATTCCCAATGTAGGCTAGTATTTCCCTAAGTCTTTTCTGTTTTTGACTTAGACTGTTTCAACACTTAGGGGGTTCTATGGACCTGTAGAGTATCTTGGGACCAGTTTCAGTCCACCAGTTCAGGGAGGGCCTTTTGGAACAATTCCACAATGAAAATTCTGGTGATGGAACCATCTTTACCTTTGGCTACACCTATGACCCTCAGGTTGCTGCGGCGCTGCTGATTTTCTTGATCCTGAAGTTTCCATTGAATGTCTACAACCTGGGCCTCATGTGCCTCCACCTGACCTCGGGCTCCTACCAAGTCTGCCTCAAGAGCTGTCTTCCGAGCTTCCAAATCTGATAGCCGTCCACCTACGGCGGCACAGTACTTTGCAATTTTACATATTTCCCCTTGCAACTTACAAGTGGCCGTCTGGGCCCTACAGCTGTCAAGCCTTGTTTCCTCTTGATGGGACATTATACATTGATAAATCGCTTCCAGAGTGGGGGTTTAGAGCTATGCATCTCAAGGGAGGCTCCAGGTAGATCTCCTTCAAAGTGGCCTGTTGCAGAATAATTCCATTTTAATTCTTTCCCATTGGCTGCTCTCCATTTGTTATTTTTGTCCATCTTACAGGGAGCAGGACAACACTTCACCCTGGGCCTCATCCATTAAGGCCTGGTCGCTAGAGTCAGAGAGCACCACGAAATCCACCTCAGACAAATCAGTACCATTGAAGGAAAATAAATGATCATTACCGTCCAGGTGAGGCCAGGCTTTCTTTCCCTTGCTAATGTGGTTTTTTTTATCGGTACTAGTCAGCTTGCGGTAATCAGGGGGAGGACCGGATTCATTCAACCACCCGTGATATCCGTTCCTGCTACCCCAGGGTTCAAGCCAGATTTCGTACTGCAACCTTACCCTCAGGATCAGTTTGTAACAACTTCACGGTACTGTGACCCCTTATAAACATAACCTCTTGCCCTTCCTATATAGATTGGAAATGACTTACCTAAGAGTTCCCCAAGTGTTGGCCAGAATGTACTTCCTTGTGATAAAGGCCATATTCTCCATTGTTTTTATACCTTCCCTGGATTGGTGCAAAATGGCCTGCAGGCTTGAGGTCTCAAGAATGGTAGGATCAGAACGCTCCCCTAGCGCACCGCCAGATATTAAGCTTTCTTTCTCACCAGAGAAGAGGGGAATGGACTACCAAATAAATCCATAATAGTAGCAACAGATGCTGGTGAGGGTAGCGGAAACTTCCTTCTTCTCCATGGCTTTAGTTTTACTACCTGAGGAGGGGCTGCCTTCCACTCTGATGTCCTGCTTCTGCCAATTCGAAGCCTCTGGCCCGTAGGGATGACTGTGTCGGCACCCTCTTAGAAAGCCCCTCACTGGGCATCTTAGGACCCATCCGTACAGTGTGAAGGTCTCCGATGAGGCCATGTCTAAAGTCCATGGCTCTCAGAAATGCTACGGCCCCCATCATAAGTCGCTCCCAGGAACAAAGGACTTGCTTGCAGAGATGGAAGGTGGAAGCAGAACAGAACATTCCAGGGCAACTTTCCTGAAACATTCGTACGAGCCTGGTCACCAGATCAGGGAGCATAGCACGCTAGGCAGCCTCTCTATTGCTCTTCAACTGCCGTGTTTCATCTTCTGAGAGACTGGACAGAGAGCTGCATTACAGCCGGATCAGCCGGCTGCATCTTGCTTCCCCTCGAATATACTTCTATTTCAGAAGGTAAAAAAAAAGAATATTTGTGCACGCCTCACCCTCCGTAGAGGCCCAAGAGATTCAAATTTCTTTTTTTCTTTAACATTTGGGAGTCAGGTACTGCTGTACTCCCACTGTACCCAGTTGGCCCTCTTGTGAGGTTCTGCAGTATTCCTGCAGGAGCTACTGTACAAGTTTCCAACAAAGGGTAATGTGCTGCAGGGCATGTTTCCTTGTGGAAGCTTGCACAGTACCACAGTACCATGTAGTGGAAGCTTTCATGGGAGGTAATTAAAATTTAAAGAACAACGTTAAATGAAAATGTGAGGTTTGGATACCCACAGATGGTTGGTCGTCCATAGGGTGTTAGGAGCAAGGCATGGTTGCTCTTATTAATGGGTGTCAGTTAGGTTGTCGCGTTGGCTCTCATTATCCTAAATGAGACTACTGGATGTTTGGGTATCAGGGTCGTTCTCAGTGTGGGGGACTAAGTCTAACCCACGGAGAAGGATCCCTGTCACCCTCAATCCGGTTTTGCTCCGGCTAACTAGTAATGCCTCATCTCTCCCAAAGGGAAGGGATGATTGGTCATCCGAGCGCATGACATCTTAGAGCTTCTCAGGGAAGTCGTGGTCACTCAGATCCCAACCAGCTCTCTCATACCAAGTGTGGTCTCATATACAAATGACAAAGGCAGTTAAGTTTTACAGATTGATTTAATAAAATGACTGCATTTTAGATAATAAGGCGTGAGCCGCAATACCCAGAACCATACAACACAGCAGGATTTAAATAGTAACGAGGAGAGTGAAACATAGAAATAACGCTATCATAGTGTTACCAGATTACGTTCTCTCTACTAGGTTCTATTTTGAGCACAGCATGTTAAGCTCTAAGCTTGCCTTTCAGATTCCCCGGGAGGACATCAACCCTCATACCTGAACAAAGGCCTGTGATCTGGATCAGCATCTGCAACAGGGCAGTCAGCGTCTAGTTATGGTTCCTGGGTCGGAATCTCCCTCTTACGTGTATTAGGACTAGGAAGTGTTTTTATAACTAACACGTCGATGTGCTAAGAAACGTCCCTACGTAAGAATGTGTATCGTCTACGAACCTAAAGACTAAACTCCTACCACGTCTATCGGCAATGTACCAGACTGTATCCTTGACTGAAGCACAGAGTGAGCAAGAATGTATTGTTTGAGAACTCCGGTGCTGAAGTAGGCTAAACAGTGAGACAAAGGAAAATAAAACAAGACAGTGAAACTGGTTATTGAAAAATAACAGTGCGAGGCTAAATAAAATGAATCTAGAACAAAGTGCACAGAGGCCTAATGCTTAAAGCAAACGCGCAAATGCTATATTAAAAATGGCTACACTACAAGGTCACCTGTGTGTGAGAAAGTAGCCTCTTTCTAGCCTTGTTACCCCCACTTTGGGCCTGTTTGTGAGTGTATGTCAGGGTGTTTTCACTGTCTCACTGGTATCCTGCTTGCCAGGGCCCAGTGCTCATAGTGAAAACCCTATGTTTTCAGTATGTTTGTTATGTGTCACTGGGACCCTGCTAGTCAGGACCCCAGTGCTCATAAGTTTGTGAACTATAGGTATGTGTTCCCTGTGTGATGCCTAACTGTCTCACTGAGGCTCTGCTTACCAGAACCTCAGTGGTTATGCTCTCTCTTTACAAATTGTCACTAACAGGCTAGTGACCAATTTTTCCAATTTACATTGGCTTACTGGAACACCCTTATAATTCCCTAGTATATGGTACTGAGGTACCCAGGGTATTGGGGTTCCAGGAGATCCCTATGGGCTGCAGCATTTCTTTTGCCACCCATAGGGAGCTCTGACAATTCTTACACAGGCCTGCCACTGCAGCCTGAGTGAAATAACATCCACGTTATTTCACAGCCATTTTACACTGCACTTAAGTAACTTATAAGTCACCTATATGTCTAACCTTTACCTGGTAAAGGTTGGGTGCTAAGTTACTTAGTGTGAGGACACCCTGGCACTAGCCAAGGTGCCCCCACATTGTTCAGGGCCAATCCCCCGGACTTTGTGAGTGCGGGGACACCATTACACGCGTGCACTACATATAGGTCACTACCTATATGTAGCTTCGCAATGGTAACTCCGAATATGGCCATGTAACATGTCTATGATCATGGAATTGCCCCCTCTATACCATCCTGGCATAGTTGGCACAATCCCATGATCCCAGTGGTCTGTAGCACAGACCCTGGTACTGCCAAACTGCCTTTCCCGGGGTTTCACTGCAGCTGCTGCTGTTGCCAACCCCTCAGACAGGCATCTGCCCTCCTGGGGTCCAGCCAGGCCTGGCCCAGGATGGCAGAACAAAGGACTTCCTCTGAGAGAGGGTGTTACACCCTCTCCCTTTGGAAAATGGTGTGAAGGCAGGGGAGGAGTAGCCTCCCCCAGCCTCTGGAAATGCTTTCATGGGCACATTTGGTGCCCATTTCTGCATAAGCCAGTCTACACCGGTTCAGGGACCCCTTAGCCCTGCTCTGGCGCGAAACTGGACAAAGGAAAGGGGAGTGACCACTCCCCTGACCTGTACCTCCCCTGGGAGGTGCCCAGAGCTCCTCCAGTGTGCTCCAGACCTCTGCCATCTTGGAAACAGAGGTGCTGCTGGCACACTGGACTGCTCTGAGTGGCCAGTGCCATCAGGTGACGTCAGAGATTCCTCCTGATAGGCTCCTTCAGGTGTTGCTAGCCTATCCTCTCTCCTAGGTAGCCAAACCCTCTTTTCTGGCTATTTAGGGTCTCTGTCTCTTGGGATTCCTTAGATAACGAATGCAAGAGCTCATCCGAGTTCCTCTGCATCTCTCTCTTCACCTTCTGCCAAGGAATCGACTGCTGACCGCGCTGGAAGCCTGCAAAACTGCAACATAGTAGCTAAGACGACTACTGCAACTCTGTAACGCTGATCCTGCCGCCTTCTCGACTGTTTTCCTGGTGGTGCATGCTGTGGGAGTAATCTGCCTCCTCTCTGCACTAGAAGCTCCGAAGAAATCTCCTGTGGGTCGACGGAATCTTCCCCCTGCAACCACAGGCACCAAAAAGCTGCATTACCGGTCCCTTGGGTCTCCTCTCAGCACAACGAGCGAGGTCCCTCGAATCCAGCAACTCTGTCCAAGTGACTCCCACAGTCCAGTGACTCTTCAGTCCAAGTTTGGTGGAGGTAAGTCCTTGCCTCACCTCGCTAGACTGCATTGCTGGGAACCGCAACTTTTGCAGCTACTCCGGCCCCTGTGCACTTCCGACGGAAATCCTTTGTGCACAGCCAAGCCTGGGTCCTCGGCACTCTAACCAGCATTGCACGACTTTCTAAGTTGGTCTCCGGCGACGTGGGACTCCTTTGTGTAACTTCGGGTGAGCACAGTTTCACGCATCCTTGTAGTGCCTGTTTCTGGCACTTCTCCAGGTGCTACCTACTGCTAAGAGGGCTCCTTGTCTTGCTTGACATCCCCTCTACCTCCTGGTCCAATTTGCGACCTCCTGGTCCCTCCTGGGCCGCAGCAGCGTCCAAAAATGCTAACCGCACGATTTGCAGCTAGCAAGGCTTGTTGGCATTCTTTTGGCGGGAAAACACTTCTGCACGACTCTCCACGGCAAGAGGGATCCGTCCACCAAAGGGGAAGTCTCTAGCCTTTTTTGTTCCTGCAGAAACCTCAGCTTCTTCTGTCCAGTAGAAGCTTCTTTGCACCCACAGCTGGCATTTCCTGGGCATCTGCCCATCTCCGACTTGCTTGTGACTTTTGGACTTGGTCCCCTTGTTCCACAGGTACCCTAGATTGGAAATCCATCGTTGTTGCATTGTTGGTTTGTGTCTTTCCTGCATTATTCCTCTAACACGACTTCTTTGTCCTTAGGGGAACTTTAGTGCACTTTGCACTCACTTTTCAGGGTCTTGGGGAGGGTTATTTTTCTAACTCTCACTATTTTCTAATAGTCCCAGCGACTCTCTACAAGGTCACATAGGTTTGGGGTCCATTCGTGGTTCGCATTCCACTTTTGGAGTATATGGTTTGTGTTGCCCCTATCCCTATGTGTCCCCATTGCATCCTATTGTAACTATACATTGTTTGCACTGTTTTCTAAGACTATACTGCATATTTTTGGTATTGTGTACATATATCTTGTGTATATTTCCTATCCTCTCACTGAGGGTACACTCTAAGAAACTTTGGCATATTGTCATAAAAATAAAGTACCTTTATTTTTAGTATAACTGTGTATTGTGTTTTCTTATGATATTGTGCATATGACACTAAGTGGTACTGTAGTAGCTTCACACGTCTCCTAGTTCAGCCTAAGCTGCTCTGCTAAGCTACCATTATCTATCAGCCTAAGCTGCTAGACACCCTATACACTAATAAGGGATAACTGGGCCTGGTGCAAGGTGCAAGTACCCCTTGGTACTCACTACAAGCCAGTCCAGCCTCCTACATTGGTTGTGCAGCAGTGGGATAAGTGCTTTGAGACTGCTTACCACTCTTGTCATTGTACTTTTCATAAGAGAAAAATATACAAAACAAGTTCAGTGTATATACACATAACCAAAAAGTTTTGCATTTCCTCTTTTCACTCTTTTCTAAGTGCTGAAAAGTACTCCTAAACTTTCTAAAAAGTTCTAAAAAGTTTTAAAAGTTTTTTTTTCTGTCTTTCTAAAAAGTTCTGAAAACTTTTTTTCTTTGTCTATCACTTTAACTCTCTCTAAAAATGTCTGGCACAGGCCAAAATGTTGATCTGTCCAAACTTGCATATGATCACCTTAGCTGGAAAGGAGCAAGGAGTCTCTGCAGAGAGAGAGGTTTGAGTGTAGGGAAGAATCCATCCTTGGAACTGTTACTTAACATGCTTAGATAACAAGATAAGGCTAAAAGTGCCCCATCTGTTGAAAAAGTAGCTAATGGTTCACAATCTGATCCAGGGACTCCCCCAGGAAAAGATTCAGGAAAGAAACTTCTTAGCCTGCCCATTACTAGACAGTCTAGCATAGTTGGTACTGAGGTGGAGTCACATCATACAGATGGTGTGCTCTCACATTACACTGTCAGCCAAGCTGTTAGGGTGCCCTCTGTAAGGGACAGGTCTCCTTCTGTTCATTCTCATCATACTTCTGTGTCTAGGAATGTCCCTCCCACCCACCCTGATGACAGATTGTTAGAAAGGGAGCTCAATAGATTGAGAGTGGAACAAACCAGACTGAAGCTCAAGAAGCAACAGCTGGATTTGGATAGACAGTCCTTAGAAGTAGAGAAGGAGAGACAGAAACTGGGTTTAGAAACTCATGGTGGCAGCAGCAGTATTCCCAATAGTCATCCTGCAAAAGAGCATGATTCTAGGAATCTGCACAAGATAGTTCCCCCTTATAAGGAGGGGGATGACATTAACAAGTGGTTTGCTGCACTTGAGAGGGCCTGTGTTGTACATGATGTCCCTCAAAGGCAGTGGGCTGCTATCCTATGGCTATCATTGAGTGGAAAAGGTAGGGATAGGCTCCTTACTGTAAAAGAAAATGAAGCTAATGATTACAAAGTTCTTAAGAATGCACTCCTGGATGGTTATGGCTTAACCACTGAACAATACAGGATAAAGTTCAGAGAGACCAAAAAGGAGTCTTCACAAGACTGGGTTGATTTCATTGACCATTCAGTGAAGGCCTTGGAGGGGTGGTTACATGGCAGTAAAGTTACTGATTATGACAGCCTGTATAACTTGATCCTGAGAGAGCATATTCTTAATAATTGTGTGTCTGATTTGTTGCACCAGTACTTGGTGGACTCTGATCTGACCTCTCCCCAAGAATTGGGAAAGAAGGCAGACAAATGGGTCAGAACAATGGTGAACAGAAAAGTTCATACAGGGGGTGACAAAGAGAACAATAAGAAGAAAGATGGTGAAAAATCTCAAGATAAGCATGGGGATAAGGGTAAAACCAAAGATCCCACTTCAAATCTTAAACACTCTTCAGGGGGTGGGGATAAAACAAATTCTTCCTCTTCTTCTCAACCTACACAATTTAAAAAGCCTTGGTGCTTTGTGTGTAAAAATAGAGGCCATAGGCCAGGGGATAAGTCCTGTCCAGGTAAACCCCCTGAGCCTACCACCACTAATACGTCAAGCTCTAGTGCCCCTAGCAGTAGTGGTACTAGTGGTGGGACTGCTGGCAACAGTCAAGCAAAGGGTGTAGTTGGGTTCACTTATGGGTCCATCATAGAAACTGGGGTAGTCAGTCCCAAGACAGTTTGTGTCACACCTAGTGGCATTGGCCTTGCCACACTGGCTGCTTGTACCCTTACAATGGATAAGTACAGGCAGACAGTTTCAATAAATGGTGTTGAGGCCTTGGCCTACAGGGACACAGGTGCCAGTATCACTTTGGTGACTGAAAACCTAGTGCCTCCTGAACAACACATCATTGGACAACAGTATAAGATTATTGATGTCCATAACTCCACTAAGTTTCTTCCCTTAGCTTTAATTCAGTTTTGTTGGGGTGGAGTGACTGGCCCTAAGCAGGTGGTGGTATCACCTAGCTTACCTGTAGACTGTCTCTTAGGTAATGACCTAGAGGCCTCAGGTTGGGCTGATGTAGAGTTTTATGCCCATGCAGCCATGCTGGGCATCCCAAAGGAATTGTTCCCTCTCATTTCTACTGAAATGAAAAAGCAATGGAGAGAAGGCCTGAAAACTCAGGATCCCTCTCCATCAACAGGTAAAAAGGGTATCACAGTATCCCCTAACCACCCTGCCATTCAGGATACCATTCCTGTGGTGGGAGAAACCTCTCCTGGGGTGACACCTGTTCCAAGGGAAGCGTCAGCTGGCAAAGCTGTACTCCCTGAGGTAGAAGTACCTCTCTGTGGGATAATTGACATTGGTGAGAAACAGAGCACCATTTTAGTTAACATGGAGCATCCCTCCAACCCTCCCAGAGAAACTTTAGTGCAGAAACTCTGCACTGCCTCACAACACTTAGGACAGCATCTCTGCCCTAGTGTGGAGCTGATAGGACAGCATCCCTGCCCTGCTCCAACCCAAGAGAAACAGCATCCCTGTTCTCTCTTCCAGCCATATGGACAATGTTTTTGCCCAGCTATGGCTTTTCTGAGACAGCATCCCTGTCTGGCATTTCCATCACTACAAATAGGTTCAGTGGACAATTCCCACTGCTCTAAACTAAAACTTACTGATAGAAACTCTGAAAATACATCTTCACATTGTTACTTAGCTAAAAAACATCAAACAGGGTGGTTTACATCCCCACAGGGAAGTAACCATATAGTGGATGATAAAGGGAGTAACCAGTCTATTGCAGAGCTACTCTCTACTTATCACCACTTAGACAATAAAGTCTCAACTGGCCAAGGTTAGCCTTATTGTCCTTCGTTTGGGGGGGGGGGGGGGTTGTGTGAGAAAGTAGCCTGTTTCTAGCCTTGTTACCCCCACTTTGGGCCTGTTTGTGAGTGTATGTCAGGGTGTTTTCACTGTCTCACTGGTATCCTGCTTGCCAGGGCCCAGTGCTCATAGTGAAAACCCTATGTTTTCAGTATGTTTGTTATGTGTCACTGGGACCCTGCTAGTCAGGACCCCAGTGCTCATAAGTTTGTGACCTATAGGTATGTGTTCCCTGTGTGATGCCTAACTGTCTCACTGAGGCTCTGCTAACCAGAACCTCAGTGGTTATGCTCTCTCTTTACAAATTGTCACTAACAGGCTAGTGACCAATTTTTCCAATTTACATTGGCTTACTGGAACACCCTTATAATTCCCTAGTATATGGTACTGAAGTACCCAGGGTATTGGGGTTCCAGGAGATCCCTATGGACTGCAGAATTTCTTTTGCCACCCATAGGGAGCTCTGACAATTCTTACACAGGCCTGCCACTGCAGCCTGAGTGAAATAACGTCCACGTTATTTCACAGCCATTTTACACTGCACTTAAGTAACTTTTAAGTCACCTATATGTCTAACCTTTACCTGGTAAAGGTTGGGTGCTAAGTTACTTAGTGTGAGGACACCCTGGCACTAGCCAAGGTGCCCCCACATTGTTCAGGGCCACTTCCCAGGACTTTGTGAGTGCGGGGACACCATTACACGCGTGCACTACATATAGGTCACTACCTATATGTAGCTTCACAATGGTAACTCCGAATATGGCCATGTAACATGTCTATGATCATGGAATTGCCCCCTCTATACCATCCTGGCATAGTTGGCACAATCCCATGATCCCAGTGGTCTGTAGCACAGACCCTGGTACTGCCAAACTGCCTTTCCCGGGGTTTCACTGCAGCTGCTGCTGCTGCCAACCCCTCAGACAGGCATCTGCCCTCCTGGGGCCCAGCCAGGCCTGGCCCAGGATGGCAGAACAAAGGACTTCCTCTGAGAGAGGGTGTTACACCCTCTCCCTTTGGAAAATGGTGTGAAGGCAGGGGAGGAGTAGCCTCCCCCAGCCTCTGGAAATGCTTTCATGGGGACATTTGGTGCCCATTTCTGCATAAGCCAGTCTACACCGGTTCAGGGACCCCTTAGCCCTGCTCTGGCGTGAAACTGGACAAAGGAAAGGGGAGTGACCACTCCCCTGACCTGTACCTCCCCTGGGAGGTGCCCAGAGCTCCTCCAGTGTGCTCCAGACCTCTGCCATCTTGGAAACAGAGGTGCTGCTGGCACACTGGACTGCTCTGAGTGGCCAGTGCCATCAGGTGACGTCAGAGACTCCTCCTGATATGCTCCTTCAGGTATTGCTAGCCTATCCTCTCTCCTAGGTAGCCAAACCCTCTTTTCTGGCTATTTAGGGTCTCTGTCTCTTGGGATTCCTTAGATAACAAATGCAAGAACTCATCCGAGTTCCTCTGCATCTCTCTCTTCACCTTCTGCCAAGGAATCGACTGCTGACCGCGCTGGAAGCCTGCATAACTGCAACATAGTAGCAAAGACGACTACTGCAACTCTGTAACGCTGATCCTGCCACCTTCTCGACTGTTTTCCTGGTGGTGCATGCTGTGGGGGTAGTCTGCCTCCTCTCTGCACTAGAAGCTCCGAAGAAATCTCCTGTGGGTCGACGGAATCTTCCCCCTGCAACCGCAGGCACCAAAAAGCTGCATTACCGGTCCCTTGGGTCTCCTCTCAGCACAACGAGCGAGGTCCCTCGAATCCAGCAACTCTGTCCAAGTGACTTCCACAGTCCAGTGACTCTTCAGTCCAAGTTTGGTGGAGGTAAGTCCTTGCCTCACCTCGCTAGACTGCATTGCTGGGAACCGTGACTTTTGCAGCTACTCCGGCCCCTGTGCACTTCCGGCGGAAATCCTTTGTGCACAGCCAAGCCTGGGTCCTCGGCACTCTAACCAGCATTGCACGACTTTCTAAGTTGGTCTCCGGCGACGTGGGACTCCTTTGTGTAACTTCGGGTGAGCACAGTTTCACGCATCCTTGTAGTGCCTGTTTCTGGCACTTCTCCAGGTGCTACCTACTGCTAAGAGGGCTCCTTGTCTTGCTTGACATCCCCTCTACCTCCTGGTCCAATTTGCGACCTCCTGGTCCCTCCTGGGCCGCAGCAGCGTCCAAAAATGCTAACCGCACGATTTGCAGCTAGCAAGGCTTGTTGGCATTCTTTTGGCGGGAAAACACGTCTGCACGACTCTCCACGGCAAGAGGGATCCGTCCACCAAAGGGGAAGTCTCTAGCCTTTTTTGTTCCTGCAGAAACCTCAGCTTCTTCTGTCCAGTAGAAGCTTCTTTGCACCCACAGCTGGCATTTCCTGGGCATCTGCCCATCTCCGACTTGCTTGTGACTTTTGGACTTGGTCCCCTTGTTCCACAGGTACCCTAGATTGGAAATCCATCGTTGTTGCATTGTTGGTTTGTGTCTTTCCTGCATTATTCCTCTAACACGACTTCTTTGTCCTTAGGGGAACTTTAGTGCACTTTGCACTCACTTTTCAGGGTCTTGGGGAGGGTTATTTTTCTAACTCTCACTATTTTCTAATAGTCCCAGCGACTCTCTACAAGGTCACATAGGTTTGGGGTCCATTCGTGGTTCGCATTCCACTTTTGGAGTATATGGTTTGTGTTGCCCCTATCCCTATGTGTCCCCATTGCATCCTATTGTAACTATACATTGTTTGCACTGTTTTCTAAGACTATACTGCATATTTTTGGTATTGTGTACATATATCTTGTGTATATTTCCTATCCTCTCACTGAGGGTACACTCTAAGAAACTTTGGCATATTGTCATAAAAATAAAGTACCTTTATTTTTAGTATAACTGTGTATTGTGTTTTCTTATGATATTGTGCATATGACACTAAGTGGTACTGTAGTAGCTTCACACGTCTCCTAGTTCAGCCTAAGCTGCTCTGCTAAGCTACCATTATCTATCAGCCTAAGCTGCTAGACACCCTATACACTAATAAGGGATAACTGGGCCTGGTGCAAGGTGCAAGTACCCCTTGGTACTCACTACAAGCCAGTCCAGCCTCCTACATTGGTTGTGCAGCAGTGGGATAAGTGCTTTGAGACTGCTTACCACTCTTGTCATTGTACTTTTCATAAGAGAAAAATATACAAAACAAGTTCAGTGTATATACACATAACCAAAAAGTTTTGCATTTCCTCTTTTCACTCTTTTCTAAGTGCTGAAAAGTACTCCTAAACTTTCTAAAAAGTTCTAAAAAGTTTTAAAAGTTTTTTTTTCTGTCTTTCTAAAAAGTTCTGAAAACTTTTTTTCTTTGTCTATCACTTTAACTCTCTCTAAAAATGTCTGGCACAGGCCAAAATGTTGATCTGTCCAAACTTGCATATGATCACCTTAGCTGGAAAGGAGCAAGGAGTCTCTGCAGAGAGAGAGGTTTGAGTGTAGGGAAGAATCCATCCTTGGAACTGTTACTTAACATGCTTAGATAACAAGATAAGGCTAAAAGTGCCCCATCTGTTGAAAAAGTAGCTAATGGTTCACAATCTGATCCAGGGACTCCCCCAGGAAAAGATTCAGGAAAGAAACTTCTTAGCCTGCCCATTACTAGACAGTCTAGCATAGTTGGTACTGAGGTGGAGTCACATCATACAGATGGTGTGCTCTCACATTACACTGTCAGCCAAGCTGTTAGGGTGCCCTCTGTAAGGGACAGGTCTCCTTCTGTTCATTCTCATCATACTTCTGTGTCTAGGAATGTCCCTCCCACCCACCCTGATGACAGATTGTTAGAAAGGGAGCTCAATAGATTGAGAGTGGAACAAACCAGACTGAAGCTCAAGAAGCAACAGCTGGATTTGGATAGACAGTCCTTAGAAGTAGAGAAGGAGAGACAGAAACTGGGTTTAGAAACTCATGGTGGCAGCAGCAGTATTCCCAATAGTCATCCTGCAAAAGAGCATGATTCTAGGAATCTGCACAAGATAGTTCCCCCTTATAAGGAGGGGGATGACATTAACAAGTGGTTTGCTGCACTTGAGAGGGCCTGTGTTGTACATGATGTCCCTCAAAGGCAGTGGGCTGCTATCCTATGGCTATCATTGAGTGGAAAAGGTAGGGATAGGCTCCTTACTGTAAAAGAAAATGAAGCTAATGATTACAAAGTTCTTAAGAATGCACTCCTGGATGGTTATGGCTTAACCACTGAACAATACAGGATAAAGTTCAGAGAGACCAAAAAGGAGTCTTCACAAGACTGGGTTGATTTCATTGACCATTCAGTGAAGGCCTTGGAGGGGTGGTTACATGGCAGTAAAGTTACTGATTATGACAGCCTGTATAACTTGATCCTGAGAGAGCATATTCTTAATAATTGTGTGTCTGATTTGTTGCACCAGTACTTGGTGGACTCTGATCTGACCTCTCCCCAAGAATTGGGAAAGAAGGCAGACAAATGGGTCAGAACAATGGTGAACAGAAAAGTTCATACAGGGGGTGACAAAGAGAACAATAAGAAGAAAGATGGTGAAAAATCTCAAGATAAGCATGGGGATAAGGGTAAAACCAAAGATCCCACTTCAAATCTTAAACACTCTTCAGGGGGTGGGGATAAAACAAATTCTTCCTCTTCTTCTCAACCTACACAATTTAAAAAGCCTTGGTGCTTTGTGTGTAAAAATAGAGGCCATAGGCCAGGGGATAAGTCCTGTCCAGGTAAACCCCCTGAGCCTACCACCACTAATACGTCAAGCTCTAGTGCCCCTAGCAGTAGTGGTACTAGTGGTGGGACTGCTGGCAACAGTCAAGCAAAGGGTGTAGTTGGGTTCACTTATGGGTCCATCATAGAAACTGGGGTAGTCAGTCCCAAGACAGTTTGTGTCACACCTAGTGGCATTGGCCTTGCCACACTGGCTGCTTGTACCCTTACAATGGATAAGTACAGGCAGACAGTTTCAATAAATGGTGTTGAGGCCTTGGCCTACAGGGACACAGGTGCCAGTATCACTTTGGTGACTGAAAACCTAGTGCCTCCTGAACAACACATCATTGGACAACAGTATAAGATTATTGATGTCCATAACTCCACTAAGTTTCTTCCCTTAGCTTTAATTCAGTTTTGTTGGGGTGGAGTGACTGGCCCTAAGCAGGTGGTGGTATCACCTAGCTTACCTGTAGACTGTCTCTTAGGTAATGACCTAGAGGCCTCAGGTTGGGCTGATGTAGAGTTTTATGCCCATGCAGCCATGCTGGGCATCCCAAAGGAATTGTTCCCTCTCATTTCTACTGAAATGAAAAAGCAATGGAGAGAAGGCCTGAAAACTCAGGATCCCTCTCCATCAACAGGTAAAAAGGGTATCACAGTATCCCCTAACCACCCTGCCATTCAGGATACCATTCCTGTGGTGGGAGAAACCTCTCCTGGGGTGACACCTGTTCCAAGGGAAGCGTCAGCTGGCAAAGCTGTACTCCCTGAGGTAGAAGTACCTCTCTGTGGGATAATTGACATTGGTGAGAAACAGAGCACCATTTTAGTTAACATGGAGCATCCCTCCAACCCTCCCAGAGAAACTTTAGTGCAGAAACTCTGCACTGCCTCACAACACTTAGGACAGCATCTCTGCCCTAGTGTGGAGCTGATAGGACAGCATCCCTGCCCTGCTCCAACCCAAGAGAAACAGCATCCCTGTTCTCTCTTCCAGCCATATGGACAATGTTTTTGCCCAGCTATGGCTTTTCTGAGACAGCATCCCTGTCTGGCATTTCCATCACTACAAATAGGTTCAGTGGACAATTCCCACTGCTCTAAACTAAAACTTACTGATAGAAACTCTGAAAATACATCTTCACATTGTTACTTAGCTAAAAAACATCAAACAGGGTGGTTTACATCCCCACAGGGAAGTAACCATATAGTGGATGATAAAGGGAGTAACCAGTCTATTGCAGAGCTACTCTCTACTTATCACCACTTAGACAATAAAGTCTCAACTGGCCAAGGTTAGCCTTATTGTCCTTCGTTTGGGGGGGGGGGGGGTTGTGTGAGAAAGTAGCCTGTTTCTAGCCTTGTTACCCCCACTTTGGGCCTGTTTGTGAGTGTATGTCAGGGTGTTTTCACTGTCTCACTGGTATCCTGCTTGCCAGGGCCCAGTGCTCATAGTGAAAACCCTATGTTTTCAGTATGTTTGTTATGTGTCACTGGGACCCTGCTAGTCAGGACCCCAGTGCTCATAAGTTTGTGACCTATAGGTATGTGTTCCCTGTGTGATGCCTAACTGTCTCACTGAGGCTCTGCTAACCAGAACCTCAGTGGTTATGCTCTCTCTTTACAAATTGTCACTAACAGGCTAGTGACCAATTTTTCCAATTTACATTGGCTTACTGGAACACCCTTATAATTCCCTAGTATATGGTACTGAAGTACCCAGGGTATTGGGGTTCCAGGAGATCCCTATGGACTGCAGAATTTCTTTTGCCACCCATAGGGAGCTCTGACAATTCTTACACAGGCCTGCCACTGCAGCCTGAGTGAAATAACGTCCACGTTATTTCACAGCCATTTTACACTGCACTTAAGTAACTTTTAAGTCACCTATATGTCTAACCTTTACCTGGTAAAGGTTGGGTGCTAAGTTACTTAGTGTGAGGACACCCTGGCACTAGCCAAGGTGCCCCCACATTGTTCAGGGCCACTTCCCAGGACTTTGTGAGTGCGGGGACACCATTACACGCGTGCACTACATATAGGTCACTACCTATATGTAGCTTCACAATGGTAACTCCGAATATGGCCATGTAACATGTCTATGATCATGGAATTGCCCCCTCTATACCATCCTGGCATAGTTGGCACAATCCCATGATCCCAGTGGTCTGTAGCACAGACCCTGGTACTGCCAAACTGCCTTTCCCGGGGTTTCACTGCAGCTGCTGCTGCTGCCAACCCCTCAGACAGGCATCTGCCCTCCTGGGGCCCAGCCAGGCCTGGCCCAGGATGGCAGAACAAAGGACTTCCTCTGAGAGAGGGTGTTACACCCTCTCCCTTTGGAAAATGGTGTGAAGGCAGGGGAGGAGTAGCCTCCCCCAGCCTCTGGAAATGCTTTCATGGGGACATTTGGTGCCCATTTCTGCATAAGCCAGTCTACACCGGTTCAGGGACCCCTTAGCCCTGCTCTGGCGTGAAACTGGACAAAGGAAAGGGGAGTGACCACTCCCCTGACCTGTACCTCCCCTGGGAGGTGCCCAGAGCTCCTCCAGTGTGCTCCAGACCTCTGCCATCTTGGAAACAGAGGTGCTGCTGGCACACTGGACTGCTCTGAGTGGCCAGTGCCATCAGGTGACGTCAGAGACTCCTCCTGATATGCTCCTTCAGGTATTGCTAGCCTATCCTCTCTCCTAGGTAGCCAAACCCTCTTTTCTGGCTATTTAGGGTCTCTGTCTCTTGGGATTCCTTAGATAACAAATGCAAGAACTCATCCGAGTTCCTCTGCATCTCTCTCTTCACCTTCTGCCAAGGAATCGACTGCTGACCGCGCTGGAAGCCTGCATAACTGCAACATAGTAGCAAAGACGACTACTGCAACTCTGTAACGCTGATCCTGCCACCTTCTCGACTGTTTTCCTGGTGGTGCATGCTGTGGGGGTAGTCTGCCTCCTCTCTGCACTAGAAGCTCCGAAGAAATCTCCTGTGGGTCGACGGAATCTTCCCCCTGCAACCGCAGGCACCAAAAAGCTGCATTACCGGTCCCTTGGGTCTCCTCTCAGCACAACGAGCGAGGTCCCTCGAATCCAGCAACTCTGTCCAAGTGACTTCCACAGTCCAGTGACTCTTCAGTCCAAGTTTGGTGGAGGTAAGTCCTTGCCTCACCTCGCTAGACTGCATTGCTGGGAACCGTGACTTTTGCAGCTACTCCGGCCCCTGTGCACTTCCGGCGGAAATCCTTTGTGCACAGCCAAGCCTGGGTCCACGGCACTCTAACCTGCATTGCACAACTTTCTAAGTTGGTCTCCGGCGACGTGGGACTCCTTTGTGTAACTTTGGGTGAGCACCGTTTCACGCATCCTTGTAGTGCCTGTTTCTGGCACTTCTCTGGGTGCTACCTGCTGCTAAGAGGGCTTCTTGTCTTGCTCGACGTCCCCTCTACCTCCTGGTCCAATTTGCGACCTCCTGGTCCCTCCTGGACCGCAGCAGCGTCCAAAAACTTTAACCGCACGATTTGCAGCTAGTAAGGCTTGTTGGCGTTCTTTCTGCGGGAAAACACTTCTGCACGACTCTCCACGGCGAGAGGGATCCGTCCACCAAAGGGGAAGTCTCTAGACCTTTTCGTTCCTGCAGAAACCTCAGCTTCTTCTGTCCAGTAGAAGCTTCTTTGCACCCACAGCTGGCATTTCCTGGGCATCTGCCCATCTCCGACTTGCTTGTGACTTTTGGACTTGGTCCCCTTGTTCCACAGGTACCCTAGATTGGAAATCCATCGTTGTTGCATTGTTGGTTTGTGTCTTTCCTGCATTATTCCCCTAACACGACTTCTTTGTCCTTAGGGGAACTTTAGTGCACTTTGCACTCACTTTTCAGGGTCTTGGGGAGGGTTATTTTTCTAACTCTCACTATTTTCTAATAGTCCCAGCGACCCTCTACAAGGTCACATAGGTTTGGGGTCCATTCGTGGTTCGCATTCCACTTTTGGAGTATATGGTTTGTGTTGCCCCTATCCCTATGTGTCCCCATTGCATCCTATTGTAACTATACATTGTTTGCACTGTTTTCTAAGACTATACTGCATATTTTTGGTATTGTGTACATATATCTTGTGTATATTTCCTATCCTCTCACTGAGGGTACACTCTAAGAAACTTTGGCATATTGTCATAAAAATAAAGTACCTTTATTTTTAGTATAACTGTGTATTGTGTTTTCTTATGATATTGTGCATATGACACTAAGTGGTACTGTAGTAGCTTCACACGTCTCCTAGTTCAGCCTAAGCTGCTCTGCTAAGCTACCATTATCTATCAGCGTAAGCTGCTAGACACCCTATACACTAATAAGGGATAACTGGGCCTGGTGCAAGGTGCAAGTACCCCTTGGTACTCACTACAAGCCAGTCCAGCCTTCTACACTGTGGCTTTCAGAAGAGATCTAAATCCTCCTATTCTGACTCCTTATGCTCTCTGAGGTGTTTGAACGGGTGCTGTTGGTGATGATGATGATAATGATGTGTGACTCCACTGACTTAGCATTAATCTTTCTCTTTTTGAGTCCCACCAAAGCAAAGTTATATGTCCTTATTCCAGAGAATTCACAGCCCTCCATCCACTCTCAACACAACACAGCCATTTACATTGATGTTGGACTCTTCGGCATAGAAAACAATTGTTGAAATGGTCCCAAAGTTTTGAGGAGTAACCATGACACACAAAAGTCTACTCCTAATTCGTGCCAATCCCTACGAAAGGACAACGCCCACAGCACCATGCCAATGTTATGCTACTTTTTACATACTCATTTAGCTATGCATTACAATAATCTGCCTGTCCATTAAAAAAAATCAGTGGGATTCCTATTTCTACATACTCATGCAGTCACATCTTTGGCAAGTCTATAAATCTACAGTGTATTGCAAAGAACAAGGGTGACTTGAGATGCTCATTGTTTATCATATATTTAAGCATCATATACCTCTTTGGAAATTATTTTACAATGTTTGACGCTGTTTTTAATGTTTCTACATTATTTAATACCTATTAATACAATGATACTACACTCGCTCCTATTCAAATTTTAGGGTGTTAGAAATGGGGTCTACACCCTTGTCAAAGTAAGCTCCATAATCCTAGTTAGGGTAAGTCACACACAATCCAAAGTATCCTTTACCCACCCTCTGGTAGCTTGGCACTGAGTAGTCAGGCTTAACTTAGAAAGCAATGTGTAAAGTATTTGTGCAATAAATCATGCAATAACAGTGAGAACACCAAAAAAAGACACCACACAGGTTTAGAAAAATATAGGATATTTATCTGATTAAATTAAGGTCAAAACTATCAAGATTTAATAATTACAAGTTAAAATATTACATTTGAAATGATAAGAAGAGTCTTTAAGTCTTAAAAGCAATAATTGTCTCCTGCAAGCACAAAGTATCTGGTTTGCGTCACAATTACATGCCCGAGGCCCGCTGAGGAGTAGATGCGTGGGAAAAGGTAAGGGTGCGCCGGTTTTTCGGCGCACACAGACAATGCGATGATTCTTTTCCATGAGCCAAGGGCATTACATTGATTTTCCAGCGTGCAGGTTTGATTCTTCTTTGCGATGTGGGGTTTTTTGATGCCCAGGGACAATGCAAGGAAATCCTGGGCGTTCGGGGCGAGGTCAAAGCTGTTGAGTCGATCCGGTGGGTGATGCGGCTGGCGCTGCGTCGATTCCTCTCACAGGAAGTTGGGCTGCATTGTTCCGGCTTGGCGATGCGTCGCTTCGGTGGCCTGTACGTCAAAGTTCTGATCGCAACATTGGCGCTGCATCGATCTTGACTCGGGGAGCCAGGCTGCGTCATTCCGGTTCGGCAATGCAGTGATTTTCTCACCGCTGGACAGGCTGTGTGTCAGTTCTGGCAGGCTGTGTGTCAATTTTCGCCGCACAAGGAGTTTCTTTGCAGACATGAAATCTTTTTGGCCCTGAGACTTCAGGAAACAGGATGCAAACTCAATCCAAGCCCTTGGAGAGCACTTCTCAGCAGAGCCAGAGGCCAGCAAGTCAGCAGGGCAACAGCCAGGCAGCAGTCCTTTACAGCAAAGCAGTCCAGGTGATTCCTTTGGGCAGCCAGGCAGCTTCTCTTGGCAGGTTGCAGGTTCTAGTGCAGAGTTTCTTTCCCAAGAAGTGTCCAGTTTGGTAGAGTCAGGGATCCAGTTTATATATCCAAAAGTACCTCCAAAGTGGGGGAGACTTCAAAGAGTGGTTTCGAAGTGCACAAGGTCCCCTTTCAGTACAACCCTGTCTGCCATGGTCCCAGTACAGTGTTTGGCAGACCGTTGTGTGAGGGCAGGCCAGTGTCCTTTGAAATGTAAGTGTCAGGCCTTCCACCCTTCCAGCCCAGGAAGACCCATTCAGTATGCAGATGGGTGCAGGTGTGACTAAGCATCCTGTGTTTGTGGTTGTCTGGGTGAAATGCACAAGTGAGCTGTCAACCAGCCCAGATGTGGATAGGAGACAGGCTGTAAGGCACAGAAGGATTTAAGTGCAGAGAGCTGCTCACTTTCTAAAAGTAGCATTTCTAAAATAGTAATATAAAATCCAACCTCACCAGTCAGCAGGATTTTGTATTACCATTCTGGACATACTAAATATGACCTATTTACCTCTTTGTAATGATACTCTGCCACTCAAACAGATTATAAGGGTAGCCGTAATGTTAGCCTCTGAAAGGAGCAGGCCTCACAGCAGTTGAAAACGAATTTAGGAGTTTTCCACTACCAGGACATTAAACACACAGATATATGTTGTGCCTTTTACCCACACAGCACCCTGCCCTCTGGGTTACTCAGGGCCAACCTAAGGGGCAACTTATATGTAGAAAAGGGGGAGTTTAAGGCTTGGCAAGTACTATTAAATGCCAAGTAGAAGTGGTAAATATTGTTAAAACATTTTAAAAACAGAAACTATCCTTTCATAAAACATGTTCTCCGAGCAATTTAAAAAAGAATTCTGATCAAACATAGGTAAAGATTTTAAAATAAGTCCTCTCTGTCACACTGATGGTAGTCTACTGAGCCAATATGCAAGACAGTCTGACAGGTTTGGAAAAAGATAAAAGCGGGCACGTGGTGTGGAGGGTTGTGGTAAGTTCAGGATGTGAGGAAAGTATAAGTCCAAGATGAAAAGAAAAGACTAGGGAGTAAAAGAGAATTTGGACAAACGTGGCAACATCCCTCGGTCATGTTAAATACGTGTGCAATGTGGGGGATTCAGAGGCCCCTCTTCACGTTCTGCAGGCGAGGCCTGTCACTTTAAGTTATGCCTTTGCAAGCACTGTCAAATGATGATCGATGGACCTTCATTCTCCTTACACTTGTCTGTGAAATGAATGGCACAATGAACAAACGAGGCCTACATAGTAAGAGGCTGCTCTAATGTGAATGGTATGACCTCATGCATTGCTGAGGCTAACTTGTTGCCTTCAATGCTACCCTAACTGGCAACATGTTACATAACAGTTTGAACACCAGCACCCCATTAAAGTACCACTCCCTTGAGTCTTTCCGTCCTACCCCTTCTGACCTAAAGATCCTATTCATTGGCCCGAGCTCCTCTGAAGAATTGTTACCCCCGCCCCTCCTCCCCCCCTACCCCCATCCCCCTTCATGCCACAGGGGCTGCAAGGGCCTGTGTTATGCTCATGAGTGCCTATACATAAAATGGCTAAACAAGCACTCACAGTACTAAACACAAACACATACGTACCCAGACATAATCATGAACACTATACCTACCGAATCAGACTCACCCAAAATATTCACAAATTGCCCATCTCTCTTTTATAAAAACGCAAAAAGTCACTGTTAGTGTGAACGGTGTAAGGCGTTCAGTGTTTTGGGTCTCCTAGCCCTCCCCAGTAATGCACTCAAAATGTTGGCAACACCACATACCGAAACAGTGAAACAGGGTACATTTGGTTTAAAACGAGGCTGACCCATTTTCTTTTTACCTCAGTGTAACCTTTATATTTCTCACTCAAAAAATACTGATTCCTTTTTTATTAAAAAATATGTCTCACGGGAACTGATGTGCCAAGGAGTGAGAAGAACGAGCCTGCCGCTTCTATGGCACGTGACTTTAGTAAACAAGGGGGCATATTTATACTCTGGTTGCGCCGAATTTGCGTAGTTTTTTTCGACGCAAATTCGACGCAAAACTAACGCCATATTTATACTTTGGCGCTAGACGCGTCTAGCGCCAAAGTTCCCCGGAATGTGCGTCATTTTTTAGCGTGAACCCCTTCCTTGCGTTAATGATATGCAAGGGAGGCGTTCCCGTCTTAAAAAATGACTCCCAGGCCTTTACGTGGTATTTATACTCCCGGGCAAAAATGACGCCCGGGAGTGGGCGTGGCCAAAAACGGCGCATTTGCGCCGCTTTTTAACGCCTGGGTCAGGGATGGCGTTAAGGGACAAGTGGGCTCAAAATGAGCCCAGAGTGCCCTCCCCTGCCCCCAGGGACCCCCCCTGCCACCCTTGCCCACCCCAGGAGGACACCCAAGGACGGAGGGACCATCCCATGGACATTAAGGTAAGTTCAGGTAAGTATTTTTTTTTTTTTTTTTTTGTGGCATAGGGGGGCCTGATTTGTGCCCCCCTACATGCCACTATGCCCAATGACCATGCCCAGGGGACAGAAGTCCCCTGGGCATGGCCATTGGGCAAGGGGGCATGACTCCTATCTTTACAATGATAGGAGTCATGTTGATGGGGGATGGGCGTCGAAAATAAATGGCGCAAGTCGGGTTACGATGATTTTTTCGACGTAACCTGACTTGCCCCATTTTAAGACGCCCATGCGCCATTTTCCCCCTACGCCGGCGCTGCCTGGTGTACGTGGTTTTTCTCGCGCACACCAGGCAGCGCCGGTCTGCTTGCGCCGGCTAACGCCATTCAATAAATACGGCGCCCGCATGGCGCTTCAGAATGGCGTTAGCCGGCGCTAATTTTTTTTACGCAAAACTGCGTTAGCGCAGTTTTGCGTCAAAAAGTATAAATACGGCCCAAGGTGTGCCCTCGTGCACAATTATCACGCATGCTGCAGTTTGCATTTCGCATAATATATGTAATCTGTACCCCTCACCCGGAGGCCCAAATTCAACCTCATCTTCCGCCCCACTGGCCTGCGCAGTGCTAACCTAGAGCGTGAATGTTAATCTCATTTGCAAGCCCTTCGCGTTTCTAATTGGCTCAACTTCTGTCCTCCCGAAGTGCGCCGCGGGTGCGTCGAAAGATGAACTTCCATCTCCCCATAATCCTTCCTTTAGCAGGGAGGTAATTACGGGAACATGTTGTGCTAACACGAACCTTGCTATAATTAACAAGGAGCAATTTCCTTTAGTGTTCCTTAATTGATAACTGAAAAACAGATAATTTACAGGAATGGAGCCTTTTGTACCTGAAGTGGCATAGTCGGTGAAAATGCGGCCTTCTCATAGAAATTCAATAAACAGTCAGCAAATAGTATTACTGATAGTTTTAACTGTTACACATGCTTTTAAGTACCTTCTAAAAGTTGTAAAGTCTTACCTCCGTGCCATGACTACGAGAAACTTACACAACTTAGAAAGACACAATTAGAGCGTATTCTGAATTTTGTAGTACATGAAGTAGTGATGCGGCTGTACTTCTCACATAATTACATTATTTCAATTCTTAATTACATACACATATACTGTAGATTATAAATATTTTGAACCTTAAACATTATTTACATTAACTAAACACATTTTAATTAAATTCACTGATTAATAATAAAAATAAAAATAGTAACGTGGTATTTTTTTCAATAATAGTATCCACTAAATTAGTATATTTAGAACATATAATTAACATTTATTTTGAGGAATTAATGTGCTTATATATTATTTCATTATTAGTACTCGGATAAAAATAATTATTTTAAATAAATTAAATTGTAGTTTACATTAAAATGTGTTAAATATTTTAAAGTAATTTGACTGTGTCTCATGATGGGAAAACGCAGCAGCTGGCAGTGGAATTATTTTACTTGCAGACCACTGAAAGCATAAGTAAAGGGTGCCAATCAAAAGTGCTGTCTTTGAATTATAGTTAGCGCTACGGCATCCTCCTGAGATTAGTCCGCTAAGGAAATTGAAGTAAAAAGTGCTGGCAGAGGTTCTTCTTGAGACAAGGAAAGCCAGAGACCAGCAAGATCCTTTCTTGGATGAAAACCCTCATATCTTCTCTTTTTCTGAACCTTGACTCCAGCGGACGGCTGAGCTCCTCAGAAGCAGAGGTGGTAAAGGACAGTATAAGAGGAAATTGGGGCTACCCAATAAAAAGGAGCTTCCAAGCTGTAACAGCAAACTTTTTTCTCAATTTCAGGAGCCTATCTATCTTTAGCTCCACACTGGGCCAGCTTTAGGACTGGTGGCGCCCTGTGCGACAGTTTATTGTGGCGCCCCCACCCACCCCATGACCTCCTTCTTGGTTTCACTCACTGCCACCCAGCAAATGTGCATCCGTTCTCTCCATCGCTCCCCCTTCAAATACATTCATGTGTTTTAAAGCACTCGTAAAGGCTGGCTTTACTAATCCACTCAGCTACCTACATAAAATATAGGAGCATATTTAACAGCCCCTAGCGCCATTCTAACGCCACATTAGCGTCATTTATTTTTACGCTAATGTGGCATTAGAAGGCCAAAAACGCTGTGCCATATTTACAAAGCGGCACAATGCATGCATCGCGCCACTTTGTATCCCCTTGCGCTACATTATGCCTGCACCAGGCATAATGTATGCAAAAGTGGCATTCCACCATTAAGGGGGGGGGGGGAAATGACGCAAAGAAATCTGACAGATTTCTTTGCGTCATTTTATTCTGGCACTTTTAACGCCTGCTCAGAGCAGGCATTAAAAGAAAGGCATCTGTTGGTTACAATAGACCTCTGGGTGCTTTGCAGGATTAGCATCAACATTTTTAATGATAATCCTGCAAAGCGCTGGACTAACGTAAAAAATTCAGACACTAGACCACTAACTACTGCCATGTTGCGCCATATTTTAAATACAGCACTCACATGATGGCGTTAGATAACCACTAAGATGCACAAGAAAAGTGGTGCAGCGCCACTTTATTTTAAGAGCCCCTAGTGTCATTCTCACACCACATTAGTCAATTTAAAAAAAAGATAATGTGGCATTAGAAGGACAAAAACGTTGCGCCATGTTTACAAAGTGGAGCAATGCATGCATTGTGCCACGTTGTAACCCTCTGTACTACATTATGCTTATGCCAGGCATAATGTATGTAAAGGGGGCATCCCCCCATTGGGGGGGCAAAAAAATGGCACAAGGAAATATGACAGATTTCTTTGCATCATTTTTTCCAGCACTTTTAACGCCTGCTCAAAGCAGGCATTAAAAGGAGGCTTCCATTGGTTACAATGAGCCTCTGGGTCCTTTGCAGGATTAGTGTCAACACTTTTGATGCTAATCCTGCAAAGTGCCGGACTAGCATAAAAAATTCTGATGCTAGTCCCCTAACTACCGCCGTGGTGCACAGTATTTTAAATATGATGCACACATGGCGGTGTTGGGGAGGACGCAAAAAAAGTGGCGTAGCACTGTGTGCAGCGCCACTTTTTCAAATATGTACCATAGGGCAGTGCTTAATCTGTAAATAAAAAGGTGCCGTGCCCAAAGTCCTCCTCTTAAACACGCGGCTGCAATTAAATGTGTGAACACAGAATACAGAGGCAGTGTAATTCTGAAGCCATCTCGGGCCTCTTCAATCCATTTACAGGCACTCCCTGCCCCTTCAGCTCACTGTTGCAGATTTCTGCTTTTTCCCATTGTGACGCCTTTTCGTTTTTCCCTTCCTCCATCTTTCCAATATGTTATTTTTTCTCACAGTAAATGCTTGAGGCAGAAAAATAAGTGCCGGCCTCAAAAATAAGTGCCGGTGCTCTGCCCTGGAAACAACAAACACAAATTAAGCACTGCCATAGGGGCATATTTAAGAGCCCCTAGTGCAATTCAAATGCCACATTAGTGTCTATTTTGCACTAATGTGTCGTTAGAAGGCCAAAAACGCTGCCCCGTCTTTACAAAGAGGCGCAATGCATGCATTGCGCCACTTTGTAACCCTTTGCACTACATTGTGCCTGCCCCAGGCATAATGTATGCAAAGGGGGCATCCCCCTCGATAAGGGGGGCCCAAATAAATGATGCGTAATTTTTTTTGGGCACTTTTAACGCCTGCTCGGGGCAGGCATAAAAATGAAAGGAGGCTTCCATTGGTTACAATGGGCCTCTGGGTGCTTTGCAAGATTAGTGTCAAAATGTTTGACGCTAATCCTGCAAAGCGCCAGACTAGAATAAAAAATTCTGACACTAGTCCCCTAACTACCACCATGGTGCTCTGTATTTTAAATATGATGCACACATTGTGGAGTTAGGGGGGCGCTAAAGGGTGCAAGAAAAGTGGCGCTGACCTGTGTGCAGCGATACTTTTCTTAAATATGCCCCATAGTTCTGTTTTTTTTGCAGCAGGCATATTAACACTCTATGCTACTTTATGTTGAGTCAATGCTGCCACTAGGCAAAACTCCCATCTCTCTCTCCAGCAGGAACAATAATCATAAGAGGTATCTTGACATTTTAATTGTTTTTTGAAGGCTAAACACACAAGGAACCTTTCAGCAGGTGCTTTTAAATCTCAAGTTTCGGAAGTTATTGCTAAACACAGCGCCCCCCCTGAGGTCAGCGCCTGGTGCGGTCGTACCGCTCGCACCGCCCAAAAGCCAGCCCTGGCTCCACATGCACATGTCTAGGAAGGGCGTATTTCTCCTAGATTGGGACACATTGACACATCACCATTCTCTAATTATGTAATCCACTGAGTATAAGGATCTTCAATAGCTTTCTGGTCTGTGCCATGCCAGTCAACATAGTTAATTGCTTTTCTGTGATCTTAGAGTACACCACCCACTTACATCTTGTTAGCAAGTGGTTGAATGAAGTTCTGAGCAAGAACAGCATGCTACTGAGCCTAGTATTGAAGGTTATCTCTTAAATCGTTTATGCAGCTCAAACCTCGCTGAAGTATTTTCCAGTATTGTCTGGAGGCCCTCAAGAAGAGATAAACTGTGCAGAGTTGATAAGCTGGATGGAAATTCCGGCTCACTTTTTGGTATTTCTCTTTTGTGACGGATCTGTGCAACTGCTCTGGCTAGTGGTAGTGTCACAATTGAGGGTGATGTACCCAGAGCCATGCATTGATCTTCACTTGCCCTGGTGTTCTGATTATGCACATCGCAGCTCGCATCACCCTGGGGTTTGACGCAGGTGCATTTTGGCACTCACTTCAGGTTCTGAGGGGGTGCTTCTCCTCTGCTCGCTTACTTGAATTGGCTTACTTAAAACAGCTTGTTCCAGGCTCACATTATCATCCATGCAGCTCATTGTGCCTCCTTCTTTTGACTTTTGGGTGTGACACCAAACCCTTATTATTAACCGTCATTTTAGTGCAGTCCAGGTTTTTGTTTTGGGAATATGGTTCTTTCTAGCAAGATTTTCATTTTGTTCCCTTTACCATCATTGCAGAATATTACTTTCTGTGGTGTTCTAATTCTTCCGGTAGTTTCACTATATAAGCAGGATAGGGCATCAACTTGTTGCGTGTGATATGCTCTGTTACTTACTGGCCTCATGTAGACCCTAGCAGTCACCAGCCCGCCAGGGTCATGGTCACGGTCGGACAGACGACAAAGTGGCAGTCCAGCCGCAACATCATGACCACCACGGTTGGACCCCTAGCACTGCCAGGTTGGCACCTGTCGACAGCCTGGCGGTCTCGGCGGTCGCAATCTGCCAGGGTAGCGCTGCAAGCAGCCCTGCTTTGGGGATTACGAGTCCTTTTCGCCAGCCTTTGCATGGCGGTTGGACCGTCATGCAAAGGCTGTGGGAAAGGGGCACTTGGGGAATCCCTGGGGCCCCTGCACTGCACATGCACTTGGCATGAACAGTTCATGGTCCCCATGGATAGCCCCGTTGCGCTTTTCACTGCCCAAATTACAGGCAGTGAAATGCACGACGGGTGATGTCACACCCGATGCACCACAACATTGCAGCAGGCTCGATTATGAGCCAGCATCAATGTTGTGGTGAGTTTTCCGCTGGGCCAGCGGGCGGAAATGCTGTTTTCACCCGCTGGCCAAGGGGAAGACTCCAAATAGTGTGGCCAGCCTACCGCCAGCACTAGCAGTATGCTGGCTGCAGCGGCTTGGGCAGTCTTCTGTGAAGACCAATAAAGTCGTAATGAGGCACTCTCTCTTTGCTCTGCTACCTTCTACATTGTCTGCTTATGCTGCCTGTTTCATTCTGCCTCTAGTCTGGCCAGAGGATTTTTTTAATCATCTGATTTGTTTTTCCTCTGCAAACTGTTTAGCTGGCTCTTGACTCTGCTGAATTATGGTGTTAATTTCTGAACATCCTAGAGTCTTTGCAGGGGTTTAGGATCTACCAGCCATTTCTTGGAATCAAACAAAGAGAACCTGATGCCCTACAAAGAAGATTGTCACCTGGTAGTCTTGACAGATTGAGGCCCGTATTTATACTTCGTTTGCGCCGAATTTGCGTCGTTTTTTTCGACGCAAATTCGGCGCAAAACTAACGCCATATTTATACTTTGGCGTTAGACGCGTCTAGCGCCAAAGTATGGGCAAATAGCGTCATTTTTTGGCGTGAACGCCTTCCTTGCGTTAATGAGATGCAAGGAAGGCGTTCCCGTCTAAAAACAGCCGCACATAGCGGTGCATGGTATTTATGCTCCTGGGCAAAAATCACTCCCGCGCGGCAGGCGGCGCAAAAAAATGGCGCAAAGCACGAATAGCGTGAAATTTTAACGCCTGGGTCAGGGCAGGCATTAAAATGGGGCAAACACAACTGTACTTAATCAGAACACACAGAACAAACAACAGAGCAGCAGAGCAGCAGAGCAGCAACAGGGAGACATGGAGGTGCTTTTTCTTCAACGTGCACGTAGACGCAGAGCCCTGCAGCAACAACAGCAGCCACAACAACAACAGCAGGGACCCCAAAGACAGCGCAGAAGGCAGGAGAGGATATTCCGCCCAAGAACAACCCTGCATGGCCTCAGGGAACGAGACATCATCCAGAGGTACCGGTTGAACTGGCAGGCCATTCAGCAGCTGCTGACAAATATTGAACAGCAATTGGCCCCCACTTTAGTGACTCCACGCACTATCCCAACAGAAACAAAGCTGCTTGCCGTACTTCACATGCTGGCAAGTGGCTCCTTTCAGACAACTGGTGCCCTGGTTGGTGGAATCTCACAACCATCTTTCTCCGCATTCCTGCCTAAAGTACTGGATGCCATCATTGGACTGACACCCCGCCACATCTGCTTCCCTAACACACTGCAGAAGCAGCAGGAAACAAAACAGGGGTTCTACGCCATCAGTGGCTTTCCGCACGTCCTTGGTGCAATTGACTGCACACACGTACGCCTTGTGCCACCTGCTGCGAGTGAACACCTCTACCGCAACAGGAATCACACACATTCCATCAACGTGCAGGCCATAGTCGATCACCAAGGACTGATCAGCAACATTGTGGCTAAATATCCTGGGAGTGTACATGACGCATTCATCTTCCGTCACTGCATCATCAACCAACACTTCCAGGATGGACGGTATGGCAATGGACTACTTGTTGGTAAGGACAAAAATCTACTTATATACTCACTGCACAGAAACCCTCTAGGATAAACAACACATACACCACAATAGCAACACCTAGACAGGGACACACTGAGGTACTCACATCACTAGCCATGTGTCACAAGTCACCATTGAACCTCTCACACATTGGAATTTACTCCACAGCTTAGTGTGAAGACATTCATGACTGTGGTTGCCTAAATGTCACCTTGCAAATTGGAAGTCTCACAATAACCTGTACACTAATACAATGCATAACTTTTAAGGGATGGGATGGCCTGGCTATGTTCATATGGACGTTTCTAATACCCTTTCATGTTTCAACTCTGCATGGAACTATCATCACACCCCCAGTGAGGACACACGGACACCTGTGTCACAAGTCACAATGCAAGGGAGGGCACACTGTACTTGAGAAACCAATACATCCTGCTGACAAACAGTTAGACAACAAACAATTGCTCAGCCAAGGAAAAAAAACAATGCCAAAGTTTCCACCAACAACCATAGGTTGTCACATTAGTACACAAAATAGTCACAGACAACACAACACAACTACTGCCATCAAAGATACGTACAACAGTGCCTCCTACATCTAATTGATACCATTCTGTGTTTCTCTTTCAGCTGATCAGGGGTATGGCATCCAGCCTTGGATAATGACACCATATGGGAACCCAAATACTGCTGCTGAGTGGGCATACAATGACGCCCACAAGAGGACACGCAGCATTGTGGAGAGGACCTTTGGGATCCTAAAGTCAAGGTTCCGCTGCCTTGACATCACTGGCGGAAGCCTACTATACTCCCCAGAGATGGTATGCAAAATCATACTCACTTGTGCCATATTACACAATATTTGTGTACAAAGGAACATTCCCCTCCTTGAACCGGACCCAGACATGCCTGAGGATGATGATGAGGAGGATGCTGGCCTGCAACAGGAGGGGGAACAACCTAACACCGCAGCAGGAGTGCTTAGGCGCCAACAGCTTGTGAACAATTTTTTTACTTAAGTCATTATAATCACTTGTATTCCACACTTGTAAATAAACACAGATCACAAACACCACATCATGCTTTGGCCTATTCATTTCTGACCACCTTTAGTTTGAAATAGCTGAAGATGAATGTCGTCTCATTGATCAAGAATGCCATTAAAATTCATCACACCAAAAATAAACATCACAACTGTATGCACAGAGGGTAGGATGTGACATGTTACATTACCATACACAGAGCCCAACAAGAGTACAAATGTGACAATTAGACATGCCGGATCCAAACAACTGAAACAGTCTCTCATCCAGCCCAAAATTTGAGATCATTTGAAAGTCACATCACACGTGTTCAGAGACAGGGTGGGACCATCCATGTGTACGTGAACATGTCATCAATGGCTTCTCTCAAGTGTATGATGTGAGCAATACACAATTGCAACAACATCAGCTGCCACTAACTCAGGAGGAGACCTTGAAGTTACAGTGACAACATACACACAGACAGGTCATACTGGATCCACATTCCCACACACATGTACACATATGTCATACAACCAACCTAATATTTGAAAGTAGACCATCACAGTTGTGTCCCAGTTTGAACCGAGCAGGAAGATTGTAACATGACACTAAACCAGTTTATGCAGAAAGGGACACAGACAAGCAAAACAATCTTCGCATTATCACATCGTGAACGCTGAGAGTCTTGCAAACTTAGGGGGTCATTCTGACCCTGGTGGTAATTACCGCCATGGCGGAGGTCGGCGGTAGCACCGCCAACAGGCTGGCGGTGCACCGATGGGCATTCTGACCGCGGCGGTTCAGCCGCGGCCAGAAACGGACTTCCCGCTGCCCTTGAGAATCCGCCATGGCGGCGGAGCGCGCTCCGCCGCCATGGGGATTCTGACACCCCCTACCGCCATCCTGTTCCTGGCGGGTCTTCCGCCAGGAACAGGATGGCGGTAGGGGGTGCCGCGGGGCCCCTCGGGGCCCCTGCAGTGCCCATGCCAATGGCATGGGCACTGCAGGGGCCCCCGTAAGAGGGACCCACAAAGAATTTCAGTGTCTGCTTTGCAGACACAGAAATTTGCGACGGGTGAAACTTCCATTCTGAGCCGGCGTCCTCGTGGGAAGGGTGTTTCCCGCTGGGCTGGCGGGCGGACTTTTGGCGGTTGCCCGCCAGCCCAGTGGGAAAGCCAGAATGACCGCTGCGGTCTTTCGGCGGGAACCGCTTGGCGGGCGGCGACCGCCGCCCGCCGCGGTCAGAATGACCCCCTTAGTCATATGAAAATGGTATGCAACTTAGCTCCAAATCATCAATACTGCAAACGTCAAATGGGCTAATGAGATGAATGAATGGTCAACAGTCATTCATACCATATGGCCTTACATTCGCCCGCTGCTGCAGGTTTGCCAGGATATGATAAAAATACTGCATGGATACAGTAGCTATTCTGGATGGTCAAATCCTAGGGTGCTGGGGGCCTAACTCCACCTCTACCACCCCCAAAACATACAGGAATCATGTACTTGTGAACTAAACACATGCATAAGGCACATATGTGGCCTCCATGTCACAAGTCCTACACAAATATGAAACACAAAATCATAATGGGACATGGTCAGCCCCCTCAAAACTGAAAGTGACTCTCCCACTCCCTGTTAGGACTACAGATAAAAGCATCCCCATCATAAAGGTGGGGACATTTTGGAGACGGAATACATAATGGTATCAAAAACCTCATGTCAAAATAGCCATCAGCAATTACACCAAATATGTTGTCAAATATGGTCAATACATTAGTTAACGTATCCCAAACATCACAGTGTGAAGGCCGTCTATACATAAAAGTACGGACATTTGTCATATACAAACACAAATGTGTCTCACATCGCACCGTTTTACCATGACAAATCACCTTTCCAAAGCTAAACACATGAAGACATTTGGATAAATTTGTTCCATATTCTACGCATACAGCATGGCCGTCATAATTTGTTCATGTACATGAGTGCACACAATGCAGAGTCAGATACAAATGTATCCAAAAGTGTCTTGATATTTCACCTTCAAATTATTATTTACATCCACAATATTTTTGACTCTGCATCATGTGCACTACTGTACGTGTAATAAAAACCACGCCCATGATGTATGCGTGGTCAAAATGACGCTACATGGACAATATGTTGGTCATTTCATGTACAGTATTAATTATTAATATTCATACCATTTTTTTTCACTCCGCATCATGTGCACCACTGTACGTGTAAAAAAAATGACGCCCATGATGTATGCGTGGTCAAAATGACGCTACATGGACAATATGTTGGTCATTTCATGTACAGTATGAATTATTAATATTCATACCATTTTTTTTCACTCCGCATCATGTGCACCACTGTACGTGTAAAAAAAATGACGCCCATGATGTATGCGTGGTCAAAATGACGCTACATGGACAATATGTTGGTCATTTCATGTACAGTATTAATTATTAATATTCATACCATTTTTTTTCACTCCGCATCATGTGCACCACTGTACGTGTAAAAAAAATGACGCCCATGATGTATGCGTGGTCAAAATGACGCTACATGGACAATATGTTGGTCATTTCATGTACAGTATGAATTATTAATATTCATACCATTTTTTTTCACTCCGCATCATGTGCACCACTGTACGTGTAAAAAAAATGACGCCCATGATGTATGCGTGGTCAAAATGACGCTACATGGACAATATGTTGGTCATTTCATGTACAGTATGAATTATTAATATTTATACCATTTTATTTCACTCCGCATCATGTGCACCACTGTACGTGTAAAAAAAATGACGCCCATGATGTATGCGTGGTCAAAATGACGCTACATGGACAATATGTTGGTCATCTCATGTACATTATTAATTATTAATATTCATATCATATTTTTTGACTCCGCATCATGTGCACCACTGTACGTGTAAAAAAAACGACGCCCATGATGTATGCGTGGTGAAATTGACGCTACATGCACAATATGTTGGTCATCTCGTACAATTTGAAATATTAATATTCATAGCATATTTTTACACTCCGCATCATGTGCACTGTAATGCGTCAAAAAAATATGACGCACATCTGTGTATGCGTGAAAATATGACGCATTACGCGAAAATAAAAACGGCGGCCATTTTATGCAGGAAGTGATGTAATAGGATATCCTGTTTACCAAATCTGTACTGGGAGTTGACTTTCACTTTCACTTTGCAGTCTCAGAGTTATCTAGACTGTGTGGTTGTGTGAAAGGTGTTGTCCTGTGTTTTACTGCTTTAGTGTCCTGTGTGCCTTGTATTTTGTCTTTGTGTCAATCTTTTATTGTAGTCAAACATTGTCTCAGTCTGTTTAGTGTTGTTTTGTCTATACCTGTGATAGTTTGTATTGTCTGTGGGAGTCTGTTGTGGGTAGCATAGTTTGGGGGGTTAGTTGGGCTATTTTTCTCCTTCTTCTTTTTCTTTCACACCTCTACCTTTCCCCATTTCCCACTTTTTCTTTCACTTTTCTTTGGTACTTTTTTTACACCTCGCATCATGTCAGGTAGGCCTCGCCTGTCCAGGATGGGTGAGGACGAATTGGGGGGCTTCATATGGCTCGTAAGCCATTTCCTCCCACTGATGCTGGAGGCTGGGGGCTGGGGGCCGTGTGATACAGGGGTATCACACGGAGGCGAGGAAAATCCGTTGGGAGAAGGTGCGCCATCACCTGGTCCGGGTCTACGGGAGTCTGAGGAATATCCATCAACTCAAGCACCGCTGGGCAGATCTGATCAGCAGGGAACAGGACCTGCTGGACCACCTGGGACTCCGTATTGGTGGCTATGTTGGTGAGTAATAATCAATTACATGGGAATAATAGGAATGTGTGCGTGAACATGTGATGATTGGTAGCCAATCTGCAAAATAAGTAGCTGACTGCGTGTTATACTAGGGAAACCTAGGCCCATGGGCATACACATAAATCCCCATTTTTGCTACACATGTACACCCAATAACAGCAGTAAAATGCAACATCTATTTGTATTTTGCTAAGTAGCCCCCTCTCTGCGTCACAAAATGATGAAAATGCTGCGCTACAAAGGTATACATATGTGTCCAAATGTGTATTTGTTGCCGGGTGTGTATGAAGACCTATGCTACCAGGCCGATGCCTCATTTTTGCAACACATACCAGATGGCTGTAGCTGCATGTAATGTAGTGTTGCATTTGAGTCTGAAAAGCAACACGTGAACTGCTCTATTTGTACTCTACTGATCATAATGGCCAGTGAGTACGTCATGTAGAAACAACATACCTACATATGTAGACGCCATAGCTAGACCGAAAATTGCAAACACATGATGATGCAACACCTGTGTGTTGCCTTCACGTCACATGAAGTTAGTCATGTTGTCCACACATATGTCACATGTGTGTCTGGTTGCTGTGTGTTGAACCTGTCCACATAGCCTGTTTGATTGTGAGTGGTCATGCATTCCTCATGGAACCAGTTGTGGAATGTTTCTCTCTGGGATGCACATGCTGAGATGTATGGATCACATGATTGTTCGGGCCTACTATTGGAGGAGTAACTTGGACGACACATGACTGTCCTGGCCACTGCATGAGTGTAGTAGGGTGTGTCACTGGAGCAGGAGACTCATCCAATGATAATCTAGAATACAAAGTCAGCCAGGCAGGATGAGCATGTGTGAAAGTGTATCATTACCATGTAATATTCACACACTGTCATTGTAACAGAAATTATTTGTCTGTTCACCCGGTCTGAGTATAATCTTCCTTTCATGCTTTACAGGTGGACCAGCCCCGTACACCGTTGGTGAGGTAGCCCATTTTGACGACCCCGATACCTACAGTGAGTGTTGCCTAAGTGCTATTTACATTGTTTGGAAATGAAGCATGATGGATTACTGTGTGTTCAGGACAATTCATGATATGATGTGCTAGCCGTTCATTGGCTTTGTTGTTTTGGTGTGATATCAAATTGGAATAATGTTTCGGTAAAGCAATACCTAGTCATCTCTCAGATTGAGGGGCAGTAGGTCATTCAATTAGTGAGACAATTGGGAATAGCATGACTCATTTTGAATACACTGGTCAATGTTAGACTTGGTCAGGAACTTGCCATTAACTGAGTCAGCATATCAGACTGACAGTCTCCCAGATAGCTTAGGCACATGGCTTTGATGACAAGTGCTTCTTCCTAGTTGAGGATGGACTGTGTACACTGTAGGTCGGATCTTCCGGGGGCATGTACTTCCACAAGGTGACCTCGAAGTGTGTGTGACTTGAGTGCAATGGCCTAGGTGTTCTGTTGAATCATGTGAATGGGTGTTCTACCTCCTCTGTGTGTGTTGTAAAACATGCCTCACTAATAGTATGTTATGTTTGGCTAAGTCATATCATTTTGACATGTGTGGACCTGGGATGTGACAAGGTTGGGCTGACTCCAACGTGTTGCTAGCCCTTCATAGGTGTTGTGTGTGAAGGCACATGCTTGTTGAACTTTCTGTACACTCCTGGTTGTGCATTGATCATGGGATTGTTGTTTGTTCTTCCCACACCACCCACAAAGACTGGGATGTTACTGTGAAACAGGGTACCTAGGACTGTAGCAAACAGTATGTTACACGTACTTAACACCTTTTGTGACTTGAGTTTGTACCTAGGTCCAGATGTAGCAAAATGTCTCCACATTGCAAATAGCATAATTTGATGTTAGTGAGTTGCAAACGTCTGTTTCCTAATCCGAAATGGTTTTGGTGGTCATGTACATATTCGCAAAATGCTTTTCTAAAGTAAAAAAATAAAGGAGTTTACCAGCCCTACTTGTAAATCACAGTGTTAGGCAATCCCATTTGCTAACGAGTACGTGGTTGCAAAGTGAGTAGCTGTTATCATCCACTTGAAGTGGCTGCTAACCAACTTGCTGACTGGAAGGGGTCCTCATTGTGAACCTTCACCTTTGTGAGTGGACCAAAATACTCCTGCACAAAACAGCCAGTGGTCTAGGGGAGCAATAATTAGTGTGTAAATTACGAACAATCAATTGTTGTGAATTTAAACAAATCGCAGCTCATTTTCCTTTCAGATAAAGGGCCTACACTTGGGGAAAAATAACTTGCTTCATTTAAAAGCAGTCACGTCTATGGAGTTCTGCTGTTCCCAGCAGGCCTCCATCCCCGTGAGTGCCCATAGTTGCTAAGGTGGTGCAAGTTGGAACCCACATCATTGATGTTCATGAGGTGGGATTTAGGGACCCCATAGTGACTCGCAGACGGTGTCAGAGACACCGTTCAGCTTTGCAATTTGCTAGTTGATTTCCCATCAATTCCTACATCTGGCCCATAGTGTCGACATATGATTCATGGCCAGGGGTTCAATCTTAGCACACAACTATTTCGAAATGCCATTGAGTGAGGAGTGTGATTCTTATCACATAGAATGACATATGTAGTGAAGTCAGTATGCGGACGAGCTGGTGCCATAATGTATAATGGCTTAGGTATGAATTGTAGGAGTAGTTTAGGGTGAAGTCATCCATCATGTAGAGACATGGATATGCTATATGTGATATGCCCTTCAGTATGCATGATTCACATGTACTTCCTCTGAGCCTTCCCGTGAAATATGTTGTAACAATTGCTGCAACCAATACATTGCTAGTAATGGTCAAATTACCCATTGTGGTATTCAACCCACTGTAAATTCTATGCTCAATATTTGCCTTTTCCCTTCACAGCTGCAAACCTGAGTGCCGCAGCTCGCAACCAGTTTGAGCGCCGGGCAATGAGGTACAGACACATCCTGCAGGTGCAGTGTGGGTATCGGAGGATGGCCCGCAGATACAATTCGGAACGGGCCTCCGGGGCGTGGTATGCCACACCACAGGCTCCCCCAACGGTGCCCCCAACAACCCCCGCCACTACATCCACCAGGTCTGGCCAAGTGGACCCAGCAACGGACCAGGCATCCTCATCCAGACCTGGACCCAGCCGTGTGGTGGGAGCAGGGCAGTCCCGTGCCCACACCACTCCACCAACACAATCCACCTCCACCGGCACCCAGACCTGCACTGACCCTCCGATCAACCCAGCGGACTTCCACGCATTGTCCAGGAAATTGGACAGGTTGATTGCCAAAGTTGACACCCTGACGGAGGACATGGCTGAGGTGAAAAAGAAGGTGCGCTCCATCCGGCGAACAGTACGGAGGGCAAATCCGTAGACATTTTGCCCTCCAGAACTTTTACCCCTCCCCTCTCACCTCTTTCCTATTTCATACTGTTAGTTGGGTTTGGGGGGTTAGTTATAGGATAAGTGTAGGTAATTAGCTTAGTTAGTGTTAGGTAAGAGGGTGGGGGGTCCTTCTTCTTTATATCTTATCTTTTTGTGTGGGTGGGTGGGTGGGGGGCAATGTTGGGATTCCTGTTTAAAAAAAAAAAAAAAAAAAAATGATAAAAACAAAAAAAATACAAAAAAATATATGTTTGTTTAGGATAGTGTAGTATGTGTGTAGGTTAGTAAGTGTTGTCCTGCATGTGTCTTGTCTCATAATGGTAGGTGGGGGGTTGATGTTTAGATCGTTTTGTTACATGTGTAGAGTAAGTTTAGCTTAGGTTAGTTAGGGACAGTTGTGGGTTAGTAGTAGTCAGGTTAGATTAGTGTAGGTTTATCTTTCCCTTAGTTGCCTCTTTTCTTACTTATTGGAAATACAAATTTTGTTAACCCTTTACCTGATGCGTTAGGTGCTACCTTTTCATGGCCTTGACATCAGTGTAGCAGAAAGTTTTAGTATGACATTTGTGTCCTATGCTCGCTATCCCCAGGCTATTGAGGTTTAACATGCCAGCTACCCGTGTGCTAACTTGGTAAGTATCCACCGTGTGGGAGAGCCACCATTGGTAGTGTGCCTAGATCATCAAGATTTGGGGTTGGTATGTATCCTACTTCACAAAGAGTGCTTCCAGAGTTGATTTTGTAGGTAAATAGATAGGTCGGACAGCATTGTGAAGTTCAGGGAGAGCTTTGTAGATGAGTATTTGTTCACACTCTTGTCTTGTTGCTGTCATTGCTGACCTACATCATGTGTGTACTGCTTGAGCATGACTTTCCTTCATGGTAGTATACGCTGTAAGGGTGATTGATGCAGTGTAATTTGGTTATCATTCCTTTCATTTTACAGCATAATGTATTGTTTTAGTATCGCAAGGTGCCTACATTTCTCATCCACCATTAGTTGTCTAGAATAGCTATGGATGGGGCCTCATTCTGTCCAACACAGCATGATTGTGTGTGCTTAGTCCCTACATCAGTTATTTTCCTCAGTCTAGTAAAGCTATGATGCAATCCTGGCCACTGCACAGATGTTTCAGTATACATGAAATCAGGACAGTAGTATAGAGAATCAACATGGTTGCCACACAGCCACTTTGGAGTTATGTACTGCACAGTTGAAGTGTGAAATGACACAGAGACACAATAGGTGTGCAAGTGATATTTATTTTTAGGTGGAGTAGTGCAAAAAGTCCATTAACAATGTTAGGTGAGTCCGTTCTGGTGCATTCTTAAATGGTGATCCTATTTACAGGGTGTGGATGATGCTCCTGACATGCTGGGGTGATGTCACAGACGGTGCAGAGGAACAGGAATTGCCAAATGGTAGGAGAGAAACATTTACAGCCAATGTGGACAAGTTAAACAGTAGATTGCCGAACAGTCATTGAGGGTAGTTGGAGTGAGGCTGGCATGTGTCAAAACGTAGGACCTTGGTCAGAGTGGGGCATGGTGCAGGGACTAGGGCTTCCGGGTACTCTTGCGAGTGAATGTTATCTGTTCCATGTCTTCTTCTTCTGATGTGTGTGTTGCCTGGTGTGTCCTTGTTGTTGTTGGTTTTGAAGGGGCAACACACACCTCAGTGTCAGAAGACATGGAGGCAGACATCCCGGGGGCTGATCCCTGTCCAGTTATGAAGGGCAGTACTGCAGCAAGGAGAGCGTGCTGGTTTTTCAGAATGGCAGCCACATCCCGATGGTAGGCAGCCAGGTCGGCCCTGAGGGGTTCTATGTTGCATTCGTGCACACGCTGACTGGCTTGCTGTTGGAGTTGTTTGGTCAACTGGATGACAGCTGTGCAGATTGCCTTCTGTGTTACTAAAAGTTCCTCCAACAGCGATGTTCTGGCTTGCATTGCAGCTGCCTGATCAGCAGTTGACAGCATGCACGAACGCACCCCCTCAAGGCTGGCTGCCATAGTTTGCATCCCCACCCGCACCTCCTTGGCCAGCTCCCGCTGGACCCCAACGACTGTTCTTTCGAAGCTGGTGCCAGTGTCGTCAGAGTCCTCAGCTGTGTTGGAGCTGGCAGGTCTTACAATTGGGGTGGCGGGTGGTTCTACTGTGGTGGCTGCTTCTTCTTGGCTCCTCCTTGTTACTGAAGGGGGGGTTTGGAGGCTTTCGAGGACCATGTCAATGGTCTCTTGTGTGAGGTTGATGTTCTCGTCATCCATGTCATCAGGGAACTCATGGACAGGCATATCGGCAGGAGATCCGTGTTCCTCTGCAAAGAAACAGGGTACAATTAGTGTGTCTGTGTTGAGTTCATTTAGCACTAAGATACAAGCCTTTGGATGCCTTAACTTTGTACTCTGATTTTGTCTTGGTATCTGCTGTCTGTCATAGGGCATTGTTGTAGGCCTATGGCCCACCTGTGTGTCACATATATGATATGGAGCTATCAGACATGCCTGCCAGGTCATCTCTAGGTGTTGATTTGTAATTATTTCGGAATATGCATTTTTTTGTCCTACTCCTCCCTCGGTGTTTCACTATTGTTATGGAGGGACATTTGTTTGGGTGGGCTCTCATTATCTTACATGTGATTCTTGGCTTTCTAGGCAGCAGGATAGCTAATGGTGTGGGGGACTAAGTTTGACCCACTTGTAAATAACTCGGTCACCCAGATATTGTATTTGGCTCAGACAGACTAGCAGTGCCTCTGGTCTCCCACAACAGAGGAATGTTTAGAAGTCCAAGCCCATGACATCTTTGGGACTTCTCAGGGAAGTGGTGGTCACTCAGGTCCTACACATTTGTATCTTTTCCGGTATGTTCCCATACACAAATGACACAGACAGTATTTGTTTGATATGAAGTTTCATTGTACAACTGACTTGTAGGAATTTAGGTGTGAGCCCCAATAACCAAAACAATACACACAGTTAGAACTGAAATAGTCCGCAGGAGAGTAATACATTGGTACACAGCTATCATGGTGCCTAACAGTTTCTACTCTCCCTCTGCTTGTTCTATATATAGCACTGCATGTTAAGTTTGGAGCTTGGCTGTCTGAATCACAGGGGAGACATCATCCCTCATATCAGAGGAATGGGCTGGGATCTGGTTGTGCATCAGCAGCAAGGCAGGCAGCATCTAGATGTGATTTTCTGTTTGTAAACTCCCCCATGCGTGTCTTGGGACGAGGAAGTGAATTTAAAAGACATATGTCATTGTGATGACAAAGTTTCCCTACGCAGGAATGGCAAACCTTAACCCCTACCACATCTATCATCAACGAACCAGACGGTATCCTTGACTGGGCCACAGAGTGAATATGTTCTGGCAAACTCCAGTGCAGAAGTAGGCAAAACAGGGTGATTTGACTAATTGCCAACACCTTAGGACTGACTATTTGCTACATTAACTGATAGGAAGGGCAATGAGATTCATTTAGTGCAAAGTGCTCTGAGGCACTTAGATGTGAGCAAATGAGTATAAGTACATTCAGGGTAAGATGCACAAAGGCCTCCAGCCTGAGGCTATTGCGCAAAGTATACGTTTCACTTGCCACGCTACACTTTGACTGACTGTGGGTGTTGTGACTGCCCTGCCAGCACACTTGCCTCACAGGCCCTGCACCATACACTTTTTATTCACATTGCATGATCTGTACATGTTAGGTGGCATGACCTATGTATGTCAATGTTAGGATGTGGTATGGATGTAAACATTGTTGATGTTTGTATCTGATGGGGTCTCATGTGTGTCTTACTGGATTGGCCTGTTTAGCGTATGAATGTCCTATTTTTTGGTTAGACTGTGCAGATGTGTTTCATTGACCAGTTGCCTGTGTCCCCTCGTCAATGTTGTTGTCTGAGCAGTATGACATTTGTGATGTAGCATTGTTAGGCAGGCACGTGAGGGACCCTGACGTATGCAGCATGTGTGTGTCGTTAGTGCTGTGTGGCTCCTATTGCTGTTTACTTAGGCTTATGTATGTGTCAGTTATGGACATTCGGCATTTAAGTGTACTGGTACCTTTGTCTTATTTCTAGGAGTAGTTGCAGATGTCATCCTCACCCCCTAATTTAGGAATGTATGTTCCAGGGTGGGGTTCCTGCCATTTGGTACTATAGCTGCCCAGAGATGAGAGGTGTTATTGTCAACTGTGGTGGCAGTTAAGTTGCAGTTGTTGTATTTGCTACTGCATTACAGGTAGGGACCTAGTTGATGGGGAATAGTTTGTGCAAAACAAGTGCCTGGATGTGGATTCAGGGTAGTGTCCTTCCCACCTGTCACTGGTTTCCCTTGGCTCTCTTGTTGTAATTACAGGATGTCCCCATGGGACTGTAGTGGTGGCAGTATTTTGTCGTGCCCCGGCTATGGTCAGTACTGGCCATTCCCCCCTGCCGTGCCCCTTTCCCCATGCCACTTCATATATGTGCTAAGTTACATGCATTGTGTAGTAGGTATCCCCCCCCTGCTTACAGTCCCCATTATTGCATTGTAATTCCCCATGCGACTTACCCTGCATGTGCGTAGTGTCGTGGTAGTCTGCGCTGTCCAGTCCTTGTATCCCTGTGACGATCTCCTCCGGGATGACGGCTGCGACCATCTCATCCATGTGGTCCAGAGCCTCCTGTTGTGCTGGACTCCCCCCTCCAGTCTGCATTGCTGCCTTCCTGTTCCTGGCCATTTTCTCTTTGGTCCTACGTTTACAGTCATGCCAGCGTTTCTTACACTCGGTGACTGTCCGGCGTTCTTCAGCCACACTGTTTATCTTGTCCACAATTTCTTTCCAGATGGCCTCTCTCCTACTGAGTGGCAATTTTGAGGATATGAAAAGTTGGTGCTGGTGTTCCGTCACCTCTTTCACCAGGATTTCCTGCTCCTCTGCACTGAAGCGACACTTTCTTTTTTTCTTTAACATGTCCTGGTTCCTGTATGCTTCCTCCTGGCTGGGTCCTGGTCTGCTCTCATCCTCCTGGGGTCTGTTGGGGCATCTGGGATCCATTTTGGGTCTCCTCTCCTGTAAGTGCAGTTTTCGCGCTAAAATGTCACGCAATAGCGTGAAAAAAAACGGCGTTTTCACGATTGCGCTGTCGTAAATCGACCCACAGTGATTTGCGTCCCTTTTACGTGGGTTTCCCTTACGACAGACCGACGCTGTTTGCGTCACGAAATAATGACTCCCACCTGTTGGTTGCGCCGCCGTACGTCAAAGTATAAATTTGACGCCCGAATGGCGCATCCAAATGGCGTTAGACGGCGCAATTTTTTTTGACGCTAAACTGCGATAGCGCAGTTTTGCGTCAAAAAGTATAAATATGGGCCTGAGTTGCCAAAGCAATTCAGCTACCAAAGATGAAATGGACAAAGTGTAAAAACTATTAACAGTGGTAAACTCTGTAACCCTTACAACAGAAAATGCTTTGCTTTAAACACAATTGACAGCTTTACAGCAAGGAACCTTATATCCTCAACTTGCAGGGCTAACAGATAATAAATTTGATGGCAGCACTGGTTGCTGCAAAGAGTTCTTGGCTATGTGTACAGTACACCCTACTTTTAAGTAGCATGCTTCCGCGTTTAAAATTGCTGAGAAAAATAATGCAGTTTCATGATGATGTGAAGAGTTAACGTGTAGGCTTCAATGAAAAATAAATGCAAAAATTGTAATAGGCAACCATATTTATTCATGTTAGGCCTGAATAGTTAAGGCACTGTTGTCTGACAAGCCAACATAACTAAAGAAGTGAAATGGGGTGTAATAACAGGGGACTACTGGCGCTCAGGACACTAATTGGCCAATTATAACATTAGGGGTTGCCTACACAAGAGAAAACACCCATCCCTTCGAGGTTCAAAATGAACCCAACAATACTTAACACAATGTGAGGCCCCCCTCGCCCAAAGTTTTCTATTCACAAATCCAGTAAGTCAAAACTCAAGTGAGTAAAGTTCAAAAGAACGCAGTCTGAAATATCACGCCAATCTTTATAAAGTCCATAGCATAGAGTATTCTTTTTGGTGAACGAAGGAGTGGGTTACGGTGACATATGTGATTTTAATTGTTTGAGTTGGCAGCTTATCTGGTGATTGGTAGCACTTTGACCATCTTTTACATGGTGACTTGGTGGATCAGTAATGTGGGTGTGCCTTTGTTTTTGAATTAACCAATGGGGTTTTTCACAACTAAAAGAATCTCCTTTCCTCTCATACTACTTGGGGATCTGCTTCCTTTCACATAAAGGGGACCTTTATAAATTATAATTTAGCATCATGCTGTTTGAGCATTTTGGTTTCTAATATAAATGATTTACTTACGATGTAGAGCCCTGAAGAAGTCGCTGGGGACTAAAGGACTTCCCCATGACGAAACACGTGTTGGCTCGGAGTGTTTTTCCTTGAAGGATGCTGTAAATTTGAAGATGTGATCCAATAAACTTCTGGATTGGATTGGACTTTATAAAGATTGGCGTGATATTTCAGACTGCGTTCTTTTGAACTTTACTCACTTGAGTTTTGACTTACTGGATTTGTGAATAGAAAACTTTGGGCGAGGGGGGCCTCACATTGTGTTAAACATAACTAAAGAATGCTAGCATAGCACAAATGTTTATTTCTGAAATTTTCTATGGAGGTGTTTTTTCATAAGGAATAGTAGTTGCATAAAATGTTTTCTACTGATTCCACAGATGTTTCTACTTACACAAAGACCACTGTCAACTAGTGATTAGAGATGTGTTATTCAGTGAAGAAATGAAGACGTTCACACTCAGGGATACAACATTTCCAAGGGAATGAATCATGAGCTTGTGTAAATAGAATAGACATTTAATAAGATATTGTTTTATTGGACATTGCTGTCTGAAGGTATTGTGTTCCTGTGAGAAGATGAGGAGGACATTGCTGTCTGAAGGTATTGTGTTTCTGAGAGAAGATGAGAAGTGAACCTGTGTTAGTGCGTCAAACCTTAATAAGTATACTTACAAGGGGACGTGAACAGGTTGATGAACCTTTTGACTCGCAATTAAGAAGTTCTTACCATAGCTCCAGTACATAATCATTAATCAATACACAATAATCAATTATCATTAGTAATCAATAAAATCAATATTCAGTGAAGTCAATGATTGTCACGCACCATGACCTTTTATTAATGAATAACCACACCTTCAGTAAAAGCTTAGAATGTTCATTTCCCCATATTACCAATGCTAAAGTCATGTAGATTAATCTCAAAATCAGATGAAACACTTATAAAAACAACACTGGTTGTCCGAAGCAGCAAAAGAAATGCAATCTAATCAAGGCTTGGACTGCAACACATTCTTAAATTATGATGCAAATCAATAGCAGAGTCAGCTGTGTTAACGAGATGTAATGCATGTAGTTAAGTAGAGGAATCCATCAGTCGTTAGTTTCTATTGTCATAAGTCAGAATCCTCAACTAATACCAGATTAGCATCAGCATGTTGGGCTTCATGCAAAACAATTTAGTAACACCAATTTGGAAAACATCTAGCTACGATAGAGTCAGAGACAAATCAGCGCATTTGGTACCCAGAAAGAAAAAGCAAAAAATGCATAATAATCACAGGTTTATCGCGTTATACCTATCCTCGATATGGGTCAGCAAAACAGAATCATTCTTCGTCCTCAGGACATCAGTCGATCAGCAAGGCATCAGGCTCTCAGTCGGGAATATGAGCCCAATGTTGGAATGAATATTTCTCTCTCTCTACTATCTGTAAAGTCTCTCCCTCTACTAAAATGTGTCTCTCTCTGAAAAACTCTTCCTTCCGTCACGTTGTTATATCAAAGTCACCTAAACTATCCCCTAATTCCCTAATGGATAGTTAATCATATGCTCACACTCTGTCCAATAATATTACTATATCAAATCTATGAATTCTAATATTTCTCTATTCTAATACAGTTGATTGGTCCGTCTTACGATGTTCTCATCAACCGGCTTGTCAGGAAATAATATTGTTGCAGCTTCCACTCCAGTCAGTATCTTCTTTGTTCTTGTCCTGAGAAAGTCAGTCTCACACACATTACACAAAAAATTTTACATTAGCAAGTACATCATCTCCCAGCAGTGGATTTTCACGAAAAGCTTCCGTTAAGCACATTTAACAATACAATAGACATTTCACAGTTTAATTCACTTGGTCAGCATATTTGTTTAACGCTAAGAAATACAGCTTCTGCATGCTGCCTGGCAAAATAGGCCAAGACATAAGCTAAGTTAAGGCCTACAATTAATAAAGTTAAAGCATACTTCATAATCCTTAATATGACATATTACTGCATTAATCTAACACATATTTAATATTTCATAAGTATTAATCATTAATTAGTATATTTCGTGAACATTGGTAGCCATTCTTCGAGGTCACATTTTCAAACGCATGCATTATTTTTCTACGTTAATTAATTTTCTACATAAACTCATTATTCAAAATATATAAACACTCATTAATAACTCTAATTAAAACACCTGTGCTAGCACCTGTTTCGGGGGATGTTCTAAATGATTATTGGCCAGGTGAAGAAAGAAGAAACAAAAAACCTCAACACTGAAAATATGTGTTTGTCTACAATAGTACATCTTACTAGGGTAGGGTGCCCTCAGACACAGGCTTGCTTCCCTTTATGCCTGGCATTTTGCCCTTGTCCACTGATTCTGTGCTAGAGACTCTATGTAGTGTTTTGGAGTTCTGTTCATGAGATGTTCTACTTTGATTGATTATGAATTATTGAGCTGACTTCTGATGTTGAAGCTTTATGCTCATTATCTCCCCCATTCAAATCAGAAACCTTTTATGGCTTTTTCTAACAGACACCTTTTCATTCACATTCCTAGAGTAGGGATTATTTCCTTAATGTAACATGCTTAGTGCATTTTATTGTGATTTATTGATTATTTGATTTTGAACTAATCTCTAATGAACTGAGACTAATATAATTTTATTCTGTAATCCTAATAAACGTGAGCTATGAAAAAATATGGAAATGAAACTTTTTAACTGATACCAAACTCTCATGTTTTACTAATATAGAAATTACAAAAGATTTATTGATTAATGTGGAGTACAGCTCCCCATTAATCTTGGCTATGTCATAGATCCAATGACCTGAAAAGTCAGGTGATTTCTTTGATGAGTAGTCCTTTCCGTAAACTGAGTTTTAACTGAGATCCCCACTCTAGCAATCACATCTCTTCCTCTCAAAAATCTAAAATGGGTTGTACCATTAGTAATTTGACTAGAAATGCCATGGGCTGGGTCACTCAGTTCGTTACACAGGGAAGACCCTTAATTGGATGACTACACTTCCTTCTTATGAGCCTTGAAAAACAATTTTGATCAACAGAGGCAACACTATTTGGCATCAAAGTATCTGTTAGATGTAAGTGAGATCTGTTATAATTTGCAAACTTACACAAGCCAGGTTGAAGGCCTTGGCTAGTAAGATGATTGGACTAGTTCTATACTATTTTCTATATAAGGATGGACTTATAGGATGACTCAAGGTAAAATGAGCTCGTCTATCCTGACCTGCCTCCGTCAGAATACATTTTCTTGACCTCGCAGTTCTTGAGAAGGCAAGAAAAAGGAAGATCTCAAAAGAGAATGAGACAAGCCTTCCAAAAGGAGTTCAGTTCCCTTGACTCGAGGCCCAGACGTCACCTGCCGAAGAGCACATGCTATTGGGTTTGGTTAGGTCTTCCCTGTTATGAGAAAAGAAGACACAGAGACTTTGGGCCTGATTATGACCTTGGCGGAGGGGATTACTCTGTCACAAATGTGACCGCTATGCCACCCGATATCTTGTAATTCCAATAGTTTATAATGAAACTTGTAATTCAGAGGGCGGGATATCTGTCACGTTTGTGATGGAGTATTCCCCTCCACCAAGGTTATAATCAAGCCCTTTGTCTTTGTTGTGGGAGGATGGTTGTCTACTCTCAACTTGCCCTATCAGACCTAAGAGAGGCCCTATCAGACCTAAGAGCAGGCAGACAAAATTAGAGGCTCGCCATTAAGAAAAGGAAAGGTATCAAGAAGCAAATTCAATGCCTTGCTTCAAATAAATCAGTTACAGACAAATGCTGAATTTATTATTTTATACTCCGTGCTAAGCCAGGATGCTAAACTGGATAGTCAACATACAATGATTTCTTTCTTAATTTAGGAAACTAAATGGATCTGTTCTGGTCCAAGGAAAATTGTGTACCTTGAAGAAAAAAAAAATCCCAGTCCTGGTAGAAGCAGTTAATGGAACACTGTTTCTTTAGGACCTCAAGTTTGACTTCTGAGGTTGTGTATATTAAAATATGAGGAGAAACCTTCTTTTGACCTCATAGCGACACCTAAATACCCTATATGTTCTGTCATTTCTTGGCTTACTATTCATAATCCCTACTTCAATTGGACAGCAACCAACTTCTTTTTGACATCTCATTTCTGTGTTCTGCATTGTAAGCCTGATCTTCTGCTTCGTCCTTACAAACTCAATCAAGTGTGAGAGTATCAGACAGTGCAGCCCACAGTCAGTAAACTGCAATAAAATACTACAAAGTTTCAGAATATTTTTCTGAACCAGTATATAGGTCTGTGCCTTCACACAGGCTTTATGACTGTGATATAGAGTTGGTACCAAATTCCAGATTTCCTTTTGGCAGGATTTATATTTTATCTCAACTTGAGCATCAGGTCTACAGAATTATTTAGACAAGAATATGCAAAACGGTCCGATAGTATTGCCTAAGACATCCATTGGAGCTTCTTTTTCCTGAGAAAAAGTCCAAAGAAATTCATCCCTGTAGAGGTGTTTAATACCAGAAATCCCAGATGCAGGTCGAGGGTGAAGATTTCTATTAAGTTTGATTTGAAGGGAGCTTGTCACCATTTAAGGTTCAGAAAAGGCAATTAATGGAAAACCTCTTTCAGATCTCCTTCAGGTCATTTTGAATATCAGCTCATGCCTTTGGGTTTATGTATTGCCTCATCTATCTTTCAAAGCTAATTGTGATATCTGCAGAACTATCAGCTGAGGCAGATGGTCCACATTCACCTAGAATGGCAATTCCCCTTTCTGCAACCACTTGCCCTCATTCTGATGACATATGCATTAGCATAAGTTCAGAAACAGTAATGAATGTAAGACATATTTCAAATCTCCTTCAGGTCATTTTAAATATCAGCTCATGCCTTTGGGTTTAAGGATTGCCTCATCTGTCTTTCAAATCCTTGTGAACTCAATTTATTTGGACTTACCACTCCTCTTTGTGTTAGTTTATCAGGATGAAATGTTGATCTTTTCTAAAAACACTACACAATATGAGTCACACATGAAAGAAGTCTTGTCACAACTGAAACAAAATAAATTACTAGCTGAATGACAAGAGTGTTAATGTGATCAGACATCGGGCAAGTATTTAGGATTTTGGAAAAAACCTTCTGGCAAGAAAGTCAGCCTTAGAAGAGTGGTGTCATTTCTCCCTTTTTGGTGGTAGTCGAGACTTACCATTGTAAATTGCTAGTTCTTAAGCAAGCGCTACAGGATCCTTAACCAGCAGGTTTCCAAAATATTCCAGTTATATATGTCACACGCCCTTACAGTCCGCTGTAAGAATAGCAATGTTGCACTGTCACATCCATCCTATGCTCGCTCAAGGCACTCATATCACGTCTTATTTACCTCAACACAGGATTGTCTTTCTCTCTCTCTCTTTCTCGCTCTCTCTCTCACACACATAAAATGTTTGATAACATCTCTAGTCTTTTGTTTCTTCATGTAGCATATTCCCCTATGGTGAAGTAAGTAAGAGTATGCAGGGATAGTGTGACTCCACCTATAGGCTAATTATGCAGCTGATTTTTGACAGGTTAACTGCATGCAGCTATAGCTCTTGGGTACTTTGTCAACCCGCCAAAGTTGCAGCACCCCCTCACCTGGAATGCAGTTCATTGGGCAGAATCCTAACCAGTTCAGATCTTATTTCACTTCCCTTGACCAGGACAGAGTAGATGAGATGTCAATTGTCAGAGACAGTGGTTCTTAATACTAAGAAGAAAGCATGTTTAAAGAAAGCATGTTCATAGCTTCTGTGAGACCTGATGAGCATTGTTTAGATAATATGTTGGGACTCCATGTCAGTGATAGATCTCTAACTCATTTTCCCCTCATAATACCTTATGTAGTCACCAAACATTTGTGGTTCATGCTCACATCTTCATTTAGAACTTTTTATTCTTCACTTGCTGGTATGCTGGAGTCAAGACAGGAAGCAGTTCTACCTTCTGAGTGTGATCTCTGCAGAACTATCAGCTGAAATAGATGGCCATCATTCACCTGGAATGTCAATTCCCATTTCTGCAACCAATTACCCTCATTAATATGATGACATATGCATTAGGGTACGTCAGATTGCTGTGCTTTGTAATTGGTAGTTCAGCTGTGTTGTTCCCAGAAGGACTTGAATTGATCCACATGCTGGATGAAGCTGTCCACTGTGCCTTTATCTCGCAAGGAATCTGAGTTGGTTTCCAGGTTTTGGGTGTGGTGGTTCTGCAGAGCATCACAACTGTGAAGGATTCTTTCAAAAAGCAACAGGTTTCAGAGTTATCAGGTTTGGCTATTCTTGTAGGGAAGTGAGTGGACAAAAGCTCTCTCCTTTTCAGTTATCTACATATTTGGAGTAGACAATGTCACACCTGCTTTTTATAGTTGAATCTTCCCATCTCCACTGTTCTCACAGTTGCATAGAAAATTGCCAGAAGTTGACACACTGGTATTTGTGTACTGCCATCAAGCCTTCGTTTAGACCTGTCAGCCTTGGGGTGGTCTTACCCCAAACCTTTTGTCTTCTTTCCTCCTGTTTCGCTGACTTCGGTTTTGTTGGCCTAAGAACTCTGTACACTTTACCACTGCTAACCAATTGTAAAGTGCTTGTGCTCACTCCTTAAAACATGATAACATTGGTTTACCACTGACTGGCATATTAAATTGACTAATAAGCCCCTAGGAAAGTGGCATATCATATACATAGGGGTGGTAAATTAAATGCTAATAGTGGACCTGCAACACTTATAGTGCCACCCACAAAAGTAGCCCTTTAGAACATGTCTCAAGCTTACATTGTAGCCTGTATGAAGTTTTAAACTGCCAGTTTGACGAGGCAAAATGCGCCCCTTGCCATGCCTAAAACCTCTTTTTTAATATACATGTCAGCCCTAAGGTAGGTCCTAAAGAGCCTACAGGGCGGGCAGAGTTTTAAAAATAAATATTGGACATGTATTTTTAAGCTTTACACATCATGGTTGTATTTCACTGATATGAGGCCTATCTCTCCCATAGGATAACAATGGATTATCTTATTACATTTAACAAGTGCTAACTTTTGTTTGGGAGCAGGTAGAAATGTCATGTTTTGTGTTTATGGAATTGTAACTTAAAATCCTATTTAATGTTAAAGTTGTATATTAAGACAGAACTCTGAAAATGCAACTTTTAGAAAACTGTAAATTTCTTGGCCTAGGCATTTGGTGCTTTCAGTCTGTTTCCTAGGACACATGACTGGGTGTAGTTGGCAATTGGTCTTTGTATATTCCTCCCAGACAGTCAAACATTAGAGGGATTGGGTGTTAAAAGGATGGGCCCCACTCACACTTCAAAAACCCTGCCTCAGCTCACTTGTGAAGAACTTCAAAGCCTTTGTTGACTCTAGACATCTTGGGGCCAAGGCATGAAGACTGGGAATTCCAGACACATTTGTGGGGGAGGGGAGCTACAGACATTTCTTCTACTTCAAAGGCAGCACCAGGTATAAAATGAGGACCCTTGGACGAATACTTCAGTTCACTTCTGGACTCTCAGCAGACTGCTCTACTGCCTGTGCCTTGCTGTGTACTTTAGAGGACTGCCATGTTGTATCAAGAGGATTGACCTGCTGCATCAAGAGGAATGTTCTGCTGCCTGAAGCATGTGCTGTGCCCCCAGAGGACTAGCCTGCTGCTTGAGACCTGCACCTGGACCCATCTTGAACCTGTACATGGACCCAACGTGAGTAAGTCCTGACCCTCAAGTAGTGCCCCTCCGGTCCTAGACCCCTGGAAGTGGTGCTAATGTTGTCCAAATTTACAGCCAAAAAGTGCCCTGAGAACTGAGAGGAGACTGGGACCTACCCGCCCAAGGTGCATCACCAGTCAATCTGACTTTACAGTAGCTCCCATTACATTCTGCTAAACAGCAACAAATTCGGATCAGCTGATCCTCGTAGAAGGGGTATCTGGCGTCGCTGATATCTAATAAGCTACATTGTGCAGCTTCATCATATTGGAGATTTTCCACTTCCATTAAATAGACTAAGGCCCTCATTACAACCCTGGCGGTTGGTGTTAACGTGGCGTTAATACCGCCAACAGGCCAGCTATATTTACCGCAAAATTATTACCATTGCGGTGTTATTTCCCATGGACAGCCAATGTACCACACTGACCGCCAGGGCGGAAATAACAGCTACCACAGCAGTAGCTGCCTACAGCCAGGTGGAAGTCAATGCTCCGCCCACCATATTAGGACACACTATTCTGCCACCTTTTCAGGGGCGGTACCAATGGCATCAAAAGCCTGGCGGAAACACTGCACAGAAGTGAAAGGACTCACCATTGGAGACACAGGGAAAAACCACGCCACCATGGAGCCCAAGCTACATGTCTTCCCCATGATTTTCTACATGCTGCTCCACCGCGAACATCAACACCGACGAAGACAACAACGGTGAGTATAGCTGCCTAGCACACAAGAGAGGGAGGGAGGAAAAAGAGAGTGAAACACACACGCAACACCCCCCCAGAACCATACACACAACCAGCTGCATTACTAAAACATTTGTACACCGTACCTCGGATGAATAATGCAAGGACAAACCGATTTTGAGAAAGTGAATGTAATGAGAGAAACAAGTCAAGTTAAATAAGTGAGGCAAGACAAGAGACATAAACATATGTACACAAAAAGGGATGCAGCCCAGTCCACAATGTACATAGTCCACATGGTCACATGGCACCTGCCTCAACATGGAGAGAACACTGCAGGAGCAACTGTTGGTAAATAGGCAGGCACCTCAGGGAGATGGGGGGGTCACCTCAGCCGGGAGATGGAAAAACACCACTGGTTCTGGAGGGGGCAACATGCCCTGTGCTTGGTCCTGGGGAGTGCAAGGCCACTGTTTCTCGAGTGGGTGACCTGCCCACTTGCTCTGGAGGGGGCAACATGCCTTGTGCTTGGTCCTGGGGAGTGCAAGGCCACAGTCTCTTGAGTGGGTGACTTGCCCACTTGCTCTGGAGGGGGCAACATGCCCTGTGCTTGGTCCTGGGGAGTGCAAGGCCACAGTCTCTCGAGTGGGTGACTTGCCCACCCACTTACTACCACTGGTTCTGGAGGGGACATTGTGCCCTGTGCTCTTGATACTGGTGAGTCTGGGTAGGTGGGTGTCTTATCCACTGGTTCTGGAGGGGGCATTGTGCCCTGTGCTCTTGATTCTGGAGAGTCTGGGGTAGGTGGGTGTCTTACCCACTGGCTCTGGAGGGGGGCATTGTGCAACGTCACAGTCTCTAAGGGGGGTATCACAGCCAATGGATTTGCAGGGGGCAAGCCGCACAGCAGCCCATGGAGGCAGGATTACATACCGTCCGCCGGTGGTGACGGCTGCTCAGTGGTGGTGCTGCTGCTGGTGTGGGGAGGCTCCAGCCATTCCCCTGCAACCTTGATGACTGGTCACTGGAAGTGGTGGTAGTGGTGCTGCTGGTGAGGGGAGTCTCCTGCCCATACCCTGCAACCTTGGACAGCTGCTCACTGGAGGTGGTGGTGGCTGCACAACCATGGTTGGTGGTGGGGGCTCCATCACAATTCCTGCCCCAGGCCCCTTGCTCTTCCTGTCTGCTGGTGCAGGCTCCTTTCCCTTCTTGGCAGCAGCTTTGGCAGGCTCCTTTACCCTCAGGACATGTGCCCTGGATCCTTTTCCACCACAAGTGGGTGTGTTGACAACTGGGCCCATGGATTGGGTGTCTGAGGTGCTTGGCTGGGTTCTTCCCACCCTGACCAGACGTGCAGGACTGGGGGTGTAGGGAGGAGCTCAATGGTGAATGGCAACACTTTTTTAGGAACACTGGGGCGGGAAAAGGGAGAAGGTTTGGGAGTGGAGGAAGAGGGAGTGGTTGTTGGAGGTGTCTGTCTGCTGATTTTGGGTGCAGGTGCATGGGCTGGATGCTGTTGTGAGGTGGATGGCTGTTGGGTGTTTGAGTGCTTGCGTTTGTGTACCTTAAGAGGTGGGAACTGACACAGTGGGAGAGGACACAGGGGACGTGTGCATGTCTGTTGTGGAGGTGTCTTCCAGTGAGGTGTGTGTTCTGCTTGGTGTGGTGGTGATGCTGGTAGTGGGTGATGATGTAGTGCATGCAGGTGTGAGTGTGGACAGAACTGGGAAAAAGGTGGAGGAAGAGGCAAATAGGGAGACAGTGGAAATAGCGGATATTGGTATATCTGCATCTGGTGGTGTTTGTGTGAGTGCCTGTGGGATGAAGTGTGGTGATTGTGTTTGCCTGAATCACTCTTGTGTGTTGTCTTGTGTGCATGCTCATCTGCCTGTGTGATTGGGATGGGTTGGGGTTGAGGAGAATGGGACCGGGAAGTGGAAGTTGGAGGGGGGAGGGTAGAAACAGGGACAATGGCTGCCATCAGAGAGGAGGCCAGAGCCTTGATCGATCTCTGTTGGGCAGCCAAGCCTGTGTGAATACCCTCCAGGAATGCATTAGTCTGTTGCATCTTTCCTGACAGCCCCTGGATGGCATACACAATGGTTGACGGCCCTACAGAGATGGATCTCAGGAGGTAAATAGCCTCCTCACTTAGGGCAGCAGGGCTCCCTGGGGCAGGGCCTGAGGTGCCTGGGGCAAAGGAGATGCCCATCCTCCTGGGTGAGGGGGCACAGGCAACTCGCTGAGGGGCTACTGGGAGGGTGGTGCTGGTACGGGGGTGGCGGCTGTAACTGCAGCTGGGGTTGTCACAGAGGTGTCCGCCACCACCAGGGAGCTTACATCAGAAGAGGTATCTGAGTTAGTGTTGTCACCTCCTGTCTCCGCCGTGGTGCTCCCCTCGCCCTCTGTCCCACTGGTTCCCTCAGCGTCAGTGGACTCTGCCTCCTGTGTCCTGTCGCCGGTGTCCCTGCTCCTCCGCCAGATGATGCTAATGCACACATGGACAGGATGACAGAAGATAAAAGGGGGGAAGAAAGAGAAAGGGAACATTGGGTCAATGACTGCACCAATACCACAGTTGGCATACACAGCACCGTCACACACGGGGATCAGGATTGAGCACTATGCATTGCACTGCCATTGATCTGGGTAAATGCCACAGCAAGATGAGGGCCAAACACAGCCAACTGCACACCTCCTGGGACCCACTAAGCCCTGTCTCATATGGAATGCAACCCAGCTAGGTTATCTTGTTTTCCCTTTAAACCATTACCCTGGAGCAGGATTATGATGCAATGTCTGGCCTGGCATTAAGGGGCACCCACTAACTGACACCACCCACCCAGATCCTATGCTGCCAACAAATTATTGTTGTAACGGCCACTCTACTCACCCCCTTGTGGCAACTGTGATACCCTCAAGCGCCCATCCAGCTCTGGGTAGGCCACTGCCTGTATGCGGGCCATTGGGGGGGTCAGGTTCCGACGGGCACCCCTTCCTCATTGGGAGGCCATCCCCAACTGGGCGTCCACGGTCTTCCTTGCCCAGCGTCTCAGGTTTTATACCAAACATCCTGAGGTTCAGAGAATCCATCATGTAGCTGGAGAACTCATAGTGACCAGTGTCCAGCATATGTATTTAAAATGGCTTCTCTATATACTTACAATGTCTAAGAACCAACAAAGACATTGTAGAGGCATATTTGCCTATACATTCATGCCAACATGTAATATAATGCACCCTGCCTTAAAATTTAAGGCCTGCTTGTAGGAGGCTGGACTGGCTTGTAGTGAGTACCAAGGGGTACTTACACCTTGCACCAGGCCCAGTTATCCCTTATTAGTGTATAGGGTGTCTAGCAGCTTAGGCTGATAGATAATGGTAGCTTAGCAGAGCAGCTTAGGCTGAACTAGGAGACGTGTGAAGCTACTACAGTACCACTTAGTGTCATATGCACAATATCATAAGAAAACACAATACACAGTTATACTAAAAATAAAGGTACTTTATTTTTATGACAATATGCCAAAGTATCTTAGAGTGTACCCTCAGTGAGAGGATAGGAAATATACACAAGATATATATACACAATAGCAAAAATATGCAGTATAGTCTTAGAAAACAGTGCAAACAATGTATAGTTACAATAGGATGCAATGGGGAAACATAGGGATAGGGGCAACACAAACCATATACTCCAGAAGTGGAATGCGAACCACGAATGGACCCCAAACCTATGTGACCTTGTAGAGGGTCGCTGGGACTATTAGAAAATAGTGAGAGTTAGAAAAATAACCCTCCCCAAGACCCTGAAAAGTGAGTGCAAAGTGCACTAAAGTTCCCCTAAGGACAAAAGAGTCGTGTTAGAGGAATAATGCAGGAAAGACACAAACCAGCAATGCAACAACTGTGGATTTCCAATCTAGGGTACCTGTGGAACAAGGGGACCAAGTCCAAAAGTCACAAGCAAGTCGGAGATGGGCAGATGCCCAGGAAATGCCAGCTGCGGGTGCAAAGAAGCTTCGACTGGACAGAAGAAGCTGAGGTTTCTGCAGGAACAAAAATGGCTAGAGACTTCCCCTTTGGTGGACGGATCCCTCTTGCCTTGGAGAGTCGTGCAGAAGTGTTTTCCCGCCGGAAGGACGCCAACAAGCCTTGCTACACGCAAATTGTGCGTTTGGCGTTTTTGGACGCTGCTGGGGCCCAGGAGGGACCAGGAGGTCGCAAATTGGACCTGCAGAGAGAGGGGACGTCAAGCAAAACAAAGAGCCCTCAAGCAGGTAGCACCCGGAGAAGTGCCAGAAACAGGCACTACGAGGATGCGTGAAACGGTGCTCGCCGAAGTTGCACAAAGGAGTCCCACGTCGCCGGAGACCAACTTAGAAAGTCGTGCAATGTAGGTTAGAGTGCCGTGGACCCAGGCTTGGCTGTGCACGAAGGATTTCCGCCGGAAGTGCACAGGGGCCGGAGTAGCTGCAAAGTCGCGGTTCCCAGCAATGCAGCCCAGCGAGGTGAGGCAAGGACTTACCTCCACCAAACTTGGGCTGAAGAGTCACTGGACTGTGGGGGTCACTTGGACAGAGTCGCTGGATTCGAGGGACCTCGCTCGTCGTGCTGAGAGGAGACCCAAGGGACCGGTGATGCAGCTTTTTGGTGCCTGCGGTTGCAGGGGGAAGATTCCGTCGACCCACGGGAGATTTCTTCGGAGCTTCTGGTGCAGAGAGGAGGCAGGCTACCCCCACAGCATGCACAAGCAGGAAAACAGTCGAGAAGGCGGCAGGATCAGCGTTACAGAGTTGCAGTAGTCGTCTTTGCTACTATGTTGCAGGTTTGCATGCTTCCAGCGCGGTCAGCGGTCGTTTCCTTATCAGAAGGTGAAGAGAGAGATGCAGAGGAACTCGGCTGAGCTCATGCATTCGTTATCTAAAGTTTCCCCAGAGACAGAGACCCTAAATAGCCAGAAAAGAGGGTTTGGCTACCTAGGAGAGAGGAAAGGCTACTAACACCTGAAGGAGCCTATCAGCAGGAGTCTCTGACGTCACCTGGTGGCACTGGCCACTCAGAGCAGTCCAGTGTGCCAGCAGCACCTCTGTTTCCAAGATGGCAGAGGTCCGGAGCACACTGGAGGAGCTCTGGACACCTCCCAGGGGAGGTGCAGGTCAGGGGAGTGGTCACTCCCCTTTCCTTTGTCCAGTTTCGCGCCAGAGCAGGGGCTAAGGGGTCCCTGAACCGGTGTAGACTGGCTTATGCAGAATTGGGCACATCTGTGCCCAACAAAGCATTTCCAGAGGCTGGGGGAGGCTACTCCTCCCCTGCCTTCACACCATTTTCCAAAGGGAGAGGGTGTCACACCCTCTCTCAGAGGAAGTTCTTTGTTCTGCCGTCCTGGGCCAGGCCTGGCTGGACCCCAGGAGGGCAGCTGCCTGTCTGAGGGGTTGGCAGCAGCAGCAGCTGCAGTGAAACCCCAGGAAGGGCAGTCTGGCAGTACCAGGGTCTGTGCTACAGACCACTGGGATCATGGAATTGTACCAACAATGCCAGGATGGCATAGAGGGGGCAATTCCATGATCATAGACATGTTACATGGCCATATTCGGAGTTACCATGGTGAAGCTACATATAGGTAGTGACCTATATGTAGTGCACGCGTGTAATGGTGTCCCCGCACTCACAAAGTTCAGTGAATTGGCTCTGAACAATGTGGGGGCACCTTGGCTAGTGCCAGGGTGCCCTCACACTAAGTAACTTTGCACCTAACCTTTACCAGGTAAAGGTTAGACATATAGGTGACTTATAAGTTACTTAAGTGCAGTGTAAAATGGCTGTGAAATAACGTGGACGTTATTTCACTCAGGCTGCAGTGGCAGGCCTGTGTAAGAATTGTCAGAGCTCCCTATGGGTGGCAAAAGAAATGCTGCAGCCCATAGGGATCTCCTGGAACCCCAATACCCTGGGTACCTCAGTACCATATACTAGGGAATTATAAGGGTGTTCCAGTAAGCCAATGTAAATTGGTAAAAATGGTCACTAGCCTGTCAGTGACAATTTGGAAAGAAATGAGAGAGCATAACCACTGAGGTTCTGATTAGCAGAGCCTCAGTGAGACAGTTAGTCACTACACAGGTAACACATTCAGGCACACTTATGAGCACTGGGGCCCTGGGTTACCAGGGTCCCAGTGACACATACAACTAAAACAACATATATACAGTGAAAAATGGGGGTAACATGCCAGGCAAGATGGTACTTTCCTACACTGCTGTAGGGGGTGATTTGCAGATATTACAAGCAGTGTTTTAGGGGACATGGCACCCTGTTGTGTTTTCAATTTTGGGAGCATACAGAATGCAACGATGGTCTGCATAAGGTTGGTGCTGGGTCCCTCAGAGTTACACATGTTGTGTTGAAGCTCTGAGGGGCCCTCTTCAGTACCCATGTCGTAGGTACCAGGGGTACCATCTACTAGGTGGTTACAGGGGGCTGTACGGCCTGGTCACTTGGGGCTCAAGTGACCAGGTTTCTTGTTTTAGAGGAGGAACATTGGCACTGGGGACCGGGTTAGCAAGAACCTAAAGCACTTCAGTCGAAGTTGCATCTAAAAACCAGGCAAAGGGTGGTGGGGTACTGAAACCAGAACCCAGCTCCCTACCGTCCCTGTAACCTCTGTTTTTGAGTGAATGTCTATGTTTTTTTTTAAATGCACAGTAACATACCCAGTGCTGCACATGGCCTCCAGCTGGGCACCCTTCCACCCTTACACATGCACCCAAACCCTAGTTATCTCAAGTAATTATAACTTGTGCCCTAAGGTAACTAAAACTAGGGGTGGGCGAAGAATTCTGCTACACCGAGGAGTATGCAGAGTTTTTGCGGAGTTCCAAAAAACTGCACAAAGTGATGTGGAGTGGAGTATTTTCTCTCTCTCGCACTCGCCAACGTTAAGTTGGTGAGAGCAAGTGAAAGAAATCGCTAATTTGGTGAGCGCAAGCGAGTTTTCTGAACGTGAGCGGTTGCAGTAGGTGGCTACCGCTCACAATGGGAAAGCTGCCGCTCATGTTGAGGAAGCTGCCGCTTGAGTAGAAAATCTTCTCGAGTAGCAGAAAGAAGTTAGCGCCTTCTGGCACTCCACGTGATGCTGCTCAGTGCGCGAGAAAATCCTGCACTGAAAATCAGTACGAACAGCAAGACTTACCCAGACTCCGCCACTCGTGGAACTCCATGTAGCGCAGTAGAGTTTTTTCAGCACTTTGCGGAGTTCCACGTAGCAGAACTCTGTGAACTCTGCCCAGGCCTAACTATAACTTGCACCCCTGCCATGCACAGTTTTTCCAATCAATAATTTCGCTGCAAATGTTGCAGTGACATTATAAATTATATGATAGAAGATGTAATGACTGATGCAATACGTGGGGTAATTAGAAGTGCATGGTGAAGCTAAGAGTTATCGTTACCTTAGGGCATGAGTTATAGTTACTGAAGATAACTATAACTATAAATGCTGAATATCTTTGGTTTAGTGTGTGTGGAATTTTAACTTAACCTCCTTGTAACCTTTGGTCTTTTTGGTGAATTTCTAAAGTTCATTACATTTTATTTCCTAACTATAACATCTCTGTAACCTTTGTTTTTTTTTTTTTAATGCATTTGCATGGGTTTTTAAACATCAATTGCACTACAAATTGACCCAGAAGTTAAAATTACTAATAAACGTTTTCACAAGTTTATTAATACATTTTATTTACACACTCATTGTTATTATATATTTTAAAACTAAAAATGAAAAAGTTAAAGGTAAGGTTACTTATATAGTCTTTCTATAAATGCAATACACCAAGTCTTTCTTTTTTTATTTAGGATCCACAGATCTGTCTGGAATCCTTGGGCAAATAAGGAGTCTGCTGGTTATATTGTGAGATGAACCTAACCAAATACACACATTCAATACTAAAACAACACATTAAATATAAACATATGCTATTGCAATGTATATAAGTGTATCATTTGCTGTGTGTGGGAGTGGGAGTGGATGTGCAACTGGCTGTGTGGGTGTGTGAGAAGCAATATAGGTTTGGGAGTAGAAGTGGCTGTATGAGTAGGTGTGTGAGTGGCTGTGTGGGTGTGTGAGTGCTTCTTTGGGCATGTAAGAGGGTGAGGGTGTGACTGAATGGTTGTATGGATGTGGGGGTGGGTGGGTGAGTGGCAGTGTAGGTCTGTGAGTGGGTGTGGTAGTTGTTTTGTGGATATGTCAATGGGTGTGCGACTGGCCTTGTAGGTCTGTGGGGGGTACAGCAGTGTTTTTTTGCATCTGTGGGTGGGTGTGTGAGTGTGTGAATTAGTTTGTGAGTGGGGTTGTGAGTGTGTGAGAGGGTGTGTGAGTGGCTGTGTGGGTCAGTGAATGGGTGTTGTAGTGGTTTTGTAGGTCTCTGAGACGGTGTATGAGTGTGTGAATAGTTGTGCAAGTGAATGTCTGAGTCTATGAATGGGTGTGTGAGTGGCTATGTGGGTCTGTCAGTGGGGGGTGTTCATCTTGGCATCCTTGGTGTGGTCTCCCCTAACTTTTTGCCCCTGCTTCTCAGGTTATTGATGTGTGCTGGACTCTGTTTTTGATACTCTGGGCACTTTACCAGTGTTCACCAGTGCTAAAGTGCAAGTCCTCCTACGTAAAATGTATGTGTAATTGGCATATCCATGATTGGCATATTTGATTTACTAGTAAGTTCCTAGTAGAGTGTACTAGAGGGGCCCAGGGCCTGATAATCAAATGCTACTAGCACTGGTTATGCCACCCACATTAGGAGCCCTGTAAAATTGGTTCTGACCTGCCACTTCAGTGTCTGTGTGTGCAGTGTACCCACTTGCCAGGCCTAAACCTTCCCTTTTTAAAAATGGAAGGAACCCCTAAGCTAGGCCCTAGATAGCCCCTAGGTAGCCCCATGGGCAGGGTGCAGTGCATATTAAAGGTGGGACATGTACTGACGTGTGTTACATGTCCTAACAGTGAAATACTGCTAAATTTAGTCTTCACTGTAGCAAGGCCTATCTCTCTCATAGGTTAACATGGGGGCTGCCTTTAAATAATATTAAAGTGTAGATTCCCTTTGGGAGCAGATGGAAATTTGGAGTTTGGGGTCTCTGAACTCACAATTTAAAAATGGATCTGTTGGTGAAGTTAGTTTTTGGATTGTTGGTTTGAAAAAGCCACTTTGAGAAAGTAGGCATCTTCTTGCTTAAACCATTCTGTGACTCTACCTGTTTGCAGATTCCCTGTCTGTGTCAGCCTGACGGTTGGGCTGTTTGTGAATCTCCTCTAGACAGTGAGACCAAGGGAGCTGGGGTGTAGCCCGTACATGCCGATAAGCCATCTGGGCTGGAGTAGAGGGAGGAGTGGTCACTTACACCTGAGTGGGCTTTGCCTACCCTCTCACAATGCAGTCTTGAAACCTCTAGTGTATGTCTGGGACCTGGCCTGGGCAAGGCAGGATCTTGTGAACAACAGAGACTTTCCTTTGAAGTATGCCTACTTCAATGGCAGAAAGGGGTATACGTATTGGACCCAAAACACCTGAAAATGAATTCACTTCTAGATTCAAGAGGAACCTCTACGAAGGAGAAGAGCTGAGGAGAAGTGCTGCCCCTGCCTGTGACTGTGCTTTGTTGGGTCTATCCTGCAGTTGCTGCTTCTTCCTGTAAAAGAGGAAAAAGACTGGACTTTGTGGTATATTCCTGCTTGAGAAGAATCTCCAAGGGCTTAGACTGAGCTTGCCCCCTGTTCTGAAGTCTCAGGGCCATCAAAGACTTCCTCTGCCAGCACCTGGACTCTCTGTTGAGACTCCTGCCCTGCCAAGTGGGGCCTAATCCAGTCCCTGGGCCCTTGAAAGGAGCCAAGAAAATCCAAGAAAACTGACCTTGGATGACTCCAAACCACCACCACTGCGAATCCTGTGACACTACCTGCAACCAAAGCTGTGGTCCTCACTGGAGTGCAACAACCTTGCAGGCCTCACGCAGTTGCAGCCCCTCTGAAGTCCACCACTCCGTGGAAGTCGCCGTACCAAGTCATTCCCGCCAGACATCGACTCTACCGGAAGTGTGCAGATCCAGCGTTTTGCACCAAAGCTGCCTCACCTCAACCGCTCTGCAGCAAGGACCCAATTCCTCTTCATGAGGCCTCTGCTCCTTCTTCCCACAGCACCGGTACTGACGCCGCCTCAGATCCAGCAATGCTGTGATCCTCAACTCCGTGGACCGGCTTGTTTCCTCATTTTCACAAGGTACTGTACCTGGGAGTCTGTGTGACTCTGTGACCGGTGCCATTGGCATCGGATTGTTAGGAACTACTCCGTCACAACGTCTTGATATCACCTAATCAAAGCCTTTGTGATTCTAAGCCCTAGTTTTGTGTTTAATCTTTACAAATCCGTAACTTGACTTGTGTATTTGGGAAATTTGTCATTTTGGTCTTGTTGTGTTCAGATATATTGGCTATTCGTCTAACCTAGTGTTGAGTCATTTTATAGTCTTTTTACTGTATTACTGTGTGTTTTGGTACCAAGACTTTACGCATGGACTCTGAGTTAAGCCTGCCTGCTCGTGCCAAGCTCCAAGGGGGTCAGCAGGGGTTAACTGAGTGTATTTTTCCTTTGCTCTTACTAGAGTGAAGATCCTTGCTTGGACAGGGAGTAACCTGACTGCCAACCAAAGACCGCATTTCTAACAGGGACTGGTTTTGTGGATCTATGAGAATGTGTGTGAGTTTACAACTAGGTGTATTAACTGGCGTCTGAGTGTGTGAATGGATATATGTTTGGGTGTGTGAGTGGCTGTGTGGGTATGTGAGTGGGTATATGTGTTTTTTTAATTGGGGTACATATCCACGGATCCACTATGGATTCTCACTGGGGGGTCATGCTGTGTGCCGCAGGCTGTCCGTGGATACACATTTGTTAAAAATAGACATTTGTTCACAATTTCGTCCCCATAGGGGTCCCTCATAGACCCCTCCATCAGTCCCATAGGGTCAGGATACCTCTATCCTGACCCCCTATGTCCTATTTACACTTTACCCCCCATCGACTGGGAACCATGTGCCGATTGAGAAAATGTCAGTCACAACTTTTCTCCCAGGTTGTGGCCAGCCAATCATGGCATTGCAGTTGATGCATGGATCAGTGGCTCTACCGCAGTGGATCTTTGTATATAGATGCCAAGCAAAGAAAGCGCTTAGTAGCCCCTCTTCTAAGGTTAATCAATCTCCCAGTGTCGTACCGCGTATGCCAGCCTTCAGGTGCTATCCTCGATTGAGATGTGCGGAATCCTGGCCAATTTTCTATGCTCTGTATTAAACACAAGAAAGCGCATGGGGGTAGCAATGTAATTTTATCTAGTCCACCCAATGGTTAGTATTTATGCCATTTTCCTTAAAGAATTTTAAACATTTCTCATGTATGGATCTTTTTATCATTGTAAATTATTAATACTTTTAGCTTATTTATTGTATTTATTGTATATTGAAATGTAGAATACTTGATACTTTTATGACTTGTGGAAAGTCGAATAAAGTTTTTGTACTACTACTATATAGATATACATAAATCTTTCTTCTTGAATAACTCCAAAAGTACTGACCGATTCACACCAAATTACAAAAAGCCCTCTTTCTAGAAAAAGACCCAGCTTTCTGCCAAATTTTGTGTAATTCCATTCAGCGATTCGGTTTGTATTCATGTTTAAAATCCGTATGGGAGATTGCATAGGCAAAACGTCTTTTGGGACTCCCTTTCTTTCAGGCCCAGCTTGGTGAATCACCCCAAAACATTTGAGCCAGCAGCTGAAGTGACCTGCACACTAGTTTTGAACATTGTGTGATGATTCATCAAACGGTGCCAAAGTTATTAGCAAAATAAAAAACATTTTTCCTATGGAAAATGGACACTACCTATAACAACCTAATGGCAACTGTCAGTAGGTAATATATATATATATGTGTGTGTATAGGCTATATGCATGAGTAAGTGGGTGTGTGAGTGGCTGTATTGGAGAGTAAGTTGGTGTGTAAGTAGCTGTATGGGTGAGTGTGTGACTCTGTGAGTGGCTTTGTTGGTAAGGGACTGGTTGTTTGAGTAGCTGTATAGATGAGTGAGTGGTTGTGTGTGTGCTTGTATGAGTAAGTGGGTGTGCAATTGGCTGTATGGATGAGTGAGCAGTTGTGTGAGTACTTCTATGTGTCTTTGAATGGAAATGTGAGTGGTTGTGTGTGTGTGTGTGTGTGTGTGAGTGGGTGTATGAGAGGTTGTATATGTGTGTGGGTGTGTGAGTACTTCTGTGGATGAAGTCATCAGTGGTGTCATTTAAGAGTCAACAGTGATTTAATCAATGATTTCACTGACCATGTCATGAGTGATGTAATATGTGAGGTCATAAGCAGTGCATTGCGGTGGTGTAACTTATAGTTAGCTCAGGTAACTATAACTGCTGAATTTTACTGGTTTTGCACAAGTAAAATGTGAGCCTAATGATAACGTGCCTATAAACTTTGTTTTTTTCTGTGAATTTCTATGTTTTTTTATGTAAAGTAATTTTCACTACTACACATTAAACCTACCGCCAGGCCCTGTGACCAACCCCTATTACCCCTCATCCTAGCACCATGCAGGGCCTTCGGCTGTGCACAGTGGCGTTGGACACAGGTCCTGGCCTGCAGCCAGCCCCTGCAGCCAACCCCTCCTAATCACCCAACCCTGAGACAGAGAGAGAGAGAGAGAGAGAGAAAGAATGAGAGATTGAGAGAGAGAGGGCGATTTAGGCTTTGATGAATGATATATTTTGAATGAGATATTTTAGGACAAATTGAAAAGACAAGTGTATTTATCAATCAAAATTAGCAAAATATCCTTTCGGTGTGAACCTTAAACATCTGAAGTTGAAAACAAATTGAAATAGGGAAATGACCACAGACACACCTAGACTAGTACCCTCATCTTTCAGTGTAAGGGTCTGAAGCCTTATCCGTTATGGCACCGGTGATTTCCTACTATGCTGTGTCCAGACATACCTATGACAGTCAACCCAAAGATTTTGAAAGGGAGGATATTTGAATATTCCATCACTAGAAAGGTTTAACAGTTAAAACACTAATAAATAAACAAACACACTGCCATGAGATACTAGGATTTATACCTTCAACTTTTAGAAGTCATTGCACGGAGAGACCATTGCAATTAGCATATCTCCCTCTCTCTCTCTTTCATCCCATTAGGATGGAAGAGAGAGAGAGAGACTGACAAGACCACGGGAGGAGCCTCAAGGCTGGCATAGCTCACACAAACAGGGAGCTGCTTCAAATAGCAGCTACTTGCTTGCGGGAGAACTGTTTTCATCTGTTTCCCTGCACGCATATTTGCGTGCAGGGAAACAGATGAAAGCTTCACTTTCTGCAAGTGAGAGCTGTTTAACAGCTCTCACTTGCAAAAAGTGAAATGTTTTCTCTGACTTGGTACAAGCATGAAAGCTCTTGCTAAGTCCAAGCAAACAGCTATATCTCAGGGTGGGCACTCCAGGACAAAGCATGAGCAGGCCCTCGGGGGTGGTGGACCCTAGGGCCATCTATGACACCTCGAGGGAGGCTGTGTGGCCCCTTTTCAATGTGTATTGGCCTCCTAGGGCTGCGGGGTCTGAAATAGAGCCCCATCAGTTTCTTATTAATGCCCTGGGAGGCCGCTGTCCCCGGGGTGCGGCATAGCGACACAGTCCCCTGGTCTTTATTTAATTAAAGCCCCAGGGAGGTGGTGGTCCCAAGGGGTTGCGGGGGTCCAAAACAGACCCGCTCATTATTTTATTAATGCTCGTAGGTGGTGGCAGTCCCCGCGGCTGCGGAGAGGGCACGCGCCCCCGCCACTTTCTACTTAATAAAAGCCCTGGGGATTAAGTGGTCCCCGGGGCTGCAGGGGTGGCTGCATGCCCCCGCACTGTGCCTAATTAAAGCCCCAGGGATTTGGCAGTCCCCAGAGCTGCAGGGGTCTGAAACGGACCCCTCATTATTTTATTAATGCCCCGGGCAGTTGCCGGTCTCCAGGGCAGAGAGGGGCTGGGCATCCCCTCACCCCAGGGAGGTGGCAGTCCACGGAGCTGTGGGGAGGCCCGGACACCCCCGGCATCTATTTTGAAAATCGTCCCGGGGGGGTGGTGGTTCCCAGGGCTTTGGGGGGCCAGGCACCTCCCCCACATCCAAACTATAAATGCAGCCAGGGTGTGCCCCAACCCGGGGATAAAAGAACAAGAGTGGGGCCCCCGCTTTAAAAAAATAAAAACTCTGAATTTGCAACATTATCGCAAAATCGAGACAACAATGTCAAAGAAGGTGTTTTTAGTTCTGGAGGGTCCCTCTGGGAGTCCAGCACCAGACCTAAGGGGTCAGAGTTACTCTACTCTGGCTCCTTGTCCTTTTTTAACTTTTTTTGGGACTCGGCTAAAGCCGAGTCCCAAGATGGCTGCCAACACTACCTAGCTGAAGTGCTGGCAGTATATCAGAGCTCTGCATTTCCCTGCCAAGCTCACAATTATTCCCGAAGTCATCATGGCCAGAAATCTAGAAATGTATTCTTCCTTTACTTTCTCAAAAACTACTGAACCGATTTACACCAACTAAGCAAAAGCCTGATCTGGGTACCGAAAGCAGGTAGTCAGGTTCAAAGTTTCTATGGGAATTAACATGGAAAACACAACTTTTCTGACCACCCTTTTTCTCAGCCCCCGCTTAACAGATCACCCTGAAACTTTCCATGTGCAACAAGAGTTGCCTGGGGACTTTAAAAAAAACTATTTTGTGAAGAGTTGTCAAATGGTGCCAAAGATATAGGCAAATCAAAGAATGTTTTTTTCCTATGGAAACATGATCCTAACTATAACTACCTACTGGTGACTGCCACTAGGTTATATATATATATATATATATATATATATATATATATATATATATATATATATATATATATATATATATATATATATATATATATATAAATATATATATATATATATATATATATGTATATATATATGTATATAGATAGATAGAAAGATAGATAGATAGATAGATAGATAGATAGATAGATAGATAGATAGATAGATAGATAGATAGATAACCTAGTGGCGGTCACCACTAGGTAGGTAGAGTTAGGAACTCAATAAAAAATAAAAAAAAAACATTTATCTTTGCTGCCCGTTGATGTATCTTCACTACATTTTTCAAACAAAATTCTATGCTCACTTCAGATGCTATCTGGAAAGTTTCAGGTAATCTGTCAAGCGGGGGCTCAAGAAAAGGGGTGGTCCCAAAACATATTTTCCCTCTGTTAATTTCTGTAGAGATTTTGAACATGACTATGGTCTGAACTGCATAAGGGAATTACACCCAATTTGGCAGAAAGGTAGCTCTTGGTCCAGAAAGCACCTTATGTATTGTTTGGTGTAAATTCATTCAGTAGTTTTTGAGATATTTAAAGCAAACCAAATTTGTATATCTGGGAGGAGCACAAGCACAGATCTAATGGTGAAATCTGATTGGCTGCCAACACTTCAAGCAGGAAGTGCTGGCAGCCATCTTGGGACCAATATAAATGATAGCACCCCATTGAAATACATTGTAGTGAATGACACACAAAGGAGAACATATAAAGGGTGATAACACATTTTAGTTACAATATTAATCATTAGTCGATGGTGCCATACTCATTTAAGGAATTGTGGTGTGTTTTAAGGTGGTTTTACCCTGCTAGGATTTCATGAATCATGTTTGAGGGAAAACAGTTTTCTCATGATTTTCCTATAGAGGGTATGGAAGATGCACCAGAAGCTAAAATGAGAGCATGTATTCTGTAAATTTACACTGTCTTTCTCAGTCATATGAGAAAGAAGTCTGACATTCATAGTACAATTATTGATGGGAAAACTGTGCATGGTGAGGCTGCAAACATTAGTTACCTGCATGTTTAGCAGCTCCCTATCTGTGACAGCAATGCACACAGGAGCCAGCTGGGACCGTGGCTGTCTTGAGGCTTCCCATGTGCTCCCATTGCACATGGGGAAAGAGGACGGGGTCCAGGGAGATGGGGTTCCCGGGGCTGAGATCAGCCTGGAGAGGCCCTGGGGACCCCCTCCCAAAAGAATATATATTAAGGCCGGGTCCTGGGGATGGGGACCCCGAGGCTGAAATCAGTTGGCGGGGAGGGAGTCGTGTGGCCCCCTCCCCAAAAAGAAAACAAAATTTGATAAGACTTGGACCCGGGGGATGGGGTCAACAGGGCTGAGAGAGGCCCATAGAGGTGGGCCACATCGACCCCCTCCACACTGGTCATTTATTCAGCGAGGTAGCATTTACTAACTGTTGGAAATGGCCTTTCTGCAGGGTTATCCCCAGACTTTTTGCCTTCCTCCTTCTCTTTTTCTGACCTCATTTTTGCTGGCTTTAGGACTCTGCGCACTTTACCACTGCTAACCAGTGCTAAAGTGCATATGCTCTCTCCCCTTTAAGCATGGTAACATTGGATCATACCCAATTGGACTATTTAATTTACTTATAAGTCCCTAGTAATGTGCACTGTATGTGCCCAGGGCATGTAGATTAAATGCTACTAGTGGGCCTGCAGCACTAGTTGTGCCACTCACTTAAGTAGCCCCTTAACCTTGTCTCAGGTCTGCCATTGCAAGGCCTTTGTGCGCAGTTTCATTGCCACTTCGACTTGGCATTTAAAAATACTTGCCAAGCCTAAAACTCCCCTTTTTCTACATACAAGTCACCCCTAAGGTGTGCCCTAGGTAACCCAAAGGGCAGGGTGCTGTGTGGGTAAAAGGCAGGACATGTACCTGGGTAGTCTACATGTCCTGGTAGTGTAAAACTCCTAAGTTCGTTTTTACACTACTGTGAGGCCTGCTCCCTTCATAGGCTAACATTGGGGCTGCCCTCATACATTGTTGGAGTGGTAGCTGGTGATCTGAAATTAGAAGGAAGGTCATATTTAGTATGGCCAGAATGGTAATACAACATCCTGCTGACTGGTGAAGTTGGATTTAATATTACTATTTTAGAAATGCCACTTTTAGAAAGTGAGCATTTATCTGCACTTAAATCTTTCTGTCCCTTACAATCCACGTCTGGCTGGGTTTAATTGACAGCTCCTTGTTCATTCACTCAGACACACCCCAAACACAGGGTACTCAGGCTCACTTGCATACATCTGCATTTTGAATGGGTCTTCCTGGGCTGGGAGGGTGGAGGGCCTGCTCTCACACAAAGGACTGCCACACCCCCTACTGGGACCCTGGCAGACCAGAATGAACTGAAAGGGGACCTGGTGCACTTCCAAGCCACTCTTTGAAGTCTCCCCCACTTCAAAGGCACATTTGGGTATAAAACAGGGCCTCTGCCCTACCACCTCAGACACTTTCTGGAGAAGAGACTTGTAACCAGAACCTGCATCCTGCCAAGAAGATCTGCCTGGCTGCCCAAAGGACTCACCTGACTGCTTTCTGTGAAGGACTGCTGCCTTGCTGTTGCCCTGCTGCCTTGCTGCTCCCTGGCTGTGGTGAAGAAGTGCTGTCCAAGGGCTTGGATAGAGCTTGCCTCCTGTTCCCTGAAGTCTCAGGACCAAAAAGACTTCTCTCTTGCAACTGGACTCATTGTGCGGCGAAAATTCAATGCACAGCTTGCTAAAAACAACACACAGCCTTCTCCGTGGTGAACAATTCACTGCACACCGAACTGGAATGACGCCGCTCGACTTCGTGAGGAAAAGATCGACGCAGCACCTGCGGTGCGACCGGAACTTTGACGCACGGCCCACCAGATCGACGCACAGCTGACCTGGGATGACGATGCCTGACTTCCAGAGGGGAAATAGACGCAGCGCCTGCTGTGAGAGAGAAATTTCCCCGCACCGCCCACCGGAACGAAGCAGAGCTGGTCAACAAGCCCAGGATTCCACGCACAGACCCGGGGGCGTCTGAAATCCCCGCAACTCGAAGAGGATCCACGACCGAGCGCCAGAAATCGACGCATAGCAGTCCCTGCGTGGAAACTAAACGACGAATCAACTGTGCGGCCCAAGAAATCGACGCACACCCCTTTGTTACCACACTTCTCCTCCTCTGCGGCCCTTTGCAGAGATTTTTTCACTCAAAGCAGGTACTCTGCGATTGAAAGAGACTTTGGTGGTCATTACAACCCTGGTGGTCGGTGTTAAAGCGGCGGTAAGACCGCCAACAGGCCTGCGGAAAAAAAAATGGAATCACGACCGTGGCGGAAATCGCCAACAAAGACAGCCACTTTAACACTCCGACGCCACGGTGGTACAAACAAACAGCGCAGCGGTCACCGCCAACAGACAGGCGGGAGACAATGTACCACCCACAGTATCACAACCTACCAATCCGCCACCTTTTCCGGGGCGGATTCACCGCAAACAAAACCATGGCGGAAACAGGACTTAGAAGGAAAAACGCTCACGTCTACCCACCCCACGAGGAACCAGGATGCCATGGAACCCGAGCTTCACATTTTCCCTGCCTTATCTTCTTGCTCCTCTACCAGGAGCAGGAACGCCAGCGGCAAAGACCACGGTGAGTACTGTACCTACGACACAGAGTAGGGAGGAGGGAAAAAACAGTGACACACACACGCAACACCCCCACCCTCACACACTAATACAGCCTGATACATTACAGTTACACCCCTCAACCCCCCCCTGGAAGAATGCAAAGACAAAAGGAATTAAGTGTAACCATTGTAATCTATTAAAATCCAGTACACAAATATATATATACACTATAAACAAATATATACAGCAAGAATAGTAGTCCAGGTATTGCTCCATTGAAGTCTGTGGAACACTGGGCCCACACTGCATGGGCGAGGCCCACACTCAATACCCAAACATGACGGAGAGAACACTGCAGGGGCATCAGATAGAAATAAAACAGGCACCTCAGGGGGAAGGGAAAGGGAGGGCACCTCAGCCGTTTGAGTGCAGGACGCCAAATCCACGAGGGGGCCCCATGCCCACTGTTCAATCCTGGGGAGTGCAAAGCCACAGTCTCTCAAGTCTCTCCAGTGGGTGTTTTGCACACTGTTCAATCCTGGGGAGTGCAAAGCCACAGTTTCTCAAGTCTCTCCAGTGGGTGGTTTCCCACTGTTCAATCCTGGGGAGTGCAAAGCCACAGTCTCTCAAGTCTCTCCATTGGGTGGTTTGCCCACTGTTCAATCCTGGGGAGTGCAAAGCCACAGTCTCTCAAGTGGATAACAGCCTCCACTGGTTTTGTGCCCAGAGTGCTTCATCCTGCCAAGGACAGAGGTAGTGGATTCCTTTCTCCTCTGGTTCTGGAGGGGGCTTTGTGCCCAGAGTGCTTCCTCCTGCCAAGGACAGAGGTAGTGGATGCCTTTCTCCACTGGTTCTGGAGGGGGCTTTGTGCCCAGAGTACTTCATCCTGCCAAGGACTGAGGCAATGGATGTAAATCTCCACTGGTTCTGGAGGGTGCTTTGTGCCCAGAGTGCTTCTTCCTGCTCGTGGCGGACTCAGTAGCGTCAGTGCCCTTGGCGCTCATGGACCAGCGGTGCTTGTGGCGGCGGTGTCCTGTTCAGCGGTTCTTGTGGCGGAGGTGTCCTGTTCAGCGGTGCTTGTGGCGGAGGTGTCCTGTTCAGCAGTGCTTGTGGCGGTGGTGTCGTGTTCAGTGGTGCTTGTTGCAACGGGGTCCTAGGCAGTGACTCAGCTGCTGGCGGCACTTTCTGGCCCAGCGACTCAGCTGCTGGCTGTCCTTTCTGGCCCAGCGACTCAGCTGCTGGCGGTCCTTTCTGGGCCAGCGGGGCTGGGGCTGGTGCTGTCGGTCCTTTCAGGCCCAGCGGAGCTGGTGCTGGCAGTCCTTTCAGGCCCAGCGGGGCTGGTGCGAGCGGTCCTGTCTGGCCCAGCGGGGCTGGTGCTGGTGGTCCTTTCAGGCCCAGCGGGGCTGGTGCTGGCGGTCCTTTCAGGCCCAGCGGGGCTGGTGCTGGCGGTCCTGTCTGGCCCAGCGGGGCTGGTGCTGGCGGTCCTTTCAGGCCCAGCGGGGCTGGTGCTGGCGGTCCTTGTAGGCCCAGCGGGGCTGGTGCTGGCGGTCCTGTCTGGCCCAGCGGGGCTGGTGCTGGCGGTCCTGTTTGGCCCAGCGGGGCTGGTGCTGGCGGTCTTTTCTGGCCCAGTGGGGCTGATGGCGGTAGCCTCCTGGGCAGCGGGGCTGATGGCGATCTTCTCTGCCGTGCTGCTCTTCTCAGACTTGCTGAGTTTCTTGTGCCCCTTACCCACCTTGGAAGATGTCGCAGCTGACTCCACACTCCCACCTGTACCCCTGGGAGCGTCTTTGGTGGCTGGAGTCTCCCCCTCTCCCGCCGGGCACTGGCCAACTTTTGATGCTTGACAGGTGGGGGACTGTCCGTGCTGTGGCTCCTTGCCACACTGGCTACCCTGCTGCCTGGTGCACTCCAGAATCCGGTGACGACTGGCACCACTGGTCCCGGAGATGTTGTGGCTGAGGTGCTAGGTTGGGACCTGGAGAGTCGGGCCCTAGGAGACTGACAGGGTGGGGGAGGTGAGGGAAAGAGGTCAAGGGTGGACAGGAAAAGTTTCTTGGGAACACTGGGACAGGTAGCTGGAGGGGGTTTGGGAGTGGAGGAAGAGGTTGTGGTTGTTGGAGGTGTAAGTTTGGTGACTTTGGGTGAAGGTGCATGCACTGGAGGCTGTCGTGAGGTGGATGGCTGTTGGGTGGGTGTGTGCCTGCGTTTGTATACCTTGGGAGGTGGCGTCACAGACACACTGGGAGAGGACACAGGTGACGTGTGAATGGTAGTGGAGGTGGTGACTGCACGTGAGCGGCCTGTGGTGGTGGGTGTGCTGGTGATGGAATTAGTGGCTGTAGATGTAGTACATGCACGTGTGAGTGGAGGCGAGACAGGGAGGGAGGAGGGAGACGAGGAGGAGGGGGACACAGTGGAGGCAGTGGATGTTGGTGTGTCTGCATGTGTGTGATGCTTGCATGAGTGCCTGTGGTATGTGTGGTGCTTATGTTTGCCTGAGCTTCCTTTGTGTGTTGAGGTGTGTGTATGCTGGTCTGATGGTGTGCTTGGGATAGGCTGAGGTACAGGGGATTGGGTCTGGGTGGAGGAAGTTGGAGGGGAGAGGCGACAGACAGGGACAATAGCTGCCATCAGTGCTGAGGCCAGAGTCTGAAAAGCTCGCTGAAGGGCTGCCTGACCAGAGTGAATGCCTCCAGGAATGCATTTGTTTGTTGCAACTGCCTCTCTACACCCTGGATGACATTCAAAATGGTAGACTGCCCAATAGTGAGGGACCTGAGGAGGTCAATAGCCTCCTCACTGAGGGCAGCAGGGGTGACTGGGGCAGGGCCTGAGGTGCCTGGGGTGAAGGTGATGCCCACCCTCCTGGTTGAGCGGGCACGGGGCAAAGGCTGAGGAGATGCTGGGAGGGCGGTGCTGGTAGGGGGGGCGGCAGCTGTACCTGTAGATGCGGGGGGCACAGATGTGGCCGCCACCACAAGGGAGCTCCCATCAGAGGACGAGTCCGTATCACTGGTGTCAGCTCCTGTCCCCGCCGTGGAGATCCCCTCGCCCTCCGTCCCACTGGTGAATTCCGAGTCCGTAGTCTCGCCCTCCAGGGCCATATGGGATGCAGCTCCCTCCTGCTCTGGTGCCACTGCTCCTCTGTCTGATGATGCTAATGCACACAGGAACAGGGAGACCACACAAAGGGGACGACGACAGAAGAAAGACATGTTGAGTGCATGCATTACAGCTACCGTTGGCGGACATGACAGACACAGAAGCCCCCTGCACTACGTCGCGCACTTGGGGTCCACTGTTCAATCCCTGGGACATGGCCTACAATGCTATGGCCGACATCTGCACACATGGATGTCACAGGAGCCTGACTAGGTGTAGTTGGCACAGTACACAGGTGGGGTGCCACAGGGTCTGCCAGAACAAGGGGACCTAACTAGTACCCTCGCCCTGGCCTAGGGAAACCCACAGCCCACCTCCGCCACCCAGACACCTCCACTCTGCGCTGACTCAGCTGAATGAGAGTGTACTCACCCCCTTGTGGCTGCTGTGATGCCCTCAAGCGCCCATCCAACTCCGGGTACGCCACCACCAGGATCCTGAACATCAGGGGGGTCATGGTGCGACAGGCACCCCTCCCACGTTAGGAGGCCATCCCCAGCTGGGCCTCTGCCGTCTTCTTGTTCCAGTGGCGAATGTCCTCCCATCTCTTACGGCAGTGGGTGCTCGGTCTGTGATAGACCCCCAGGGTCCAGACATCCTTGGTGATGGCACGCCAGATGTCCTTCTTCTGGTGGGCGCTGACCTACATGAATTGTACAGGGTTAAAAAAACAAGTTATTACCAACTGCACCATCACAGTCATTGGCCCCCATCCCTACCCTTGCCATGTGGCACATGCACTCACCGTCATTTCATGCACGCCTCAATCTCCCCCCATCTTTCATCCACCCCACTCCACACAGGCATAGCCCATACAGCATGCTCCCAGTGTACTTATCTGTTTGTCTGGAGGACCTTAGAGTACCGTGTACTGGGGAAGAACCCCATCCACGAGTTTCTCCAACTCCTCTGTGGTGAAGGCAGGGGCCCTTTCCCAAGATGCACGAGCCATTGTCTCTTCCAGATTGAGGTCACAGCAGCACTTGCAGTGTAGGTCCTCTCCTGTCGATCAGGTATCGAGTTATTGAACAGATAGAAAATGGTGGTCACGTCCGCGGCGGTGCATACCGTCACCGCCGGCGTACATCGTCATTGGCTCCTGGAACCATAGGATCCAATGTTAACCAATGCAGAATTGCGCCGCAGTCTTCGCCTGCCTACCGCGACGGTGTACAACGCCAGCGCAGTTACCTCACATCCCATTGTCTCACTTTACAGGTCAGGCAGCCGCCATTTCAGGGCCCCACGTGGCTTAATTTTTAACTGCGTCACACATACCTAGGCCTTGCCTCAACACTCATTTATGCAAATTTCGGGTTATGATTCGTGTTCTGTGTAAGCTGTGGGTACGTACTTCTGAGTTGGTTGACTCTGTGCTCGTTGTTGTCCTTCATAGGCACTGTCCGCTGGGACATGTGAGGAGATGGCGGCATCCTCCGGTGTACAGACCGCTGGTGGACCTGTCGACAATGGAGGAAAGACATGTGATCATCACCTACAGGCTTCATCGTGCCACAATCCTGGAACTGTGTGCCCAGTTGGAGCCAGACTTTATGTCAGCTATCCGCCACCCCACAGGATTGATCTAGTGCAGGTGCTGTCAGTACTCCATTTCCTTGTAAGTGGGTCATTTGAAACAACAGTGGCCATAGCATCAGGGATGTCCCTGCCTATGTTTTCCAACGTGTTGTCCAGAGTGTTGTCTGCCCTGCTGAAACACATGCGGAGCTACATCGTTTTCCCTCAGGTGGAGGATTTGCCTACAGTGAAAGGTGATTTCTATGCCCTGGGACATATCCCCAACATCATAGGTGCCATTGATGGGACACATGTGGCTTTGGTACCCCCCGCAGGAGTGAACAGGTGTACAGAAACTGGAAGAGTTATCATTCGATGAATGTGCAGATGGTGTGTTTGGCAGACCAGTACATCTCCCATGTGAATGCCAAATTCCCTGGCTCAGTGCATGACGCTTACATCCTGCAGAATAGCAGCATCCCTTATGTAATGGGTCAACTCCAGAGGCTCCGTCTTTGGCTATTAGGTGAGCACCTGGAAGCAAGTCAGTGGGAATGGTTGTCTGGGTCTGGGGATATCCCTACAGGTTAGTGTGTGTCTAACAGTTGTCCCTCGCCATTTGCAGGTGACTCTGGTTACCCCAACCTGTCATGGCTACTGACCCCAGTGAGGAATCCCAGGACAAGGGCAGAGGAACGCTACAATGAGGCCCATGAGCGAACTAGGAGGATTATAGAGCGGACCTTTGGCCTCCTGAAGGCCAGGTTCAGGTGCCTCCATATGACAGGTGGATCCCTATTCTACTCACCAAAGAAGGTGTGCCAGATCATCGTGGCATGCTGTATGCTTCACAACTTAGCTTTGCGAGGACAGGTGCATTTTCTGCAGGAGGATGGTCCAGATGGAGGTGTTGTTTCAGCTGTGGAGCCTGTGGACAGTGAAGACAAGGAAGCAGAAGAAGAGGACATCGACAACAGGAACTCAGTGATCTTGCAATACTTCCAGTGAGACACAGGTAAGAATACAAACCTGCCTACTACATGTACTTTAACACTACTACCTCTCTACTGTCTGTCGTTTTCACCCAGTGTATGGTCACTGAGTTGTCAGTTTCCCTTACGATTTCACAGATGTGGGTCCCACTGTGTGACATCTGCTTTGTTTCCTCATGGACTAGAGATGTGTGACATAGGTATGTTGACATTACAATTGAAAGAGCATTTTGACACTGTAATTGCTAATACACTATTTCGAAATCACAGACAGACTCCAGATTGTTTTGTGCTTTAAGGGTGTTTATTTAAGTGCTCTATATTGGCGGGTGCTGTAAAATGGTGAGGGGTGATGGTGGAGGACTGTCCATGGCAGAGTCCAGTCTATTAGTCTCACAGGTGCATTGCCCAAATGGGCATAAGAAGTGGAGCTGGGGCATTTTAAGGATGGACAGGGTGACAAGGTGGGACAGAAGGATGACAATCAGGGTGGTCTCATTTCATGGTGGGGGTCTTGGCATCATTCTCTGTCTTTGTCCTGGATCTCAGGGACCGTTTGCGGGGTGGTTCTCCCTCTGCATAGGGTGGGGTGCTGGTGTGGTGGTCCTGTGTTGGTGCCTCCTGTCCACTGAGGTCCCAGATGGGCCGGGCTGGTCATCTAGATCCAGTTGGACAGAGCTGCTGTTATCACTGTGGGCCTCTTCTGTTGGTGGTGTGGACATGTGTGGACCCTCCTGTCCGGTGACGTTGGGTAGGGGTCCTGCAGGGGTATAAAAGGATGTTTATTACATCTGTGTGTGCCATGGTGTGCAATGGGTGGGTGACCGTGTACCCCAGTGCTTGCATTCCTGTGTGGGACCTTGTGTGATGGTGGTTTAGGGGGGTGTATGGGTATGTGTAGTGGCCATGCCTTGGTGATGGTACTGACACCTCCCCGGGGCGTTAAAGTAAATGAATGTGGGGGACACATGGCCACGCCCTGGCAGCTGCAGGGACTGCACCTTCCTGGGACATTAACCATAGTTAAGGAGGGCTGCAAGGCCGCCCTGCAGCCTCGGGGTGACGGCTACTTCCTTGGGCTTTAATCATAATTAAACGGGCCATGTAGCCTGGGGGCTACTTAATGTTGGAGGGGAGCCAATGATAGCCCTGGGGCCTGCCACCCCACAGGACCAGCTCCTGCTATGTCCTGGGGTACCCACCACTGGGACAAAGCTGCATGCTCTAACTTGGCAGGAGCTTCAATAGCTCCCACCAAGTTAGAGGAAACACTCCGGTTCCAGCAAGTCAAACAGTTCTCACTTGCTGGAAGCGGAGGTTTCCTCTCTTTCACTGCCTGCAGACATGTAGGCATGGAAACAGAGGAAACAATTGCTGTCACAGAGAGGGAGTTTCATCTTTAGCAGCTCCTTCTCTATGACAGCACTGCTTGCTCTCGCAGGAGGCGGGGAGCCAGCTGGGACCTTGGGAACTTCAGGCTCCCCCAGTGGTCCCTTACCATTTTGACTGGGTGCCCTGGGGGGCATCCAGATGACATGGCCTGGCTCTGGGTGATGGGGTCCCCGGGGCCGAGATCAGCCTGGGGAGGTGGGCCACACAGCCCTCCTACCCCTAACAAATATATATAAATGCGGGCCCTGCAAGATATTGTCCCTGTGGACAAGAATGGCTAGAGGACAGGGGTTGCATGGCCCCTCTCTCTGAAAAAAACTATTATAGAATGCTGGGCCCTGGGAGATGGGGCCCTGGGGGCTAAATTCAGCCAGTGGAGGGAAGCCACACAGCCCCCCCAAGGAATTGTAATTGGCTCCAGGGAATGGGGACCCTGGGGCTGAAATTGGCCAGGAGAGGGGAGGGGCATGTGGACCTGTGGCCAACTCCTTCTGCACATGGCCAAAGACCATGCATGGTGCAAGGTTGGGTGGTTATAGGGGGTTTGCTGCAGACCCTTCGGCATTGGTTAGATTAAGATATATAAATGAAAATTACTTTACATTAAATGATCATGGAAATTCACTGAAATAACAAAGGTTACTGGGATGTTATAGTTACGAAATAGAATTATAAAAATATAGAAATTCACTGAAAAAAACAAAGATTTCAGGGACGTTATAGTTAGGCTCACATTTTAAACATACAAAACCATGGGAATTCACTTGTTAAAGTTATCTCAAGTAACTATAACACATGGCCTAAGGTAACTATAACTTGTGCCCTCACCATGCACTGCTAATTACCCCACAAATTACGTACATATATATATTTATACATATATATATAATAAAAGCAAAAAAAAAGGTTACAGGAATGTTATACTTAGGTTCAGAATTTACACACACAAATCCATAGAAATTCAGCTGTTATAGTTACAGTAATTTCAAGTAACTATTACTCTTGCCCTAAGGTAACTACAACTCATACCCTCACCATGCACAGTTTACTCAGCAATAATTTTACTGCAGATGCTAAAGTGATATTATGAATGATGTCAAAGAAGATGTCATAAGTGATGTCATATCTTGGGTAATGAGCAGTGTATAGCAACAGCACAAGTTGTAGTTACCTTAGGGCACAAGTTAAAGTTACTTGAAATTGCTCTAACAATAACAGATGACTTTTAATGGTTTTGTGCGGATTAAATCTGAACGTAACTATAACATCCCTGTAACCTTTATTTTTTAGTGGCTTTCTAGGGTTTCATTAATTGTATTTCCTAACTATAACGTTCCTGTAACATTTGTTTTTTTTTCAGTGAATTTCTAGGTTTTTTCAAATGTTAAGTAAGATGCCTATTGCAATGCATGGTTTGGGGCGGGGTTGGACACAGAGCTTGGCTCTGTAATTATCTTATTTACTGCAGTATCCTCAGTAAAAAATCCTTTAGTTTTCCATTTAGACTCCATCAAGATGGCCTTCAGATGGGGCACACTTTTGGCGATAAATTAAAAAATCTTACCACTCTAGTTGCTCATTAGAACAGTGTAAGTGGCTGATCACCAGGGAGTTAACTGGCAGTCTGCTGCTGGTGTTGAAAGTGCATGTTTCAATCCGTGTGTCAGAATGTTTTAATGAAATAGAAGAGAAAGATATTTAGAACTCACTTAAAACATGTGCTAATGTTTCTTCCTACAGCACAAGCCATCATTTCTATGCCAAAATGAACCCGCTCATTTTGTTCCTTTCTAAGTTAAATGTTTTAAGTTTTACCAGTTTGATTAAATGAATATGGCTTCAAGAGTGACACATTTAAGTCTGATTGTTAGTGCTCTAGTTGCTCTTTAGAACACTCTGGGAGGCTGCAGTAAAACCCACAGGTTGCTCCTGCTGGAAGTACAATGGGAAGATATTTTAGAACTCCCTTAAAATGTGTCCTAATTTTTCTTTCTACAGCCCTAATCATAAGATCTGTGACAAAATGATCCCCCTAAGTTTGTTCCTTTTTAAACAAAATGTTTTTAGTTTTACCAGTTTTATTCAGATGGCTTCAGGTGTGGCACACTTTTGTCATACATAAGACTCTTAGAGCTCTAGTTGTGCTTTGGATCACTCTGGCAAGCTGCAGTAGAATAATGTGAAATGAGAAATTTCCTAGGTAGCGTGAAGGGAAGTTTCAATTCTATGAAGGACACAGATGTGAGAATTATGCAGTACTTTCTTCCCTTTTATTAATTACACCAAGTTCAAAGTTCAAACAAAATAACATCACAAGTACTTCAAATTCTATGATGCCGTGAGCGTAGTTATGGAAGCCATGCACCAATAATAACAGAATCTGAATGTCCATATAAATGTCTAATGGGATCAATCCTTTCTCTTCTTCACTGTAGGAAGTTAAGTTCAAGCGGCATCAATTTATTTTCGAATCATCTCCGAAAATGTAATGAAGGTGTCAATGCTCTGGTCTAGTAGTTCTAGCATTCGAAAACAATAATTTGCTCAACCTTGTTATAAAAACAACGCTTACAATTGAAACAATGTTAATGAAAAGAGATGAAAGTCAATAAAATCATGACTGTAACCACATAAGGAAGCAATCAATGTTGTAAGTATGGATAATACATATAATACCTGTAATGCATAGAGGTCCTTTATATCAGCATGTCCTGCATAAACATTCTCCTCACCGGAGTTCAGGGAGGGCATATTGTCAAAGTATTTGGGGGGGTACTCCTCGCCTCTGTGTCCTTAATAGAATTGAAACTTTCCTTTACACAAGCTAGGAGATTTCTCATTCTATGTCAGGACCGGAGGTAAGGATTATGCAGGTTCAAAGCTTGCTTACCGCCAAAACATGAAGCCTTATATATAGGCTTAAAATAGAGTTTTTTAAAGGTGGACTCTGATGGCCAGTTGGCCGCATTCATAATATCCTCCAGTCTACCACCTACCTGTACGACTTTGGAAGCCATCTCTCCTCTGGTGGAATGAGCACCAAAGAGATGGAAATATATGCCCGCTTCCATCATAATCCATCATACCTACCTGCCAATAGTCAGAGAAGAAACTGCCCTGTGTGTTTTCTTAATAGTGATCAGCAATTGTCTCTCCTTCAGAGGCCTTAACTCCTCCGTCATTTCTTCATACGTTTTAAGGCATCTTATAACACAGAGCATAGGGTGAGAATTCATCTTGGTATGTCTGGAAACTGTAAATGTAACCCTTTCTGGGGTGAAGACCCTTGCCGTAATGTCCAGGGCTCAGACATCCAAGACCCTTTTGCAGGATATAAGACACAACAACATGGCCAGTTTTGCTGATATTTCTTCCCTAGATAGGAATTGATTGTCCTGACGTGCTGAAAGGAGGCTGAGTACCTTATTGACATCCCAAAACTCAGAATATCTGGGTTCTGGATATCTGGAAGTTTCAGAAGTTTACTCACCAGGGATGTTCCTCTATCAGCAGGTTGTTGATGGGTAGGTGCCCTGCTGAAATGGCTGATCTGAAGGAGTTGAGTGTGTAGTATGCTAATCCAGAATTGTACAGTTCCGCCAGGTAATTGACTATGAGAGTCACAGGTGCCCCCATGGGATCCACTTTCTTCTCCCAAACACCAACAGGCCCATAGATTCCATGCTGATTTATATCTCTTAGTCGTGCCCAGTGCCCAAGATTGTCTGATGAGAGAGTTAGCGCCTCTGAAAACTTGATGTCTTGTCATTGTCCCCTGAAATCCTCTATGCCATGAGGCTCAGATGTCCCTGCACTACTAAAGGGTGTGGGTGCTCTGCTGGACCCCTCAGTATCCCTAAGGAAGTTGGTAATTTTAAAAGTGCCATCCAGGAAAGCTCCAGAAGAGTAGCAGGGGAGCTGTGCATTCAGTCTGGATGCAACCAGGTCCATGCTACAGGGCCCTCATCTATCCATCAGAGACTTGAAAATTGAAAGATCCAGTTGTCTACCGCTGGAGTCCTTGAGGTAGCTGGAATTCCAATCCGCCACTCTGTTCTGTGCTCACAGGAGGTACTCTGCTGTCACTGAGATCTGCTTCTGCAAGCAATAGTACCAGAAATCCTTGGCCAGCTCCACTAAAGCTCTAAATCGCGTGCCCCCGGTCTGTTGATATATTGAACCACAAAGTGTTGTCCATCCTTAAAAGGATGCAACAGGATACCTTGCCCTGTGTTAGGGACTGAATCGCAAATGAAAACGCAAGGAGTTCTAAGCAGTTGATGTGAAGGCTTAACTACTCTTATGCCCATTGACCCCCTCCTTGGAGATCTGTCCACATCCGGCTCCCCAGCCCAGTCTGCTGACATCGGACTCTATTACCATGTCTGGGAGACAACCAAAAATCGCTCTCCCGTTCCATGCTTCCATATGGTCTATCCACCATTGGATCTCCGATCTGGCTTCCAGCGATAGTTCCACCAGTTTTGAGAACATGAGGCCCTTCCTGAGACGTGAGGCTTTCAGTTGTTGTAGAGCCCTGTAATGCAGCGGACCTAGGAAGGTAGCTTGTATCGAAGAAGATAAAAGTCCCTCAATCCTGGCTGTCTCTATCAGGGAGATCCTGTCTCTCCCGATGACTTTTGAAAGCTGCTTCTTGATTTTGGAGGTCTTGTATTTCTGTAGTTTTAATGTAGCTGGTACAGTATGTATTAGGAAGCCCAGGAAGGCAGTGGATTGGGAAGGAATCAGCATTGACTTGTCCCTGTTGATGAAAAACCCGAGGTCCATAAGTAAGACAATAGTTGTGGTCAATGGTTTAGCAACTGCATGCATGATTGGTCCATTAGGAGGATATCGTTGAGATAAATTATCAACCTGATGCCCTGAGTTCCTAGGGTCTCCACGACTAGTTTCAGCAACTTCGTGAAACACCAAGGTGCTGATGACAGGCCAAATTTTAGACACTGGAACTCGTACACCTGGTCCTGACATTGGAATTGCAGAAAGCAACAATTTGGAAGAAAGATAAGGACTGTTAGATAAGCATCCTTGAGATCCAGGTGAACCGACCAGTCTCCTTGGAGTAAGAGGTCTCAGAGGAGATGGATACCCTCCATCTTGAAGTGCAGATAGACTAACCACTCATTGAACTCCCTGAGGTTCATAACCAGACGGAGGCCCTTGTCCTTCTTTTCTACGTGGAACAGGTTGCTCAAGAAACCCCTCGGGCTTAGATTCATTTGGATAATGGCTTCCTTGGATAAGAGCTGCTGTATATCTGTCTCGATCAGATGAGAATCATGTAGGTTGAATCGAATAGAACGTGGTCTTACCTGTTGAATCGGGGTGCCATATAATTCTATGTGGCATCCCCTGATTGTCTCCATCACCCACGGACCGGATGTAATCCGTCCCCAATTCTTTGCAAACAGTTTCAATCTCCCTTCCAGATTTTGAGGGCAAAAAGGGGTAGTTTTTACCACTATATCCTCCTGGGGCATTGACGCCTCCTCTTGCGGTCCGGTAGGATCTGCCTCTACTGCCACCTCAGTTGGGGAAGAGGGCTCCTTTCGTTCCGTCATTCCAGCAGTTGTTGCTGCGTGCTTGAGCTCTGAAAGGACCGACCTGGAAGGAGTAGCCGGAGGAGCAACCCCTGCCTCTTCCCGCCCCATAGAAAACCTCTTCGGGAAAATGTTTTTCATAGAAGACTGCGCTTTATCAAGTACTGAAAAAGTCATCGCAAACTTCCAGAGTTCCTTCACAAAAGAGTTCCCGAAAAGATTGCCTTGTGTAATCACGCCAGCTTCGGAGATAGTTCCCCAAACTTGGGGTTGATTTTTTATTAGGAGAGAATGGCACCTCTCCACGAACAATTGATGTTTCCATGAAGGCAGACCGCCTGCTGCACCCATCCTGTGATTATGTCCGCTGGCAGAAGCGAGCCTGATTGTCTGGACAATTCTGCCAGTTCACTAATTTTGATCAAGGGACCCAGGATGTCCAGGAGTTTGTCCTGGCAAGCTTGCCAGGAGCGATAGATCCCCTTCTTGGGATCCCACACGTTTTTGGCAAAGAATGTACAAAGCTTAGGGTCAATGGAGGGCGTGGCTGCTATCTTGTCATCTAGTGCAGGTCTAGGGCACTCTGCGCAACAAGCAGGCTCTCACCTCCTTGTCCAAGGGGTGTCTGATCGTCTTGGCCAAGTATGCTGCCACCTTGGGATCTGGGTCCCACTCTGACGACCTAGGGTGGTTAATGTCTTCGTGGTCAAACATATCTATGTACTCTAACTCTTCCTCCTTGTAGCCTGAAGTGGTCGCATTTGGGCGCCAAGGTCTGCCTGAATCACGCCCCTCATCCAATGAGCCCTCCTCATCAGAGTCACCCTCCCCAAAAAGGGGAGATCCCAGGTCGGGATCAACATCTAGGGAGGCTGCGTTTCCATGCTTTCTGGGCATTACATCCTCCCAACACGGAGTTTCAGCGTTCACACACTCCTAAAGAAGAGACAATTTGTCAAAGCCTTCCAGGTGCCTCGCATCACCCTTGAGTGGCTTGGAGGAAGAAGGGCTGGTCCCGGCCCCTGAGTCTCCCAGAATGCCTGAAGTGTTTGAAACCTGGTCTATTAGTCTGTCCATCCTATCCTTCAGGGGTGCCAGAGCCTTGGCAGTTGCTTGCGATAGGAATCTGTCGATCCCTGCAGGCAGATGTCATTGAGGAGGCCACTCCTTCTCTGCTACCAGGTTAGGGGCATAAGAGTGGTCCTCGAAGAACTCCATGATAATTCCCAAAATAAAATGTGTTGAAAACAAAGCAGTTTAATGTTGGGTGTGGTTATTATTGTGATTACAATTATTATTGTTTGTTCTGTGGTTGGAGAACCTGATACACGCTCTGAGGCTAATATTAAATGGCAGCCCCCTTGCTGGTGCTCAAGGGCCACTTGCCTAGGGCCCACTTGCTCAAAGCTGGCCCAATAGGGCATTTAGACAGGTCCTCAAACCTGTCAAAATGAACTTGCTCCTTGGGCCGATCGTACTACAGGCCTCGCCTGCTCTTACTGCCGAAGTGGTGTCAGCGAGTGTTGGGGCGGAGAAGAAAACAATCCTGTAGACTCCGAGGGTACGGGTTGGATTGCTCCTTCAAATGCACGCTGACGATCCGCAATGTGCTGCAGAAGTGATGAAAAATGGATTACCGAGTGCCTGACAGGATGCGACTGCAGCACAAAAGTGCACCACCTAGTAGACCCACGAGGTATCGAAAGGTGCGCTCGGACCATAGCCTGCCGCGCGCTGTTCTGAAAGGAAAAAGTGATTATAGACAACAGTAATCAAACACTCCAAGAATTATTCACACAAGGCATACCCCGGCAACCCAACAAGCAATAAGAACATTTATTAAGGAAGCGAGCGACTTAACTTATGTGTCAGCAGTGAAGAAAGAGGAAGGACTGATCCCGTCAAACATTTATATGGACATTCGGATACTGTTATGATTGGTATATGGTTTCCATGACTACGCTCATGGAATCATGGGGTTTGAAGTACTTGTGATATTTTTTTGTTTGAACTTTGCACATGCAGTAATTAATAAAAGTGAAGAAAGGACTGCATACTTCTCCTCTCCGGTCCTGACATAGAATTAACTGGTAGGCTGCTCCTGTTGGAAGTACATGTTTTACTGTGAATGTCTGACTTCATTCTCATATGACTGAGAAAGATAGTGTGAATTTATGGAACATTTATACTCCAATTTTGGCTTCTAGTGCTCCTTTCATAACCTCTTTGGGAAACTCATGAGAAAACAGTTTTCTTTCAAACATGATTCATGAAATCCTAGCAGGGTAAATTAACCTTAGAACACACCACAATTCCTAACATTAGTATGGTACCATCAACAAATGATTTACACTGAAACTAAAATTTGTTCTGACTCATTACCAGTTCTCCTTTTTATGCCCTTCAAAACCAAACGGGCCATTCACTACAATGCACTGCAATGGGATACTATCATGTAAGATGTATATTGGTCCCAACATGGCTGCCAGCACTTCCAGGTTGAAGTGCTGGCAGCCAACAGATCCCACCACGAGATCTGTGCTTAGGCTCCGCCAAGACGTACAAACTTGTTTTTCTTTAAATGTCGCAAAAACTACTGAAAGGTTTTACACACAACAACAAAAGGGAGCTTTCTAGACCAAGAGCTACCTTTTTGCTAAATGTGGTGTAATTCCATCCAGCCTTTTGGGCTGTAGTCATGTTCAAAAAGTCAAAAAACATATTTTCTATAGAAACTAGGTCCTAACTATAACTACCAATTGACGATCGCTCTAGTTTTGTGCGAGTAAATTCATAACCTATAACTTTTGTTTTTTAAAGTTAATTTCTAAGGTTTTTTCAATTATATTTCCTAACTATAACGTCCCTGTAACCTATGATTTTTTTTCAGTGAATTTCTTTGGCTTTTTAATTTAAAGTCATTTTCACTGCTATACATTAATCCAACCACCATTACGCATGCAATTCGGCTAGTCCCTGTAGCCAACCTCGCTAACTATGAAACCCCACACTGTGCACGGCCTTTGGCCAAGCGCAGCGGGAGTTGGCCACAGGGCCTGTCTCTCTGGGTGTGAGAATAGGTGGGAGAGGGTGTCTCTGGGTGTGAGAGTGGCTGTGAGAGTGTCTATCTGGTTGTGAGAGTGGGCGTGAGAGGGTCTATGTGGGTGTGAAATTGGCTGTGAGATTGTCTGATTGCACTCCAGTAGATGAAACCTCCACAAAGGATTTCAAATTGTGGCGTAAACACACTTGCTTGGCCATCCCCAAACCCAAAAGTTAGGCTCATTTGTCCTTTGCAGAAGGGGAGTTTCAGCTAGGGCACCTGCTACATTTATATTTATAAGTGCTTCCTTTTGAGGTTTAATTTCTGTGAAATGAGCATCATGACCAGAACAGAATTTCACCTCCTTGTTTATCCAACAAAACTCTACAGTTTGCACAAAATGTCTATCCAACTGGAGCACTTTCTACTGGTTAGTTAGTAAGCGCTACCTAGTTGGATACATTTCCACTGTGGGGGAGGAGTGCCACATGTACCCCCTCCCCAGCAGTCTTCAACCCCTGGGACCCGGGACCCCATACTCCGGGCTTTATGAAATGTGGGTTTTTTGCGGGAGAGGGTGGCCACATGGCCAACCTCTCCTGGCTGATTTCAGCTCAGTCCCCCGGCCAATCTAAGCCCCAGGCACACCATCCCCTGGGTCCTCACCATTTGTCCTGGGTGCCCTGCAGGACACCCAGTGTGCAATCGGACCGCGGAGTGCCTGTTCTGACTTGGCAGAAGCTGTCAAAGCTTCTATCAAATGAGAGCAAACAGATATGTCCCGGAGGTAAGCACTCTGGGACAAATAAGGAGCCGGCCTTAGGGGGCGGAGGTCCCCAGGCCAATAATTGCCTCCACGAGAGAGGCCAACGGCCCCCCTTTCAACATTTAAGTTAGCCCAGGCGAGGCGGTAGTCCCAGGTCCACGGGTCTGCAACAAACCTTTTTTCAGCCATGGGGAGGTGCCGGTCCCCGGGTCTGCAAGGGGGGGGCTGTAGGGAGGCTGCAGGGAGGCTGCAGGGGGGCTGCCGGGGGACTGCGTGGTCCCCCTAAATGTACAATTAATTGCCTCAGGGAGGAGGTGGTCCGTGGGGCTGCAGGGGGCCATGCAGTCCCCCCCATATAATTGAATATACTCCCCAGGGAGGTTGCAAACTCCGGGGTTGAGGGGGCCACACAGCCCACATGTTCATTTAATCTTTTTCCCAATGAGGTGGCATCCCCCAGTAATTGTTAGTTTAGATCCGGGGAGGTGGCGGTCCCCAGGGACGTGGTGGGCCACGCATCTCCCCTGTATATAATCAAATGCAAGCCCTGGGGCGGTGGCGGACCTGGGGCATAAATAGGCGCACAAGGGGGGCCCCATGCGCCCCCCTCCTTTATTCTTTATATGCCCTTGGTCCTTGCCCACCCGGGGGCTTTAGTAAAACAAGCGCGGGAAACCAACTTGTTTTTTTAAAAACATTTCCACCAATTTGGGACCCCGTTGTGAATTTGCAGCAATTCTTGTTTTTTTAAAAAGTGCTTTTTGCCCAGGGGGTCCCTCTGGGACAGAGCACCAAAGCTAAGGGGTCAGGGTGTCCTTACTCTGGCCTCTTTTCTTATTTTTTATTGTTTTTTCTGTGACTAGGTTGAAGATGAGTACCAGGATGCGTGCCAACACTTACCAGTTGTGTTGGCAGCCAATGAGATCAGGAGGGTTTTTAGAGCCTTCACTTCCCTATATATACAAATTAGAATTTTCCTTAATATCTCAAAAACAGATGTATGGATTCACACCAAATAACAAAAAGGGCTCTTTCTGGACCAAGAGCTACCTTTCTGCCAAATTTGGTGTAATTCCGTCCAGCAGTTTGGGCTGTAGTCATGTTCAAAATCCCTATGGAAAAATGCATGGAGAAAATTCGGCCATGCTCAGGAGGGATTGACCATGGTGCGTGACCTGCAGCCACGCCATGCAGCCAACCATCCAACTCCGAGCCACTTAGAATGAGAAATGTGACAAATTCAATAGAAAACACATTTGACAAGTACAAAGAGTGAGATCACCTTTCTGTTTGCTCCCTAAATATTTGAAGTTGAAAAGAATTTAAAGCTGAGAATTGACAAATGACACTCGTAGACTGTAATCCTCAACCTTCTGTGTGAGAGTCTGAGAACTTAACCACTGGGCCACAGGTTACTTCTTATTATGCAGTGTCAAGACATCTCTATGACATTCAATCCAAAGATGATGATGGGAAAAAGACATAAATGTTTCATCACTCAGGATGTTTAACGTTCAAAACATGAGTAAATAAACAGAAACGCTGCCATAAGATACCAGCATTTGAACCTTCAACGTACTGAGTGACAGTTCAAGAGCTTTAGCAATAGGCCAGAGGTGTCTCTGTTCTGCTGTGCATCAAAATGCAACTATGACATTTGTAGCATACACCTTGCTACTGTGACTAAAGTCATTGTGTTGAGATACTGATGAAAGAACAATCTCTCTCTCCCACTCTTCCATCCCCTTATGGGATGGGAGGGAGAGAAAAAGAGAGAAGATGGATGGCCAAGAGGGGACCGTCAAGCCCCTTGCGGTCCCAAAGGGCTCCCATCTCCTACGGGAGCCGACACTGCTCCCACAAGCAGAGAGCTGCTTAAAATGGCAGCTCCCTGCTTATGGGAGCAATGTTTTATTCTCCTTCCCTGCACGCATGTTAGCGGGAGCTGTTTGATGGCTCCTGCTAACAGCAATTGGGAGCTGTTTGACAGCTCCCGCTTGCTGAAAGTGGAGTTATGTTTGCAAAGGCAAACAGCTACCTCCTGAAGGGTGGGCACCTCGGGAGGTAGCAGCAGTTAGCCCTGGTGGACCAGCCATGGCACGGCCACTCTCCATCTTTCAATTTGGCCCCAGGGAGGTGGTGGTCCCCAGGGCTGGGTGTCTAGGACAGACTCCCTGCCTTGATGTATTTGCAGCCCTGGGGAAATGGCAGTCCTCAGGGACCATGCGGGTCTACACGACGGCCACTATCATTGTAATTGGACTTTTCCCTTGGGAGGTGGTGGTCCCTGGGGCATGAGGGCTTGTGTCACATCCCCCTGCATTTGTTATTGGTTACCCCAGGGAAGTGGTGGTCCCCAGGGCAGGGGAAAGCCTGTGCAGTACCCACTTCATTTTTCATTGATTGCCCCAGGGAGGAGGTTGTCTCCAGGGTGGGGGTGCCCATACAGCACCCCCGCATTTTACATTGATTGCCCCCCGGGAAGTGGCAGTCCCTGGGGCATGGGAGGGCCCATGGTCCGGGGAGGTGGTGGTCACAAAGGCTACTAAAAGCCCATAGGAGTGGGGCCCCGTGCACTCCATTCCTTTTATGAACATGCAATGCCTCCGCGACCTGGCCCACCCGGGGACCAAAGTATTGAGTAATGTTGAAAACTGCATTTTTTTACATCACAGAGCAATAGAGATTTAGCTGTGGATTTCACTGTGATTTAAAAACAAAAAATGCTTTTATTCCTGAGGTGGTCCGTAGGGGAACCCTGGACCATGGCTAGGACCTTGTGGTATCCCTGCCCTGGCCCCTTTGTTTGTGATTTCATGGGACTTTGCTAAAGCTGAGTCCCAAAATGGCTGCCAATACTTCCTTGTGAAGTGTTGGCAGCCAATCAGATATCACCCCGGGGACCATTGGATCCGCAGAGGATCCGCATCCCTAGATATCTGTTGTATTTCCCCTTTAATATCTCAGAAACTCCTAAACAGATTTACACCAAATCATAAAAAACACAATCTGGGCACCAAGATTTAACTTCCTGGCAAATTTGGTGTAACTCTGTTTGGGCTGTAGGAATATTTAAAGAACCCATGGGAAAATGATTGGGGAAAACGTGCTCTGGGACCCCATCTTTTTCTTCGCCCCTCTTGATGGATCACCCCAAAACTTTAAAGAAAGCAGCTGAACCAACTGTCATATTAGTTTTGATTATATTTATATATATATATACTTACACAAACATTTACACACCCACACACACACTAAACATATACACACACACTCAATGAGAAATCAAAGGTTAAAGTGATGTTATACATGAGATGGAAAAAAACACCTTAACTTACATTGTAAAAAAAAACCTCACTAATTTACTGGAAAGCACATGTTAAAGTGATGTTATACTGAGATGACAAAGTCTCACACAAGATGATGTTAAAAAATGGCAAAAGTACAGAAATTCGCCAGTTATAGTTCATTGAGTTGACTATAACTTGCACCACCATCAGGCATTGCTTTTGATCTCACATTTTACATCACTTATGACCATGAAAAATGTCACTGTTTTTCTTTTTGTGTATACATAGTTACCTTATATCCATTAAATGGAAATGGCTGTTTAACTGTCCGACAGCCAAATCGAGCATAATCTCAGCTATTTGCCTGCAGCTGGCATAATAGTACATAACTTCTGCTGTTTAGCAGTCAACAGGCTATAGTAAAGATGATGTACAGTTTGACCAGTGGCTGGATTTAGTGTGAAACAGGCCTTTGTTTAGCTAGCCAGGAAGAAAAAAGGGAATCCAGGCAATTTGGTTGACATTTTGTAATGGGGCTGCATAATGAACGAACCATTTGAAAGTAAACACATAAACAAATGTACAATGTACAAACGTACAATTTGTTCAAAAGTAAGTGCATGGATTAAACTAATATGTTTTAGATGAAAAGCAGTAAATTTAATTTTTAATAAAACATATTGCTATTATTTTAATATTCAAATATGAAATACAGGAGTCAAACTTCTGTTTTAGGAGCTTCAGGATATGGCACAGAAATATTTTAGGTTGCAGTCTAGGAGTATTTGTTTGCCTGCAAACAACAATGAGTATTGTTTAAAGCAAGTTATATAAATGTTTTTTTTTTACTCATGCAAATACATTGTTTTGTATTGCTCATGATCCTCCTTTTGATGGTTTTTGAGAGCTGGGCTCATTTCGGTTTTCTTATGGAAGTCTTCAGGGTAGCGAGAGGCTTCTTTTTAAAGAAGTTTATGCTTGCCCAGTATTTTAATTCTGGCAACACATCAGAGGCCACAAGCAGCAGCCAAAAGGGAATGCAGACAGATAGGTTGTATCTGGGCCACACCAGGGAAAGATACTTACAGTAGGCAATTAGTGCTTGGGACCAATTGCAGAAGATAAATTACGTTAGATGCAGTAATGGGACTTCTGTGGATTGGGGAAGTGAATGCAGGAGACAAGTAAGTAATGCATCTGGGTAGTTCACTTATCTGTACACTGAATAAACACACATGTGCATCCTATTCACCCAGCAGTGTAATGTTTAGGGATAGATGTCTATTGGTCCCATGTCACAAGTGGCCCCTTTATTCACACTGACATTTTATTCACCAGCACAATGTATCTTGGGAATGGTAAGTTAGATTTTGAACATGCTAAGCAGTGAATTAAGTGGGCAAGATTATGGCCCTCATTATGACATCAGCAGTATTCTTAGAATACCGCTGATGCAAGGGTTCCAGAAGAATCTTGCCCACCATATTATGGACACTGCAGGATTTCCGCTGCAATAAGGGCAGAAATCCTGCAGTAGCCATTCTGGCAGATGGTGTTACCCTGGCGCTGCTACCACCAGCACCGCCCAGCCAGTAGGATGCAGCCAGCCGGATTAAGGCCATTAGTACGCCCTGGCGGTGTCCTGCTGGCAGGGCACTGCTGGCACCAGCAGTGCACCTTCCCTGCTGGACAACCTCCTCGCCGGACAAGGTAAGTCAGGCGTTTGACAGGGGAGTGGAGTGGGAGGGTAGGGGTGTTTTGTGTGAGTGTGTGGTATCTTCATTTGTGTGTGTGAATGGGAGTGTTGTGTTGTATGCATGGTTGTATGCGTGTGAGTGAATGCATGTATGAAAGTTGAAGTGAGTGCTTGCCTGCATGTCAGTGTTTATGCATACCTGAATGGGTGTTTGGATGTCTGTGTGAATGTGTGTATGAATGTGTGTGAGTATGTATGTATGAATGCATGCCTGAATGCGTGTTGGTATGTATGAGTGAATGCGTGCATGGAAGTGTAGGTGAATGGGTGTATGCATGCTGCGTGTGGGTGTCTGTGTGCATGTAGGGCTGTGGTGGGGTGGGGCAGTTGTGTGGTGGGTGCGTGTCTGATTGTGCATGTATGGGTGTCGTGTCTGCTGGCGTGTGCGTGTATGGGGTGTGGAGGGGTTAATGAATTAACCCGAGGGTGGTTGTGTGTGTTTGAATCGGGGTGTGGGGGGGTGAGTTTGGATTGGGGTGGGGGTTAGGTGCTTGATGAGAGGAGTGGGGAGCCACTTACTGGTGACAGGGAAGGAATTCCCTGTCATTGGTAGGTCCTACCACCATGGTTTCTTGGCATTGCTAACGCCTGGAAACCATGGCGGTAGGCTGGCGCATAATGTTGCTGGCTGTACTCTGTGGGCCTCTTGGTCAGAGATGAATATCTCCGGCCCCGCGGTTCATACCACCATGGCGGTATGAGTGGTGATGTGGCGGGTTGGCGGCGGCCAACCTGCCACACTCATAATGTGGCAGTAAGTGATACCGCTACATTAACCATGGTGGTCAAAAGACGGCCAGGGTCAAAATACCCCCTCTGTCTCTATCAGCCCTAGTTTTGGTCTTTGACAATGCTGTCTTAGTTAAAGAAATCTGGAAGCCAAACTGGAAAGCTTGGAGGCTGTACTTGATTAAAAACTTTGTGGAGGCACCTGGGTAAAGAAGAGGTAAGACTAGTAGGACGAGGATGATGATGATGATGATGACAGTAGGAGAATAAGTGTCAGATGATGGACCACCAGGAGGGTTAAGATGACTAGAGCCATGAGGACCAAGACAAGAAAAACCAGGCCCAGTGACACCTAATCCATGAAGACCATAGTTACCAATGCCAGAAGAGACCAGGAACAAATGGAGGAGGCTTTTCACTAAAATATAGCATGAATCATGGATTTGGATTTCATGCCATTTTGTTTCATTTTGCCTAAATTGTGCGTAATTACGCAATAGCATATTAGGCAATTATATAACACCCCTGCTATAAAGCCTGTATGTTAAGTGCAATAGGCGGACAACAGGTTAGGAAGGTTCTTGGGATGGTTGATGAAACAAAAGATAAACCACAAGCAGTTATGTGGTATATGTCCAGATTGAAATTCCAGTCTGAAATAAATTCTGTCTTTGTGCAGTCTTGTCGTCGTAAATTATACTACCCACCTTTGCCTGTAGATATATCTAAGGTAACAGTACTTAAACGCTGTCCCATTCTAGAAACACTAATTTGAGCAGGTGGTACATTTGGATCAGCCAATCTCCTCAGATGAGGTAGGGGAGGCCAAACACCACTTGGTGACTGGCAAGGCTCCTTATCTGGATGGATTTCCTTCTTTAATGTATGCCTCATATCAGACTAAATCGGTCCTGAAATTGTTAGAAATTTATTTGGAAGCTTCCAAGACTGACCTATTACCACTATAAACAGTGGATTTCTCGCTAGTGATCTCACTAAATCCCTCTAAAGACCCGTTGGATGTGAAATCACAGAAGCTGCTTTTTTTACTGACTGTGGAGAATAAGAATCAGGTTAAAATACTGGCGAGTAGATTGCTGCAGGTGGTGAGGACACTACTGTATTTAGGTCAGAATGGGTTTCTTCCCAGGCATATTACTCATTTAAAACTTTGTTGCATTTCCTGCGTAATGGTCTTGGTGTTTTGGGTAGACCCGCTGCCTGTCATGGCCTCACTAGATATTGGAAAGGTATTTTACACCATTTTATGGCCATATCTGTTGCAGATCCTCTCACTGGTGGGTTTGCGGGAAGGCAAAACGAAATGGATCCATCTCTTATATATGTCACCATTAGTGCTTGTCTCCACAGGCAGAACTGTCTCAAAGCAGTGGCCAATTTTCAGGGGTACTAGGCAGCGGTGTCCTTATGTTCTGTGCTATTTGGTGAACAAGCCTTTGACAACATCGATGCACACCAAGGGTTGTGAATGGGGTATGCAACTTCGGGGGAGCCCACATCCTCTTTCTATACACCCATAATACCTTGTTATTTTGTGAGCCTCTACTTAACACATGCCACAGTAATAAAGGCTCAGGCGGATTTTGTGTACTTCCTCCTAGGCATAATACCCCCAAAAGCAAAAGGGCTCAGCACGTAAATATCTAGGTGTTCACATTTAATGAGAGGATGTGCTAACGCGTCCCAATCTAGTTAATTTATTCACTCTGGGACTCGTTTTAGGCTAATGAATCTTTTGACCCTGATTGAAGACACCTTAGGACGAGATAACTGATCAACATGTCAATCAATATGTCAATAACATCATCAATAAGACTCGGAAACCACCATGACCTTTCAGTCATGAATAACCACACCAGTCTAGTATGATTTTGTGATATTCATTCCCTATTGATTACAATTCTACTAGTAAGTTTATTAGTTTCAAAACCATGTAACACATCAGCATAGTCATAATATGGCAACTCGAATAAGATTTCATCAAAGCCAAGATCATAAACATTAGAACATAGCACAACGTCAACATGGATTAACTTTAGCAGAGTATCATTAGCAGATTATTCAACATAGCATTGATTCAGTCTTTTGTCTATTTGCGTCCGTTTTAGTGAACCCCTTAACTAACCTCGAATTAGCATTGGCATGTTGGGCTTCATGCAAAATAATTTGGTAACACTAATTTGGAAAATATCTAACTATGGTCTCTGTCAAAAGAAGCAGTTGGTACTTCTAAAGGAAAGGCAAACAGACAATTACAATTTCATCATCATATAGTTACCCTCCGTAATGGGTCAGCATTCAAAGTTAGTCTTCGTCCTCAGGACATCAGTTGAATCGCCATCCGCCAGGGAATTCAGCAAGACGTGTAAGAAAGGACACTTCCCTCAAGAGGAAAAGTATATAACGGGCAAGATAAGGGTGAGGATGGTTTGAAGAACCAAACAGCAAAGTCTCTAGGCAGAGTGGCAAAGTGTCTGGGTCATAGCAAAAGTTTGCAACGGCATCTCCCTCTCTCTTCATTTCTTTGCTCCCTGTGTCAAAGGTTTTTATCCCTTTTCTGTTGTACAATCCCCTAATTTCTGATTGGGTAGTGTTGGCACCCCACTATCTCCATCCAATGGGTTTCCAGTGATTTCATCAAAACTGTCACCCCATAACAGTTCTCACGTAGTTTATTGGTTCTTATGATTGACGTCTCCAGCGGATAGAATGTCTGGTATGATTTCATACTCTCGTGGTCCTCTCGTATCCTCAGTCAGTAGGTCAGTCAGTAGGTCCATTGTCTGTACCGGTTTAGGTGACCTTGTACCTGTAACTTGTCTACACTGTTGCGTTCGGCAAAAATGTTTCCTTGAGCAAGTTGAATTTCATGAGAACGGATCTACTACAGTTACACTCATCTTTTAGCTTTGAAAAAGTACGAGTACATGTCCTTCAGCAAGTCAGAACACTGCACGTTAGAAAAAACACATTTAATATGAAACCAGGCAGCTAGGCCTTGACTCATGCTAACTAAGGCCTAATGATTTATTAGCAAAACCGTAACATATAACTCTTAATATTAGTGTAAAATCATACATTAACATATTATGATGTCATCATTAGTCAATTTCATTAGTGATTGTATACATTGGCGGCCACTCCCCGTGGGCACATTTCAAGCGTACGTTTAGCAAAAACACATTAATACATTATCTATGCGCCATTATTATGCATTAGTTCATAAACATTTCATGTTAATTTTGAGTATAAGAACTACGAGACTTCACCATTCCCAGATGGGTAGGATCATAATTTCTAAAATGCTGGATCTGCCTTGGCTGCTCCATTGTTTTGCTGCCCTCCCTTTGAGGTTTCCAGTGGGGTTTCCAGGGAACTAACTTTGCTCCTAAGTATTTTTCTTTATATGGAGAAGTGATAAGCATATGTTGACGTTGGGGAAGGATATTCCTCCATTAGATAAGGGTGGTCATTATGAAGGCTATTATCTTATCTCCGTGCAGTTACAATGGGCCATACGATGGGTAAGTGATAGACCATTGCATTTGATACAGTGGTCATGAAAGATATACATTTTGATAGCAGGCATGCAAATATCTTATCGCCTTGAGATGCCATTGGGGTTCTTCATGAGAAAATGAGAGGTAGTTTATAATAAAGAGCAGGGTCAAGGCTGATTTGCATATGGCTGTGTTCAAACTGAGGTGGCATGGTGAGTAGAAAACAATGGATTGGAATATGGCCCGAGGGATTGCCAGTTCTTGAGATTAATTCAAGCATTCCAACCATTACCTCAATGTTGTTTGAGGAATTTATAATGAATCATCATGTTTATTTGCAGGGACTGAGACAGTGAGGCAACTTGTAAAAGGACAATTACTGCGGAAGAACTGTGATGCGAATGCAGGCTAATTCCTTGTGTAGTGGGCCCTTGTAAATGCTGTGGGATTTCACCTGACTCGTGGGTGCTGATGAGCCACTAAGACGTGATGCTTTGATGTTGTTACTAACACACAGGGCTGGTGGGAGAGCTGTATTGGCACTCTACACTAGTGCCTGCATTCTATTCTGATATAAAGTGTGAAGTGTAAATGGAAGGCTAACTCAATAGAGTTCTGACAAAAGGAAATGGTCCTGTATGGTTGAATATGTCGTCAATGAAAAGGAATCAAAGACATAAGTATGTACAAGTTAAGTACTCAAGATATACTGGGCCCCAGCAAGGATTGCAAATATATACCCGGGGGGCTCTGACCTTTTCCATGATGTAGGGGCCCTCAGGCTGACTTTTATCACATGGTTTGGGACTGTGGGGTAATAAATCAGTTTTGGATACTGGCCCTTCCATTGACAACATTATAGGTGTATGTTTGACTGTGACTCCTGACATGTGCCTGTTGCATAAACTACATAGAACCAGACCTGGAAATGTACTTATTTGATGTTGATTTTGGCAAAAAGAGAAATTGCAATTCGCTGGAAGCCAGTGGTGTGAAGGCATGGTTTCAAAATGTGCGCAGCTGGGCCAGACCATCGATAAAGTGACAACGTTGCAGCAGAGGTTGTTGGGAAGACCTATATACCAAACGGGAATTGGGGTGTATAGTTGAACAAACTGGACTTTAAGGGCCTCGTTTAGTAGAAACTGGTGCATTGTGATTGATGCACCAGTTTTCTTGCATCACCCTGCGCCCCCTAACAGCACCATGGGAGCATTGTATTTATACTACAGTGCTCCATGGCACAGTGTCCACAACTGCATCAGAAATTCTGATGCGTTTGTGATGCTAAACCTTAGCATTTCTGGACCAGCATCTAAAATGCTAGTGCAGCAGTGCTAAGGAGGCCCCACAGAAAAGACGGCGCAGAATGGCTTGTAGATTTCACTGCGCCATTCCTGCGGGGCTTTTGAAAAAACGTTGAACGTCAATGTATGTCTTCTGTGTAAAACGTCTGGATTCTCCCTGAGGGGATAGTTATTGCAATGCAGGATCCCTCACACTCCAAGTGATTTAGTTGCTTTAGTACACCGAAGGCAGACCCTCCATGCATGCTTTTAGCCAATTTAATGCAGCAGCGATGAACAGCCCTATAGTTTTGTGAGTGATGTGTATCGTCTCCCACATTATGTTACATTGTTCCATGATGATTGTTTTTTGTGAGGATTTCTTAAGATTTTTTTTTCTCTTTCCCTCTTTATGTAAATAGGTCAATAAACAGGATCTACTGGAAATATGGGCATGGGACATTCTAAATAACCCTATAATTTCATGATATGTGACAGCATTTCCGTAGTTTCTCACGTCTGCGAAACCTGTGGAATAGTATGAGAGTAATTTGAAAACCAAATAACGAGCTATTAAAGAAAGAAACGGATCCCTAGAAATGGTCCTCATAATATGCAAGTAATCTCTTTACTCTGATTCTTTTCTCATCCCAGTAAATATTACACTATCTTGACCTGGAGATAGCACAGCTTCCATGTGTGGCTTGTTTCGCTAGCCTTCTTGCAGTGTTGGCCTATGTCAAAAGAAAAGGACAGAAATGTGCCTTATCTACAAGATACAGTGCATTCCTGTCCTTGTCGAATGCGCTGGCGCATAATGGGTTGCCATGTGCCAAAGCAGGCACCCTTGCACCATGGTGCAAGGGTGCCTGTGTTGCAGGGATGATTGTTTTTGTGCACGAAGGGACACCTTCCAACACAAAAACAATCATGAGAGGCATTTTCCTCCTCTCATGTGTGCTGCAGAGTGCAGCACACATAGAAAAATGAAAAAAACAAGGAGAAATAAAAGTATTTCTCCTCACTGTGCTTCCCCTACTCCTCCCCTGGGGAGACATAGGCATTTGACACATCCCAAGGCCTCCAGAGCCTTGAAAATCTGGAAATGCATCAAAATCCATGGGTGTTGCATGGCAACAATGCCTCTTTAACGCAGAGTAGAGCAACACAGTAACTTGCGCAGCGTTGCCTTACTCCATATCTACAAGAGCAGGAAAGCCATGCAAAGTGACATTGCGTGGCTTTGTAGCTATGGGGCTGCAGCCTTCGCCATCGGTGTGTAAAAAAGTGACGCCTCAGTGGCATAAGCCACTTGTAAATATGGCCCTTAGTCTCAACGAAGCTGTTCTTATTGATAGAGGGCACATTCAGAGTAAATTGTTGAGTGAAGGTTGAATTCTTGGAGTGAGAAAAAAATGTAGCCATTTTGTACGTTAGCCTAGACTATGGTTTGTGATGCCTGCTGATTACGGCACTATATACTGGAAACCATCAATTGACCCAGCGAGACCCTCCTTAGCATTAGTGTTTTCTTATTGGATTTTTCTCATCTTTCATTTTATCTGTGCTTTTCTTTTTCCATCTACACATTTGGATGAACAGTTTTTCTGACAGCCTGTTCTGTTTTTGGTGAATGCAAAAAAGTTAAAAAAAACAGTACCTGTACCTTCGTGCAGCTCAGGCGCAACCTGTCGAACAGTTGGCATTTCATTGGTGCCTAGTCAGGAATACATTTGGAATTAAATGCAAAAGTCAATGAAATGAAGTACTCCTTGACATGGTTAACACGTCACTGCGGGTAACCTAAATTTGTGTTGTGCATTAAAAATCATCAGGCCGAAGCAGTCCACTTTGAATACATATTGGAAGTTTGATTTCAAATTAGGTTTTCTATTTCCTGAGACGCGCCTGTTAAAAAAAGCCATCTAGTAAAATGTTCAACAACAAACAGCAGACCATGCCTGTCCCGGTATGACCTCGCCAGTGTTATCACTCCAGCATTGCAGTTTTGGTTCAGATTAAAATATGGTGTCATAACGCGAGTACATCTGTCAGCATATGATATTTGGTGCTACTTTACATAGACATAAATAGCCGGAAAACCACCAACCACATTTTATCTTTCTGTTTTCACTGTTTGTTGTACTTGTAGCATCATTCCCTATGCTGCAGTGTGAGAAATTGGGTTGTTGGTTGACTGGGGTGTGATCCCTAGTCAAGCAATAGACACAATCCCTTTCAGGGTAATGACAAAATGTCACTAAATTAACCTGTGCTTATTTCTGGGTAGCTTGGCACAATAAGCAGCCAAGCTTAACTTAGAGGTAATGTGTAAAGTATTTATGCAGCACACAAACAGTAATAAAGTGAAACCACAACAAAATAAAAATCACAAAACGATTTAGAAGAGTACATTCTAGTAAGTGATTTGATGCCAAAATCCAGTCTGTGGAACTGGAGTTATGAATTTTCAAAGTTTAAGGTTCAAAATAGTACCTAAGAGATAAAAGCGCCAGCCGCGGACATCTGGTCACGAGAGACCGGTTCAAAGAAGAAAATTAAGGCTGACTGCAATAGAGCACTGTTTAGATACAAGAAGTGGATTGGGCCTGGTCAATGCTTATGTTAGGGTTTAGAAACAATTTGAAAAGAAAATGTCTGAGAAGGTAAAAGTTCAGCGAGGCAAGGCTGCAGGAGTATCCGAGGTGGGAGTGTTGTCGTCGGATAGCGGGGGAGCAGAACCACAGTGAAGATTTTTACCTTCGGGCTTAGCCCCCAAAATGGAAGTCGAAAATCTTCAGTGGGATAAAGCAGAAGGCTATAGCCAAAGACAATTCCATGAGATTGAATGTCCCTTTGGTAAAGGACTGCTGAAATGAATTTGCTGCTGCAGAGAAAAATCTAGTGGGAGAATCCACAAAGTCAATCTGACCGGCAATGCACCTCAGGCGCATAGGAATGCGGGTTGGTCCCGGTCTCCATCTGGCTCTCAGAGCACTTTTTGGCCAATTCTGTCTGTCCTTAGTTTTGGAAAATGACCATCTGGGCACATTCTTGCATGTCAGTCAATGGTCCAGGAGTGGATGGAGACTTCTTCGGGGTGGTTAAGGACTCACTACAGCTGGGTCCAGGTGAGGGTTCAAGATGGTGGTAGACTGTTAAGTCCCTTGGCTCCGTACAGGAGGCCAGCAAACTACCCCTTGAAGTCACTTCTGGAAGTCCTGAGTGGAGGTGTAGATGCAAGGAACAACAGCAGACCTGGCCTCTGAGGTTTCAAGGCAGGCTCCAGGCAGCAAAGCAGTCCTTCAAGGTACAGGAGCAGTCAGGCATAGTGCAGTGCAGGTCACAGCAGCAGGCAGTCCTCTTTCCTTCTGCAGGTGCAGTAGTGAACTGAAGAATGGGTTTGAGTGCCCTATTTTTAAACTCTAGTTTCATGATCCTAGAAGGTGGGAGAAGTTTCTGCAAAGGTTGCATTGACAATCCAGGGTTTTTAGGCCTATTGAGAAGTGGTAGAACACAGCCTATGAAGGTACAAGTGGGGCTGTGCTCAGCTCCACCCCCGCATCCTATCAGTTGATGGCCAATTAAGGCTCAGATAATCCCACTATTGAGTGACTGGGAGGAATTCATAAAGTCTAACTGTCAGCTACACCCAGTCATGTGACCCAAGAGAGGTTGCAGGCACTAAGGACCTAGGGCAGGAAAATGCCAACTTTCTAAAAGTGGCATTTTCAAAACTGTAATGATAAATTTAACTGTACCATTAAAGAGGTTTTATCATTACAATTCTATAGGTATCAAACATAACTTTTTTATGTCCTCTCATATAGGAACTACATCATGCTAACCATAATAAGGAATCCCCACTGTTATCCATTGTGAGGCATAGGCCTCACTGAAGTGAAAAACTAATTTGGGGGGTTTTCACTACCAGGACATATACAACTTAAAAGTACATGTCCTACCTTTTAATTGCTTAGCACCCTGTCCTGTAGGCTACACAGGGCCAACCTTATGGGGTGACATATGTAATAAAGGGGAGTTTAAGGCTTGCCAGGGGGGTTTAACTGCCAAGCTGACATGGCAGTGGGACACTGCATTCAGGTTGCAATGGCAAGCCTGGGACATGTTTTAGAGGGCTACTCAGGTGGGTGGCACAATAAGTGCTGCAGACCCACTGGTAGCATTTAATTTACAGGCCCAGGGCATATGGTATGCCACTTTACAAGGGACTTACAAATCAATTAAATATGCCAATCAGGTATATGCCAATGAATCCATGTTTATGGGAGTGAGCACAAGCACTTTAGAGTATGCAGCCAAATTGCAAAATCAAAATAGGGGAGATCTTCTAAACTCTAGTGCCACCCAGTTCAATTTCCAAAGTTACTGTGCTATGCTCTGTTGCACAAGGTGGAGAAAACAGGACAGCAACATATCTACCGCTTGTGTTCTCCTCCTCTACAATGGTGCTCTTTTAGCATGCTAAGCGTCAAGCCCATACCTTAGCACCACAGTGAATGTGTGTGTGTGTAAGATGTCTACCATAAATTTTGCACCTGAACTGCACCCATGCAATATATGTTATTTGCTAACATATCCCGTATGTGTGTGTACAGTGCAGCACACATTGTAAAGTTTGAAAAGTTTGGAGAAATAAAATACTTCTCCAAGTTAACTGCTTGTTCAATGAGGTTTAATTTTTGTCATAAAGCCATATCTACAAATGTCAGTAGATAGGGCTTTGAATCAAAAACCATGGGTGGGAGATGAGAAACTCACAGTTACCACTTTGGGATTCCACCTTGAAGTTAAGAAAAATGCTACTTTGCATTACTTTTAAGTAATTGTTCATTGCAAAAAAGCTTTGAGCTGAAAAGTAAAAACAAATCATCACTTAGCACTGGTTTATGTCGCATTTTTTGGCTTTGCAGCAGTGCAAAATATTTGTAAATCTGTCCCAAAGTGTTAATTTTTCTTCATAACCCCTGCCCCCCAAATTCTTGCCATGCATAACTTTGGAGATGAAGAATAGGTAGGTAAAAATGCAAAAGGGAGAAAAAGAACCTCACAGCATTGTCATTTTCCCAGTCAGTTTTACCTTGGTTTTGGACTCACAGCTTAGGCCAAGTTATCACACTAAGGCTGCTGTTCCATTATATCAAGTTCACTGGCTTGGCTCTGCCTTAAAACTTATTGAATTTTGTTATTGAGTTTTAACTGAACACCTTTGTTAAAAGTTTGTCCTATGTCTTTGGAAGCTATTCTGTGACAAAAATCCTTAATTTTCTCATGAAGGAACCTTACTTGCAGCCCCACCTAAGCGCTTGGAAACAAACACACACACACACACACACAAACACACACACACATACACACACACACACACACCCACCCCCAGGGGCAAACAAGCTTTATCTCAGGACGTCTTGCACTAGATGCACATCCTTACTGCAAATGTTCACTACAGCTTCTTTAGTGACAGGTTACCAATGAGTTACATTAAAATAATGGGTCATTGCTTTGAAACTAAAAACAATGAGAACTATTTTGTGTAATTGTTCTACGTGTTTGCTTTTTGCATCTTTTCAATAGTTCCTTTTAAATATATATATAAATAATTTATGCAATATTGTTTTGGACCTTAAGATATTTCAGTTCCTAATTCTTTTACTTTCTCTTGAATTCTATGTCCCTTGGATCCTCCCTCATTGTAAGTCGTGAGCTTGACCATTGATATGAAAATGAGCAACTCATACTTCAAAAGGTCCTTTGGTCTGACTCTGTTGGGCCCATTCAGCTAGGGGGCTTAAATAGTTCAGCTAAAGCATGAATCTTAACTCTTCATCCACTCCCATACCATCTACTGTGCGGTGGATTTTGTATCAAGAATAGTTCCATGCCAACCATGGATTCTAACCTTCCTTCTTCTCCCTCCACCCTGAAAATATCCCATTAGAATATGAGAACTTAGATTACTCCCTTGCAGTGGTGGCCGGCAGTTTTAGGAGGGAGGGGGGCAGGCGGGAAGCACACTCTCACTTTCACACACTCACGCATGCACGCACATCCATTAACAACACTCAACATTCTAACATACACGCACGCACCAAACATTCATTTAAAAAGATCGATTACACACACACACACTTACTTTCAGCTTGGAGGTCCCAGGAGGGGTGGGACTGCTATCTTCCCTCACTAGCTGACCTTAGGTCAGCCAATGAGGGAAGGCAGCAGTCCCAACTTCGTCACAGAGTGGGATGAGGTCAGTGAGACTGCTGACCCCACCCCACTCTGTGACAAGGTGTCACTGGTTGACACTCGCCCTGGGCGCTTCAGGGCTTAAACCTGAAGCGTCCAGCTCGAAGTCAATGGGTGACGCTTCCCTTATCACCAAGGGGAGGGCCTCGAGGCACCTTTGCTGAATAGAGGAGGTCACGCCCACAGGAGCTGTGACCTCTTCAGCCCAGCACAGTTCAGCTCAGGCAGCCAGGAGTCTGCACAAATCGTGCATGTCTGCTTCTGGCTGCCTGACCTGAACATGAAGAGTGTCTGTCAGCCTGACCTTTGTTCAGCCTGACAGACACTCTGGTGGGGGGGGGGGGGCGTGGCCCCTCTGCCCTAAAGGATGGGCTGAGCCTGCTCCCTTACCCTTGTGAAGAGAGCTAAGCTTGATGAAGACGTTTGTAGACTACTCTTCCCGTTAGAGTCCCCAAGTGAAGGACTAGCTGAAAGGTGTGTGAAACGGAAAGAACAGCTTTTTCTTCTGAGTTCGTGTTTATTGATGGTATTCAGATGTATACAGCAAATATAGTAACTGAGAGAGAACAGTGGTCTCTGTCCTTGTGGACACTGATACCCTGGGCAGGACCATTGCTTGGACCAACAATCAATACCCCTGTCTAATGCCAATATGAATAATCTTTCCAGAGTGTTGTCTTCTAGACATAGTTGTGAACGCTAAAATATTGAAGAGAAATGACAGGCTGATGATTTCATCTTCTATCAGGTAAGTGTATTTTACAATTATGTGCTCAACTATTTGCAGTTTTCCTACTTCACACCTCACTTTCAATGCTAATTTATTAAACCACCCAGAAATAGTGTATGCACTTATAATGTTGTCACCACTCACACATTAGCCACTGCATAAAATACAGTGTATGCGTATAAAATATTTATCAAGACTCACACCTTAAGCACTGCAAAAAATACAGTGCATGTATAAAATGGTACCAAGCCTCGAGACTCACATATTAAGCACTGCTTAAAATACAGTGTACATATAAAATGTCATCAAGACTCGATACTCACACATTAAACTCTACTTAAAATATAGTTTCCATGTATTAAGTGTTGGCACACTCACACTCACACTACTTAAAATATAGTTTCCATATATTAAGTGTTGGCAAAACTCGAAGAAAAGTACAGCTCAACGCCTCACCTATATGCACTCTAGGGTAACTGCACATGGAAACAAAAGACGAATGCATGATAGGGCTGAAAAATTGACTTGTTTTTATATTTGAAGTAGTACAGCTTTTTATGAGCGGCCATATTTCTATGCAACCTAAAGGGCAGGGCTAGTGCACACACAAGAGGCTTTCTGAGATTAAATCAACTAAGTGCGAATATTTTAAAGGTTAGTGATAATTGGCAAAATTACTATCATTACAATCTGAGAATTCAGGTACGAGGATGAAATGCCAAAAAATCAATGTTATTAACTAGCAATCGTGTTTTTAAAACTTTGAGTGGAAGTCTTAAAATACCCTCTGACAGAATAAAGTGCTATCTTAATAAAAATGACTGAGGCTGCGATAATTATATGCACAGCCCAGTAAAAGATTTTAACTGTGTGACAAAAGTGAGAATGTTATTGGAGACAAATATCAGCACCTTTCGAGTACTACACATTAAAATCCATTAAAGCATATGCTCTTAAAAGTCAGAAACCACTTGTGTGAATTTCCAGTGTTCTCTGAAAATATTACATATTGTTCTTTCAGCACTAGTACCTTAAACGGAATATGTCAAATGTTATATATACACATTTCCTGTACTGTGTAGGTTCTGAACTTTTGTTATAGCTCGGTATGACATTCTAATTATCATCATAACGCTTGCTGCAGAGGAAAGAACAATTCTTACGAAAGAATAGAAAAAAAAAAAACTTCAGAATGAGATTAAAAAGAGAGGATAGGAATCTGATATTCAGGTTGCCAAAGATATGCATTTTGATTACATATGCTATATGGGAAAACAGTGAATACAAAGCAATATAGAGCGCCTAAATTGATGGTTCAAAATTTTATAAAAGATGATGCTGAGGATTGAAAATAATCATTTACAAATGTGCATCTAAGCAACACTTTTAATAGTACGGCCCCATTTTTCAAGTTAGGTCTCCGTTCGACACCCCCCAATGTTCTTAGTAACTATCACTCGGTTTCCCTCCTAACTTTTCCTACAAATGTTTTGAAAAACATGTAAGCAAGTAACTATCTCATTGCTTAAATAATAAGTGGGGTGGGCATAACTATCTTAATTTGCTGCAGCGAAATTACACGAAATATGGCAAAATGATGCAACATTACCCAGAATTAAAACAACAAGCCTAACCTATCATGTAGAGCTATTTTCTTACAGCAAAATGCACCCGCACGGCCAATAAAACTCGAGGATGCATTTTGAGCTAAAATAGTGATAAATGAAACATAACAGGTACAGCAGCCGCCAGCAGCTTCAGGTGCTGGCCAATTTCATTGTTCCCGAGTTCCTGCTGTAGGATTTTTATGCTACAATACACATTTTTACCCAAACGGTCGAAATCTCATTGTTTCGGTAATTACACATCAAAAAAGTAAATTTCGCAAACTAATCCAATTAGTCCAGCATAATAAAATTTTCGCCCAATCCAAAATGAAAGACCACTATGTATCAGTCACACATTTCCACATAGATATAGAATGGGCAAAACTCTTTGGTATATTAAGCCTTACTTGATACGACTCAATTGATCTACATGACCTTAGCATTGTTAATATGGGGAAATAAACATTCTAATCTTTTACTAAAGTTGCGGTTATTCATGACTGGAAGGTCATGGTGCGTGACAATTTCTAACTCCATTGATTATTGATGATATTGATTACTAATGATTTTCGATTATCATGTATTGATTATGTACTGGAGCTATGGTAAGACATCTTAATTATCTTAATTGTGAGTCAAAAGGTACATCGAACTATTTACGTCCCCCTTGTAAATTTGCTTATTAATTTCAGTTATGGTAGCAGACTGATGGTTAGTCTCCTTAAGAGATTGCCATAGATGTCCGGTACAGAGTGATAATAGAGACGTTAAGAGATTAATGGTTTGTCTCTTTGGGAGCTTATCATAGACATGTAGGAAGAGGTGTTCCCAAAGATGGTAGCAGCTTGATGAGTTGGTCCTCTGAGAGTTCCTTTTTAATGAGATTTAAATTTTATTTTTCAAATGATGATAATTGGAGAGGAAATGATGTTCCGTTAAGCCCCAAAATGACTTTCCCAGATCCTGGATCCTGCTAATGGTTGTTTGAGGATGTTCCCGGGGAGGACATAATGAACATGTTCTGGTAGTCTCTCCTGTGGGAAAGACTTTTGACCGATCAAGAGCATTACTAGAATTTAGTCCATTTGTAGAACTTCCAGATGCTGTGACAGGCCCAAATGTTAGCCAGAACTTGAAGCTGTTGACACCGCAGGCTCCGAATATAGTTGCACAGCAGGTGCCATCGGTCCAAGCAAGTAACATTTTGTACAAAGGACTGACAGATCAGCAATTAACTGAATGGTTAGACAAGCTGAATACCCCACAGAGTGCCCGTAAAGGAAAAGAGTATTTGAATTGTGAGAGGCTAAGCATGGAAGCGGGTGAACTCATTGAGTGAATGATTGGGGTGAATAGGTTAGAATCCTACACAGAGGCAAAATTGAGATATTTGTGCCCAAAGATTACGAGAGAAGTGAGCAGGGTGCATCAGAGATTAGCTGACATCCGGCATAGAGATAGAGAAAACTAAGCATTAGAAGAGGAGTTACAGATTACATTTTGAGGCGAAAGATTTTGAGCATATGAGATCGGCCGGAATGAAGGCACACCTTAAAGAATTGCTGCAGAGTGCTTAGACAATGGGAGCATTAGACAAATGGGAAGGCAGATATGTAAAGAAAAGAGACAAGAGAAAAAGGGATTCTTTAGAGCTGACTGAAAATGTACAGTAGGATAAAGATCCGGTAAAGATCTTACCATTGAGAGAGATTCCAGGGGGGAATTTTGTTCACGTCCCTTGGAGCAGAAGTAACATTGTATCATTTACAAATGATTTTCCAAAATTGAGAGAAAAGCCAGTAGAGTGGTATCAGCTGACAGAGAGATTTGTGAAACTTGCGAAGTGTTTGTCGGAAGACTTGAACAAATTACTAGAGATAGTGGTTCCATCTGACTTGTGGATTGAGTGCAAGAGGTGGGTAGACTGGCCAATAAGTGAACCGGAGAGAGATAAGAATACAGGTGCACCGTCTCCCGAAGTATTGAAATATTACTATAAGGTGATTGAGTTTCTGAAATGGAGGATCTCGCCCAAGAATATTGATTGGCAGAGAATTGACAGGACAGCTCAGGAAGTAAAAGAGTCAATACATGTGTATTATGAGAGATTGTTGCAGGCATTTAAGCATTACAGCGGTACAGAAACAATTGAGGCGAAAGACATGCTACATTTTGTGTTCAGATTTGTGGAAGGATTGAGACCTGAAATTAGCCAGATGATTAAGAGTCATTTGATTTGCTGGCAAGCAAAGCCGATTGAGGAGGTGTTGCAGTATGCAAAATACTCTAGTGATGAGATTGAGTTGAAGCAGAAAAAGTTGAAAGAGAAAGTGATGATGATGCAGATTAAAGCAGCTCAACCAGGAGTGCAAGGGAATTTTTCACAGCAGTTGCCACAGCAGCAGGGAAATATGATGTTTCAGCCCCAGATGAGAGGTAGAGGTTGTGGAGGCAATATGAATCGTGGTCCAGACTTGAATACTGTAGTGGTTCAGAATGATTTGCAGGGAATGAAAAAGCTATTGCCATGTCACATTTGCAGAGCCGTGGGACATTGGAAACTGGAGTGTCCGATGATGGTGCAGGAAGGTGTTGTTCAGCAGAGTAATGGCATCAATTCGTTCCAGAATGTGAGAGGACCAAGAGTATGGGGTCCTAATCCAAATTTTCAGAATAATGTGAATCAAGTGCAACATTTTCAGCCCATGCAGCAGGTGCAAATGTCCCATGCACAAGTGTCATGGTTGCAGCCAATGCAGCAGCAGGTTCCCATGGTACCTAGACAGCAAATTCAAATACCTCAAGCCCGATGGAGCAGCAACAAATGATGCTTTCTCAACAGGTCATAGTTCCGATGCAAAACAGAAGTAGTAACACAGTGCACATAGTGAGAATGGAATAAATGATGAATGTATGAGTGACAGTTCAGATGAGGAGCTGTGCGTGCTTGCGACTTCCTTGGTTGTGGACCAGAGAGGACCCTATGTGAAGGGAAAGGTTATGGGTCACAGAGTTTCATTCTTGGTGGACACAGGAGCTACATGCTATATGGTGAGAAGTGCAGTGGTTTTGAATTGACCCTTTTCAGGAAGAAAAGTTCAGGTTGTGGGGGTAGCAAATCAGTATTTGACAAACCCGATTACAGATCCAGTTCTATTCGAGATTGGCATTTTTCAGGGATTGCATAAATTTTAAGTCTGCGATTCTAGTCCGGTATCCCTACTGGGAAGAGACTTGTTGTGTAAAACAAAATGTTTACTTGCTCAAATGACGGAATTGAAATTCAGATGAATAGTGATGATGAAGAAGACCAAGCCCTAGAAATAGAGTGTGCAACTACAAATGAGAAATACCGTTTGATTGAGTTTTTCCCAATGTTTACAGTGAAAGAGCTTCATCCTGATTTGCAGGGAACAGTAAAAGAGAAGATGTGGGATTTGACAGGAAAAGAAGTAGCTCTGACTAAGGAAGTGGAGCCAGTCAAACTTACCATAAAACCAGATGCAGTTTTTCCCCAACTTCCACAGTACCAAATGCTACAAGATGTCCTGATGAAAGTGGCTCACATAATGGCAGACTTTGCAAAGCAAGGGGTTTTGAAAGAAGTGTTGAGCAGCCCGTGTAATTCACCAATAGTGGGTTTGAAGAAGCCCTGTGGGAAGGTTCAGATTGTTCAGGATTTGAGAAAAATAAATGAGATTGTGGTCAAATGTTGTCCGTTGGTACCAAATCCAGCTGTGATAATGTTTCAGATTCCATGTGATGCCGAATGGTTCACTGCCATAAATTTGTCACAAGCATTCTTTTCTGTGCCTCTTCATGAGGATAGCCAGTTTCTCTTTTGTTTTAAATTCCTGGATCAAGTCTATTGCTGGTGCAGAATTCCTCAAGGGTATTCAGAGTCACCTTCCATCTTCAATCAGATCTTGAAAAATAATTTTGGGTCGTTGGAATTGCCTTTCCAATCGAGCTTGGTGCAGTACATTGATGACTTACTGATTGCGTCCAAGATAAGGGATGAGTGCAAGTATGATATGATTGGCCTGTTAAACCATTTGGGAAAGAATGGTCATAAAGTGTCTCAACTGAAATTGCAGTACTGTCAGAAAGTAGTGAAGTATTTGGGTCATGACATTGAGAAAGTTTAGAGAAAAAAATCCAGAGAGAGGTTTACAACTATATTGCAGATAAGTCCCCCGACCACACGGAGAGATGTCAGGATGTTTGTGGGAATGGTGGGTTATTGTCGCCAATGGATTCCAAATTTTTCAGTCATTTCAAGACCATTGCAGAAGCTGAATCACAAGGAAGTCACTGATCCCATAGTGTTAGACCAGGATGAAATGAAAGCTTTCACTGAACTGAGAAAGAGTTTGTGCAGAGCTCCAGTGCTGGGTGTGCCTGATTACACGAAGCCTTTCACATTGTTTTGTCATGAGCGTGATGCATGTTTTTTTGTCTGTCTTGACACAGGTCCATGGAGGTGTAAACTGCCCAGTAGCCTATTTTTCAGCTACTTTGGACCCAGTTGCAGCAGCCTTACCAGGTTGTTTCCACACAGTTGCCGCAGTTGGTCAAAGCCTTACACAGTGTGAGGGCATTGTGATAATTTGCCCCCTGACTGAATTGGTCCCTCACTCTATTGAGATTCTACTGACAAGGATGAAAACCCAATACTTGACTGGTGCAAGGTTGACTAGATATGAAATGAGTATTCTGGGATCACCAAATGCGACATTGAAAAGAAGTACAGTGCTGAACCCAGCAACCTTACTGCTAAGTGAAAATGCTGAAATTGAAAAAGAGGAAGATGTTGAACATGACTGTCTCGAAGTAACTGATTTGTGCAAAAACCGAGACCTGATATTAGAGATACTCGATTGGAAGAAAATGACCAAATTATTTTTGTTGATGGTTCTTGTCTAAGAGATAATACAGGGACACTGAGAGCAGGACATGCTGTATGCACAATTACAGGAGCCTTGGAAGCTTCTTAGCTTCGAGGAGTGTATTCCGCACATGTAGCGGAACTGGTAGCCCTTACTAGAGCATGCCATGTTTCTGCTCAGTTGAAATTTACCATCTATACAGATAGCCAGTATGGATTTGGAATAGTCCATGATTTTGGTCAATTGTGGTCACAGAGAGGTTTCCTGACCTCTTCTGGTTCACCACTGAGGAATGGTGAGAGAATTCAGCAATTGATACATGCTATACAAATGCCTGAAAAGATTGCCGTGGTGAAATGCTGTCGCAGGACTGTGTCACTGGGAAATGGATATGCAGATCAAGTCACTAAGTTCTGTGAATTGAACTGTATATCATTCAAAAACAAGTGGGAACTGTTACCTGAAGAAGATGAAACTTGTACAAGCTGTGCATTGAAAATAATTGACACTTTGGAAGAATTTAAAACATTGCAGAATAATGTTGACAGGGAAGAGAAACGTTCATGGAGCAAGATGAATTGTGGGTTTCTAAGGGGGGTCAATTGGTTTTACCAAATAGCTTGGTATCTCAATTGGCAAGGTACTATCATGGTCAAGCACATATTGGGAGGGATGCCATGGTATGTCTGTTGAAACATGAGTGGTTCCATCCAAAGTTTAGACAAGTTGCTGAAACAGTTTGCCATTGTTGTGTCATTTGCCAACAGCTAAATGCAGGGAAAGGAACAGTGGTTAATTTGAGCCACATTGGAAGAGGGGAGGTCCATTCAACAGAATGCACATGGACTTTATTGAGATGCCTGTGTGTGGAGGTTTGAGATATGTGTTGGTGATTGTATGCATCTTTAGTCATTGCATTGAAGCATACTCTACACGAAGGAATGATAGTCTCACAGTAGTGAAACTACTGCTTAGGGAACTGACACTGCGTTTTGAGTTTCCGATCTCTTTAGAAACAGATTGGGGAAGTCACTTCAACAATGAAGTAATTAAATTACTGTGTGCAGCATTGAATATTGAGCAGAAGTTGCATTGTAGTTATGCCCTGAATCATCAGGACTGGTGGAACAGATGAATGGTACCTTGAAGTCAAGAGTTGCAAAGATGTGTGCAGTTACCAATTTGAAATGGCCTGACGCATTGCCTTTAGTGTTGATGTCAATGAGAAACACACCCGACAGGAAGACAGGACTGTCGCCTCATGAGATCCTCATGGGCAGAGCAATGAGGTTACTAGTGGTGCCAGCAAATGCACTTGTCAACATTGCAGATGATATGGTGTTGGATTACTGCAAGGGTCTGGCTGATGTAGTCCGCTCTTTTACTCAGCAGGTAGAGGCCTTCACGCTGCCACCGATCCATGACCCAGGGCACAACCTGAGAGTTGGGGACTGGGTTGTCATCCGAAAGCACATGAGAAAGATGTGTTTGAGCCTCGTTGGAAGGGACCATACCAAGTGGTCTTGACAACTACTACAGCTATGAAGTGTGCTGGAATTCCAAACTGAATTCATGTGTCACACAAAGAAAGTGGCATGTCCACTGGATCATGAACAAGCGTTGTTGAGAGTACCAACAATAGTGAGACAAGTCTCAGGGCCGGAAGGAGGACAAAGGGGAACTGATACCGGATCTCAGCTTGTTGACCTCCAGGAAGGTGACGGAGAGTCTAACTCAACGGAAGCACAGGAAAGCCTAGTCAGATGAGGGCTTTCCCAGAAGCAGATGATCTTGAGAGACAAACAGAGCAATTGCCAGACCCAGAAGGGGAAGGAGTTGAGGCAGATCAAAGTCAAAGCGATATGACTCCTCCTGAACCGATTGCAGGGCCGTCAAGAGAAAACACCACTGAACCAGGAAAAGGTTCACGTTCAATTCTGGAGAGAATACTAACAAAGGGTTCACTGAAAGTAGGTAAGTGGCCAGAATCGCAAGTGGAGAAAGGGAAAGAAGTGGTTGTTGAACCAACAATCAAGGAAGAAGTAGATACCACAAGGAAAGAATATCTAAGTGAAGGAGAACTGAATGGTGATCGAAAATTGAAGAGAAAGAGAATAGCAAGTCAAAGATTCGCAGGTCCTGAATGGGCATATGCAACCACTGACGAATGGCAGCAAGAGTTTTTGACTTTTTGTTTTGATAGAGAAGTTCCGGGTTGGTATTTTGGCACGTGAAGGAAGCTAATGAACTGAACTGTTGAAACAATCTGAGAGAATTTTTTTGAGAAAGAGACTGTTGTAAGTGGCTTTTGAAACCTGATTTTGACAAAGCTGCTCACCGATTTTGACAAGGGTTCCCGGAAGTGAAACTGAACTGCTGAAAGAGGAATTGTCTATTTTTAATTTTTGCTGTAGGGTTTTCTAAATTTCTTCTGATTTCTGATTCTTTACAGATCAGGAGTAACATTAGTCAACAAGGTAGAGGTGCTAGGCGCTGTAAATATATGAGCATTGGTTTGGCGATTATGTGTGGGATATTTTTTGTGGTGTTGATTGTGGTTATGTCTGTTCTTGATACGAGAAAAGCCAACCATACTTCTGCTTTTGAGACAACTACCTCACTAGCGGAATTAGAGAAGTTTAGGTTAAATGAGAAATATTTGCATGAGGATACTAATGCGCAGGAAGACCTTTCTTCTAACATTTTCTATAGCTTACTGAGTGAGTATGTTGAAACAATGGATGCGAAGATTTGCTTTGTGTGTACGCAGATTCCTTCATCAGTCAAGGAAGAAGTCTCCTATCATAGCTTACCTGTAACCTACGGGATAAATTGTAGTCTGTTACTAACAGGATTTTATAACCAGGAGTACATCCAGTATTTCTATTCCAACTATGGCGTTGTGTTTTCGTTTGTTCCTATAATTAGGTATTAGAGTAGAGTAGCTGAAGATAATGACATAGTAATAGCTAGAGGGTTCTTTGAACCTACATTGACGTTGGGCTCAGCTTATCCGCATATAAATAACTTCACATGCTTGCTTACACCTTTAGAGAAGAGCTTCTTAGATCATACAGGTGACAGGAGAAAAGCATTAAAAGAGAATTTAGAAAAAGGCTTAGAGAAAAAGGACTTACAAGAATGATTATGCTTATAGCGCAATTTAAACGCAAAGGAAATTAGCTTTGTATTCACAACACGTAGTGAAACTTTGTATATATGGCCTAAATTGTGCACTGACACTTTATTTGTGGGAACGAGTGAATGTAGGCATGTGTTTTTGTTTCAGAGTAAATGTACTTTTATGTTGAATGGACAGGACCACCCAATTCCAGGGATTTACTATATTTGTGGACTTAATGCTTATTATCTTGCAAGAGGATGGTATGGGACGTGTTATCTCGGGATAGTTTTCCCAATGATTTATCAAATGGAGGATTTGAAAAAGTTTCCGAAAGTGACTGAATTACATCATAAGAGACAGAGAAGGGAGTCCTCTCCTGCTATAGTGGGAGATATATTTGGAGCGGTGATTCCTTCAGTGGAGTCATTCTGAATTCAATTAAGATTCAAAAGTTGTCTACTATTGTGGATATCATGCTGACAAATTTTTCAGGGGCCATACTCCTGATAGATACTGAATTAGCTGGTGATAGAGCTTTGACTCTTCAAAATCGTCTTGCTTTAGACATTCTTTTAGCAAAGGATGGTGGAGTCTGTAGACTGATTAATTCTAGGCATTGTTGTTCGTATATTCCAGATAATAGTAAAGAGATAATAGACTTACTTACTAATCTGACTAATGCAACTGCCTGTTTGAAAGAATTGAAGGAACCAGGTGTTTGGAAAAAGGTTGGCAAAGGGATTGCTTCAGTGGGAAATTGGCTCAGCAACATTTGGAACAAGGTACTATTTAAAATACTACAAGGGATATTAGTTGTTGTGGTTTGTCTATTGGGGATATGGGGATTGTGCAAATTATGTAAAAGAATTAAAATAAAAAGTCAAAGAATAATCAGAGGAGGGAAGAAAAGAAAAGGGAAAAAGTTTACAGGAAAAATTTGAGGGGAAAATGAAATTATAAAGAAATTGTATTGTAAAAGTGTTAGCTGATGAGAAAAGTAGTGGGCAATAGTCTGATGACATATTTAGTCATCAGAGGAGGGATTGCTAGCGCAGGTGATTTAATAAAAAAAATGAACGAGTGTTTATGTATTTTGAAAAATGAGTTTATGTAGAAAATGAAATAATGTAGAAAAATAAGGCACACATTTGAAAATGTGATCACGAAGGATGGCCACCAATGTTAACGAAATGTACTGATCAATGATTAATACTCATGAAATATTGAATATATATTAGACTAATGCAGTAATAAGTCATATTAAGGGTTATGAATTTAGCTTGAATAATTGTAGGCCTTAAGTTAGCGAGTATCTTGGCCTATTTTGCCAGGCCTCCTGCAGAAGCTGTATTTCTTAGCATTTAATAAAAATGCTGACCAACTGAATTAAACTGTGAAATGCCTATTTTATTGTTTAAATGTAGTCATAATAGAAGCTTTTCATGTGAACCAACTGCTAGGAGATGATGTTCTTGCTAATGCAACACTTTATGTGTAATGTGTGTGAGACTGACTTTCCCAGGACAAGAACAATGAAGATACTAACTAGAGTAGAAGCTGCAACAATATTGTTACTTGACAAGCCGGATGATGAGAACATCGCAAGACGAACCAATCAATAATATAAGAATGGAGAAATATTAGAATTCATAGATGTGGGATATTAGTTTTATTGGACAGAGTGTGAACTTACGAGTAACTGACCAATAGGGAATTAGGGGATACTTTAGGTGACTTCAATATAACAACACACATTCTGAGAGAAGACAGTCATTCTGCCCACATTTCCTGACTGAAAGGTTTTTACTTTCTTATGCGTCTTTACTAGAGACAAGCTTATCTTTAATGCTTAAATGACTTTGCCCACATTTTCCTGACTGAGAGCCTGATGCCTTGCTGATCGACTGATGTCCTGAGGACGGAGACTGATTCTGCTTTGCTGATCCATACCAAGGATAGGTATATCCTGAAATGTGATTATTATGCAAAATTGCTTTTCCTTTCTAGGTACCAACTGCGCTGTTTTGTCTATGGCTCTATTATGGTTAGATGTTTTTCAAAATGTGTGTTAATAAATTGTTTTGCATGAAGCCCAACATGCTGATGCTAATTTGATGTTAGTTTGGGATCCTGACTTATGACAATAGGGACTAATGCTTGATGAATTTCTCTGCTCAACTTCATGTACTTCACCACGCTGATGCAGCTGACTTTGCTATTGATTTGCACTGTGAGTTTAGAATGTGTTGTAGTTCAAGCTTTGATTAGATTGCGTTTCTTCCACCGCTTTGGACAGCCAGTGTTGTTGTTTATATGTGTTTCATTTGATCTTGAGATTAATCTACATGACCTTAGCATTGTTAATATAGGGAAATAAACATTCTAAACTTTTACTAAAGGTGTGGTTATTCATGACTGGAAGGTCATGGTGCGTGATCATTTCTAACTCCATTGATTATTGATGCTATTGATTACTAATGATTGTTTAATATTGTGTATTGATTATTGATTATGTACTGGAGCTATGGTAAGAACTTCTTAATTGCGAGTCAAAAGGTTGATCGACCTATTAGCGTCCCCTTGTAATTTGACTTATTAAGGTCAGGCGTGCTAACAACCTCAAGGAGCCCAAGGGAATTTAATCCCCTCAGGCTCCTTGAAGCCTTTGTTATATTTATTATAGCATTCTGCCATCTAGTGGCAGAATGTTCTAATAGCCTTATAGCCCTCGGTAGCTGGGCAATACCGGCATTAAAGTCCTGCTCTCTTGTTAAAGGTCCTTGCCGATGCTGGAATGGTCCTTTAATGGCCGGTATAGCCCGTTAGGGTGGGCTATGAGGCTATATCAACCAACATGTACCTGTATGTCTACAGGGGCTCAGTTTCCTCTCTAGAAAACCTCTGGGCTGCGGGAAAGATTACCTTATATGATAACATGGTGAGAGTCTCGACCTCATATAAAGCCAAACTGACAAATAAACACAACACCCTAAATAGAGATATGAGACTCATGAGGACCACTTACAATAGCTGACCATTCTCGGAGATGTGACTAAGTATATACGACACCCCGGTAAAATTACTTTTTCTGGTTGCTTTTTCTGTCGATTCTCAACAAGGCTCTATGGGAAACAAATGAGTGCTTAAAATATTTTGTTTGGGCTGCCTTTAAACCTTGACTCAGGCCCTTGAAAATGCATTCTGCTGCTGTCAACATCCATAACTACCTGGCATGTATTTCTACATATGGTACTTCGCCTTTCACAAATGGTATATTTAGGCCAGAAATAAGAGAACCTTCTGTTTTGGGATAACATTAAAAAGTCATATCTTGATGACCTTTTCGGTTGTGATTAATTATACGGTTATAGGGTTTTGGGCCTCCTGTTCAGGCAATGCTGTCCTCATAGACTCAGATCCATACATAGTGGTGCATCAATATGGATTGTAGATTGGGCATCATATTTTCAATTAGTGATGGTGGTTAAGCTGTGGCATTACCACGGTAGATGACTGGCATCATGACACTTTAAAAACTTTTTTAATACATTCACTTGCCACGTTCTCAACAAATAAGTCCTCACCCACTGGAGCATCTGACCACTCCAATACGCAGTACTCAAAAAATGAAACTCTATAGATACTGACTTCCAATGGACAAACTAATATTAGAACATTGCAATGTTGGGAGCTCTGGGCTTCTAATAGATGATAGCTCCAACATTCCAATGTCGTCAGGTACACAGCTGTTGCTGTGAACAAAGACCTCAAGGAGCCCCATGGGATTTCAATCCCCTTGGGCTCCGTGAAGCCTTTGTTTTATTTATTAGAGCATTCTGCCATCTAGTGGTAGAATGTTCTAACAGCCTTATAACCCTTGGTAGTTGGGCTATACCAGCATTAAAGTCCTGCTACCTTGTTAAAGACCCTCGCCCGATGCTGGAATGGGCCTTTAATGGCTGGTATAGCACGCTACAGTGGACTATACAGCTATATCAACTAACGTGTACTTGTATGTCAACAGGGTATCAGTTTCCTTTCCGGAAAACCTCTGGACTGCGGGAAAGATGACCCTATGTGATAACATTGTGACAGTCTCGACCTCATATAAAGCCAAACTGACAAGTTAACACAGCACCCCAAAAAGAGATATGTGACTCAATAGTTAACCGTTTTCAGACATGTGACAAAATTTGTAGCATATGAAACATGATCTTAATGCCTTATTTACTAAGAGTGTGAAATATGGTATGCCTTGCCTACACTCTAAAGTGTTACCATTACGAGCAGAATGAGAAGGTGATCCGTTGCTGCAAGCTCACATTGACCAGAGAGAATTCTAAACTGCTATACCTGTGGTATACGACAACTCACACCTTTACGAAACAGGAATGACTTTGATACATGTTTCATCATTTGTACTGGTATGTCTGATCCAGTATGTTTGTAGCTGAGCAGAACTTTCTGATCGACATTCATGTGTGTGTTGTCTGACCAAGGCAGAGCCATCTTGGACAGGGAAATAACTATTGAGGAAAAAGAGGCAGTGAACTCCAACTTGCCCCACTGAAAAGTTCCGGGGGGGTGACAGCCTACTAGGGAAAGTGTACAGAATCAATCAGCCACTGATGCTGCCTTGTTTGCATGTTGAAACAGAAACAAAGGTTACAATCTGCATGTAGTTTTTAATAGGGCAATTATTACACTTTTGCCTAAGCCACACTTCCATCCTCTTCAAAGCTCAAGCTACATCCCCATGTCTTTGAGCAACGCTGACATAAAAATTATGATTTTGGTGACTCATCTTTGGGAGTAGCTTGATCCACCAACTTTCAAGTAGGACTTGTACAAGGCAGAACATCTAGACACCACCTGAGACCGCCTTCAGATATAGTGTAGCAGGAGATGAGTGACTTGGATAACAGGGTGGCCATTTTCTTAGATGATGAAAAAGTGAACAACAAAGTAAAGTGAGGCATTCTTGTGAAGTATAGTATATGTTTGACTTTCTGGTTAAGGGCAATGAACCCATGGCCCAATTTCACCCTGAAGGCTTCATGTCCTACACCGTTAGCATTGACCTTTAGCATTCACTCGGGTATGTGACTGGGTGCCCACTTTCCCCTCTCCTGTCCCTGTTTGTGCATGCGCTGCTGGAGGCTGCAACCCAACAACTGGGTTCCATCACATGTGTAGATGCTCCAGCAGGTCATTCCAAGCTCATGCTACACGCAGATGATATACTTCTTAATTTAAATAACCCAGGATTGTTAATTGGTAGAATCATCTTGTTGATCAACTATTTCTCCTCTTACTTGAGTGCAAAATCAAGTGGGACAAACTTGAAACCCTCCACCTCGCAAGGTACCAAGAGGGCAGTTGTAGAAGGCAACGCATTTAAATAAATGGCTGATATCCAACCTAAAATGCTTCTGGAAACCAACAGGCGTCTGGAAAATGTGGTCGCTTACTCCTTCAATCACTAATGGCAAAAAAACTGCAACTTCACCCTATAGTCGTCCCTGCAGTTGTCCCCTTTGCAAAGGTTGCAGTTTATCAAATATTGATGGCACCCCAGTAAAATTACTTTTCCTGGATGCTGTTTCCACCGATTCTCAACACGGATTTATGGGAAACAAATGAGTGCTTAAAAGATTTAGGGGGTCATTCCGACCCCGGCGGGCGGCGGGCGCTACCCGCCGGGCGGAAACCGCCCAAACACCGCCCCGCGGTCAACTAACTTTCCTGCTGGGCCGGTGGGCGATCTTCAAAAGATCGCCCGCCGGCCCAGCGGGAAAGCCCCAGCAAAGATGTATCCGGCTCCGAATGGAGCCGGCGGATTTGCTGGGGTGCGACGGGTGCAGTTGCACCCGTCGCGATTTTCAGTGTCTGCCAAGCAGACACTGAAAATCTTAATGGGGCCCTGCTATGGGGCCCCTGCAGTGCCCATGCCAGTGACATGGGCACTGCAGGGGCCCCCAGGGGCCCCACGACACCCGTTCCCGGCTGGCGGGAAGGGGGTCGGAATCCCCATGGCGGCGCTGCATGCAGCGCCGCCATGGAGGATTCCCGGTGGCAGGGGAAAACTGGCGGGAAACCGCTGGTTCCCCTTTTCTGACCACGGCTTTACCGACGCGGTCAGAATTGCCCCGGAAGCACCGCCAGCCTGTTGGCGGTGCTTCCTCTGCCCTCTGCCCTGGCGGTTACAAACCACCAGGGTCAGAATGAGGGCCTTAGTGTGGGATGCATTTCAACCTTGACTCAGGCCCTTCATCCTGAACTACTTGCTGTGTAATTCTACCATCCGGTACATGCCTTTCACAAATGGCATATTTAGGCCACGACTATGAGAATCTTCTGTTTTGGGCTAACATAAAAAGTTATTTCTTGATGTCCTTTTCAGCTGTGATGATTTAGAGGGTAAATGGGATTCGGGAAGCTTGTCACAACCCCCTCCACTTCAGGCAATGCTGGCCTCATGGACTCTCAGATAAATAACAACATAAATCGATCCATATATAGTGGAGCATCAATATGGACCATTGAGTGATTGTTGATTGGGCTGTCATATTTTAAATTAGTAATGGTGGGCAATCTGTGGCATTACCTCGGTAGATGACTGTCACCTGCATAATACAATTTGAAAACTTTTGTAATAAATTCACTTGCCACGTTCTCAACAAATAAGGTCTCACCCACTGGAGCGTCTGACCTCTCCAATACTTATCTTATAGTCTGCCTTGGGGCTGGCCCGCAAGTGTTGTCCGGGTTGTAGAACACCTGGAGCTTGTCCTTACACTGGGCAGCAGTAACCAGGAGACTAGACACTGATGCTAGAACCTAATGGAAAATGAACACATAGAGGAAAACTTGTCATCAGTGCTTGTACCCATGAGAGGAAGTTGAGGATGCACACCCTAAATATACTGATTGCAAAATTTGACACAAATAGTACTTACTGGCCCCCTTTCAAACAATACAGAACAAAGAGGGTTAGGGCCCCTGGCTGACACCTTCTAAACCACCTATGGTTCTTCTCTCAGCAATTTGTATAAAGGGTGTGGCATTTACTGCACACCATCAGTGACTATCCTTCTCAACTTATTTGACTCAGATAGCGTCACAGCCCAGTGGCAGAGGCGAATGCCAGACTTCTCGACTGCTACAGTTTGTTTTTTAATATTAATTGTTGTTTATATTATAACTATAAACATACCATCGCCTACAACATCCCCATTGGTGTAGGGCTCATAAACACAAAGGTCATCATTTGGCTTTTGAACAACCTTTCCCACGCCCCATTTCCCCTCCTACCAGTCAGTCTGCTTATTACAAGGTTGTGGGTTTTAATACACATTCCAGAGAGATAGTTCTTGTTTGTCTCAGTGTGCTGTACCCTGTTTCCAAGAGGCCACAGGATGCTTAGGTTCTTTGTCCCAGACGTATTTGAGATAGTTTATCTGGGAGGAGGAAGATCACCTTTAAGTACTTGGGACATGTCAATTCACTTTACTAATGAGTTAGGATATGTATAAAGGTCCTCCAACTGACCTAAACGGATTTGAGGCTATTCCCTATAGCAAGAGACATCTTTGCCATCTCTAGGATGTTTCACAATTTCTAGTACCATTTGGTAATATCTGGGGGGGTGTTCTTCCTCCACAGAGGTCGCAAGACCTCCATTGCTGCTATCAGGGCAATGACCAGTTGTTTACCACTAAGGGACTTCAGTGATCTATGGGATGGTAATACCAACTCTGGGCCACTTGGGATTTGGACTTGTAAGGCTCTGTTAAGGTTGCCAAGTTCGTCTCCACTGTGTCTCCCAAGTTTGGGGCAATGGCATAAGAGATATGATAGGGTGCCCACAACCCTGCAACCACTCAAACACTGGTTACCTGTTGATGGATTCCATTTTCCAGTACTCTCTGGAGTCCTGTACCAATAAGTTAGGGTTTTTATTGTGTTCCTCAGAGTCTTATATCAGTCTCAAAAGTACACACCCTATTGTACAGGTTTTCCCGGGCCTTGTCAAACAGGATATGTCTTAGGTTCAACTTACATCTGATCAGCCCCAGTGTTTTGTCATGTTGCATGAAGTCTGTGAGATGTCAATAGAGTGTCGATATTAAGGCTCTGTTGTGTGGGCCATATTTGAGCATTTGTTCGAGGCCTATGAGTAGATGAGATTCCCACCCCTTCATTGCAGGATAGAGTACTCACTGAGGACGTCAGGTATATATGTCTGCCTGTCTCTGTTACGCCAAATGTACCTTTGAACTTCCCGAATGGGAGTATTTGTTGGTTCCAAAAAACAGAGCCCACCATAAGTCACTTTCCTTTTTCCCAAGCTTTGAAGGTGGAGACTTCCTTTGCCGGTGAAATTCTAATTGTAAGAGATGGGTTTATACAGTGAGGGGAATGTTGTGAACCTTGGCATCTATTAGTGGTGTAACAAAGGCCCCTGCTCCCCACACGGTACATAGGGGCACAAGCCCCAGGACCCCCCTCAGCATAGTACGCAGACCTGAGAGCTCCTGAATGAGTCCATATTGGGGCCCTCCATGTACTTTGCAAGGGGGCCCCCGTCAAGTTTTGTTACATCACTGGCCTCAATGTGGCCATGTCCCATACTCCTAAAGTCACTCTACCAATAGGAGTCCCCGGTTGCTTCTACAGCCACTGAAACTGACACATTAGGGCTGATGTGATTAATTGGTAAATGAAGCACCATTGCTTAGCAGTTTCCCTTTTTCAGCATTCAACAATATATACAAGTTGGGTCACTTGGAAGTACAATGTGTGGGATGCTAACCCTCCTTGTTCAACCAGTCAATGTAGGATTTTGCCAGTTATGCAGAGTGGTTTATTTTGCAAGATTTATGAATTTATCAGAGTTTGTTGTTGTTTGATCACTGTGGGTGAGAGTGGGAGCGCGATCATTGGAAATAGATAGAGGATTGAGAGCAGAATTCTCATTTTAACCACTGCTAGTCACCCCGGCCTAGAAAATGTTTTAACCTACCACCTTTGGATGTCTTGTCTGAGGCCTTTTAATAGTTTAGAGTAGTTTAGAGTCACTACTTCTTATGTGATGCAACCTAGTATGATCCCTAGGTGTGTTATCCAAGCCTTGGACCATGGAATGGGTATGAAGGTGTGTAGTACTGACTCTTGTTTTGGCACGGGATTTAGTAAAAGTGCATCCATTTTAGTAAGGTTACTTTTGGAATAGATGCTGCATGAAGTCTCTAAAGCTTCTCCACCACTTGAGAAATGAAGGCTAAGGGATCCGTTAAGGAAAGCATGATGTCATCAGCTTACATCGTGAATTTAAAGTTATCTTTGCCAATGGTAGCTACCCTGATTGCCTTGTTCTGTCTCATGGTGATGGTGAATGGCTCAAGAGTAAGGACAAAGATAAGGAGTGAAAGAGGGCAGCCCTGTCTTGTGCTTCACTCTATGGTGTTTGCCTTTTACTCTTATTCGAGCTGTGAGGGAACAATAACTCATCATGATCTTATTCAGAAATCAACATGAGAGACCCAGTCCCTAGGGACTCCTATCATATTTGTCCAATAGACTCTATCAAACACCTTATCAGCATCGAGAAACAAGAAAAAGAGGTTCTTGCAATTTCCTTCAGTGTTTTTGATCATGCGACACAGCTTTTTTCATGTTGTTCTGCCCACTGATGCCTCGGAGTAAAGTCAGCTTGTTCTGTATCTGTTATTTCAAGGAGTAAGTGTCCGAGCTTCTTAGCAAGGAAGTGAGTGGGGACCTTCAGACTCTGTTCACAAGAGAGATAGGCCTGCACAATGTGCATTAGGTTGGGTCTTTCCCTGGTCCATGAATGACTTCCACTGTCACTTCCCACATTGTGTTAGCCCAGGCACCCAACTCAGTGATATCACAGAAAAGACTCTCACCAGGACTGCGCAGAATAGAAGTTAGCGGTGTAACCATTCAGCCCCGGGACTTCCCAGTCTTACATTTTGAAATCGTTGTCACAACCATCTCCATTGAAGTGGTTAGTACATCTATGGACTGTTCCCAGTCCTAGGAAATAGACCAAGTAAAGTGGTGTTCTAGTTAACGAGTGTTTAATTCCTGGTTGATCTGTTGTTTGAAGTATACCATATGGTAGAAAAGGTGAAAGAGTCAACTATCGATATGTCATTTTGAGTTGTGGACCCCTCCCTAATAACAAGTTATGAATCCTCCCTCTATTTACTTTAGTCTGTAATTTTGCAGCAAGGAGCTCCTTTTTGTTATTGGTTGAAGAACAGTATCTCTGCTTCATGTGGAGTAAGGGACGTTCTGCTTTGTCCCAACCCAGAGTTGAACTCTGGAGCCACAAGCTTTGGTCGAGTTTCTGTGAGATGGAGCTTGTGATGATATACTGCCTGTTTCAGGGCAAGTTCTACTTCTCACCTCTAGTCTAGATGCCTTTTTTGTGAAAGATGTCCACCATTTGTGATTCGAGGGAATCCCTATTGAATGGCGGAGGCTTGAATTACTGTGGTGTCATTCTCTTTTAAAAACCTAATTACTCCTCATATAGTCTGGCCCTATTTACTTGGTCGCTCAGTTGGTATTCATTAAGTCTCCAAGATGATTGTCTCAGGGGCAATAGTGTAAGTCAAGCTTCATTAGTAAGGGGGCATGGTCAGAGAGAGCCATCTATTATATTTCAATCTCTTCTATTATGCCCATTTGGCTGCCAGCCAGCAGAAAGTGATCTAAGCATTCATGTGATTTGTGAAGGTGTTGTTTAGAGCCAGCACAGGTGGAGAATAAATTTGTTGCTGGGCATAGCATCCAAAAGTGGGACTCTTATTTTTCGTTGTTGAGTGAGTGTATATATGATCTAAACTCAATCCTCTGGCAGGCCCCACAATGGGTTTCGGAAACAGTGACAATTTCTCTCTCACCATCCTCTCTTAAATACTGCCTCTCGGTTTGAAAATGCAAGCGTACATAAAGGAGTCAGATTGGCAGGAGGTAGTTAATGCAATTCCACTAACAAAAATAGCGAGCCAGTTCAAAAAAATTAAAACATTGCGTATAAGTGTGGGGAAGGCGCGGGGGCACTCTTTTTTATTTTCTTGCCCAATCAATCAATCAATCAATCAGGGAATTTGTAAAGCGCAATACTCACCTGTGAGGGTCTCAAGGCGCTGTGGGGGGACTGCTACTGCCAAGTCTTGAGAAGTCTCCTGAAGGTAAGGAGGTCCTTGGTCTGACGCAGGTGGGTGGGAAGAATGTTTCATGTCTTGGCGGCGAGGTGAGAGAATGATCTGCCGCCGGTGGTTATTCTGTGGATTCGTGGGACGGTGGCGAGGGCGAGCTCGGCGGAGCGGAGCTTTCGGGTCGGGGTGTAGAAGGACAGCCTTCTGTTGAGGTATTCTGGTCCGGTGTTGTGCAGTACCTTGTGAGCGTGGGTGAGGAGTTTGAAGGTGATTCTCTTGTTGACGGGGGCCAATGCAGGTCTCTCAGGTGGCCTGTGATATTGCAGTGGTGGGGGATGTCCAGGATGAGGTGTGTGGAGGTGTTCTGGATGTGTTGCAGCCTTTTCTGGAGTTTGGCCGTGGTTCTTGCATAGAGGGAATTGCTGTAGTCCAGTTTGCTGCTTACGGGGGCTTGGGTGACTGTTCTTATGGTTTCCGTGGGGATCCATTTGTAGATCTTTTGGAGTATTCCGAGGGTGTTGAAGCAGGAGGAGGAGATGGCATTGAATTGCTGGGTCATAGATAGTGAGGAGTCCAGGATGAATCCCAGGTTGCGTGCCTGGTTGGTGGGTGTTGGAGTGGTTCCCAGTGTGGCAGGCCAACAGGAGTCATCCCATGCAGAGGGGGTGGAGCCAAAGGCAAGGACCTCAGTCTTGTCGGAATTCAGTTTAAGGGAGCTGTTCTTCATCCATTCGGCAGTGGCCTCATGGAGGTTGGTCTTGGCGGTGTCCTTGGTGAGGGAGAGGATCAGCTGGGTGTCATCAGCCCAGAAACATGAAAGGGAATTATCTCTGATTTTCGCCACCAAGTACACAGCTGCTGAGACTTAGCCAGCACTGTTTTCCTGCAACCCAATGAATAATTTTTAATGCACTTCACACATCAGTAGGTAAACACACAAGCTTTATTCGGTCACCATAACCATAAAAGCTACCATTAAAAAAACAATTTTAAAAACATAAATGATTAAGAATGTAATTTTTTTTTAAAAACAACACTTACAATAAAAGGTATAATCACTCCCACTCCATGTGCATAGGATTCATATTTACAAGGATTTAAACTTCTTAAGAAAGCGAATAAGTGTATACCAAGCAGCCACAAGGAACTTGCTAACCACAGAGATTAAAACAGTTGAAGTATCACTTTTAAAAATCCTTAAAGCAATATGACATTGTCTTATGTCCAAGCTCTGGCAAATTGTGCAAATCCAGTTACGCCAAGAGGCAGAGTATACCGGACAAAAGAATATAAAATGTTCAACAGATTCAACACAATTTTGACAGGCAGGGCATTGGTCAGATGTAGAAGACAACAATCCCCATCTGTTTCTTAAGGGCAATAATGGTAAACATCCAAAACGAAAGCGAGCATACAAACTCTTCCCCAGTGTATCAGATATGAGATCTACATATGGTTCGAATTGGGGATACCACTTGAAAGCAAGAAATTGGTCAGTCAACCAACCATATGATGTACAAGAGAGAAGATTATTTTTTAAATAAGACCAGTAAGCAGCTTTCAGAATAGATTTATGGCTTCTCCCTAAATTCTGTGGATTTTCCCAATAGCTTTCATACCCCAAAATACGAAACCATTTTGACACATGCCTGAACCATGGAATGGATACTGCCTTCGGTCTCCTCATGAGGTCAAGAAGGGAGTCCCTATATACACTAATCTCAGAGGTAGTCCAAATCCTTACCCAAAAAAGCAAGGGTCTCAGGGCTATTAAATCAGCGACACGATTGAACTCAAGGTCCAAGTAGACCAGGATCGAGAGTGTGCTCCGGGTGCACGCAAGTAAAGCCCTAGCTAAATTATTTTTGCCCACAGACAATCTATTGCCATTGTAAAAACCCCATACCTCTGCACCATAGGCGCCCGCTCCCTGCGCTTTGGCCAAGTAGATCTTAATGGCTTGAGATACTACTTTTGATGCAGAACTTTTGTAGAAACGCAGGATAGCGCCCGCCCTATGCTGGAGAAGTGCCACACTTTTGCTAATCTGGTCCTCCCATTGGAGATTATTTGAGATCCTCAATCCCAGGTAATCTATTGAACTAACCTTGCTTAAGGGGGGCCCATCTAAAGTAATAAGGCATTTCCTAGTTGGTCCTGGGCTGAGCACCCTTAGTTTAGTTTTTACTAGCATTCAATTCCAGGCCAGAGTCAACACAATATGATTTAAACCTCTCAACAAGATAGGGGTCTTGGAGATAAGAAAGGAATCATCCGCAAACAATAGAATAGGAATTTTCTGCGAGTTTAAGGAGGGGGCATCATTCTGACAAGTGGACAATACTTGTACCACCTCATTTATAAACAAGGTAAATAAGGTTGGAGCCAAAACACATCCCTGATGAACCCCCCTCTGAATAGGGATATGTTCTTTTAATTCTCCCTGGTTACCCCATCTCACCTGCACATAAGTATTCTTGTGTAACCGTTGTGGTAGATGGATTTTACTTTTGGGAGTACCCATTCTATATAACACTTCCCATAGTTTTTCCCTGGGTACCATATCAAAAGCGGATTGAAGGTCCACAAAAACAACATATAAATTTTGCTTGGCAAGAACTATGTATTTCCAATACAAAAGCATCAACCTGAAAACCTGGTCTACCGTACTGATTTTGGGGCGCAAACCCGCCTGTAGTGTGAATAGCACCTGATGGTCTTCAACCCAGCTTATTAACCTTCCCAAAAGTTGTTTTGCAAAAAAATTGGGAGATTATCAATGAGTCTAATTGGTCTATAATTTGCTGGGGAGCTCATGTTGCCCTTTTTATGAATTGGAATTATTTCAGCCCCTTTCCACATGCTCGGTATTGGACCCCCTGCAGCAATTTTATTCAAGATCCAATTTATATACCAGTACCATACTATTGGTTCAGATTTATATAAATCTCCCGGAATCTTATACGGTCCTGGTGCTTTGGCAGATTTTAGGGAATTCATTGCTGCTACAGCTTCATCCATAGTGAAGATAATTGGATCTTCATATGTGAAGGATTCTGGTCCTAAATTGTCCAGAGAAAAATGTGTCCTGTCCGTCAATGGGGAAAGGAGTTCATCATTTGAAAGATTACAAGGTAGCACATAGAGTTTAGAAAAATAACTCACCTAGCTCTCAGGTTGAATATAATTACTCGTAGTGCTCTTGCCCTATCTTTGTCTATTAGATAGTAAATTCCAAAATATCACATTATCATTGGTTTTTATTGCCATTGAGCAGGTTATGCCAAACTGAACCTTCCCAGCCTTTCTTTGCTTGCAATACAGTCTTATTATAGGTGAATCTAGCAGATTGTATTTCCCCCTGGGAACGTGTCGCAATAGCTGTTTTTAACTCTAGTTTTGCCTCCGAGCAATCCTTGTTAAACCACGCATTGGATTTGAGATTGCAGTCGGAATGTTTAATACTGGTCTTTTTATAGAAAAGAATCTGGAGTTTCCTCAATAAATCTCCATGAATGCAGAGAATAGGAATATCAGTAGTTTCATATTTCTTATTTATGGCCATTACATCAACAAACAACTGATAAATCCCTTTTATCAAAAAGGGGTTAGACAGCACTTTAGGCCAGCAGACCCTAAAGGAACTATTATCCATCAATGGTGTTGGAACCACTGTACGATGTCCATGTTGGGATCTCCTAAATACATCATTATACATGGTAAGAAGCAAGGGATTGTGATTGCTGTCATGACGTTGGTCCACCCTCATGTCTTTTAGGGAAGGCCGTAACCTGACATCCACTAAGATGTAATCAATAACACTGGCGGACAAGCCACATTTGAAAGTCGGTGTAATCCCCAAATCAGGGGGAATTCGGCCATTGCAAGCCCTAAGGATGTATTTGAGACATAGAGATATCAGCTGGAAAGCAACACAACAGCGAGTACACAATTGTTTGTCCATTAGTTGTGGAATACCCCACAATTCATCTTCTTCATCCATTAGACCATGGTTTAAACAGGAAGGTTCAAAGGTACAATTCATGTCTTCAGCAATCACTAAATTTGTCAAATGGTGAAGGGTATCCAGAAACTCAGACAGCTGCACCAAGATCTGAGACTCTATTCCTCGTGAAACAGATCGAGCTTAAACATTAATTAAAATAATTTTGAAATCTCGATCAAAGGCAAGTTGTACTCCCATTAAATCAAGGGAGTCAATTTTTAGCATAGAGAGGGTGCACTGTAGTCTTCTATTCAGCAGTACCAAGAGGCCCCCCTTAGCACAACCTAAACCCCTCTCTGCTGGTTGAGCCACAATACAATATGATAAGAAACCATCGATATATATTTGGTCCTAAGCCCAAGTCTCCTGGAAAAGACAAATATCCTGATTATTAATGTAATTGACCCATTCAGAGTCTCCCAAATTCCTTTTGAGCCCTGCTAAATTCCAGGACACAATAGATAATTCCAAGGGAATTACCTTATTTCTAGACCCAAGGCACCGAGACTCCCAACAATGTATATCCTTATCAGGCGCTCCCAGTATGATCTCCGGAGGCACTATTAAATGTGGGACAGTATATAGTAAATCAGTGGCTGATGGCATGTGGAAGGATTTTGCTACTTGAGTTAAAACACACTTTTGAGTGGAGACTAAGCCAGCTGGTAATAGGGATGTAACGGCTACTGGTACGTGTGGAACAAGTCTAATGCCAATCCCTCTCAAATCCCTAAGATGGTCAGTACGTAATTCAAAATCCATCAGTTTATCCACCAAAAACCTATCTGCAAAACAAATTGAGATAAAGTCAAAATCTGAGTCATGTTGACTATGTCTGCCCACCTCAAGGATGCTGGCACGGATGACTGAAAGACAACTACGCTGAACACGTAGCCAGTAAATGACCTTATTTATCAGGGAGTCACAAATTTCCAATGAACCAGAGGGTAATTTGGGCACCTCAACCATATAAATGGTACCACCTTGTCTCCTCAGTCGATGGCCCTGTTTCATAAGAGCTGGGCGTTCAGGGATATCTTGTGCTGCCACATCAGTAGAGAGCTTAGGGGCCCCTGTAGAGTCTGTAAAAGAACTTACAGCTTCAACGGGGACCTGATTTTCACCATCCCCCACAAGCCCCTAACTGGATCAATCACCAGAGCTTTAGCAGGCCTTTGGGGCCCCAAAAAGTTCCTATTTCTAGAGGTTGTACTATGCTTACGCCTTACAGATGCAGGACCAAGATGGGGTCCCTCTGCAGAAGAAATAGACAATTTTTGGGGGGAAGAGTAATATCAGCCCCCAGATAGGGGGTGCCTGCTCTCAACCTTGGGTCAGACAAAATGCTACTCTTGCCCCCGTTTAACTCCCCGTCCGGCCCCTGACACTTACACTCGGATCTCTGTCTCTGTCCCCCCTTTAAGGTATCCATCAATAAAAGCAATAGACCCTTTACTTCATCCACCTTCCCAAGAACAGTAACCAAATCAATTCCATCATGGGATAGTGGCAATTTATCAATGTCAATGTCATTAGAGGGATTAGTTAAAACTTATCATTAGCACAAACTCTGACTGGAACAGAAGCAGAGGGTTCCTCTTCCTCCGCCAAAGGGCCAAACCGATTTGACAGCAAAATTTTAGGAGTCACCACAGTTACTGGGCTTAACGGAGGATGGAGGTTCACCCTAAGAGAGACACTGCTCACACAAGGGACAGTGTCCAAGTCACTGTCAGGTATTGAGGTCATCATGGGAAAAGAATTTGTCCTGGGAACTTGTAATGCCCATTTTGACACAGTCTCAGCTCAAGATTTAAGTGGTTCCGACTTCTCTTTAAATATTTCCAGAACTTTTATCTCAAAAGTACTGGTTTTAGCAGACAGGAGCGGATTTGAATTGCTTTTCAAAATAGGCTCCACCTCTTCAATCAAAATGTCAATGTCATCTAGAGGATTATTCCTTTTATGTATTAGAGAACTCGCTTGGTTGCTTGTCCATTTTTTTGTTTTTTTAATACCATTTGACAGAGCAGGAGTGTCCACAGCTTTACGTTTCCCCATCGTAATATAAAAAAAAAAAAAAATGGCATTATAACCTAAAAGGGCCCCCCAATTCACTTACTTCTAAGAAATGGGAGCCCAGCCCGGGTCTTCGTACTGTAGAATTAACAAACGCTGTTAGAGAAGCAAGAGTAATAAAAAAGAAAGACAGCCCTTGGAAGTGGAATCCCACCCCAGGCAGCAAGATCACTTCCAACAAAGTTACTATTAGTATCAAGTTTTTATAGACTAAAAGTTAAGCCTATTCATCAGTTGCATGTCAGCAGGGCTTCCAAAACAAGTACACCGACCTTGCTCCTGTCATGTAGATAGATTATGCAACCTCCTTCCAGAGTTGCCAGGCACACACCAAAGCCCACTCTCGTCTTCCTGAAGGAACAAATTTCACGGGGTGGCCCAGCCCAGCCTATTCCAGGCGATGACGAGCGAAGGACAGGCCCGCCCTTAGCCCGTCAGGCGGCTCTTTAAAGTGCGTGAGGAATGCCTGACCCCGCCCCTCGTCTCCTCCGGTGCAGGGATTCCACGTCTCCCTGATGGCTGGTGCGTCCCACGGCTCGGGAGGTCAGGCGGTGCTTTAAAGCACACGAGGAATGCCTGACCCCGCCCCTGGTCTCCTCCGGTGCAGGGATTCCACGTCTCTCTGATGGCTGGTGCGTCGCCCACACATCATTATCTATCAAACTGTTACCTAATATGGTGACAAACCAATTAATTTCCGTCAGAGTAGGGGACGCAGTCTGTTCAAAGATGCAAGATTGGTAATAAAGATGCCTAAGACTGATATTAAAGGCATCAGGTGCATTTTTGAGTAAGGGTGGGCAGTACACTCTGCCAAGTGGAGCACAGAGTGGGCAAAACTCCACAAATTCCACTGGCATAGCAGAGTTTACCACCCACCCCCAACCCTGTGTCAGTTTTATCTTTCTGCAGGTATCCTAAATACTCCTTTAAGTCAGATCTTATCATGGTGACTCCCTCCTTTATATCTCATAGAAATTGCTGTGAAAGGTCTTAAATTATTGCAATCCCTAAAACAGGAGCAGGGTCACTTTTTGGTGGAAGAACCAGCAGCAGGGGAACCTGTCTGTTTTATCAGCTTTTAATTTTTTTGCTAGCATCTCCCTGATTGTATTTTCCTTTCAGGATCTAATGCCAGCATTTTAGGTGCTTTAGGTGCCTTAGTCTTGGGTTCGTGAAGTCTGGGCACTTTTATTCTAGAGGCAGCATATTGCTAGCACTTGCGGTCCTCAACTGCCCACAGGCAGCATCAGACAGATCAATGTGTGTGGTCAACCCTAGTACCTAGCATGTCGAGACAGTCCCCTAAATGAGTAAAAGACTGACTCCACTCAGGGAAGGTTGAGGGAATATGCTCAGATCTCTCCTCAATAAGGGAAGGGCACTCCCAGCCAGAAGCTTAATGAGTTGGCAGCCAAATAGCTCAGAGTGGGTTGTCCTATTCTCTATCATTGTGGTGGGACTTTGACCCTCGGCCTACCAATTTGGTACCCCATGGTAGTAAATTGGGCCTTAGTTTGCTGTCTTTGTGTGCGGGTGTGGGGAGATTGGCCCTGCGGCACCTGTTGTCACCTTTTGAATTAAACTCTCTTGAGCTTTCAGTCACCACCTTCCCCACAGTTTACCAGTATAGGGACCACCCCATTCGTTAGCAACAATTGCAGCTGTTGGCCTGCTCCTACCTTCTCATATACCATTTCTTTTGATTTCAGTAATGATGGTGCCTCACTGGATCAGCACATCTGTGTTTCAGCAGCGACTCTTGAGGCCTATCTCACATCTTATTCCTTCTTTCTGGGCCCTCCCTGCCTCACCTCTCACCGATTCAGGCTCCTGACTATCCTCAGAGTCAACCAGGGGCTGTGAAGCCACTGCTTTAACAGAGGCTGTCTCAGTGAGCCCCTCTATAGGGCTCACACCTCCATCTGCCGTTTCTAGCCATGTTCTCAAAAGGCATTCAATGAAAGTGTGCCTCAGCTCCAGTGCTTTCCTACCAACAAGGAGGCCCCCGGAGTCCTGCGCCACATGGCTCATCCTCCCTGCAATCCCACCTACAGGTCCATTACTGGACTGCCGCTGATGCTTGATAGCTCACGCTATTACCTCTTCACTGAGGTCACCGATGGGGCCTTTCAGTACCTCAGGCCCCACAAGGCAGACTGTCTTGTGAAGATGGTGCCACCCCGTGAGTCAAAACTTTGCTGAAGAACTGGTATTTTTTCTTCTTCTTTCTCATTACCGAGGCTGATGATGACTTCTACAGGCTTTAGAAGACCCACTGTGGCTAGAAAAAGCTCTGCCACGGGGTGAAGGGCAGATCTGCTGGGCTTATATCTCAAGTATCTATTCCCCTGCTTGCCGACACCCCCAGAGATTATATTTTTAAACACTGGCAGTTAATTAGGCTACCTACCTAGTCCGAATGATTAATTACTTCCTCTGACTTGAGGCGCATGAACGTATCATATGTAAGCGGGAGGGTTTCATTGTTTGATGGGCTATGGGCTTAAGCCTGTAATATTGTGGGATCCCTCTGTTTATGCGGCCCGAATACATGCTTACATATCCCCTTTTTATCATTTGACCTGGTTTCCTCATACATGTCACAATCCATCATGACTTTACACAGAATGAGACTGCAGCAAATTTACATGTCAGTAGGTACTTGAGTCCAGAATTAGATCAAATGGGCCTGGAAGATTATGCTTTTATACATCAATGCTGCTTTGGGGAGCCATTTTGCATTATGCACCACCTCAACTTCATCTGGTACCGGCTATTCTCATGCTGAGTTTACTAGAATTGTACATTTGATGCTATCTGTTGGTAGTCCCCTTTGCCCTATCGGAAATTTGACTGTATGGTTCCGTATTGTTTACTGACACTGTACATGCTATATTTACAGTAGCTGTCACTGTGCTTTTGGACATATTGTAATTGTATCAATTAATTAATAAAGATATTAAAAATATTACCCGGATATATTATATGTGTCAGCAACAGCTTTTTAAATTGTTTCAGTAATACATAAAAAAAAATGTAGGGATTCATTTACACGTGGCTTGAGCCACCGGTGCATCACTATTTGTGATGCACTGGTGGCCCAGGCTGCAAGCCTATATCTACAAGGCCATGCAAAGTCACTTTGCATGGCTTTTCATGCCCTTGTAGACATGGAGTAAGGCAACGGAGCACAAGTTGCTACGTCGCCTTACTGTACATCAAAGAGGTGCTCAATGGTTGTTTCTGTGAGTGTCCCCACGCAACATCCATGGATTTCGATGCAGTCTCAGATTTACAAGATTTTGTAAACCTGGAAATGCGTCAAACGCCAGTTCCTCCCCAAAGAGGGTGTAGGGGAGGGCGCAATGAGGAGAAATACCTTTATTTCTCAATGTTTTTTCCTTTTTCTATGTGTACTGCTTTCTGCCCTTTTCTTTTGATGCAGGGCAGCACAGCTACCCTGCGCAAAAAGTAGTAAATGAGGCCCTTAGTCTAGAAAGGTTCTTTATCAACATTTCAACAGGTCATCGCCAGAACAATGTGGATAGCGGGGCGCGCTGTCATTCCTGCACCCTTTGTTTCATAGGTCCTTACTTTTAGACCATGGCAAAGACTTGTGTAACCTGGACCAACAAGTAGCCCTGGTTTATAAATATTTCTCCAAGGGCTGATGCATCCATAAGGAGAAGTTATAAGTCAGACGCCTTCAGGCACCACTTAGTTGTGGCAGCACAATAATGCAAAAGGACTGAAAAAATGCTTTATTCAGTGAATAGGAATTTTCTATTTTGCCTGTAGCACTGAAAATCTCTGCATATTTTCTGAGGCCTCCTCAATTATTTGAGCTGCTGCCAAGGTAGGTATTCAATAAATGTTCTCAGTCTCCTGCATTATTTCTTAGTTAAAATGCTTGTTGCCAAGGGTAGCACTCTACCTAGCTAAGACAGCTAACACTTCCGGACAGCTTTACTGGCTTAATTTTCAAAGTTAGGGATATCTTTTTACTACTGAGCCTTTAATAATACTGTGATGTTTTTGTTCACATTTGTACCATGTCTCCATGCATACTATCTCTTGTTTTGTCTCTACTGTCTGTGTCATGCATCACCCAAGTTGGGGAAATTAAACACATAGATACAGGCTGCAGAGCAAAGAGGCAGGTTGCACAGAGACATGTGCCAAAAACACAGTGCACACTTCCACATGCCTGTGTCTGTATACACTAATTTATTAAAACTAGAAAGATGGGAAGTATACACTAGTGATGCAGAGTCAGAATAGACCCTTCAGTACTGACATGGAAAGAAGAAGGGTCATCCTTCAACAGGTCATTGGGGAAGACATTTGGGGCCCGTCTCCAATTGCAAACATGCTTTTAACTTTTGTTCAAAGCACAGATTGTGATTCAGGAACATGTTACAGAATCGCAATTTGTGTTTGCGATTCAGTGTTTGGCAGGGGTGTGTTTTGGGCGTCCTTCCAAATACTGAATCTAAATGGGATGTAGTAATGTTTTGCAACCGAATTCAGATTGCAAAACATTAATACTTTACCAACTCCTTCTATGAGGTGGTAATCCATTCCAAAATGAGAAGTGGCTCCAGCAGGAACTCTTCCCCTATGACAATGAAAAATATATTTTTTTTTAAGAGCAGGCAGTGGTCTCACTACATGCCATACTTAATCCTATTTAAACACACAACCAGCATACAGTACCCTCAAACCTAACTCACCATACTGTAAACAAGCATACATGCCATAACCATCCTACTGTAACTACTTCACCTGCCTGTGCAGCTTGTATATCTCATGCTAGCTCTGAGGTTACGTCATTGTGAAAAAGGAATTTCACAACCTTGAAGAAGTCATCAATCACTTCCTTGTTACATTTAGAATTATCTTTTACAATATCTCTATTTTGGAAATGATTAACCTCTGTGATTAAACAAATTGAACCAAAGTATACTGATCATGTTAACACTGAACTTTACTAATGAATATTCATGTATTTTGAGTGCTGAATTTGCATCGAAAATGAATTAACTTAGAGAAAAATAATGCACACATTTGAAAAGTAGCGCCTATCTGAGTCGCTGCCAAGGTCCACGAAGTGTACTTATTAATGGCTTATTAATTTGAAATGTAGAGCTTAATTTTGATTAATGTATTAATATGTCATGTTAAGGGTTATGCATTGTGTATTAGCTTTATTAATCGTAGGCCTTAACTTAGCGAGGTCTTGGCCTAGTTGCAAGGCCTCATGTCAAGCTGCATTTCTTAGGCGACTGATAAAATGGCTGCCTAGAGAATTAAATTGTGATTTTCCACTGTACTGACCATGTGCTCGTAGCTTAAGTTAGTTCGCATGAGAAACTGCTTTCTAGAAGATGCTGTTCTAGCTAGGGATACATTGTATATCATAGTATGTGTAAGACTGACCTTCCCAGGAGAAGACAATGGATGCACTGACTGGAGTATACGCTACAACAATATTGATGACAAGCCGAACAATGGGAACAGGAGAAGAGGAGCCAGTAATCGACATGTGAACCGTGTACTAGTAAAACTTTAGATTTGGGGTTTTATTTTCATTGGAGTAAATGTAAACATGCGATTCTTTGACCAATAAGGACGTGGGAATAAGTTTTAGGAAATCTAACTTAGACTGCACTGAGAGAAGATACACCATTAGCTCTATTCTTTCGAACTGCCCAGATACCCTGCTTTTTGATTATTCCATTTCTGAACTGCATGAAGAGACTTTGCTCTTTCTGACCTCTGATGCTGAATCTTGATGCCTTGCAGAAAAAAATGATTTCCAATTGACGAAGACCGTCACAGCCTAGTGAACCATAATGGGGACAGGTATAAGACAATGTTACTGATTGTTATGTCTATTTGCTTTTGTTTCTAGGTACAAACCGTTACTTTTGATAGAGCCATAGTTAGATGTTTTTCCAAATTTGTGTGACTAATTGTTTTGCATTAAGTCCAAACATGCTATTCAAATCTAACGTTAGTTAGGGTTCTTACTGATGAAGATCGCTACATGTAGTAACAGTTGATGTCTTCTCTTTGCTGAATCTAAATGTATGCTATATTGTACAGCTATTCGTACTAGTAATTTGTACTGTAACTTTAAAATGTGTAGTAGCTCAAGCTTTGATTAGATTGGAATTCTTTTGCCGTTTTGGCCAGCCAGTATTATTTTTGTATGTTTATCATTTGATTTTGAGATTAAGTTACGTGACATTAGCATTGTAACTATAGGGAAATAAACATTCTAAATTTTACATAAAGGTGTGGTTATTCATGGCTGAGAGGTCATGGTGTGTGGAAATTACTGATTCTTATTGATTATTGATGTAATTGATAGCTATTTGCTATTGATTTGTATTGGTATGGGGTTATATGGTGAGAACTACTCATATCGCAGTCAAAAGATCCATCGGCCTATACGCGTCTCCCTTGTAAGCTTACTTAATAAGGTCTGACAATCACATACTTCTGACATCCTAACCTTTTGCACGATACCACTAACTAAAATTCATACCCTACAAACAGATATAAATCATATACCACTGTATAAACACTCACAATGTATATTACAATAATACAAAACTATCAATGTTTGAACTCTTTGCTTTCTCCCCCAAAACATTAGAACTGAACTAATTGAACTAGACTTATACTAACTTCCGTGGTCATGAACATGTCAACCCCACGTTAAATATTAACTGAAAAATTAAAAATCAAACACATCTCCACAAAACATCTCCAATCACTCTTTCTACTTTACTACCTTGATACTATGCCTGAGTAACACTTCATTTAAGAAAAACAACTCAATTTGCTTTCAATTATTTTCCAAATTCGTACAATTTTAATGCCATTAGCACATACATGCGCCCATTACCTCCAAATGCATTGTACAACTAAATAGAAATATAACAAGACCTTTCTCTTTCAACAATTTTTTCAACAAAATAACAATTACTCCGCAGTGCACTAATAACAAGCCTGGCCTAGTAATATTGCCAAAGTATCTAGTTACCTTGCAATAACTTTTTCTTTTGCATGTATCTCCGGCATGCATATATTTTCTTTACTGTTTGCTTCACAGTGTGCTAGCTCATTTTAGTTCCATCCTTTCTCAACAGAACTGAGATGGTGGCTTCAGCTGAGATTCTCTGTTATGGCCTCCGGGTAACTTAATGTGAAGAAAAATCATTTTAAGCCTTGTGCAGCATGAATACCACTTAAATGGAAGGGAAGTTCATAGACTATACATTAGAGGCACTGAGTCAAAACTGGAGCCTGGCCATTCAGGCAGTGAACTAAGAGAGACAGTATCACCAATTTTCCATTTTTTGTAGCTGACATACTGAAAAAAAACCTACCAAGCACGACGTGAGTTAAATGTCTGTCTGGATCTCCCAATTGTTCGAGACAGAAACTAAGCATGTGATTCTGAGAAAAAGCAATTGGAATTTAAACGTCAAGGGCTGATGATGCAAAGTAAAAATCTTGAAACAAACTGAGAAACCGGCTCATAAAAAAGCTGGATTACAGAAAAGCTTTGAGAAGTTAAGGAGTTGAGAACAGGAGAAGGATGGAGCAAACAATAACAGCAGGATGGAAAAACAATGACAATGTCAGAGGAGCCACACCATAAAGGGAATGTTTTACGACATACAGGCGTGACACGGATATTGATCACCATGGGGAACATACAACAAGGATCTGTAAACTATTTGACAGGTCTCCCGTTGCTGACCTTGATGTATGTGGGTGGGGAGTGAAGCAATAAACAAAGTGGCAGGAGTTGCTGCTCTCATGATGAAAGATTACTGCGGCTTCACAAGTGCCTCTAAAAAATTAACAGCATTTTGCTTGAGTACTTGCCACTTACCTAAAACTAAACAATATACATTTAAAAGTGACTTATGAGAGAGACCAGTGATGAGCTTCTCCAATACATCTGAATTATAAATGCTGCGAATGTGACAGAATATTAAACATTATGGGTTCAGTATGAATTGCCTGGAGAGATGTATCGTCATTTCAACAATGTGTGTACTTGTGTGACTGTGCCAGCTTTAATGGGCCCATTAACTCCAGATACGACATTTCGGGCCTGGAAACCTTGAGCATGGACGTCTCTGCAAACCTGGGGGACTGCAGAACATTGTTGTGCCTAGAACCCGGCTGCATATTTCAGCATGGGTGGAGCAGAATACGTTTCGCTTACCTGAAGTAAAAGTAAAACTTCTGCCTTCCGCCCCATCCATTCACCCACTCCCCAAACTTTCATAAGAAAAAGCTTCCAAAGCATTTACCTCCTGCTCCAAGCTATTGGTGAATGGATGCACATGTCGGCCTGTTGCTTCCTCTCAGAGGGGAGAAAATGTTAGAAATTAGACCCAGTATTCCAGGGTCTGCATGTTATTCCCCTTTAAGGTCAAAACTATTTATAATCACTGTTACCTCGTGGTAAACTGCCAGCATATATTATAAATTATAGCCCCGGTGTACCCTTGCGGTAAACTGAGCAATATATGGATGCTTTAAGAGGGGGCGGTGCCGAGATGGCAGCTGAGTAGGACGCCTAGTAAATAGCGCCGGTTACGGCCTACATAATTTCCTGCCTAATCCTTAACATCCAGCGCCCGAGTTGACTGCAGCACCCACCAGATGCCAGGCAGTAAAGAGGAGCATGAAAAAGTTGTGATCGCTGCAGGAGGTAATTGAGGCGACGAGCAGTGGAAGGAAGAGGCGAGGACTCGAAGATGTGACTCGCGCTGGGCCGAGACGCGCAAGCGGATCCGGGGACGACGCCTTGCTACATATCCAATAAACCGCAAGGTGATCACCAGCTGTCAACACAGTGACAACCGACAGAGCTGGGGCATCCATGCCAACATGCATGCGAGACGGAGATAGGCCCGGAGGAGTAATCCCCAATGGACCTCACCCTGCTCCCTCTCCAGGGACATTGTCCATAAGTCTGCGACTGTTCATGTTTGTTGTTCCATAATTCAATAAACAGATTTAAATGTATATACATGGGTGCTTTAATAGTCTTGAAACACATATAATAGTTGGAGATAATATAAAAGGAGGCCATTATGCAACAAAGGCAGTTCCACTTGAAAGACTTGATTGTGAGCTTGCTTCATTTACCAGCATAAATATTCAGTTTTCACACTCGCCACACAATCTGCTCCATGTTTTGGAGGTTTGAACAAAACATATGATGCTAGCTTACGCATTTTAATTGCTGAACATGTGGTGCAATACCATGACAATTTGCAAAAGTTAACTGGTCACCATTCATCTAAAAGGAGTGACAAGTTAGCTTGGATTGCGTGATGCATTGCTTTTAAATATCATAATAATTCCAAAACTTGAGCCACACAGTTGCACATGATAACTTTTTATTGATGCATAATTTGATAAACGCTTCCACACAATTTGAACCTCTCATGTCATAAACTTTTAGTGCCCATAGCCTAAGGTATTAACAAAGAATGAAGTCTATCTCGTCGTTTCAATGAACATTTTTACATGGCCAGCCACCCTCGAAGCGAAAGGTGTCGTTCTCATCTTGCCAATCCTCGCTTTTAGGCTCCTGTCATGACCTCATTGTCACTGTTTGTTCTACCGACGCCTCGTCAGGGGTAGTAAGCGCTATATAAATACTATACTATTACCTAGGACTTTCAGGAGGTATGTGCTAGAGTATGTGATTTTGTACGTGGAAAAGCGCACTCAGAGAGTGAAAGGACAAACAGATAGTTTACAAAGTCACTCCTTACTAATTGCACCGGAGTTATAATTATCACTGGAATGTTAAAGTCCCCTTAGTAATTAGCAAATGAAACGCCAGTACTGTGTTCTGATGGCACATTTAGGGCACAGCGATCACAAAGACCAACAGCTAAATACCCTCGCCCTCTTGAGACAGTCCCACTGAGCGTGTGTTAGCATATCACATTTAGGGCATGGAATAGCTTTACCCTTTAATATCCTAGGAATCGACCTTGGTACTGTAGATAGTCAGGACTGGAGTGTGCACCTTGGCCCAACATTCTGCTTTCTGCCTAGAATGCAGTGTCTGGATTCTATCACAACCAATCTCCATTTATTCCAGCTCGGTGCGGAAAAAAAAATGGCTGCTTAAATGGCTAATTAAACATGCCGAGTCACCTCACATCATCGCCTAGTTTAAATTATTCTTACTAAATTGTATTGTGAGTTCATTTCAAAGAAATCAAACTTAGAACTGGATGCAATTTGCTCACCCTCGAATTTGCAAAGACCACGCTAACATCATTCTGTTGCTCAATTTGCATCTGTATTTTGTGGTTCTGTAAAGCAGAGACATGTTCTTCGACCATGTTTTTTACAGAAATTATTCTACTTAGGCTGATTCTTTCGTATTCTCAGTGAGACATAAACATATCGGCTTTTTGCCACTGAGAAAGACAGTCTGAGTACTCATATGACCTGATTCAACAGTGTGTATTTTTTTAGGTCTGTTATTAGCCAAGATCATTTGATTTTAGTTAAATTATATTTACAATTACTTATAGGGTGTTTATAACAATTCCTCTTCATCCATCGGTCTGTTGCAGCGTCTTTCACATTTTGCTTCCATCCACCACACCATACAACATGGGCCAAGAGGTTCACCCACTTCAGCAATTGGATCCCTTCTCTTTGAATGATGACATTTTGTTTGTGCACATTTTGCACATCCATTCAACAAGTGCATTCCTTTTTCATTTTCTATTTTCACAAGCTCCATTTAAATTTCTTATTTTTCAGTCTTAACCATTTTTTATACCACTCCACTGTCCCAGCAACTCTTTGTGGTTCGCACACTCCTAATAGCTTCTCTGCCCTGAGCTCCTGTAGTCCCAGCAACTTCTCTGATTCAGTCCCTTCCTATGACGGGACACAAGTGTCACATCAACTTGAATAGCTTATTTCTACAATATGAACAACTCTCAATGTAAGAGCAGTGTCATCAATTTATTTTGTAAAGTACGCAACTGTTATCACAGCCTCTCTAATTACCGTGCACAGCCCGTGTGATTTACACACACACACACACATATATATATATATATATATATATTATTTTTTTCTTGTTATGGCAATAACATTTTACTGGCCTTATGCCATATGCTTTAGTTGAAGATTCAGTAATAAGCTTTAATCTAAGATGACAAATATTTCCCATTCACATTTTCCTGATAGCCGCTATTTACAGTGCAATGCCATACATAACGGCCGAAGTCGAGGGGGGGGGAGGTTTGCTGGTGGCTTCCCCAAAATAAACATGCTGAGTTCGGAAGTTCAATGAGTAATAAATATGACCTAACATTTTGTTTTTGTTTTTCATATTTGCTTTGTGTTCAAAGACCGAGGTCAAAAGTCAGGTTTAATATTTTAACAGGTATATTGGTTTTTACTTTTCTTTCTCTGCCTATAAACGTAGATGCTTTTGTAAAGTGAATTATCTGACAATCTTTCTGTGGTACATGGACTGTGAAAGAAAAGGGTGTAGGATGTTAGATTTTTTCTTACATGCAACATTTAAAAACCTATAAATGACCTGTACAAATATTTAGAAATGCACAAATGAAACACATTTTTTTGTCATTCTGAAGTGTGATGGAAAAAAGATTTTATGTTAGCAGGATCAAATCAAATCAAGACACTACATTTGGTGATGTACAGATAATAAATATTTGCTGAAACTTGATTTATATATAGTATCCTTAGTCCGCTACAAAGTTTTATAAGTAAAACTACATCAGAGTGAACTTTGTGGCTGCTTCAATGGAAAATATGACATCTGTAAGTAACGGTGTACTACCACATATAACAATTGATGCACCAGCGGTGCGTGGGGCTTGTAAATAAGCTCCTATGTTTTATAATATATTTGTGAAAGTGTGCTCCAAATTACACCAGCTGTTTACATACCACACCCTTTTACCACTCTCCTGGTGAATTGGTGTGACTTATTAGCTACACGTGTTCTCCCCATGATGGGTGAATTTTTCAAAATCCATATGACTTCAGTGATGTAATATTGATGGCAGCACCCCTACTCTGACAATTTTCCCACCAACACTGGAGTCCCATTCCCCTAGCCTGTTAAAGCGGACATGGACATCCTCTCTCTTTTCACTTCTGTCATCAAAGTCGCAAACACCCTGGCTCCTCATGGGTCGTGACAGCCCTGCATTTATTTTATCTCCTACACACATAATTTGCTGTATTTTTGAAAGCTCTGTAATGTGGAAATCGGGAATCTTGTGCTTTATCAACATTGTTGTTTTGCATGTATTTGTATTCTTTTTTACCAAGTCTGTGCTTCTTGAGTTGTTTTTATTAACAGTCTTAATCTGTACTAGTAGTACCCTTTTGAAGAGTACTCCTGTGTTTGTGTCCCTGTAGACTAAGTGAAGAGTCGCATTTGCTATTATTTTGTGGATAACTATAATTTCTTTCTAAAACACTTCTGCTTACTGAAGGTGGACTTCTTTTCTTTATTTTTCTCATTGTTTGCTATGGTAATAAAAGGAATAACAGTGAATGAATTTGATTGAGGTAGTATACAGACATGTGTAAAAGGACTTTATTGTGGCATTTGCCATGAAGGTTGTGATAAAAAAAATGAAGTGCTCGTTTTTATAGAAGTTGTTTTGAAAAGTTGAAAGAAGTGCGGACACACATCTCTTTCAACTCTTGTCTGTTCTGCGCTAGTGTTTGGATGGAAACAGCGATTGTTTTATATACTGCTGTGTGGTGTCAGTCTTTATTCATGTATTCCCACTGCTGTCTGAAAACAAACGGACCATCTCCATAGAGCAGTGAATGAGACGACTGTGGGCAATTGTTTCATAGATAAACAGTACTACAGAGCGTATGATTGATAGTGCATGGCGTAACAAAAGAAAATGTCTATCCATATTACTTTAAACATTTAAAATCAACCTTTATACAATATCTATCTATCTATCTATCTATCTATCTATCTATCTATCTATCTATCTATCTATCTATCTATCTATCTATCTATCTCTCTATATATATATATAAGCATGGTCTCCCGCACTCACTTTTTATTTTGCCCCCGGGTGGGCCAGGTCCCAAAAATAGGAAAGAACCAACAGGACACCCATCCTAGGGCTTATGAAAGTCCTAGGGACCACCGCCTCCCCTGGGCAAAAGGTGTTAAAATAATGAGGTGGTCACATGTGGCCCCTGTGACCCAGTGACCACCATCTTCCCAGAGCAACATAGAAATTTGCTAGGGGGTCCTGAGGACACCCCTGGCACAGGGGAACCTTCAACTCCACGGGCAATGAATTATAAATATGCGGGGGGAGTGAGGCACCACGCCCCCGGGGACCACCACCTCCCACGGGCTACCGCAGGGACTGCCACCTCCCCAGTGCTACAATAACATATGAGAAGGGGGTCAGCTCTCTGGGGCTAAATTCAAAGATGGAGATAGGCCGCACAGCCCCCCTTGTGGAGTCATAATTGTCCTTGGGCTCATCACTGCCTAGGGCCGGCTCCTGCTACCCCATGAGATGCCCACCCTCAGGAGGAAGCTGTTTGCTTTTGCATGGTGGAAGCTGACAGCTCCCACCAATTAAACTTGAACATTACTCTGCTTTCTGCAAGCGGGTGTTGTTAAACAGCTCCCACTTGCAGAAAGTGGAGTTTTCGTCTGTTTTCTGCACGCAAATATGCCTGCAGGGACACAGATGAAAACATTGCTACCACAAGCAGCGAACTGCTATTTAAAGCAGTTCCCTGCTTGCGGGAGTAATGCCGGCTCCTGCAAGATGCGGAGAGCCAGCTAGGACCGAGGAAGCCTTCAGGCTCCCCTTGTGGTCATCTCTTGGTGCCAAGCATCTTGTTTGTGTGCCTCTTTGAAGTGATTCCATGAAGAGAGTACTGCTATAACAATAGACTCTCAATATAATTACTTCAAAGTGACACACAAGCAAGATGTTTGGTTCAAATGTTATAGTTAGGTTTTGATGCACAGCAGCCCAGACTCACAGCTGGCAAATGGATAAAGCCCTTGGACTGTCACTCAGTAGGTTGAAGGGTCAATTCCTGGTATCTCATGGCAGTGTGTCCGTTTATGTACTAGTGTTTTGACTGTTAAACATTCCTAATGATGGCATATTTACGTCTTTTTACTATCAAAATCTTTGGGTTCAATGTCATATCTATGTCTTGAAACTGTATGGCAAAGAGTCACCTGTGGACTAGAAGTTAAGGTCTCAAACACTCACCCTGAAGGTTGGGGGTTCCTGTCTAGGCGTGTCAGTAGTCACATTTCTGCTTTAATTACTTTTCATATTCAAATACTTGAGGTATATATTGAAATGTGATTGCACCCCTTTTACTTGAAAAATACATTTTTCTTTTAAATTTGTCCTAAGATGTCTCCTTCTAAGTATATCATTCATCAAAGTCTAGAAAAGCTCTCTGGGTGGGTATAGAGGGTTGTTTGCAAGGCCTAAGTGCAGGCCAGGCCCTACATCCAATCCCCACAACACACGGTCGAAGGCTGTGTGTGGTGCAGGGTTGGGTGGTTATAGAGTGTTGGCTGCAGGGCCTAGCTGCAGGTCAGGCCCTGCAGCCAAAATCCACCATGCACGGCCAAAGGCCATGCACAGTGGAGATTGAATTAACATACAGTAATTAAATTTACTTTACGTTAAAAAAAACATAGAAACTCACTGAAAAAAAAGTTTACAGGGACGTTATAGTTAGGAAATAGAATTTTTAAAAAAACATAGAAATTCACTTAAAAAAAGGTTACAGGGACGTTATAGTTAAGCTCACATTTTAAAAGTACAAAACCATAGAACTTCCGCTGTTATAGTTAGAGTTATCTCAGATAACTATAACCCTTGCCCTAAGGTAACTATAACTTGCACACTCACCATGCACAGCGAATTACTCAACAAATTACAGCACTCATGACATCTTTGAGAACATCATTGATAACACTGAAAAAGTCAAAGGTTACAGGGATTTTAAAGTTAGATTCAGTATTTACTCACACAAAACCAGAGAAATTCAGTTAGAGTTCTTTCAAGTAACTATTACTCGTGCCCTTAGGTAACCATTTTTCGCGCCCCCACCATGCACAGTTCTTTCTTCAAAAATTTGACTGCTAATGTTTCATTCATATTTTAATGATGTTATAGAAGTTGTCATGAGTGCTTTAATATCTGGGGGTAAGTTGCAATACATGGTGAGGGCGTGAGTTATAATTACCGTAGGGCACGAGTTATAGTTACTTGAAAGAACACAAACTATAACTGCAGAATTTCTCTGGTTTTGTGCCATGCACCGCCTGGGGCCAGACCCTGCGGCCAACCCCTATAGCAACCCAACCATGCATGGCCTCCCTCCGCAGCTGGAAGATCCCATCCCCCAGGGCCCAGCCCAAATATTAATTTTTTTTAGGGGGAGGGGGGCCACACAGCCCTGCCAGGCTGATCTCGCCCATGGGGATTCCATCACCTAGGGTCTAGCCTAAACATAAATTTTTTTTGGAGGGAGGAGGGGGGCCCTGTGACACCCCTTCACAGGCCGATCTTGGCCCCTGCGCAATTATTTAGTTTATTTGGGGAAAGTGGGACTGCGCAGCCACCCTCCCCAGTCTGATCTCAGCCCAGGGGCCCAGCCATGTGACCCGGGTGCCCCCAGGGCACCGAGTCACAATCCTGGGGACTGTGGGGGCCAGCATTGCTGTCACAGAGAGGGAGCTGCTAAAGCAGCTTCCTCTCTGTGACAGCGATTGTTTCCTCTGTCTCCCTGCCTGCATCTTCATGGGCAGGGAGACAGGTAAACCTCTGCTCACAGTGAGGGAGATCTGTTTGACAGCTCTCCCTCGCTGCAAGTAGAGTGCTTGCTGTGTCTTGGCAGCAGCTGTAAAGCTGCAGCCAATCCACAGCAAACAGCTATTTTCCAGGGGTGTGCACTCTGGGACATTCCAGGACCCGGCCCTGGTGGGTGGTGATCCCCAGAGCCATCTGTGGGTTCTCAAGCGGGGCCACACGCTCACCCCCACAAAAAGAGAGGAGCGGGTTGTCCCCGGGGCTGCTGGGGTCTGAAACGTACCCTCTTTCTAGTTTTTTGGAATATTTGGTGGTGGTGGTCTCTGGGGCTATGGAGGGGGCCCTGCGCCCCCACATCATAATAATTTAAAGCCCTGGGAGGTGGCAGTCTCTGGGGCTGTAGGGGGCCCAGCCGTCCACAGCACGATTTTTCATTCTTGTCTCAGGCAGTCGGTGGTCCCTGGGGCTGAGGGGGGTCCAAGATGCCCCGATTGCATTACTTTTGCATATTTCCCCAGGGAGGTGGCAGGCCCCAGGGCTGCAGCGGGGGGGGGCACACAGCCTCCCTGTGCTTACTCTAACTATCCCCCTGGAACCGTGGTGGTCCCCGTGGCTGAGGAGGGACCAGGAGCCCCCTATTTAAAAAAGAAAAACAATGCCCTCGGGACATGGTCTACCCAACTGCTTATTAAAAAACAAGCAAGGGAGCCTGCGCTTGTTTTGTATAAAATGTTGCACAAATTTGAGACAACATAGTGATTCTTTGGAAAAACTTTAAAAAAAATGCTGTTTTGCTTTATTGGGGTCCCTCTTGGACCCCGGAACCAGACCTAAGTGGTCAAGGTGTCTCTACACTGGCTCCGTTCTTCTTTCTTGCACTTTTTTTTATGGGACTCGGCTCAAGCTGGCTGCCAACACTTCCTGGTTTGAAGTGTTGGCAGCCAATCAGAGCTGTGCATGTCACTACATGAGCTCGTCTTTTTTGCGAATCAACCTGAAGGATCCGGGGGCCTAGATATACAACAGAATTTTCCCTTCACTATCTCAAAAACTACTTAATGGATTTACACCAAAAGCACAATCTGTGTACCGAAAGTTAGTTTTCCACTAAATATGGTGTAATTCCGTCCAATGGTTCGGGCTGTAGTTGTGTCTAAAGGTCCTATGGGAATTAACATGGTAAAACAAACATGTTTGACCCCTTTTTTCTCGGCCCACATGACAGGTCACTCCGAAACTTTCCATGTGCAACAAGAATCACTGGGACACTTTCAATTGGAAAATTTCATGAAGATTCATCACACTGTGCCAAAGATGTAGGCAAGTCAAAAAATGCTTTTTCTACAGAAACATGGTCCTAACCACTAGTGGTGACCTCCACTAGGTAATATATATATATATATATATATATATATATATATATATATATATATATATATATATATAAAAGTTTATATATATATATATATATATAAATATAAAATATATATATATACATATATATATACATATAAATATATACATATATACCTATTATTTGCAAATGCAGGAGTACATATCCGTCTTCTTTTATTCTTGCTTTATTTTTTGCTGCCTATGTCTTTTAAAGATTCTGATTATGCATGTTTGAGATGAGCTCCACAAAAGCAGTTGGCTTATACATATATTCAAAGATCGGCTTTCAGGCAGCTCTCTTCATCCAGTGGTCTCTTGTGTCATTCACAGTTTGTTTCCTGCAACCCCAACCCACAACATGGAATTCAGATCAGTCCACTGAAGCCACTGGTACCCTTCTGGGTCAGTGACTTCACTCAGCAGTGCACAATGCTGCCATCACAGAAAATATTTCTCTTCATGGACCGGGACAACTTCTCAAATGTGTTGTGTTTCTTTACAACCTTTTATTTGATTTCTTACGCAAGAACCTGACAATTCTGCAGACACTGGTATATGGCCCTTGTTGCAGGCATCATTTTGGAAATTACTCCTGCAAATCATCCCAAGATGGTTGCCTTGTTTATGCATGACTGTATATTGCTGAAAATCGTGAAATATTTTACCTATCTGAAAACATTTCAAGATGGCCACCCATACAAGAGGATGTGTGCAGATACATTGTTGTGGATTAAAAAAAAAACCCTGCTGCAGTACTTTTGGTCAATTTCGTTTAAAAAAACATTAACGGCTGAGCATAACATGCATGTACTTACATGTGTGTCCATCTTTAAAACGGTTTTGCAATAAGTTTTACAAAAAACATTTGCAATGGAAATACATATTTGCAAAGCCAACAACTCTGCAAATGCCAGATGTTTCTGCCTTGCTAATGCTTGTTTAGGTCTGGGCTTAGTCAAGGCCTTTTGATTTTACTAAAATTATAAATATAACATATTTACTTCTATGGGCCCACAGCCAGCCCTCCTAGTCAATTCATTTGTTGTTGTATCATTCACATTTTTATTCTGCAGTTGCAATATTCTGCATGAGGCAGTGGGTCAGTCTACTTGAGCAACTGACTAATCTCTTTGTAAGTAAAGGTATACTGATGTTTAACATGGAGCACATCTGCATACAAAGTACGACTCTTCTCATGGGAAGTAGGGTCACAATGGATTTGTATATGGCTGGGTCCAAACTAGTGGGGGGATGTGGTCAGCATAAAAACAATAGATTAAACCCAGATCTGTGACTGGGGTGAATATTTGCATTGTTCAGCTTTTTGCTATCATCTATTCAGTTTGCTATTGTCTCCCAGACGTGGGTCCTATGTTCACTGTGCCACTGGATTTGAGCTAGCGTGACTGATCAAGGGTGATACCCCAAAACTGGTCCAAGGATGCTTGTTTCCAGTCCAGGGAGGACCTGACCTGGTCGTTCAGGCTGGACAGTTCCCATGGGGAGCAGGGTCAAGACTGATTTGCATATGGCTGGGTCCAAACTGGGATGGCATGGGGAACCAAAAAATGATAGCTTTGCGGATGGCTGGGTCCAAGCCTGAGTGGCATGGCAAGCACAAAAATATGGATTAAACCCAGATCTGTGACTGAGGGTGCATGTCCGCATTGTTCAGCATTCCATCCATCATCTGTTCGTTTTGCTTTTGTTGTCCTAAGTGGGAAAGGTATGACCGGACGTGAGTTCTGTGCGCACTGTGCCACTGGATTCAAGCTAGCCTGGCTGATGAGGGGTAATACCCTGAAACTGGACCCAAGATGCTAGTTTATGGTCCAGGGATGACCTGGCTTGCAAGTTTGGGTTGGACTGTTCCTATGGGAAGCAGGGTCAAGACTGGTTGGCATATGGCTGGGTCTAACTTGGGGGGGGGATTGGGGGGTGGTCGAGCTCAGCAAAAAATAATTAATTAAACCGGGATATGTGACTGGGGGTGAATGTTTGCATTGTTCAGCCTTTCACCATCATCTATTCTGTTTGCTTTTGTCTCCCTAAGTGTGAAGAGTGCGCCCAGACGTGGGTCCTACGTTCACTGTGCCAGTGGTTTTGAGCTAGCCTGACTGATGAGTGGTGATACCCCAAAACTGGCCCAAGGATGCTTGTTTGCAGTCCATGGAGAACCTGGCCTGGTCATACCAGCTGGACAGTTCCCACTGGGAGCAGGGTCAAGAATGATTTACATATGGAAGGGTCCAACCTGGGATGGCCTAGGAAACAAAAAAATGATGGGTTTGCGTATGGCTGGGTCCAAAATTGAGTGACATGGTAATAAAAAAAAACTATGAATTAAACCCAGATCTGTGACTGAGGGTGAATGTCCCCATTGTTCAGCATTCGGCCCATCATCTTTTTTTTTGTGTGCTTTTGTCGCCTTAAGTGGGAAGTGTATGACCAGACATGGATCCCATGCTCACTGTGCTCCTCGATTCCAGCTAGTCTGGCTGATGAGGGATGATACTCCAAAACAGATCACAGAATACTTGTTTTTGGTCTATGAAGACCTAGCCTGACAGTTCGGGCTAGACTGTTCCAATGAGGAGCAGCGTCAAGACTGATTTGCATATGGCTGGGTCCAAACTGGGATGGTTAGGGGAACAAAGAAATGATGGATTCAACACAGATCTGTGACTGTAGGTGAATGTCTGCACTGTTCAGCATTCCTTCCATCATCTCTTGTTTCTTATTTTGCCACCCTAAGCGGGAAGGGTACACCCAGATGTGGGTCCTGTGCTCTCTGTGCCACTGGACTCAAGCTAGCCTGGCTGATGAGGGAAGATATCTCGAAACTGGTCCCAGGATGCTTGTTTCTGGTCCGGTGAGGACATGGCCAGGCAGTTCAGGCTGGACTGTTCTCATGGGGAGCAGGATCAAGACTGATTTGCATATGGCTGGGTGAAAACTTGGATGGCATGTAAAGCTAAAAAACAATGTATTCAACTCAGATCTTCGAATTGTGGTGACTGTTAGCATTGTTCAGCATTCCATTCATCATCTGTTGCTTTTGCTTTTGTTGCCTTAAGTTTGCTCAATGTGCACTAGATTCAAGCTAGCGAGCCTGACGAGAGGTGACATTTGGAAACTGGTCCCAAGTTTTTGTTTCCAGTCCAAAGAGGACATTGCCTGCCATTTCGGTTGAGACGGTTCCCAGAAGGAGCAGGGCCAGGACTGATTTGCATGTGGCTGGATCATAAGTGTAATTTCCAATTGGGAATCAATTCCCCCCCCCCACCTTTGGTGTCTCCGGAACCACAATTTCAAATCACAACTTATGGTGAAGGTGGATTTTAAATTGTAATTCTGAAAATACCACTTTTAGAAAGTTGGCATTTTCTTACTTTGACCATCTGGTTCCTTCTGACTGTCTCAAAATATACATCTGGTTGGGTGGGTGGCAGATGGGCACTTGTGCATTCCCCCAAACAACCACACACAAAGGGAGCTTAGGTGTGACTGGTGGGCCATTAACATCTTGATGGCCCATCCTAGGCAGGATGAGAGGGAGGAGCTAATACAACTGAATGGGCTGTGTCCTGATCCCACACATAGGGCTACATAAACCCACCATTTGAGTCTGGAACAAGGGAAGGAAGGTCAGGGACCCTCTGTCTCTCTTTGAAGTCTCCACCACTTCAAAGGCACCACAGAGTATAGGAACTGAACTTCTGACCATACCAACTGAGGACATGGCTGGACCTGAGGACATTCTACCAGGAGGAAGGACTGCTGTGCTGCTGAAAGGACTGTCACTCTGCTGGACTCTGCTAGACTTTGCTGAAATCTTGCTCTGCTATGCCTGCTGCCTGCTGATCTCCTTGCCTAGGAGTGAGAAGGACTGGACCTTCATATGTACATACCCAGAACCAAAGTCACTCCAAGGACTTGCTGGCTTGCCTCCTGTTCTGTAGTCGCAGGGACATGAAAAACTTCTAACAACCATGCTACCGCAGCTGGACTTTGACAACTGTGGGTCTTACCATGTCAAGTGGGGCCAAATCATTCCAGGGCCCTTGGATGTGTTTTTTCCTTGCTATGCCTTCAAAATCCATGCATCGCTGATGTTGCACCGGTCAGAACATATGCATTTACCCTCAACACAAATACATCTCTCTTGACAACGGAGGATGAGGACATCGCATCACTACCTGCATCGCTTGATGATGGCACATCACCAAAATCCAGGGCTGCATGACGATAATGCATCTCTGAGTGTGCAGCTAAATGACATTGCAAGAACTATGAATCCTAAAGACCGGAAATGGCGGGTTACATCCCTGCTCCATGCATCTCATCCTCAACATCGATGCATCCTCCAACAAGATACTGTGTCAGTTGGACAAGGTTGGTCCCTGTATGAGACCCATGCTTCTTTGTGCAAGGGTGCCTGCGTTGGTGCATGGCAGCAATCTGTGCCCCAGCACAGGGAGAAAGGACAGGAATGTGCCATATTTTTTTAGACATGGTGCATTCCTGGCCTTTTGTTTTGACACAGGTCAGCACAGCAAGTAGGCTTGCAGCACTGTCCTGTGTCAAAACGTTGAAAATGAAGCCTTTTATTTGTAGATATTATCTAAAAAATCATACTTCTACTTATTGGATTTTGTCATTTTGGTGTTGTTTTCTTCATTAAATTAAGCTCCAGTTTTCTGACCAGGTGTGGTGTCGTTTTGTGTGGTGTTTTCACTGTTTTAGTGTTGCACAAATACCTTACACATTGCCTCCTAAATTAAGCCTGCCCCTCTATGCCAAGCCACCAGAGTGTGAGCTCAATTTAATTTATGGTGTGCAACTGACTGATAGTCTAGTGGTATGAGACTTTACCTTTTGGATAGATGACAATCTGCTTCTCCCCTTGTTTATACTTGCTCCTGAAACACCCACAGCCTTTGCAAAATGCCATGCCTAAATGAATTGGGTGGGTGAATTATGTATGCCCTCCACGAGTAAGAGGATTACTCGATCAATTTAATCACACATCTCTTATAACGACCTCTGTCTTAAAATTCTTATTGTGTTCGTCCAGTGCTTGTCATTGGTAATTTACTCTGCTGCAAGATATTGATACATATTCTCGTCATTGGAGTGTAGCTTATTATTTTTAGTCTTCACGCCAGAATAACAGAAAGAAACATCCGAATTTGCTTTCGAAATTATTAGGTGCACATGAAGCATTAAGTATGGTATTGTCACCAAGGCTCTATTTCTCAAATGCTTCTATTACATTTTGCTTTTGTCAGGCTGTACTCTTTATAGTACATCAATATTCTGGCTAGTGGAAACATTTCCTAACAAAACAGTTATATAGTTAGTAAGGATATAGAGTACACAGTTATATAGAGATGGAGTATTTCCTCTTTTGGGTATTGTGAAAGGGAGGCTAGGCTGGTTCATACTAGTAAGCAGTTTCCCCAGCAACTTAACGGCTGGCACATGGTTGGCCTCTACTCACTGAACCTCCCCTGGGTGGTTTTATCAATTTTATTGTTCTTTATTTCAGTTGCTTGTTTTTTTAGGTTTTTAAACAGCTTCATTTTTACAGGTATTTTGATGCAATTTCTAGCAGGAAAGATAATTCTGTTTCAACTGTTACCCAGCATTAAAATAAACATATAAATAAAATCAGGGCCGGCTTTAGGGCAGTGCGACTGGTGCAGCCACACTGGGGGGCTTATTTACAAGCCCAGGTGGCACAGGGTGGTGTAGCAGGTGTGTTGATGCGCCGCCCTGTGCCACTGGGAAAAGGCAGAAAAGCGCTGTATCTACCAGATACAGCGCATTTCTGCCCCCCCACTCTGGTGCTAAAATCGAATGTATGTCAGAACAACGCATGCAGGAACAACTCATGACTGAAAAACGAGTTCGGAACAACGACCGCGTTGTTAGCACTAATGCCTTTACCATGAATGCCTTAACAACGATTTTCGTTGTAAAGGCATTCCTGGTAAAGGCATTAGTGATTGGCATGCATGGTTCCAGCATGAGTCCCCTCTGGCCCCCCACCCCTAAAAATTACCACAACCCCCCCACCCCTAAAACCACGCCAACCTCCCACCCTTGCCCCTAAAACTACCCCAACCCCACACCTCATCCCAAAAATTTCAGCAACCCCCACCCTACCCCCAAAACCTAAAACAACCCCAACCCCCACTCCATCCCTGAAACCTAAAACCCCCACAACCCCGCCCCTAAAATTACCCGACCCCCCAACTCACCCCTAAAACCTAAAACCACCCAACCCCCACCCCTAAAATTAACGCAACCCCTCACCCTGCCCTTAAAACCACCCCAACCCCCTACCACTAAAACCAAACCCCCCCAATCCCCCACCCCACCCCTAAAAACCTAAACCACCCTGACCCCCCACCCCCAAATACTAAAAAAACCTGACCCCCCACCCCTCCACTAAAACTAAAAATAGCCCTCCCCAAACCTAAACTGCCCGACCCCCTCCCCTAAAACTAAAAATACCCTGACACCCCACCCTCACCCATAAAACTAAAAATACCCCTCCCCTCCCTCCCCCGCCCTAAACCTAAACCACCCCGACGCCCCCTCCCCTAAAGCTAAGACCCCAACTCCCCACACCGCCCCTAAAACTAAAAATACCCCGACCCCCCCACCCCGCCCCTAAAACTAAAACCCCCCGACCCCGCCCCTAAACTAAAATCCCCTGACCCCCACCCCGCCCCAAAACTAAAAATACCCCTTCCTCCCCGCCCCTAAACCACCCGATGCCCCTCCCCTAAAACTAAAACCCCAACCGTCCCAACCCCTCCCCTTAAAATCCCAACCCCCCCACTCCCGCCCCTAAAACTAAAAATATCATGACCCCCCCAACCCCTCACCCAAAACTAAAAATACCCCGAACCCCCACCCCGCCCCATTTACCTGACTCGTCGCGTCGTCCTCCTCAGCCGACTCCCTTGTTTTGTGCCTTAACCACGCATGTGTGTTGTTCAGCACATGCGTGGTTAAGGCACAAAACAACAAATTCGTGGTTAATGAAAGCGTTGTTCCACTTTCGTTGCCCATGACTTCGTTGTTCCGGAGTCGGCATTCAGGGCGTTTCCTGCTAAAATCAGCTGCCTAGCGTCAACAAAGGCACCCTTGAACCATAGTGCAAGATTGCCTGCTTTGCAGGGAATGATGGTTTATAGGCAGGAAGGTGTCCCTTCCTGCACATAAGCAATCAATAATGGTGATTTCTTATTTCTATGTGTGCTGCAGAATGTAGCACACATAGAAGTAGCAAATCATCATTATTTAACAAATGTTTATGTGCAGGAAGGGACACCTTCTTGCACATTAACAATCATTAATGGTGTTTTGCTCTTTCTATGTGTGCTGCAGAACACAGCACACATAGAAAAAGCAAAAACAATGAGAAATAAGACTATTTTTCCTCATTGAGCCACTCTAATGCCACACCTGCAGTGGTGTTTATTTTTGGGGCTGCATCAGGTTTACGATTTCTAGTAACTCTGGGTCTGTGTCAAAAGCAATGGTGTAGCGTGGAAATACACACAGCAACTTCCATTGCACACCTCTCTGCCACAGAAAACTTCACCGGGGGCCCATATTTACAAGGCGGAGTTAAACCACGCAAAGTGGCTTAGCTCCACCTTGTGAATGTAGAAATGGGCACAGCGCCATCAGCGCACCTCTGAAAGTGACACTCAGGTGGCGCTAGGGGCTTGTAAATAAGCTACTGGGTGCTGACCTGGAGGGGGGGGGGATGCACTGACCTAGGGGAGTGCTGTGTTTAGCAATTACCTAAGATTTAAAAACACCTGCTGCAGAGATCCTCATGCATCCAGCTTTCAGGCAGCAATAAAATGTCAAGATAATGCTTGTGATTAATGTTGCTGTTAGAGAGAGAGAGAGAGATCAGATTTTGTCTAGTGGCAGTTTTGGCTCGCCATAAAGTAGCGCGGAGGGTTAATAAGTCTGCTGCAAAGAACCCATCTGTATTTTATCTAAATAACTGAGTGGATCAGTAAAGTCAGCTTTTACCAACACTTTGAAACAAAGGAAATTAATGTTAGAGAGGGGCTATGGAGAAATATGGGGCACTTTTTGCAGGTGGTAGTGAGGGAATCCGAGGAGGAGGTCATGGGGGGGCACCAAAAAAGATTGTCGCACCCGGAGCCCCCAGCGATATAGTCGACCCTGAATAAAACATCACTAGAATCTTACATTGTTGGACCACAGGTAAATCATATTGTGGAAACAGAACGGTCATTAAATTCAGGTGCTAGTCAGTTGAACATTTAGCAATAGCTGTTCATAGGTCTTTAGATAATTTACCTCTACCTGTGCCTGGTGATTTAGTTGTGAGTGAAGAAATTAGTATAGAAGGTGATGAAATAGTTAAAATGGCTGGAGGGAAAAGGAAATTTAAGAAAGAAATGTGCTAGGGGAGGAATAAAGGAGGCAGAGAAAAAAGAGAAAACCCTTTTCCTAATGAATTAATTTAGTGGTCTGATGTATGCTTGTCAGACTTTTTTGCAAAGTCTCATTCAAAAACGTGATGCAGGGATCATTGGATACTTCTTTTGTTTTTGCCAGCTGCAATAAACACTGTGGACCAGAAGTATCAAGATACTCATCATAAAAAGTGGTCACAATTAGTCACCCATCTTTTAGTGACCAGTATCTAATTTTGTGAACTGATCCATGTGGCCAGAATCCATTTCCAATTTTGAGTGAGTTGCAGTTCAACTTACCTAATGAATCTTCATCAGGCTGGTCACAGGTTGTGACTCTCTGTGATTGGCCAGTATCACAAGGATAGTGGCCCGCAGGGGTCAGCGGGCCAACCATCATTGTGATTGTTTTTTTTCCATGTCCATAAATGAAGCAGAGCTTCTTTTAAGAAAATGAGCAAAAGTTTCAGTGAGAGTTGGCAATGGTCCCTGAATGCCAATTCCCAAAGGGGAAGTGATCAGATGGGGACCTCTTCTGTGTTGCAAATAGGTTATCACCCCAACTTGGGACTCAGAAACTTTTCAATTCTTTGGGACTGTAATTCTGGTTGTAAACCATTGATATACCTTGTACCAAACAGCAGTTTGGGAGGGACGCTAAAAGCATGCCCATCAAAACTGCGATTTGGTATCCAGTCATAATCATACAGTCATAAACATATCAACGCATCAACTTGCACTGCATTGCCTCAGTCCATACTTACAAGGCCATGAAAAGCCACCGTGCATGGCTTTTCATGGCCTTGTAAATATGGACTGAGGCAATGCAGTGCAAGTTGATGCGTTGTCTCACCCAGCGACAGGGAGGTGTGCCATGGACATTACGTTGGGTATTTCCATGTAACACCCATGTCATTTGACACATTCTTAGATTTACTGGTTTTTGTAAAGCTAGGAATGCATCAAAAACCTACACCTCACCAGGGGAGGAATAAGGGAAGCACAAGGAAGAGAAATACTTTTATTTCTCCTAATTTGTTTCCTTTTTCTATGTGTGCTGCATTTTGCAGCACTCGTAGAAAGAGGAAAATGCCTCTTATGATTGTTTTTGTGCAGGAAGGTCTCTCTTCCTGCACAAAAACAATCATCCCTGCAGCGCACACACTCTTGCATCATGGTGCAAGGGTGCTTGTGTTGGCCCATGGCAGCCCATTGTGTGCCAGCACCGGAGAAAATGACAGGAATGCAAACATTTCTGTCCTTTTCTTTTGATGCAGAACAGTGCAGCAAGAAGGCTTGCAGCACTGCCTTGTGCCAAAAACTTGTAAATATGCCCCTTTCTCTCCCAGTTGAACGTGGGGAACATTGAGGTGGATACTTATGTGTGGAAGAAGTTTCATATTCTGTGTATGGGTCCCACTCAGTGGATGAAATAGTGAGGTTTATAAAGAATGCCAGAACCTCTGGTACCTTGGTACCTGACGAGGTGCCCATTGTAGCCATAAAAAAGGAAGCAGTGGCTTGGGGATCTTTTTTGGCCCTGTTGTTTAATTATTGCTATCGTTCTGGAAAAATCCCCTAATCATGGAAGGGTAGCGTCATTGTTCCCCCATATAATAAGGGCTCTAAATACTCCCTGGCAAGTTACAGATGGATAGCATTGCGGATGCTTCTGGCTAACTATTTGCTAAGAGCGAACTTTGCCATTTACAGCGACGTGCTCAAGACTATAATATTATTCCACCGGAACAAATCAGTTTAAGGGGGAATCACAGTATATTGGATAATATTGACATTCCTCCACAGTAGTGGAAAAATATGTCCTTTCCTGTGGTATGCCACTATATACGGCGTTTATTAATTTCACCACAGCATTTGATAGAGTTGACTGCTTACGCTGTGGAGAAAGCTTCTTTTCCTGGGGTTCAGAAGCACCTTTTGGGTCTTATTGTGGACCTACATTCAGATACCTGCTGCCAAATTTTGATTGGAGGGTCTCAGGATCTATCCCATAAGGTCCAAATTTATAATTGTCTCAAGCAAAGCTGCTTGTTGGCTCCCATTTTGTTTCTTTATATACTTTTGATCTCCCAGGGACTTTAAACTTGTAAGGGGTAATCCGCCTAGATTTTAGTGCTATGCCCATTGGCTTGCTATTATATGCTGAAGATGTAGTCATTATGGATTTCACTCTAATTCACTTGCAGTGTCACCTGGAAGAGGTTTCATTTTCTGTGTATGGGTCCCACTCAGTGGATGAGATAGTGAGGTTTATAAAGAATGCCAGAACCTCTGGTACACATGAGCCTGACAATGTGCCCATTGCAGCCATAAAAAAAGAAGCAGTGGCTTGGGGATCTTTTTTGGCCCCGTTGTTTAATTATTGCTATCGTTCCAGGAAAATCCCCTAATCATGGAAGGGTAGCGTAATTGTTCCGCTATATAATAAGGGCTCTAAATACTCCCTGGCAAGTTACAGATGAATAGCATTGCTGGATGCTTCTGGCTAACTATTTGCTAAGAGCAAACTTTGCCATTTACAGCAACATGCTCAAGACTATAATATTATTCCACCGGAACAAATCAGTTTAAGGGGGAATCACAGTATATTGGATAATATTGACATTCCTCCACAGTAGTGGAAAAATATGTCCTTTCCTGTGGTATGCCACTATATACGGCGTTTATTGATTTCTCCCCAACATTTGATAGAGTTGACTTCTTATGCTGTGGAGAAAGCTTCTTCTCCTGGGGTTCAGAAGCACCTTTTGGGTCTTATTATGGACTACATTCAGATACCTGCTGCCAAATTTTGATTGGAGGGTCTCAGGATCTATCCCATAATCCAAATTTATAATGGTCTCAAGCAAAGCTGCTTGTTGGCTCCCATATTGTTTTCTTTATATACTTTTGATCTCCCAGGCACTTTAAACTGTGTAAGGGGTAATCCGCCCAGATTTTTGTGCTATGTCCATTGGCTTGTTATTATATGCTGAAGATGTAGTCATCATGGATTTAACTCTAATTCGCGTGCAGTGTCACCTGGTAGCATTGTTACACAGTATGCAGAAGTCTACTTTCTGAAGATTCATTTTGCCAAAGCCAAAGTCCTAATCTTTGGTAACAATGGGTCTAGAATAAATGGGAATTTCCATGGGAATTGGGTCCTGAGAAACTTGAAATTATGGACTTGCTTCTTTATCGTGGCAATGTCTTTTCTAGGAATGGGCAGGGGCATTGATCATATTAAACTGTGTGGGAGCAGGGCACTTTCTCAGGCTAACTGTTTGTAGAGAGTTTATAAAATCTGTGGGAAGCATCATTTTGGGCCTATTTTGTCTGTTAATAAGGTCAAAATTCCCCCTTCCCTGTGTAATGCTGCTGAAGTGTTGGATATGAGTTATTATTAGTCTTTTGAGGGGATTGAAGGCTGACTCTTTCATCAGGCATGCAATATGAACACACTTTCAGCCCCTCATGCCTTGTGATCGGAGTTTGGTTCAGCATCTTTCTTTTCTCTTTTATTGGCTTCTGTTTTAAAGTGGGGAAACTCTCTCCTGAGTGGTGAGAAGGAAATATTACAGGCAGCCTTGAAGGTTTAATTGTTTTCAAATTTTCAAGAACGGAATGCGCTTTGTAGGTCTTTTGATTTGGTGCTGATCAGAATGTAAATTGGTGTATGCCCAAGTCCACTCTGAAGAGCCTAATTAAGGGATCTGTGTCACATAAAAGCTTGGCCATGTATATTACCCTTTGCCAGTCTAATTCATGTAAAAAGGTGCTGGAGGAGAGCAATCTGGGGAGTAAACCTCAGCCGTATTTACTATGGAATCTTCCTCATGGCATCTGAAGGCTGATCCTATTGCTGAGACTGGATTTGTTTCCTTTATGTGTGATCAAGGGCATTTGGGACAAAAATTCCTAAAAAAATTAGAAGATGTGAGCTGTGTCAGCTGCACATTCAGGATTTGAATCATGTATTGTTTGTGTGTCTTGTACTACAGAAAATTTGGCTCCTTTTTTAAGGCCATTATTTATGAAAAATAAAATACCTTCTGCCATGTAAGCTTGCAAATGTGTACTGTCTCTTGTGATTTAAATGATACATAATAAAATCTATCAATATTATTTATCCTTTTTGAAAATCTTTGAGTGCCCTGCGGTAGTATTGGTGGGTGTTGGAAATGGCCCTTTCTGCAGGGTTATCCCCAAACCTTTTACCTTTCTCCTCATATTTTTCTGACCCAATGTCTGTTGGCTTTAGGACTCTGGGCACGTTACCACTGCTAATCAGTGCTAAATTGCATGTGCTCTCTCCCCTCAAACTTGGTATATTTGGCTTAATTTCTTTTAGCTTATTTAATTTACCTGCAGGTCCCTTGTAAAGTTGTATAGCATATACCGAGGGTCTGTAAATTAAATGCTACTAGTGAGCCTGCAATGCTGATTGCACCATCCACAGAAGTAGCCTTTGAAACCTGCCTTTGACCTGCCAATGCAGGGCCTGCATGTGCAGTTTACTGCCACCTTGACTTGGAAAGTAAAACTACTTTTCAAAACCTAAACACCCTTTTCACTGCACCTAAGTCACATCTAAGGTATGCCCTAGATAGCCCTATGAGCAAAGTGCTGTGTATGTAAAAGGTAGGGCATATATCTCTATGTTTTACATGTCCTAGTAGTGGCAAACAGCATATTTTGTTTTTCACTACTGTGAGTGTTGCTCCTTTCATAGGGTTGCATTGGGAATTTCCTTATAGATGTCTAAGTGGCAATTTCTGATCTGTGAAGAGTAGAGTGTCCATGTTTGGTATGTTTGGAATACTAGTGAGAAATCTTGCTTACTGGTGTGGATGGGTTTTACATTACTATTTTGGGAATGTCAGTTTTTAGAAAGTGGGCTTTTCACTGTGCTTACAACTCTAGTGCTTTGCAGCCTACCTCCAATCCATGTCTGGGACAGAGTGACAGCTCCACTTGGTGCATACTTTCCAGACAGCCATCACACAGGAGGGAATAGGTGTGACAGAAGAGGCATCTGCACACTGGTAGTCATCCTGGGCTGGGGAGAGGCAGGGTCATTCACACCTTACATGATATTAGACTGTGTTCTACCCTCACACAATGGGCTGATTAATCCCTATGGATGTCTGGAGACAGGGCTGGGTTGAAAGAGTGTTGTACTTCACTTGAAAGGGATCTTTTGAAGTTGCTCCCTGAACAAAGGCATTTTTGGAGTATAAGTACAAGGGTTCTGGACCCATGATTTTTAGAGCACTTTTGGAACTATGACTGAATCTCTGTCAGAAGGACTGCTGGACTGCACAAGGTAATCATTTCACTGCTGTTCTTTTGCTGCCCTGCTGCCTGGTGTCTGCTGTGTGGCACAAAGGACTCATCTGGATTGCTTTTCTGTTTTTTGCCCTGCTGCAAGCTACTCCCTTAACATGCCTGCCAAGGCACTGTGGTGCTATCAGGAGAAACCACCATTAGGTATACTTGCTGCTTTATTGGGTTGACCTCCTTCCTGCTTGGATATTAAGAGACCTACCTCTCTGCTGAAAAGTTACCTCATATGCTGGCCTGCTGCCTGCAACCTGTACACCCACCCACCGGTACACCCAGTGAACCCCAGGGACTGGTGGTTGCCCCCTCCTTCTTGTTTGGGTAGACAACCCTTCACCCCTGGAAGAAGCTGCTCCCCAGTGCATGGTGAGCGCTAACCTCCACCCCCAGAGCTCCTGTCTCTGTCTGCACATTGCAGGGACAACGTTGGACCTCCTTCAATGGGGAGAAGCTGCAATGCTGTTGCTGGGTTGCACCACAGTGCCTTCATCCCAGAAGAGGAACACGACTGGCACCCTCCAGAAACACCCTAGGAGGGGCCCCACTTGCCGGACCAGAGCAACACCTAGATACTGCATCATAAAGATCCCCTTGGCATGGCCCTATCCTTCAGGAGCACTTGGCTATGAGCGAAGCTCAGACCATCCCACTCTCAAGTGAGGCTGGGTGAAGCACCAGCCAGACCGGTGCCGTTCTTGAGGAATCCTGACTGCCTCTGGCCTCAAGGCTGCAGTGACACACAGAAGGTATTTTGCTGCTCCGCTGCCCTGCATTACCAGGAGGATGTGGGTGACGAACCCAACCCCTTTTTGAGGACTCCCAACACGTGGGGCTGACTGAGAGCTCCTGCCACTCTTAACAGTGTTTGGTGCTCTCCCCTCCCTGTGGGACCGTGGGGAGCATTGCTTGGCCTCTCGCGAAAGCCCAAGGGGTGTCACTCAGCCATCCCACACTACCTTCACTGGCGGCACTGCTTTACTTAGTGCGTGACCCGGTGGACACAGAGGGTTTTGGGTTCACCCATGGTTAGGAGGCTGATCCGGGTCCCAGCTGTACAAGATGTATGGGTTCACTGGATTCATGAGCAGTATGGGGCGGATCCTCAACGGAGGTCCGGTATATCAGCAGAAAGTTAAATCTGTTTTCTGGGAACTTGCCCTAATTACTGTGCCATCAGAAGTAGGTGACCAGGTGCTCCTGAACCCTACCTCCCTATTTCCACCAGGTTCTTTACAAAATACCATATCCCATCACTAGTAGGAGGACAGGGGCCCCAGTACCTGTGTGGGCTCTTAGTTATTGATTTATTGATGAGGATACTCAGTGGGTCGGGTACTTATGATGGAAGCTGGTGATTTAGGTGCTTAAGCTCCTAACCCAACTACTACATTTCATGGTTTAATGTAACAATGTATAATTGTTTAGGATGCCTGCACTGACAGGGTAACGAGTATTATGACACAAATGGCATAATATGCACAGTACTTATGAATAATGTCATTTTGGTCTTTTTTATGTGTAAAATACTATATTTTTAGATAACCTGACATGACACCTCTTTTGTGATGTATTTATGTGTCATTGGTGTGAGTGTGTTGGGCAAACGCTTTACACTTGGCATGAGATCTGGGGATAAGCCTGAATGGTCCGTGCCAAGCTACCAGGGGGTGAGCACAGGTTATCTTTGGTGTGTAAATTACTTTCCCTGAGTAGAGTGGTGGGTTCTGCCTGGCTTAGGTGCATGCCCTAGTTAAACAGAAACCCAATTTTCTAACAGTCGGTGTTTTCCTAATTTTGCAAAACCCTTATTGAACATTGATTAGGGCCCAGGAAACTTTTGGTGGGTGCCTAGAATTATCACAATGTCTTCCCTGGATAGTCAATTAGTAACAAGATCCATCCATTTACTCTCATTTTCTTTAGAAGATCTGTATGGATTGTTTTGGAAGGTGCATTTCGTGGCCACATTTTTAGATACACATTTCTGGTGTATTTTAATTGTATGTATGCTGTTATTTGTTAAGGTGGCACTCATAGGAATGTATTATTAATGAATGTATGCTGCTACTCTTTAAGGTTTGTGTTTATATGAATGTATTGTATATTATTGATAGGATGCATTGCATCTTATATGTTAAGTTGTTAAAGCTGCACTTTTTATAGGCCTGAAAAGGAAGCTAGTAAAAAAAAATCTCTATGTTATAATAATTTCTCTTATTTTTGTGGTGTTTATTGTTTCCTCTTCTTTTTGGTAAAGGACATTTAATGTTGCTTTATATTAAGGAATGTATTAGATTAGTGGTTTCATAGTTTTCAATTGTCCTTTTTAATAAGTAGTATGTGTTGTGATTTATTATTGATCTTGTTATGAGGGGAGTTTCAAATCATAATAAATAAATTGAACTGAACTATGAATAGTACTGCAGAAAGCTGGCCCCGAAAACAACGAAATCAGGGTCTTATACCACATCTTCATCATGCCACCCATCCTAAAATGCCCCTAGCCTGATCAAAGGGATGTTACACCAGTAAGCAGACCATGCTCTTTTTATGTCTCTTTAAACACTTATAATAAAACCCATACGAAAAGCTGGGCTTAATTTACAACTATCATTGTTCTCTCCCCAATGATCCTTTCCTCAAATTGTATCCTCTGCGTGCCTCATTATCTCCTTATATAGGCTAACATAAATCTCATGCCTGTCTGCTTTATTCTCTATTATTACATTTCTATAACTTACTCAAACCCCACATCATAGATCATAGGCTCTCCTGTGAAACCATGTGTCTGGAACATTACAATAACTAATCTCATCTGGCCAATCTGTTAATCTCATCAGCCATTTTCTGGAACAAATGCATGGAATAATTTCCTTGTGAGCACAAGACTAATCAAATAACCAAAGCCAACAATAACGAAGAACCACTGCATTAACTACTAACATTGGTGTCCAGAGTAATGTTCAACTGTTCAGCGCTTCAAAACTCATTAGGCCAATAAGCACTATAGAACTACAATTACAATTATCAATCCACATGTCAGTAATTAAAAGAGCAATAAAACATCATCAGAGTTAGAAGGGGCAAGATAGATCCATGAGAGCCCTAAATACTAAGAATATGGGGCCACAAAGCTACAGCTAGAGTTTCCACAAATGATAGTTAGCTATTCTTGAAATAATAACCAAATATAAACCTGTGCACATTTCAGAAGGTTATGCTCAATTGCATGAAAGCCTGAGGGGTATAAAAGGTTTTGGCTGTTATTTTGTGTGACTTTTCAAGGTAATGGCATACTTAGCATGAAAAGTTACTCAACCTTTTGCAGGACGCTGGTTTGATCTGAAAAGGTCGCTTAACAAGACAATTTCCTGCCCAAACTAGACTCCCACGAGCAAATGTCAAACAAAATATCACATCAAGTTGAGAAAGTTGCACTTTTTACGTAATGCAAATGGCAATACGCTGGATTAACCCTGCATAGTGAAAGTTTGCCATATGCCCAGCTGTATGGGAAAAGTGATTTAAGGGATCAACTGATCCATAATAAAAATCAGGAGGTTTCATACCTTAGCATTGCTGGAGATTTTAATAAAATCAATGCATTAAAACAATAACCTGCATGCGTGAAACGTAGCCCTAAACAAATGCTGCATTTTAAATGTGATTCTTCTTTTCTAAAGCCCGCACAACATGCACTTGACACAACATGCCAATGCAGGAAATTCCTAACTGCTATAGCTCAACTAAAATTGCTTTTCATGAACTCTGTCATGGTCATTCACACAACATTATATGACACAAATGCCCTGTGCTTAAAAAATAAATAATATTCTTTCTGTTCAATCGCTTGACCTGTAAGGGAATCTCTATTTTTCTTAACTAATATTGACAATTTGTTTCGGCATGAATAAGCTTCTAATGTTAAGCTATGGAAACGACAAGATTTAGTTGTGCATACAACTTACATGAATGTTCTGTCTTTCAGAAACCCAATGCAGATAAGAACTTTAATCAATGTTTCAAAGTTGATTGAAGTTTAGTTAATGTATCATGTGTTTAGAATGCACTTCGTTAACATTGACCATCTCAACAGAAACCGTTGTTGTTTCATGGAGCCTCTACGCTATGATTGGGCACAAGAATACGTTTACCTGTGTAAATGTTAAAACTATTATAACATTTTGTTAGGTATAAAAAGATGTGCCCAAGGAGAAGGAGGACTGACTCAATGACTGTATAACTGTCGGCAATGGGTAGTTCTCGCTCTTGCTATTGCCATTTGCATTCTGGCCAAACAGCACTTATGGCTAGACAAACACTCTATAAACATTATAATCCTTTGTGAGTTATTCAGCTAAAGATTCTTTGCTATTTTAGAAGTTAGACTGGGGATTATATCTGTGCGACACACTTTATGCAATGCTCATTAATTTGTACTTGATCTTGAGAATACAGAGATTTAAGAACTAATGAATAATAAATCTTTCTTTCTAAAATAATCCAAACTCTCATTATTGACTCCAGAATTTGAATCTAAATTGATAATTATAATATTTGAAGGTTTTAGATATGCAGTTTATTTTCTTCTTACTCATTTAACAAAAGGTCTGTCGCCATACGGCCCAAGTGTTGTGGAGATCATTAAGAAAAGTTTCTCCACGCTCTCAAAAACTTGGTAGCAGATATGATTGGATAGTGAGAAAAAGAGGCAGCAAAAATTAAAAAGTTTTGATGCTAGATAAGTGTATAATTGCCTGGAACGTAATTTTGAAGATTGATGAAGTGCAGCTTCTAAAGTGTTTGCTGATAGCAGCTGAAGACTAGGGATTCAATGGGTGTGAGTATCAGTAGGGTGATGCATTGAAATTGTGTTGAATAATGTGGTTCATGAAATGCTGATTGTATTGAGAATTAGCTAATTGATGATTTGACATGCATTGTCATTGCTATATGTACTTTGTTAAAGAAGAGGTAGAGGTTATTGGACTAAGAAGTAGTCTAAGATGCTTAGATTAAAGAAATAGTTTTGGTATTCATGTCTGCTGAGTGAAGTGTAAGTCGTGAGAAGTTATTATCAACTACACAGTTAGATAGGGAGGTAATGTATTGACCAGTGCTTGTGGAACCTGATGTGCAAATGTGACACAACACAGATTAGGTGATTTCTCGCAGGTCGAGAGCTCATCCTTGTGAGTTGGACACTCTGGTTGATTGATAAATCAGAAGGTGTAAAACTATAAAGTTCTGATTATTGAACTGTTATTTTGTTTTCTTTAGGAGAAGCAGAAAAAGACTGATGTTATTTCTTGTTGCATACTTATTAGAATTGACGCTGTGTGTTTTGTGAAGAAATTGTAAAGGAGTGTGAGCTGCTGCAAGGAGCGAGTTGTTGTGTCATATTGTGCAGCATTGGTATTGGTCAGTTGGTGTAATGCACACTGTGTTTGGTTGATATATGTTAAGAGAAGCAAACACTGTTTGACTGAATTACTGAACTGCATTGTGATTCAAAGAAAAAGGTTCTGAGATTTGACATATATGGAACAATTCCAAAATATTGTGATTTGATTGCTGATTATTTACCAGAATCATGACATTTTTCAAGGCTCTTAGAAGTTTAATAACAGGTGATGTGAAAATTTCAGTTAGAAATTGTAAGAGAGCACCTCCTGAGGGTACTACCGCATAACGTATGATGATCGAGGAAGAGTTACATACATGTGTTTGGCTTTATCAATGGTGCAAGATCACTGAGAAAGACGGTGCCTTGAGCTTTCCTAGATGGGGAATATTTAATTTAAGAATTGTTGACAAATTACAAGAAAAGCTTTATGAAATGAAACCACCTCCTAGACCCCACACAGTTTGAAGTACTTAGAGCTATATTTAAGAAACATGGCGCTGCACCTAGTGCAGCGCCACTTTTCTTGCACCCCTTAGCACCCCCCTAAAACCACCAGGTGTGCGCCGTATCTAAGATATGGTGCACCATGGTGGTAATTAGGGAACTAGCGCCAACATTTTTTATGCTAGTTCAGAGTTTTGCAGGATTAGCATAAAATTTTTTGACACTAATCCTGCCAAGCCCATTGAGGCCCATTGCAAGTAATAATGTGCCTCCTTTTAATGTCTGCTCTGATAAGGCATTACAATTGCAGAAAAGTCTCTTAGAGTTCTTTGCGCCACCCCCTAACATGGGAGCACCCCATTTGCATACACTATGCCTGGCGCAGGCACAATGTAGCGCAAAGAGTTACAAAGTATCATGACACTGCCTACCACCATGGTTTCCGTGGCATTCGTAATGTCACGAAAACCATAGCGGTAGGCCCTATCAGTGACAGGGAATTCCTTCCCTCTCACTGATAGGAGGCTCCCCTCAACACTCCCCAGACGCCCCCAACCCCCATTTATCCACGCTCCCCCTCCCTTCCAACCTCCCTCATACACACACACACAAACACACACTCATTCACACAGACATACATGCAAACGTACATGCATGCATTTATTCATTCACGCACACATTCGTACACACATCCACACTTGCACGCAGACACGCATTCTCATTTCCATTCGTACACGCACTCACACACATGCATATATGCACACAAACAACACTAAACACACACTCAAATTCACACATACATGCACACACACACCCCCACACACACAACAACACCACCCACCTCCCCTGTCGGAACCCCGACTTACCGGTATCCAGTGTGTCTTCCACCAGGGGATGGGATGGGGTGCTGCTACTGCCAGTAGAACACCGCCAGCCCATATTATTTTTCATAATACAGCTGGTGGCAGTCTACTGGCGTGGCGCTGCTGGTGGTAGCAGCCCCACCTTACCACCATCCGCCAATATGGCCACAGCCGGATTTCCACCCTTCGTGTGGCAGAAATCCGGCTGTGGTCATAATTTGGCGAATGGATGGTAGCCGCGGCAATGGTCTTTTGGCGGCCGTTGCCACTGCGGTAGGCGGCATTTACCACCATTATTGTAATGAGAGCCAATGTCTTTTACCTATGTGTTTTGGTTTGGAGTGGTAGGGGGAAGAGCTGGACTTGTGAAGGGAGGCAAGGAAGAATCATGGCAGCAGCACTGGAACAGCAGAGAGAGGGAGTAGGAGGGCAACAAGTAAAAAGGGAGGGTAAAAAGGAGGGGAGAAGGGGAACAGGCAGGCTAGAGAGTGCGGCTGTCGACTTTTCAAGCAAGCTTTCACTTCATTCACTTTAGAAGGACTCCTGTTGGAATCCAGAGTGAAACTGCAGTTTCGCCAAATGATTTATTGGAAGCCACCTGTAGCTCACAGTAATAAGCCATTGAGGAACATCTGTAGCCGTGGAATGCCCAAAGTCAGCAGCAGCAGAAATTCATGTCTCTGCTCCAGTACTTGTTTACTCGGGCTTCAAAACCTTCCTGTACTTTATTGTTTATAAATGTAAGCAAGCATCGCCAAACACTGTCTGGGCAAAAGTTTAGTTTAACATCTAGATATAGCAATCAGCAACAGATATGCAACCAGTTTAGCAGTATACGGGGCTGCCACTACACAGCAATTCGGAAGCCAGTGTTTTATAAACTTTTTTTCTGTTAGGGCATGAACTTGTTTTTTTTTTAAATCTGCAAATTATGAATTAGGTGATAGATTATGTGGCATGTGTGGAAAATCGACAGTGACACACAGAGAAGACCACAGCCACAGAACAGCAAAGTTCCGGTGGTCCTGCATTCAAAACATCATTACCCAATAATTAGTCTATACTGCACTTGCAGAAGTTTATACAATATATGATAATTTATCACCAAACTGTAAGCAAAACTACAGTGTTAATTGACATGGGCCATACAAATGGCAACCTTCTGCTATACAAACACACTTGAAATACCATACGTGTGCCATTTCAGGCTTTTATTGTAAAAACAAAATAGAGTTTTACATCTCAATTCTCTCCATAAGCACCTCTCTTTGGTAGCAGTTCCTACAAATGATCTGATTCGACAGTACACATTGGATTGACCTTGAAAGGATGAACGTGTACTATGACTCTGCTGAGAGGTTCAAACTTCTAACCTTCAGATTACATGCAGATTTCTGCAACAGGCACACAAACGTGCAGTGAATACTTCCTGCAGACTGAGGGCACTTGATCCTAGGCCCGTCATGTGACGCAGAGTTGTCATAGTTGGACTCTTGCTCTAGGCAAGACTGGTGGTCTAAGGATGTAAGTACTTATGTTTGTAGGCATCTGTGCCAGTCCTACAAGTCATAACTGTCGCCCCAACCCTCCCTTCTCACAAGCAGCACCTCACCAAAAACCCAAATAATAAAAGGTGATTTGTGGCAGCCTTTACGCATGGACTCAAAAGTGTGACATCTCAGGGAGTGTAATTGTTAGACGGAGATTACCTCTTTCTCACATTAACAACATGTCTCAATCAAACACAGGCAATGAAGAAGATGCAGTAAAGTTTCAATAGGTTTTATTTAGCAAAACTGCATTCTGCAATACGTTGCATGGGCTGCAATGATTAGGATAATAAACAGTGCAAGAAACAGAATGATAAAGACAAGAGCCATTAATACAAAGCCCCCACCATCTTGCAATAACATGAAAAGACATGAAATGTGAAATATGTCCTAATACCCTAGCATGATTGGCCTAACCTCTAACCTAAAAGAGAGCTAGGTATGTTAAACCTAATCTGCTAATGCCATGTCCATGAGAAGATCCCCAACCCTCATTACCTTGGAATGAGGTCTCTAGCTCAGACTCTGTAAGGACACAAAGACTGGGTCAGCATCAAGGAGACATGTAGCATCAATAGCAGCGATGGTATCTGGTTGGAATCCTTCTGACTATCTGTTTAAGTGAGGAGTATTTATACAGATCTGCTTGGCCCCTGACGTAGGTCTGTTCCCAAACAATAGATAACAAAGCATGTTTGGGACGGTAATTTATATAAACAATTCCCTCGAAAGCGTGAAGAGGGAAAGTACCTCAAGTGAACACCTACAGTTTGTTTATCTTTGTTGCTTGATATTGACGCCTTAGCACAGTGGCACTAACTCAAACTAAAACATAGGCCTAACTCAAAACAAGGCAGCCGTCTTAAAAGATTTAATTAAATAAATGCACTAAAACAGAGCAAGCTAAGTAGGGTAATGTCACAAGGTGACTGGGGCACGAGTCTGCAAGCCGGAGGCTAAGCTAACTCCTGTATCCCATTAAAACAAACTAGGATTCACTACACCCTCCCCATTGCTAGAACAAGTATAACACCATAACTTGACGCCACCGAAGGTGAACAAATACAAATGCTAAAAAATGCTCTGAACTAAAAGCTAAAAGCATAAAAATGAGATAAAAATCACATTTAAAAACGTGTTAAAATCAATAGCGAAAAAACATACAAAGAGATCTAATGTAGTCCATGACAAGCACAGCAGGCCAAAATAAGTGCAATAAATGTATACTTTGGATTTGGTGTAATAAGCCAATCATCAAATTGTTTAACAATAGTCATGATCTTGAAGAGCATCTTCGAAACCATCAAATGCAAAGGACCTCATGAAAGAGACCACATCGTCAGATGTTAGATCAATCACAGGATGGGCAGACGGATCCACGGAGCAGTAGTGCGTAGTGGTCACTTGTGCAGGTCCACCTATAGGAGTGCCATCCTCCATAGTGCAAAGAGTCAACTCGTTCAGCAAGGAAGGCTCATAAGTGGGCTCATGAATCAGCCTTATTCTCAAGGGGCACGACCGTGAATGAACCCTCATCGGGGACATCAGCAGTTCTTTTTCCACAGGAGGCACTGGCGTAACAGCAAGACACACTGTAGGCAAATGTCCGAAGAGGCACCATATGCAGCAAAAGACTCATTGTACGCACCATAGCAGAGGTCAGAATAACAATGACCAATCACGCTCCAATTCCTACAGCAAGTAAGCATCGAAGATCTGAACCGTGCGTTCTTGGCACAGTTTAGCTGGTGGCAGGGGCTTTATTGCTTTGTGTAGCTCGAAAGACACAACCACTGTGAATCAGAAGAAATAGCAGCAGTATTCCACCAATCAATGCCAAAATTATAGGAAAGCCGCCAAACACACTTGAAAAGAGTGAATGAATGGCCAATGGGATGACTGCGAAGACAGTCTGGAAGATGAACACAAATCCAGACCCAACAGCCTTAAAGAAATGGGCAGTCCTAGTAGTGCTCGAGGCATTGAATATTCTGGATACCAGTTCTCCAAAGTGCTTGGGGAAGTTGGTATTTAATAGGGATTGTATCTCGGCTGATGATCTCGCTATCTGGAGAGCATATGTCTCTCTAGCTGATGTCAATGCGACTTGTTTTTGAAACAGTAGCGCCTTTAGTCTGCTCAGCTTGCCATAATTTAAATTAACAGTATGAATGTGAGGCCACATTTCTGATACTTTTATCTCCCATATGGGTGGGAATAAAACTTGTCCACAACAGGTAACGACCTTAGAGACTGAAATTGTGTAGGCAATTCATGGTCACATACCGCAACAGCTTTGGTCACTCAGCACCACATAACTTCCGTTTGAAAGTACATGAAATGCTGGTCGAATCAAAGGGATGGGAGTACCCTTCAGAAAACAGGCCAATTTCATGACCCCCACATTGCAAAGGCCTTGAAGGGACACCTGCTTGCAGATCATTGAATGACTAACAGTAGTCTCACATTCGCTTCCGCTAAGAAAGACCTCTGTTGGTCAGACATTTATAATCAAAGGGCAACTCCCACTCTTCTTTTATTACCTAGTCACTCGTACCTGCCCACGGCAAGATGTTTCAGGCATTTCGAAAAAACAAAGAGTGGAAATGGGCAGATTAATATTTCCATGTAGGAGCCATACTGTGGGAGAATTCTTTGCAACAGTGAAAGGCAACTTTTCTAACTTTTCTATATGAAGCATGGTGAAACTCGCTTCTCTTTTGGCTATTGTCTGCTGTTCCCTGGATAAATTAAAGGCGGTGAACAATTCACTACCGTTAATGTGCTTCCATGGAATTTGGCCATTTTTCAAAGTCTGTAATGTCCTACCTAGCTGCATGATGGAACACAGCTGACTTTGCCCATGGTATAAAAGGGACATGTCTGTCTGAATGGTATCTATTGCAGACAAGACTATGTTTGTCAGTAAACACATTCTGTTGGACAGAGTGTTCATGCCGTTATTGACAACAGCTAAAGCCTTTTCTATGTTTTCCTTATCTATTTGCCGTAAACGTGCAGCAGCTTCTATCTGAGAAAGCTTCCAGATCTCGTTATACATAGCATATATGAATCTTTTAGAGCCTGGCTTTCTAGGACCTAGAAAAAAGTCCTGCAAGTCTATGGTGGTCATTACAACCCTGGCCGTTGGTGTTAAAGCGGCGGTAAGACCGCCAACAGGCCGGCGGTAAAAAGTTTGCAATTACGACCGTGGCAGAAACTGCCAACAAAGACACCCACTTTAACACTCCGACCGCCACGTTGGTACAAACAAACAGCTTGGCGGTCATCGCCAACAGACAGGTGGAGGACAATGTACAGCCCACAGTATCACAACCTACCAATCCGCCACCTTTTCCGGGGCGGATTCACCACGGATAAAAACACGGCGGAAACAGGATTCCAAAGGGAAAACGCTCACCTCTACTCACCCCACGAGGAACTAGGACACCATGGACCCGGAACTCCAAATTCTCCCTGCGATAGTCTTCCTGCTCCTCTACCAGGAGCACGAACGCCAGCGGCGAAGACCACGGTGAGTACTGCACCTACGACAAAGGGGAGGGGGGAGGGAAAAAACAGGGACACACACACGCAACAAGCAACACCCCCACTCCCACCCTCACCAACGACAACACACATACTAAGACATATTGATACATCACAGTTACACCCCCCAAACCCCCGAATAATGCAAAGACAATAGAAAATGAGTGTAACCATTGTAATATATTAAAATCAAGTACGCAAAAATATATATATGTACACCATTAACAAAATATACGCCAAGCATAGTAGTCTAGGTAGTGCTCCAATTAAGTCCGTGGAACACTGGGCCCACACGGGATGGGCGAGGCCCACACAAGATCCCCGACCATGACGGAGAGAACACTGCAGGGGCATCAGATAGTAATAAAACAGGCACCTCAGGGGGAGGGAAAGGGGGGGCACCTCAGGCGGTTGAGTGCACAATGCCAAATCCACGAGGGGGCCACATGCCCACTGTTACATCCTGGGGAGTGCAAAGCCACAGTCTCTCAAGTCTTTCCAATGGGTGGGATGCCCACTGCCATATCCTGGGGAGTGCAAATCCACAGTCGCTCAAGTCTCTACAGTGGGTGGGTTGCCCACTGTTCCATCCTGGGGAGTGCAAAGCCACAGTCTCTCAAGTCTCACAAGTGGGTGGTCTGCCCACTGCCATATCCTGGGGAGTGCAAAGCCACAGTCTCTCAAGTCTCTACAGTGGGTGGTCTGCCCACTGCCATATCCTGGGGAGTGCAAAGCCACAGTCTCTCAAGTCTCTACAGTGGGTGGGTTGCCCACTGCCATATCCTGGGGAGTGCAAAGCCACAGTCTCTCAAGTCTTTACAGTGGGTTGGTTGCCCACTGTTCCATCCTGGGGAGTGCAAAGCCACAGTCTCTCAAGTCTCTACAGTGGGTGGGTTGCCCACTGTTCCATCCTGGGGAGTGCAAAGCCACAGTCTCTCAAGTGGATAACAGTCTCCACTGGTTCTGGAGGGGGCATTGTGCCCAGAGTGCTTCATCCTGCTAAGGACAGAGGTAGTAGATGGATCTCTCCACTGGTTCTGGAGGGAGCATGGTGCCCAGAGTGCTTCATCCTGCTAAGGTCAGAGGTAGTGGATGGATCTCCCCACTGGTTCTGGAGGGTGCATGGTGCCCAGAGTGCTTCATCCTGCTAAGGACAGAAGTAGTGGATGGATCTCTCTACTGGTTCTGGAGGGGGCATTGTGCCAGAGTGCTTCATCCTGCTAGGGACAGAGGTAGTGGATGGATCTCTCCACTGGTTCTGGAGGGGGCATGGTGCCCAGAGTGCTTCATCCTGCTAAGGACAGAGGTAGTGGATGGATCTCTCCACTGGTTCTGGAGGGGGCATGGTGCCGAGAGTGCTTCATTCTGCCCGTGACGGACTCAGTAGCGTCAGTTCCCTTGGCGCTCATGGGCCAGCGGTGCTTGAGACGGTGGTGCCCTGTTCAGCGGTGCTTGAGATGGCGGTGCCCTGTTCAGCGGTGCTTGAGACGGCGGTGCCCTGTTCAGCAGTGCTTGAGACGGTGGTGCCCTGTTCAGCGGTGCTTGGAGCGGCGGGCTCCTTTGCAGTGACTCAGCTGCTGGCGGTCCTTCATGGCCCAGCGGGGCTTGTGCTGGCGGTCCTCTCTAGCCCAGCGGGGCTTGTGCTGGCAGTCCTTCATGGCCCAGCGGGGCTTGTGCTGGCGGTCCTCTCTAGCCCAGCGAGGCTTGTGCTGGCGGTCCTATCTGTCCCAGCGGGGAAGATGGCTTTGGCCTCCTGGGAAGCAGGGCTGGTGCTGGCGGTGGCCACCTGGGCAGCAGGGCTGGTGGCAGTGGCCTCCTGGGCAGCATTGCTGGTGCTGGTGCTGGTGCTGGCGGTGGCCTCCTGGGCAGCTGGGCTGGTGCTGGCAGTGGCCTCCTGGGCAGCAGGGCTGGTGCTGGTGGCCTCCTGGGCAGCAGGGCTGGTGCTGGCGGTGGCCTCCTGGGCATCTGGGCTGGTGCTGTGGCCTCCTGGGCAGCAGGGCTGGTGGCCTCCTGGGCAGCGGGGATGATGGGGGTCTTCTCCTCTGTGCTGCTCTTCCCAGACTTGCTGAGTTTCTTGTGCCCTTTCCCCACCTTGGAAGGTGTCACAGCTGACTCCACACTCCCACCTGTGCCCCTAGGAGCGGCTTTGGTGACTAGACTCTTCCCCCTCTCCCGCTGGGCAATGGCCAACTTCTGATGCTTGACACTTGGGGGACTGTCTGTGCTGTGGCTTCGTGCCATACTGGCTGCCCTGGTGGCCGGTGCACTCCAGATTCTGGTGACTACAGGCACTAGAGGGACACAGTGGAGCCAGTGGATGTTTGTGTGTCTGCATGGGTATGATACTTGCGTGAGTGCCTGTGTGATGTGTGGTGCTTATGTTTGCCTGAGCTTCCCTTGTGTGTTGACATGTGTGTATGCTGGTCTAGAGGTGTGCTTGGGATAGGCTGGGGTACAGGGGATTGGGTCTGGGTGGAGGAAGTTGGAGGGGGGAGGCTAGAGACAGGGACAATGGCTGCCATCAGTGCTGAGGCCAGAGTCTGAAAAGCTCGCTGATGGGCCGCCTGGCCAGAATGAATACCCTCCAGGAATGCATTTGTTTGTTGCAGCTGCCTTTGTACACCCTGGATGGCATTCAAAATGATAGACTGCCCAACAGTGAGGGACCTGAGGAGGTCAATGTACTCCTCACTGAGGACAGCAGGGGTGGCTGGGGCAGGGCCTGAGGTGCCTGGGGCGAAGGTGATGCCCACCCTCCCATGTCAGCGGGCATGGGGCAAAGGCTGAGGGGCTGCTGGGAGGGTGGTGTTGGAAGGGGGGGTGGCGGCTTTAACTGTAGATGGGGGTGGCACAGATGTTGCCACCACCACAAGGGAGCTCCCATCAGAGAACGAGTCCGTGTCACTGGTCTCAGCTCCTGTCCCCGACGTGGAGCTCCCCTCGCCCTCCGTCCCTCTGGTGAAGTCCGATTCCATAGTGTGGCCCTCCATGGCCATGTGCGATGCAGCTCCCTCCTGCTCCGGTGCCACTGCTCCTCCGCCTGATAATGCTAATGCACACAAGAACAGGGAGACCACAAAAATGGGGGGGAAGACAGAAGAAAGACATGTTGAGTGCATGCATTACCGCTACCGTTGGCGGACACGACAGACACAGAAGCCCCCTGCACTACGCCGCGCTCTTGGGCTCCACTGTTCAATTCCTGGGAAATGGCATACTAGGCTATGGACGACATCTGCACACATGGATGACACAGGGGTATGACTAGGTGTAGTTGGCACTCTACAGAGGTGTGGTGGGGTGCCACATGGCCTGCCTTATGGATGGACCTTGCCTACGGAACTCGCCCTGGCCTAGGAAAACCCACAGCCCACCTCCCCACCCAGACCCCTCCACTGCGTGCAAAATCAGCAGAATGAGAGTGTACTCGCCCCCTTGTGGCTGCTGTGATGCCCTCAAGCGCCCACCAACTCCGGGTACGCCACCGCCAGGATCCTGAACATCAGTGGGGTTATGGTGTGACGGGCACCCCTCCCACGTTGGGAGGCCATCCCCAGCTGAACCTCTGCCGTCTTCTTGCTCCAGCGGTGAATGTCCTCCCATCTTTTCCAGCAGTGGGTGCTCCGTCTGTGGTAGACCCCCAGGGTCCGGACGACCTTGGCGATGGCACGCCAAATATATTTTTTCTGGTGGGCCCTGACCTACATGAGTTGTACAGGGGGAAGAGAAACTTATTACCAACTGCACCGTCAAAGTGATTGGCCCCCATCCCTACCCTTGCCATGTGGCACATGCACTCACCATCTTTCATGCACGCCACACTCTCCCCCCTTCCTTCTTACATCCACCCCTCTCCACACAGGCATAGCCCATACAGCATGCTCCCAGTGTACTTACCTGTTTGTCTGGAGGACCGTAGAGTAGCGTGTACTGGGGGAGGACCCAACCACGAGTTTCTCCAACACCTCCGATGTGAAGGCAGGGGCACTTTCCACAGACTCTCGAGCCATTGTCTCTTCCAGACCGAGGTCACAGCAGCACTTGCAGTGTAGGTCCTCTCCTGTCGAAGATCAGGTATCGAGTGATTGAACAGAGAAAATGGCGGTCACCGCCGGCGTACACCGTCATTGGCTCCTGGGACCCATAGGGTCCAATGTTAACCAATGCAGCATTGCGCCGCGGTCTTCGACTGCCTACCGCAACGGTGTACAACGCCCGCGCAGTTACCTCACATCCCATTGTCCCACTTTACAGGTCAGGCAGCCGCCATTTCAGGGGCCCACATGGCTTCATTTTCAACTGCGTCACACATACCTAGGCCTAGACTCAACACACATACAGGTCACTTTGTAGATTATGATTGGTGTTCTGTGTAAGCTGTGGGTACTTACCTCTGAGTTGTTTGACTCTGTGCTCGCTGTTGTCCTTCATAGGCACCGTCCGCTGGGACATGTGAGGAGATGGCGGCATCCTCCAGTGTACCGACCGTTGGTGGACCTGTCGACAATGGAGGAAAGACATGTGATATTCACATACAGACTTGACCGTGCCACAATCCAGGAACTGTGTACCCAGTTGGAGCCAGACCTGATGTCAGGTATCCGCCATCCCACAGGAATCCCCCCTCAAGTGCAGGTGCTGTCAGTGCTCCATTTCCTTGCAAGTGGGTCATTTCAAATAACAGTGGCCATAGCATCAGAGATGTCCCAGCCCATGTTTTCCAAAGTGTTGTCCAGAGTGTTGTCTGCTCTGCTGAAACACATGCGGAGCTACATCGTTTTCCCTCAGGTGGAGGATTTGCCTACAGTGAAAGGTGATTTCTATGTCCTGGGACATATCCCCAACATCATAGGTTTCATTGATGGGACACATGTGGCTTTGGTACCCACCCACAGGAGTGAACAGGTGTACAGAAACCAGAAGAGTTATCATTCGATGAATGTACAGATGGTATGTTTGGCCGACAAGTACATCTCCCATGTGAATGCCAGATTCCCTGGCTCAGTGCATGATGCCTACATCCTGCGGAATAGCAGTGTCCCTTATGTGATTGGTCAACTCCAGAGGCACTGTGTGTGGTTATTAGGTGAGCACCTGGAAGCTAGTCAGTGGGAATGGTTGTCAGGGTCTGGGGATATCCCTCCAGGTTAGTGTGTGTCTAACAGTTACCCTCACCATTTGAAGGTGACTCTGGTTACCCCAACCTGTCATGGCTACTGACCCCAGTGAGGAATCCCAGGACAAGGGCAGAGGAACGCTACGATGAGGCCCATGGGCGAACTAGGAGGGTGTTCGAGCGGACCTTCGGCCTCCTGAAGGCCTGGTTCAGGTGCCTCCATATGACAGGTGGATCCCTATTCTACTCACCTAAGAAGGTGTGCCAGATCATCGTGGCCTGCTGTATGCTTCACAACTTGGCTTTGCGATGACAGGTGCCTTTTCTGCAGGAATATGGTCCAGATGGCGGTGTTGTTGCAGCTGTGGGGCCTGTGGACAGTGAAGACGAGGAAGCAGAGGAAGAAGACATGGACAACAGGGACTCAGTGATCCAACAATATTTCCAGTGAAACACAGGTAAGAAGACAAACCTGCCTACTACATGTACTTAACCACTACTACCTCTCTACTGTCTGTCGTTTTCACCCAGTGTATGGTCACTGAGTTGTCACTTTCCCTTACAATTTTACAAATCTGGGTCCCACAGTGTGACATCTGCTTTGATTCCTCATGGACTAGAGGTGTGTGACATAGGTATGTTGACATTACAAATGAAAGAGCTTTTTGCCACAGTAATTGCTAATACAGTATTCCGAAATCACAGACTGACTCCAGATTGTTTTGTGCTTTAAGGGTGTTTATTTTAGTGCTCAAAATTGGAGGGGGTAGCAAAATGGTGAGGGGTGATGGCAGAGGAATGTCAATGGCAGAGTCCAGTCTATTAGTCTCACAGGTGCATTGCCCAAATGGGCATAGGAAGTGTAGCTGGGGCAGTTTAAGGATGGACAGGGTGGCAAAGAGGGACAGTAGGATGAGAATCAGGGTGGTCTCATTTCTTGGCGGGGGTCTTGGCATCATTCTCTGTCTTGTTCCTCGATCTCAGGGACCGTTTGCGAGGTGGTTCTCCCTCTGCAGGGGGTGGTGTGCTGGTGTGGTGGTCCTGTGGCAGAGCCTCCTGTCCACTAGCACCGGCGGAGGTGGTGGGCAGTTCATCGTCCAGGCTAGTGTCAGGGGCCCCTTGTAGTGCCACAGTTTCTCTCCTGGTGTTGAGTACTTCCTCCAGCACCCCTACGATGGTGCCCAGGGTGGAATTGATGGTTCTGAGTTCCTCCCTGAAGCCCATATACTGTTCCTCCTGCAGGCGCTGGGTCTCCTGAAACTTGGCCAGTACCGTTGCCATCATCTCCTGGGCGTGGTGGTAGGCTCCCATGATGGAGGAGAGGGCCTCGTGGAGAGTAGGTTCCCTGGGCCTGTCTGCCCCCTGTCACACAGCAGCCCTCCCAGTTCCCCTGTGTTCCTGGGCCTCCGTTCCCTGGACCGTGTGCCCACTACCACTGCCCCCAGGTCCCTGTTGTTGTTGGGGTGCTGGGTTAGCCTGGGTTCCCTGTAGTGGTGGACACACTGCTGATTGACGTGTCCTGGGGACGGAGGTATGGGCCCGCTGGGTGGGTGCTGTGCTGGTGTTTCCAGAGGGGGGAAGCTCTGTGGTGGCCTGTGACTGGGTGTGGGGAACCGACTGTCCCGAGGTCCCCAATGGGCCGGGCTGGTCATCTAGATCCAGTTGGACAGAGGTGCTGTCATCACTGTGGGCCTCTTCGGTTAGTGGTGTGGACATGTGTGGACCCTCCTGTACGGTGACGTTGGGTAGGGGTCCTGCAGGGGTATAAAAGGATGTTTATTACATCTGTGTGTGGCATGGTGTGCAATGGGTGGGTGACTGTGTACCCCAGTGCTTGCATTCCTGTGTGGGACCTTGTGTGATGATGGTTTAGGGGGGTGTATGGGTATGTGCAGTGGGCATGCTTTAGTGATGGGTGTCCATGCTTTGTTGTTGCATGCAGGGCTTGGTGTTGGGATGGGTGGTTTGTGATGTTGGGACATATGTGAGGAGTTGGGATGCTGGGGGTGAGGGTGGGGGTATGTGATAGCATGCAGGTAGGGTGGGGGGTGTAATAATTGAGATTTGACTTACCAAAGTCCATTCCTCCAGCTACTCCTGCGAGGCCCTCAGGATGCAGAATCGCCAAGACCTGCTCCTCCCATGTTGTTAGTTGTAGGGGAGGAGGTGGGGGTCTGCCGCCAGTCCGCTGATCTGCCAGGTGGTGTCTGGGGACCACGGAACGCACCTTCCCCCGTAGGTCGTTCCACCTCTTCCTGATGTCCTCCCGATTTCTTGGGTGCTGTCCCACTGCATTGACCCTGTCCACTATTCTTCGCCATGGCTCCATCTTCCTTGCAATGGAGGTGTGCTGCACTTGTGATCCGAATAGCTGTGGCTCTACCCGGACGATTTCCTCCACCATGACCCTGAGCTCCTCCTCTGAGAACCTGGGGTGTCTTTGCCTTGCCATGGGGTGGTGTAGGTGATGTGTGGGGTGGAGTGTGTGGTGATAAGTGTGGTGATATGTAGTGGTGTGTTGTGTGAGGTGCGTGGAAGTTGTGTGGGTGATGGTGTTGTGTGCTTGTGGATGCTAGTTTGTTGATGGTGGTGTCTCTCTCTGGCCTTCTCTCTGTGATTCTGGTCATGGGTTTTTGTGGGTGATGTGGGTGTGTGTTTTATATTGTATTGGGTGTGTGGAAGTGGTGTGTGTATGTGCATCAGGTGTGTGTATTTTGAATTGTCCAATGTGGCTGTGTTTTGCATGTGTGTGTGTAATTTGAGCGCGGCGGTGTGTACCGCCAATGGAATATCGCAGTTGAAAGACCGCCTCGTGGATTCGTGTGTCGTGATAGTGTGGGCGTATTTCTGTTGGCGTGACGGTGGAGGTTTTGTTTTCGCCAGTTTATCATTGACCTTTGGTGTGGCGGACTTGTGTGGATATCTGAATTTTGGCGGATTCCGAAATGTTGGTCATAATAGCTGTGGCTGTTTTCCGCCGCCGCGGCGGTGTGTTGGCGGTCTTCTGCACGGCGGTAAGCGGCTTTTACCGCAAATGTTGTAATGAGGGCCTTAATTCTGTTTTGCAGTGAGACGGGGTTGTCTCATGCTTGAGAACAAATAAAGGTTCTTCAAGAGCAGCTTCTGCTGTCTGTACAATCCAAGAGGCAATGGAGGCTTCATGGGTCCAGGGAATTTTCTCAGCGCAAGTTGCAGAATTGATCACTCACTCAAGAACCTACAGCTTAACAGCACAAAATAACTATATTTACAGATAGTCAGTATGGATTTGGTTTTGTACATGGTTTTGGGCAGTTATGGTCACACAGAGATTTTATGACCTCATCTGGTTCACCAGTACAAAATGGTAAACATTGAAAGATACTCTTGGAAGTGCTGAAACTCCCACTAAAATTGCTGTAGTGAAATGTGCAGCACACAGGAGCGACAATAGTTATGTCACAGTTGGCAACAATATGTAGATGAAGTGGCATGCTTTTTTGCAATTGTGGCTTATACATTTAATGGAGCATTCACAAATGGATCTCAAGAGGAAAATGTATTTTCTCTGTTGATGAAACTTGCAGACACTTCGGATGAATTGAAACTGATGCAAGAAGAGTGCCTGAAACAAAACAACAAGGATGGATCAGAGCAGGTTGGGGGAAATATGAAAATGATATTTGGGTTTCAGTTGATGGAATACAAGTACTGCCAGATAGCTTACTATCCCCAGTGACAAGACATTTCCATGTACCAATAGATTTAGGAAGAGATGCCATGGTGAGAATCTTCAAACAGCACTAGTTTAATCCCAGATTCAGAGCACAAGCAGATTAATTGTGTCATTGATGTGTGACGTGTCAACAGATGAATGTAGTCAAATAATTCACATAGGAAGATCAGGTGGTCCTTATAACTAAATGCAGATTAACGTCATTGAAATGCCTGTTAGAAATGTGCTGATATATGTGCTAGTCGTAGTGTGAATTTTCTCAAGGTGGGAGGAAGCCTACCCAATGAGGAGAAATGAGAGAATGATAGACTCACTGTTGCAAAGTAACTGTTGAGGGAGCTAGTACCTAGTTACAGTATATCAATGTTTCAAGAATCTGATCAAGGTGCTCACTTCAAGAGAGAGGTTATAATAATGTTGTGTACAGCATTACAAGTTGAACAAAAGTTACATTGCAGTTACCGACCACAGGCCTCAGGCATTGTGGAACAGCTAAGTGGCACTATTAAATCAAGATTGGCAAAGATGTGTACATCCAACTCACTGAAGTGGCCTGGTGCCTTCCTCTTGGTCCTAGTGAGTCTACAATGTACATCTGGCAGAAAAACTGGTTTATCGCCGGGTGAAATATTGATAGGCAGAGCAATGCGTTTACCTGCAGTTTCAGCAAATAAATTTGCAAACATAACAGATGGCATGGTACTCTATTACTCTAAGGAATTGGTTGATGTGGTGCTTTCTGTCTCTCAATAGGCTGAATCTGTCACTGGAAGTCCACACCAAGAACAGCAATGTGACAACCTTAGTCCTGGAGACTGGGTCATAATAAAAAAAACATGGGAGAAAGTCCTGTCTAGAGCTACGTTGGAAAAGCCCCTTACAAGTTATTCTGATCACGAATACAGCTGCTAAATTTGCTGGAGTTTGAAACTGGGTGCATGCTTCACATACCTAGAGAACGAGAGATCCTTATGAAGAAATAGTGCTCTATGAGCCAGAAGTAAGAGCAGTTGAGAAGGTACCATTGCAAATTGTACAAACTCAGACTCAGAGAAGAAGAGTGTGTGATCAAAGCACTGGCGTAACAAGACTTGAGGTGTCCCAGCTGCAAAGTACATGGAAGTACATGGCCCCCCTCCGAAATCATAGTAATGTGCTGAGCCCCCCTCCTTACACTACACGGAGCTACAGGGGGCTTTGTTATGCCACCAGATCAGACACAGCAAGAAGAAATAAGGGATGAAGAACATCTGACTGGGGAAGAAGTCCAATTATCGGATATCTCACAAAGTGGCATTGGAGCTCTTGTCTTCCAAGAAGAAACAAGAAACCAAGTGGGAGAAGAACCCTTGGATTGCCCACAGAGCAGCAAGGTGATCCAGGAGAAGGTACGAGCTCTGAAGAAGAAACAAGATGTGATCCTAATGATGGTAAATGGCCAAAAGCTTACAGTCGAAAGATATATACATAAAAATAACAGTATTGTCATTGAAGAATCTCTGGGTTCTAGCCAAAAACACAACAGTCAAAATATTAAAAGTGCCTAATCCAAGTTTTATACATCTAACAACATGCTTGGCTCCAGGAGTTAACATGTACTGAATATAAAGGTTTTCCATTTGAAAGTTCTTTATTTCTAGGGAAAGTTGGTTCCATGAACGAGCCCCAGGCATCTGAAACAATCTGTCCTCCAATGAGCATCTCTGGAATCACAATACAGCCAGAGTCTGTAAACCCTTAGACTGACTGATTTTCATGTAGGGGTTCAGCAATGAAAATGGACCTTTCAGTGTTTCAAAAACAGTGGTCAGCGACCTAAACCCAGTTTGAAATGGGCAGCCATTGGAGTCTTTGAAGAATGGGGTTGATGTGTGCATAACATTCCACCCTACTACTGCTCTAGGATCATACTATCAAATATTCTGTAATATTGTAATAAAAGGAAGAAAGCGTGAGTTGCAATGATTGAGGAAAGAGCAGATAATGGCTCTTTCAATAGTAGATCAATGACCCTCCTTCAAAACAGTATGCAGTCCACAAATAATGCATAGTTAAACGCAACAGTTTTTTTGTATAATGTTGGGAATGGTCTTCCATATTGACTTGGCAATCGAATATTATGCCTGAAGTTTAAACCTTCTGTGAGATGACAGAGTGTGTGTGTCACCCAGGACATTGTGGAGCTGTGTGTATTTTACTTTAAAACCCAAATGTTTGGAGCCTACAATAAAGTTTCATTTTTTAGTATTCAAAGCAAGCCAAATTGCAAGCATCTAGACCTTCGATTGGTTAAAAGCAGCACTCACATTTTTTGTAAGAAATTGTGTTGTTGTCGACTAAGGTGTGAGCCCTGATCAAGCAGCAACCACAATTCAAGTCAGGGTAAAGCACAAACAAACCCCAAATCAATCTGGCTCAAACCCCATGTAGCTTGGCACAGAACAGTCAGGCTTAAACCTAGAGGCAATGTATAAAGAATTTATGCAGTACTTCAAACCTTAACATAGTGGAAATACACCACAAAAGGAGCCCACAACAGAGGTGGAAGAAAAGATCTCATTATAATAAATAAAACAATACTAGAGAAACAATAATCCAGTTAGTAGAACTGGAGATGTTGAATTTTAAGGTTTTTACATAAAATAGCACCAAACATCGCCAACTGTGGATATATGGTTGCGCTGGACTGGGACAAAGTCACAAGTTAAGCTGGCTAGAGAAACCTAGTTATGGGCACTGAAAAAAAGTGCTTTCTGTCCTGGTTTGCTGAACGTTGCGTGGATCCATGTAAGAATGCTTCAAGCAGCTGGGGTGATGCATCGGTTCCAGGGAGCAAGGTCCTGTTGCATGATTTCAATGTTCCCACCAATGAGGGCTTGCGATGTGAAATACAATGTCAGGGATGAAATACGTGGAGGGCGATGTGTCAGTTCTAAAGAGCAGTGAGGCTGAGATGCTGAGTCTGACATCATTGTCAAGGCCCCAGCAATGAGAGATGCAAGGGCCTGCACTGAGGAAGTGTCACGCAGAAGTAGTTCTGAAGGCCATGCTGGTGGTGGCAGTGATGCAAATCTTTACAACAGGTCTAATTCATGCAGCAGTGGCAATGTGTCAGTTCAGCTTGAGTTGGTGAGCGCTGAGGAGCTGTGTCGGTTCTGCTGGCAGAGCACCTTAGGCCGACTTCCAAGGGTCAAGGACTAGGGTGGTACCACTTGGCAGGGTAGATTCACAGATGTCAGAGTCCATGTGCTAAGGCAATGTTTTTGGAAGGCTGTTATGTCCCTGAGGCTTCAATTCAGGAGGCCAGCCAACTAGCCCTTGGAATCACTCCGGGTTCAAGAAATGCAGGCCCAATACTTCACACCCAGGCAAGAGGGCAGCATGCAGTTGTTCAGCACAGCAAACCAAGAGTTTAACAGAGTGCAGTACAGCAGATTGGCAGTCCTTCAGCAGCACAGCAGTCCTCCTTCCTGGCAGAGCATCCACAGGTCCAGGCGTGGACTGAAGTGGTGGTGTTTGAGGACCTTTATTTATACCCTGGTGCCATGTTTCTGGAAGGTGGGAGAAGCTTCTAGATCATTTCCTTTGAAGTGCAAGGAATTCCCTGAGTTGCCTGCCCTGGCTCCAAGCTGGCTGGATTGAAAATGCAGGGCTGTTAATCCTTTTGTTTGTAGGACATAGCCTATTCAGGTGTAATAAGATCATGTTTAGCTCCTCGCTCCCTGTCTGGTATGGGCCATCAAGTCACACCTAAGCTCACATAAGCTTCCTTTGTTTGCTGCTATCTAATAGGAATAATCAAATCCCAACTACCAGCTTCACCCAGTCATGTGACCAGAGGCAGGATTCAGGCACCAGACGGCTAAGGCAGGAAATTGCCAACTATATAAAAGTGCCACTTTCTGAATTGCAATTTTAAATCCATCTTTAATATGAGTTGGAATTTTAAATTGTGATTCCAGAAACACCAAACATAAAGGGGTCATATCTTCCCATTTAGAAGTTACACTTATAAGATGAAAAAGGAGAAATTCAATGTTATCTGTTGAGAAAGAAAGGCCTTGTAGTAGTGAAAAATGAATGCAAGAGTTTATCAGTACTAGGACATGTAAAACTTAAGAGAACAAGTCCTACTTTTTAAATATTGTCTACCCTGCACTGTGGTCTGTCCAAGGCCCATCTTAGGGATGACATATGTATTAAACAGGAAGGTTTAGACCTTGCAAGAGGTTTACTTGGCTAGATCGAAATGGCAGTTTAAAACTCAACACATAGGCTCTTGAATGGCAGGCCTGAGACATGGTTAAAGGGCTACTTAAGTGGGTGGCACAATCTGTGCTGCTGTCCCCCTAGTAGCATTGGGCACATGAAGGGCCACTTACTAGGGCCTTACAAGTAAATTAAGTAATCTTATTGGGGATAAGACCATATTACCATGTTTAGAGGAGTGAGCACCTACACTTTAGCATTGGTTAGCAGTGGTAAAGTGCTCAGAGTCCTAAAGTCAACAAAAACGAATTCATTCAAAATAAGAAGAGGCAAAAAGTGTGGGGATGATCCTGCAGAAAGTGACAGGTTCAACATTGTTGATATCCTGATTAATGTTTTCATAGAGGTAGAACAATCTAGGAATTATCTGCATATGAGTGAAAGTACAAAACACTTTTTGAAATTAAATCCTGTGGATGAACCACACTGACATTAAAGAGTATAGATAAAAGTGGCAAAACTTGAGGCAACCCGCCTTCTGTCCTTCAGAAAAAAGGTTAAAGCAAGCACCACATTTGACCTGTGAAATTCTGTTCCCTAGTCACAAGCGAACCAAAGTTGAGTGATCTCATCAACTCCGCCAGGGAGGTCAGCCATTCCAGTAACAGTTTGTAATATATCATATTGAAGGCAGCGGTGAGATTTATTGACATAAGAAATGATGCATTACCCTTATCTGGTAGTCAAATTATTGCTTCCTCAAGTAAGGCTGTGACTGTGTCTCTTCTATGGCCAAAACCTGATCATGCGTACCACAGAAGTCAATAAGATTCAGTGTGAAAGGTGATTTGTGATACCACAAACGTTTCCAGTACCTAATGGGGCAAGGGAGTACTTTCTACAGGTCAAAAATTAAAGAAACCCTCGGTTCCAGTTTTTTTTTTTTTAAATAAAGGAGTGATCTCCAACTGTTTTTATGCATCCATTCCTCGGAAAATGGGGAATTAATGATGTTGGAATCAATGGTTGAGGGTGAGTGGATAAAGTTTTCTACCATTTTATTTATGTTCTGGTCACCCAAAATCTGTGTAGAATTAATATTTTCCTCAATCTCACATGGGGTAGTAAGTTACAAAGAAATGTTGTGAGCCACAAGTTTAGATCATTTGCACACTGAGAGCCTCATTTACAAGAAACTGACGCATCGGCATTGATGCATCAGAGTTCTTGAGCCTGCCACAAATGCCCTGCCACTGCCATTGATGAACTGTATTTACAATACAGAGCTCCATGGTGCACGTTTTCACGGATGCGTCAGAAATTCTGTGGATCTGTAGGCACCAAAGTGATCCATTGCTGGAGTTACATTTTAAAACTGACGCAACTCAAGCAATGGATCAGAACATGGAGGAGGGTCCTGTTGTAAAAAGCTCTGCATCAATTTTCTGCCTCATCTGAGAAGGGTTTAAAATTGTTATGCCGTGAAGTTGTAGAGTGACACAATGAAAAGTGGTAAAGTTGTCATTATACCTGGTGCAGGTAAGATGTGATGTAGGACTTTACAAACTGATGCATTGGGATCAATGCATCAGTTTGTAATTATGGAACAGTGTAGAGCACTGATTGCGCCACCACTGCATCAAAAAGAAATCTCACAGCGGCAGTCCAGGGAGAAGTTCCTCTTCTAAAGGCCTGATTAAGATTCAGGTGTAGCAGTGTTCCTACCTGGGATTCTTCTTCCTCCAATTAAAACTGTCATGGTGTTTTCACACTACGATTTCAGTGTGGGAACATAGGACCAGATTTTAATGGTCGCAAATTCTGACGGGTGAACTTACCTGAGGCTTTAGTTAAACAGCACCCAGGCCTCATCCTGGCCTTTCTTTTTTCTCTGTCATCATCTCTGTCTCTCCTCCTGCACTGTAATACTGTTTGTGCAGTTATTCTCATTTTAAGGGGCTTAACTTGTAATTGTCCAGTACTGGCTCAGCGTTACCACAGAGTAATGGTTATTAAATGTGCTTAGTTTGCAACCCACCAGTACTGTGCAACTCATACTGAGCATCAGCTTTTGGTGTTCACAGATTTGATGGTATATATAGTCATAATCCTAAACAATTGTGAATGAATGTTTAAATCACTAAATGGCTCTTTTGAGTAGTCCTAGTAGACACTCAACAAATAATTTACTGGTTTAACTTCTTTAAGGATGAGAAATCGTTCATTCATATAGCTGTTTGGTTCTCATATTCTGTTGCCATAGTACTCGTTTTAAGAATGCTTAATATCGATTCTTATTTGTGGTCTCCTCTCAACTATGGGTCTTAGATCGTTTTTCATGCTTTCTGTGTCAAAGCAAAAGAGACATTGTTTGATAGAAGTAAGGGGAAGCTGATAATAGAGGTTAAAGAATGTCTACGTCATTTCAGCGGCGATTCCTGGACTTATCTTCAGAATTTCGTGCCTGGTGCCGCCAGCTACTTTCTGATTAACTCTGCAGGTAACTGTGAGGGAGGAGATACCAGAGTGGCCTGGGGTGAATAACGTATGGGACTGAAGTGTTTATTAAATCCTTTGCAGAGGTTTTTGTGGGGACTAAAGAGGTTTTGCTTGATAGCAGTGGCCCACCAAAAAAAGGGATGGAGTGACCAGAGCCATGAGGACATGTCACATCACGACACACCCGAGGTCGGCGTACCTCTTGGGTGTCCTCCATTTGACATACACAAAGTCTGAGACACTGTCCTCTTCCTTTGCATGTGCCTTCACCACTGCAATTGCCCTTGTTGTAGGTTTGGTTTGCGCTACATTATGCCTGCACCAGTCATACTGTATGCAAAGGGAGCATTCCCCTGTTAGGATGTCTTACAAATGTCGCAAGGAAATCCAACAGATTTTTTTGCTTCATTTTTTTGGTACTTTTAACGCCTGCTCACAGCAGACGTTAAAAGGGGGCATGCCATTGTATACAATGGGCACCTATGTACTCTGAAGGAATAGTGCCAAAATGCTACTCCTGCAGAGTACACCCCCTACCCTGTGCCATGGTTCGTCGTATTTTAAATACGGTGCACATATAGTGGCAGTAGTGGGTGCTGAAGGGCTCAAGAAAAGTGCAGCACTGTGTGCAGCGCCACATTTCTTAAATATGCCCCTTTGTCTTTCTAATCCAGGGCTGTCCAGAGTTTAGTGAATAATAAACGCGGTCCAGAGTCGAGTGAATAATACAGTTTACCATCCTCTTTTGCTTATTATCATTTTCCACATGAAATTACCATTCTCATTGTGAGATTACTGGTTTATAGGATTACTGAGTTACATTGTGTATCAGGATGTGTGCGCTTTACATTTTCTGGTTATGTTTTATATTGTAAGCATATTTAATGGTTCAGTGTTGTAGATGTATCATTAAGCGTGTTGTTCTACACATGAACCTTGACCTGACATGCATACTTCACTGCAACTATGATAACTGTATTGTACTTTACATAGACCTATACCACACAACGTAGTTGACTCAAACTTTGTCAGCTCACCACATTTACCATGAGTAAAAGAGGTACGGGTGCTACCCACGTTCTCTTAATCGTCTTGTGAGCTTCAGATTTCTCAATTTGGGAGAGCTTACCCTGGTAATACTGCAGGTCATATAAGGAACTAGAATACATACTTTACATCTGCTACAATTGTTCAGAGAAGCACGTTTGCCTTATGAGCACTCAGTCAGATTGATGACGGAAACCGATTTTTAATAATGGGAAGTATCTTCTGTATTGTAGTCATATTCTAAATCATGCCTCGTATCATATTGGCAAATTTGCTTAATTCTCCTGTAGACATTACTCTTTTGAGAAACTCTCTTCGCTAACAAATATAACATAACAGCACCAGAAAGGATATAGGATCACACCACCAGAACTCCTGTATACTAAATAATTATCCTGCATAAATAAAGGGGAACGACTACGCCAATTAATACAGTGTCCAGGAAGGACTAAATGGTGCGAAACTCCAAAGCTAAAAGGATTGCCATAAAATTGTTTTAATCTCATATATGTCCCCATACAGTTTTAAACTTGATTGTCTATGTGTTTAGGATATCAAATACCAGCCTTTCAAGCATGCAGTCCAATTGCATTGAAACACCAGCCTTTATCAAGATGGTTGATTGAACATGGACCATTATTTCAGATTCACAAGCTAAGATCAAGTTGAGTTTTTTTCTGTGATGTAAATTCATTTTCATTCATGTAGAATGAAAGCGTCAAAAGAGGAAGATGCATCGCAGCACATTTGTTCCCTTATTTTGTGTCACATTCTTTACAGCCTAGCTAATATTTTTGTCCCATATTTTTGCTTTGAACAATTTCATCTTCACATTGATTCTTTCAGATTGATTTTAGCTTGGCTCTTTTCTACTTCTAATGTTACATTGAGTTTGTTGTCTTGCAGTTTTTTTCGTTTCTATTCTTCTTCCTCCACCAAAAGCTATAGGATACAAAGGCAGTCTTTTGCTCTCAATTAGGGTTTCCTTCTCACTGAGACCCTCTTAAGGAGACACTTGACACCAGATCATGTATAGTATGCTTGGGCAAGGTTCCACTGGGGCTGCTGGGAGGAGTAAACGTTATTAGCAGCCTACAAGGAAAGCGACAGTGCAGTTTTAATATGTCGGCTAACATATTTCTAAAATATTTTGTACATTCTCTTAATAGAAGAAATAGAGGTAATTTTCTATAGCAACTCTCAGAAAATTAAATAGTCATCTCAACCATGACATACATTTAAGGAATCAACCAATTAATTAAGGATCATATCCAGTCAAAAATTCTAAAATTGCCTGTAGGCATTTTCATACTTACAAGGTAGCATCTATTTAGCCGGCCGCCGGGTAAAAACTGCCTTTTCTCTGCCATTTACTCAGTTGCTAGCTAAGTAAAGATTCTGTACTGTTCGGCCGGAGGCTGTGTAAATAGTAGAAAATCTTCACTATTTACTTACACTATGTAAAATTGCAAACATGGAGAAACAATTGGCATCCATCTATATGAGAAAATTAGGGCCTTGCTGTATTATTTCATATTCAAAAATTAGTCGCAAATTCTGCACATACATTTTGCGCACAGAATAGTATTTTGGAAACGACATAAGTATTGTTATGTTGGTTCACAAAATACTGAGTCGCTGTGGGGGTTGATATTCGTTTGGCAGGTGCCAATTTTCGGCCCATTGTGATGGGCTAAAATCACACGGATGGCAGTCTGTAAGGGGCAGTGCACTATCATCTCTACGAATGGAAAACTTTTTTTTGTTACCACCCCAACTTGGGGTTGCTAGCTCATGATTGGTTTCTGATCGTAATTACAGTCATAAATTATCAATAAATCCCTTTCTGAATTGGAAAGGGGTGGGAGAAACCCACTTTCATGAACTCCCCTATTTGTGCAAAAGTCCTTTTACTAGCGGAAATAATTTTTCCAACTCATAAAAATGTTTTTTACAAAACAATAAGCACTTCTATAGTTACAAACTCTGTGATTTTGTGTCATAAGGCCTTTAGTGCTAAAACTGGCTTATATGCAAGCACTAACTTATAGATTTAAATGTCAGAAATGTTTAAATGTTTTCAAGTTATTTTAACAGGCATAGCATAGAATGTCACTCCATTAGACCATGAGCCCAAACAATAGCTTTTTGGGAGGCCCTATATGGAGCTGCCTCATGCTCCACAAATGCTCCTGCTCCTTTGTACTTACCTGCAGAGGTGACTAGTGATAAATATGAATAGAACCTTTCCAAGATTAGTTAAAGCTGTTTACTCTTCTAAAGTTATGTAATAGCTGTTACTCATAAAGCCATGGAAATGTACCAGGTACAGATATAGGGTTACCTAAAGGCTCCATGTTATCAGAACACCTCTTTTTATGCACCAAATCAGTGCATTCTGGAATTATTAAGTTTGGTTCAGTTTAAATAAACAAATCATGCTAACATACCTGAAAACAATGATTTGTAAAATAAAAAAACGGATCTGGGAATCTTGTATTCCAGTAACTTTGTGTCAAGGTGATTTTACCAAAATAGAAACAATTGAATTTGTCCCCTTATATATTTTGACCAACACATTATAAATGAGAGGCTTTATTCCAATCTCATGACAAAAGGAAGAAAAACTACTGGCCTGATTTAGAGTTTAGAGGAGAGAGTTAAATCTATCAAGATTGTGGAGTACAGTGCCTTTTTGCCACCCTGAGCTACTTCCACCTGCCACATTTACAGCTGTCAGCAAGTCCTGTGGACAACTCCCTACTTTGACAGGAAATGCTGTCATACCAGTTCCTGTCTATGCAGCAAATGTTTGAAGGACGGGAAACATCCTTTTTTACGACTTTTTTATTACGAAAGTCGTGGTTAACGAAAGCGTAACAACGCTTTTTTTAACCACGACTTCGTATTTTTGTGCCTTAACTACGTATGTTCTGAACAACGAACATGCGTGGTTAAGGTACAAAGAAGGGAGTTGGCGAAGGTAAGTGGTGGGTTTAGGTTTTGGGGTGGGGTTGGGGGGGTGGGGCGTTTTTGGTTTTGGGGAGGGGGTTGGGGGTCAGGGGGTTTTAGGTTTTGGGGTGGGGTTGGGGGGGTGGGGCGTTTTTGGTTTTGGGGAGGGGGGTCAGGGGGTTTTCGGTTTTGGGGTGGGGTTGGGGGGGTGGGGCGTTTTTGGTTTTGGGGAGGGGATGGGGGTTAGGGGGTTTTAGGTTTTGGGGTGGGGTTGGGGGGTGGGGCGTTTTTGGTTTTGGGGAGGGGGTGGGGGGTCAGGGGGTTTTAGGTTTTGGGGTGGGGTTGGGGGGGTGGGGCGTTTTCGGTTTTGGGGAGTGGGTGGGGGGTCAGGGGGTTTTAGGTTTTGGGGTGGGGTTGGGGGGGTGGGGCATTTTTGGTTTTGGAGAGTGGGTGGGGGTCAGGGGGTTTTAGGTTTTAGGGTGGGGTTGGGGGGGGGTGGGGCGTTTTTGGTTTTGGGGAGTGGGTGGGGGGTCAGGGGGTTTTAGGGTGGGGTGGGGGGGTGGGGCGTTTTTGGTTTTGGGGAGTGGGTGGGGGGTTAGGGGGTTTTAGGTTTTGGGGTGGGGTTGGGGGGTGGGGTGGGGTGAGGGATGTAGGGTGAATGGTGCCTATTGCTAATGATTTTATCAGGAATGCATTTACAACTAAATATCGTTGTTAAGGCATTCGTGGTAAAATCATTAGTAGTAAGGACGAGGTCGGTGTTCCGACCTCGTTGTTAAGGTTAGTAGTTGTTTTTAATTCGGTGTTCCGTCATATAATCTTGAAGGACAGTACAGTCATACATGATGACCAGTCGGCGCATTTTTCCAATTGTTTTGTTTTTCAAAAGCAAACTCCCAACACAGGAGTTTGCCTTTGAAAAAACAGAAACATTAATGGTCCCACATGCTGCCAGTTTCACTCCAGGATGCCAAAGTCCTTTTTCTTTTCCTGATCCTTAGGGTCAGGTTTTTCTCTAAATAGGGTAGATGGTGTAGAGTCCTTCCTTCAACAGACTCTTGTCTATTGGGCCGTCGGTGGTAGTATTTCATCGAGAAGCCACAGGAAAAGAAATTAGACTATGGCTAATTGACCGGATTGTCATTGAGTATGAATTAATTTTCCCAATAAATCAGGGAAAGACAGAAAAAAAACTCAAAGAGATTTTTATTCATTGACTTTATTACAAATATTTTAAGAAATACAACACTGAATAAACAGAGACATTTTATTACCTACATTCTTGCTACCTATTGATCGATCATTTTACAGTTTCACTCTAATATTCTTTTTCCTGACAGGGGATGGGGATCCACTATTGAGGTTTCAGAACGTATTTGGGAGGATAGTGATTCTCTTTCAAATATCATTCTCTGGCTATAGACCTGACACAGCCTTTGTGTTAGGTGATGGCGCTCATGGCAGTAGCATTAGTGGCAAATAGAAGTATTTGAGATAAGGACACAATGAAGCATGAACTTTTAGCAACTGGCTGTTAGCCTTCATGAGCAGTCATCAGGCACACACAAATGCGTAGACCTGCTGGGAAACTTTGACAACATGAACAGGCGAAATCTATGACCCACCCCTTACTCCTACCATCGACCAGTCACGGCTCGCTGACCTGTAAAGGGGTGGGGCAGGTGCAGCGCACGCACGTACGTGCAGGGGCGATAACATTTAATTTTGTACAAAAAACTTACCTCCTCCGAGACGGCCGGCCAAACACACATGCTCTCTGAGGGGAGTGCTCTTTGCACTCCTCTCACAGCCGTCACCTCCATGGCCCCGCCCCTTACACCACAAAGGGATAATAAATATAGGGACATATTTGTACTTTTAGAGGCAAAACTGCGCGAACGCAGTTTTGCGTCAAAAACTTTAACGCCGGCTCACTCCATTTCTTTGTGCCACCCGGGTATCAAATTTATACTTTGACGCACCGTGGTGCAAAGCACGGGTTAGAGTCATTTTTTTTTACTCTAACCATTGCACCACGTCATAAAGCAAAATGACGTTAATGCAGAGAAAATGACTCTAATCCGGTTTACGACGTCGCAAACCGGATACGCGCCATTTTTCCCCTCAATAGCGTCAAAAAGTGGCGCAAATGCAGGGAGATCCCAATCGACCAGGAACCAGCCAGGAGGACACATACAAGAACCAGGAGAGGGAGAAGAAGAAAAGGAATTGTTGTTTCAGTGCAGATGAGCAGGAAATACTGGTCAGAGAGGTGACGGAACACCAGCATCAACTTTTTGTCACCTCAAAATTGCCAATTGGGAGGAGAGAGGCAATTTGCCAACAAATTGTCGACAAGATCAACAGTGTGGCAGAGGTCTGTCGAACAGTCACGGAGTGCAAGAAATGCTGGCATGACTGCAAGTGCAGGACCAGGGAAAAAAGGGCAAGGAACAGAAAGGCAGCACTGCAGACTGGAGGTGGGAGTCCAGCACCGCAGGAAGACCTTGACCAGATGGAGGAGATGGTGGCAGCCGTCTTCCCAGAGGAGATCATCACAGGAATTCAAGGACAGGACATTGCAGACTACCAGGAAACAACACAGATGCAGGGTAAGTTGCATGGGGGACAAAAATCCCCACATGTTAACTGCAAGCAGGGGGAGGTACATAACTACTACGCAATGCATGTCAGCCATGAAAATCAGGCAGTGGAAAGGGCAAAGGGGCACGGGATGGGTGCATGGGCTGTGCAGGAGAAACCAGGGGCACAGCACAACACTACACCACCAACCTTTGCATGGGGTACTCTGCCATGCCAAGGATGTTGGAAAGGCAAAGCCAGTCCAGGAGGGTAGGGTAGGGTAGAATGTAAAACTGAGCTGCTGTCACAGGACAGCTGATATTGTCACAATATGAACTAGGGCTCAATTTCCAGTCTCAGGCCATATCCGCAAGTGGCATTTACCATTGACAACAGTTGCTACTACCACCTGTGCTGTGTGTGCTGGTCAAGTAGCAAATGGCAGTTAGGTGCCCATGGATCAAACACACCCAAAAGAGAGGGTTCAGGATGATGAAGTTATCAATCCCTTGTAATTCCTAACAAAGTGTAAATACTGTCAAATGCTCATGTCTAAAGGCGCAATAAACATAATGTATTGTTACTTACATTATGAAGTACACAGCAGTAATGTCATACCCATGCTGCCCATTCCAGGGTCCAACCCGTGCCTGTGTTAACAAGAGCTGCAATGCCACCTTGCAAAATCTCAACTGTCATACTGCTAAGACAACAGCATTGAGGGGGAGGATATATGTGTCTAGCTAGTGAAACAGACCCGCACAGTCATAAGAGGAAATGGAACACTGCCAGGCCCATCAGTGCAATACAATGTAGCACACATTGGCAAACATCAATATGACACACTACCAATGCTGACACCTGTATTGTGCCATGCCAATGCTATATATAGTATGTGCTTGGTCTCAGCAACGTATAGGTGCATGTGAAATATCCGAGACTGGGTCAGTCCCACATTGTTAAGTGTGGTGCACGTGTCATCAGAACTCCCACAGCCATTGCAAGGCCTCACCAGGCTAATGGAAGTAGAGGGAGGGTTGAGCAGGACAAGAAGATGGCAACACACAATTTGGACAGAACCTACACCTAGAGGATGTGACGCAGACAATTCCCCAAACTGCCCACACTACATGTGACATGCAGGTGGGGCATAGGACTGTGAGAATGCTAATATTAATGACAGGAACAATGAACAGGAACCAAGATTACAATGTCCTACTAATAGGAAGTCAGTGACGTCACATTACAAATCCCACAACACAGACACACTACTTGTAAAATATCTAATTGCAGAGGACCATGGCTCTCCTGTGGATATGCCTGTCCTGGACTTCCCTGATGGCATGGATGACAAGCTGAAAACCATTAGCCAGCAAACCCTCCAAGATGTCCTTGGAACCCTCCAGATCACAGCTTCAGTCGCAAGGAGGAGCACAGATGTAGCAGCCATCACAGAGGATACACCCACCACCCTAATAGTGTGACCTGCCAGCTCCAACACAGCTGAGGACTCTGATGACACTGGTGCCACCTTTGAGAGGACAGTAGTGGGAGCACAGTGGGAGCTGGCCAAGGAGGTGCGGGTGGGGATGCAAAATATGGCAGCCAGCCTTGAGGGGATGCGCATGTGCATGATGTCATCTGCAGAACAGTCAGCAGCCATGCAAGTGCAACAATCCCTACTGTAAGGACTACAACAGTGTGTGAGGGATTTCACCACAGCAGTTAGGGAGTTGCCACAACACCTGGCATCCCAAACATTTCACTGCGTGCATGACTACAATCATGACCCCCTCAGGGCTGACCTGGCTGCCTACCACAGCGATGTAGCTGCTGTACTCAAGAACCAGCAGCTCCTCCTTGCTGCAGTAAGGCCCTTAATAGCCCCACAGTTGGCAGCTACCGTGAATTCTGAGTCCACTTCTTCAAACACTGAAGTGTGTGTTGCCCCTTCAAACACACCACCACCAAGGGCAGAGGAGACAACACACACATCAGAAGATGAAGACGTGGAACAGATCACCTTCACCTGTAGAAATACCCGGTAGCACCAGTCCATGCCAGATGGGCACTGATTTCCTATGTCCTGTGCTTGTTAACATGCCAGTCTTGCTACAGTTGGTAACATGCACTGTTCTCCAGCACACTGTTTACCTTATCATTATGCACTGCAATTGTCTGTCACTACCTCATTGGCAATTAACCTTCCTCTGCATTGAATGACATTTCACCACAGCATGTCCAATGACATGTCCCTCACCATTGTACTTGTGTTGCGTCACAATAGAAGCCGTCACACTAATGGACTTACCATACTGGACTATGTAAATATTGCACTACAGCGCTTTAAAATAAATAGCTCTTACACAACCACTTTGTCTCTGTGTAATGTGACACATCAACTGTGTAGGAGATTTGTGATGCATGTAACATGTCAATGGCCACAGAATGTCAATACAACAGTGTAGAAAGAATGTGGGCTGATAACTATGCACAAGGGTCTGGATTTTATCATCATCTGTGCTTCCATAGGCTTATATCTGAAGTTAAAAGATCACAAACAGTGTAATAATTTGTAGAACTGAATATGTCAGGTCCAAAGTATGTACAAAATGAAACTCAATGTGGCCCATATTCCCTTCAAGACAATCATTATGTATGTGACATCTGACTCTAAACTTAAATCACACACACACACCATACAGCAGGAATGGATGTGTACGAGTGTATGGACAATTACATAACCTGGGAGAACAATGTAAGAAATCATAGGTGTGATTTATGTACACTGAACTTCATAAGATGATGACATCACTCAGCTTATCAGGGTTCACATGAACATCAGGCTGCAGGCAGACGTCCCACAGTGCCCAAGATTCCAACACAGGACTCAATCAAATCAAATCATTAACATTTATAAAGCGCGCTACTCACCCGTGCGGGTCTCAAGGCGCTAGGGGAAAAAGGGGGGTTATCGCTGCTCGAACAGCCAGGTCTTTAGGAGTCTCCGGAAAGCGGAGTGGTCCTGGGTGGTCCTGAGGCTGGTGGGGAGGGAGTTCCAGGTCTTGGCCTCCAGGAAGGAGAAAGATCTCCCACCCGCCGTGGAGCGGCGGATGGGAGGGACAGCAGCGAGTGCGAGGCCAGAGGAGCGGAGGAGGCGGTTGGGGACGTAGAAGCTGAGGCGTCTGTTGAGGTATTCCGGTCCCTTGTCGTGGAGGGCTTTGTGTGCGTGGGTGAGAAGTCGGAAGGTGATCCTTTTGCTGACTGGGAGCCAATGCAGGTGTCTCAGGTGTGCGGAGATGTGGCTGCTGCGGGGTACGTCGAGGATGAGGCGGGCCGAGGCGTTTTGAATGCGTTGCAGGTGGTTTGGAGTTTGGCTGTGGTCCCGGCGTAGAGGGTGTTGCCGTAGTCCAGGCGGCCCCTGACGAGGGCGTGGGTCACGGTTTTTCTGGTGTTGGCGGGGATCCAGCGGAAGATCTTGCAGAGCATGCGGAGGGTGAGGAAGCAGGCGGAGGACACGGCGTTGACTTGCTTGGTCATGGTGAGAAGAGGGTCCAAGATGAAGCCGAGGTTGCGGGCGTGGTCTGTGGGGGTCGGTGCGGTGCCGAGGGCCGTGGGCCACCAGGAGTCGTCCCCGGCGGACGGGGTGTTGCCGAGGATGAGGACTTCCGTTTTTTCAGAGTTCAGCTTTAGGCGGCTGAGCCTCATCCAATCTGCGACGTCCTTCATACCCTCTTGTAGGTTGGTCTTGCCCCTGGCGGGGTCCTTGGTGAGGGAGAGTATAAGTTGGGTGTCGTCGGCGTAGGAGGTGATGATGATGTCGTGCTTGCGTACGATGTTGGCGAGGGGGCTCATGTAGACATTGAAGAGTGTCGGGCTGAGCGATGAGCCTTGAGGTACGCCGCAGATGATCTCGGTGGGTTCTGAGTGAAACGGAGGGAGGTAAACTCTTTGGGAACGGTTTGCGAGGAAGGAGGCGATCCAGTCCAGGGCCTGGCCTTGGATCCCGATGGAGCGGAGGCGGGTGATTAGGGTGCGGTGACAGACGGTGTCAAAGGCAGCCGAGAGGTCGAGAAGAATGAGGGTGACTGTTTCACCGTTGTCCATCAGGGTTCTGATGTCGTCTGTGACTGAGATGAGGGCGGTTTCAGTGCTGTGGTTGGTTCGGAATCCGGTTTGTGAGGGGTCGAGCAGGTTGTTGTCTTCCAGGAAGGTGGTCAGCTGTTTGTTGATGGTCTTCTCTATTACTTTGGCTGGGAAAGGCAGAAGAGAGATGGGGCGGAAGTTTTTCAGGTCGCTCGGGTCAGCCGTAGGTTTCTTTAGTAGGGCGTTGACTTCGGCGTGTTTCCAGCATTCGGGGAATGTAGCAGAAGAAAAAGAAGAGTTGATGACGGTCTGGAGGTGCGGGGCGATGATGTCGTCGGCTTTGTTAAAGATGAAGTGCGGGCAGGGGTCCGAAGGGGCGCCGGAGTGGATAGAGTTCATGATGGATTTGGTTTCTTCTGTGTTGATGTGGGTCCAGATGTTGAGGGTGATGGCCGGGGATGCAGGTTCGGTGGTGTTTGGTTGGGTCTGGTGTCCGAAGCTGTCGTGGAGGTCGCTGATCTTGCGATGGAAGAAAGTGGCGAGGGATTCGCACAAATCCTGTGAGGGCGTGACGGCGTTGACGTTGGCGCTGGGGTTGGAGAACTCCTTGACAATGCTGAAGAGTTCTCTGCTGTTGTGGCTGTTTTTGTCCAGTCTGTCGGTGAAAAAGTTCCTTTTGGCAGCGCGGATCAGGTGGTGGTGTTCGCGGGTAGCGTTCTTGAGGGCGGTCATGTTGTCAGTGGTGTGGTCCTTGCGCCAGGCTTTCTCAAGGGCGCGACAAGTTTTCTTAGATTCTTTGAGGGTGTCAGAGAACCAGAGAGGTTTTTTGGTGTTGGTCTGTCGATGCGTGCGTTTGAGGGGAGCAAGGTTGTCTGCGCAGTTGGAGATCCAGTTTGTGAGGTTGAGGGCTGCGTCGTTGGGGTCGGTGTTGAGGGTGGGTTGGTTGGCGGCGAGTGTGGAGAGGAGTTGCTCTTCAGGGATCTTGTTCCACTGTCGACGAGGGATGGGTTGAGTGCGGAGGTGGCGGGTCTCGCGTCGGAATGTGAAGTGGACGCAGCTGTGGTCGGTCCAGTGTAGGGCGGAGGTGTGGCTGAAGAAGACGTGTTTGCTGGCGGAGAAGATAGGGTCGAGCGTGTGTCCGGCGATGTGGGCGGCGGTGTTCACCAGTTGTTTGAGGCCGAGGTTGGCGAGGTTGTCGAGCAGGGTGGTGGTGTTGGGGTCGTTGTTTTGTTCCAGATGGAAGTTGAGGTCGCCTAGGAGGATGTAGTCCAGTGAGGCGAGGGTGTGCGGGGAGATGAAGTCGGCGATGGCGTCGCTGAAAGGGGCGCGTGGTCCGGGAGGACGGTAGACGAGGGATCCTCTGAGGGTGGTCGTCGGGTCAGTGCGAATCTGAAAATGCAGGTGTTCAGCAGCGAGAGGGGTGTCTTCGGTGGAGGTGGTGACGCTGATGGAGTCTTTGAAGACAATGGCGATACCTCCTCCTGCTTGGTTGGTGCGGTCTTTCCTGGAGATCTTGTAGCCTTCGGGGGTGGCGGGGTGGCGATGTCTGGAGCAGAGGAGGCGTTCATCCAGGTCTCCGTGATGAAGGCGACGTCCGGTGCTGTGGAGTCCAGGAGGTCCCAGAGTTCAACGGCGTGTTTGTGGACGGAGCGAGGGTTGACTAGGATGCACTTGAGGTGGTTGATGGCGCGTGGGCTTGTGGTCGTGGTAGTTGAGTGGTGGAAGATGCGTTTGCAGGGGTTGCAGGCGAAGGGTCCATGGGTGCGTTTGGGGTGAGCTTGGAAGCAGTTGTTGGAGCGTCCTGGGTTGAGGGTGTGGAGGGTGGTGGGGTCGTAGCGGATCAGCGGGGCTTGGGAGAGCTGGGGACCAGGGGTTGTGGCGCTGGGCGCGGGCCAGGCGCGGACGGGCGCAGACGGGCTTGCCTCCGGCTTGCCTCTGGCGCGCCAGCTGCGCGGTCGTGCAGCGGCCGCCATATGAGGGGGGGAGGGGTCAGCTGGGGCGAATGGGAGCTGGGGGGCGGGGCGTGCAGGAGGTCGCGGCAGGAAAGCGCGAGGGAGGGGGGGACAGGTAGAGTCGGAAGAGCTGGGGGAGGGGGGTTTAAGGGGGGAGGGGGGTGAGTGTTAGGAGGTTTAGGAGATTAGGGAGAAAGATAGGAGTAGGGTTGTGAAGATAGGGGAGGGGGGGTTGTAGAGGTGGGTGAGGGTGAGAGGTAGAGTGAGAGGATAGGAAGATAGGTAATAGAGGGGGTGGCGGGAGGGGGGGAGAGATAGAGAAATAGAGAAAATAGATAGATAGAGAAATCGATAGATAGAGAAATAGATAGAGAGGTAGGAAGATAGGAGGAGGTGGAGAGTGAGGGAGTTAGATAGTGGGATAGAGAGATAGAGAGATAGGTTCATAGGAGGAGTGAGGGAGGTAGATAGTGAACGGGTTAGATAGGGGAGATAGAGAGGGGGATGTGAGTGAGGGAGGGGGATGAGGCAGGAGCAGGAGGGCAGGCGCGGGGAGAAGAAGACAGAGGAGGCAGAAGAGCCGAAGGCAGAAGACAGAAGACCGGAAGAACAGAAGAACAGAAGAACAGAAGACCGGAAGAACAGAAGAAAGGAAGACCGGAAGAACAGAAGAAAGAAAGACCGGAAGAACACAGAAGAACACAGAAGAACACAGAAGAACACAGAAGAAGATACAGAAAACGAAGAACAGAGGGCAGAAGACCACAGAAGAAGATGAGGAAGAAGAGAGGCGACAGGAGAGGCTGAGAAGCACACAGAAGAAGAGAGAAGACGGGGAAAAGAAGAGTACAGAAGAAGATTACAGACGAGGAGCGAGGAGGAAAGAACAGAGAAGAAGAAAAGAAGCAGGAGCAGGAGAGAGGGTGAGTAGCGCGGGGCAGAGCGAGGGGCTGGGAGGTGGTGGGTACTTACTGTGAGGTGGGTCTCAGGAACTCAGGAACTCAGGAACCTGGAGGAGCTGGAGGAGCTGCAGCGGCAGGGGGAGCGACCTACCCTTGGCTCCAGGGTCGCTACCACTGTCGCGCAGCGGCCGCCATATGAGGTAGGAGGGGGGGAGGGGTCAGCTGGGGGCGAATGGGAGCGTGGGGGCGGAGGCGTGCAGGAGGTCACGGCGGGAAAGCGCGAGGGGGGGGACAGGTAGAGTGAGAAGAGCTGGGGGAGGGGGGTTTAAGGGTGGAGGGGGGTGAGTGTTAGGAGGTTTAGGAGATTAGGGAGAAAGATAGGAGTAGGGTTGTGAAGATAGGGGAGGGGGGGTTGTAGAGGTGGGTGAGGGTGAGAGGTAGAGTGAGAGGATAGGAAGATAGGTAATAGAGGGGGTGGCGGGAGGGGGGAGAGATAGAGAAATAGATAGAGAAAATAGATAGATAGAGAAATCGATAGATAGAGAAATAGATAGAGAGATAGGAAGATAGGAGGAGGTGGAGAGTGAGGGAGTTAGATAGTGGGATAGAGAGATAGAGAGATAGGTAGATAGGAGGAGTGAGGGAGGTAGATAGTGAACAGGTTAGATAGGGGAGATAGAGAGGGGGATGCGAGTGAGGGAGGGGGATGAGGCAGGAGCAGGAGGGCAGGCGCGGGGAGAAGAAGACGGAGGAGGCAAAAGAGCCGAAGGCAGAAGACAGAAGACAGAAGACCAGAAGACCGGAAGAACAGAAGAACAGAAGAACAGAAGAACAGAAGAACAGAAGAACGGAAGACCGGAAGACCGGAAGAACAGAAGAAAGGAAGACCGGAAGAACAGAAGAAAGGAAGACCGGAAGAACACAGAAGAACACAGAAGAACACAGAAGAACACAGAAGAACACAGAAGAAGATACAGAAAACGAAGAACAGAGGGCAGAAGACCACAGAAGAATATGAGGAAGAAGAGAGGCGACAGGAGAGGCTGAGAAGCACACAGAAGAAGAGAGAAGACGGGGAAAAGAAGAGTACAGAAGAAGATTACAGACGAGGAGCGAGGAGGAAAGAACAGAGAAAAAGAAAAGAAGAAGGAGCAGGAGAGAGGGTGAGTAGCGCGGGGCAGAGCGAGGGGCTGGGAGGTGGGGGGTACTTACTGTGAGGTGGGTCTCAGGAACTCAGGAACCTGGAGGAGCTGGAGGAGCTGCAGCGGCAGGGGGAGCGACCTACTCAATCAATTACAGATTTAAAATCGCACCAACCTTTACAACACATTGGGAACCATAGTTACCTTGAGTGGTGGGTGCAATGGATGGCAGATGCGTAGAGAATTAGCTTTGTTGTAGCTGCCAATGTGACAGCTCATTTGGAAGTGGGAATAACCATGTCAAGAATGGAATTTGGATGCAGGATGGAACACAAATGCAGATACAAAATGGACACTATACACTCATGCAAAGGCCCTGATCCCCAAGCATATGAAACATACTGTAAAGGAGTACAAAAACTTTATTATATCAGTATGAAAGGAAACTTAATCTATGGGAAACACCTAAACTAACCTAACCTATCCTAACTATACATTAACCACAACTGGCCCTAACTACCCTAAGGTAAACTTACTTACCACATGTAACTAAACACTCTAAACATCAACCCCCACCCCCCTTATATGACGGGGCACGTGTAGGTCAACATATACTAATCTAAACACATAGGGGGTCATTCCGACCCCGGCGGTCGGGGTCGGCGGGAGCACCGCCAACAGGCTGGCGGTGCCCCGCAGGGCATTCTGACCGCGGCGGTTTGGCCACGGTCAGAACAGGAAAACCAGCGGTGTCCTGCCGGTTTTCCGCTGCCCTGACGAATCCCCCATGGCGGCGCAGCTTGCTGCGCCGCCATAGGGGATTCCGACCCCCTCACCGCCATCCTGTTCCTGGCGGTTCCGACCACCAGGAACAGGATGGCGGTGAGGGGTGTCGTGGAGCCCCTGGGGGCCCCTGCAGTGCCCATGCCAATGGCATGGCACTGCAGGGGCCCCCGTAAGTGGGCCCCACTTTGAATTTCAGTGTCTGCATAGCAGACACTGAAATTCGCGACGGGTGCTACTGCACCCGTCGCACCCTTCCCACTCCGCCGGCTCCATTCGGAGCCGGCTTCCTCGTGGGAAGGGGTTTCCCGCTGGGCTGGCGGACGGCCTTCTGGCGGTCGCCCGCCAGCCCAGCGGGAAACACAGAATGGCCGCCGCGGTCTTTTGACCGCGGTGCGGTCATTCGGCGGTTCCCGCCAGGCGGGCGGCTCCCGCCGCCCGCCGGGGTCTGAATGACCCCCATAGTAACTTATCTTAAACAAATATGGATTTATTTTTTATTTTTGTTTTATATATATATATATTTATACACTTTAACCCCAACATCATCCCCCACCCACCCACCTACAAACAAACATGTAATAATATAACACCCCCCACCCCCAACCCCCAACCCACTTATCCTAACTAAACTAACAGCCTACTCTAACCTAACACTAAGCCCTCTAAACCCACTAAAGAAAAGAACGAGGAAAGAGGAGGGAGGGGACAGAATTATGGGTGAGGATCAGCAAGTCACAAATTTGCCCTCCTCAGGATTTTCTTAATCCCCTGCAGTCTCCTGCTATTGTGGGCCACCTCCTGCTGCAGCCTGTCCATCCAGCGCAACATACGTTGCATGTCACATTGTAGTGTCCTGAACTCGGTCAGGTCCAATACAGAAGCTGGGGTCGTCTGGGTAGCACTTTTTGAAGCTGGTGCTGGTGCCGTGGTTGGAGGGAGAGGTGCAGAAGGTGCAACTTGTGGGCCTTGGGCTGATGAGGTCGAGGGACCTGCTGGAGTGGCTGTCATCCCTGGGGCCACTGTGGTTTGAGCTGTGATGGTGGTGGCAGTTGTGGGCAATGCTGGCCTCCCCTTGGCTAAATGCCCTCCATGCCCCTGTGGCTCTCTCATGATGATATCTCCTTGCCATATTGCGGATTCCAGCCTCCACATCGAGTATGTGGTGGTACTGCACTGCCCATCTCTGAAATTCCCGTATCTCCTGGGCATTCATGTTGGCAGGTGTAAAAATAGAGACAGGCAAACATTGTGACATCATTGTGTGATACATGTACAGATTATATTCTAACACTTCATCAAGAATAGTACATGCAGTCCAAATCACAGTACAGATGATAGAATGTCCCTAAGGAATGACATGCCAATGCAGCCTACCCATCAACTATCTAACAGCACAGCAAGGCACAACAAGGTGTGTACTTAATTAAATGATCCGTGCATATTTGTACTGCTTTTAGTCACATAACAAATGCTGCAAGTACTCAACAGGTGCCAGGATGACTAATCACTATCTTCTGGATCAAATTCAAGGCACACAAGACCTGTGATTTGTATATGGAACTGCCAGGATGGTATGCAGTTGGTAATCATAAGGAGGCATTGTAGTTTGGAACACATGAATGCTTGAATTACATGTCTGTCATCTACACTGTGACCATCACACCTAACTACACATATTTTCTACCCCTAACCCTGTACCTCAGGTGAGGATGGACATGCAACACGTACTTTCAAACATCAAGGACATCCACAAAGCTTTGGACAGCTGTACATGGGTTTAGCCAGTCCACCACAGGTAAAGAGATCTGCCAACTAGGATTGAGTCAACCATTGGACAATCACATCGACATTCATTTTTCAATTTGCGGACAATTGTCAACAACATTAGATCTCACTGACACATTTCCAAAATTAAGCACATTGATGCAAGCACCCATCTGGCCTTGACCTGCATGCACGCCTATGACATTTCACTCAAGTGCAACGTAAATGGAGTACAACATGCTGAGTTAGATTCGGCGGGACAGTCACTCATACAGTCCTACATGTTCATTACTTAAGAGGGATGTGCAAGTCTGTGTGTAAAACTGATGCATCACTGTTCTGTGTGAATTAGGGTATGACTTGCTGACTAAATTATGACACTGGCCACCTCCAAATCAATTCTTGGCATACATGTAGCAACAAATCACCTTGTTCACCTGCCCATGCCTATTGGGCAGCAATCAACTCCCAATATATGACTCTCTTCCGCTGAATGCCTAACTCTTCCAGGGAACAACATGTCAACCTCCAGTCAAGTCACATATCAGATCAAGTGCCAGCACATCTGATCTTGCAATGAGTCCAACACACAGGAGTCAATCACACAACAGCTGCAAACACAACACAGGACAAACATATTAACACTTACTGGATACGTTTGGGTCAGCAAATTGAGCCACTTCACTTATTGTGTAGGGGGCTGGTCCACCTGTAAAACATGGAAGGGTGATATGTGCTCAATGTCTGCTCACTGTACAAAAGTTGGAACAACAAATCACTGTGTGTGACATTTTATATGATAGAGCTGCACATCAGGCATGGTCGCACTCCATCAGACATACCACTGCAAACATGCATTGACACTGTCACTCCAGTGAGTGATAGACACACATGTGCACACATGCACTGGCCCTAACAATCATGTGGTGCCAAACATGAATACTCAATTTTGCGCTTAATTCATTCCAGAGGGTATTCCATTTAATCATTTGTAATTGGGAGACACATGCAATGCCACATTCCTGGTGCACTGCAATACCAGTGATTGTGGCTTGTGCATCAAGGGACAATGAGTAACTGTGTGATGATCATGTGGGTTGATTTGCATTCATGAATTATTGTGCTTTCAGTGGTACATAATAGGTGTGCCAGTTTTGTGTGTAGGTTACATATGCCACATTGGCAGTGTGCCCTGAGCCGTATATGCCCCCTATGAAAACATGATGGCAGGGATCCTGTGTTTTATTTGACAATGTTACGGTAAACATGGATAAGCCACTTTTCTGATTCAAAACAACAAAAAGATGTATGCTGACAGTGTCTTAGTTGGTCATCCTTGACAGAATGCATGGGCACAGGTGTAGTCATTGCACCTGAAATGTGTTACTCTGGGCCCTGTGTACCTATATCAGGTATTGTAAATCACACTTTGCCAGATTCGGCAACTTAGAATTGCCATGTTGGGTGATCAGTGGTAGTACAACCGAACTGACACTGTCCGCTAATAAAAACATGGGTTAGCAAATGTCCTATTTCTGCAATCATGATGAGGTAGGTCTCTATTTGAAAGCACCTTGGGAATGGCGGCACTCACAGGAATGCTGGCCTGCTGATCTTAGCAGACCACCATGTCTGTGACAGCCTTCATACTGAGAAGTTAACATTTGTACAAAAGCTGCACTACATCAGCAGGGGTGTACCAAAAGCAAAATAACAACCTATTTTGTCACTAAAATAGTATAATGGAAGCAGTCAGTGGTCCCTTGCACAACATCATGCTCAAAAATAGTTTGTGGCCATGCATTCACAAAGAGCAGGGATCCCATGATGACCCATTCACTTTACAAAATAGTTTGGCACTAAGGTGACACAGATGGTAACTGCACTAGCTCAGTACCAGCAATTGCACCGAAGCCAAAAATGTTGTTGGGCCCTACTACTCAATGGTAGGATTTAAACGCCTACTCCGAAAAGCCACGAGATGAACCTGTTTTGTGCTACTGCAATCTGGTAGCATCCTTGCCCATTTGGGTTTGGCCATGTGAAAGATTATCTGTCCAGACGTTAACACACAGAAACAGTGAACTGAGGGCCAGATGTGTCATTTTTTTGTGTTGCATTTGCTTCATTTGTTTACGCTACAGCTATGGAAATTAGCAAAATAAATTTGATTGTAGCAAGTGTGCCATACTTTTGCATCCAGGAATAATGCAAATGCAGCACAAACAAAGTAGAAATATGGGCCTAAGATAATAGAGGAGGTTGTGAAGAGCTTTGTACGTATGATCACAAATACTGTTCGGACATGGTTCCTCAAAACTGGGGACTATATTGTTTCCATGTATTACCATGTGAAATACATCCCATTCCTGGTACACTCACAGGCCCGATTCACAATTTTGTTTGTGCTGCATTACCATCATCTATTGACGCAAAAGCGGCACTACATTACAAAATAAATTTGTCTTTTGTAAGTTTGCCCAGATTTTGTGTCAACAAATGATGGTAATGCATTGCAAAAAATTTATAAATTAGGGCCACAGTTTGTTCAACTTGCATTCCACATGTCCACAAACATTGCATGCAGGATGTCAGAAAATCTGCTACTGTCATTCCAGAGCATTGCACTGTACACATTAGTCAATTTTGTACTCACCAACAGGGCCACCAATCACCACCCCCAGATGGTCCAGCATGTCCCTCTCTTGGGCCGCCAGGTCAGCCCAGCGATGCTTCAGCTGGTTGTCGTTGCACTGGCTGTTAAATATGCGCCGCAGGTGGAGCAGCACCTTTGCCCACCTGAGCCTTCTTGCCTCCGTGTGATACCCCTGTATCACACGGCCCCCAGCCTCCAACATCAGGGTGAGGAAGTTGCACACCAGCCACACAAATGCCCCTAGTTCCTCCCCGCCCATTCGCCCCAGACGTGGCCTTCCCAACATCTCAACAAAATGAGGAAAGAAAAGGGTAAAGAGGGAAAAACAGGAAAAAGGAGGTAGGAAGAGTAAACCTAACTAACCCACAGACAACCCAACAATACCCCAACTAACAATACCCACAATCAGACTCCTAACAGTACAAAGACAAATCTAATTACAACAAATGACAAAAAAACACTTACACAGGATACCACAGACACTTATTAAACACCAAAATAGCACACAGGAGACAAATTCACAAAATGCACAGAGACAAGTCAAGACACAGCCATTCAGTCTAGAATAATCGCTGACTGCAAAGTGAAAGTGAAAGTACACCCACTGTACCATTGCTGCCAACAGGATATCCTATTACATCACTTCCTGTCTCAATTGAGGCCTGTTTTTTTGTATTGCGTGTAATTTTATGACGCTTACGGGGTTTGCGTCAATATTTTTTTACGCATATGCCTGAAAATTCCCACGCATTCAAGGATCAATACATTTTAAATGGATAACTGCATTCCTGGGGTGCGTTGGTGGAATTAATGCTAGGGACCAATTGATGTATAATGTGTGTGAGTGTCATTTTTTAACATACATGCGTAATATTTTAATGCCTATGCATCTTTTTTGATGCGTTTGCATTAAAAAAATCTGTCTTAAACTGTGTTTGAGTTATTTTTCAATTTTTAACATGCATGCAGCCTATAACTTTACAAAGATAGGATGGTATGACCTGCAGTGTGTGTTCTAGTGTTTGGGCACATGTGGCAGACCATACGACTGCGGCCCATAATACTCATGTTGTTGTGCAGGATTAGCTCTCTTAACTGACGCAACAGCAACGCAAACTTTGGAAATAAAATTTGAATTTTCTAGTTTGAGCAGGTGTTGGATCAATAGAGGACAGCAAGGCTACATTACTAAACAAATAGACTCATGGCCTGTGTGTTTATGTGTGTGAATTGTCTGTTCAAATTATTGTTGTGCCTCTGTGGGAACGGCATGAAAACAATTTGGTGTAATGTGCATGTTTGAATGTGTTATAAATGGGTATAACCATCAGATGCCATTCATTGAGGTACATCAGTCATGATATGTGTTTGTAATATCTGTTGACGTCTTATGCTGTGTGTACTTGCTTTACATTGGGGACAAAACATTTCCCATGACTAACTATACACAGGAAAGATCGAGGACGGTTGATAATGGCTATGTCAGATATGTTACCCATTAAATGTAATGAAATGTTGGATACCACTTCATGGTCACTTGTGTGTGTACTACCCATGAGTCAGGCATTTGAACATGCTAGGTAGGTACAGTGTTTGTGACACAAAGTCTCAAATCCAATCCTAAAATTGTTATGTACATTGCAGTTTGAGTCATGTAAATGACCTATGTTTCTCCTGTGGCTGTGGAGGACCAGCAGAACATGCTGCAAGTGTTCACATATTTCCAGTGGTTCATTGCACAAAGGTGCCCATTTCAAGTGTGTGGCCATGTGTACCCTGTGTCAGTATTGGCCTCCATCTTGTCACAGTTACGAGCAGGTCTATACATGAGTCTGTGGAGCCAACCTTTGAATTAACAGAGTATTCTTCGAAGTAGATTTGACCACAAGCCAAAGATCAACTAACGGCACACATGGGGATAGTCCAGCTAAGGCACAGCAGAACTTTTAGAAGGCTGACGACAGAGCAACCTTGGTGTGCTCAAATACGTTATGGATCAGTAATAGGAAACAGGCAGGTTTCATCACAACATTTGTACACAGGGTTGGCTCTAAAATCCCCACTGCAACGGGGAACATCATTGCCTCTGTGCTGATTAATCTCACAGCTAGTCAACACGCAAGCCCCATCAAAATGAGCGAGAGAAATGAATCTGTATCTGGACCATCAGGGCACAGACATGTTTTGTCCTTACATACACATTAGCAACCCTTGTTTGTTGTGCTGGAGGCACAGTGTCAAATCCATGCATACAGCCATAGCACACTGTCACTGTTTGGCACTAATGAATACATGCAAAACCAGGCAATGGATGGGGGCTGGATTAGACCATTTGAATACATGTCCCAGAACAGAATACGATAAGTAAACTGATTAAAATATACTATACATTTGAGGATTCATCATAGACCTACCAGACACAATACCCCAGGAGGAAACAGAGTGCATGGAAAGCAACCATGAGACAAATGTAGCCACAGGGAACCTCTATGGTTAACGCAAAGACTGCAATCAGTCTGGCTAACAGGATGCAGGTTCTGTCAGGAACAAACATGAACAAGGCAAATACACAGTGAGCAGACTCTGAATGGGAGAAGCAGGAACAACACTGTGGGAACAAAAATCTGTTTCTGCTGTGGTCTGCACTGTTACACAATCCCCCAAGGGCTCTGGTACACAAGTGATTTGTACGCCAATGCACAACAAGGAGATTCAGAAAATGGCAGCTTCTAAACAGTTCCAGGCAGCAGCAAGGGCAGGGCAGCTTCAAATGGCTGGTCTGCATGGAGGTGCTCACAGGTGTGTGCAGCTTCAGTCTCTCACAAGTCCTGGAGTTGAGAATCAAGTTCAAAGGGCCAACTGAACTTTCACATGGGAAGCAATGGCTAGCTGATTATAGGTCTTTCCGACTACCAGGCAGTGCATTATCGGACCTGAAGTCCATGCAGACTGATGAACTATGACTATGGCATGCCATACTGAAGAGGGAAGCACACAGGAGTCAGAATGGGAGTCTGGATGAGTGTAGATGAAGATTCTCAGTGTGCAGATAGTCCATTTACAGCGCCCCCTAGAGAAGGGAGGGGAGAGACTTAAATCATGGCAGTGGCAGGACTTCTTACCTGGGATGGACTGCGGAGGGCATGTCTTGTGAGCAATGCTTGTCATACCTGGGCACTTGTGCTATTCATTTTCAGGTTTGATGCACTTCTTGTCACACATGCTCCTTGCAGAGATAGCTGATGTCAAACTTACTGCTGTCAAGGGTCTGGTCATACATTCCTGTCACCAATGCAATTGCACATCCACTGCCTCATGTATGATGCACTTTTTTACCTTATGATTGATGGTATCTTAGTTGGGTGTCATATGCTGCAATGGACCATGTTGGCAACATGGATGTGTCTCACAGCTGTGGTCTTCTGATATTGTCCTTCAAGTGTGAAATAGACAGGATACATGTCATTAACACTGTGTGTGATGTTTGCTGTGCATTCATACCCATCAAATGTGATGTGGCTTTTGCAGTATGCAAATGTGTATTTCTGCAATGCTCCATGAGGCAACACTCTGAGTATGATTCCCAGAGATCATGTGATGCATAATTAATTACCCAGAGCATGATTGAGTGATGAAGTGAGGTTTTTAATTACATATGATAACAAAGTGGTGATGATGACTATAGTTAGAAGACGCTTTGAACGATCTGTTGTCTGCAATGAAATCCTGCAGCTGTGTTTGGATGTTCACCCTCATTTTCCTTGACAGCATCCTCTCCCTCCTCCTCTTCAGGCATTTGTTGATTCGATTCATAGAGGGGAATGTTCCTCCTCACACAAATGTTGTGCAGAATGGCACAGGTCAAAATTATCTTGCAGACCATTTCAGGGGAATATAGGAAGCTGCCTCCGGTGATGTCCAGGCACCTGAATCTGGACTTCAGCATGCCAAAAGTTCGTTCAACTATGGTGCGTGTCCTATGATGTGCCTCATTATAGGCACGCTCTGCTGCTGTGGTTGGGTTGGCAATTGGGGTCGTGATCCATGGCTGGATCCCGTAACCCTGATCAGCTGAAAGAGAAAATGAGGGTAAGTATTTTGTTGTTGCTTGCACCATGATTGTCACTTTGCATGGCAGTTGTTATCTTGTGTCGTCTGTGACTCATCTGTGTTTGTGGTATTGTGTGGGATCTTAGGCTTCTGTGATGCTCTTTCTGCATTGGGATGTTTGACCAGTAAAACTGGTGTTTGGCTGATTGACATGATATCTGTGGTATATTTAGAAACTTGCTGTACAGTGTATATCTCCCAATGCGTTATGTAATGTGATAGAAGTGTCCGTGTGCCTTCACTGGAGGTGACATGATACTTCCACACACAGACAATAGATTCCACTGTGGTGGTAACATGGTTGCACTATAAGGCCTGAACATCCCATCCAATTCCACATATGTAATTGCAGGTGAAATGCAACAGTGAGGCCCTTTGATTTGGCTAGGTGACAATGCACAACACATCTCCATAAGTTGGCAGCACTGAAGTGTTCACAATTGACAATGCACAATTATCCCATGTGTGACAAGTTCTATGCAAACCTATTTTTGTTCCCTCACTGAGTTGGCTCATGTGCAAACGTGCACCTACACTACTGAACTTGCTCCAGGTAAGCTGGCTAACTTGGTTGTGGGGGGGGTTAGTGTAGGAAGGTCCATCTCCCTGTACATCTGTTATGCATATGGGGAATTGTCTCAATCCGTATGTGTAGCACCCCAGGAGTGATGTGAGATGTTGGTACTGCCTCAATAATTCCATGTCACCTTCATTAGAGTCAGCACCATCATGCTATATGTCTCATGGTGTTTGACCTGCAGCAACACACATTACACACCCCTTACAAGGGACGTATTGCTTGGAAGGGGGTGGGATTGAGTGTAGCCTTATGTGTTATTGAAAGGTTCATCTTCCAAGTTGTACTGCCAGTTAAGGACATGTCATTGTCACTGTGTGGTTTTAACTTGGTCCTGTGTGGCTCTAGAGTGGCATCTATTGTTATTTGCATCTGTCATTTCTCCATAGGTGTGTATCCCATTGACTCAGGATATCAAACATGATTACCAGGTTAACAACTCAGTGTCTACCTGGCCACGTGTCAATGTAGTGGTGTATGTGTTGGGTGTCCTACAGGGTTGCTGTGCTGAGTGTAAATTACTAGGTTTCTGTACTTACCAACAAGTAGGCCTTTGCCATATTGTCCACCCTGGAAGTGCCGATTGATTGTGCTGTGGCGGAAGATGAAGGAATCATGTACACTCCCAGGATACTTTGCCATGATGTTGGTGAACAATCCACGGTGATCCACAATGGCCTGCACATTGATGGAGTGTGTGTGCTTCCTGTTGCGGTATAGGTGCTCAGTTGCAGCAGGTGGCACAATCCGGACATGTGTGCAGTCAATGACACCAAGCACGTGCAGGAAGCCATTAATTTGATAAAACCCCTGTTTGGTCTCCTGCTGCATCTGCTGTGTGTTGGGGAAGCTGATGTGTGTGATGGGTGTGAGGGAGATGATGGCTTCTAGTACCTTGGGAAGGTAGGCAGAGAATGAGGGCTGTGAGATCCCGGCAACCAGGGCACCAGTGGTTTGAAAGGAGCCACTTGCCAACATGTGAAGGACAGCTAGCAGCTTGGTCTCCGGTGGAATGATGTGGGGTGTCTGCAAGCTGGCTGCCAACTGTGGCTCAATGTGGCGCAGCAGCTGCTGTATGGCTTGGGGTGGCATGGTGAGCAAAAGAACGATGGATTAAACCCAGATCTATGACTGGGGGTGAGTGTTTGACAATGTTCAGCATTCCGTCCATCATTTGTTGTTTTTGCTTTGTCGCCCTAAGTGGGAAGGGTATGCCCAGACGTGGGTCCCGTGCTTCCCATGCCACTGGATTCAAGCTAGCCTGGCTGATGAGGGGTGAAACCTCGAAACTGGTCCCAGGATGCTTGTTTCCAGTCCATTGAGGACCTGGCTTGGCAGTTCGGTCTGGACTGTTCCCATGAGGAACAGGGTCAAGACTGATTTGCATATGGCTGGGTCCAAACTGGGGTGGCATGGTGAGCAAAAGAACGATGGATTAAACCCAGATCTATGACTGGGGGTGAGTGTTTGACAATGTTCAGCATTCAGTCCATCACTTGTTGTTTTTGCTTTGTCGCCCTAAGTGGGAAGGGTATGCCCAGACGTGGGTCCCGTGCTTCCCATGCCACTGGATTCAAGCTAGCCTGGCTGATGAGGGGTGAAACCTCGAAACCAGTCCCAGGATGCTTGTTTCCGGTCCAGTGAGGACCTGGCTTGGCAGTTCGGTCTGGACTGTTCCCATGAGGAACAGGGTCAAGACTGATTTGCATATGGCTGGGTCCAAACTGGGGTGGCATGGTGAGCAAAAGAACGATGGATTAAACCCAGATCTATGACTGGGGGTGAGTGTTTGACAATGTTCAGCATTCCGTCCATCACTTGTTGTTTTTGCTTTGTCGCCCTAAGTGGGAAGGGTATGCCCAGACGTGGGTCCCGTGCTTCCCATGCCACTGGATTCAAGCTAGCCTGGCTGATGAGGGGTGAAACCTCGAAACCGGTCCCAGGATGCTTGTTTCCGGTCCAGTGAGGACCTGGCTTGGCAGTTCGGTCTGGACTGTTCCCATGAGGAACAGGGTCAAGACTGATTTGCATATGGCTGGGTCCAAACTGGGGTGGCATGGTGAGCAAAAGAACGATGGATTAAACCCAGATCTATGACTGGGGGTGAGTTTTTGACAATGTTCAGCATTCCGTCCATCACTTGTTGTTTTTGCTTTGTCGCCCTAAGTGGTAAGGGTATGCCCAGACGTGGGTCCCGTGCTTCCCATGCCACTGGATTCAAGCTAGCCTGGCTGATGAGGGGTGTAACCTCGAAACCGGTCCCAGGATGCTTGTTTCCGGTCCAGTGAGGACCTGGCTTGGCAGTTCGGTCTGGACTGTTCCCATGAGGAACAGGGTCAAGACTGATTTGCATATGGCTGGGTCCAAACTGGGGTGGCATGGTGAGCAAAAGATCGATGGATTAAACCCAGATCTATGACTGGGGGTGAGTGTTTGACAATGTTCAGCATTCCGTCCATCACTTGTTGTTTTTGCTTTGTCGCCCTAAGTGGGAAGGGTATGCCCAGACGTGGGTCCCGTGCTTCCCATGCCACTGGATCCAAGCTAGCCTGGCTGATGAGGGGTGAAACCTCGAAACCGGTCCCAGGATGCTTGTTTCCGGTCCAGTGAGGACCTGGCTTGGCAGTTCGGTCTGGACTGTTCCAATGAGGAACAGGGTCAAGACTGATTTGCATATGGCTGGGTCCAAACTGGGGTGGCATGGTGAGCAAAAGAACGATGGATTAAACCCAGATCTATGACTGGGGGGGAGTGTTTGACAATGTTCAGCATTCCGTCCATCACTTGTTGTTTTTGCTTTGTCGCCCTAAGTGGGAAGGGTATGCCCAGACGTGGGTCCCGTGCTTCCCATGCCACTGGATTCAAGCTAGCCTGGCTGATGAGGGGTGAAACCTCGAAACCGGTCCCAGGATGCTTGTTTCCGGTCCAGTGAGGACCTGGCTTGGCAGTTCGGTCTGGACTGTTCCCATGAGGAACAGGGTCAAGACTGATTTGCATATGGCTGGCTCCAAACTGGGGTGGCATGGTGAGCAAAAGAACGATGGATTAAACCCAGATCTATGACTGGGGGTGAGTGTTTGACAATGTTCAGCATTCTGTCCATCACTTGTTGTTTTTGCTTTGTCGCCCTAAGTGGGAAGGGTATGCCCAGACGTGGGTCCCGTGCTTCCCATGCCACTGGATTCAAGCTAGCCTGGCTGATGAGGGGTGAAACCTCGAAACCGGTCCCAGGATGCTTGTTTCCGGTCCAGTGAGGACCTGGCTTGGCAGTTCGGTCTGGACTGTTCCCATGAGGAACAGGGTCAAGACTGATTTGCATATGGCTGGGTCCAAACTGGGGTGGCATGGTGAGCTAAAGAACGATGGATTAAACCCAGATCTATGACTGGGGGTGAGTGTTTGACAATGTTCAGCATTCCGTCCATCACTTGTTGTTTTGGCTTGCCAGTTTAGGCCCATATTTATACTTTTTGACGCTAAACTGCGCTAACGCAGTTTAGCGTCAAAAAGTTTTGCGCCGGCTAACGCCATTCTGAAGCGCAATGCGGGCGCCGTATTTATTGAATGGCGTTAGCCGGCGCAAGCAGACTGGCGCTGCCTGGTGTGCGCGAGAAAAACCACGTACACCAGGCAGCGCCGGCGTAGGGGGAAAATGGCGCATGGGCGTCTTAAAATGGGGCAAGTCAGGTTACGTCGAAAAAATCGTCGTAACCCGACTTGCGCCATTTATTTTCGACGCCCATCCCCCATCAACATGACTCCTATCATTGTAAAGATAGGAGTCATGCCCCCTTGCCCAATGGCCATGCCCAGGGGACTTCTGTCCCCTGGGCATGGCCATTGGGCATTGTGGCATGTAGGGGGGCACAAATCAGGCCCCCCTATGCCAAAAAAAATTATTAAAAAAAAATAAAAAAATACTTACCTGAATGTCCCTGGGGTGGGTCCCTCCAGCCTTGGGTGTCCTCCTGGGGTGGCCAAGGGTGGCAGGGGGGGTCCCTGGGAGCAGGGGAGGGCACTCTGGGCTCATTTTGAGCCCACTTGTCCCTTAACGCCATGCCTGACCCAGGCGTTAAAAAGCGGCGTAAATGCGCCGTTTTTAGCCACGCCCACTCCCGGGCGTCTCTTTTGCCCGGGAGTATAAATACCACGTAAAGGCCTGGGAGTCATTTTTTAGACGGGAACGCCTCCCTTGCATATCATTAACGCAAGGAAGGGGTTCACGCTAAAAAATGACGCACATTCCGGGAACTTTGGCGCTATTCGCCTCTAACGCCATAGTATAAATATGGCGTTAGTTGGCGTTAGTTTAGCGTCGAATTTGCGTCGAAAAAAACGACGCAAATTCGGCGCAAACGGAGTATAAATACGGCCCTTAGTCTGTACCTGTGGATGATGTCATGTTCCCTTTGGCCCTGAAGGGTTGTCCTGGTCCTGAATATCCTCTCCTGCCTTCTGCATTGCCTTTGGGGTCCATGTTGGTGTGGTGGTAGCTGCTGCTGTGCGTCTTCGAGCATGCTGCATGAGTATCACCTCCATTTCTTCCTTTTTGAGCAATGATGTTGCTTGTGTGAGTTTTCCTGAAGTAGTTATGTATTTGCCCCATTTTAATGCCTGCCGTGACCCAGGCGTTAAAGTTTGTGGCAAATCGGGATTTGTGTCATTTCCAGCTCCGCCTACCAGACGTGTGCCATTTTTGCCCAGTTGGATAAATACTGTGCACGGTATTTAAGTCATTTTTTGGACGGGAACGCCTACCTTGCATCTCATTGACGCAAGGCGGTTTCACGCATCCAGAAAATGGTGCACGCTAGGATATTTTGACGTTTGACAGGTCAAGCGTCAAAGTATAAATATTTGGTTAAATTTGCGCCGGATTAGCGTAAAACAAAAAATAACGCTAATCTGGCGCAAAGAGGGTAGAAAAATGGGTCATAGTTTATTATCCCGTTGTGGCGAAAGGTTTGCAGCTTCGGGAGGGGTGGGCGCTCCTCCGCCCTAATGTAGGAGCCATTCCTGCCATCGACCCTATTTTGTCACTCAGGAAGAACCAATCAACAGCCCTCTGCTAAAGAGGACCTCACAGAATTTCTTTGGGTGTCCTGTTCTCCATTCTGCCTCTCTTCAATTCTGGGTCCCCACCCTCCATCCACAGGGATGCAGTCAACAAATGCCCACTGTGTAGTGAAGCTGTATCTACTGTCCATCAGGTCATACAGACTGCATCCCACTGGTCCATGCACTTGGACTTTCATCACACAAAGAGACATACTACTAGACACTAGCTACATACCCTCTACACATACATGCACATGCAATGTCAGCGCGAAGAGAAGGGGGTCACACTAAGGCCCGTATTTATACTCCGTTTGCGCCGAATGTGCGTCAAAAATTTTGACGCACTTTCAGCGCAAACGTTGCCCCATATTTAAACCCTGACGCCCGATCCGGCGCACCAGGAAAATGGCGCTATGTGCGCCAGTTTTTGGAAGCGGCACCCCGCCCTGCGTTAATGACATGCAGGGTAGGCGTTCCCGTCCAAAAACAGACGCACATAGCGGTGCGTGGTATTTATGCTCCAGGGCAAAAATCACTCCCGCGCGGCAGGCGGCGCAAAAAAATGGCGCAAAGCACGAATAGCGTGAAATTTTAACGCCTGGGTCAGGGCAGGCGTTAAAATGGGGCAAACACACCTGTACTTAATCAGAACACACAGAACAAACATCAGAGCAGCAGAGCAGCAGAGCAGCAACAGGGAGACATGGAGGTGCTTTTTCTTCAACGTGCACGTAGACGCAGAGCCCTGCAGCAACAACAGCAGCCACAACAACAACAGCAGGGACCCCAAAGACAGCGCAGAAGGCAGGAGAGGATATTCCGCCCACGAACAACCCTGCATGGCCTCAGGGAACGAGACATCATCCAGAGGTACCGGTTGAACTGGCAGGCCATTCAGCAGCTGCTGACAAATATTGAACAGCAATTGGCCCCCACTTTAGTGACTCCACGCACTATCCCAACCGAAACAAAGCTGCTTGCCGTACTTCACCTGCTGGCAAGTGGCTCGTTTCAGACAACTGGTGCCCTGGTTGGTGGAATCTCACAACCATCTTTCTCCGCATTCCTGCCTAAAGTACTGGATGCCATCATTGGACTGACACCCCGCCACATCTGCTTCCCTAACACAGTGCAGAAGCAGCAGGAAACAAAACAGGGGTTCTACGCCATCAGTGGCTTTCCGCACGTCCTTGGTGCAATCGACTGCACACACGTACGCCTTGTGCCACCTGCTGCGAGTGAACACCTCTACCACAACAGGAAGCACACACATTCCATCAACGTGCAGGCCATAGTCGATCACCAAGGACTGATCAGCAACATTGTGGCTAAATATCCTGGGAGTGTACATGACGCATTCATCTTCCGTCACTGCACCATCAACCAACACTTCCAGGATGGACGGTATGGCAATGGACTACTTGTTGGTAAGGACAAAAATCTACTTATATACTCACTGCACAGAAACCCTCTAGGATAAACAACCCATACACCACAATAGCAACACCTAGACAGGAACACACTGAGGTACTCACATCACTAGCCATGTGTCACAAGTCACCATTGAACCTCTCACACATTTGAATTTACTCCACAGCTTAGTGTGAAGACATTCATGACTGTGGTTGCCTAAATGTCACCTTGCAAATTGGAAGTCTCACAATAACCTGTACACTAATACAATGCATAACTTCTAAGGGATGGGATGGCCTAGCTATGTTCATATGAACGTTTCTAATACCCTTTCATGTTTCAACTCTGCATGGAACTATCATCACACCCCCAGTGAGGACACATGGACACCTGTGTCACAAGTCACAATGCAAGGGAGGGCACACCGTACTTGAGAAACCAATACATCCTGCTGACAAACAGTTAGACAACAAACACTTGCTCAGCCAAGGAAAAAAAAACAATGCCAAAGTTTCCACCAACAACCATAGGTTGTCACATTAGTACACAAAATAGTCACAGACAACACAACACAACTACTGCCATCAAAGATACGTACAACAGTGCCTCCTACATCTAATTGATACCATTCTGTGTTTCTCTTTCAGCTGATCAGGGGTATGGCATCCAGCCTTGGCTAATGACACCATATGGGAACCCAAATACTGCTGCTGAGCGGGCATACAATGACGCCCACAAGAGGACCCGCAGCATTGTGGAGAGGACCTTTGGGATCCTAAAGTCAAGGTTCCGCTGCCTTGACATCACTGGCGGAAGCCTACTATACTCCCCAGAGATGGTCTGCAAAATCATACTCACTTGTGCCATATTACACAATATTTGTGTACAAAGGAACATTCCCCTCCTTGAACCGGACCCAGACATGCCTGAGGATGATGATGAGGAGGATGCTGGCCTGCAACAGGAGGGGGAACAACCTAACACCGCAGCAGGAGTGCGTAGGCGCCAACAGCTTGTGAACAATTTTTTTACTTAAGTTATTATAATCACTTGTATTCCACACTTGTAAATAAACACAAATAACAAACACCACATCATGCTTTGGCCTATTCATTTCTGACCACCTTTAGTTTGAAATAGCTGAAGATGAATGTCGTCTCATTGATCAAGAATGCCATTAAAATTCATCACACCAAAAATAAACATCACAACTGTATGCACAGAGGGTAGGATGTGACATGTTACATTACCATACACAGAGCCCAACAAGAGTACAAATGTGACAATTACACATGCCGGATCCAAACAACTGAAACAGTCTCTCATCCAGCCCAAAATTGGAGATCATTTGAAAGTCACATCACACGTGTTCAGAGACAGGGTGGGACCATCCATGTGTACGTGAACATGTCATCAATGGCTTCTCTCAAGTGTATGATGTGAGCAATACACAATTGCAACAACATCAGCTGCCACTAACTCAGGAGGAGACCTTGAAGTTACAGTGACAACATACACACAGACAGGTCATACTGGAGCCACATTCCCACACACATGTACACATATGTCATACAACCAACCTAATATTTGAAAGTAGACCATCACAGTTGTGTCCCAGTTTGAACCTAGCAGGAAGATTGTAACATGACACTAAACCAGTTTATGCAGAAAGGGACACAGACAAGCAAAACAATCTTCGCATTATCACATCGTGAACGCTGAGAGTCTTGCAAACTTAGGGGGTCATTCTGACCCTGGCGGTAATTACCGCCATGGCGGAGGTCGGCGGTAGCACCGCCAACAGGCTGGCGGTGCACCGATGGGCATTCTGGCCGCGGCGGTTCAGCCGCGGCCAGAAACGGGAAGTCGGCGGTGTACCGCCGACTTCCCGCTGCCCTTGAGAATCCGCCATGGCGGCGGAGCGCGCTCCGCCGCCATGGGGATTCTGACACCCCCTACCGCCATCCTGTTCCTGGCGGGTCTCCCGCCAGGAACAGGATGGCGGTAGGGGGTGCCGCGGTGCCCCTGGGGGCCCCTGCATGGGGCATGGGCACTGCAGGGGCCCCCGTAAGAGGGCCCACAAAGAATTTCAGTGTCTGCTTTGCAGACACTGAAATTCGCGACGGGTGCAACTGCACCCGTCACACCTTCCCACTCCGCCGGCTCCATTCTGAGCCGGCGTCCTCGTGGGAAGGGTGTTTCCCGCTGGGCTGGCGGGCGGACTTTTGGCGGTCGCCCGCCAGCCCAGTGGGAAAGCCAGAATGACCGCCGCGGTCTTTCGGCGGGAACCGCTTGGCGGGCGGCGACCGCCGACCGCCGCGGTCAGAATGACCCCCTTAGTCATATGAAAATGGTATGCAACTTAGCTCCAAATCATCATTACTGCAAACGTCAAATGGGCTAATGAGATGAATGAATGGTCAACAGTCATTCATAGCATATGGCCTTACATTCGCCCGCTGCTGCAGGTTTGCCAGGATATGATAAAAATACTCCATGGATACAGTAGCTATTCTGGATGGTCAAATCCTATGGTGCTGGGGGCCTAACTCCACCTCTACCACCCCCAAAACATACAAGAATCATGTACTTGTGAACTAAACACATGCATAAGGCACATGTGTGGCCTCCATGTCACAAGTCCTACACAAATATGAAACACAAAATCATAATGGGACGTGGTCAGCCCCATAAAAACTGAAAGTGACTCTCCCACTCCCTGTTAGGACTACAGATAAAAGCATCCCCATCATAAAGGTGGGGACATTTTGGAGACGGAATACATAATGGTATCAAAAACATCATTTCAAAATAGCCATCAGCAATTACACCAAATATGTTGTCAAATATGGTCAATACATTAGTTAACGTATCCCAAACATCACAGTGTGAAGGCCGTCTATACATAAAAGTACGGACATTTGTCATATACAAACACAAATGTGTCTCACATCGCACCGTTTTACCATGACAAATCACCTTTCCAAAGCTAAACACATGAAGACATTTGGATAAATTTGCTCCATATTCTATGCATACAGCATGGCCGTCATAATTTGTTCACGTACATGAGTGCACACAATGCAGAGTCAGATACAAATGTATCCAAAAGTGTCTTGATATTTCACCTTCAAATTATTATTTACATCCACAATATTTTTGACTCTGCATCATGTGCACTAAGGTACGTGTAAAAAAAAACACGCCCATGATGTATGCGTCGTGAAATTGACGCTACATGCACAATATGTTGGTCATTTCATGTACAGTATTAATTATTAATATTCATATCATATTTTTTCACTCCGCATCATGTGCACCACTGTACGTCTAAAAAAAATTACGCCCATGATGTATGCGTGGTGAAATTGACGCTACATGCACAATATATTGGTTATTTCATGTACAGTATTAATTATTAATATTCATATCATATTTTTTCACTCCGCATCATGTGCACCACTGTACGTGTAAAAAAAATGACGCCCATGATGTATGCGTGGTGAAATTGACGCTACATGCACAATATATTGGTCATTTCATGTACAGTATTAATTATTAATATTCATATCATATTTTTTCACTCCGCATCATGTGCACCACTGTACGTGTAAAAAAAATGACGCCCATGATGTATGCGTGGTAAAAATGACGCTACATGGACAATATGTTTGTCATGTCATGTACATTTTAAATTATTAATATTCATATCATTTTTTTTCACTCCGCATCATGTGCACTACTGTACGTGTAAAAAAAATGACGCCCATGATGTATGCGTGGTAAAAATGACGCTACATGGACAATATGTTGGTCATCTCATGTACAATTTGAAATATTAATATTCATATCATATTTTTACACTCCGCATCATGTGCACTGTAATGCGTCAAAAAAATATGACGCACATCTGTGTATGCTTGAAAATATGACGCATTACGCGAAAATAAAAACGGCGGCCATTTTATGCAGGAAGTGATGTAATAGGATATCCTGTTTACCAAATCTGTACTGGGAGTTGACTTTCACTTTCACTTTGCAGTCTCAGAGTTATCTAGACTGTGTGGTTGTGTGAAAGGTGTTGTCCTGTGTTTTACTGCTTTAGTGTCCTGTGTGCCTTGTATTTTGTCTTTGTGTCAATCTTTTATTGTTGTCTAACATTGTCTCAGTCTGTTTAGTGTTATTTTGTCTATACCTGTGATAGTTTGTATTGTCTGTGGGAGTCTGTTGTGGGTAGCATAGTTTGGGGGGTTATTTGGGCTATTTTTCTCCTTCTTTTTTTTCTTTCACACCTCTACCTTTCCCCATTTCCCACTTTTTCTTTCATTTTTCTTTTGTACTTTTTTACACCTCTCATCATGTCAGGTAGGCCTCGCCTGTCCAGGATGGGTGAGGACGAATTGGGGGGCTTCATATGGCTCGTAAGCCATTTCCTCCCACTGATGCTGGAGGCTGGGGGCCGTGTGATACAGGGGTATCACACGGAGGCGAGGAAAATCCGTTGGGAGAAGGTGCGCCATCACCTGGTCCGGGTCTACGGGAGTCTGAGGAATATACATCAACTCAAGCACCGCTGGGCAGATCTGATCAGCAGGGAACAGGACCTGCTGGACCACCTGGGACTCCGGATTGGTGGCTATGTTGGTGAGTACTAATCAATTACATGGGAATAATAGGAATGTGTGCGTGAACATGTGATGATTGGTAGCCAATCTGCAAAATAAGTAGCTGACTGCGTGTTATGCTAGGGAAACCTAGGCCCATGGGTGTACACATAAATCCCCATTTTTGCTACACATGTACACCCAATAACAGCAGTAAAATGCAACATCTATTTGTATTTTGCTAAGTAGCCCCCTCTCTGCGTCACAAAATGATGCAAATGCTGCGCTACAAAGGTATACATATGTGTCCAAATGTGTATTTGTTGCAGGATGTGTATGAAGACCTATGCTACCAGGCCGATGCCTCATTTTTGCAACACATACCAGATGGCTGTAGCTGCATGGAATGTACTGTTGCATTTGTGTCTGAAAAGCAACACGTGAACTGCTCTATTTGTACTCTACTGGTCATAATGGCCACTGAGTACGTCATGTAGAAACAACATACCTACATATGTAGACGCCATAGCTAGACCGAAAATTGCAAACACATGATGATGCTACACATGTGTGTTGCCTTCACGTCACATGAAGTTAGTCATGTTGTCCACACATATGTCTCATGTGTGTCTGGTTGCTGTGTGTTGAACCTGTCCACATAGCCTGTTTGATTGTGAGTGGTCATGCAGTCCTCATGGAACCAGTTGTGGAATATTTCTCTCTGGGATGCACATGCTGAGATGTATGGATCACATGATTGTTGGGGCCTACTAATGGAGGATTAACTTGGACGACACATGACTGTCCTGGCCACTGCATGAGTGTAGTAGGGTGTGTCACTGGAGCAGGAGACTCATCCAATGATAATCTAGAATACAAAGTCAGCCAGGCAGGATGAGCATGTGTGAAAGTGTATCTTTACCATGTAATATTCACACACTGTCATTGTAACAGAAATTATTTGTCTGTTCACCCGGTCTGAGTATAATCTTCCTTTCATGCTTTAAAGGTGGACCAGCCCCGTACACCGTTGGTGAGGTGGCCCATTTTGACGACCCCGATACCTACAGTGAGTGTTGCCTAAGTGCTATTTACATTGTTTGGAAATGAAGCATGATGGATTACTGTGTGTTCAGGATAATTCATGATTTGAGGTGCTGGCCATTCATTGGCTTTGTTGTTTTGGTGTGATATCAAATTGGAATAATGTTTCTGTAAAGCAATACCTAGTCATCTCTCAGATTGAGGGGCAGTAGGTCATTCAATTAGTGCGACAATTGGGAATGGCATGACTCATTTTGAATACACTGGTCAATGTTAGACTTGGTCAGGAACTTGCCATTAACTGAGTCAGCATATCAGACTGACAGTCTCCCAGATAGCTTAGGCACATGGCTTCGATGACAAGTGCTTCTTCCTAGTTGAGGATGGACTGTGTACACTGTAGGTCGGATCTCCCGGGGGCATGTACTTCCACAAGGTGACCTCGAAGTGTGTGTGACTTGAGTGCAATGGCCTAGGTGTTCTGTTGAATCATGTGAATGGGTGTTCTACCTCCTCTGTGTGTGTTGTAAAACATGCCTCACTAATAGTATGTTATGTTGGGCTAAGTCATATCATTTTGACATGTGTGGACCTGGGATGTGACAAGGTTGGGCTGACTCCAATGTGTTGCTAGCCCTTCATAGGTGTTGTGTGTGAAGGCACATGCTTGTTGAACTTTCTGTACACTCCTGGTTGTGCATTGATCATGGGATTGTTGTTTGTTCTTCCCACACCACCCACAAAGACTGGGATGTTACTGTGAAACAGGGTACCTAGGACTGTAGCAACCAGTATGTTACACGTACTTAACACCTTTTGTGACTTGAGTTTGTACCTAGGTCCAGATGTAGCAAAATGTCTACACATTGCAAATAGCATAATTTGATGTTAGTGAGTTGCAAACGTCTGTTTCCTAATCCGAAATGTTTTTGGTGGTCATGTACATATTAGCAAAATGCTTTTCTAAATGAAAAAAATAAAGGAGTTTACCAGCCCTACTTGCAAATCACAGTGGTAGGCAATCCCATTTGCTAACGAGTACGTGGTTGCAAAGTGAGTAGCTGTTATCATCCACTTGAAGTGGATGCTAACCAACTTGCTGACTGGAAGGGGTCCTCATTGTGAACCTTCACCTTTGTGAGTGGACCAAAATACTCCTGCACAAAACAGCCAGTGGTCTAAGGGAGCAATAATTATTGTGTAAATTACGTAAAAACCAATTGTTGTGAATTTAGACAAATAGCAGCTCATTTTCCTTTCAGATAAAGGGCCTACACTTGGTGAAAAATAACTTGCTTCATTTAAAAGCAGTCACGTCTATGGAGTTCTGCTGTTCCCAGCAGGCCTCCATCCCCGTGAGTGCCCATAGTTGCTAAGGTGGTGCAAGTTGGAACCCACATCATTGATGTTCATGAGGTGGGATTTAGGGACCCCATAGTGACTCGCAGACGGTGTCAGAGACACCGTTCAGCTTTGCAATTTGCTAGTTGATTTGCCATCAATTCCTACATCTGGCCCATAGTGTCGACATATGATTCATGGCCAGGGGTTCAATCTTAGCACACAACTATTTCGAAATGCCATTGAGTGAGGAGTGTGATTCTTATCACATAGAATGACATATGTAGTGAAGTCAGTATGCGGACGAGCTGGTGCCATAATGTATAATGCCTTAGGTATGAATTGTATGAGTAGTTTAGGGTGATGTCATCCATCATGTAGAGACATGGATATGCTATATGTGATATGCCCTTCAGTATGCATGATTCACATGTACTTCCTCTGAGCCTTCCCGTGAACTATGTTGTAACAATTGCTGCAACCAATACATTGCTAGTAATGGACAAATTACCCATTGTGGTATTCAACTCACTGTAAATTCTATGCTCAATATTTGCCTTTTCTCTTCACAGCTGCAAACCTGAGTGCGGCAGCTCGCAACCAGTTTGAGCGCCGGGCAATGAGGTACAGCCACATCCTGCAGGTGCAGTGTGGGTATCGGAGGATGGCCCGCAGATGCAATTCGGAACGGGCCTCCGGGGCGTGGTATGCCACACCACAGGCTCCCCCAACGGTGCCCCCAACAACCCCCGCCACTACATCCACCCGGTCTGGCCAAGTGGACCCAGCAACGGACCAGGCATACTCATCCAGACCTGGACTCAGCCGTGTGGTGGGAGCAGGGCAGTCCCGTGCCCACACCACTCCACCAACACAATCCACCTCCACCGGCACCCAGACCTGCACTGACCCTCCGATCAACCCAGCGGACTTCCACGCATTGTCAAAGAAATTGGACAGGTTGATTGGAAAAGTTGACACCCTGACGGAGGACATGGCTGAGGTGAAGAAGAAGGTGCGCTCCATCCGGCGCACACTACGGAGGCCAAATCTGTAGACATTTTGCCCTCCAGAACTTTTACCCCTCCCCTCTCACCTCTTTCCTATTTCATACTGTTAGTTGGGTTTGGGGGGTTAGTTATAGGATAAGTGTAGGAAATTAGCTTAGTTAGTGTTAGGTAAGAGGGTGGGGGGTCCTTCTTCTTTATATCTTATCTTTTTGTGTGGGTGGGTGGGTGGGGGGCAATGTTGGGATTCCTGTTTAAAAAAAATAAAAAATAAAAAAAACAAAAAAATATATAAAAAAAAAAAATATATATATATATATGTTTGTTTAGGATAGTGTAGTATGTGTGTAGGTTAGTAAGTGTTGTCCTGCATGTGTCTTGCCTCATAATGGTGGGTGGGGGGTTGATGTTTAGATCGTTTCGTTACATGTGTAGAGTAAGTTTAGCTTAGGTTAGTTAGGGACAGTTGTGGGTTAGTAGTAGTCAGGTTAGATTAGTGTAGGTTTATCTTTCCCTTAGTTGCCTCTTTTATTACTTATTGGAAATAAAACATTTGTTAACCCTTTACCTGATGCGTTAGGTGCTACCTTTTCATGGCCTTGACATCAGTGTAGCAGAAAGTTTTAGTATGACATTTGTGTCCTATGCTCGCTATCCCCAGGCTATTGAGGTTTAACATGCCACCTACCCGTGTGCTAACTTGGTAAGTATCCACCATGTGGGAGAGCCACCATTGGTAGTGTGCATAGATCATCAAGATTTGGGGTTGGTATGTATCCTACTTCACAAAGAGTGCTTCCAGAGTTGATTTTGTAGGTAAATAGATAGGTCGGACAGCATTGTGAAGTTCAGGGAGAGCTTTGTAGATGAGTATTTGTTCACACTCTTGTCTTGTTGCTGTCATTGCTGACCTACATCATGTGTGTACTGCTTGAGCATGACTTTCCTTCATGGTAGTATACGCTGTAAGGGTGATTGATGCAGTGTAATTTGGTTATCATTCCTTTCATTTTACAGCATAATTTCTTGTTTTAGTATTGCAAGGTGCCTACATTTCTCAGCCACCATTAGTTGTCTAGAATAGCTATGGATGGGGCATCATTCTGTCCAACACAGCATGATTGTGTGTGCTTAGTCCCTACATCAGTTATTTTCCTCAGTCTAGTAAAGCTATGATGCAATCCTGGCCGCTGCACAGATGTTTCAGTATACATGAAATCAGGACAGTAGTATAGAGAATCGACATGGTTGCCACACAGCCACTTTGGAGTTATGTACTGCACAGTTGAAGTGTGAAATGACACAGAGACACAATAGGTGTGCAAGTGATATTTATTTTTAGGTGGAGTAGTGCAAAAAGTCCATTAACAATGTTAGGTGAGTCCGTTCTGGTGCATTCTTAAATGGTGATCCTATTTACAGGGTGTGGATGATGCTCCTGACATGCTGGGGTGATGTCACAGACGGTGCAGAGGAACAGGAATTGCCAAATGGTAGGAGAGAAACATTTACAGCCAATGTGGACAAGTTAAACAGTGGATTGCCGAACAGTCATTGAGGGTAGTTGGAGTGAGGCTGGCATGTGTCAAAACGTAGGACCTTGGTCAGAGTAGGCCATGGTGCAGGGACTAGGGCTTCCGGGTACTCTTGCGAGTGAATGTTATCTGTTCCATGTCTTCTTCTTCTGATGTGTGTGTTGCCTGGTGTGTCCTTGTTGTTGTTGGTTGTGAAGGGGCAACACACACCTCAGTGTCAGAAGACATGGAGGCAGACATCCCGGGGGCTGATCCCTGTCCAGTTATGAAGGGCAGTACTGCAGCAAGGAGGGCGTGCTGGTTTTTCAGAATGGCAGCCACATCCCGATGGTAGGTAGCCAGGTCGGCCCTGAGGGGTTCGATGTTGCATTCGTGCACACGCTGACTGGCTTGCTGTTGGAGTTGTTTGGTCAACTGGATGACAGCTGTGCAGATTGCCTTCTGTGTTACTAAAAGTTCCTCCAACAGCGATGTTCTGGCTTGCATTGCAGCTGCCTGATCAGCAGTTGACAGCATGCACGAACGCACCCCCTCAAGGCTGGCTGCCATAGTTTGCATCCCCACCCGCACCTCCTTGGCCAGCTCCCGCTGGACCCCAACGACTGTTCTTTCGAAGCTGGTGCCAGTGTCGTCAGAGTCCTCAGCTGTGTTGGAGCTGGCAGGTCTTACAATTGGGGTGGCGGGTGGTTCTACTGTGGTGGCTGCTTCTTCTTGGCTCCTCCTTGTTACTGAAGGGGGGGTTTGGAGGCTTTCGAGGACCATGTCAATGGTCTCTTGTGTGAGGTAGATGGTCTCGTCATCCATGTCATCAGGGAACTCATGGACAGGCATATCGGCAGGAGATCCGTGTTCCTCTGCAAAGAAACAGGGTACAATTAGTGTGTCTGTGTTGAGATCATTTAGCACTAAGGTACAAGCCTTTGGATGCCTTAACTTTGTACTCTGATTTTGTCTTGGTATCTGCTGTCCGTCATAGGGCATTGTTGTAGGCCTATGGCCCACCTGTGTGTCACATGTATGATATGGAGCTATCAGACATGCCTGCCAGGTCATCTCTAGGTGTTGATTTGTAATTATTTCGGAATATGCATTTTTTTGTCCTACTCCTCCCTCGGTGTTTCACTATTGTTATGGAGGGACATTTGTTTGGGTGGGCTCTCATTATCCTACATGTGATTCTTGGCTTTCTAGGCAGCAGGATAGCTAATGGTGTGGGGGACTAAGTTTGACCCACTTGTAAATAACTCTGTCACCCAGATATTCTATTTAGCTCAGACAGACTAGCAGTGCCTCTGGTCTCCCACAACAGAGGAATGTTTAGAAGTCCAAGCACATGACATCTTTGGGACTTCTCAGGGAAGTGGTGGTCACTCAGGTCCTACACATTTCTATCTTTTCCGGTATGTTCCCATACACAAATGGCACAGACAGTATTTGTTTGATATGAAGTTTCATTGTACAACTCACTTGTAGGAATTTAGGTGTGAGCCCCAATAACCAAAACAATACACACAGTTAGAACTGAAATAGTCCGCAGGAGAGTAATACATTGGTACACAGCTATCATGGTGCCTAACAGTTTCTACTCTCCCTCTGCTTGTTCTATGTATAGCACAGCATTTTAAGTTTGGAGCTTGGCTGTCTGAATCACAGGGGAGACATCATCCCTCATATGAGATGAATGGGCTGGGATCTGGTTGTGCATAAGCAGCAAGGCAGGCAGCATCTAGATGTGATTTTCTGTTTGTAAACTCCCCCATGCGTGTCTTGGGACGAGGAAGTGAATTTAAAAGACATATGTCATTGTGATGACAAAGTTTCCCTACGCAGGAATGGCAAACCTTAACCCCTACCACATCTATTATCAACGAACCAGACGGTATCCTTGACTGGGGCACAGAGTGAATATGTTCTGGCAAACTCCAGTGCAGAAGTAGGCAAAACAGGGTGATTTGACTAATTGCCAACACCTTAGGACTGACTATTTGCTACATTAACTGATAGGAAGGGCAATGAGATTCATTTAGTGCAAAGTGCTCTGAGGCACTTAGATGTGAGCAAATGAGTATAAGTACATTCAGGGTAAGATGCACAAAGGCCTCCAGCCTGAGGCTATTGCACAAAGTATACGTTTCACTTGCCACGCTACACTTTGACTGACTGTGGGTGTTGTGACTGCCCTGCCAGCACACTTGCCTCACAGGCCCTGCACCATACACTTTTTATTCACATTGCATGATCTGTACATGTTAGGTGGCATGACCTATGTATGTCAATGTTAGGATGTGGTATGGATGTAAACATTGTTGATGTTTGTATCTGATGGGGTTTCATGTGTGTCTTACTGGATTGGCCTGTTTATCGTATGAATGTCCTATTTTTTGGTTAGACTGTGCAGATGTGTTTCATTGACCAGTTGCCTGTGTCCCCTCGTCAATGTTGTTGTCTGAGCAGTATGACATTTGTGATGTAGCATTGTTAGGCAGGCATGTGAGGGACCCTGACGTATGCAGCATGTGTGTGTCGTTAGTGCTGTGTGGCTCCTATTGCTGTTTACTTAGGCTTATGTATGTGTCAGTTATGGACATTCGGCATTTAAGTGTACTGGTACCTTTGTCTTATTTCTAGGAGTAGTTGCAGATGTCATCCTCACCCCCTAATTTAGGTATGTATGTTCCAGGGTGGGGTTCCTGCCATTTGGTACTATAGCTGCCCAGAGATGAGAGGTGTTATTGTCAACTGTGGTGGCAGTTAAGTTGCAGTTGTTGTATTTGCTACTGCATTACAGGTAGGGACCTAGTTGATGGGGAATAGTTTGTGCAAAACAAGTGCCTGGATGTGGATTCAGGGTAGTGTCCTTCCCACCTGTCACTGGTTTCCCTTGGCTCTCTTGTTGTAATTACAGGATGTCCCCATGGGACTGTAGTGGTGGCAGTATTTTGTCGTGCCCCGGCTATGGTCAGTACTGGGCATTCCCCCCTGCCGTGCCCCTTTCCCCATGCCACTTCATATATGTGCTAAGTTACATGCATTGTGTAGTAGGTATCCCCCCCCTGCTTACAGTCCCCATTATTGCATTGTAATTCCCCATGCGACTTACCCTGCATGTGCGTAGTGTCGTGGTAGTCTGCACTGTCCAGTCCTTGTATCCCTGTGACGATCTCCTCCGGGATGACGGCTGCGACCATCTCCTCCATGTGGTCCAGGGCCTCCTGTTGTGCTGGACTCCCCCCTCCAGTCTGCATTGCTGCCTTCCTGTTCCTGGCCATTTTCTCTTTGGTCCTACGTTTACAGTCATGCCAGCGTTTCTTACACTCGGTGACTGTCCGGCGTTCTTCAGCCACACGGTTTATCTTGTCCACAATTTCTTTCCAGATGGCCTCTCTCCTACTGAGTGGCAATTTTGAGGATATGAAAAGTTGGTGCTGGTGTTCCGTCACCTCTTTCACCAGGATTTCCTGCTCCTCTGCACTGAAGCGACACTTTCTTTTTTTCTTTAACATGTCCTGGTTCCTGTATGCTTCCTCCTGGCTGGTTCCTGGTCTGCTCTCATCCTCCTGGGGTCTGTTGGGGCATCTAGGATCCATTTTGGGTCTCCTCTCCTGTAAGTGCAGTTTTCGCGCAAAAATGTCACGCAATAGCGTGAAAAAAACCGCCGTTTTCACGATTGCGCTGTCGTAAATCGACCCACAGTGATTTGCGTCACTTTTACGTGGGTTTCCCTTACGACAGACCGACGCTGTGTGCGTCACGAAATAATGACTCCCACCTGTTGGTTGCGCCGCCATTCGTCAAAATATATATTTGACGCCCGAATGGCGCATCCAAATGGCGTTAGACGGCGCAAATTTTTTTGACGCAAAACTGCGATAGCGCAGTTTTGCGTCAAAAAGTATAAATATGGGCCTAATTCTGCTCAACAGAGCCTTCTTATGATCATGAGCCCTCCTTTGCAGATTGCCATAACTATGTACCAAGTTTGTTAGACAATAACATTTTTTCAGGGCTTTATCTACCTGAGTTTCTCAAACTCTTTCTGCCATCCATCACAGACCACACTCAGGGCATATTTATGAAAAGTGGCGCTGCACCTAGTGCAGCACCACTTATCTTGTGCCCCTTAACACCCCCCTAATGCCACCATGTGTGCACCGTATTTAAAATGCGGTGCACCATGGCGGTAGTTAGGGAACTAGAGTCAGAATTTGTTACGCTAATTTGGTGTTCTGCAGGATTAGCCTAAAAAATGTTGGCTCTAACCCTGCAAAGCACCCAGAGGCCCATTGTAACCAATGGGTGCCTCCTTTTAACGCCTGCTCAGAGAAGGTGTTAAAGGTGCCAAAAAAATGACAAAAAGAAATCTCTTAGATATCTTTGTGCCATTTTTTCAGCTCCCTAAGGGGAGAACGACCCCTTTGCTTACATTATGCCTGGCACAGGCATAATGTAGTGCAAAGGGTTGCAAAGTGATGCATTGCATGCATTGTGCCACTTGGTAAATATGGCGCAGCGTTTTCGGCCATCTAACGCCACATCAGCATAAAAAAATGAAGCTAATGTGTCATTAGGATGGCTCTAGGCCCTCTTAAATCTGCGCCTCATTTTCAAGCATCCACCTTCAAACTCCTCTACCAAGGTTTAGTCCTTGTACCCTCAGATCCAGACTACTTTGCCAGAATCAGACAGCATCTTCTATCACTCAAAGGTCACAATGTAACAGTCCAAGCTTCATTGACTTTGCATGTTCAGATTTTTCAGCAAATCTTTGCCAATTTTATAAGTTAGCTGAAGAGGTAGTGTTTGTAGGGGTTGACAGCATAAGTAGCATGAATAAGAACCATTTACAAGAGGGATGCTCTTAACTCACATAGGTGTTCTCCTGCCCCAAGTCTTTTTTCTTTTCTTCCATGTCCTTCTGTGCCTTGGAATTGGGACTCCTCCTAGTCCTGTTTTACATCCTCCTTTTCTTGGCTGTTTTGGCCACTCCTGATTCAAATCCAAGTCTTGGTGTTACTAGTTCTGGTCACGCTAACCATGGTTCAAGAATCTGGTGCTCCTGGTTGTAGTCCTTGCTGACCCTGGTCTTCCTGGCCCTGTTCCTTTCTCATCCTTGTATTAGACCTTCCTGGGCCTCATATTACTAGTTCATTTGATCCTCATTCTGATCCTGCTGGTCTGATGGGTCCCTATCCCTGTTGTCCTGGTTTTTCTAGGGGTGGCACTCCTAGTCTTCTTGGTTTGGGCCATTCTGATTCTACTTGCCCCAGTCCTTGCCTTGTGGTCCATCTGGTACTCCACCCACCCAGTTGCACTAGTCCTCCTTTTTGGACCTTCTTGGTCTGGGCCTGGTCATTTTGATTATAGTCTGGTCCCATTGAACCTTGTATATCTAGTTCCACTGGTACACCTGATCTTCTCCAGCCTTACCAGCCTGGTCTTAGTACCCCAGTTCCAATACCACCTGCCCATTGAATCCTGAGGTCCTAGTCCAATGGTTTCTGATCTCCCTGGTCCTCCTAGTCCTGATCTTGGTACTGCTTATTCTGATCCTTGTAGTCCACTTAATCCTCCCCCATCCGGTCCCTGGTCTTAATGGCCCTATTCCATGTGATCCTAACCTGACTATTTCTATGGTCCCTCTTCAAACATGTCATGATACTCTGCCCTGGTTCTCCTGCTCTTTGACATCCTGGACTAACCTGTGAACTTTGCCCAGATCCTCTTTGTTCAGGTCATCCTGTTATCAGCGACTAGGCTTGCTCATTCTAGTTCCAGTCATCCTGGCCTTTTAGTCCTGGTCTTTCTTTTCCTCCTTCCCCTGGCCCTACTTATCCTGGGATGCCAGATCCTGAAAGTCCCTGACCTCTGTGACTTGAGCTTCTTTTACCCTTAGTTGTGATCTCACTGGTCCTACTTGTCATGGTTCTCGTAGCTCTTGTCCTCCTGGCTTTGTTTGCCTGGCCTCTTGATTTTTTAGCCCTGTTCTCATAGTCTTCCTCATTTGAGCCTGGGTTTTCTAGCAGTGGTCTTCCAGCTCCTGGATCTCACAATCCACTTTGTCTCCCTGGTTTTGTGCCCACTAGAATTAATCCTTTTGTTTCTGGGCCTCCTTGTTTGGGTACGTGTATGTCTAATCCACTAGATGCTTGTCATTCTGTCCATCCTGGTGCTTTCAGGCACCCTTCTCCTAGCTCTTCCTTTTCGTTCCTGATCCTCTTGACCCTTGTCCATTTGATTTGGTTCTTCTCATCCTTCTCACCTTGCTCATCTGACTCCTAGTACAACAGTTCCTGGTCTTGTTGATCCCTCAGTCTACATGGTCGCTTATGAACTGGCCCTCTTAAGCCTTGCTCTCTTAGCCCTGGAGTATCTGGCTTGGATCATCCTGGCCATCCTGTTCCTAGCCCTGTGGCCTGGGCCACCAGGCTGTGATCATCAAGGTCCTGATATCCCCGGTCACGATCCACCTTTCCCATGTCGTCTTTGTTCCTGGTCTTCTATGACCTGATCTTCTTCTCCCCCCCACTCCATTGTGTCCTGGTCCTCTTAGAACTTTTTCTTTTGACTCTGGATTCATGTGTCCCTGATACCAGCTACCTGGCACTGTTAGCCAAGGTCATGCTTTTGTTGTTTTCATTGTCCTTGTCCTTCTCAAGATTCTGTGTCCATTGTTCCTGATCATTTTAGTCTTATTCCTTATAATTTGGGGTATCCTGGGCCTAGTTGTCCTGGTCCTGGTGCACATGCTTTCCTAGTCTTGGTCTCATTGGTCCTGGTCCTTCTTCGCCTATTGTGCTTTTCATCACAAACGTTGCCTCTTCGTCATCATGGCTCGACTTGATTTCCCCAGTCTAGGTCAACCTTGCCTTGTTCATTTCTGGTCCTCTTGGTCCTGGTCACCTTGTGCTTGTTTTACTCATTGTTACCCTATTACCCCTGGTACATCAGGCCCTGGACCAGCTTGTTTCTCATGTCCTGGCACTCTAAGTACTTGTCCTCTTGGTTTTGGTTGTCCTGGTTCTGTAGGATCTGTTTCTTGTTCACTTAGTCCTATTGCAACTTAAGCCATTGATTCAGGTCCTCTTGATCCAGGTTCTCTTTGTTCAGGTCCTCCTGAGCCTAGTAGTTTTGTTCCTGGCTCTCCTGGTAACCACTGTCCAGTCCACATGGTCTCCCATATTCTGGTTGGTCTTATTACATCTGATCCTCCTCACCCTGATCCTACTACTCATAATGATAGCTCTGTCCCACTTGGTAATCTGAGCCCTTTGTCCCCTAGGTTCTGATCTTCATGGCCCTCCTAGCCCTGTTTCTGGTTATCTGGTCATGATCTTTTTAGTGATCCTACTACTATTGCCCTGGTCTTTTGGGTGCCATCTGTACTATCACCTTGCCTTCCAAATCCCTGTCCTGCTTACAAAATATTCTGGACATACTGACCATTGCCATCCAGGTCTTAATTTTCCTTGTATTTGTGGTCCATCTGATACTGTGTCCACCAGTCCTGGTCCTCCTTATTAGGTCCTCTTGGTCTTAGCCTGGTCATCTTGATTCTAGTCTTGTCCCATTTGTCCTCATGGATCTGCTTGTCCTAGTTCTCCTGATCCTCACCAGCCCAGTCGTAATACATAGGTTTCCAGTCCTCTTGCTCCATTTGGAACTTCAGGTCTTGGCCCTCTTTTTTCTGACCTCTCTAGTCCTCCCAGGCTTGTTCTTGGTCCTGCTTATTCTGATTCGTCTAGTCTACCTAATCCTCCCCATCTGGTCCCTGATCCTATGGCCTCAGTCCACCTGCTACTGACCTGACTAGTTCTCTGGGTCCTCTTCTAATATGTTATGATACTCATAGCGCTGTTTTTCCTGCTCATTATAATCCTGGAATAACTTGTCCACTTTTTCCTGACTCACCTTGCTCAGGTCATCTTATTTTTAGCCACCGGGCTTGGTCATTATGGCTCCTGTCATCTGGGCCTTTCTTGTTCTGGTCCTCCTTCTCACCTCGTCGAGGTCCTGCTTGTCCTGGTGTGCCAATCCTGATACTCCTGGGTTTTTCTGTATTGAGATTCCTTTTCCCCTTGTTGGAGGCTCATCTGGTCCTCCTTGCCCTGATCATCTTAGCTCTTGTCCTGCTGGCTCTGGTTGCCTGGCTATCTCCTCATAATTCATCAAGTCCTGTTCGTCCAGTCTTCGTCACTTTTACTGGTTTACCTAACAATGGATTTCCTATTTCTGGCCCTCATAATCCATGTTGAGTTCCTGGTTCTTAGCCAACTAGACTTGACCCATTTTTTTGGGCCCTCCTTCTTTGTGATTTTGTATGCCCACTGCTCTTGGATTTTCTCCTCCTGGCTACCCTGGTCCTTTCAGGCCCCTTCTCCTAGCACTTACTTTCCTTTCCTGATCCTCTTGACCCTAGTCCATTTGACCTGGACCTTCTGATCCTTCTTACCCTGCTCATCTAATTCCTAGAATTCCTGGTCACCTGGGCCCGTATTTATACTTTTTGACGCTAAACTGCGCTAACGCCATTCTGAAGCGCCATGCGGGCGCCGTATTTATTGAATGGCGTTAGCCGGCGCTAGCAGACCGGCGCTGCCTGGTGTGCGTGGAAAAAAACCACGTACACCAGGCAGCGCCGGCGTTGGGGAAAATGGCGTTAGGGCGTCTTAAAATGGTGCAAGTCAGGTTGACGCCAAAAAATCGCCTCCACCCGATTTGCGCCATTTTTAACGACGCCCAGACGCCATTTACATGACTCCTGTCTTAGTAAAGATGTCCCCTGGGCATGATCATTGGGCATTGAGGCATGTTGGGGGGCACAAATCAGGCCCCCCTATGCCAAAAAAATATATAAAAAAAATAAAAAATTATACTTACCTGAACTTACCTGAATGTCCCTGGGATGGGTCCCTCCATCCTTGGGTGTCCTCCTGGGGTGGGCAAGGGTGGCAGGGGGGGTCCCTGGGGGCATGGGAGGGCAGCTGTGGTCTCATTTTGAGCCCACAGGTCCCTTAACGCCTGCCCTGACCCAGGCGCTAAAATCCGGCGCAAATGCGGGGTTTTTTGCCCCACCCACTCCCGGGAGTGATTTTTGCCCGGGAGTATAAATACGACGCATTTGCGTCGCAGTCATTTTTTTAGACGGGAACGCCTACCTTGCATCTCATTAACGCAAGGAAGGCGTTCACGCAAAAAAATGACGCTCTTTCCTCATACTTTGGCGCTAGACGCGTCTAACGCCAAAGTATAAATATGGCATTAGTTTTGCGCCGAATTTGCGTCGAAAAAAACGACGCAAATTCGGCGCAAACGGAGTATAAATATGCCCCCTGGTCTCCTTGGTCTACCTTGCTTCTTCTGACATGGTCCTGACATGGTCCTCTTAGGCCTTCTACTTTTTGCTCTTGCCTTCCTGGTTTGAATCATCTTTGTTATCCAGACCCTGTGCCTTTTTCTCATGGCCCTTCTTCCACTGATCCCAATGATCTAGGTTCTCTTGATACTGGTTATCTTTGCCTGGGTCCTTCTGACCCTAAACATATTGGTCCTGGCCCTCCTGAACATCCAGGTCCGGTCCCCTTAGTCTCCCTTATTCTAGCTGTTCTGGTCCTCCTGATTTTTATCATCTTAGTTTTGCTTCCCCTAGGTCCTGATATTTCTGCTCCATGTAGTACTCCGTCTCCGGTCCTATGGTCATGGTCTACCTGGCACTCCTCAGCCTGTTCCTGGTTGACTTAGTGTTCATTCTTCCAATCCTCCTTGCTCTGGACCTGATCCTTCTGGCTCTTGGCCTAATGGTATCCATGGTACTGGCCCTCATCTTCCTTGCTTATTCTAATCCCATTGTCCTTTTAACCATAGTCCTCATTCTCCTAATCTTCCTAGTCTTTCAGGATTGGGCCTGATCCCCCTGACCTTTGTCCTCATGCTTCTATACCATCTGAATATGGTCCTCTGTGCTCTGGTTATCTTGGTACTGGCTACCCTGTTCCTAAGCTTTCTGGGCAGCATGTTCCTAACCCTGTGGCTTGGACCTCCAGAGTGTGGTCATCAGTCCTCTGATCGCATTTCCCCCCTTTTCCTCCTCACCCTCATCTTCTCGGTACTGAACGTCCTGATTCTCTTTGATCGGATCTTTCTGCTCTCCGTAGTCCTTTGTTTTCTGCTCCTCTTTGAACTTTTCCCTACGCCTCTCATTGCCTATGTTTCTAGTCTCACCTTCCTGGCACTCCTGGTCATGCTTGTGCTATTCTTGTTTCTCATAGTCCTTGTCCTTCTTGAGATTATGTGCCCATTGGTCCTGATCCTCTTTGTTCTAGTCTTTATAGTTTTGTTTCTTCTGCCTTAGTTCTCATGGACCAACTCACTAGTCATCCTACCATTGGTCTCCTTGGTCCTGGTCCTTCTTGTCCTTTTGTGCTTATTATCATAAAGCTTGCCTTTTGGCCATTCTGGCCCTTCTTGGTTCCCCAAGTCTTGGCCCACTTGGCTCTGTTGCTTTCTGGTCCTATCGGTCTGGTCACCTTGTCCTGGTTGTTCTCACACCAACCCTCCTAGTCCTAGTACTGAAGTTCTTTGTCCATCTGGCCCTTTGTGCCTTGGCCCTCTTAGACTTTGCCCTCTTGGTTTGGGTTGTCTTGGTCTTCCTGAATTCCTTGTCCTTTTAGTCCTACTGGTACTACAGCCATTGATTCTGATCCTTATGATCCAGGTTCTCCTTGCTCAGGCCCTTTTGAGCCTGGTAATTTTGCTAATTTTCATCCTGGACCTCCTGGTCCCCTTGCTGTGCCCCATTTGGTAATATCCTGGTCCCATAGGTGCTAATCACCACAGCCCTTTTAACCATGGCAGGGCCATGATCTTTTAGTTCACCTAGTCCTCCTTTCACTGGTCTTTTGAAAGCCCTGGGTACTTATCTTCCAAGCCCTTGTTCTGCTCATCCTAGTTTCCTGGTACTACTGGCCATTGCCCCCCAGATCCTGATCTTCATAGTCCTCTTCAATCTGGTCCTGATCCCCCTGGCATTGCTCCTTCTGCTCCTTGGCCTCACAGTTCTGCATGCAAGTCTTGGAACTTACTGACCCTGAACTTTCTGAACAGTCTAGTCATTCACCTAGTCCTTTGTATCCTGGGTCTCCTGTTTTACAGGCTCTCAGTCCTGGGCCTTTTCATCCTAATTCTCATCCATCAGTCCTCCTGGTCCTGTTCCCCCAGTTTATTTACTTCTCTCGTCTGCAGGTCCCTAGTCATTCTGCTACTAGTTCTCTGGCCCATGTAGTCCTAGTCTTAGTTTGTTTTTCTTCTTTTTTGATTCTCATTTATCAGGCCTTCCATTGCTTGCCCCACTGGCCTTGCTTTCCCTAGCCCTCCCAGTCACACAGTCCTCCTGCCCCATACTATCCCTCCTAGTCTGCCTGGTCCAATTTGTTCTTGTCAAACTGTCCCTGGTCTCCTTTATCATGGTCTTCCTAGTAATGGTCCTTCTGGGGCTGATCTTCCTCATCTCACTGGCACAGGTCCTCCTAGTTCCCACATTGCAGGTCACCCTGGTCCATGTAATCATGGTCCCGCTATGCCTAGAGCAGAGGAGAAGTGTTGGTTTTGCTGGATCCACAGATGGGCTTGCAGAACAACTTCAGGCCCACTTCCAAGGTTCCAGGACTAAGAGGACATCACTTGGCAGCATAGGACTCACAGATGGCAGCTTCTAGGTGCTGGATTCAAGGTTGTTGGAGCCTTCTGTCCCTGAGGCTCTAGTCAGGAGGCCAGCCAACTAGATCTTGGAGTCACTCTGGGATCCTGTGTTCAACAGATGCTGGTCCAGTCCTTCTCACTCAGGCAAGAGGGCAGCAGGTCAGCACAGCAGGGCAGCAGTTCTTCAGAACAGTGGTCTAGTAGATTGGAAGTCTTTTCAGTAGTACAGTAGTCCTTCTTCCTGCAGAGTCCACTGGTCCAGAAGTCTACTGAAGAGTAGGGGTCTGAGGTCCCATATTTATACCTGATGCCCACATTGAAGTGGACGAAGCTTCTAGAGATTTCCATTCCCATGAGGTGTGAGACCCCCACCAACCTTTCCTCCGTGTCCTGGCCCCAGCATATCTGGGATCACAATAGAGAAGTGGCATTGCCTTTGTGGGAATGCTAAGACAGAGACTTTATGATGACAGCTCCTCCCCCTTGTTATCTCAGGGTGGCCCATCCTGCCAACACCTTTTTTCCTTTTGACTCACTGCCTGGGAGCAATGTACAATGACCAATTTCCTGTCACACCTAGCCATGTGACAGAGGAACAGGCTGCAGGCACCAAATGGTTAGGATAAGTAAATGCCTACTTTCTCAATATGGTGTTTTCAGATTTGTTAATAAAAATCTGATTTTCACATTAAAGAGTGCTTTTAATTACAATTATTTACACACCAAACTCGACTTGTCTACCTGTTGGAGTTGGAAGTTACAGCTGTTTAAATGTAATAAAGTATTCCAATATTACTCTATGGGAGAGGTAGGTCTTGAAATAGTGAAAATAACTTTAGGAAATTTGCACTACCAGGACATGTGAAACTTAAAAGTACATGTCCTACTATTAAATGCACTGCACCCTGCCCTCTGGGTTGTATAGGACCTATCCTAGGGGTCACATATATTACAAAAGAAGGTTTAGGCCAGGCAAAAGGTTTATTTTGCCAGTTTAAAAACTGCACTTACAGACCGCAATGTTAGCCCTGATAAATGTTTAAAGAGCTACTTAAGTGGATGACACAGTCAGTGCCGCAAGCCAACTAGTAGCATTTACATTACAGGCCCTGGGTACAGGCAGTACCACTTTATTAGGGAGTTATAAGTAACTTGAAAGTGTCAATTGGGTGTTAGTCAATTCTACCATGTTTTAAGGAGAGTGTACATGCAGTTTAGCACTGAATTGCCGTGGTAAAGTGTGCAGAGTCCTAAAGCAAGCACAAATGAAGTCTGAAAAACAGGACGGTTGAAGGCAAAAGGTTACGGGAGAACCACTGCAAGAATATCAGGCCCAAATCCTATCACCTGCTTTCAATTCCTTATTCCACAAAAGCCCCATTACTGTGTCTCACTCAATTTACGTCTTGCATATCACCCAGACTGATGTGTCCCAAACACCAATTGCCTATTGTACATGTCCCTCCATTGGGGCCCAGATACCACCTATTTGTCTGCATTCCCTGTTTACTGCTACTTGTCGACTGTTGCTGGGATGCCAGATTTGAAATACTAAACAAGAACAATCTCCCTTAAACAGAAGCCTAAAGCTAGCACAAGACCATCCATATAAAACACAAAAAGAGCTCAAACAGAGAAAATAAACAAAATGAAGCTCATGAACATTAAAATACAATCTATTCTCATGAGTGAATAAAACATTTCCTTAACATGCTTTAAAACCATTATAATTATTTTTGCAGGCAGTCAAACATTTCTAGACTGCAGCACAAAATATCCGTGTGCTGTATCCTGAAGCTCCTGAAATGTAAGTTCAATTCCTACATTTCTTATCTGAGTATTAAAATAACATAAATGTTTTTACTCAATATTGATTTTACAATTTTTTCATCTGTAAAAAGATCAGCTTTATTCATGCAATTACCTTTCTACAAAATATTGTTTATTTCTACATGCACTTACATTCAAATGCCTCACACATGTTGCTTCCACATTACAAGCTGTCCATCCCCTATCATTGCTTGTGGTTCCTTTTTCTTCACAGCCGGCTAAATAAAGATCTCCTTCACACTACTTATCCGGCCATCAGTTATTTGTATATCATCGCTAGTATTTTGCCTGAGCCAGCTAAGAGCGGACGTTACTTACTATTTTGCCGGACCCAGGTAAATAGCAGAGATGATGTACTATTTGGGCAGTGGCTGAGTAAATAGCCACTTCCTACTTATAATGTTATAAACATCATCCTTAGCCAATGGAGGGTCCCGGGGGAAGTTGTAGGTGCAGCCTAGTCTTCCTCCAGGACACTGTGAATGAGAAATTGAGGCCTGGACAGGGATTGGTGTGTTTATGTGTGGGAGTGGGGGGTTGGTTGTTGGTGTATAAGGAGTCAAGAGAGGCAGGATCAGTCTCTTTCTGACTCCTATGTGTTCCTCACACTACTGGGAGGGCATCATTTGGTGTGGGGTAGGCCTTACTTTAGTGCAATGAGTGTTGTTGATCAAGGGGCTTCAGTGTGTGATACCTTGCACACTTTGGGAGCAGCCAGGCGCGCCAATCTATTCAGGCCTGGTGTTCTTGACCAGGCTTGGATCTGCATGTGCTGTCTGACACGCACAGCCTCATGCAGTGTGGCAACAGTGGTTGCAGGCTGTACCTCTCCGAGAGGCTGAGCCCAAGGTAAGCGGGTTGGGGCAAGGCGGGCCACACTGCACCATCTGTGGAGACATTAACAAAGACTACGAGGAGATGGTACAACCTCCCGGCTTTACTGCACAGGGCAGGACATCGGCCTGGTCTCAAAGACGGCAGGAGCGGGGTAGGGCCTGAAGTTGCAGTCTCCGTGGAGGCTTTTAATGAGGTTGTGGGGGCTTAGCAAGAGGTCATCCCTCGTACTTTAAATCCCCAATGGTTTTGACTGCCAGGACGGTCCTCAGTGGCCAGGTGACACCGGCAGAGCCTGCAAATGGACAAAAGGGGGCAAGCAGAGTCCCACTAGTGAGCAAGGGACAAGGAGCATTCATATTAATGTTTTGGAAGCAGGGACAACAGGGCAGGCATTGAGGTTAGGGCTGGCCTGCCACATGCTGTCACAGGGTCCTTTTCATAGTCCAGGTGGGCTGGGATCAGGACCAGGTAGCAAGTGGAAGGGGTTCATTTGGAGGCCCCCATAAGGAAGCAACACAGGCTGATGGAGGAAAGAGAGGAGCACTGGGAGTGCCTTTGCAGAGAAGGGGAGGCAGCAGTAGGCCAGGGACACCCACATAACAAAGGTAAGATGCATGGCAACATCTAGGCAGGTAGGGCCAGAGCAGGAGGCCTTGGCAGAGGGGGTTGTTGGTTGTGGGTACCAGATGAGGAGCCCAACAAGTTAGGGACGACTGAAGTTTATGCAGCTCAATGGCCCAGTAGTGTGGGGGAAACCGTCTGGTTAGTGCAGGCAGATGGTTGCCAGGACAACAATGCCAGCAGGTGAAGCCCACAGACAGCTGGTAGTACCAACGGGGTGCATGACAGCTCCTGGACATTGGTCAGAAGACATAGGGGTGTACGGTGTCCTTCTCAACACCAAGTGCTTGATCACTCAACATAAAAACTGAAGTACCCACCTTGGTGACAAGGTTGTGTCAGATGGAAAGAGTGGTGATGTGTCCTGCTGTAATATGCCTGAGGTGTTCGCAGGTGTGGAAAAGTTGGAGTTGGATTAAGACGAGGGCAGTGATCAATGGGAGGAAAGTGAATTGCATTAAGAAATCAGTGTGAGCTTACCTGTGTAGAAAGGGAAAAAGAAGGGCGGTGCAACAAACCTGTTAGTTAGTTTGTTACAGAAGTCAAGAGTGGACGATGGCGGCACCACCTGGCGGCAGACAGTGGCTTGCGGCGGGGGTCGCAAGGACAACTGAGAAGACAGTGATTTTCCTTCAGGTAAGAAGGATTGGTGGTCAGTGTGAGACCCACATAGCTGTGGATCTGGGGGTAAGGTGTTTAAGTCTATAAGCATCAGTGACAAAGCGATGGAGTGAGCTGGGGAGAAGCTGGTGAATGCCAAGGAAGAGATGGATAAGAAGCAGGAATCACAGAGCAGTAAGGTATTGGATGAAACAGGATTTAAATGGATGCAGAAAAAGGGGCTAAAATGAGACAGAGGAGAAGAGCAAGGATGGTGGTGGACATAAGAAACCTTTGCCCTGCATGGGAATGGTAATGCCCTGTGGGTCTCATGTGTTTGATAAGACCGAAAACAGGATATGGAAACATGAATATATAACGTCCCTAAACTTTTCCACCAAGACATTCAGACTAAAGACGGGTCTGAGAAGGAAGAGTGGGAGCTTGCACAGCAGCCCAGGAGCCCACTAATATGGAGAATTGGATGTCAGCATTCATGATTTATGCCAGCATATGCGTTTCGGGAGGTATGCTTGGCTTAGCTACGATGAGGAGTTTAAGGCTAGGAGAAATGTGAACCCTGACAAGCATGGGGTGATGTGGATTCGGAAGCATGGAGGCAGCTGAAGTTTTCAACACAATCTACAGCCTTGCCGCACACGGTGAGTGGGCTTCCGATCACATGTTGGCCGTTTCATCCGCATCCCACCCAATGAGGGGCGGGTAATGTGCTGAGACCCACGGGTGCCAGCAATGGAGCTTGCTGCAACTTTAACGATGCCCTTGAAAATTCAGACAAGACCATTCAAAATGTGGAGGCAGACACCCCATTACTCCGTGTTTCACACTGGCCAGCCCCATGAAACAGTGGAAGGCTACAAAAGAACGGGACGTCAATGGCCTTCTGGGGCAAAAGGCTCCTATGCAACTAAGTTAGGGCCTTACCTGCCATGGCTGGTGACCCATCCAGACAGGGACAGAGAATTGAAGTTGGAATGGGGATTTAAGGCGGGTTTCAGGTTGGCTAACAGGGTCCCACGGGACGTAGGTGGGCTGACAATTTGCAGCCAGCCAAGGTAGTGCCAGAAGAGGGGTCAGCTAAACTGCTGAAGGAAGTTGGTGAAGGGATGATTGTGGGCCCATTCTATGACTGCCCTTTGACTGACTTGATCTTATCTCCTTCGGGTGTGGTACTGAGAATTTGGAAGGGAAATTCAGGTTGATACCAAATTTGTCATGGCTGGAGGGTGCTTTGGTAAATGACTTTATTGCCTTAGACAAAACTAGGGTGGTGTATGCCTCGGTTGGCGATGCAATAGGGTTGGTCAGGGAGTGTGCACAGGGAGCAGACTTGACGAAGTGTGCCATCAAGTCAGTGTTTCAGTTGTTGCCCATATATCCGGAGGATTTTCCTCTGCTTGGCTTGCAATTCGAAGGTGCTATATATGTTGACAGAGTGCTTCCCATGGGATGTGCCATTTCCTGTGCATTGTTTGAAGCATTCAGCACCTTACTACAGTGGGTATTTAACAGGCAGAGTGAGCACTGGGAGGTGGCTCACTATTTGGATGATTTCCTCTTTGTCTGCAAGTTGGGGACAGGTGAGTGCCAAAGGGCCTTCAAGCATTTTGAACCTTAGGCAATGGATTTGGGATTTCCTCTGGCTCCAGAAAAGATGGAAGGCCCCATTACAGTAGCAAAATTGCCAAAGGCAAAGGTGCAGGAGATTCACAGCCTCATCTACAAAGTTTTGGTGCAGGGCAGCATCACAAGCCTTTTCGCTGCACTGCCTTGCGTCAAAACAAAAGAGCAGGAATGTGCCATATCTACACAATAAAGCAAATTCCTGTCCTTGTCCCCTACTCTGGTTTCCAAATTACTGCCATACTCCATCGCAGGCACTCGTGCACCCTGGTGCAAGGATGCCTGCATTGCAGGGATGTTGTTTTTCTGCACAAAAATAATCACAAGAGGCATTTTCTTACTTCTATGCATGCTGCTGCTGCACACAGAGAAAGAAGAAAGACTGGGAGAAATAATATTTTTTCTCCCTGTTGCGCCACCCTTAAGCAACCCATGGGGTTTAGTAGGAAACTGACTCAATCCCAGGTTTACGAAACCTTGTAAATCTAGCAATGAGTCTGATTCCATGGATGTTGCGTTCAAACACCCACAGCAACACCAATGGAATGCCCCTTTCACGCAGAGTAATGCATGAAAGGGGGCCATATCTACAATGTGGCTTTGCATGGCCTTGAAGACATGACCCTGCAGCCTGCCCCGCTGGTGCATCAGAAAAAGTGATGCACAGGTGGTGCAAGCTACTTGTTAATGAGGCCCTCTGTGTTTTTTGAATGAAGAGATTGGGGAAAGGTGCCTGGAGCTGAGGAAGGTGCTGAAGCTTTTGAGGTTTCTCAGTTTTGCAGTGGTACAGGGTACGGGGGGAAGTCTTTTTGAATGACATTGGGCATTGCCATGTCGGGGAGGTGCTGCCCCATCACAAGGTACAGACTTCCATGGCCATGAGGGCTGACCTAGGTGTGTGGAGGAATTTTCTGGATGACTTAAATGGAGTGTTGATGATGTTTTTGGAGGAGAACAAGGAGTGGTAAGTACAAATTTCTTCTGATACAGCGCCGGAAACATTTTTGACCTTTTCTGGGATGGAAGATGGTGTGCAGAGCTGTGGCTACTACAGTGGTTGCAACAGTTAAGGAGCATAGCCTTCTACAAATGTTTCTCTCTACTAGTGGTATGGGGTGGTAAGTAGGCCAACAGGATGGTGATGTGTAATGTGGACAACATGATTATAGTGGACTTAGTGAACGGACAGAAGGCACGTGACTTGAGGATTTTGCGACTGTTGAGATGTTTCATGGTGCTATGCTTGCAGTTGAATATTTGTTTCAAGGCTAAACATGTGCCCAACTTGAACAACTCTATAGCTGGTTCATTGACTTATTCACTGTGGCACACTTTTCACAGTCTGGCAGCAGGAGGGGAGGACAGCAAGATGCCTGTACCTGCAAACATTTGGACGGGGGGGGCTTAAGAGTGATTGGGCTGGTGAAGATGTCTTTAGCGGAGTATACAAGGAGGAGCTATCATCTTGCTTGGAATGAATTTGAGATGTTTTAAGAGTGCCAGGGGAGGCAGTTGAGTCATGAGCAAAGCAACAGGGAAGGAAGAGTGATATTTTTTGTCATGTGATAAAAGTTTATTGCATGCGACCATAGCAGGAAAACTGGCTAGTGTGTCTTTTTATGGCAAGATGTATTGGGGCTTTGACCCACGCAGGGATGGAAATTTGTGGAAGATTCTGAAGGGGTGGGGCAGGGACAGAGATATGGGGGGAGTAGCTTGCGAGAGGCTATCACATTTGACTTACTGGTAGAAATCCTTATATGTTTAGTGGAGTATTGTTCTGAAAGATTTGAAGTGACATTATTCAGATTGTGCATGATATGGATGTTCTGTGGAGCTTTCAGGGTGTCTGAGTTTTTGTGGTCTGGGTGTGCGTTTGGGGAGCTGCATTTGTGGGTATGCTAGGCTCAGGGTCAATAGGGGATCTGTGTGAGGAAGCTTAAGACAGATCAGGTGGGGAGGGGTAAGTGGGTGTAAGTGCAAGACGGTGGATGTAGAAAGGAGTGTCTGATGAGAAGATTGTCCAAATTTCGTAAGTTGCCAGGGTGCAAACAGCAGGCAACCTTTTGTCACAAGGGAGGGGCATGAGTTACTGCTTTTCAGTCACTGTTGGTGCTGTGCATGGCTTTAAAGAGACTGGACCTGAGCCCTGCAGTTTTGGGACTCATTCCTTTTGAATTGGGGCAGCTCTGGCTGCAGTGAGATTGGGAGGGGTTGGTCACAGACTCCTAGTATTGATAGGTAGAGGTCACAGTCTTGTTAGAGCTCTGTGAGGAAGTAATGGGTGACAACAATGTTGCTGGAGTGGGTGGGATTGCATATTTCACACTAACTTGTCCTTTTTCATGGTAGGCTGTGTGAACAGTCGGGGAAACACAAGATGGTGACTTGGATGGTTAAACACATGTTTGTTCACTGGGAAGCTAAGTTTACGGACCAGCAGATTTACAGATAGAACCTGGGACTGCCCAGCAGCAGACATGAGGTGCTTTGGTGAGAAAGTGTGGGATGAGATGGTGTAACTTTTTGCCTTTCTTAGTGATGTTGGTGCCACAGAGTGGTTGCTCTGACATGTTCTTTCTTCATCTGGGAAAAAAGGATCTGGTCCAGATCTCAGTGCTCACTTTACTGCAGCATGGGACTTGTTGTTACTCAACTGAAGTTTTCTGGAACTTGTCTGGTATGGACTGAACTGGTGCCTTGGCGAAAATGGGGAACAGCAATCAAACATGCGGCCATTCACAAGACCAGGAGGAAACTCAACAGGGAGGTGAGGGTAGTTTGTGCAGCCAAAGATATTAAGGTGGTAGCTCACGTGGGCATCAAAGAAGAAGAGGTGGTCCTTTTCAGGTTGGATGGCCTCATTAACCTTTACAAAGTCTAGTATATGTTGGAAATAAGGGATTTGCTTGGTGAGGTATGGCATAAGAAAGTGTGGTGCAGGGGGTCAGCATGATGTGTTGCAGTATGATGGGGCAGACAAATGCCCTTTGGGGTTTTCCTGCATGGTGTTAGTTAAGGAGTCTACCTCTCGGGGTAGGTGGGAGAGCACACGTGAAGGAAGACATTTGGGGGATGCTTTGGACAGGAGAACTAGGCTTCATTGGAGGATACTTGGGGAAAGGAAGTGACAAGGGGACTGTAATGGAAGGAGGTTATTGAGTGAAAAGTGATTTGAACAGTGAAACAAGATAGTGTGCTGGGGTAAAAGCTTGGTGTGCCATGAAAAGTGTGGGGTGAACAAAGGGATTACGCTTTTGATGTTTGATGTTATGTGTATACTGTTGATACGAATGAAATGTTTGCAAACTTGTCCTAATAAATGGCATTTTACACTTTATGGAGTATGGCATATGATTACTTCATGATGGAGCGTTCTGGGGGAAGTTATAGGTGCAGCCTAGTCTTCCCCTGGGAAACCTGGTGAACAGGAAGTGGAGGCCAGGATTGGTGTGTTTATGTGCGGGGACAGGCGTTGAGCGTTGGGATATAAGGAGTCGGAAGAGGCTGGATCAGCCTCTTTCTGACTCCTGTGTATTCCTCACACTACCAGTAGGGAAGCATGTGGCCACCCAGCCACCCTACAAGCTCAGAGGGATGGGCATGTGTGGTTTTTATATTGCCATGATGCCAATTTAGGACAGGTTGCTGGAGCTTAGGCATTAGTTAGGGAGGTGCAGAGTCATATGCAGCTGTATCCACTCCTCAGAGGGGAGGAAGAGAGCACAGGTGAAGGAAGACGTTTTGGGGGATGCTTGGGACAGGGGAACAATGCTTCATTGGAAGATACTTGGGGAAAGAAAGAGAAGGAGACTGGGAATGGAAGGAGGTCATTGAGTGAAAGGTGTTTGGATAGTGCTGGGGATAAAATCTTAGTGTGAAATGAGAAGTGTGATGTGAACAAAGGCATTATGTTATTGATGTCTGATGTTATGTTTATATTGTTGATACCGTTACAATGTTTGCAACCCTGACCTAATAAACAGCCTTTTACCCTTCGTGGAGACCGGCGTATGATTACTGCACAAAGTCTGCTTAACGGAGTTAGGCCCATATTTATACTTTTTTAGCGCCGCATTTGCGCCGCTTTTTGGCGCAAAAGTTGCGCAAATATGGCGCTAAAAAGTATAAATATGGGCCTTAGTATTTCATAGGAGCAAAATATTTGTATAAGGGTCTTCTTTGCCAGTGCACAGAGAAGACAAGAGTGGTGGGTCTAGGTTTCTCTTTAGATTTTCTGTAACAGTGACCCCTGCAAACCCCGCTTTTGTTTCATACTTAAGGCTAGGTCGAGATATTTGTGTTTTAATGGCACTTCAGATGATTTAATAATCAGCCAGGCAATGTGCCACATTTCAATATATGTCATGTTTTCATGCAACAATATCAAACTGGCTTATTTTCTTAATAGGTTTTCTGTTTGACAAATTGATGGTAGCTTGTTCAATCGCTGCTCGAATTACAAGCTGTTCAAGGTTCCTGTCAAATAAACACTCCAAGAATTTCCCCCTTTCATTATCGCTTGCCATATTATTGGTATGAGGAAGTTTAGAAAAGCATTTCATAATTTAATGCAATAGGTCACAAATTCAATTTGATGCATATATGGTTGTTTTTTCAGTTAGATTTGATCACACTTGCCCCTGGGTGGTGCTATCAGGGAGGTGAAAGAAGAGTCAATGTGTTCGGCATTAAAGCCATTTAATTAATTTCCCATTGAAAGTTATCATTCCAGAGGTGAGGGTTGGAAATAAGTTATTGACAACAACTTGCAACATTGTTCTATGTGCAGAACTGCCATTTTATTGCACAAATGGAGTATGAAGGAGTACATACGTGCCAGGGCAGCAATTTTTAATGATGTGAGTTATGTCAGAGAAGCTCCATGATCGTCAAACTTTACACCTATATATATATATATATATATATATATATATATATATATATATATATATATATATATATTGTAACAATCAAATGTCATGCCCTCCAGATTCCCAGGGGAATATTTATACCTCATTTGTGCCGAATTAGCATCATTTTCCTACGCAAATTTGGAGCAAAACTTACTCCATATTTATATTTTGACGTTAGACCCGTCTGACGTCAAAATATTGGAGTTTGCACCATTTTTCAGATGTGTGAACCTACCTTGAGCCAATGAGATGCAAGGTAGGCTTTCCCATCTAAAACCTGGTGCTAACCCCATAGACCCATATTGATCCCCCGTGCTAAAATGACGCACAGGTGGAAGGAGCTAAATGATAGTGCAAAGCTTGCTTTGCACTATTATTTGATGCTTGGGTCAGACCAGGCGTTAGGGGACCTGTGGACCCATTTCCATGGTTAAACACCATGAAATGGGTCCACAGATGCTGTCCCCAAGCCCCAGGAACACCCCCACCCACACCAGAGGGAACCGGAGGATGTGGGACCCCATCCCAGGTAAGTAGGGTAAGTATATATTTTTTTAAGTGCCATTAGGGGCCCATTTTGGGGCCCACTGCATGGCACAGGGTATAATGGCCATCCCCAGAGGACACTGGTCCCCTGCGCTGGCCACTGGAGTGGTGGGCATGACTCCTGTCTTTTCTAAGACAGGAGTCATGTGGTATGGATGGTTTTGTGTCAGAAAATGACGCTAGGCTGGTTAGAGTCATTTTTTGGTGCAAAACTCCCTTCTCCCATACCGCCACCACCACCCGGCTAACGCCATTTTTATTTTTTATGTTAGCCCACAGCTTGCACCGGCTTGCACCATTTTTTAATATGGCGCCCAGGTGGCGCTCAGGAATGGCGCTATCCGGTGCTAAACGTTTTGATGCAGAACTGCGTTACTGCAGTTTTGCATCAAAAAGTATAAATATTACCCAAAGTGCCTTTTTTGATTGTCTTATGTTAAAAACATGCAGTATTTGTTTTATTTTTATTGTTCCTTAGATTATTTTACAGGCAATAAGTATTCAGTGCATTCAAAGATCTCTACAGCCCACTCAGCATTTGTCTTGCCCACTACTATCATATCATTCATAGACTCAGCTTTTGACCTAACAACCTTGAGGAAAATACTTTGAAGGTTCTAGAGCTACACTTAAACCTGACAGGTGTAAGTTAAATAAAATGGAACATTAGGGTGCTTCCTTGCATGAGCCCTTTATTTGTAAATATGTTTTCTGAAAAGTCAGAGACAGAATTACTTTTACCTCAGTGTCAGAATATAGAGTTGTAATGGCTCTTCGAAGAAGTAATGGGCTATCCCAGCTTTTTAACTTTCCATATAATTTACCTTTATCAATACAGTTGTAAGCTATAGCAAAATCTATAAAAGTGGCATGGACAAGGTTATCCTTCATTGTGATTGTATGAGGAATAAGAGTGCTTAGAAATTACCCTTGATGCACCTTTTGGAATCCTGTTTGGAAAAAAGATACTAGCCCTTTGCTGGTGGCTAATTCTTTGGGCTCTTCGTGCAACAGTTCCTCAAATTAAGCTTCATATTCCTGGATATCTATCAGGATTTCTAATTAATGATAAGGTTTATAATCTGCAGATGCAGGGGCTGCATGAAGTGTATGAATGTGCCATGTGTTCGGAACTACAGGATCAAATTCAACTCATGAGTAAAATATTTGGAAAGGGTATGCAGCATGTGTATTCACAACAAAAGCTACTTCACCCTGTTCCTCAGGAAACATCTTCATGTGAGGGAACTATTATTAGCTGTCATAGAAAATACTACCTATGATTAGGTTTTCCTCAACAAACCATCTGGAGAAAGAGCTGGCTCAATACCTACTTACTAACTAGCGACAGTAAACCTGGTGCACTGTAGCCCGTGAATCACCTATGAATTCCATAGAGATTGTGCATTCTGGGCAACAATCCAATCAATCTTGTGAGATTCACAGGAGTATATGTTATTAATGGGCTCCAAATCACTCTTTATCACGAATAGACACATTCAGGGACAAGAACACTAGGAATATATTTTATGATTGTAATAATATGATATCCTTTCCAAGCCCAAATAACGTATAAACTTGTAGTAATAAAAATAAACAAAGTAATGGTAATGAAAGAAATGAATCAGCAAAATATGAAAAAGTATTACAGCACTGTAATAGTTTTTCAAATTTTCCTTACATGAAAGATGGAGTCAGTCTCTGTTCTCCAACATCGCCCTTCTTTGCCTCTATCTAAGCTAGTTTTGCACCATGAAGTGTTGCTCTGGTTGAAAAACATTGTTGTCCATCTCTGTGCTCAGTAGCTGTGTCATTCCCAGCAAGCCGATAAGGATAGGCTAGCTCCAAGCTGAATGCCTGTGACCTCCTTGAAGGAAGTTCACAGCTTTTGCTTGCTGAATCCAAGCCTTCCAGGAAGTCAAGGCTTCCTCTCTGCCTCATAATTGTCTGTACAAGGCAAATTTACACTTTTTTAATTATTCTGGAATGGAATGGCCTCACCTTGAATGATGTCAAATGCAAATATTCAATCTCTATAACCTGTGTCAACATGTATATGTGAATAGTAGATACACCGTAAAACTACGATAAAGCAAATATTGTATGTTATACATGTGCAGGGAACAATAAATGTAAAATGTATCTACAAATAAGAATGTGCACTCAAAAAAATGGAAATCTATGAAATGCAATTGGGCAAAATGCAGGAAATGCAAATATTGTGTCAAAATGGTCCCAGGCCACTAAATTTACTCCTGATTCCCCTTCAGCCCACACATTATTTTCTGACGATCAAATCACATCCATATTATGATATTCAAGGCCTGATTTACTGTATACTTTTTTACCGCCGCATTTGCATCATTTTTTTAACACAAAAGCGGCGCAAACCTACAAAATTCAATTATATTTTATGTTTGCACCGCTTTTGCGTAAAAAAGTGACGCAAGTGCGGCGCTAAAGAAGTATAAATCGGGCCCACAGTTCCCAGGCAAGGGCGTCTCCCTGGCCCCTTCACACAAGCCTACATCACCATTTTCCAAGGACCATCATGAAAAGACAGCAAATACTTGTTCTCCTGTGTTGAGCGAATTGCACCTAGTTAATAGGCAGTCACCACAAACAAATATTTCGCAAAATTGCAGCAGGTATAAATACTGGTTTGAATCCTGCATCATACTTGGGGCTAACGCAGTTTTGCGCCAAACAAATTAGCGCCGGCTAACGCCATTCTGAAGCACCATGTGGGCGCCGTATTTATTGAATGGCGTTAGCCGGCGTTAGCCGACCGGCGCTGCCAGGTGTGCGTGAAAAAAACGACGTACACCAGGCAGAGCCGGCGTAGGGAAAAATGGCGTTTGGGCGTCCCAAAATGGGGCAAGTCAGGCTGAGGCAAAAAAATCGTCTTAACCCGATTTGCGCCATTTTTTTGGGGCGCTCAGACACCATTAACATGACTCCTGTCTTAGCAAAGACAGGAGTCATGCCCCCTTGCCCAATGGCCATGCCCAGGTGACTTATGTCCCCTGGGTATGGTCATTGGGCATAGTGGCATGTAGGGGGGCACAAATCAGGCCCCCCTATGCCACAAAGAAAATTTAAAAAAATACTTACCACAACTTAACTTTTCTTCCCTGGGATGGGTCCCTCCATCCTTGGGTGTCCTCCTGGGTTGGGCAAGGGTGGCAGGGGGTGTCCCTGGGGGCAGGGGAGGGCACCTCTGGGCTCATTCTGAGCCCACAGGTCCCTTAACGCCTGCCCTGACCCAGGCGTTAAAAAGAGGCGCAAATGCGGGTTTTTTAGTCCCGCCCACTCCCGGGCGTCATTTTTGCCCGGGAGTATAAATACGACGCATATGCATCGCAGTCATTTTTTAAGACGGGAACGCCTACCTTGCATATCATTAACGCAAGGAAGGTGTTCACGCAAAAAAATTACGCTAACTCCATGAACTTTGGCGCTAGACGCGTCTAACGCCAAAGTATAAATATGGAGTTAGTTTTGCATCGAATTTGCGTCGAAAAAAACGACGCAAATTCGGCGCAAACGGAGTATAAATATGCCCCTTGGTGATTTTTTTTTATTTTTTATGACTAAGCAAGAGAGCGTTGCCAGTCTAATTCCAGGGAATGTTTAAGGAAGAAGGTGCAGCATGTGCCATCCACCTTTCTGCTCTGATTCCTATCTTCTAAGACACTAACCTTCAACCACAGACACCATTACAAGAGACACAAAAGAACACTAGTCAAAATTGGAAGGCCGTGTAGCAAAAATTGCAACTTTGGAAATTTATTCAGGCTATTGTCAGGCTTGCTACTCTTGCTGCAAGGAAAATCCGGAGTTTACGTTCTGCCCAAGTGAAAGTGGCACACCCCTTTGCAGCACACTTTTTTAATTATAAAAGATGACGTACATACAGTCACAAACAAACACATCCTTATTTTTCCTTGTGTTTATGCTCACTACTTGTTACCAGGGTCATGCAGTTTAGTAACACTTTTAAATGGAGTTACCAGTACCCAACTAGGAAGTGGTTATTTTGTTCTTTCCAGAAGAACGAAAGTCTGAGTTTCCAGCAACAAGGTTCCCTCATTTTATGTATTCGTTTTTCTTAATAAACCACAGTAAGAACATGGATCACCAAGGCATCTTACCAACTTTATTTGATCGGTAAGTTTATCTAGTGGTAACTTGGTTTAGTGGTTTAAGGCACTTGCTATAGAGGTGATGCTACATCCAATATATTTCTCAAGATGTTAACTAAGTTGTTAAACATATCTGTGTGTAACATGCTGGTCACTAGCTTGAATAATCATAAAACCTCTGAGAGCTAATGGGCCTGCCACAAAAAACTATGCAGCATGTTGATCACATTTTCGAATCCGGAAAAGGATATTACAATTGCTTTAAGCTCTGAATGGGGCAGTAGAAGAGGAAAAGTTGGATCAGGATACATGAAAAAAGTGGGGAAACAAGACTGAGGAAAGGAGAAAGGTTAATTGTGGATGCGATTATCTAATTGAATGCAACATTAATGTGCCAAAAGCCCTATTTTGGTAGTACAGCAAGAATGTGCCAATGTTTAATCTTTCTGATTGTCAATGATCATATTGAATTTCAACTGCTGCAATTGCTTCCTATTACCACAAGCATTACCATCATAAAGCATAGATACCTCTGTTCTTCCATCCCGCACAGACCACACAGACAATCTTAGACCACACAGACAGATAATCTTAAAAAGCTTGGGGTTGTTTGGGTTACGAATGTTGGCCCACATTTGTAACGTCCAATTCACTAATGGAGGTAATAATATTTTTGTGCTCTGGTATATTTCCCTTTCCAGTCCAACCTCGGCCATAAGTCAAAATACCTTTAAAGGGCTAATCAAGTAATGGGCGATCCAAGACACTCTGGGATGGAGTGGGAGGCACTTACAGTTGATAGTGTTACCTTTCCTAGTTGAACGCCGAATGTGGGTGAGAGTATGTGATATTCTAACTGCAAAAAAAAATATCCATAAGGTTTTTCTAAATGATTACTAAAGTAAATGGAAGGATAATTGACCAGTTTCAAAATAATGTGACATTTTACACCAATTCATATTTGCCCAATAGTTCATGATCCTTCACAACAGTAAAACCTAAGCAAATGGCCTGTATCTTTTCTGAAAATGTGGCTACCCTAAATATGGCCGAGCTGCCACAATGTCAAGCTATTTAGTGCAAAACAAGATTCGTCCTGTGTCTTATCTTTGCTAGCTCTGGCTCAAATGAAAGACTTCTGAGAAAAATTACATGTAAAGTGCTGCATCAACATCAACTTTACCATTGAAAAACCTAAAAGATAAAATTCACCAAGAAATTCAACAGGAAGAAAATCAATTTAAAGAACAAAACAACAGTAAATATGATATAGGAATCAGGAGTTATGAATGTTCGAAGGAAAAATAAAAACACATATATAAAACAATGATAAGTGAAACATCACAGTTTGCCTTTGGAGAACAGATGCCTGAACACTAGCCATTTATTTAGGTCACCATAAGGTAGCCTGCATCAGTTAACCCTTGTAGCTGGCCTTGTCAATAGTTTTACCTTCCGACTCAGGGCCTGATTATGAATTTGACAGATGCCAGTCCATCTATAAGGGTGGCGGAGGGCATTAATTCCATCTTCCTTGAGGGACCATCATCTGTTAAATTTAGAGATGACCCCGAGCCCAGCTAGAATCCCTCTTCATTGAAAGAAACCGCCATGTTCCTTTCAATGTACATAAAGTTTGGAGGAAGGACACCATCAGTGTTGGTGGCTGTTCAGCAAATGTTTTACATGTTTTTGTTTTTTCAGAAAAAAAACATCAAAGAGGGAGCTAGTGTGAAAAACAAAAACTAATGACCTTGACACCCTGGGAATTATAACTCAGGGTGTGGAGGTTATTATTATATTTCTGTCCTTCATCACTAAGGGGGTCATTCCAACCCTGGCGGTCGGTGATAAAGCGGCTGCCAACCCGCCAACAGGCAGGCGGTAAAAAAAAAGGTATTCTGACCCTGGCGGGAACCGCCAACACAGGCCGCCACTTTAACACTCCGACCGCCACGGCGGGACAGACAAACAGCGCAGCGGTCACCGCCAACAGGCAGGTGGCAGACAATGTACCGCCCACCCTATCACAACTCACCAATCTGCCACCTTTTCCGGGGCGGGAGCCCCGCCGATAAAAACACGGCGGAAACAGACTACGAATGGGAAAACGCTCACCTCTACACACTCCACGAGGACGGAGAACAGCATGGAACCCGAATTAAACATCCTACCAGCTATTGTCTACCTGCTCATCTACCACGAGTACGAACGCCAGCGCATACGACAACGGTGAGTACTGCACCTATGACACAGGGGAGGGGGGAGGAGAAAAGCTTACGGGCACACACATATGCACCCCCCCCCCAACTATCTACACACCAATGCAGAGCACCAAGTCACAGTGACACCACCCAAACCCCCCCGAATAATGCAAAGACAGAATTAAAGTGAGAAACAACATTTATGTATAAAAGAGGTTCTTTGAAGTCATGGTAAAATAGCAATATGAATTGTAAAAAATCAAGGAAGAACATTGCGAAACCGATAAACATAGGCAATAAGTCCTGCACAGTCACTTAAATTTCCACTGTCCGTGGGCCAAAGTGTATCAACACATGGGCAAAGCCCACACAGGAGACCTGAGTCCATTGGAGAGAACACTGCTGGGGCATCAGATGACAAAACTACAGGCACCTCAGGGGGAAGGGAAGTGGGGACACCTCAGCCACATGAGTCCACGACGCCAGATCCACGAAGGGTCCACCATGCCCACTGTGCCATCCTGGGGAGTGCAAAGCCACAGTCACACTAGTCTCTACAGTGGGTTGTCTGCCCACCGTGCCATCCTGGGGAGTGCAGAGACACAGGCCATCAGGTGGATCACAGACTCCACAGGTAATGGAGGAGGCAGGGTGCCCCGAGTGCAGCGTGAACACTAGCTCGACACAGAACCGGCACTGTCAATGGGCCAGCGGTGCTTGACAGGAAGGGCCCAGCGGAGCGGTGCTTGACAGGAAGGGCCCAGCGGAGCGGTGCTTGAGATGGCGGGGCCCAGCGGAGCGGTGCTTGACAGGAAGGGCCCAGCGGAGCGGTGCTTGACATGAAGGGCCCAGCGGAGCGGTGCTTGACAGGAAGGGCCCAGCAGAGCGGTGCTTGAGACGGCGGGGCCCAGCGGAGCGGTGCTTGAGACGGCGGGGCCCAGCGGAGCGGTGTTTGACAGGAAGGGCCCAGCGGAGCGGTGCTTGAGACGGCGGGGCCCAGCGGAGCGGTGCTTGACAGGAAGGGCCCAGCGGAGCGGTGCTTGACAGGAAGGGCCCAGCGGAGCGGTGCTTGACAGGAAGGGCCCAGCGGAGCGGTGCTTGAGACGGCGGGGCCCAGCGGAGCGGTGCTTGACAGGAAGGGCCCAGCGGAGCGGTGCTTGACAGGAAGAGCCCAGCGGAGCGGTGCTTGAGACGGCGGGGCCCAGCGGAGCGGTGCTTGACAGGAAGGGCCCAGCGGAGCGGTGCTTGAGACGGCGGGGCCCAGCGGAGTGGTGCTTGACAGGAAGGGCCCAGCGGAGCGGTGCTTGACAGGAAGGGCCCAGCGGAGCGGTGCTTGAGACGGCGGGGCCCAGCGGAGCGGTGCTTGAGACGGCGGGGCCCAGCGGAGCGGTGCCTTTCTGCACGGCGGGGCCCTCTTCAGCGGTGTCTTTCTGCACGGCGGGGCCCTCTTCAGCGGTGTCTTTCTGCATGGCGGGGCCCTCTTCAGCGGTGCCTTTCTGCACGGCGGGGCCCTCTTCAGCGGTGCCTTTCTGCACGGCGGGGCCCTCTTCAGCGGTGTCTTTCTGCACGGCGGGGCCCTCTTCAGCTGTGCCTTTCTGTACGGCGGGGCCCTCTTCAGCGGTGCCTTTCTGCACGGCGGGGCCCTCTTCAGCGGTGCCTTTCTGCACGGCGGGGCCCTCTTCAGCGGTGTCTTTCTGCACGGCGGGCCCTCTTCAGCGGTGCTTGTCCAGTCATTCAAGGGAGCCAGACCTGGCCAGGACTCCCTGCTTAGTCGCCCTCCGACCGTGCAGTTGCTGGACCCTTCTGTGACGGAGTCCTGGGCCCGTGGGTGTCCTCCCTCACACCCGGGATGAGGGTTGTGGGGCCCTCCTGGTCCACGCCCCTGCTGGCTGACTTCTCCGCCCTGCTGCCCTTGCCCTCCTTCGATGAGGCTCTCTGGCCCTTGCCTCCCCTGGATGTTGTGGCAGGTGACGGCCCAGGACTTTGCTCCTTGGGGGCAGCCGTGTCAGTCTTCTCGCGGCGGCCCTTGATTTTACGGGTCCTCTTTCCAGGGGGGGGGCTGGCTGTCCCCTTGCTGCTGTATCAGTGCTGGGAAAGGGTGGACTCCAAAACCCGTGCACAATGGTGACACTTGAAGCAGGGCTGGTGGTGGCTGAGGTGCTCTTGGGACTCTTAGCAGATGGAGGGGGTGGGTCAGGTGGGGCAAAGAGGTTAAGTTTGGAGAGGTAAAGTTTTTTAGGACCAATGTAAAGGGTAGGTGTAGTGGGTATGGGAGTGGAGGAAGAGGATGTGGTTGTAGGAGAGTCAGCTGTGCTGTCTTTGGGTGCAGGTGCTTGTGACGTAGGCGGTTGTGAGGTGGTTGGCTGTTGGGTGGGTGGCTGCCTGCGTTTGTGTGTCTTGGAAGAGGGGGTGACAGACACAGTGGGAGAGGACACAGGGGACGTGTAAATGGCAGTGGGGGTGGTGACTGCACGTGTGCGGACTGTACTGGAGGGTGTGCTGGTGATGGAAGTACTGGCTGATGGTGGTGTGCATGCAGGTGTGAGTGGAGACGTCACAGGGAGGGTGGAGGGAGACGAGGAGGAGGGGGACACAGGGGTGGTAGTGACTGTTGGCATGTCTGCATCTGGGTGTTGCTTGGGTGAATGCTTGTGTGATCTGTGGTGCTTATGTCTGGATGAGCTGCCCTTGGGTGTTGAGGTGTGTGCAGACTGGTCTGATGGTGTGGATGGGATAGGCTGAGGAACAGGAGACAGGGTGGAGGCAGTTAGAAGAGGGAGGCTGGAAACAGGGACAATGGCTGCCGTCAGTGCTGAGGCCAGAGCATTGAACGATCGTTGATGGGCAGCCTGACCCGAATGAATGCCCTCCAGGTATGCATTGCTCCGATGCACCTCCCTCTCTACCCCCTGGATGGCATTCAAAAGGGTAGACTGCCCAACAATGATGGTCTGTAGGAGGTCAATGACCTCCTCACTGAGGGCAGCAGGGCTAACATGGGCAGGGCCTGAGGTGCCTGGGGTGAAGGAGATGCCCGCCTTCTTGGGCGAGCGGGCACGGAGCGAAGGCTGAGGGGCTGCTGGGAGGGCAGAGCTGGTGCGCTGGGTGGTGGCTGTACCTGTAGAGGCGGGGGGCCCGGATGTTGCCGCCACCGCTAGGGAGCTCCCTTCCGAGGACGTGTCGGTGTCGCTGGTGTCACCACGGGTCCCCGTTGTGGTGCTCCCCTCGCCCTCCGTATCACTGGTGACCTCGGTGTCTGTACCATGGCCCACCGGGGCCTTGTGAGTTGCAGCTCCCTCGTGCTCCGATGCCAATTCTCCTCCGCCTGATGATGCTAATGCACACATGCACAAGAAGATAAAGAAAAAGGGTGGGGGGAGAAATAAAAACAGGTTGAGTGCATGCATTGTCAACACCGTTGGCAGAGAGGACAGACACAGGAGCCTCATGCACTACGCCGCGCAATCGGGGTACACTACTCAGTACTTGTGACTAGGCCAACAGGTCTATGGACAACAAATGCGCACATGGGTGATGCTGGACCATGGATTGCTGTACTTGGCACCCTACAGAGGTGGGGGGCGGGGGCACAGGGCCATGCCTAAAGGAGGGGACTACACTACAGAAAGCGCCCTGGCCTAATGTCACCCACAGCCCTCCTCCCCCACCCAGACGCCTCCACTGCGTGTAAAGATAGCAGAATGTGCTGGTACTCACCCCCTTGTGTCTGCTGTGATGTCCTCACGCGCCCATCCAAATCGGGGTAGGCCACCGACAGGATCCGGGACATCAGGGGGGTCAAGGTACGACTGGCACCCCTCCTACGTTGGGAGGCCATCCCCAGCAGTGACTCGGCGGTCTTCCTGGTCCCGCGGCGGATGTCCTCCCACCTCTTTCGGAAGTGGGTGCCCCGTCTGTTGTGGACCCCCAGGTCCCGGACGTCCTTGGCGATGGCACGCCAAATGTCGACTTTCTGATGGGCGCTGACCTATTTGACATGTACAGGGTGGGAAAGGAAATTTCAACATTTTTCTGCATGTTAGATGTGATTGCCCCCCACCAACCCTGCCATGTGGCACATGCTCTCATCTGTCGTGCCTTGCACTCCTCATTCGCTCCCCACCCCACCATCTTACATCCACCATACACAACCCAGGCATAGCCCATTCAACGTGCACCCAGTGTACTTACCTGTTGGTCTGGAGGACCGTAGAGTAGCGCATACTGGGGCAGGACCCCATCCACAAGCTTCTCCAACTCTTCTGAAGTGAAGGCAGGGGCCCTTTCCCCAGTCGCAGCAGCCATTGTCTCTTCCAGACCGAGGTCACAGCAGCACTTGCAGTATAGGTCCTCTCCTGTGGATGATCAGGTCTCGAGTGATTAAGCAGATAGAAAATGGCGGTCACGCCCGCGGCGGTGCGTACCGCGGCGGTGCGTACCGCGACCACCGGCGCACATCGTCATTGGCTCCTGAGACCCATAGGGTTCAATGTTAACCAATGCTGCTTTGCGCCGCGGTCTTCGACCGCCTACCGCCACGGTGTGCCACGCCAGTGCAGTGACCTCACATCCCACTGTCACACTTCACAGGTCAGGCAGCCGCCGTTTCAAGGGCCCACATGGCATGAGTTCTACTGCATCACACAGGCCTAGGCCTTGCATTGCCACTCATACACGCCTTTCAATGCATAGCGATTCGTGTACTGTGCAAGCTGTGGGAACGAACCTGTGGGTTGCTTGACTCTGTGCTCCATGTTGTCCTTGCTAGGCACCATCCGCTGGGACTTGCGAGGAGAAGGATGAATCCTCCCGTGTACCGACCGCTGGTGGCCCTTTCGACAATGGAAGAACGACATATTATACTTCGATACCGACTTGACCGAGCCACTATACATGAACTGTGTGCCCAGCTGGAGCCAGACCTGATGTCCCCCATCCGCCAACCCACAGGGATTCCCCCTCTGGTGCAGGTTCTGTCAGTACTCCATTTTTTGGCAAGTGGGTCTTTTCAGACATCAGTGACCATGTCATCAGGGATGTCTCAGCCTATGTTTTCTAAGGTTTTGTCCAGAATGTTGTCTGCCCTGATGAAATACATGCGGAGATACATTGTTTTCCCTGAGGAGGGTGATTTGGCCACTGTGAAGGGTGATTTCTATGCCCTTGGACATATCCCCAACATCATTGGTGCCATTGATGGGACCCATGTGGCTTTAGTACCCCCAAAAGACAATGAGCAGGTGTACAGAAATAGAAAAAATTACCATATGATGAATGTCCAGGTGGTCTGTTTGGATGACCAGTACATCTCCAATCTAAATGCCAAGTTCCCGGGGTCAGTGCATGACGCGTATGTCATGCGAAATAGCAGCATCCCTTATGTGATGGAACAGCTACAGAGACACCGTGTGTGGCTAATAGGTGACTCTGGTTACCCCAACCTGCCTTGGCTATTGACCCCAGTGAGGAATCCCCGGACCAGGGCAGAGGAACGGTACAATGAGACACATGGGCGAACTAGGAGGATTATAGAACGGACCTTCGGGGTCCTGAAGGCCAGGTTTAGGTGCCTGCATATGACAGGGGGATCCCTCATGTACTCACCAAAGAAGGTGTGTCATATCATCGTGGCCTGCTGTATGCTTCACAATCTTGCATTGCGACGCCAGGTGCCTTTCCTGCAGGAGGATGGTCCAGATGGTGGTGTTGTAGCAGCTGTGGAGCCTGTGGAGAGTGAAGAGGAGGAAGACGACGGGGACGACACGGACAACAGGGACACAGTTATACAACAGTATTTTCAGTAGCACACAGGTAAGAATCACCCACGCCATTTTACATTTACTTCTGGCCTCCTGCATCTCTACTTTCTGTGTTTCCCCCCAGTTCCTTTTCACTGATTTTTGACTTTCCCTTCCCTTTTCAGAGCTGTATGACCCACAGCGTGACTTCTGCTTTGTTTGCCCATGGACTAATGCTTATTGACACTGGTATGTTGTCATCACAATGTAAATGAACATTATTGCACCGTTATGTGTAATACATTTGTAAAGAATACAAGCAGACTCCTGACATTTGAAGTGCTATTGGTGATTTATTTTAAGTGCTGCGTATAGGTCCATGATAGTAAAATGGTGATGGGTGGGGGTGGAGTAATGTCCATGGCAGAGTCCAGTTCTCAGTAGCACAGGTGCATTGCCCATATGCCTGTGGAAGGATGGAGCAGGGGCAGTTGAAGGTTGGACAGGGTGACAATGTGGGACAGTGGGATGACATCAGGGGGTATCGTTTGCTGGCGGGGGTCTTGGCATCCTACTCTGTCTTCTTGTGTGATCTCAGGTTCCGTTTGCTTCCGGTTGATCTTCAGCAGGAGGTGGGGTTCTGGTGGCCTGTCGTGGTGTGGGGGCCTCCTGTCCACTAGCGCCGGCGGAGGTGCTAGGCTGTTCGTCGTCCGGGCTGGTAACAGGGGCCCTTTGGGGTGCCACATGGTCCCGCAATGTGGTGACTATCTGGTTGAGGGCCAGGACGATGGTCCCCATTGCGGTACCTATGTTCCTGAGTTCGTCTCTGAACCCCATGTACCATTCCTCCTGCTGTGCCTGGATCTCCTGGAACCTGGCCAGTACCGTCGCCATCGTCTCCTGGGAGCGGTGGTATGCTCCCATGATGGTGGTGAGGGCCTCTTGGAGAGTGGGTTCCCTGGGCCGGTCAACCCCCTCTCGCACAGCAGCCCTCCCAGTTGCCCTGTTTCCCCGGGCCTCTGTACCCTGGACGGTGTGCCCACTACCACTGCCCCCAGGTCCCTGTTGTTGTTGGGGTGGTGGGTCAGCCTGAGTGCCCTGTAGTGGCGGACACACCGCTGATTGACGCGTCTTGGAGACAGAGGCATGGGCCCGCTGGGTGGGAGCTGGCTGGTATTCCCAGAGGGGGTTGGGTCTGCTGTGGCCTGTGTCTGTGTGTGGGGAACCGACTGTCCAGAGGTCCCCGATGGTCCGGGCTGGTCATCAGGTTCTAGGTCGACAGAGCTGCTGTCATCACTGGGGGCCTGTTCTGGGGGCGGGATGGACAAATCTGGACCCTCCTGGCCGGTGTGTTGGCGTTCGGGCCCTGCAGGGGTAAAAGAGTATGGTTATTGCTTCTGTGTGTGCCATGGCGTGCGATTTGTGGGTGCCCTTGTCCCCCAGTGCTGGCATTCCCTTGTGGGAGGAGTTGTGAGGGTGGTTTGTGGGGGGGATGGGTATGTGCAGTGGTCATGCTTGGGTGATGGGTGTCCATGGTTTGTGTTGGCATTCAGGGATTGGTGTTATGTTGGGTGGGTTGTGCTGGTGAGACATTGGCAGGGAGGATGTGTGCTGGGGGGTTGGGGGTGAGGGTGGGGGTGTGGGTTGGCATGCTGGTGGTTGGGGGGAGGTGAAGTAGTTGGGATTCGACTTACCAGAGTCCATTCCTCCACCTACTCCAGCGAGGCCCTCAGGATGCAGGATGTTCAAGACCTCTTGCTCCCATGCTGTGAATTCGGGTGGAGTGGGTGGGGGTCCGCCGCCAGTCTTCTGCACAGCGATGTTGTGTCTTGACACCATCGACCGCACCTTCCCCCGTAGGTCGTTCCAGCGCTTTCGGATGTCTTCCCGGTTTCTGGGATGCTGTCCCACAGCGTTGACCCTATCGACGATCCTTTGCCATAGCTCCGCCTTCCTGGCTATTGTGGTGTGCTGCACCTGTGTGCCGAATAGCTGGGGCTCTACCCTAATTATTTCCTCCACCATGACCCTGAGTTCTTGGTCCGAGAACCTGGGGTGTCTTTGGGGTGCCATGGGGTGGTGTGGGGTTGTGTTTGTGGTGATGAGTGTGGTGTGTGTGGTGGTGTGTGGTGTTTTGTGCGTGGATGTAGTGTGGGTGATGTTGTTGTGTTCCTCTGTGTTTTGGGGTTTTCGATAGCTGTGCTCTCTCTCTCTCTCTCTCGCCTTCTCTCCGAATTTCTAGCAGTGGGGGTTTGTGGGTGATGTGGGTGTGTGTTTTATAGTTGATTGGATGTGTGGGTGTGGTGTGTGTATGTGTATCAGGTGTGTGTATTTCGAATTGTCCAATGTGGCTGTGTTTTGTAAAGGTGTGTGTATTTTGACCGCGGCGGTGTGTACCGCCAATGGAATACCGCGGTTGAAAGACCGCCGCGTGGATTCGTGGGTCGTAATGGCATGGGCGTGTTTGTGTTGGCGTGACGGTGGAGGTTTGGTCATCTCCAGTTTATCGCTGACCGCTGATGAGGCGGCGTTCTGTGGATGTCGGGTTTTTGGCGGTTTGGCAGTTGTGGGTCAGAATGACCGTGGCGGTTTACCGCGGCGGTAGAATGGCGGACTTCTGACCGGCGGTAAGAGCCTTTTACCGCCGAGGTCAGAATGACCCCCTAAGTTTTTTCTAGTGGTGATGGGCAGAAATAAAAACATTACACAATCCACCCTAAGTAAGGTGGGTGGTGTAACGTCCTACTTACAATGGCCCCCTATTCCGTTGGAAGACATAGCTCATTGACAGAGCCAACGGAGGATCCATTGCCAATACAATTAAGATGTGCTCATCTCTAAATGATGTAGGCAGGCAGACAAAACGTTTGACAGGCAAGGTACTCTTTGTTCAAAAGTCTGACTCAGAAAGTTGAGCAAAGCAGAATATAGTGGGCACCAACCCAGAGGAGCTCAACAAGTCAAGTACATCTTTTATGAGGGTTGACTGAAGGCTAAAATTTGACATATAAAGCTCCAAGAGGGAGAAACCCAAAAATTGTACCTGCAAGGTTGCTTCATTGCTGGGTTTGTGTGACACCTTTTTCAATTCACATTGGGAATTAGTCACTCTTTAAGAGCTCGAAGCCCTTTAATGGGAAGCCAGAGCCAGGCAGAACTTCTCAGAGGAGGATGAGCCTAGAAATCACACCCACTGTTGTATAGTCTTTGCACGACTGGAGGTGACATTTTTTTAAGTCCCAACTTAACATGCAGCTAAATGTCTCCTTTCTGGTCACTCTGATAGTCCCTAAACATTCAGAGACACTTCACATAGTATCACTCTACAGACAGTAGTGGGACACAAGTATCTTAAACACTCTATTCATCTAGAGCTGAAGCCACAGGCTAGACCTAACCGGCGTGGCTCCTCCGTATTGGTGGAGGAGCGTCACCCCCCGCCAGCAGCAACCACTGCAAATCCATTTACATGGAAAGGATAATAAACTCTGTTTAATATTCTTTCCATGTAAAAGGGGCAGGGCATGGGGGGTGCAGAGCTGAGGGGAGTGCACTGTGCACTCCCCTCAGAGCGCATGTGTGTTTGGCCGGCCATCTCGGGCCAGCCAAACACACATGCACACAGGGCTCTCTCCAGCCCAGCAACACGGTTTGGCGCAGGGCAGGCTGGAAGCCTGTGCCTGCAGCAGCGACGGGAGAGGAGCTTGGCGCGGGAGCAAAGCAGGTAAGTTTTTTAAATTATTATTAATTATTTTTTTCCTGCGCTGTCCACGCCCCTCCTGCATCTTCCGCTCCCCACCCCGCCCTGACCCAGCCACGCGAGCCACTTCTGAGCCCTAATGGCCTGTTAGATCTTCTTCCAAGGTGCCCTTAGTCCTTTCTTTGCCTGTCAATTTTCAAGAGGGTGCCCTTTAGGGTGGCTTTTATTTCCTCAGGACACTCGAAAGGGAACAAAAATCCCTTGATCCTTTCTCAGGTGAGAGGTGTGTGCTTCCCACAATCTATTTAGTTGTCAATCAGGAACAAGCAACATTCCGATTTTAGGCTAGTGGAAAGCTTTCTTTTAGTGGTGGGTGGTAAACTCGGCTCCACCAGCAGAGTTCACAGGCTTTTGCCCACTCCGTGCTCCGCTTGGAGCGTGGAGTTCGAAAGAGGCTGGGCCATTCGCAAAGTTCGGAATTTACCGCTCACCAATTCATTCATTTACCAGTATTATAGATTACTGGAATACCAATCCTGGCCTATTGTTATTGGTAGGCTGTAAATTAAGTGAGTAGTGGGTGATGAATGTTGCTCAGGTGAAAGTCACTACTCATTGTGGCATGCTCGGTCTAAAGTGCACATATCCAGTTTCCAGTTGTGTCTGTTTTGAATTTTTGTGTGCTCTAATGCTAGTCCCTTTTCCACTGTGCATGCACTAAAGAGACAGCAGCTTTGGGCATGTCTCAAATACCAGTGTTTTGATTTCATAGCATGTGCTTTTAATTAGTCGCAACATTGCCTGAACCAGTAGTCCAATGCAGATATAAACCAGCAGGGAGATGTGGGCCTAGAAATCCCGGGCCAACATCTTGTCTTCTAATAGGCGAGTAACGCAAAGCTCAAATAAATGTTTTAAATAGTTATTGTTCTTCGTTAGAGCTTAACACACTACATTGAATGCAATTTTCACATTTTAGAGGAAGCTTTTTCAGTCTGCACACAGCTGCTTTGGACTTGTCCTGTGTGGGTACTTTAATTAGCCTTCACAAACAGGGGGCGGTGCTACAGAGTTGGCAAGATGGCCACACAGACATGTGGCTTTCATCCACTATCATCCTGCACCAGAAGTCAACATCACACATTAAAAACCATCCTATGAGCAGTAGACAGTGCAACAGCACCAGACATCTTGCACTTCCTGTCAAGTGCCAAGCCGGCAGCCTATGTGGGAGATGAGTCCTGTTGAGCTCCCTTCTGCTTCAAAGACTGAAATGGTGGCTGCAGAAGAACATGTGTCGATAGACTGGAGCGCACTAAGTGGAATTCTGGGGCATAGTGCTGTGGCAACATAGAGACAATACTGCGTACTTCCTGATGGTCCCTAACCTGGGTGAACACCTGACCGCGAAGCAGCGACCTTGTGGAGGGGTGCAAAGGAGCCCTACGGTCTGCAGCCTGAAGCCTTGAGGCCTGTGAAAGGATGAGGACAGGCCTCCGAACCATGAAATAGAGAGCAGGTGCGCTGTTTTGGACTCCCTCTCGCCCCTTTATGCCTATCTCTGAATTCCTCCCCTTTGCCGGGCAGACCACAGATTCCTGGCTCCTGGGTTGATGCTGAGGGCCTCCTCCATGCGACCTACTGTGATGCGAAGCCTGGAGACGACATGGAGTACCTGACTACCTGGGGGATGAGCTGCAAGAGACTCACACTTAGACAACGCGGATCCTCTCTTGCTGATGCTCTTTTCATGACAGGTCAGTCAAGGGAGAGGAGATGCCCTCTACAATATTAGACAATGCGTAAGCACCGCATATGGGCTTTTGAGGGCAGCTGTTACAACATTCCAGGGATTAAAAAGGGACTGCACCCTTAAACTTTCCAATCAGATGTTGTTCAATTATTTAAACAGACATTCACCTTCCATGATTGATTTGATTCATGTAAACAAACTGCTCTGAGCGTGGGATGTGGGGCCTTGCCAGCTGGACTCATTGATTGGGAACTAGCGGACTGTCTTGCCTGTATATTTCTTGTGTATATTTCTTATGCAGCCTAACCACCGCAAGCCTTATTATCTATGCACAGTGTAATCCTGGACATGTAAGGCCTCAACCCTCTTTTAGGTGACTCACCTATTGGTGCTCATCCCGCAGGGCCATATCTAACTGCGCTGCAAGGAGATTGCCACCCATCCACAACACCGGGTCTGTTCGTGCCCATGGGATGAGGTGTGGTGGGACCACAGTAGCAGGGGACTGTCCTACTTCTATCTTCAAGAGGTGGGGGACAACGACACTGCTTCTCCGACCCTTCTCTGCTATACTGCATGCCAGAGTTTCCACAAAGGACACAGGGGAAAGCTGATGGTGCCAATCAAAGTTACAGTTTGACTCTTGAAAATCTGCCCATCCCCCAGAAAACAGCTCTGAGCACATGGTAGTGGAAGACTCTCCTGTCGGAGTTGCTACTGAATTGACTGATATGAAGTCCTTATTCATGGCTATGCAACAAAGCCTTACATCTATTTTGAGCTAAATGGACACTATCACCAACAAATTTGAAAGCCAAGATGGTTGCATCACAGAAACGTAACACAGAATTTCAGTGGACGAAGAAACTGTGTCCACTCGGTTGGAGCAGTTATTGAACAAGGAGAAGGTGCTCAAATTGATATCAGCCAAAAACGAAGATTTAGAAGCAAGAACCGGTAGATGTAACCTACAAATTGCAGGAATACCTGAGTCCACCAAATCAGGTCGAATGGAGGAATTTGTGGAGTGCCTCTACGTCACCCTCTTTTTCTCTGAAACATTCTCCAACATGCTAATAGTGGAACAAGCTCATTTGGCACTGATGACCCAACCCCCTACGGGGAGCTCCTTCCAGACTAATAATTGCTAGACTTTGCACTATTGCGACAGGGATACCGCTCTTCGCCTGGCTCGCTACAAGTGTAATTTGCAGTTTCAGGGTAATACAGTGTCCATTTACCCAGACTTCACAGTCTTGGTACAAGAAGCTAGCAGGAAATGTATCTCCATCCAACAAAAGCTGAGGCAGGCCAATATAACCTATGCAATGCTGTACCAGTGCCTCTTCGTTCTCCCACAGGGGTAAAGAACATAACTTCATATCCCCAAAACAGGCTGAGGAATTTCTGAAGTTGAACAGAGTGCAAGCTTCTCGAGACACTTCAGCCCAGCCCTCCTCTCCCTTGTCAGAACAAGGATAACATGGCATCTCCTGCAATGACTAAGCTCAGTTGACAGTGGCATATCCCGTTTTGCCCAAACTGTCCAAGTGAGATTGCTGGTTGTATAAGAACCACTTTTAAACTATCAACGTACTCACATGCCATGCATACTAATACTGAACAATGCCTGCCTTTTCCGATCACATATATTTCTAATGCGACTCTAGATATAATGCTGCCTGAGATCTATGGGACACTTAGGCCCTCATTACAACATTGGCCGTAAAAGGCGCTTACCACCGTGCAGAAGACCGCCAATACACCACCGCGGCATTCCGCCACAGCTATTATGACACACATCTTGGAATCCGCCGAAAATCAGACACCCACACAACACCGCCACACCAAAGGTCAGTGATAAACTGGCGGAAACAAATCCTCCACCTCCACGCCAACAGAAACACGCCCATGCTATTCCGACCCACTAATCCACGCGGCGGTCTTTCAACCGCGGTATTCCATTGGCGGTACACACCGGCGTGCTCAAAATACACACACATCTCCAAAACACCGTCACATTGGACAATTCAAAATACACACACCTGATACACATACACACACCAAACCCACACACCCAATACAATATAAAACACACAGCCACATCCCCCACAAACCCCTACGACCAAAAATCAGAGACGAAGGCGACAGAGAGAGAGCACAGAATAGACAACCCCACCACACAGAGGCACACAACACCATCACCCACACAACATTCACGCACAAAACACCACACACCACTACACTCACCACAACCATCACCACATACACCACCCCACACATCACCCACACCACCCCCTGGCACGCCAAAGACAACCCCGCTTCTCCGAGGAGGAGCTCAGGGTCATGGTGGAGGAAATCGTTCGGGTAGAGCCACAGCTATTTGGCTCACAGGTACAGCACACATCCATAGCCAGGAAGATGGAGTTATGGCGCAGAATAGTGGACAGGGTCAACGCCGTGCGACAGCACCCAAGAAATCAGGAGGACATCAGGAAGAGGTGGAACGACCTACGGGGGAAGGTGCGTTCAACGGTCTCCAGGCACAACATCGCGGTACAGCGGACTGGCGGCGGACCCCCACCTCCTCCCCCACAACTAACAACATGGGAGGAGCAAGTCTTGACCATCTTGCATCCTGAGGGCCTCGCAGGAGTCGGTGGAGGATGGGACACTGGTAAGTCAAATCTTAACTATCATATCCCCCACCCTACCTGCATGCTATCACATACCCCCTCCCTCACCCCCTCCCCTATCACTACAACTCCTCACTAATGTACCAATGACACCAACCACCCATCCCAACACCAAGCCCTGCATGACACAACTAAGCATGGACACCCAGCACCTAAAGCATGCCCACTGCTCATACCCAGTACACCCCCACAACCATCACCACACAAACCCACACACAGGAATGCTTGCACTGGGGTACACAAACACCCACCCATTGCACACTATTACACACACACATGCAATAATCATGCTCTTATGCCCATGCAGGAACACGAAGGACCGTCACCACACCAGAGGGTCCAGACAACACCACTCCACCCCCAGAAGAGGCCCACAGTGACGAGAGCAGCTCTGCCCTACTCGATCCTGATGACCAGCCCTGACCATCGTGGGCCTCGGGACAGTCGGTTCCCCTTGCACAGGCACAGCCCAACACCGACCTTCCACCCTCTGGTAACACCAGCACAGCACCCACCCAGTGGGCCCAAACCTCCCTACCCAGGACAGGTCAATCAGCGGTGTGTCCACCACTACAGGGAACCCAGGATAACCCACCACCCCAACAACAACAGGGACCTGGGGGCAGTGGTAGTGGGCACACGGTCCAGGGGACGGAGGCACAGGAACACAGGGGAACTGGGAGGGCTGCTGTGCGACAGGGGGCAGACAGGCCAAGGGAACCCACTCTCCACGAGGCCCTCTCCTCCATCATGGGAGCCTACCACCACTCCCAGGAGACGATGGCCTCGGTCCTGGACAAGTTGCAGGAGACCCTGCGTCTACAGGACGAACTGTATTTGGGGTTGAGGGAGGAGCTCAGGACCATCAGCTCCGCCCTGGGCACCATCATAGGGGTGCTGAAGGACATACAGCAGACCTTGAGGGACAACGTGGCACTCCAAGGGGCCCCTGACACTAGCATGGACGATGAACTGCCCACCACCTCCGCCGGCGCTAGTGGACAGGACACCCCGCCACAGGACCAACACACCGGCACCCCACCCCCTGCAGACAGACAACCACCATGCAAGCGGTCCCTGAGATCCAGGAACAGGACAGAGCAAGATGGCAAGACCCCCGCCAGGAAATGAGACCACCCTGATTGTCACCCCACTGTCCCACTTTGTTACCCTGTCCTTACTTAAACTGCCCCAGCTCCACTTCCAATGCCCAACTGGGCAGTGCACCTGTGAGACTAATAGACTGGACTCTGCCATTGACATTCCTCCGCCATCACCCATCACCATTTTACAACCCCCTCCCATTTCTGAGCACTTCAATAAACACCCTTGAAACACAAAACCATCTGGAGTCAGTCTGTGATTTAGTAAAAATGTATTATCAATGAAAGTGTCATAATAGGTGTACCATTGTAAAGCTAACATACCTATGTCACACATCACAAGCCCTTGAAGGATGCAAGCAGTTGACACCAGGGTAACCACACCTGTGAAACCGTAATGGGAGGGTACAACTCAGTTACCAAATAGTGATTGAAATCGAAAAACAGGATAGAGGTAGACGTGTGAAAGGTAATGTAATGCAAAAAATGAAAATGTTCTCACCTGTGTCTCACTGGAAATATTGCTGTATGACTGACTCACTGTTGTCGTTGTCTTCTTCATCAGCTTCATCCTCATCACTGTCCACAGGCTCCACAGCTGCTACAACACCGTCATCGGGATCATCCTCCTGCAGAAAAGGCACCTGGCGTCGCAAAGCCAAATTATGGAGCATGGAGCAGGCGATGATGATGTCACACACCTTCTTCGGTGAGTAGAATAGGGATCCACCTGTCATATGGAGGCACCTGAACCTGGCCTTCAGGAGGCCGAAGGTGCGTTCGATCACCCTCCTAGTATTCCCATGGGCCTCATTGTACCGTTCCTCTGCCCTGGTCCTGGGATTCCTCACTGGGGTCAATAGCCAGGACAGGTTGGGGTAACCAGAGTCCCCCAATAGCCATACACGGTGCCTCTGGAGTTGACCCATCATATCAGGGATGCTGCTATTGCGCAGGATGTAGGCGTCATGCACTGAGCCAGGGAACATAGCATTAACCTGGGAGATGTACTGGTCTGCCAAACAGACCATCTGGACATTCATGGAATGATAACTCTTCCTGTTGCTGTACACCTGTTCACTCCTGTGGGGGGGGGGGACCAGAGCCACATGGGTCCCATCAATAGCACCTATGACGTTGGTGATATGTCCAAGGGCATAGAAGTCACCTTTAACTGTAGGCAAATCCTCCACCTCAGGGAAAATTATGTATCTCCTTACGTGTTTCAGCAGGGCAGACAACACTCTGGACAACACGTTGGAAAACATAGGCTGGGACTTCCCTGATGCCATGGCCACAGTTGTCTGAAAAGACCCACTTGCAAGGAAATGGAGCACTGACAGCACCTGCACGTCAGGGGGGATTCCAGTCGGATGGCGGATTGGTGACATCAGGTCTGGCCCCAACTGGGTACATAGTTCCTGGATTGTGGCACGGTCAAACCGGTAGGTTACGATGACATGTCGCTCTTCCACTGTCAACAGGTCCACCAGCGGTCGGTACACCGGAGGATTCCGCCATCTTCTCATATGTCCCAGCAGACGGTGTCTACGAAGGACAACAGCGAAGAACCAGTCATTATTCCTCCAGGTATGTACCCACAGTCACACACAAGACTACACCACTCACAAAACCCTTCCTGGATGTGTGTTGAGTGTAGGCCTAGCTATGTGTGACGCAGTAGTAAATGAAGCCATGTGGGCCCCTGAAATGGCGGATGCCTGACCTCTAAAGTGGGACAATGGGATTGTGGGGTAACTGCGCTGGCATTGCACACCGTCGCGGTAGGCGGTCGTGGACCGCGGCGCAATGCTGCATTGGTTAACATTGGACCCTATGGGTCCCAGGAGCCAATGAACAGGTGCGCCGGCGGTGATGATGCGCCCCGCCACGGACGTCACCGCCGGGGACGTCACCGCCATTTTCTATCTGTTCAATCACTAGATACCTGACCTTCGACAGGAGAGGACCTACACTGCAAGTGCTGCTGTGACCTCGGTCTGGAAGCGACGATGGCTGCTGCGTCTGGGGAAAGGGCCCCTGCCTTCACTGCACAGGAGTTGGAGAAACTGGTAGATGGGGTCCTCCCCCAGTACACGGTACTCTACGGTCCTCCAGACCAACAGGTTAGTACACAGGGAGCACGTTGTATGGGCTAGGCCTGGGTGGAGAGGGCTGGTTGGAAGAGGGAAGGGGGCAAAGTTCATAGAACATAAATGAATGTGAATGAATGGGCCACATGGCCAGAGTAGGGAGGGGGCCACTCACAACGATGGTGCAGTTGGTAATGACTGTTCCTCTTTCCTTGTGCATGTCATGTAGGTCAGTGCCCACCAGAAGAGGGACATTTTGCGTGCCATCGCCAAGGAGGTCCGGACCCTGGGGGTCCACCAGAGACGGGGCACCCACTGCCGGAAGAGATGGGAGGACATTCGCCGCTGCAGCAAGAAGACGGCGGAGTCTCAGCTGGGGATGGCTTCCCAACGTGGGAGGGGTGCCCGTCGCACCATGACTCCCCTGATGTTCCGGATCCTGGCGGTTGCCTACCCGGAGTTGGATGGGCGCTTGAGGGCATCACAGCAGACACAAGGGGGTGAGTACAACCTCATTCTGCTGACTTTGCGTGCAGTGGAGGTGTCTGGGTGGGGGAAGAGGGCTGTGGGTGTACCTAGGCCCGGGCGAGTTCCGTAGGCAAGGCCCCTCCGTAATGTAGGCCATGTGGCACTCTACCCCACCTCAGCAGAGTGCCAAGTCGAGGTATAGTTGCCCCTGTGGCATCCATGTGCACAGATGTCCACCATTGCCATATAGGCCATATCCCAGAAATTACATGTGCAGAGGGCAGGAGCACGGCGTAATGCAGGGGGCAGCTGCGTTTGTCTTGTCCGCCAACGGTAGCGGTATGCCATGCACTAAAACCCTCTTTCTTCTGTCTCCCCCCCTTTTTCTGCTCTCCCTGTCCTTTTGTACATCAGCATCAACAGGCGGAGGTACAGTGGCACCGGAGCACGAGGGAGCTGCATCACACAGCCACCACCTCCCCTACCAGCACCGCCCTCCCAGCAGCCCCTCAGCGTTCGCCCCGTGCCCGCTCACCCAGGAGGGTGGGCATCACCTTCGCCCCAGGCACCTCAGGCTCTGCTTCAGTCACCCCTGCTGCCCTCAGTGAGGAGGCCATTGACCTCCTCAGGTCACTCACTGTTGGGCAATCTACCATTGTGAATGCCATCCAGGGTGTAGAACGAGAGTTGCAACACGGTAATACAATCCTGGAGGGCATTCATTCTGGTCAGGCTGTCCTTCAGCGAACCCTGCAATCTTTGGCCTCAGCACTGATGGCAGCCATTGTCCCTGTGTCTAGCCTCCATCCTCCAACTTCCTCCACCCAGACCCAATCTTCTGTACCCCAGCCCATCCCAAGCACACCTACAGACCAGCATGCACACAAGTCAACACACCCAAGTAGCTCAAGCAAACATAGGCACCACACACACCACAGGCACTCACGCAAGCCTCAGCCACATACAGACACAACAACATCCACTGCCTCCACTGTGTCCCCCTCCTCCTCTTCTCCCTCCTCCCTCCCAGTCTCGTTTACACACACACCTGCATGCACCACATCTACAGGCACCATGAATCGCACCAGGACACCCAGCACCACAAGCCGCTCACCTGCACTCACCACCTCCACTGCCATTTACACGTCCCCTGTGTCCTCTCCCAGTGTGTCTGTGACGCCCCCTCGAAAAGTACCCAAACGCCGGCAATCACTCACCCAACATCCATCCACCTCACGACAGCCTCCAGTACCTGCACCCAAAACAGCTTAAGTGACACCTCCTACAACCACCTCCTCTTCCTCCACTCCCAGACCCCCTCCAGCTACCCATCCCAGTGTTCGTCAGAAACTGTCCCTCTGTAAAGTTGACCTTTTTGCCCCCCCCTCCAATTCATCAGTCCTGTCGTAGCGCCTCAGCCCAAAAGCCTCCAATACCAGTGGTGCCTGTTCAAGGTTTTTGGAGTGCACCGACCACCAGGGCAGGCAGTAGGACCCGGAGCCAAGGCACTGGCAGCCCACCCCCTGTAAAGGCTCTAAAATTGGAAGTGGACGACGGGACCGTGTTAAGACTCCTGGTGGGAAAACAACTGACATGGGTTCCAAGGGGATTGGAGAGTCAGCTGTGACTCCACCAAAGGTGGGGAAGGGCCAGAGGAAGTCTCCCCAGCCTGTTGTGAGTGTCACGGCGGAGAAGTGCGCCATCATTTCAGGCGGTCGAGACACAACCGCCAGCACCGTCGTTACTGGTCAGGAGACCACCGCCGGAGTCACAGCCCAGGAGGGCCCAAGTATCGTCACTGGTCAGGAGACCACCGCCAGAGTCACAGCCCAGGAGGGCCCAAGTATCGTCACTGGTCAGGAGACCACAGCCAGAGTCACAGCCCAGGAGGGCCCAAGTATCGTCACTGGTCAGGAGACCACCGCCGGAGTCACAGCCCAGGAGGGTCCAAGTATCATCACTGGTCAGGAGACCACCGCCAGAGTCACAGCCCAGGAGGGCCCAATTATCGTCACTGGTCAGGAGACCACCGCCGGAGTCACAGCCCAGGAGGGCCCAATTATCGTCACTGGTCAGGAGACCAGGAGGGCCCAATTATCGTCACTGGTCAGGAGACCACCACCGGAGTCACAGCCCAGGAGGGCCCAAGTATCGTCACTGGTCAGGAGACCACCGACAGAGTCACAGCCCAGGAGGGCCCAAGTATCGTCACTGGTCAGGAGACCACCGCCAGAGTCACAGCCCAGGAGGGCCCAAGTATCGTCACTGGTCAGATGACCACCACCGGAGTCACAGCCCAGGAGGGCCCAAGTACTGTCACTGGTCAGGAGACCGACGCCAGAGTCACAGCCCAGGAGGGCCCAAATATCGTCACTGGTCAGGAGACCACCGCCGGAGTCAGTGCCCTGGAGGGCCCCGGCTGCCACAGCCCCGCTGGGCAATGATGAAACGTCATGGCACACACAAATGTCCAGTGTAGAGAACGTCATGCCACACACCAATGTCCTTATCAGAACCGCCATGTCAAAGCACCGCTGAACAGGGCAAAGACCGCCATGGCAAAGCACCGCTGAACAGGGCAAAGACTGCCATGTCAAAGCACCGCTGAACAGTCCTGAACCGCCATGGCAAAGCACCGCTGAACAGGGCAATGCACCGGGTAGGAATGAATGGACCGCCACATCAGGCATCCTTATCCCATGTGCAGCTGGGACAGTGACAGGACACGACCTTTTACGGGGAGACTCATCCAGTCTGGGCACCAGTCCCCCCAAGACCAGTAGAGACCTGCATCAACTTGTGAGACTGTGGCTTTGCACTCCCCAGGATGGCACAGTGGGCAAACCACCCACTGTAGAGACTTGAGAGACTGTGGCTTTACACTCCCCAGGATGGCACAGTGGGCAACCCACCCACTGTATAGACTTGAGAGACTGTGGCTTTGCACTCCCCAGGATGGCACAGTGGGCAACCCACCCACTGTATAGACTTGAGAGACTGAGGCTTTGCACTCCCCAGGATGGCACAGTGGGCAACCCACCCACTGTATAGACTTGAGAGACTGTGGCTTAGCACTCCTCAGGATGGCATAAATGGGCATGGAGCCTCGTCGTGGATCTGGCTTTGCAGTCATCCGGCTGAGGTGCCCCCCCTTCCCTTCCCCCTGAGGTGCCTGTAGTTTTTCTATCTGATGCCCCGGCAGTGTTCTCTCCGATTGTGGTCAGGTATCGTTTGTGGGCCTCGCCCATGCATTTTTGGACTGTTGGTGCACGGACATGGTTATGTACATATCTGCACTACTTCTCGTCTTGTATATAATTATGACTGCTTTTCAAATATATATCTATATATCTTTGTATGACATGTATATTGGCACATTACATTGTTTGACCGATTTTCGCTTTGTGTATTCTTTCTTCCGGGGGGATTGTGGGTTGTTACTGTGAGTTTTTGTGAATGCATTGGTGTGTATGTTTTAATATGCGAGGGTGGGAGTGTTTGGTGTGTGTCCCTCTAACTTTTGCCTCCCCCCTCCCCCATGTCGTAGGTGCAGTACTCACCGTTGTCTGCGGAGCCTACGTAGCTGTTGGTCGTAGAGGAGCAGAAAGACAAGGGCAGGGAGTATTTGGAGTTCCGGCTCCATGGATTCCTCGTGGGATATGTTAAGGTGAGCGTTTTCCCATAGCAAAAGCTGTTTCCGCCGTGTTTTTATCCACAGTGAATCCCCCCGGAAAAGGTGGTGGATTGGCGGGTTGTAATACTGTGGGTGGTACATTGTCTTCCACCTGTCTGTTGGCGGTGACCGCCGCACTGCTTGTCTGTACCGCCGTGGCGGGCGAAGTGTTAAAGTGGCTGTCTTTGTTGGCGGTTTCTGCCAGGGTCATAATTCCCTTTTTTTGTCCGCCGGCCTGTTTGCGGTGTTTCTGCTGCTTTAACACCGTCCTCCAGGGTTGTAATGACCCCCTTAGTACTGTTCCCTGGACACCCTTGCCACAGTGAGGTGGTATCGCATGGCTCTCTTGATGAACCTTTTGAAGGATACCCCTGATTTTGTTGTTTGGAAGTATCTCTTTTTTGATTGTATCACTGCCCTCAGCTCCTTTGGGGGGTATCGTCCCCTGTACCGGACTGGTACTGCAACACTCCTGTGCTAGTCACTTTTAGCATGAACTATCTCTTCTCTCTAAATAACTCTAACTATCTACTACGGTCTCTTCTTTTTTGCACTTCTATTTTTCATCTCTTTGGCATACAACTGATCATATGTTGCAATGGTTACCATTCCATTGTAGCTGGGGATGCTAAGGTTCTTGATTTGTCTTTAGTCATTAAGGGTTCGGTAGGAAAAACATGCCTGGCAAGATTAGGTTGCTACTTTGGGCGGTGGGCTGGGAAGTGTTTAGTTTGTTCATTCTCCTGTGCACATCTGCCTACACTGATGATACCACCTGGGCTCAGCTCAATGTTCCTGTACTTTCACCCCTGGTTTGATAAGCAGGCAATAAAATCAAGCTTTAGAGATAACAGACACCGAAGACCTGCAATCTAGTGACCCTCAACTCTGCATTAATTGTCTCATCTTGAACGTTAGAGGCCTGGGTGAGCCCCACAAGCGTAGGTATATTCATGCTCATCTAGATAGGCACAATATACACCCAGCTCTGCTATAGGGAACACATTGTTGACAGAGCACATATCACACTTGCCACACAGTGGGCATCCTGCCTATAATTCTCTACATACTCCTCTATGCTCATGGCACACTGTATGCAGGGGCACACCATACATTCCACAGGGTGCTTGAAATGGCCCTCAAGGTTTCAACACCTTGATTTGGGGTAGGTTAGCACCATACTCACTCACCATTGTTAACTGTTATGGCCCAAACACTGACCATCCCTCTTACGTTGATAGATTATGTGGCCAAATAGTAGATATTGGATCCATGTATATTCTATGGGGAGGAGATTTCAATCTGACTCTCAATGTAGAACTGGATAGAATGCACAGCTCCACCGGCTCCCACAGTAAAACTCCACATTATGTCTATAACATAATGATGGGACATGGTCTGCATCTGGCAGAAGGGACCTTTTATTCGGAAGTGCATTCAAGCTGGTCTAGGTTGGATTATTGGATTCTATCTCCAGGACTTGAGACGTGGTTGTGAAGGACCATACAATTGGTGCGCACCTATTCAGATCACTCACTAGTTCTTCTGGAGTTGAGCTACCTGATTACTTCTTCACCACACATACTATGGAGACTCTCTCCAACATTACTTCTAGATACTCCATTTAAGGAAGAATTATGGCAAGAAATCAGTGACCTCCTTCATAGGAACCGAGATACAGTCCCCAAGCTGGATGCTATATAGAAGTCTTTAAAGTCACAGTGCAAGGCCTATGTCTAGCCAAAAAGGGGGGGGGTGCTGTGTGCCCTTAGAAATACGTCTGACAACTTAGAGGGGAAGATTAAGTCTTTGGATGTCGAGATAGGGCATACAAAAATCTTGAGGTGGCCAAAAAAATTAGGACCACCCTGATTGAATTTCAAGAAACAGCACACCAAAAACTGGTTTCCTAGAGCATATATGACAGGCAGGGACTTAGGGGGAGGGGCCTTAGCGTCAATGATCCATAAACCCTGCTTTACAAACACTATACTTGAGATCAAAGGCCAGGACGACACTATAGTGTGAGATACGCCAGACATATTGCAAGTGTTTGCTTCATTCTATGGTACTCTGTACACCTCGACAAGTAGACAACGGGTTGATGTGAACGCCTTGCTAGAGGACGTTTGGGTGGATAAGCAATGCTCAGAGACAATTCCTGGCAGCAGATATCAAAGAAAATGGGATATGGGGGGGCCATAATGCAGCTACAGTTGGGTAAGGAACACAGCTTGGATGGCCTATCTGCAGAATTGTACAAGACCTATAGTGGTAGTCTCATACCGATGCTGAAGGTGGTATACTGTGAAGTGAAACAAGACAGTAGGCTGCCACCCTCTATGAGGGATGCTATGGTTATCTCGTTACTCAAGCCTAACAAACTGGAAGACACCTGTGAGTACTATCAACAACTTTTGCTCATTAACTGTGACGTTAAGATACTAGCTAAGGTACAATCAAATTGTATCAGCCTCTTAATGACGTTCTTGGTCAGACCAGACCAATCAGGATTTAACCCTGGGAGGGTCACTTCCCACAATCTGGGTAAACTCTTAGCCTTGTTCCAGACCATAGCCACGGATTTATCTGCAGGTGCAGTCTCTCTTGATGCCTCCAAGGCTTTTAATTCGCTGGAGTGGGATTACCTGATGGTCGTACTTCAGCGTTATTGGTTTCCCCCCAAGCATTTTTATCATGGATCGCCCTTCTGTATTACTATCCCACTGTCAGAGTCTAAATAAATGGCTCATGTTCAACACTTTTTACAATCACTTAGGGTATACTGCAGGTGTGTCCATTATCGTCCTTGCTGTTTGCCCTTGCGGTGAAACCACAGGCTGCTTAGCTTAGACAGCATCACTGTCAATATGCTTTCAGATCTCCAAATAGGCACATTGTATTATCACTATACACGGACAACATCACATTGTACATTAGGGACCCTCGTGACAGTCTGAATACAGTACTTCGTGAATTTGTTCGGTTTGGTGCAATCTCAGGCAGCTGGATCAATTGGGAAAAATCTAATATTTTTCCTCTAACTGTCACTACCCACAAATTTCAGACAAATTTCCCTCTCAAATGGTGTGACTCTAGGCTCATACACATAGAAATCTCTAGATGTAAAGAGGAGCTTATGTGTGTGAACTATGGCAAGGCCCTGTCCAATGTGACGGAGAGTATTACATGCTGGATCTTGAGTCCCCTTTCCATAGCAGGACCTATCTCTCTCATTAAAATGGTCAAACTGCCAAAGTTACTTTACCTTATTCTAAATATTCCTCATTTGGAGGGGAGACATTTCTTCAAGATGCTAAAGACACAGCTGATTTGGCTGGCCTGAGAGTGTAAGCAACCACACCTGCAATGGGAACTACTCACTCAACCCTTTGAGCAAGGAGGCTTTGAAGTCCTGGACATGGAGCTCAATTATTTATGCGCCCAACCTCACTATGCTATTTATTGGTATAAACAGCCGCCTTACATGCCACACCTGGCCATTGAACACGGATACATGGCCTGATTCCCTCCACTGCTTATTTGGGCCCAAGGCATCCACTACAGCCCCCACCACGTGGTTGTACCGTTGCCTGCGCAAATGTAGCATAGAGCAACCTGGCCAAAAAAGTTGCTAAACCACTAATATGCTCACCTTCCCTTCCACTTAAATACTAGGTTTCCATCCCTGTCAGTCATGAAGCCACCTGCCAGAATATGCTGACTGAGGCTGGGGTTAATACTTGGAGGGACCTTTATAAAGCCAGACAATTCATTACACGAGAGGCTTTGTTTGCTGGAAAGTCTCCGACACCATAGATGTATTCCTAAATATCAGATTATGATAGAAAATTAAAGTTGCTACCCTAGTTTCCCCCTGGGAACTGCTCATTTGGGCCCCAGGCGTCCACTACAGCCCCCACCATTGGGTTCCACTGTTGTCTGCACAAGTGTAGCTTAGAGCAACCTGGCTAAAAAAGTTGGTAAACCACTAATAGACTCGCCTTCCCTTCCACTTAAATACCAGGCTTCCATCCCTGTCACCCACAAAGCCACCTGCCAGAATATGCTGACTTAAGCTGGGGTTAATGCTTGGGGGGACCTTTATAAAGACAAGCAAATTATTACACAAGAAGCTTTGTTTTCTGGAAAGACTTCAACACCACCAGATGTCTTCCTATAGATCAGATTATGACAGAAAGTTAAAGCTGCTACCCTAACTTTCCTCTGAGAACCCCCCATACTTAACACATTACACAAACTACTCTACGGTGAAGGGCCACTGCTCTTAGTGACTACCATATACCATACGGCACAGCAGGAGTAACTAGGTGTGAAGGGGTGGTGCCTGTGAGTGATGGGACCTGGAGCTGGGCACTACCCTTACTGATACCCAATGGTCATATTGCTGTCAATAAACAAGGCACATTGCAGTAGACTATACATTATCCATTTTAAATTCCTACATTGGGTGTATTATACTCCTGCAAGTTTATGTAGAAATCGCCCCCATTCAAATGAGAAATGTGCTAGATGTGGGGTAGAAGGGGAGGATTTCCTTCATCTGGCCTGGTCATGTCCCCCAGTTCAGTTCTACTGGATGGAAATTGAGGTAGTGATGACGCTCATGATTTCTTTACTGGTCACGCTCACACTACTGGTAGCAGTATTGGGACATACAGGGGACATCGAAGCAGGAAATAAATGTTGCTCAGCCTGCTTCTTGTTAGGAGGAGGTTGGAGTGTAAATGGGGAACGGGCTGAGCACCTAAATTTAAGGAAAGGCTGCAAGATCTGATATATTGTAGAGATTAGCTCACTGTGTATGCTGAATTGCTACTCCCTATCTCCAGACTCAGGGATATATGGGATCCGCTGAAATCTTATCTCCTCACCCGAACCTCAGAAGCAGCTGATGGCCCCATCTGACTTAATAGCTTGGCATCCTATCTATACACAGCTTGTTCAGTGGCTACTCGATACTCATCACTGGCTGGGGCAGGCCTCTCACAATTGCACGGAGTGGTAGTAACAGGAGCTAATCTCTCAACACTCACCCCTGTAGGCTAAATACAGATGACCACTGTGTCAAGACTGTACATGATGTCCGTTGACTTGCCTGCAATTGCTTTATGATCTTTAGGCGCTACTGATGTGGAAAATGCAAATCAAACCTGCGGAAGAGATGCACTCTACATAATAGTAAGATGTTGTATGGGAGCGTTGTTCTTATTATTTTTGTTTTTTTATATACATGATAAATGCATCCTCTGTGGTTTAAACTGAAAAACACCAATAAAGAAATGTAGATAGTTAGCCTGCACAAACAGACACATTCTGTGCACGGCCTGCACAAACACTGATCTCTGCCTGCACATAGGTGTCACTATCTTTTCTACATCGAAACAGTGTCCATCCTGCAAGCAGGCGCTCCACACCCATCCTTCTGCCCTGTGTAGAAACTGCATGGAAGTGCTGTACCCCTCTCCTGTGTGGACACTGCTCCCAGCCTATCCCCTTGTGCCTGTCCTATGTGTTCACTACTCACAGCCCAGGCAGACTGACCCTCGCCACATACTAGCCCAGCTGCACACAGGTCCTCGTACAGTGTGGACTTTTCTTCCAGGCAACTGGGAGCTCCTTCACTTGCTACTCCTATCAATTTCCCTATGACTGGCAGCTTCACTTGTGCTGACTTGACCTGGAATTCCTCAAGGCTCTGAACTATGCAAAGTTTTAAGTTACTTCTGCAGAATTCCATGGAGTAAATATCTGCAAGCTCTGCCTACCTTTTCCTTCTTTATGGCAGTATTGAGTAGTAAACTTTAAGTTTAAGTATGACTTTCTGTTGTACTCCCCATCTATACTTTTTAGCACTTCTTTGCTTACGGCTAGAACTCTCTCAGCGAGCACTATTCTAGGACAGCAGTGGAGAAGCTCAAGCTTGGTGAGTTGTACTGGCTATGTAAGCCCACCCATGGGTTTGGCCATTCTTCTCAGGTGCCTATTCCTATCCAAGACAATCTTCTAATTTATGTTCGACTGAGAACAAGGAGCCAGTGTCTCTTTGGAATGCCTGCACCAAAAGCCCTTCCTTATTTGTTCCACATCTGATATCTTAACAATGATGATATGTAGCCCCTGCCCTTGCCTTTGTGAGGGTAAACTAGCCTAAACTTCCTTTCTCTGTTCCGCAGTCAAATCTACCTGCCAAGAGTAGGAGAGATATTCCTTACCAATATGAGCTCCTGCAATAACATCATCTTTTTGTGCTCTATGTGAGTTCACAGAAGAGGCTCCTGCACCAGAGGGTCCAATTTCCTCCAGGTAGTGGTCTTAATGACTCAACTTCACACCTTTCTAGGCATACTCTAGGATTGTCAATCGAAATATGGTCACTGCTAGGGGTTCCTGCACTATATGAAGTGGTCTGGTAGCCAAGTTCACATGGCAAAACTCAACAGCCTTAGTTAAAATAATTATTCTGGCATTTGTACTCTAAGGCCCATATTTAATGCCTAGCATTACATAAGAATGCAGTGTGCTGCATTATATAACTTAAGTGCATCATGGATGCACCATGATGCAACGGCAAGAGATGTGCCGTGCAGCATGACTCAAAACTGCAGTTTCAGCGGAACACACCATAACACAATACCCACCTGCGTGACACAAAGCTGACTTGCTTGCCATAAGTTAGCTGTACCAATGCAGGAGCACAATGCATGGGGCAAAAGTTCAAAATCCCACTCATCCCCATTGTTTGAACTACCATTAACCAAGAAAGATGCATTATGTAAGCAATAGGGAACAAGAAGAACTGCCTTGCACCAGAAGGACTGTAGTTGAGTTTAAGAAAACGGGGCATGTCCACAAACACAGGCAAAAGGGAAGCTGGTCAAGAACCAGAAGGCTGCATTGAGGACCAGTGGAGCAGATATCCAGGAGGAGTTGAACCCAGTGGAGGGGCAGGTGGCATTACTTATTTCAACAGAGATGGTTGCTGAAGTCAAGCGCATGGACAGTACTGACCCTGAGGTCCAACTAAATGTGTGAGTTGTAACATAATGCATGTAATTCATATTTAAATTTCCAGTATGAGTAGTTACAAACATATTTAAAAAAAACGTTCATATAAGTACACTTGGAGCAACAGTGTAAGCTACACAATTGATCCCACATAATCATATAGTGCAGGTAATGCAGAATTTAATGTAACCATCTGTAGAATTAGCATCCTGAATCAAGATGTGTGCATGTGCAGAGGCATACTGCAACACAACGGACAGATATGTATTTGTTTTCATAACATTTATACATATCACCACGCCATCTGTGAAGCAAAAAAGTCTGCCTTCACACAAACATAAGTCCTGGGTATCACACTGCCATGTAATGTAGGCCCACAAGTCAACTTTGAATGGTGTGTATTTTTATACAGTAACAGTTAGTTGTGGTGCAGTGTGTGCTCCCTAGGTTCCCATCTTCAACCCATACACCCGATTGCAAGGGTGTCTGCCATGCAAGCCTGGTTGTGTGTGCAGAATTGTGTTATATCTTCAGACACGCTACATGTTTCATATATACATGACAGTAAAATCTCAGAGATGTGCTAGCTTATCCTCACTCAATAAAAACACTAGAAAACAAACATAGGTGTCTCACATTCACAATATCACAAGGATGGCAGTGTAGTAAAGGAAAAACATGCCTCTTGGCTGGACTAGGATTACAATGGGATACATTTTTGTAGATATGGGGAGGGAGGGACCCTGGCCTCTAAAATAATGGAAGGAGACTCCCTTTGCATCTTAATGTACAGCTACTCCCAGTCTTATATAAAAGGTTCCATCTGATCATATGTTACAACTCATGCAGGAAATCAATGTGATTTATAGTGCTGCAGGGTCGGAAAGTTTGTCGACCTTCAGTTACTACAATTATCCTGTAAAATTTAAAGGCTCCCACCCTTCATAATGTATCACTGTGGTGTGAAGAATGGTAAATATAGGACATGTATGGAAATCTATGAGATTGTCTGTGTGTAACATTCTGAAATATGTGTGGATGTTAAAACTCCAATATATTGCTCAATAACAATGATGAATATCTAATTATTTGTTTATAATACATGACTGCTACACAATGTAATACAAAGCAAAGGCACAATATATTGCTAAAATACTCTAGTGTTATGTGTGCTTTTCATCTGGTGAACATGGTTAGGGTATGTAGATATTGTCAATCAACTATTTCTTACTCTTGAAGCTGAAGGGAATATGCATGTGTTTATAAATGTCAACAGTCTTTGTAGGCAGCTGTGATGTGAAATCCTATGTTATGGGTAAATGGGTTTCTTCAAGTATTGTATAGAAATACTTAACATGTCTGAACTTAGATGTATGTAGTGATGTAGAAGCATGTGTGTGTCAACATGTAAAGCTGTTGCACTTACATATAAACAATGAGATATGACCAAATGAGTGTGTGAAAGAATTGCACATGCACATACTGATGACTTTGGCATACACTCTAAAATGGCTATATTGACCTGTTGATAAAAATGTTTTAAATATCTCTGTGTATGAGGAAGTGAAATTAATGTCTGTCAAAATCAATGTAAGAATCTCGCCATTAAATACAACCTCAGAAGAATGCTAATATAGCCCATTCTTTTCCAAAGGAAATACCCACCTCTCCTGGACAATAGCCTCTCGAAGTTGAGGAACCTGTCCTCAATTCCTCCCTGCTCCCATGGCTGAAGACACCTTCAACCAAATCCTAGACCCTATTGACTGCTCTTCTCCAATATTGGCAATGGAAGAAGACATTTTTGGGTCTCCAAGTGAAGCAACTCAGATTGTTTCTCATACAGCTATTCACCATATCGCCAGCTAGGACACTGATGATCCCCAGGTCAGCTATCATCAGCGAGTGGTAGGAGCCAGCAGTGTATGGAGGAAGTGGTCAAGTTGGGAATGGAGACTTAAACAGGTGGTCTTGAAGGAGCCTGGAGGTGTCTCAGCCTTAATAACGGATTGCCAAAGGCAGTACAAGACACCCATTGTAGGCTAAATTGGAACTGATGCCTCGTTAGCTGACATATCTGGTGTTATGATGTTGGATGGCAAATAACAACAGCCTTATACATCAAGCATCAGTGATGTGTCAACCCAGCTAGGTGACATGAATTTCTCCATACAGACCTGGAATCAGAACTGGAGGCCTTATCCAATCGAATGTGTGACAAGATGGACTCCTTCATGGCATGGTTGTTGCTGTGTTGCAGAACCAGCAAGCCCTTGCCATGCAAAATCATGCCTTCGTGAATTCACTTATGGTGTGGGTAAATTGGGGCATACATATTCAACCTCGGATGTTAGCACATCAGAGTTGTCTACCATCACTCCACAGCCTCCTATTGCACCCAAACAACAAGCATGGGAAGCTGCACCATCATCAGTGGATGTAGATGTAGAGTTCCCAAGTGTTAGACATAGAATTGCCCATTGAACATTAGGGAGTGTTTTCTGGCCAGTTTATCACTTTGTGAGGTGTGTATCATCATGTCAACTTCTTTACAAAAAAATGCAATCTTCTATTCGTGACATGTTGTTGATTTTGTTCAACTATTCTAGTCATGAAGTGTCCTTTTTTGCTAATGGTAATTTTCATGAGTGCACTCTTAATTAATGTAACTCACATTTCAACCTGATATCCTTTGCACAATGTAAATATTTGTGTTCTTTAGCTATCCTCCTCTAAAACAACTATTCATAAACATTATTGCTGCTTGAACAAATATGGCGACTGTAACATTGATACAAAAAAAATATCTTAACATGTCAACAATGTTTGTTTCCATTTCCATTTCTGTAATTTGTTATTTCTGATTCAATTATATGATTCGGTCAAGTGTTAACAAAATGGGGACATGAAAAAAAATTGTACACATAAGTCAGGTCTAAGCGTTAGTTGTACCTCAAGTGTAACATCATGAATGATCATACAGATGACTGCTATATATTATTGAAATAAGTAGCAACTCACTTCCTCAGGTAGATTTCAAAGTCATCCTTCATAGCCTATGTACTAAATACATACAAAGATGTCTGTATTTTGCAGCTGTCCGAAGTCTGAAGACCACAACATTTGGTACTGAGAAGAACAAATCTTGACCATCTCAAGTATCAGCAACAGAAATCAAATAGGGTTTGATCTATATGACGTGTCAGTGTGAACTTTTTTCCACACACAACAAAGGAAGCAAAACGTATATCAATTAGGGTAATTTCACTTCAGACTCACAGTCTGTGTTGGCTGTCATTTGCTTATAGCATTACAAACACTTACAGTCATTGGCCAAGATATGTAGTGTGATGTAACATTACTACTTGGGAGCCACTCCATGGGTTCTGGATGGGCCTTTACAATATATGGCCAACGTTTATGTGTAAATATTTGCATAGTGTATTAGTGTACTACATTTACAATCACAGTGTGTCATGCTATTCCCAATGTGGGGCACTGAGGACACATATTTAGAGGATTTACTCTCATTTCTATTTTCTGGTGTGTAGCATTGTTTAACACACATTATAGCATTCTAACATTTAAACAAAATGTGTCAAAACATGAATTTATCTCTTTAGAATTGCCATATATAACCACAGTAAATACACACCACCTACAAATATCAACAATGAGCGTTGGATTTACCAATAGCCAGCTCACAGTGTACTACTCCCCTTAGAATGTAATAACATAGAATCTGTGGCACTGTAAGGAAAAATGTGTCTCTCTACCATTCACACAAATGTGTACATAATATGGGAAGGCGTCCAATTTTAGATTTTGTTCATTCTAATACACATATGTAAAAATCATGTGGAGTAGCTACAAAACACCTCTAACAGCTACATATTTATAGGTTTTAAATTAATATCATATTTTATTCTAAAGATATTGTAAAAGTGTAGTTAGCAAAATGAAAACATCAAGTACTCAACTAAAGTAGAAAAACAATAAATACAACTATTGCTCCTTAACACAATCCCAACTACAACTATCTAAAACCTTACCCTCATTTTTAAAGTTCTCTATATACATATATTGCTAAACATATAATCTAAAAAACTAACATCAAACCCCCACCAATTTACTTATCATAATAAATCTAAATCTAAAACATATTACTGATAAACATTACCCACCAAGCACAAGCAAACAAATTCTGGTTTCATCAAGAGATAGCTGTTAAACAGCTCTCACTTGCAGAAAGCAGAGTTTTCATCTGTCTTCCCTGCACACAAATATGCATGTCGGGAAGACAGATGTAACATTGCTTCCACAAACAGGGAGCTGTTATTGAAAGCATCTCCTTGCTTGTGAGAGCAATGCTTTGCTCCCACAAGACATGGGGGGTCAGCTAGGACCGTGGGGGTCTTCAGGCTGCCCATGTGGTCCTGTCTCTCTCTCTCTGTCTCTTCCTTCCCATAATGGGATGGAAGAAAGAGAAAGAGAGAGAGTCATTGCAATGGTCTCTCCATGCCTGTGGCATAATTGTTAAGGTCACAGACACACTGAAAGTTGGTGGTTTTAGCCCATATGTGCCTGTGGTCATTTGCCTATTAAAATTTGCGTTAAAATTTCAAAGTTTAAGGTTCATACTGAAAGGTGATCTCACTATTTTTAAATGAGAAATACATTTTTATTTTCTATTTGTCCAGTAATATCTTATTCTAAGTATATCATTCACTGAAGCCTAAAAAACTCACTATCTCTCTCCCGCTCACTTTCTTTCTCTCTCTCTCTCCCTCTCAATCTTTCTTTTTCAGTCTCTTTCTCTCACTCACACACTCGCGCCCTAAGGTAACTATAACTTGCGCCCTTCCCTTGCACAGTTTTCTCATCAATAATTTTATTGAAAATGTTGCAGTGATAATATCAAAGATGCCATACAAGATCTCATCAATGATATAATATGTGGAGTAATTATCTGTACATGGCGAAGGCGTGAGTTATAGTTACCTTAGGGCGCTAGTTCTAGTTACTTAATAGAACTCTAACTGCTGAATTTCTATGGCTTTGTACGAGTAAATTCAGAATGTAACTATAACGTCCCTGTAACCTTTGGTATTTCAGTGAATTTCAATGTTTTTTAACGTAAAACAAATTTAATTACTATACGTTATTCCAATCCCTACAGCACAAGGCCTTCGGCTGTGCTCAGTGGAGGCTGTACTCAAGGACTGGCATATAACCAGGCCTTGCAGACAAGCCCTTATAACCACTGACCCCTTGCCGTGCATGTCCTTTGGCTGTGAGCTGCGTCTGTCTCTGTCAGCTGATCTGTGATTGGGTGCATGAGTGTTTGAGTGGGTCTAAAAGTGAGTGTGTAAGTCTGAGTAGGTGTGAGTGGGTGTATGAGTGTCTGAGTAGGTGTGTGAGTGGACACATGAGTCTCTGAGTGCATGTATGTGTGAATGATTTAGTGTATGAATGAGTTTGTGGTTTTTCTTTCAAATTTTTTCATATTTGCGAATAATTTGCAAACATTTGCCAATTTTCATGAATATCATACCTATACCCTGACCCCGTATGCAACTTTTAATTTGGATTTTCACCCCCGGGGACAGTGTCCCATGAAATAAAATGGCAGCTGCAACTTCGTAGTCAGGTTGCAGTCAGCTAATTGCAATGCTTCTTTTAGTAAACGTATTTGTGAAAAATTCACAACTTTTGTGAACTAAACGCGAAATATTCACGGCCAGAGATGTACAAATTTATTTTCTCTTTAATATCTCAAAAACTACTGAACAGATTCACACCAAATAGGCAAAAGCATAATCGACATGCCAACAGCTAGCTTTCTGACACATTTGGTATAATTCGGTCAAGTGGTTGGGCATGTAGTCTTGTCTGAAGAATCCTATGAAAATTAACATGGGAAATGCAATGTTTTTTTGAGCCCCCTTTTTCTTGGGGCTCACCTGACGGATCACCTCAAAACTTTCCATGCGCAACAAGAATCATTGCAAAACTATTTTTGGAAAATTTTGTGAGGGTCCTTCAAATGGTGCTAAAGATATAGTCAAGTCAAAAAAACGCCTTTTTGATGGGAACATGTTCCTAACTATAACTACCTAGTGGCAAAACTAGGTAATATATATATATGTATATATATGGTGTTAGAGTGATACATAGTTTATGCAAAAAAGTAGAGAGAACTTGGGGTAGTTCCCAAGTTTAGGTGGAAAGCAGTTTCAGACATTTGAGGTGAGCAATTCTAGAGTGTCCCTGGTGTCACAGGGTGCTCCTTACTAGAGCTGCTGGCCACCTAAACTTGTGACAAAACCATGGTTGTCATTATTGTGCAACCCAGGCACAGTTGTCAAGAGAATGAACATATACTTGGTGAATAATTACAATACCTACCAAAGCGTTCAACTATCATCTACTAAACAACACATAAGTGTATTGTGCATCTTTTGTTAAAAGGTCAAGGACTCATCCCTTCATTCACATACACAATGCAGCTTATATTAAGGCCACACTGAGACC